>NC_069381.1:119866428-121209642 GCF_027475565.1 Acinonyx jubatus
TACATTTGAATACTTTTAATGCAAACCTTTCAAACTGCTCGTCCATGTGATAATATAACCTTCAGAGAATCATGTTTCATCCACATGTTGGGGGGAGTAGAAGACTGTCAAATGGAAAACAAGCTGATATCTAGACTGAACATTCTACTAGGAAGGTAGAAGATGGTTAGTGCCCTTGTGTTCCAGCATGCTACAGGACCACTGCACAGTAGCAAACAGAGCAAACACAAGAACTTCTGATATAATCCTCTCATTAGGTCCTAGATTTTAAATCTCGGTGTGAAAAATAATGAAAACCATATTAATATCCAGAAAATCTCATTGATATTCTGCTTTGATTCTGGTGATTTGGCAAGGATATAAACAGCAGATCTAATTAATCATTCCAACACTACATGTAATTTGTATTACAGGTAAGAATGCCAATGTAAGGATGAGGATTTGGGGGGAGGGTGGGGAGAAAGACAGCTATAACAGGGTGTTCAAAAGAGAGGGCTTTATAATCAGGCAGCCTAAATTCAAAATTTGAATGATTTTGACAGTTTTCTTAACCTTTTTAAATCTCAGTCCTCTCTTTTATAAAACGTGGGACGTCTCACACCTGCCTTAGCGATCTGTTGTGAAGCATACATGACGTAATAAATGTAGAACATATAATACATGACTATCACTAGAAACATGAGCTAATTTGGTTCAAAATCCTAAGCTTTTTGGAGGCTACAAATTTTAAATAAATAAAACAAAACAAAACAAAACAAAAACCCTCTCCAGCTTCAGCCGATGTGTAAATTCTCCCAAACTATTGGCCAGCATTGCATACTATGTTGGTAAAATATGGATTAGGAGTATAGTAATATACTAACAGTAGTAGTGTTCTACTAATAATGAAAGAAGAGAGGTAATAACAAATGACACTTGCTGCTTTCATTTCGTTTAGAAAGTTTTCAAGTGAAAGAAAATAAATTTATTTTTTCTTTTTCAAATATTTATTTTGAGAGAGGGGGCACATGCGGGCAGAGAGAGGAGGAGAGAGAGAATCCCAAGCAGGCTCCACTGTTAGCATGGAGCCGGACGTAGGGCCCAATCTCACAAACTGTGAGATCATGACCTGAGCCAAAATCAACCCACTGAGACACCCAGGAGCCCCAGAAAGAAGTTCATTATTGAAATCACATGCATCATACCTAGTTTAAAGCTTGAGAACTATACCTCAGGTGTCTTAAAACTGGGTGGAAGTTGGTTTTAACAACCTGCACAATCCCTTATAACCAAGGAAATATATTAACTTTATTCTAGCCATCTAGAGCTTAATTTAAGCTTTACATCTTTTGTCAACTACCTCTTTTTGCCTTTCACAAACAGGCACACACAAAGTGCCTTCACAAACTGGCACACAAAGTCTTCCCTACATGGAAGGAATACCCTTTTTGTACCTGAATCTTCTGTTAGGGCTTGTGAGCAACAACAGTTCAGATCATCTACACCCAGAATACGTAAGGACAGGTGGCTATTCTTGGGGGTAGAGGTGACTTAATCCAAAGTAATGTAGTTCCAGATCCTCAGCTTTCAGAAGGGAACAAACTCTAAGTCAAAACAATTGATAAAACCTCCACGATTTCAGCAGATGTATAAATTATCCAAAACCATTGACCAGTAATTACAATTATATTTGAAGAACAGATTGGATGATATTCAGAATCCATATGAAACTGACATCTGCTTCAATGTAAAAGAACAAGCAATATGGAATCTGAATTTTAATGCCATTTGCTGAAAGCTTAAATACCAGGGAGTGTCCACAAGATCTTTCTTCTATGGATGAAAAATTTGTAGCTGCCTTCATGAAAATGTACATTTGTAATCTTCTGACCTCTTTTAAATAGCCAAAGTATTTCCTTGAATTATATTAGTTTCAAATAAGCATCATAAACTCTAACTACTAGCTTAACAATGTGAGAACTGCAAATATTCACGGGTACTACATGGGCACTCTGACGGAATTAAACTGGATCGAAAAGTCAATCATCGAGGACTTAAACTAGATTTAAATCACATCGAAAATATGACAAACTGTAATGCTATTTATCCTAGTGTTATTGACTAAGATGTTTACTTTTTTTTTTTTTTTTTTTTTTGATGCTGTGAATCAATTCTTTCAATGAGCCACCTAAACAGTATAACAAATAGGAATGGATAGCTATTTGGCCATTTAACTCTTCAATTTACAAAGCAAGCCAACTACACAGTTTTTAAAGATCAATGGTCTTCTAAGTTTTTTTTTAAAGTTTATTTATTTATTTTGAGAAACACAGAGACAGCATGGGTGGGGGAGGGGCAGAGAAAGACAGGGGGAGAGAGAGAATCCCAAGCAGGCCTCACCCTGCCATCACAGAGACAGATACAGGGCCCGAACCCACAATACCATGAGATCATGACCTGAACCGAAACCAAGAGTTGGAAGCCTAACTGACTGGGCCACCCAAGAATCCCCAAAAACAATGGTCTTAATACACTTACAAAATTATTCAAAACTGGTAAAGAGATCAGAAAGGGAACAGGAAGACAAAGTACTATGTGCCGACTCATGGCAACAAGTATGTAATAAACGTTCCAAGAAATTAATCAGTGTGCTAGTTGATAGGTCATTCTCAAGTTATTGGACATAGCATGTGCCACTGCTGAGCAGGCATCTATAAGGGCCAATTATTCACTTTTTCTTACCACTGCCATAACCACCCACAATGCTTCTGATGGTGGGCACCCAGTGGCCTTGATTGCTGGGTGAAGAAGCTTGGAGCACATAGCCAAACTGTGATGGACACATAGCAAGAAGTGAACATTTAATGTTAAAAGTCATTATGATTTTGGAACTGAGAGTCATGACAATGTACATTAGCCTACTGCGCCTGATTCAACTAGAGACAATGCCTGATAGTAGCAGACTCTTGCAAACTTTTAATGAGCTTAGAAAAACAGCAAAATAAAACAGGAATATAATTGAATATCAGACCTATTTTTCCTGAAATGTTACTGAAAAGTTATTCCACATTCACTGACTGTCATGATAATTTTAAATTAGAAAATTGTGAAGGGGCACCTGGGTGGCTTGGTTGGGCGTCCGACTTCAGCTCAAGTCATGATCTCACAGCTTGTGGATTCGAGCCCTGCATCGGAGTCTGTGCTGACAGCTCACAGCCTGGAGCCTGCTTCAGATTCTGTGTCCCTCTCTCACTCTGCCCCTCACCCACTCATGCTCTGTCTCTCTCTCTCTTAAGAATAAATAAAACATAGGGGTGCCTAGGTGGCTCAGTCAGTTACCCGTCTGAAATGAGTTGAAGTCATGATCTCAGCTCCATGAGTTCCAGCCCCACATTGGGCTCTGTGCTGACAGCTTGGAGCCTGGAGCTGCTTGGGATTCTATGTCTCCCTCTCTCTCTGCCCCTCCCCTGCTCATGCTCTGTCCTCTCTATCTCAGAAATAAATAAAAACATTAAAAATTAAAAACAATAAATAAAACATTAAAAAAACAAATAAAAAAAAAAAGAAAATTGTGAATTACTCAAAAATCCCCATGCACTGTAATGGTGTTAGAGGATATGAAACAGTCTAGTTGGGATAGTATTTGGGTCGCCTTTTATTGTGACTTGCTTTCTGGGAAGAAATTATAATTAAGAAAATATACCAGATAACAGATATTGCTGGTAGGAATGTAATGAATGGAGTCCTTTCTTATGTTGATTGTAAAAATATAAAGTGGTATGGCCATATGGGAAAATGATATGGGAAATCTCATCAGCTATCCCAAACCTGGGACCTTCTCTTGTAGGGCAAAAAAAGAAAGAAAAATCACTAATAAGTAGGAAATGCTGATGGGTAATACTTATAACAGCAGTGTTTATAATGGCCAAAAGGAGAAGTCAAAGTGAAAACCCATCAAAGCAAATACCTGGATGGATTATGATGCATCTGCATCATGTTATAACATTCAGGTTTTGAGGAAAACAAAGTAGTGTTATGTGAACTGATGGGAAGAAGTTTCACTGAGATATTGTCAAAGGACAAAAGACATAAAACGAAAGTTATTTCAATGTGAACCCATTTTTTGCACTAAATAATAACACTACTTATACAAAATTATACTAGCAGGAATATCACCAACAGATATACATTGGTCATTCATTATCTGTTGTAGTTAGTTCCATGCCTGCCCCAATATAGTCTTTTATAACTGTGGGCCATTCAAAGCCCCAAATTCCCATTTCCCAGACTCTCTTGCAAACTAATCTTCTCATCTTCTTTGCTAGATGAGTTTTAGTTACTTTGTGCAAAAAGAGAGTTGGTAGATAGGAATTGAAGACATTTGCCATTAACAGTTGGTCTAGCATGTCAACTTAAGCCATAGTGGTTCAGTGGTAGTTTAAAACATTTATAAATATTATAAATAAACACACACACACACACACACACACACACATATATATAAACATGAGGAAATTTAAGGATACCTATATACGTATGTATTATATTTACATACATGTGTATATATCCACATATAAATATATGTATGTATGCCTGTGACTCTGCAAGGATATATGCTCGCCTTTTAATATGGGTTTATGTGTTGGAAAGTAGCTATACAGTAAGAGAAAGGAATAAGAAACAGGTAGTCAAACAGAAAAGACTGGGAAAATATGCTAAAAAGACTTGATTACATTTATACGTGTATGTAAAGTATAAAGGTTAGTAGATGTGTAAAGTACCAACAATAATTTCAGTGATAATAAAAAATAATGACAGTGATACAGAAATTAGGCATATAGGCTCTACATGAATAGTAGGTGATTCTTTATATTAATTTTTTAAAAATATGAAACTAATGATAAAGGATGTTTTCTTGGAGTAGTAGGGTTTTTCAACCTACTGACATTAAGGACTGGATATCTTTTTAAAATTTTTATTTATTTATTTTGAGAGAGAGAGAAAAAAAGAGTATGAACAGGGAAGGGGCAGGGAGAGAGGGAGAAAGAGAATTCCAAGCAGGCTCCACACTCATGGCAGAGCCCAACGCAGGGCTAGATCCCACACACTGTAAAACCATGACTTGAGCCTAAATCAAGAGTCCAATGCCTAACCAACTGAGCCACCCAGGTGCCTTGAGGCCTGGATATTTCTTTGTTGTGGATGACTACCCTGACATTGTGGGATGATTAGCAGCATCCCTTACTTCTACATACAAGATGCCAGTGACAGCCCTTTCTCTCAGTTGTGACAACCAAAAATGTCTCCAGACATTACCCAATGTCCTCTGGAGGGGAAGGACAAAATCACCTCCAGCTGAGAACCAATGATTTTGAGGTAAATTGTTTTGCATGTGTATGCTCCATGAATAAAATAATTTAGTTTAATTCCATAAACTTTTAAAAGCCAATTTGCAATTTGTTGTCCAAAAGTACTCTGCTAAGTGTGCCTGGGGCTATAAAGATTTTAATGTGTAGTCCCTATCTTCAAGAAGATTATAATTTTATGTGATAGGCAGGTAAATTCCTAAAATTGAATGAAGGAAAAAAATACATATTACAGGGCTTAGGCATGAGTGGCAGAGCTCAGGGTGGGGGAAGTGACTCATGAGACATTTATGAGATACTGAATGTAAACAGTGTCATAAAAGACAAGGAGTGACTTCATGGGATTAGGAAGGTAGAGAAAAGAAATGTCAGGCTAAGGGAACAGAATGAGCTAAAGCCAAAGGTGAACAACTATGGAAATTTTAGAGGAACTTTTTTTTTTTTTTTAAGATTCAGGAACACTTCCTATATACCTATGACTGTCTAAAAATTGGGGTGCCTGGTTAGCTCAGTTGGCTAAGTGTCCAACTCTTGATTTTGGCTTGGGTCATAATCTTACAGTTGGTGAGTTCGAGCCCTGTGCTGACAGCATGGAGCCTGCCTGGGATTCTCTCTCTTTCTCTCTCTCTCTTTCTCTGACTCTCCCCTTCACTCTCTCTCTCAAAATAAATAAATAAAATTTAATAAATAAAAATAAATGTCAAGATGGTGGTCAACCATAGAGCAGCTTGCATGCTAGACCGGATGATTTGAATTCCGTGTTTTCAATAACTGACAGCTATAAGTTGTTTACAGGCAGATGAGTAATTAGGAAAATATTTAGGAAAATAACTGGTGGCAATAAATGAATTGAAGGTGGAAATATGAGACCACTGGCAGAAGGATAATTCAAATATTCTGCTTAATAGGTGTAATAATTATAAACATGGAGTAATTATTCCTAACATATGATGTCCTGCTTATGTCTAAAACATTTGTGAATTCCATTTGAGTATCTCTCAGTTGGGATACTTTAAAGCTTCACTCTCCAGAGTCAATTACTGCAGTTTTAACACTACTTTCATACTGTTCAAATCATAGGCAGTTTTCACCTTTTACCCTGCTCAGTGAGAATCTGAACATTCAGTCAACCATGGCCTTGGCTCCTTCTGGCCCTTGAACCACCAATTATACTCCAACTTCATCATACTCCCTGGCCCAACACAGGTTCCAAAATTTGTGTGGAACCTTTGCTTGCCTTTTGCTTTCCAAGAACAGATTTTTAATTTTCAATCATATATGTCAGTCAGTCAGTCAGTCAAGGGACATATACAAGAATGCTCATAGCAGAGCTCTTTATAGTAACCAATAATGATATTGTCAGTCAGGACAAAGATTATCCTTGGAGGGGAACAGTGACTAGTAAAGGACAGAAGAGGGGTTCTGATTTATATTCTGGATGCTGTGTATATGAGAAAGTACTACATCTATATTAAAACTAAAGAAAAAGGAAAAAAATAATATGCAGAATATTTATGTGTAACCACAATTCGTTTAAAATACTACCAAAAAGATTACCAATATTTCACTGAAAACTATAGTGCATCATTCAACTTCATAAAAATTCTGTTTCCTTAATTTGCCAGGATGTAATAAATTCTGAGTGTCCGTTTATATAATGCAAAGTAAAGCTATGAGCACAAGTTAAATAGTTTGATTACCTTTGACATTTGGCTTTGAATAAACCTCTCTGTTGGTTATAGAGTAGTGCTTTTCATTTCTCTGCGGGACCATCTCTCGGCTATAGAACAACTCACTCAAATCATTCATCTCACCTTTGCACCAGTACCTGACATTCTAGAGATATAATCACTATCAGAGAACTCTCATCCCTTGACATTTGCAATTATTCATATCAGGAAGCCCTTTCAAAGAGTTCCTATTTCCTCAAAACTTTACAGAACATTATGCATTTTCAAAGAAGTGAAATATATCCCTTTGTCTTAAATTCATAATTATGTAAGTCACTTCCCAGTTCCAAAGCCCTTGCATCCATGCCTTTTTAGGAGAAAAATGGACCCCAGATAAAAGTTAGCAAACAGACAACTGACAGTAAACTCCAATCAGTGAAATGTAACAATGGCAGACTATCAGTTGGAAATGTCAGTCCATCAAACTCATCTAGGATAAGAGAAGGCCTTATGGTAAATAGCACATTTTGATAACTGAAATTAATAAAAATATTTATGGGTCTCCAGTAATAAAATGGGACCTACAGAAGACAGTTATAAACATTATTACATTATTAAAAATATCCTATGTACTGATTTATGTGTCAAATGCTAGAGGATGGAATGACCTAGTCACTGTGTATCCATTTCCCCCTCTACCCCATGTTCTCCTCTTTCATTTCTCCTTCACCACCCATCTGCTTGCCTTTCTTCCCTTCTAGTTCTCCATCAAAAAACAACCATGTATGATGTATCTGGTACCGTTTATATTCTAGGCACTGTACTGAGCCTCGGGCATATAAGGACAAGATCTTACGATCTAATGTGATTTCCCAACACAAGCACACACAAGTTAACTAGGTATGGTAGACAACAAAACATAAAGTCAATGTATGGGGACTGTTTAATATGTGTCATGGCATTCGAACCTGAAATGGAACATAAAAAAGAAAAGCAAGAGAATAGGATTTTTATCAGAGAGACATGAGACCTAATCCTGGTAGATCTCTTTATAAAACTGGGCACTTCAGTTACTTTGCTTCCCTGATAGTGTTTCCCCATTTAAAATGTGGTGATATTACTACTTTTCATGGTGGTCTATAGGATTAAAGAAACCTAGAACAGATCATGAATGTTGCTGTATGTACCTGCACATAGATGCTTAACTTTTACAAAACTAATTGAAGCTAGTAAGTATTGGTCATAAAATATTATTATAATTTCAGGAAAATCAAACAGTCCTATCCAGTTATCCTAAAAAGAAGCTTAAGGATTTGAAGAAGGTGAATTACTTACTTTACCCTCTGTTTCTCTATATCATAATGTAACGTACATAATGTATTTTTTTTTTTTTTGTCTTATTTGGCCACTTAGATCTGACTTCCATTTATTTTGGAGGATTCTTGCATTATGCGAGTACTGGGGTGGAATTGGGGGTGGGGGAGCAGAGCCTAATCTCTAATCTTAAAGACAAAAAGCCAGATAAACTCCTCTAGGTCATGATTCCACCTATGACTTTGAATCTTGAAGGAATAAAGTTGCAGTTGAAAAACAAGTCACACGAGCAACAGCAAATTCTCAAGGGCCCAGCAAAGGCGGAGGCAGGATGCCCACTGATATACTGCCAGTTCAGCAGCCTAATCATATTTCCTGCGGCATCCCAATCAAATTTTCCTGAATGCATTCCAGTGTTCAACAGTGCCTGACTCCTCGTGACTCCTGGTCGCGGAATTCCAACCTTCTCACTGATTCTGACAGGTTTCAGCTATTCTTTTAGTGAATTCATTTTCTCTTGAAATGAACCCGAGTATTTCTCTTGCTTACTTCCAGGAATCCTAATTGCCAGATGGCAAGCAACAGTTTAACAGCCACCTCATGGGTAAGGAAAGCCCTTCACCATCTTGTGTTGGGAACAAACTGAATTAACCCCTCTTTTTTCTGCAGCCAGCTGTCCTCCCTTTCATCCACCCCAAGATTTGCAAAAAAAAAAAAAAAAAAAAAAAAAAAAAAAAAGCATGGTGCATATGCACTTTAGCCTCTGTTGCTAAAACAATTTGTTTTTGTATTTGTATTATGACTCCTTTTATTTCAAATGGGGACTCCTACATTCTTAAAATAGAGTCCCTGAAGGAGGGTTGAGGGAGACTGGAAGAAATTCTCATATGCTTATCAATGAGTCTGTGTCTAATGCTTTCCAGTTTATAGGCATGCTGATAAGAAAACAAATTGAAAAATGCAGAAGGTGGAACCAGCCTTGGCTATCTCCCATGCACATTCTCCCACGGCTCTAGACTCTTTATTCCACTTCATGCAATTTCAGGGGATCCTCGGCCACAAATGAAGAAATGTAGGTGTTTGTTTGTTTGGCTGTTTTTTTTTTTTAAATGATACAGAAATACCGGATTTTTTTTTTTTTTACTATATCCTCCCAAAATAGTGGATATCAGTAAAATGACATAGAAAGGTTGAACTTGGAATGTAATGTCTATGTCCAGAATTTGTTTATTCTAGTTAATGTTCTTATGAACTCGAATTTAAGTGAGCCGATGATAAACTGAAGATGAGAATCCTTCCAATTCAAGCATAATGTGGGATTCAGAATAAAATAACTTGAAATATTTCCCTACCTCATGAGGTTCTACTGAAACAGCCATCCGTCATGCTTCAGTTAATCTGCCTACAGCAAAGGGGTGTGATCAAATCCTACCTCTGATGTATGTGTAATTGCAACACAATATACCCAAATCACTTTTTATTTTTGTGGATAAAAGCATGTAAGAGGGTACGTAAAAGAGCAATTTCTGACTCTCAGCATTTCATTTTTGGTTCTTTTCCATCAGTTATTCAGTGGTGCCCCTCCCTTCAGGTCTCTACTTCCATCCAATTAGCAAAATCACAAAACTGCATCTTGTGGTCAGCGCTTCAACATAGTCAATGCTCAAAGAAGTATTCTATTACTCAGCATTCAATAAAGAATAAAGCCTAAATTGTTTAGGCTAAAATTATGAGCAAAACATACTCTTCAGGACTCGTGTATTAACCCATCTATAAGGCAACCTTTGCCTTTGTAATCTCATCCACTTGCCATCACATATATGTGGGTTTTGTCTGTATTCGCTTTATTTGTTTCTCCCTGAAAAAGGTATTGACACACAGACAGAAAAATCCACCTTGGACAGATCGGTTATATAGAATTCCCAGCAAAGTGGCACTTTTTCAAAAGCTAATGTCAGATGATATTACATGTTTCATAGTATTTGAAGACCTATGTAAATACTATATATTTACGAATGGGGAAATATTTTTAACTCTCTTAATGAAGAAGGTTTCAAGAGGAAAAAAGACAGCAAGTTACGTGTAGGGTGAGGGAGGGGTATACATGGAGGGGTGATGGTTGTACATTTTTTATTTAACTCATTCATTTGCAGTTCTATAGCATTCCTAATATTACCACATCTATGATAACACTAAGTCTTAGTCCCTGTTGCTGATGAATTCACAGTTTAAAATAAGCAATATAAGAAAAACGCTAACAAAATATGGCACTTCTGTGATACAGTGATGCATACATTGCTGGAATGTAAGTCAAAGACATGAAATATGGATTTCCCCCGCTTTCCAGAAGTTTGGGTTAGGCCACTTCACTTTTGTGAAACACCTACCTTTGTACCTGTTTTCACTAACTGAAAATAAGTCTGGAGAAAATTTTTCGCTTTTAGCGAAAAACCCATGACCATACTAAGGTAGGTGCTTTGTAAGGCAAGGTGCTGTAACGTGCACTTTCCAAGAGCGGAGGAGGCCTATAGTCCAAAGTTGACTGAGGAAAAGGAGGAAGAGAAAAGGTTTCAGATGAGACGTGGCATTCTAGCTGAGCCTGTGAGTTCCAGTAGATGTTTCCACGCAGAGAAAGGTAAAACAATATTCCAAGTAGAGGAAATAGCATGAGGAAAGACAAGTTTAGATGATCTGAAACTGAAAACACAGTGAAGAGGAAAAAAAAACAGAAAGGAAAATAAGAGAGAAGAAAAGGCAAAGAGATGTGTGATAGGAGGGAGTGAGGCCAGACTAGATATCAAAGAATTATCGGAGAACTAGAGTGAAGTGTGGGAAACATATGAAGATAAGGAGATGCTTTCTTAACAATTTTCCTTTTAGTGGTTTGGATGATCATTCTGAAAACCAGTTCAAACTAAAAACACACTAAAATATTAGTCCACTTGTGAAGATACAAACGTGTATAGAGTGCCCTGAATATCTTAAATCATGATCCTACTATCTTTCATTTCATTTTGAATTAATCTGAAGTATTATTTTCTGTACCCTGTTCTGGTTGAGCATTAGGAAGTGAAATGGGATCCCAATGATACTGTAATATTAACTACTAAGGGAAAGCCTATCTCAGAATGAACCTCCAAACACTGTTCCCACATGGGTGTCCTTATTCTACAGGTATTAATACAGTAAACAAATAATATGCCTTGTGTTAAAATGGACTGCTTTTCATATTAGCCATTAGTGGGAGGTAGGTGAGTTTCTAAGTTTGATGCATATAATACTTTAATGTTAGAACAGATAAAACAGTGACAAATAGAAAAGAAAATGCAGTATCATATGATTTCATTCATATTTTGAATTTAAGAAACAAAATGAGGAGAGGGAAAAGAAGAGAGAGAGGGAGGCAAACCAAGAAATAGACCCTTTTACTTTGTTAATTTTCATTTATTTTGAGAGAGAGAGAGCGAGCGAGAGAGAGAGCAAGCACAAGGGCTGGAGGGGCAGAGAGAGAGGGGGCGGGAGAGAAAGACAATCCAAGCAGGCTCCACTCTGTCAGCACAGAGCCCAACTCAGGCTTGATGCCAGGAACTGTGAGATCATGACCTGAGCCGAAATCAATCAGACACGTAAGGGACTGAGCCACCCAAGCTCCTTGAAATAGATTCTTAACTAGAGAATAAACTGAAGGCTACCAGAGAGGAGGTGGATGAGGGAATGGGGGAAATAGGTGATGCAAATTAAAGAGTGCACTTGTCCTGATGAGCACTGTGTGATGTATGGAAGTGTTGAATCACTATATTGGACACCTGAAACTAATATTACACTCTATGTTAACTAAGTGGAATTTAAATACAAACTTTAAAAAAAAGAGAGAGACAGAAAGAGAAAAGAGATGCTTAGGCAGGGAGCAAGATGGTTTTTGAGAAAGTCCAAACTCAGTTGCCACTGTTGACTGGGTATCATAACACTTGAAAAGATATACGATTGATTGAAGAAGCGGGATTCTGGGGTGCCACCACCAGTGCGTACCCATTTCTGGGTTTGTAAATGGAGAATGGGACAAGAAAAGATGAAAAGTGAGCATAGTGTGATTGGAGCTTTCAGGAAAATCTCTATGAAAAGATTTTTTTTTGGGGGGGGTGGATTTAAAAGTAATACGGAGAAGGATGAAAAAGAGAACTGCAAAAAGCAGAAGGCTGAGATTTGAGGAAATGCACCCAGAATTTTTTCACTTATTTCCTCAAAATATTTAGGCTTCAAGTCTGCTGTCCAGAATCCTTCACATAGTTTAAGCAATAAATGTTTTATAATAGCATTTATCCAACCGAAGAAGACCATCAGACTTCCTTAGGATCCCATCATCGGAACAAGGAAGTCTCCTTGCCCCAGGTTTTGAGATCACCTTCCTCTCCTGGACTTAACCAACTAAATCTCTCACTTATCGCTTATTCTTGGTCATTTCAGTAATCCCAAAATTGTAACTGTTGCTACTGACAACTGATCCTCCACCTTGCTGTCATCACAATAATGACGCTCAGCACTCCCGGACCTTTTGCCAACCCCCGTGTCCATACTCTTTCACGCTACATTTGAAAACAGTCACTCCCAAACCAACCAACTGCCCCTGACCCTGTTTCTTCTCTGAAAGTTCCTTCTATCACTTCGCTGTAACTGAATCCGGTCTCCCTTGAGGGCATCATTACCCGGCAGCCCTGTCTAGTGACACTTGATTACTATCTCACACCTCAAGCTGCTCACTGCTCTGTATTGTTCCTTCAGAACATAACTTTTCCACCCCATTATAAAAAAATCCTTTTCATATGTGGTTCATGCCAATCAGCTTTACCAATCTCTGGCTCCTCAAATGAGTGAAGTGATATTCTAAAGCACTAGTTCTAACAAGTAGGCATTATATGAAAATGAGTGCCATGGTCGAGGGCAGGGTTCTACAAATTATGGTGCATGAGCAAAGTCTAGCCTGTCTTTGATATTGCATGGTTCACAAGCTATGAATGGTTTTTGCAGACCAACATTTGTGATTTGATGAGAGGGACACTTACTTGGAATTTCAGGTAAGTAAGAAGATTCCCCACAAAAAATAATCTCATTAGTAGACATGTATTACAAAACATTGCACGTAATTATGATTTTTAGTTACCTCAATAAAATGTTATGACAATTTGTTTTCTGTCTTGTTACATAAGTACCTGTATAAAACCCTCTCAATTTTACCTGTTGTCCTGCAAAATCAAAAATATTTACTATCTCGGGGCGCCAGGGTGGCTCAGTAGGTTGAGCGTCTGACTTTGGCTCAGGTCATGATCTCACGGTTCGTGAGTTTGGGCCCCGTGTTAGGCTCTGTGCAGACAGCTCAGAGCCTGGAGCCTGCTTCAGATTCTATGTCTCCCTCTCTGCCCCTCCCTACTTGCGCTCTGTCTCTCTCTCTCTCTGCCTCTCAAAAATAAAGACAAATAATTTTTAAAAATTAAAAAAAATATTTACTATCTGGACCTTTACAGAAAAAGTTTACTGTCCCTTGGTATAGGGCAATATAACAAAACACTGAATTAAGCAAAATTATTTTCTTTCTTTTTTCTTTCTTTCTATTTTCTTTTTAAAATGGAATTCTTCAAAAATTTCGCTTATCCCATTATGAATCATTGAAATTCATGATATCGCATTTCTTAAATGAACTTGATCATGATTTTTTTTTAAATCAGGATATCTGGCAGGTCTAATATTCTAAGGGAAAAATCTTAAACTGCATTTTAAAATAGGTCCTATTTCTTAAATAAAAATGAACTGGTATCTGGATCATTATTTGCATCTTTAAGGACCAATTATTTTCATAGCTTTCAAATAGCATAGTACTTCCTCTAAGATGTGGGTCAACTCTATGACATCAAAGTTCAGTAGCAATCACAAATCTCATCCCAAAGAAAATAATGTTAAATATTGACTGGAATTAATGTGATCAATTTAGAACAACATTTTCTTATTTTCTTTAAAAGCATGGGTGAGGATCTCCCAAACTGACTGATTGGTATTTACATATTATCCTGACTTCAATGCGAATCTACTCAACTACATGATACTTTAAAAGGGAAACCTCAGTCCAAGACAGGCTTCACTTGTCGACTTTCCATTCTTTTCCCCTTGGATCCACCATTTTGTTATGCCTTTCAAGTCATGCATGAGAACTTAACTCTGATCTTTCTTATCTTGTCTTGCAGGACAACAGGTCTCCTCACATGTCCATGGTTTACTAAAAATCCACAAAAATAATTCTTATCCTGGGGTGCCTGAGTGGTTCAGTTGGTTAGGTGTCCGACTCTTAATTTCTGCTCTGGTCGAGATCTCAGGGTTATGAGACTGAGCCCTGGGTCGGGCTCCCAGAAGAACACACAGCCTGCTTGGATTCTCTCTCTGCCCTCTCCTCCTCTCTGTCTGTCAAATAAATAAATACATTCTAAAATAATTCTCATCCATACTATTATACAGCTTTTCCTTTAATACCCACAATTGTAATGGGTTAGCATCTCAGTATTTTATTAGAAGGACAGTCACTTCAGTGGACTTCATCCAACTCAGTCCCCCACACTAGGACATATCCATCCTATGTGCACCTGCTAGAGTTACCTTAAACTCCATTTGAGATGCACAAGAATCCAAAGTAACTCTCAATTTACAGTCCCATCAAATATATAGCCACAGGGCGCCTGGGTGGCTCAGTTGGTTAAGCATCCAACTCTTGATTTCCACTAGGGTCATGATCTTACAATTCGTGAGATCAAGCCCTGCGTCGGGCTCTGTGCTGACAGCTGAAGCCTTCTTGGGATTCCTTCTCTCCCTCTCTCTCTCTGTTCCTCCCCTGTTCTCTCTCCCTCTCAAAAATAAATAAATAAACACTAAAAAAAACCCCACAAATATAATGCCACCAGATCAACAGAGCCAGACTCCTTCTATCCTAGCATATCGCTCATTCTTTTTATCTTTTAAATTCTCTGATATAACAAGCTAACTTTCCTGAGCAAACATGTCAAATCATTCCCAAGTATCTTTCCAATAACTTTTTTTGTTTTGTAAACTCTTTTTTTTTTTATTTTCTATGAATAGATACACATCAGTGGCTCTAAATCAAGAAACAATGATTTCAAGAAAACAAACCCCCTATTTTCTCCCTTTAAAAAGAGATGCATTTAGGGGTGCCTGGGTGGCTCAGATGTTAAGTGTCTGACTTTGGCTGAGGTCATGATCTCAAAGTTTGTGAGTTCAAGTCACACATGGGGTGTGCTTGAGCCCTGCTCCAGGTGAGCGTGAGTCCCACATAATGTGAGCACAAGCTCCTCTTTGGGTGAGCCCCACTTCCCTCTCAATCTCTCTCTCTCTCTCTCTCTCTCTCTCTGTCTCTCTCTCTCTTTCTCCCCACTCCCCTCTGTCTCCATCCTGGGATTCTCTCTCTGTCTCTGTCTCCATCCTGGGATTCTCTCTCTGTCTCTGTCTCCATCCTGGGATTCTGTCTCTCAAATAAATAAATAAATAAATAAATAAATAAATAAATAAATAATTAAAAGAGATGCATTTAACAAGCCTTGTCTGCATGTTACTATGCTATATGCATTGCAATTTTGTTCCAAGTATTTCCTGACTTATCACCTTCTGCTTTTGGATTTTATAGGCTCAGCAGTTATTGAATTTTACTCCAACCAATGATCTAGAATGACTAACACATAGCAGATTCTAACAACAAACTTAGTGTTCTTTCCAAATTCAAGTGCCTGGGTTTTGTTTTTGTTTTTGTTTTTTTCAGTAAATATTTTCCACATTTTATTCACTAGATTTTTGAAGGTCTTGACCTTTGGGAGTAATTCATTCTACTAGGAAAACTGTATGATTAAAACTAGATGAGCTACTGAGATAATTCAGCTTAGGTTTTGGAAATAAGACCCTTAACCGAAATCTCAAAAGTTTACAATGTTCTGGAAGAATGTTGAAACAAATATAAATCACTGATCATTCAAGAGGCACTCTCAAAATGCCTTGTCTCAATTTCTCAAATGTACTAGGAACAAAAATGTTAACAAAAAAAGGAACGTTGTTTATGAATGCATGATTCCACCTAGTGTTTGATGGAAATAAACGATCACATACCTTTAAATTCTAAAGTGAAGGCAATTTGATTTTTATTAGTCAACTCACATTTTGAAGTGCCATGTATAAGTTATCATTAGGGAAGTTAAGAAGGTCATGAAAAATATAGAAATGTTGAAAAGGTACAGTTTCTTACTCTCTTACCATTTTCATTGTTCCTGCTGTCAAGACTATCACACATGCATACATGTATACCCTCAAAGCCTTATTACCATTTTTGCTTTTAATGGTTACATGTTTTATACAGAAATGAAGACACAGCTTAGTGTTTGCTGTTTACTTATACATTTAACATTTCCGCTGTTCCTTTGTTCCTAAGATCTGATTTCCTCTGGTATCATATTTCTTCAGACTGAAGAACATTTCTTACAGCATGGGACAGGTTGAGACAAATTCCCTTATTTTATCTTATTTTATTTTATCTGAAATTATCTTTATTTCACCTTGATTCTCCATGGTTTCTGACAAGAAGTTTGCAGGCATTCTAACTGTTGTCCTTTTGTATCTAACATGTTGTGGGGTTTCTCTGGCAGCTTCAACATTTTCTCTTTCTTTTTATTTTCAAAAGTTTGACTAATATGTGCCCATGGGAGGTTCTCATAGAATTTACTGGGTTTTTTTTTTTTTTGGAGGGGGGAGTGTGGTCGCTGAACACCTTGAATATGTACATTTATGTCTTCCAATAATTTTAGAATATCTGGATATCATTTCTTCAAAGAGTTTTCCTGTTTTCTTCTCTCCTCTCCTTTTAAAATTCCAGTTACCATCATGTAAGACTTTCTGTAATTTTCCTGCTGGTCCCTAGGCTCTATTTTTTTTTCTTTTCTTAATCTTCTCACTATTTTTTTTCTTTTTCAGATTTAATGATATGTATTGATCTGTATGTCATGGACTGATGTGTCATTTCCATTCTACTCTGAATCCCATCTAGTTGTTGTTTAATTTTAGGTATTTTTCAATTCTAGGAATGTCCAATGCTATTTTTTTTTTTAGTATTTTTATATGTGTGTGTATAAAATACAGCACACACACACACACACACACACACGTATGCTGATATATCCTAGATTTTCATTCCTTTGTATGCATTTATTTTCCTGACTCTCAAGGAACACAGAAAAGCGACTGTAAAGAGGTGGCATGAAAGTTCAAGCATCTGTAGTTCAGGTCCAGCCACAGTGCTGGCTGGGTTCGTTCACGCAACGGGTCACACCTCTTCTCGAACTCAGGGTTTCTCCCTTACTCTGGGAGTCACAGTCATGGTCACCCAGTGGCTCTTACTACTCTTGCTCCTGTCAGAAGAGACTGGGTTTTCCTTTCAGAGAATCAGCTCCCTACATATCCACCTCTGTCTCAAACATACCTGCTTGTAAGAGACAACCCTACAGAAAACAAAATGGAGCACACACACTTTACTATTCACTTTTCTGTGATCTGTCACTTCCTTTCCAAGTTTGCACAGTTTTGTTCAGTCTCCAGAATCCTTGGGTAGTTTCATTTTGCTTTGTTAATGTTTTGTCTGGATTTTAAAGGTGAATTCACATGAAGCTTGTAACAGTCCACTCTTACCTATCTGAGGTGAGAAGTCATGTATTCAACTTTAGTCAAAGTTCTTTTAATTGGACAATGCTCCAAAAATGGAAAATTATTTTCCAGCATGACATTTATCATATTCCTAGGGTAATACTTTCCTTTTTCCTTTTAATATTGAATCTCTTGATATCAGGCTAATAACGTAATTTCAAAAAAGTGACGGCGGTTTACGCTTAAGGACAACTATAGTTCAAAGAATCCAAAGATCTGATATGCCACTAGACATAGGACATTACCTTTCTGGGGACAGGATAGGGCTTTTTGAGAGACATAAACTTGATCAGAAAAAAAAAAAAAAAACCCAGAAGATGCTGTAAGTTTTCTTAGGGAAAGTTCTTTAGGAAGACATTGAATTTGGATAACATAAACAGAACACAAAGAAACTAATGAACACGCTTTATTTGTGTGTTCTTAAATGAATAGCCAAGTTTAGCTATGTTCCCTGGCTCATTCTAGTTTACTTCTGGGATGTAGAATGTAATTAGTAGGATAATTTTTAATAAAGATTTGAGTACCGAATGTTATATATAATTATCTTCATTCTCCTGTTCATATCAGAACACATTAGAATCAAGATACTGAGCACATTATTTAATATTTATTTATTTTGAGATAGAGTGTGATCAAATGAGGGAGAGAAAGAATCCCAAGAAGGCTCTGCACTGACAGGCTCAATCCCAGAAACTGTGAGATAATGACCTGAGCAGAAATCAAGAATCAGACACTTAACTTAATAAGCCACCAGGCGCCACCCTGACCAAAATCTTTTAACATTCATCTTCACGATCAGCATTTATTTTCCCCTTCCACAAGAAAACTGAAGGACCTAGCTATGGTTCTTTTATTCAGCTTTAAATATGTAACTCTTTATGTCCCTTTCTCTTTCTCAAACTATAATTTATCTTCTAATATAAAACAGTATCAAATATATTTTAAATATTTTATTTTTTTAATGTTTATTCATTTTTGAGAGAGAAAGAGACAGAGCATGAGTCCAGGAGAGGCAGAGAAAGAGGGAGACACAGAATCTGAGGCAGGCTCCAGGCTCTGAGCTGTCAGCACAAAGCCTGATGCGGGGCTCAAACCCATGAACTGTGAGATCATGACCTGAGCTGAGGTTGGAGGTTTAACCAACTAAACCACCCAGGCACCTCTCAAATATATTTTAAAGATTAAACTACCTATTAATATACTACTCTGAACCAGTAATTATTTTTACTTTTTTTTTTTTTTTTTTTAGTAGGCTCCACATCCAGTGTGGAGCTCAATGTGGGGCTTGAACTCATGACCTGATCAAGACCTGAGCTGTTATCAAGTCAGACACTTAACCAACTTAGCCACCCAGGCACCCCTCCATTTTGCCACCTTTGTCCCCAGTTATATTTCGTATTTGTAGCAGAGGTAAAACCTCTAACCATTCTATACGATCATTGCTAACACATACTTCAGACACAAGACACATACATTCTGTTTACCCATACACACATACACACACACACACACATATATATAGTGGATATATATATGGATATATATATATACATATAATTCAAGTATTTCAAGTATCTGTAGTGTATATATATAAAGTACTTATAAATTTTTAAATTTACAATATATACATACATATATACATGTACTATATATATATATATATATATATATATATGTAAAACTTGTCAAAATTTTCTTTATTTTGAAAGTCCTTGAAGTACCTGATTCTACATGCTGTGTTAAAGGTAATCCGTTTTTTAAAAATACTTATTTATTTTGAGAGAGATAACATGTGCATGTAGCAGAGAGAGAGGAAGAGAGAGAATACCAAGCAGGTTCTGGGCTGACAGTGCAGAGACTGACTTGGGGCCCAAACTCATGAAACATGAGATCATGACCTGAGCTAATCAAGGGTCAGACGCTTAACAGACCGAGCCACCCAGGTGCCCCTCAACTTTGTTTTAAAACTTTTTGTCATTTATAATAATTTTTAAAAATATTTCATTTAAAATATAAGAAATGCTCTGACAAAAATTAAATAATATAAAATGTCTCTCAAACTCCAGTTGTCTCAGGGGAGTATTCCTCTAAAGAGGACAATCCTGGTCACTTCTCAACACATATAATATAATATAATATAATATAATATAATATAATATAATATAATATACAGTGCAGTATAATATAGTATAGTGTAAATTAATATAATAGTATAATTATAATTATGCATGATTTTATATTGAATAAACATTTTATAGTATATAATAATTTATAATATATAATCATAATATTACACTAAATAATGTATGCAATATATTATAATTACAATATATTTTATATAATATATAATGATGTTACATTATATAATATAAAATACATATTATATAATATAATGAAATGTAATATATGATATACAAATATATGCATACACATAACTATAATTAAATATATATTTAATAATATAAATAATATAAATGTGTAAAATAAATATTTAATATATATCTTATAGCTATATGTATATAATATATGTAATAGGTGTTTTATTTAATATTGAGAGCATACTGATTAATCCTATGGCCTTTTTTTACTGGATGGCATTGCATATCTGCACATGTAGAAGAATCATATTAATTTTAATGGCTTCTCAATATTTTATATTTATGCACCCTAAATTTTTACTGGTCTAATAATGATAACTTATTTAAATTGTTTCTAGTGTTTTATTTTGCTTTTTAAATTATAAACAGTGTTCCAGTGAATTTTCTTTTCATATACCTTTAGGCACATGTGGAATATATTTACAGGACGAAATCTACATTTGGAACTGCTAGATATCTAATACTGTATTTCTTTTGGACATATTCTTACTCCAATAAAAATGTGTGTGTGTTTGTGTGTGTGTGTGTGTGTGTGTGTGATTTTTTTTAATTTAACTTTTTTGTGGTCCAAAGTCATGCTGTGTATAATTCCCATTCTGGTACACTTATTGAAACTGTTTCATGGCCCATTGTGTGCACTTGTATATATTCCATGTATTCTGTAATTGCCGGGTATAGTGTTTTGTAAATGACAATGACATCATGTTGGTTGATTGTGCTGACCATATATTTTATATTGTTTCTGATGTTCTATCTACTTGTCCTATCTTGTACTGTAAGACAAGTGTTGAAATTACCAGCTAAAATTGTCAATTTGTGTTTCCCATAAGGTGGTAAAGTATATATTTGTTTTCAATCTTTTTCTGGCTCTGGGGAATTATTACTTTATGTTCCTTAGAGATTACAGTTTTTGCTGTGGTTGACTAATAGTATCATAAAAGATTGAGTTTCTTTTCACATTTTCATTTCCTTTGTTGTTTTTAAGGACCAGAACAAGGGGAGAGCTCCTGAATGCACCATTTAAAGTTATTTCTGACAAGAAAAATCTTGCCATAATGCAGACAACCATTTCCATCAGTGAGTTCTTTTCATGTCATTTAATAAGACAAAGTAAATCACTAGAATACTAAACTTTCATAATTGGGATCTTTTTTTTTCTTAACATTAGGGGTTGTGTAGGATGGCTCACATCTTAAAATAACATTCTTATACTTTTATTTTTAAAGTTTCTACTTAGACCACTGATAGAATGTGCCTTGTTATCCTTGTAGGATAACCCTGTATGGTCAGAGTAAGAATAAGAGATATGCCAAATCCTGGTTGCAATGAAATAAGAGATTTTGGTGATTATCATCTACATTGTTATTCTACTCCAATGACTTCTTAGCAGGAACTGTCTACAGTGTTCAGTACATCGGGTTATGCATGACCTAAATTTATAGCTAAAAGATCTGCAACCCTGGAGCCTCCATGGTTCTTACACCAAAATTTATTATTAAATTTAATGTTAGGAGCAGCTTGAGAAAATAATTGCCAGAAAAATTGCTATTTTGTGAGAAAATGGGTAAAAAAAGATACGGTCATTACATTTACCTCATTATTGCTAAATAACTCAAAACTGTTTAAACATAAGTTAAGGGAAACATAGTGAATTCTTATTAGAACTAGGAAACAAACAATAGTTATTCTTTCTGATACAAATCTGCTGGCATATTTTATTCTTCTGGCTTATTTGATTCTTTTTACCTTTTCACATTTGTCAGTAACATCTAAGTCATAGCTTTTTGTTATTAAAAATATAAACCAATCAATTAAAGCATGTGATTCCATATACATATATTCTGTTTCTTCTTACATTGAGAACTTCCTTATAGTCTAGAGGAATGCCTTTAAATAAAGGTCCTGGAATGTTCAGATGATCCTTGAATGTCAATGCATCTGAACTGTGCAGGTCCACTTACGATGTCGATTTTTTTTTCGACAAATTCCATACAGTACCATGAATGTATTTTCTCTTCCTTATAATTTTCTTAACAACATTTTGTTTTCTCTAGCTTACTTCATTGTAAGAGTACAGTACATAACGCATATAACATACAATATATGTGTTAATTGATAAGGCGTCTGGTCAACAGTAGGCTCTTAGTAATTAAGTTTGGGGGAGGTCAAAAGTTACAGGTGGATTACTGACTGCAGGTGGGGTTGGCACCCCTAACCTCTGCACTGTTGTTCAAGGGTCTTGTGTAACTTCAACACTCAGCTTTCAGGTCATCTTCTCCAGGAAACTGCCCCATCACCTCAGAGAGGGCCCCCTGCAAGGTGAAGACCACATTGGAACCCTTCTGTTTCAGGTGTTCCAAGAGGTGGGAATCCCTACCTTTAGCTCTATTTTCTGTGAGGTCCTGGAATATAGAGATTGTGCCTTTTATATCCCTAGGGAGTTGCATGTTCATAACATATAGTTAGAACCTCTACAACATTTTATAACTCATCTAGATGAACCAAGGGGAGCACTTTAAATAGGGATGAAATCTCCTCCTTTCCTCCAAAAGAAGTAAGTAAATTTCAGGTGTCTCATTATTAATATTGGTACTTTCTATGATAAAGAATTGATTTCCGTTTGGTTTTTCTAAGTGTGGAATAAAACATTAAAAACATAACACAGGTAAAGTTTATCTCAAACAGCACTGAGTAGATTGATGATTTTCTTTTCTTTTCTTTTTTATATAAGCCTGACAATATTTCTACTTCCCCTCAAAATCTCTAGGGCTGGCCTCAACTAGAAACTGTCAGCATTTAAATAACTTCTATTTTCACATGCTCACACAGGTTGCAACATCTTCCGTCAGCAGCTTCTCTTTTATTATTCTCAGGGGAAAATACATGCCTGCAGCTCACTTTACAATTATACACGCTATGAGCATTACACAATTGGAGCACCTGCCTTCAGAGGGTTCACAGTCCCAGGCAGTCTGCAAGGCCAAGTCAGCATATACTTACCAAGTGACTTCTTTTTTTTCTTTTTAATGTTTATTTATTTTTGAGAGAGAGAGAGAAAGAGAGAGAGAGAGAGAGAGAGGGAGTGGAGGAGGGACAGATAAAGAGGGAGACACAGAATTCGAAGCAGGTTCCAGCCTCCGAGCTATTAACACAGAACCTGGCACAGGGCTCGAACTCATGAACCAGGAGATCATGACCTGAGCGAAGTCGGACACTTAACCGAATGAACCAGTCAGGCGCTCCACCAAGTGATTTTTTACTAAAGCCAGTACAGATAGCTTAAAGGCAGTAAGAGTACAACTAACAGTATGCAAGTTGCTCAGATTCTCCTTACACTGAAATATGCAACACTTTAGAGGAAATGTATGCTTATAGAGAATCAGAACTTTCTATTTCTTTGAAAAATCTCTGACTTTAGATAGAAAAGTTATAAATATACTATTTAAATACAAGGCACAAGCGGTCTACAGGAGTGCTTAATTGATATGTGGGTAGGTAATTTTTACAGCAATTGCAAGTTAATTTTCCTTTACAGTATATATGGTAATTGCATATTTCTTTTTCCTTTTCTATGCATACACCTACACTGTTATGGTATTTTACTTGTATGAGAATGTATTTCCCATCATATTTACATACATACTATATTAATGTAAACATATACCTGAACATACTACAAATTTATCAGCCAAGATGTTCGGGACATTTTAAGGGTGTTTTTATTATTTTTGTTAAACCCAAGCAGTTATCCTACTATGGTTCACTGGATTCTTTCCAGTCTAATACTGAGTAAAGAAATTATATCAGCTTCTTGATACTGACTTTCCTTATGTCAAATTTGAAGTGAGACCCATTTGACTTTAGGTGTGCCTAGTACTAAATGTGCTAAGAGGAATTGCTTTTATTTTCTGTAACAAAAAACAGGAACATTAAATTTTGTTACAGATAACATGGAAAAGGTAATATGTTTTCAGTCATCTCCACTAATGAAGATGAATGAGGTAAAAAAAATGCTCAAAATTCATTTATATGGAAATAGTCATTGCAATAAATAGTTGAGGATGTTAGGGATGTAAATTTTCCGGTTTCAGGGTGTAGCAGTTTTCCTGTAGCAATTAATGTACTTTCAATGACCATCGCACACACTACTGTGAAGTACTGACTTGAACTAGAATTTGACTCTTATTGGCCCTTTCTTCATCTGCTTGGGACACCTCGAATATGCTACAACTTCAGGCCTAAGCCTTTCATCCCAAAATATACATGAAGTCAGCAGCAGGTGTGAGTGTGTGTGTCTGTGTGCATTTGTGGCGTGCATGGGTATATACATATGTATCTCTTATATACAGTATATCTGTATATGTTTATCATATATTTCCCAAACACATGTTAATAATAATTTAAATAATTACTTTTATACTTAAAAACTACTTAATGGAATGTCCAGTAAAAACATTTCGGTATTTACTAGGAAACATGAGATTTCGATGACATGTTTGAAAAACGCTGCTTTAAACACCTCCCTTAAACCAATGAGGACTAAGGTCATACTAGAAAAGTCAAGGAAATGGTTCAAAATTTCCATTAATGAACTATTAAATGTAAACAATTACATCAAGGAAATTGAAAATTTCCTGGAGGCATGGAACCATTGCTAAACACTGAAGAGTTTATTATCAATTTTAAAGCAATACTAGTAATAACAAAAATGCAAGTGATGGGAAAGGTTGTGACTTTGTATTTGTACTTGGAGAATTACCTAAAACATTACATTTTTCAATAATATAGGTAATAAAATATATAAAAAGTAATTTCTCCAAATACTAGATTGTGATGAGTAAAACACTGAATATTTTTAAAGGTTAATGCCCCTGGAAGGATGGGTGTAGTGATTTTAGTTTAGCCTGAATAGATTGAAAAGATATTAGCAATATCAAAGAAGGAATCTATGTTATGTTAAATGTTCTCATCACACACAAAAAATAAATAAGGCAGTGGGAAACTTTTGGACTTGATGGATAAATTTATGGTATTGAATGTGATGACTGTTTCACAGGTATATACTTCTCTTCAGCTCAAGTTTTACACAAAATATGTACACTTTTTTGTTTGTACTCAATGCAAAGTGCAGCCATTTGTATGTATCAATCTTTATTTGTTCCCAATAAAGTGGCTTAAAAAATTGGGAGTCTAAAATGAGATTGAGGAATACACTTGTATATTAAGTGTAGAAATACATTGATAAATCATATTTGTATAACTTAATGTATGTGAATGAGTAGAAGACAATTTTTATTACTTGACTGTGATCAAGTTTTATATCTCAGTTAAATACTTGACATACTTATCTCTTAAATATATTTTTTACCAAATCATTTCCAGATTATAGTAGCCTCTAAACTTAGCTGCCTCTAAACTCAATTACTTACAGTCTAACACAAACTCTTTGACCAGACCCAACCTTTCATGCATGACTACTCTTCACATCATGCCATCCTCAAAACTCTTTGCTGTATCTGATCGTCCACACAAACCACTGTCAGCCTTTCATTAATTTCTTAATGCAACCAGATACTCATTAAATTTACATTTTGCCTTGGGCTAAAATGAGTTTTACATAGAAGAAGGAGGAAGAGGAGGGAAAGAGACATAGAGGAAGGGAGGGCTTAGGTGAGAGGGAGGGAGGGAAATGTTAGCATATTCTGTATTCCATATGCTCTGGAAATGACTGGAAGTCAGTGGTGAAAGACAGCAATGTGAATAAATAAAATCTTAAATGATTTGAGATAAAACAGAAGAAAGTTAGACTCCTGAGAAGCAAGCAATTCACTTAGCCTGTAGAAATTCGGGGGGGGGGGATTATCAGAGAAGAGGAATATGTTAGCATTTTGCATTTTAGTATTTGACAAAGACATCTAATGAAAAGAAAACAATGAGGGGATACACCAAAGAGAATGATTCAAAGGCACAAACATTATGCGGGAGAGGACACTCAGAGGGTGTAATCACTCTCGAGATTACAGAGTTTTGGTTCACGTAGAGAAAAAAACCTGTGCTTCTGCTCTGCAGTGGAGTGGCAGGAGCCACAGGATGTGTCACCTTAGCTGCATCTTGTGTGTCATAGCAATGACATTTTATCACCTGTGGGAGCTGTTAAGAATCTGCATTTTTAACACATACCTCTGTGGATGCTGGATGGATTAGAGTGGCCAGCGAGTGAAGAGGGATATTTATGTGAAAGACGACGATGAATTAAAGTGTGTTACTGTAGGAAAGGACAAGTGGGAATCAAATCAAGCGGTTAGTATGCCATGATGGCTAATTTTATGTGTCAGCGTGGCTAGGTTACGGTGTCTGACTGCTTGGTCAAACACGTCTTGTAAAAGCAGTTTGTAGATGTGACTGACATTTACAATCAGTTGATTTTTAGAAGAGAATAATGTGAGTGGTCCTTATCCAATCAGTTGAAGGCTTTAACAGCAAAAAACAGGTTTCCTAAAGAAGGCCTTCTGCCTCAAGACTTCTGCTCAAGATTATAAAATGAACTCTCATCTGAGTTTTCAGCTTGCCAGACTGCCCCACGGTTGCATGAGCTGATTCCTTAAAATCTTCTTCCCTTTACAGAGAGAATCCACATCCACATCCATGTATACATATAGTACACATATGTTTGGTATACATGTTTTGGGACACTTCATTTTGTTTTATAACCGCTATAGTAGTCTACTCACAACCTGCTCTAAATGTTATTTAGAGCGTACATGTTGTATGTGTCAATAATGTTGTATTGTGTCAGTTTTGTTTCTTTTTTTTCCCCACAAAGTTTACCACCTGCAAAATGCCTTCCCCCATCTCACTGGTACTGAAAAATTTTCCCTTTGATTCTAATTCAGACCCTCTTTATCTACAAATTATATCAACATCTTACCTCTCTTCTCTACAACCAGGGATTTCTTTCATAGCAAATAAAATTAAAAACTGAGATTTAAGGATGGGAAGTTAATTGTCCTTAGTTTATAAACGCTACAGGCCTCTTTAATTAATTTAATGCAAAACTAATTAAAGTATTATAATGACTCATCTAATAAAATCATATTGCCAAGTTTGCTCATGGCTTCAAATATTGACAAAGCCTGTCATACTCACATGAAATGGACAATTAGCCATTTGTAGAGATGCATCCTTTAATTTATATTGAATCTATGTTTACATGCACACCAAGGATAACCTTGACAAATACGGACTTTATCCCAAAACTTACCCAAAGGATTTTGGGATATGCCATGACAAAAAACTTAGACTTCATTCTCAAAACTAGTGAAACAAAAATTCCCAAACAAGTTAAAATTCAAGTGACAAAGATACTTTTAAAAATCATTTTAGGGGTGTCTGGGTGGCTTAGTCAATAAAGCATCCAGCTTTGGCTGAGGTCATGATCTCATGATTTGTGAGTTCGAGCCCCACAGGCATCAGGCTCTCTGCTCTCAGCTCAGAGCCCACTTCAGATCCTCTGTCCCCCTCTTTCTCTCTGCCCCTCTTCTGCTAATTCTCTCTCTCTCTCTCTCTCTCTCTCTCAAAATAAATAAATAAACCTAAAAAATCTTTTTTAAAAAATAGTAAAAATTAACCTCTAAAATACTATATGCAAGATATTATTCAATGTGCTTTATGCTTATATGTTAAACACCAGACTAGCACTATTGGTGAAGTACCACTATTCTCACCGTTTCATTTTTTTAAATTTAATTTAATTAATTTATTTTTTTAATATGAAATTTATTGTCAAGTTGATTTCCATACAACACCAGTGCTCATCCCAGCAGGTGTCCTCCTCAATACCCATCACCCGCCCTCCCCTCCCTCCCACCCCCGCATCAATCCTCAGTTTGTTCTCAGTTTTTAAGAGTCTCTCATGGTTTGGCTCCCTCCCTCTCTAACTTTTTTTTTCCTTCCCCTCTGCCATGGACTTCTGTTAAGTTTCTCAGGATCCACATAAGAGTGAAAACATAGGGTATCTGTCTTTCTCTGTATGACTTATTTCACTTAACATAACACTCTCCAGTTCCCCACCATTTTAAAGATAAGGAGAGTAAGGCATACAGAAATTAAGTAATATTCTTAAGGTCAACATTTAGTAAGAAATGGACCCAGGAATTAACCACCTAAAAAATGACTCCCATGAGAGGATCTATGATTTTTATAAGTTTTTAGTCCTTTTTATTATTTTCTCAACTATACTGAAAAACAATCCATAACAAGTAGGAAGCATTAAAGAAAATGCCAGCAATTAATACAACTTCCCTCAGGGTGTCAAACTATTACTTTGGCACAAATTTTGGTACCTCTGAGGCTAGGAGAATGAGAGTTATATAAAACTCATGAAAGTTTCAAAGATTTTCTGAAGGACTCTCCAGTGAGAAAAACATGAAACTGTCTTGGGTTTTTGGTTTCTGGAAATTTCTGTGTTGGGAATTTGCCTTTGGCCTAATGGACCAGCTCTCTTGTTGACATCATCAGAGTAAAACAGGTAAAACTAGAGCAAGTGCCCATTTTTTGCTGCTCACTCACCACAGCCCTACACTGATTCATGCCTTCTCTGAATCCAACCTGGCATCTCCATATCTAGCATATCCTAGGCAGTTTCTGCTGCCACTTTTTAGGAATATCGTACTGGAATGGATCTAAGACAGATCTATATATGTATACGAAAGACACTGTTCTAAAAATTTTTGAATATGAAAAAGATAAAGGCAAGCATGATGTTTATCATTCACTGCATTTTAAATGACTAGCTTGTTTCCTTCATAATTATTTAATCAATCATTCAACCATTCAGTGTGGATATCACAGTGAATACAGTGTTATATAGGATTTCTTTGTGAAATACAAGCGTAAAGATGTTTAAGCAGCTTCTAATGTCTGGCAACTTTGTGTATGCTTCTTTCAATATTTTTGGTAAACCTTTGTTTTCCCAAAGTCTTCTTTGTCTGAGTTCCTAAAGCCATGTTAAACATGTAGGGGACTAAAGACCAGGGATAAGGGGTGCCTGGGTGGCTCAGTTGGTTAAGCATCAAACTCTTGATTTTGGCTCAGGTCACAATCTCACAGTTCATGAGTTTGAGCCCCATGACAGGCTGTACGCTGACAACAAAAAACTGTTTGGGATTCTCTTTCTCTCTCTCTGACCCTCCTCCCTTGCTTATGCGCTCTCTCTCTCTCTCTCAAAATAAATATCCTTTCAAAAAAATTATTGGGAATCCTGGGTGGCTATGTCAGTTGGGCATCCGACTTCAGCTCAGGTCATGATCTCGTGGTCTGTGGGTTGGAGCCTGGAGTCGGGTTCTGCGCAGACAGCACAGAGCCTGGGGCCTGCTTCGGATTCTGTGTCTCCCTCTCTCTCTCTCTGCCCCTCACCTGCTCATGCTCTGTTTCTCTCAAAAATATATAAACGTTAAAAAATTTTTTATTTAAAAATTATTTTATTGTTGATTTTTTCTATGTTGAAAATAGTTTCCTGTTTTTAATATTCCATCAAACAACTAGTTTACATGTTTAAGGAACACATCCACCAAGATACAATGAAAGTTATTTCTGCATGTGAAAAATGTATTTCTTACTCTAAAACAGTCATCTACTTCACAGTTGACTCTGGAAATATTTCAGAGTGGAAAACTATAGAAGAAAGAAAAGAAAAAACAAAAGAAAAGAAAAAAAGAAGGAAGGAAAGAAGGAAGAGAGAGAGGAAGGAAGGAAGGAAGGAAGGAAGGAAGGAAGGAAGGAAGGAAGGAAGGAAAGAAAGAAAGAAAGAAAGAAAGAAAGAAAGAAAGAAAGAAAGAAAGAAAGGAAGAGAGGGAGGGAGGGAGGGAGGAAGAAAGAACAACAAAAAAAAAAAAGAAGAAAATCTGCTAAGGCAATTACTCTACAACCCTTTTCAACCTCTCATGCTCCCCCTTCTTTATTCCAGTCATTCCGAAAATATTTTTAAAAATAATTTCATTCTTTTTTAAAAATATAATATTTAAAAATATATTATTTAGCATAATATATGTATATATTATGGATATATAAAAATATATCATATTCCATGAACAAAGCCAACAAGCATGGTCAAAGGTCCTCACTTTTCTGCTGATGAAAATGAGGTACTAAGAGGAAGAAAGACTTGGCCAAGATCACATGGCCAATCACTAGCAGAGGTTCTATCACAGGTATATTCAATTCTAGAATATTTTAGGTGGAGAAGCTTTTCTAATGAACAGAAGCACTATTTAATAGCAATATATCATTCTACAGCCTTCTTGAGATGTGACATATCTTGTACTACCTCCCTATCTCACCAATCAGCCTATAAAAGTATTTCTTATATTTATAAAATGAAATAAAAATAATAATGTATACCTCACTAAGGGGAATATTTAGATTTCCCAAATTAATTATCATAATGAGATGATGATGCAGACATTTCTGTTTTATAATGAGGAATTTGAGGCCCACAGGCAATAAGAAACACACCTTAGCCCACCCAGCCATTGTTGAAGCAACAATTCAAAAAAAAAAAAATCTAGAGGATTCTAACTTCCCTTCATGGACTCTCCTAAAAGTCAGAGTTAGGGTTGGTCAATTAGAACCATTAAAGGCAAGTAGGATACTATATTGATAAGAGTATCAACAATTCCATCCTGAAAGATTTATTTACCATTTAAACTGCCTCACTCTTAAAATCATAGTTTAAATTACATAATGCAAAACTGATAGCGTGCTAAAGTAAAAGACCACACCCACTATCACCAGCAAAGAAATAAAAGTCTTAAAAATGTAATTATCAAGACAGATCTAATATGCATATATTAAACACCACACCTAACACATGAAAACGTAAGTTTATTATAAGGTAAAAATCAAGTCTTATAAACTTCAAAGTTTATAAACTAGATAATAAAGTTTATTACAAAGATGTTTATGAACTCCATATATAGTTTTAAAACTAATTCTACATTTCTGTAAACTTAAAAACAAAGATCAAAATAGCCCATGTGAAAAGAAGAACATACATGAACACTGAAATAATATTCATATTAAATACTAATAAAAATATTATTATCAAACTTGCTGGATGAAGATAAAGCAAAATTTAGAGAAAATATAGAATCAGTGTTTCTGTATTAGAAAAGAAAAATAAAATACTAACATTATAATAGAAAGGACTGTATAAATTTAAAATTTGGCCTTTGAGAAGACATATGTGAAGTTTACAAATATCAAAGTTGATCATGAAAAGAAGAAAGTACTTCTAAATAACATAGGAAAAGAAGAAAGTACAAAATACAAAGATTTAAAAATGCTGTAAAAAGGGATAAAAACATTATGCTAACCAGTGGAAGTTTAGGTGAGATGGATTTTTAGAAATGTATAAATTATTGGGGCATCTGCGTGGCTCAGTCGGTTGAGCGTCTGACTTTGGCTCAGGTCATGATCTCTCGGTCTGTGAGTTCGAGCCCCACATCAGGCTCTGTGCTGACAGCTCAGAGCCTGGAGCCTGCTTCGGATTCTGTATCTCCCTCTCTCTCTGCCCCTCCCCCACTCATGCTCTGTCTCTGTCTCAGAAATAAACATTAAAATTTTTTTTGATTAAAAAATGTATAAATTATTGAAACTAATTTTAAAAATGCAAAACTTAATTTTATTACCATAATAGGATGAGTTCTTAAAAATCTCTCCCATACACACGTAAATACCACACCAAACCTAGCCACATTCATAGGGTAAGTAGAGCAAGCACATCTTAATAAGACAGAAAGTATAAAAATTGGAATGGAAGAAGCAATAATGTCATTATTAAGAAACAATACGATAATATGGAAAAAAAAAAGCATTGGTGAGAATATAGTACCAACGGGAATTCTCAAAGTGTCGCTGGTCTGCATATAAATATTCAAGCAATTTAGAAGTCAGTTTGGCAGCACGTACTGCATTTGAGCGTTCACATGCCATATAACCAAGCAATACCACTTCCTGAGCAATATCCCCTTAAGGCCTTTATACTTTCACCATGAGACATGGACAAAAATATAGTGTTGCTCAAACTGCTTTTATGCATCAGTAATGCTCTTTTTGAGTTGGTGATAATTTCAAAATGTAATATGACAAGAAATCTTCCCCTAAGAAACCAGTGTCAAGTGTAGACTTCTGTCTTAAATTTTTACTCTGAATAATGCATTAAGAATAAATAAACAACGATGGGGCACCTGGGTGGCTCAGTCACTTAAGCATCTGACTTCACCTCAGGTCATGATCTCGCAGTTTGTGGGTTCGAGCCCCGCGTCAGGCTCTGTGCTGAAATCTCAGAGCCTGGAGCCTGCTTCTGATTCTGTGTCTCCCTCTTTCTGCCCCCACCCCCACTCATGCTTGTCTCTATCTCTCAGAAATAAACAACAAAATTTTAAAGAAAGAATAAATAAACTTGACAATGTTATGTAACGGAAATTCCACAGAACTAGACCTCGGTATTCTTGGATCTCTTCTAGGTTCCATGATTTATAAACTTTTTTCTGTTTTAATTAATTAATAAAATAATACCTGTATTATTTCATATATTCTTAAATTGGAATACTAGATGGAAGATGGAAGGTAAATAGAAAACATCAAGTATAACAGGACAGTGTGCAAAAGGAAGTGGCTTCTGTAAACGTTTTCTATGGGGCCAAGGCTGACAGTGTTTGGTGAATACCCACGCCTGTGCTTACCAGCTGCTGGCCTTGGACACCCCAGGCTGCATACTGCAAGACGGAGTCCTCTACTTCTGGAGGATTTAACTCCCAAACTTCCCTTGAAAAAAGGTAAATATTTTTACATGAACAAATTGACATTTACACCAATAATTTAGTTGGACAACTGCTAATGAAGACCAGAATCAAAGAACTTACCTTGTGTGTATGTTGTAAATCACATATGAAGCAGTATAGGAATAATGAAAAATCTGAAATTAAAAGAAAAAAAGAGTTATGGACCCTAGGTTGCAATAAAAGCTCTATCCTAAGGTGCAGATATGTTCTTAATAAAATCCGGGAAGTCCAAAAATTGATTTTAGAGAGAAATCAAATGTGAACTGTTCCAGTTCTGAGCCTTACTCCAGAAGCCTCATGACTCCTCTGACTGTCCTTCCAACCCTTTATTCAACCTAGTCCATACTTAATATAACTGTGATTATATTGCTGTCTTGTTTAAAATACCAAATGATTCCTCACTGCCTATAAAATAAAGTTCAAGCTTCATTGATGTTCAAGGATTTTGGTACTTTGGTTTCTACACAGTTTTCCAGCTTTACCATCCACTACTTCCCTTTACCTAGTCTATGCTTCAATCACATTAGACACATTCCTGCTGTATATCCTGAACTTTTTCTCCCCCCCCCCCCCCCCGCTAGGACATCTTCGGGGAAAACTTATATTGTTACTTTCTTTTCTCAGCACACAATTATAAAAGCTTCTTTTATTCCAGTACTGGATGTACACTGCACAAATATTATAATACTGTTAATTAAAACTCCCTAGAAGTCAAACTGTTATTTCTTCCTTTTGCAATAATAGCTTCAATTAAACATGATTGGCCACATATTTTGGTAAGACAATACTAGCATTGTCTATTTGCATTAAAATCACAATTCTTCCACCATTTGTTATAGTATTGTGTTTTATAAGGAAGCTTTATTCTCCCATTCCTTTTAAAATAACTGTTAAATCTAAGATTGCCTTTGCTGTACAGTTGCAGAAGCAAAAATAACTTTTCCTGGTTGCTATTTTGGCATTCACACTTTATGCTATAAAATTCCATATTTGACTACAAATTTTAAACCTTGAATTTACTACAAGAGCTGACAAAAAGATAAGAAATGTGACCACCTCTATAAACATTTTTTCCCCATCTCAGAAAGTTCTGTTGCCAAAGCAAACTGCCAAGTGAGCACTTTGTCTTCCAAGCAGACAAATGTGTCAATGACGTTATGGGTAAAAGAAGTTCATCTCTTCATCCTGCCTGTTAATTAGCCAACACACTCTAGCTGAATTGTAGGTTCACAGGCATCTTGAGAGAAAGAGTTCCTGGGCATTACTGTTTTAGTCAAACGAGGCCAAAACAACTAAGACAAAACCAGATATAACCACTGAATTTTGCTCTCTTTCTGTAATTCTTATTATAGACTTTGCTGACTCTTCTCAATGCATGAATTGAAAGGTCTCCAAATGATGTCCTCCAAATGATGTACTTTGGAAAGGGGGATATATAAACCCACTTTTTGCTTCATAGTTCTTCGCCCAGTACAACATTTTCCCCCATAGTTCATGTGTTGAGGTGGAAGTCCACAATAAAATTAATCTTAACTTGTCTTCAGACTCACAGAAAGCTGAAGTAACCAGTTGCGGGGTTTCACCTCTTTTACAGATGTCTCACAAAGCCAGTAGTCTGCTGTCTACAGATAACTAGAAACTAACCATTTATTCCTAGTTTAGGGCTTTCCTCTGAGTCCACTTGTCTTTAGAGTGTGTGTGTGTGTGTGTGTTTGTGTGTGTGTGTGTGTGTGTGTGTGTGTGTATACTTCCAGCAGATCTCAAACACTTCCTGTTTTATAACTTTCCATAATTAAAATAGTATTCTATGCCCACAATAGTATAAAGTAGGAAGGATCTTGAACAGGGTTTAGAGGTAGAAGTTTCCTTTCATACATTTGTTTGCATAGTGCTGCAGAGATTTCAAAAGGGGGATTTTTCCAAAGAGAATTTGATTTAGCTTTACTGAACATCTTTATTAAGCTGCACTGGTCTAACACTGTGTTAATCTGCATTTCTCTCTCTCTCTCTCTTTCTCTCTCTCCCAATCTTTCTCTCTCCTTCTCCCTCCTACTCCGTGGATAGGATGTCTATTATTTTTATCATTTCCTCATTTCCTTTTATCCCAAATTCCTCTTCTACATTAGCTACGTAGGTTTTATTGCAGGATGAGAGGATAAAGATCGAGTCACGAAGGTTAGGAACAGTCTTTTTCCTGTAATGATTGGCTGCTGCATAATGAGAGCCAAAGTGAACGTCTGATGAGATCCTTGGGGAGAAAGATATTTCACAGCCCGAAATCACATATTCATCGCATCTCTGCAAATGATGTTCCACTGCCTGTTAGGGAGTATGAAGGGTTATGGCAAAGGTAGTGGGAGTGGGGCAAACGTAAGAAATACTATGTAACAACTTGATCAAAGCTTACTTCTGGAAACTAGCCTTGGGATGTCCAAGGCTATTAAATCTCATGATGCCAAAGATTTTGGGTGGAACAGAAAGCTTCATAAGATCCTGCAATCCAGTCTCATCCCTATCTTTTCTACGTTACTTTGGAACCTCAAGAAGAGGTTGATTACTAAGTGTTCATTGCTAAGGGTAGGATAAATGGTTCTCCTTATTTGCTGTAGTTTTGTGCTGTAAGTCATCGCAAACACTGAATTAGCAAATACAGAACCATCGCCTCCTAGAAGAAATACACAGCTAGTTTCCTATGAGTCTCTGGTCACAACATTTCCATCAACCAATCAGTACATAACATTGTTTCATGTGTATCTCTTTCGAAAGACGCTATTTAATATTTAATATCGTTGATTCATTAACTCTGAACTCCTGGCCAGCAGCATTACAACTCATGCCTGAATAAAGTTTATCTAACACATGTGCTTTCTCTGTAAAGCATATCACAGTCTCTTGTACCTAGCCACAACACTAGAGAGCACTTCAGCACTGTGCTTGGGGGGTTTTTAAACAGCAAACGCATCAACACAAAATACAACCGTGAAAAGCAGAGCACTAAAAGGACTATGAAAAGGACACTAATTCACCGTATGATAGCTAAAACAAGAAGGCAGAGTGTCATCCTGTTTGATCTCAGCTCGGCAAGTATGTATCAGGCAGCCCAAATGTTTTGCAGCTCTGCATGTGTCTGGAAATGCCTAAGAAACACAGAGAGTATTGATCTTGAGGTTATAAGTAAATTTTAGAAAACAACTAAATTTGGAAATCTGGAATCCACAACTAATAAAGATCAACAGTATTGGTAATATAGACATAGCATGCTATATTACTGGAAGAAAGAAACAAAAAATAAGCATATTTAAGACTTGCCAGAACTTGGATGCAAGAAAAACACAGAAGTTATCCAGAATGGTGGCATTCATGTTCTGTAAATGAAAGCTAGCTACCTCCATTCGTTTATCAAACATCTTTTAAGCAACTTCTTTGACGCAAGCCCTGCACTTAGTACCATTAAAAAAAAAAATTGTGGGTCACCTGGGTGGCTCAATCAGTTCAGTTTCTGACTCCTGATTTCAGCTCAGGTCATGATCTCATAGTTCGTGGGGTCGAGCTACTCGTTGGGCTCTGCGCTTATCGCACAGAACCTGCTTGGGATTCTCTCTTTTCCTGTCTGTGTTCCCATCCCTTGCTCTCTCTCGCTCTCAAAAATAAATAAACACTTAAACAAGCTTGCAATAATAAAGATTATTTTAAAAATAGGATAAATACAAAAGAATATCAATTGATCATTTTTATTTTACTCTATTTTCTGTCAATTTATAAACATTTATTGAATACTAACTATGTGCAAACTCGTAAGTTCAGTTCCTTGCCAAATGCCAAGGCCATAATAAATGTAATTCCTGTCCCCAAGGAGCTCTTGATCCAGTCACGGTGACAAGGTTGAGAAGCATTACATAAGTATAGAGCACTCTGTTGCAGGTCATGGTTAAATTAGGAATAGCAGATTATAAACCTATAGGCTTTCCAAGAATCAATTAATATTATTGCTTTCAAGATTGTAACTGTTAACAAGAACAATTTTTGAATTGAGCATATACTATACACTGGACTCAGCTGAGTGCTTTAAATATATTAACATTTAAGTACACCGTAAGAAATATATACTATCATTCACAATTCTCACGATAAGTGAAGCACTGAAAGTTTAAGTAGGAGACAGAGCCACAATTTGAGCTCACGTCTGTCTGATTATTGTGACTTAATCTCTCTGCACATTCTCTTTCAGGGAGCTGGGACAGGAAGCACGGCTCCAGCTTTGCAAAAGATTCATTTCTGAAAGACCTATTAAGCCATCATGCAAAGATTTATTGACAGGAGTAGGCATGAATTAATTGTGATTACCATAGTGAAGAGAGATTTCATTTTAGAAAGATGATCTAATAGATCAGATTAAAAATGTAAATCCCCTTCTCCTTTAGCTGTTTTTCACATTTTTTTTTCTTGGAATATCAGTTATTACCTAACACATCTATGGGGATTCGTGTCAAGGAGAGTTACGCTTACAGGAAACAAGAACAGGGCACTCCAGTAATTTACGATTAAACCAGAGGTTTATATCTCAGGGTGCCAAAGCTTTTTCTGCACTGCAGTTAAACTGCCGAATTGGTATAAAGAGCATGGATTTTCATGGCCTGGAGAATATTTAAAATAGGATTATGGATTTGCCATGGACTCAAGCAGTTAGTTAACTACAGTGTGAGGAAGCAAGTCTCTGAGTTAATAGCGTTTACAAATAAATGCCAGGGAGAGAAAAAAACAATAAAGGTAAAAGGGCACTTGTTTCTCTTGGAAGTAAGTGGTATGATGACGTCAAGCTTGTTCTAGGATGATGGAATCCCTTTTAAGATGAGTAAGTAGTGGGGCGCCTGGGTGGCGCAATCGGTTAAGCGTCCGACTTCAGCCAGGTCACGATCTCGCGGTCCGTGAGTTCAAGCCCCGCGTCAGGCTCTGGGCTGATGGCTCAGAGCCTGGAGCCTGCTTCCGATTCTGTGTCTCCCTCTCTCTCTGCCCCTCCCCCGTTCATGCTCTGTCTCTCTCTGTCCCAAAAATAAATAAACGTTGAAAAAAAAAAAAAGATGAGTAAGTAGTGACTCTGTTGCTGGAAAGAATTTTATTATTCAGTGAAGAACTAAGCTATCCGAATACTTGAATATAGTAAAAACAATTCATATAATTTTAAGCTGCAGCTCTACAGAAATTTTCCTAAAACATTATAGGAAAAAAGCTTTGTGAATGCTGATCAAGTATTGGGTGAAAGGGAAAGTAAACATCGGAGGGATTAAGGGTATATTAATATTTTTCAGTATTTTAATCTACTTTCATTTGTTTTCTCACTTAATGTTCATCGTAAACTTTTAGATATTATTCACCAAGATATACAGTTAGTAAAACCAAGATTGCAGTCTAAATCTTACTGATTCCAAACAGGCAAGGACTGTTTTAATGTGTTACCACAAACATGAATTATGTAGTATTCTTTAATTACTTCACCATTACAATAAGTGGTAAGCACAGGAACATACTTGAGATGGTGAAACTAAATATAAATGTTGGTGAAAAAGATAAAGTTTAGGTGTTGCTTGACTCCATCTCTATTTATGCCCAAACCTATATAAAACAAATAAAAATAAACTTACTACTACTAAAAAAAAAAAAAAAAAAAAACACTATCTGCCAGAAAACGAATTTAGTCATTCTGTTAGCTTGTAGGCATCACAAAGCCATCGCCACAGAAGATACATAGTAAAAGTAATATTTATATTTCTCCTTGCCCTAATTGGGTCTAGTTGGGTTCCCATTTGGAAAAAAAAAAATAGGATATTAATCTGGCTATTTTAGTATTCATCATGTATTCATTCTGAACTAAATAGTATAGTCACTCTGAATTGAAATGTGATACTTTCAGCATAGTGTGTAAGTAGAAACCTATTAGGAGATTGTATTAGGTAAACATGTTTCCATATAATACATTAATTTTACTTAAGAAAAAGGATAGTTGATGATTCAAGTCTAAAAAGCAGGTAACGCCAAAAATTACCTGGGCATCATTTCTCAATTCCAGGTAGGACTGCTGTGCTCAGAATATAATCCAACTGGGCTGAACATTATCAATAGCCAGCACAAGATGAATATAATGTATTATACAATAGGAGATCTTTGAATAAGTAGAATAAACCAATCTCTGATATATTCCATGTTAGATAAATTAACTGATCATCACAGACAAACCCCTTCAAATTGATCTTAGAATTCAGTTCATGAGAGGTCTATAATACAAAATTTCATTTCAATGATACTCCATAATCAAAGTTTCTTAATTATTTGACATGGAAATTTCACCATAATATACCTCTGATTAAAGTACCAACCTCATTGACAATGCCACTCTTTATAATAAAAATATTTTCATGTACCAGACCTTTCTGCATTAATTAATGCAAATAAGCTACTTTCACACCAATTGGCATTAAACTATTTCGAATGTCCAATCACTGAAAATATCTGGTTTGACAACCTGAATAGCATGTAAAGGTTAATTACTGACACTGGTACAGTAGGTTTTCAGTTTGTATTGAAATAAATTTATACATCATATAACCATGTATAAACTAGTTTTCTCTCTAGCATGTCAATGCAGAAATAAATACATTGTAAGAGGACAGACAGAGTGAGAGACAAACTCAACCTTATTCCTATGTAGTACTAGAACTAGAAAGTCAAGAATGAAAATCAACGTTTCCACATACAAATATTTTGCAGGTTCCCAGTGACTGAACCAAGTATGTAACTTAGAAAGTGGTCCATTCTTTCCCCAGAAACTTTGGTGAAAAAGTTCTCTCTTCATTTAAATTGAATTAAAGGGGCGCCTGGGTGGCGCAGTCGGTTAAGCGTCCAACTTCAGCCAGGTCACGATCTCGCGGTCCGTGAGTTCGAGCCCCGCGTCAGGCTCTGGGCTGATGGCTCAGAGCCTGGAGCCTGCTTCCGATTCTGTGTCTCCCTCTCTCTCTGCCCCTCCCCCGTTCATGCTCTGTCTCTCTCTGTCCCAAAAATAAATAAACGTTGAAAAAAAATTGTTTTAAATTGAATTAAAATGTAGTTTATGTTTTCGTGAGAAATTTATTTGAAATATTTAATCTGCGCATCAGGAAAATACAGCAAGCAAGATATATCCAACTGTTGTGATACAAAATTTAGAGGAAAAACTATATGGGAATTATTTAGTTATTCCATGAGGTCATGCCAAGAGAATAGAGCCAGAAAAACTCAAACCAATTTCAATTGGCAACTTTTTAATATCTTGAATAAAAGTCTCATGACCAGAGTGTCCAACATGGTGGCATAGGAAGACTCTTAATTCACCTCCTCCCAAAGAGACACCAAATCTATACCTATATGTAGAGTAATTTCTTCAAAAGAACTGGAGGCTGATTGAACAGCTTCCACACAGCAAACACTGAAGAGACCATATAGAGAAGGGTAGAAGAGACAGAGACACAGTAATGACAGGAACCCTACACTGATGTGAAACCTACAGTAAGGAGATACCACTGAAGGGTCTCCCCTGGCCTGGGGCACAGCAAAAAGAAACAAACAACAACAAAATGAAAACAAAAACCCAGCAGTTTAAAGGATGACTAGAGCCTTAGAGATAAAAAAAAATCCATTTGCTAACCCTAGAGTAACTGACACACAGGCAGGGAACTACTGGAATTCTCTCTGGGGTCAGAGGTGCTAATGAGCACCATTTTTTATGTTCTCTCTCCACCTTGATAGCACAGATGGGAGTAGGGTCCAGATACTCTAACTGGACTTCTAGGGCTGCCCCAGTGCACCTTGAGTTCCTAACCCTCACCAATTCCAGCCATCCCATCAAGACAGCCCAGTAATGCACATTTTGGGATCTCCCACAACTTGTGCCCACTTCAGCCCCAGTTGGCTTGTCAAAGCCACCAGGCATACACGGTTTACAAAAATAATACTCTGACACAAGGCCACTCCTTCAAGACCGGGAGAGGCAGCTATTCCATCTAACTCATAATGTTTTTATGTTTGTCTAACATAAAAAAACCACAATGAGGAGACAGAGAATTAGGTTCCAAATAAAAGAACAAGAAAAAAAAAAAAACAGTGGGGAAAACACACATACACTAATGAAACAGAGACTAGTAATTTACCTGATAAAGTCTTCAAAGTAATGGTCATAATGATGCTTAACAAAAGTGGGAGAAGAATGGAAGAACACAGTGTGCACTTCAACAACAACAACAAAAACAACAATGACAAAAATATAAGAACCAACCACAGTTACGGAATACAGTAACTGAAATGAAAAATACACTATGGAAATCCACAACAGAAGAATGGATCAATGTTCCGGGAGACAGAAGAGTGGCATGCAAACAGAACAGCAAAAAGAAAAACAAAAAGAATTAAAAAAAAATTAAGAATAATTTAAGGATCTCAGAGACAACATCAAAAGCAATAGCATTCACATTACAGGGATCCCAGAAAGAGAAGAGAGAAAGGGCAGAAGACTAATTTGAAGTAATAATGGCTGGAAAATTCCCTAACCTAGAGAAGGAAACAGACATCCAGGTCTAAGAAGGATAGAGAGTATCAAAGAAGATGAACCCAAAGAGATATACATCATGATATAATATAATTAAAATGGCAACAGCTAAAGGTAAACAGTATATAAAAGACAGCAAGAGAAAAACAAAACAAATTATCACATATAAGGGAAATACTGGCAGGCTACAAGCTGATTTTTCAGCAGAAACTTTGCAGGCCAGAAAGGAGTGACAGGATATAATTAAAGTGCTAAAAGGAAAGATAAAAATAAAAACAAAAAACAAAAAACCTAACCAGAATACTGTATCTGCCAAGGTTATTATTTGGAATTGAAAGAGAGATAAACAGTTTCCAAGTGAAGCACTGGTTTATCACCACTAAACTAACATTATAAGACTTGTTGAAGGGTCTTCTTTAATTAAAAAATAAAAACCATAACTAGAAATAGGAAAGCATATGAAAGAAAAAATCTCACTGGTAAAGGCAAATATATTAAAAAGGATGTGTATTGGGCACTTAAATATTTAGTATGAATGTTAAAAGACAAAAATTGTGAAATCACCTATAACAACAATTAGTAGTTAAAGAATATACAAAGTAAAAAGATGTAAAACATAATGTCACTAAAAACAGGGTAGGAGGAATAAAAATATAGGGCATTTGAACTTACGTGACAATCAGCTTAAAATAATCTACAATATATATAAGTCAATATGTATGAACCTCATAGTAACCACAAACCAAAAATCTACAATAAATGTACAAAAAATAAAGAGAAAGAAACCCAAACATAACACAAAAGACTGTCATCAAATCGTAAAGACCAAGAAAAGAAAGGAACAGAGAACTACAAAAACAACCAGAAAAAAATTAGAAAATATCTGTAAGTACATACTTATCAATAATTACTTTAAATGTAAATGGGATAAATGCTCCGATCAAAACGTATAGAGTGACTGAATAAATGCAATAAACAAACAGAAACAATAACAAAACAAGACCCAGCCATTTTAATAAAAGTATGGAGTTTTCTCAAAAAATTAAAAGTAGAATTACCATATGATCTAGTAATTCCACTACTGGGTATTTATCCAAAGAAAACAATAACACTAATTTGAAAAGATACATGCACCCTTATATTTAAGGCAGCATTATTTATAATAGGCAAGATATAGAAGCAACCCAAGTGTCCATAAGTAATTGGTTAAAGAACATGTAGTATAAACAGACAATGGCATATTAATCATAAAATGAAGGATATTTAGGCATTGGCAATAACATGAGTTGACCTAGAGGGTATAATGCTAAGTGAAACAAGTCAGACAAAGAAGGATAAATACATATGATTTCACTCATATGTGGAATTTAAGAAATAAAACAAACAAAGAAAACAAAAGAGACACAAAAAAATACTCTTAAATAGAGAAAACAAACAAGTGATTTCCAGAAGGGACAGAGATGAAGTAGAAGATTAAGAGTACTCTTATTGTGATGAGCAATGCATAATATAATTGCTGAATCATTATATTGTATACCTGAAACTAACATGTATGTTATTATACTTTGAACAAACAAACTAAAAATAAGATCCAGTTATACACTGCCTTCAACACAGACCTAAAGATATACACAAACAGAAGGTGAAGGGGTGATAAAGGATATTGTATGAAAATGGAAAGAAAAATAGTTGGATTAGCAATACTCATACCAGACAAAATAGACTTTAAAACAAAGAATGTAACAAGGACAAAGAAGTATATTACATAATGATAATGCTAAGAAGAGGACATAACCCATAAATATTTATGCACCCAAAATAGAAGCACCTAAATATATAAAGCAAATATTAACAGACATAAAGAAAGAAATTGGCAATAACACAGTATAGTAGGGGACTTTAATATCCCACTTATATCAATAGATAGATCATCCAGACAGAAAGTCAATATGGAAACATTGACCTTAAAAGACAGAGTACAACAGGTAGACTTAATATATACATATGTGTGTCTGTGTATATACTATATATGATATTATATATTACATATTACATACTATATATGTAATATATATATGTGTGTGTATATATATATATATATATATATATATATATAAAACATTTCATCTAACTACTGAATACATATTCTTTTCAATGCACATGTAATATTATTCATAATAGATCACCAGTTAGGCCATAAAACAGATACTTATAAATTTAAGAACATTAAAATCATATCAAGCATATTTTCTAACAAAATGTTATAAAACTAGAAATCAATTACAAGAAGAAAACTGCAAAAACCCCAGACACATGGAGGCAAAACAAACAAATGGCTCAACAAAGAAATCAAAGAAGAAATTAAAAAATACCTTGGGAGAAATGAAAATGGAACCACGATATTCCAAAATCTTTGGGATGAAGCAAAAGCAGCCCCAAGAGGGAAGTTCATTGTGATATAGGCTTACCTCAAAAAATAAGAAAAATCTCAATTAAATCTAATTTTATATGTAAGGGAATTTAAAAACGAAAAATAAAGAAAAAAATGAAGCCCAACATTAGTAGAAGGAAAGAAATGGTCAAAGATAAGAGCAGAAATAAATGAAATAGAGACTAAAATCAATAGAAAAGATCAGTGAAACTAAAAGCTGCTTCTTTCAAAAGATAAAATCAATAAACTTCTAGCCAGACTCATCAAGCAAAAAAGGAGGAGTGATCAAATTAATAGAACCTGGAATAAAAGAGAAGTTACAACTGATACCACAGAAGTACAAATGACCAAAAAGAGAATACTATGAACAATTATATGCAAACACATTAAAAAAATAACTAGAAGAAATGGATGTTACTAGAAGTACAAAATCTTCTAAAACCAAACCATGAAGAAATAGGAAATCTGAATAGATAGAAATCTGAACTAGTAATGAAATTAAATCAGTAATTTTAAAAACTCCCAACAAACAAAGGCTCAGGACCATATGGCCTTATAGGTGAATTCCACCAAACATTTAAAGTGTTAATGCCTATTATTCTCAAATTATTCCAAAAAATTGAAGAGGAAGGAATGCTTCCAAACTCATTTTACCAGACAAGCAATACCCTGATACCAAAACCAAAGACACTATGAAAAACGAAACAAACAAAACAACAACAAAAAAAGGAAAGGAAATTAAATTAGAAGCGAATATTTCTTTTGAACATAGATGCAGAAATCTTCTAAAAATATTGGCAAACTTAATACAATATGTTAATAGTATCAGACAGCACAATCAAGATTTATTCCAGGGATGCGGGATTTCAGCATTCACAAATCACTCAACATGATACACTACATTAACAACAGAAAAGAGAAAAATCATATGATCATCTCTACTGATTCAGAAAAATCATTTGAAAAAATTTAACCTCATTTTATTTTAATTTAATTTAATTTTATTTTATTTAGAGAGAGAAAGAGAGCAAGCAAGCATGCAGGCAGATGAGAGGGGAAGAGGAAAAGAGAGAGAGAATCTCAAGTAGGCTCCATGCTCAGAACAGAGTCCAACAGAGGGCTAGATCCCACAAACCTGGAATCATGACCTAAGCTGAAATCAAGAAGCGGACATTCGACTGACTGAGCCACCCAGGCACCCCTAACATCTATTTATGATAAAAACTCTCAACACAGCGGGTATGGAAGGAACATACCTCAGCATAACAAAGGCCACATATGACAACAAGGTCATGACAAACATCATATTCGGTGTTAAGAAGTTGAAAGCTTTCTCTTAAAGATCGGGAACAAGAGGCCCACTCTTGGCACTTTTATTCAACATAGTACTGGAAGTCCTAGTCACAGCAATTAGGCAATGAAAACAAATAAAAGACATCTAAACTGTAAAGGAAGAAGTAAAACTGTTGCTATTTGTAGATGACATGAAACTATATAGAAAACCTTAAAGACTCCACCAAAAACTTACTAGAACACATCAATGAATTCAGTAAAGTTTCAAGATATAAAATTAACATACAGAAATGGGTTGCATTTCTATATGTGAATAATGAGCTATCAGAAAGAGACATTAAGATAATAATCCCATTTACAATTGTATCAAAAAAGAATAAAACCCCTAAGGATAACTTTAACCATGGAGCAAAAGACCTGTACTTTGAAAACTAAGACACTGATGAAGGAAACTGAAGATGACACAAATGAATGGGAAAATATACTGCACTCATGAATTGAAAAATTAATATTGTTAAAATGTTGATACCCCCCAAACCAATCTACAAATTTAATGTAATCCCCATTTAAACACCAATGGCATTTTTTTTACAGAACTAGAAAAAGAATCCTAAAATTTGTATGGAACCACAAAAGACCCTGAATACCCAAAGGAATCTGGAAAAAGTAAAACAAATCTGGAAGTATCATGCACCTGATTTCAAGCTATATTACAAAGCTGTAGTAGTAATTAAAACAATCTGCACAAAAACAGACACATAGATCAGGAGAATAGAATAAAGAGACCATAAATAAACCCACAGCTTTAGGGTCTATTAATCTATGGCAATTGCAAAGGAGGTAAGAATATAAAATGGAAAAGTCAGTCTCTTCAACAAAGGGGACAACCGAACAGCTACATGGCAAAGAATGAAACTAGACAACTGTCTCATACCATTTATGAAAACAAATTCAAAATGGATTAAAGACTTGAATGTAGGAACTGAAACCATAAAACTCCTTTAAGACAACACAGGTAATAAACTTTTTAACATCATCTTAGCAGTTTTTTTTGGAGGGGGGCAGTCTCCTCAGGCAAGGGCAACAAAATCTAAAATAAACAAATGGGATTACATGAAACTAAAAAGCTTTTGTACAGTGAAGAAAACCGCCAACAACATGAAAAGGCAATCTACTGAATGGGAGAAGATACTTATAAATCATACATTCAATAAGGGGTTAATATCCAAAATAGAAAAAAAGATGCTACACAATTTAATACAAAAAATTAAAAATGGGAAAAGGACTTAAATAGACATTTTTTTTTCCACAGAAGACATATACATGGCCAATAGGCACATGAAAAAAGGCTTAACATCACTTATCAAATGGGAATTGCAATTCAAAACCACAAGGAGACAACACCTCACACCTGTCAGATTGATTATTATCCAAAGGACAAAAAATAACAAGTGTTGGTGAGGGTGTGGAGAAAAAACCCTTGTATACTGTTGGCAGGAATGTAAACTGGTGCAACTACCATGGAAAACAGCATGGAGGTTCCTCAAAAATTTTAAAATAGGACTACCATACAATCTGGCAATCCCACTACTGGGTATTTGAGGAAAATCAAAATACCAATTTGAAGAGAAATATGCACACCTATGATCATTGTAGCATTATTTACAATATCTAAGATATGGAAGCAAACTAAATGTCCATAGATACATGAATGGATGAAGATGATGTGATAGATAGATATCTTCATCTATTTTATTATATACATTACATATAAATATTACACATCCATTATGAAAGAATGAAATATAGCCATTGTGACAACACGGAAGGACTGAGAGGGTGTTATGCTAAGTGAAATAGGTCAGATACTGTATGATTTCACTTATTATATGTAATCTAAAAATCAAAACAAATGAATGAAACAAAACAGAAAGAGACTCACAGATACAGGAAACAAATTGTTGGTTACCGGTGGCAGTAGGGCTGTGGGTGCAGGCACAAAAAGTGAATGGGATTAACAAGTACAAACTTCCAGTTATAAAATAAATAAGTCATGTGGGTATACAGATAGGGAATATCATCAATAATTTTATAGTAACTTTATATGGTGACAGATGATAACTCAACTTATCATGGGGAACATTTCACAATATATAAAATATTAAATCACTATCATATACACCCAAACTGATAGAATATTTTATGTCAGTTATATTTCAATAAGTCTTACTATTAAGCAGGAAAAAAAATAGTAGTTGTATAAATTTTGTATTTGTCACTTTTCACACTATACTTCCATAGACAATAGTCCTCTGCATTGAATAATTTTTAAATATTGGAAAAAATAATAAATATCATTTTCAAGAATGTATGATAATTTACAGAAGTATTTACATATTAATAGCTCTGATGATCAGATTTTTCACATATTATACAAAATGCTGAGATTATGTTCATTGCCCATTCATGTATATCCTTAGGATATATTCCCAGGAGCAAACTTTTAGATCAGAAGATATTCATGTTTTATATTTTGTTTCATATTAACTAGTCAAATTCTACAAAGACTGAAAACAATTTATACTGCTATGTGATATACGTGTGGGTGTGTGTGTGTGTGTGTGTGTGTGTGTGTATGTGTGCGCTTAATGCCACAAGAAAATAATGTTACCTGTTGTGCTGATTTGGGTTCTTTGAAAGACAAAAACAAACACAAACATAATTATTTAGAGTTGCAATTTGACTTTGATTTGGTTTGAATATCTTGACATAGCTCTTAATATTTTATATTTCTTCATTTGTGTCTATCAGTATATTTTCTATGGGGTTATTCATGTTTCTTTTTTTCTCATTGATTTCTAAAAGCTCTTCTTACATTGTAAATCATAATTTTGTTTTCATGACTGAAACAAATATTTTACACAATTGCTTGTCTTTTCAACTCTGTGTGTGTTCTACAGAAACATTTTAAATCTTTTTTTTTAATGTTTATTTTTAAGAGAGAGAGTGTGTGTGTGTGCAAGGTGGCAGGGTGGGGGCAGAGGAAGAGGGAGACATAGAATCCCAAGCAGGCGCCAGGCTGTGAGCTGTCAGCACAGAGCCTGACACAGGGCTCAAACCCACAGACTGTGAGATCATGACCTGAGCTGAAGTTGGGCATTTAATTATCTGAGGTACCCATGCACCCCAAATTTAAAATCTTTATGTGATTATTTCTAACAGTCATTTCCTATTTTAGACACTAGTAGTAGGTCAAGAGAAGCTTTACTAACTCAACATTACACACTTTGCACAAGTATTTTTTATGGTAATTTTAACATCCATGATCTCTTATACAAACTTGTCAAATCACTATGTAAAACATACTTAAACTAATGTAACCAAGTGTCAACTATATCTCCACTAAAAAAATTAAAAGTGAAAAAAAATTTATATTTATTCTCCAAATCTTATTTGAGATTACAGTTCATTAAAAATGTAAAAGCTTTGAAAAAGACTTAAAATATGTTTTAAAATTTATAAAATTTAAAAAAAACATTAAAAGATAAGATCCATGATCTCTTCAATCCACTTAAAAACATTTTTTCTTAAAAGTGTGAAGTATAATTCCAGTTTTTTGTCTTTTGTTTTTTGTGTATTTTTTTGTATTCCCCAAATAAGCAAGGAGTTGCCCAATATAATCAGTTTAGTATTTTTTCTTTATTAAAATATTCCTACATCTTATATATGCTTGACTTTTTCTGGATGATTTTCACCTTATTTATTTCTTTGCCTTTACCTGACTAGAATCACTATAATACAACCTTAAAATATACTTTCACACCTGAGAAGATTAGTTCATTTTCATCTTTTTTAGTGACATTATATATTCTAAATCTTGATTATTCAAGTGCAAGTCTTAATCTTCTGATTAAATTCTAGTCAAACTAAGAGGATTCAATATTGTAAATGGAAATGTTTTTGTTCATCACCTTAAAAAAAAACTGAGTCATTTCTTAAAACACCAATATATCGGTCATAAGCATCATTCATTTGTTCCTGTTTTTATTTAATATCCTTCATCCTCATATTTATCTGTCTTCATGGTAGGAGTGAAGATTGCTGGATATTAAAGTGTTTGTGTGGATTGTGTGTATGGCTCGACAGTTACTGTGAAAACTTGGACAAGTGACACAACTTTGCTTGCCTTAGTTTCCTGGAGATGATAACATCTTTGAAGAAAATCAATGCTTTTCTTTTAAAGGATGGGTGGTTACTGGGGGGGTTAATAAAGAGGGATTCTTATTAAAGGGAAAGAGTTGTGGGCTGGAAGTATTTCAGAATAACTGACCTTGTGATAAAAATACAGGCAGGCACTGATAAAGATTAATGTGGTCTTTTATATGCTGCTTATGAAAAATGACCTGAATACTAACCTGATGAAAAAAAAAAAATACTTTTTTTTTTCTCCAAAAGGAAAGAGAACTCAGGACAGAACTTCACAGAGGAATTATTCTAATGGTGATATTAATATCTGAAGAAAGTTGTTTTCTCTCGTAGCAAAGATAATACTCCACTACTTTCAACATAAAACCCCCCTGACATCTATACTTGTAAGGTTCCCGGTGGCATGAAACTCAAATACATAACAAATTGACTTTCAGTCTCACATGCTGCATGTATATTCAACTGGCCTGGCATGTGATCCATGCCATCCAGGTTATTGCCCCAAACAGGGGTGTCTTCCAGAAGGGGCCAAATCTTCAGCCCTGAAGCTCAGCCAATACAACTGAATATTGAAAATGCCAGAGTGGCGCCTGGGTGGCTCAGTCGGTTAAGTGTCTGACTTTGGCTCAGGTCATGATCTCATAGTTCGTGGATTTGAGCCCTGTGTCGGGCTCTGTTCTGACAGCTCAGAGTCTGGAGCCTGTTTCAGATTCTGTGTCTCCCTCTCTCTCTGACCCTCCCCCGTTCATGCTCTGTCTCTCTCTGTCTCAGAAATAAACATTAAAAAAAATTAAAAAAAAAAAGAAGAAAATGCCAGAGATCATCCAGAAACCATCACGTAGACAAGGAATCAGAACCTGAGGTTCAAGAACAGATTTTTTTTTCTCCCTTAGGAAGCTAAATGCCACAAACTTGTAACTACTTGCAAAGGGGGGTTAGTATATATGACTTATACAAAAATCAGAAGATCCAGGGAAAATAATTTTAAAACTGAAGTACATAGATCTGTTTTCTTCACTTCTGTGCCCATTTCTGCTTCATTCCAAAAGCCTCGTGTTACACTTTGACTGATTAATGTTTTATGACTCCAAATTATCCTGACCCTCCTCTTTCTAAAAAATTGTATTCTGTATGTATGTTCTTCAAATTTTCTGAATCATAAAATTGATTAGAAGCACTTTATAAAAATATGATTTCTAGGAGATCACCTGAGATGAGACATTGAAATCTGTATTTTGCTGGGTGCCTCATGTCACCTTATTGTCAGGCAGGTTTGGGAAATGTTCTTCGGCTCTATCAAAATTCTCTTCATTTGGACAGAAAGTAATTGGACAGAACAATCGGGGGCTAAAGAAGTTTCATTACAGAATATGAGAAAAGGGCTTCAAAGTCAATGTTCTTCCCTAATGTAAAATTAATCATCCTTTTCAGTTTAGACTGCAAGAAGGAAGTTATTCTTTTCAGCAAAAGTACAAGGTTTTAAAATCTCTTCCCAATGCTGTATTATGGTCAGAATCCAGAAGTACCCAGGTATCAAATATCATTCCTGGCCCATTCAAAGAGAGAAGCTAGGCTCAGAGTAATAGACACTAATCTGATATATTACACACTCAGTTGTATAGGGAAACCATCTTTTTTTTAAAAAGACCATTGTAGAAGATGCTGTATTTTCTTTAATTTAAAAGAATTATTCCTAATTGAGGCTTTGAACTTTCTGAAATAGAAATAAGAACCCACAGTTGAGCTAACAGTATCATGGTTCTGACTTGGATTAGAAGAAAACAGGATGGAGACTCAGGGAAATAGAGAAGACACTAATAAGTAGATAACAAAGACCGGACAGAAGAAATACAGCTTTGTCAATGACCTGGTTAAGGCACTTGATGTGCTACAGGGATTTAGTCTCAGCAACCCATTACATTTAAATTCCATTGACTATATTCTGGACAGGGGACAGTTTCAGTTCCATATCTGGAAAAAAAGGATGATCATGGGACTATCTCATAGGTTTACTGTGTATATAAAATGAGATATTGTGAAGTCCTTGGGATACTTCAGGGTCCAATAAACATTAGATGTCATTAACATTGCTTCTATGGTTATTAGGAATAACATGCTTGAGGGGAGCCTGGGTGGCTCAGCTGGTTGAGTGTCCATCTTCGGCTCAGGAGAGAACAGAATACTCCCCAACATGATCTCATGGTTCGTGGGTTTGAGCCCCGTGTCAGGCTCTGTGCTGACAGCTTGCAGCCTAGAGCCTGCTTCAGATTCTGTGTCTCCCTCTTTCTCTGCCCCTCCCCTGGTCATGCGCGCGCGCTCTCTCTCTCTCTCTCTCTCAAAAATAAATAAACATTAAAAAATTTGTTTTTAATTATGCTTTAAATAATTATATTATGTAGAGTTTTTTTTTTATACAATGTCAATTAATGTAGTCATCCTGAACTACACTGGGTTTTAATTGCACAATTATGTGTAATCATTTATCCTTAGAAATATATAGACTCTTGGAGAACCTGGCTGGATCAGTCGGTAGAGACTATGACTCTTGATTTTGGGGTTGTGAGTTTGAGCCCCATACTGGATGTAGAGATATTTAAAAATAAAATCTTTAAAAAAGATGTAGAGATATTTAAAAATAAAATCTTTTAAAAAATCTTTATTTTATTTAAAAAATAAAATCTCTAAAAAAAAATAAAATCTTTAAAAAATCTAGACTCCTTAAACTCCTAATTAACAACTCCATTCAAGACTATGATACTTGGAGTTGAATGAGGAGATAGAAAATGTTCCTTACAAAATTCCTTCTTAGCCTATATTATTCCTAATTAGACATGTTCCACATGATATTAACTCGCTGAAATGTATTTGTTAGGAAGAAAGAAATTAAACTAACTCGTTCTGGGGTTGGATAAGAGATAGCCAACTCAACAACAAAACTGCATTTATTTGTAATACCATCCTGCTAAATACTAACAGACTCAAGGACAAGAAAAAAAATCAATGAAAATGAGGACGAATAATAAAATCACTGAAAGCAAAAACATGTTCTTTTCAAAGATCATTAATGTTGACAATCCTATAATAAGACTAACAAAAGAAAAAAAAAGGGAAAACAAAACCAGAAACACTGGACATAAGAGTATCACCAAACCATTAGAAAGATATAAGGGGGCAGTTAGTACACTTCTATATCTATAAATTTGATAAATGAAACGGACAAATTTCTTGAAACATAAAAGTACAAAATCTTAAAATGATATAGGTTACCTAAAGAGTACTAGATATATTAAAGAAATTAAATTAATAGCTAATGTAATTTTGAAACAAAGAAAACTGCAAGTCACAATGGCTTCATGGGTGAACTCTATTAAGCCTTTAAAGTAGGACAAATACCAATACAACACACACATTACCAGAATACAGGAGAGAACAGAATACTCCCCAACTAATTTTATGAGGCCAGCATTATTTAATACAAAAATGAGATAAAGGCATTAAAATAGATACAACTGTCCAATATGCTTGATGAGCATAGGCACAGAAAGCCTCAAAACAAAATTCTAATGAAAAAAAATATATATATAATGACCAAATAGAATTTATTCCAGATGCAAGACTGCTTTAGTATTTGAAAATCAAGTATTATATTTCACATTCAATATCCCCCATCACATTATATAGTAATTGATGCAGAAAAATCACTTGACATTTAATATCCATTCATGATTAAAATTTTTGAACAACTATAATTAGAAGCAAATATCCTCAATGTGATATATAGTATTACCAAAACATATAGGTAATGTCATTCTTTATGATGAAATATTAAACGCTTGTCTACCCTTGGAAGCAAGGCAAGGAATCCATTCTCCCCATTCTTGTTGAACATCATATTGGAATTCCTAACTAGAAAATGAAATAACATATATACTTATTGGAAAGGAAAAATAAATAAAACTGTGTCTATTCTTAACTGACATAATGTCTATGTAGAAAATCCAAAGAATCTATAATAAGTTTCTAGAACTGATAAATGAAACAATTTAATAAATTAGCAATGTTAAAGGATAACATGTTGATATGGAAAAATGTCAAAAAGTTATATGCTGGCAACAAATAACTGGGAATTGATTTGAAAAAGCAGTGCCATTTATAATAGTGTCAAAATTATGAAATACTTAAATATAAATCTAAACAAATATGCAAAATTTATATACTTAAAACTACTAAACACTGATTAGACAACCTAAGTGTTCTGTCATATATGGTATTCATGGATTAGAACACTCTATGTACTTGAGATGTCAATTCTCCCAAAACTGATCTATAGCTCTAACACAATTTCAAATAAAACTCCAGCAAAATATATACACAAAATAATTATAAAATGTATATGAGTTATGAACAAACCAAACCAAAACAGAACTTAGAAAAGTCAAAACAATTTGTAAAAACAAAGTTGGAGGACACACACAGTCTGATTTTAAGGTTTCTTATGAAGGTACAGTATTCAACACAATATGATATTAAAGAAATGAGGGGCCCAATCACAGAATAAGAAGGAGTCTAGAAATGTGTATGTGAATATATATATACATATATATATGTGTGTGTATGTGTGTGTGTATATACACATACATATATACACACATACATGTACATATATTTATACACATGTATATATACATATATATACACATGTGCATATGTGTGTGTGTGTATACACACACATACATACACATAGTGAATTTCAAACAAAGATTCCATGGCAATTCAATGGTTTAATGGAGAAGGAAAAATCAGACTTTTCAACAAATGGTGCTAGAATAATTGGATATTTATGTATAAAACAATAAACATTTATCCATATTTTGTATCATATGTTAAAATTAACTAATAATGAATCCCAGACCTCAATGTAAAGCCTAAAAGTTCCACAAGGAAACAATACTGGAGAAAATCCTTGTGATATTTGACTAGGCAAAATTTCTTAGCTAGAAAGCCAAAGACATAGTGCATAAATGACAAAAATTAAAGTGGATTTCATCAAAACTAAGAATGTCTGATTTTCAAACATATAATTTATATCAAAATGATGTAGTTAACCACAGATTGGGAAAAAGTATTTGAAATCCTATATGATAAAGGGCCTGGTTCCAAAATAAACAAAGAACCTTCACCTTCACCCTCACCCTCACCTATTTAAATAATAAAACTAACTCTTCCAACCAAAATAATAAATATATAAAACTAACTCTTCCAACCAAAAAAAATAAATAAAATAAATAAAAAAAGAAGGGGTGGGAGATTTGAAAACTTATCTAAAGAATATACATAGAAATTAAGCAATGAAAAAATTTTCAACATGATTGGTTATTAGAAAAATTCAAATACCACTATACACTTATTAGAATGTCAAAATAAGGATAATGCTGATGATACAAAATTGTGATTATATGGAGCAAATGGAAGTTTCAAACATTTTTGATGGTATTGCCAAATGGCACTTTAGAAAATAAGTTCCCAGTTCCTTATAAAGTTACACTTATGTTTACCATAAGATTCAGCCATCCCCGTTCTTAGGTATTTCTCAGAGAAATGTAATCTATGTTCATAAAAAAAATCCTGTGTCCAAAGGTTTATACTTTATTTTTAGATGATCATCAAATTGAAACTACCTAAATGTCCTTCAACTAGAGAAATAGATGAATAGCTTGTGGTATATCAATCCAAAGAAATATAATTTAAGAATATAAAGAAACAAATTACTGATACACACAGCAATATGCATGGACCTCACTCATAAGTAAGAGAAAAAGAGAAATTAGATTTAAAAGGTAAATGATTTCCATTTATATGACATTTTAGAAAACATGAAACTATAGACATCAAACAAACCAATACTTGCCATGAGCTGAGATTAAAGAGAAGAGTTAAGGGGGTGCTGGGGTGGGTCAGTTGGTTAAGTGTCTGACTCTTCGTTTCACTCAGGTCATGATCTTGCAGTTTCATGAGTTCAAGCCCCGTGTTTTGCTCTGTGCTGGCAGCACGAAACCTGTTTGGAATTACCTGTTTGTCTCTCTCTCTCTCTGCCACTCCCCCCACCCACACTGTCTCTCCCTCTCTCAAAATAAATAAATAAATTTTACAAAAGTAAAAAAATAGAGAGAGGAGCTAAGTACCATGTAACATGGGGTAATTTTTTGGTGTGATGGCACCATTCTGTGTCTTGACTCTAGGTGCCATGACTACATGGAGTTATTAAAACTTGTAGACCTGAACACTAAAAAGGGCTTATTTTCATGCATTTAAATTATATCTTCAAAGATTTTGTTTACTTATTTATTTACTTTACTTAAATTCAAGTTAGTTAATATACAGTATAGTATTGGTTTCAAGAGTAATATTTTTATTTTTTGAGGGAGAGAAAGTGAGCATGTGAGCCTGTGTACACACGAGTGGGGGAAGGAAAGAGAGAGGGAGAGAGAGACTCTTAAGCAGTCTCCATGATCAGCACGGAGCTTGATCTCATGCCAGAGATTATGACCTGAGCTGAAATAAAGAATCAGACACTTAACTAAGCCTTCCAGGAGCCCCTAAATTATATCTTAATAAAACAACCCCCCCACCAAAAAAAAATAGAGGAGTTATTTGCTATCTGAGATAAAGCCAGGTATAGATGAAGAAAGGAATAGAGGGCTATTTTAAGAAAATTCTCAATCTATTAAGACACTACCAAGAATGGTTTTCTGTATTTAAACTGTTTTACTCTATGTTGCAAGATATTATAAGTAAAGATTTAGATTTTCATCATATTTCAAGAAATCTAAGTTGTGCACTGTTTTCACATTTTAACGCCTCTGAAATTGAGGACTCTGAAACAAATAGAATGCCAAGCTTACTGGGACACAAAATAATGGTGCATCTTTTAAGTGATGATATGTCAGAATTGATGAAGTACAGTAGTCTACTGTAGCAAACAAGTTGTGCTAAAAGGAAGTATATCTTTGTCAAAAGGGTTAAAGGCCAAAATGCTGCTTTGCTGCCTTTCATTCCCTAATTACCCAGTGTCAACTACTAAATGGGAAGAACACAATCAATATGCGAATGGGATTTTATTATGTCATTGGAATATTTAAAGCAAGATTCCAGGGAACTGTAAATTCAAAATGAAAATTAATTTCAAAGTAAGTGCATAGGCCCACATGGTCAACTGGACTTTCTGCAGTGACGGAAATGTTCAATCTGCTCTGTGCCACAGACCACAGGTGGCAAAAGAGTACTTGAAATGTGGCTAGTGCAACGGAGGAGGTGAACATGTAATTTTATTTAGTATTAATTTAAATTCAAAAGGCCACATGCTGATAAGTGTGGACAACACAGACTTAGCCATTGGGTTGAAGCGGTTTTAGGATTCGTATAAAAGGACTATGACACAGCTCTGAAAGTATCAATCAGGACTGCTTTGGCCTCCATGGTCCTGCATCATCAACCTGTTTTTGGGATAAGGGAGAAACAACAAGTACAAAGATTAGCACAGGAGACATTGGGTCGCAGTAAGAACACCAACTGTTTCTCCTTTGTCACCCGTCATGCAGTTAAGCATTCCCTTTTCCGGCAGACAAATCTCTCCCAGCCCTGATTTTATTTTCATCATTTTTCTCAGTGTGATAGCAGGGAGAATAACACAACTGAAAGATGCAGATTAAGTAGTATCATTAGTTATGTAGTCTAAATATATAACAGCTAATGGTGAGAATAATAAGATTGAGGACTTCAACCCGGATCTGTACGGTGATTAAACAGAGGTCACAACCTTCCCTGCTGAAGAACAAACAATTTGTAATCAGTAATTGACATTTTATATCACTTTTGGCTATTGCACTTTGCATTTTTCCAGTATATTTTTGTATTTCATTTATTATATGCTTGGACTAAGGAGTTTTTCAATTAAAAAATGTTATCAGTATCAAATAATTAGTAAATTCATATAATTTCCAAAGTATCTTAACATGTTTAAACTCTAAGAAGTAGATGGTAATTTGACTCTGAATAAAATTTAATGATTTAACAAAAGCAATTTAAAATAATTTAATACCATCACTTTAGGGCAAGGGGAGAGGTGCCTGGGTGGCTCTGACGGTTAAGCATCAACTCTTGGTTTCGGCTCAGGTCACGATCTCACAGTTTTGTGAGCTTGAGCCTGGTGTAGGGCTTTGAGTTGACAGTGCACAGCCTGCTTGGGATTCTCCTTCTCCTCTCCCTCTTCCCCTCCCCCACTTTCATGCTATCTCTCCCTCTCAAAATAAAAAACTTAAAAAAATACCATCACTGGTGTACCACACGTATGGACATAAATGCATACATATATGTTCTATATGTATGTTATATCAGGGCTATTTTATATGGTTGTACACCTTGTTCTGTATATAAAACAACCGAGCAGAGGAGAGAAGACTGAAGGCCAACCTAAATGCTGGCTATCCTCCTGCACAGAACTGCGTCTGACCAGAAGAGAAAGCACCTTTCATCACACACACTTGTCAAGCAGTGTGCCCATGGATGAACATGCATCGAGAAAGAGCTTTTCATAATTTGTCTACCTGAAGTTGGAGTACTTTTTTTTTTAAACACAAAGATGCAGTGGTCCTAACATGTGCCTAGACATGTTCCCAGTAGCGTGCTATGTTTATTCATGTTTAGGTCTCCATTATTTGAATAAAGGCTTAAGGAAAACTCTATCAGAATTCTTGGCTACTAGTGACAGAATTTGATTTTAGCTAATTAAACCCAAAAGGCATGTATTAGTTAAGTATGAGGGATCTCAAAGAAGAGTTGGGAACACTAAAAGACCAATGACAGGTGCTAAGTTTCTGGAAATATTGGTTGAAACTACACCATGAAACTGGCTGGCACACACACACAAAATGGTGATACATGGAACCCTACAGAAAACTTGCACCACTTTCTCTCCACCAAAACCATTTCGGGACTAGAAACATGACTGATGGCAGCTGATGCCATGGAACACCAACACTTGTGTGACCACCAACCTAACAAAACTTAGAGACACCACAGGGAGCCTTCTCTTTCATATGGAATAATTCTGAACTGAAGTTCGTTATTGGTGGTCTAAGTTACATGCCTACATTCTAACTCTAAGAAATCCCCACAGAAGCCAATTAAATTATGTTATCCTGTGCACATCCAAATAGAAATATAATATTTCATGTAAAACAATCATGTTAACATTTATAGCAAATAAATAATTGATTACATAATTATTTCTCATGATTATTATTCTTGGCTTTTTGCATGATGACACAGAAAATTACTGTTTTTTAAGAACAGTTGTAGAAATAACATTAACCCAACAATTAGTTAAGAAGTTGGTCTATAAATGTGGTACAAAAAGGATATTCTTATAGGACAGACTATTGATTCTAAATATACACAAAGACTCTCATGATTACAGCAAAGCAAAATGAAACAAAAAACACACACATCCACACAATGCAACTATGAAAATAATATCAGAAAAAGACTTAAAACCAGAGAAAATGAAAAGAAAGCATAAGAACAAGAATTATATGGGACCTGTAATAAGATGGTAATTTCAATCAGGTTGTTGTACTTCAAACAGATTGAATATTACTTTCCAAGGGATTTACATGATATAAATAAGCAATCTGAATTATTAGGCTCCAAATACTCTACTTTCACTAAAGGAATCCCTGTTTCCCAGAGACATTTGCATAATAAAATTTTGGACCCCACATCTTTATTATTTATTTAGCCTAAGCCTCTCATTTTACATCCAAATATTTGATGTATTACTTTATTTTATAATGACTCTGGATATGGTCACAGAAATGTGAAAAACAAGACAAGCATCTGAAAAACAATTCACCTGGACTGTACTCCACAATGGGGAAGCAAAAGAGAAAAAAGGCACATTTTTTAGAGGTTTGTTTGTTTGTTTGTTTTTAATGCTTAAGAAATCTGAAATGTTGCCACGAACATGAGAAACAGACATTTGGAGTAGATAATGATATAAAAAAAAACCAGAATTAAATGATACAGTGAAAGGTACTGACTGAAAGGAAAACAAGATTAGTAGAGGCTACAGAGAACAGAGAGGGCCTCATGGGACTCTTATTCCCGGACTGTCCTCCAGACAGATCTCTAAAATGCACTCCTGATTCCCCTTGAACAATGGTCTCTTTGTGGAATAGCTTTCTCTTTGGTCTGATTCTTTCCTTGCAGTTTTGAACAACTCATTATGAAATCTTGGAATTTTTTTCCCCTTTACTTTCTGTTTTTATCTTTGGTGGTACTTTCAATGGCTCCAGTATACACCGTCCAAATTTTGATTTAATTTCCAAAAGTATTTTTGGCATTTAGAGCATATTAGTAAGGAAATTTTTCCTCCAGGGTCACAGGGTATCTCCAAAATTTAAAAAAAAAAAAGCTATAATCTAAAAAATGTCTATTATGCCAAATGACATATTCATCTAGGAACCATGATTAGACCTTCTCTGTATTACAGTTGGTTCAAACAAAACTCCAAGATATGAGCACAATTATCCCCATTTATACATGAGGTCATATAATTTTCCTGTGTTTACATAGTTGGCAAAAGAACAGATTTTCTGATTCTAAAGCACATGTGTTTTCTCCCAAGAAACACACAGCTCCAATACAGCTTAAATTCCAATCTAGTTTAGAGACTTTGGAGCCAAACAATAAAACGATGTTGTAATTTGTCTACTGTCAAATTTACTAAGTATTCTCTTAAAGGCTCCTTGATTTCCTGAAATCTCTCAAATTTCAAAGAGACATTCTTGTAGGAAACAAAATCTCCTGAATGGAAAAGTCTTTCTTTAATTCCTCTTTACATAACAAGTGTTCTGAAGATACAGTATGTTTTTCCCTTTGCAGGTACTACTGGCTGAATTGGTTTCAGGGACATGAAACTGGACTGGTTTTTACCACCTAGACATTTTTAACAATTACATCTTTGAATTTGTGTTTTGTAATTTAAGTTTGTTGGGAAAGCAGAGCATGCACGTGATCAGAGGACACACTCAGAACAGGCATGCGCTCCATTCACATGTAGTATTTATGATGCCTCCTAAGCACAGAATTCTGGTAAGCCCATAATGTGTCTGAGTTCAGTGATACCTAAATTGAGTACAAGATAAGTATGTTATGTTTACAACTGAGTAAGAGGGGATGCTGCCAGCCTCAAGGGGCTCTCTGTTTGAAGCAGAGCTTGTTTGAATAAATAGAGAAACATCAATGATCAAGGAACCATACTGTATTCATTTCACATGTGTTACCTCCCTATGTTAGTCAACCATGTATGCTTAAAATAATGTCACTGGAGGAAAGGGAAAGATAAATGCCCATAATTCCTTTACCATTTAAGTTCCTGTCTTACTCATCATTAAGCCAAAGGTAGAGATTATTGGCAGAATATGTGCATATCAAATGTAAAATAAAACCAGTTGAATTAATTTCATTCAGCATTGCCATTGCCCAGTTGGAAAGAAATACATACGCATATACAAACAAAGAAATAGGAACTGTGTAATTTCAGCAGTTCTACAGATAAGATGAAAACTCATATTTTCATTTAAAATCAGTATTGCACAATATAAGTACAAATGCTAAAATTGATGCCAAGATTTAAATTTTAATTTTTCTTAATAAGAATAACATTAAATAGCAAATAATAATAATAATAATAATAATAATAAAAATCCAACACCATGACAATTTGAGAGAGACCACAGAAGAATGAAAAAATATGTATCTTTTAGTAAGTTTAATGACACTTTATTTCTGCTTCATGAACAAAGGTCACCTGTTCATTCTGCCCTGGGCCCCACAATTTATATAGCAGGTCTGACTACCAGCTGAGAGTAAGATTTCGTTGATGTTTCCATACCATATTTTCTTACAGCATTTATTTAAGTTCTACTTCCAATCCTATGAACAGTAAAACCAGCTTTGGTGTCAAAATACTTATAATAAAGTATTTAAAAAAAAGAATTTTGCAAAGAAATTAATAAAGAAATCTGACATTCAGTAATAATCACACTACCTAGTGACATGGTTTTTCCTTAGTCTATTTGCTTCAACTGATGATGACTTAAAAGACCAAAGTTATTACCTCTAAATTCTCAAAATCTAATTTTACAAAATCAGACTGTTGGTAGAGGTGAAAACATAAGACTGTGAATCCAGAGACCAAGAGCTAGCTAGCATTTGGGTTTTCCATTCTTCAGTTATTTAAACTTGGGTAATATGCTCAAATTTTCTGAGACTCGGTTTCTCATTTCGTAAAGGGAGGGATTTCAATGAGATAATCCTTTAGTAATTGCCAGTTACAAATTGGAAATGATATATGGAGCATACCCAGTTCACTGACTGTTACCTACCAGGCCTTCAATAAACGGAAGCTATTATAAAATTCTAGGACAATCTACTTCTTAAATTGGCCTCCACACCATGTATTTATATCCTTTGATAACATAATGATTAATCCATCTGTGACTTGTCTGTGAGTACAAAATGGCAAAACTAGAAATGATGACATACAAAAAATAAATAAATTCTTAAAATAACTCATTGCTTTTAGCACTTAAGGTGTGGTTAATTAATTAAAAAGTGAAAAAAGAAAGAAGTTGGTCTGGGGCTGGTGGAACTGGTAAATGAATGAAAACTAATGAATTCTTCTTTGCAGTGGTTACTGACTGAATTCCTTCTGTTAAACTGACCAAGACTCATGATCTTTGAAAGTGTCTCTGCATAGCAGACCTATAAAAACCTACTGTATTATTAAAATTATTATATTATTATTAAAGCTATAATCTTACATTTAAATGCATACTATGAAAGTATTATCTCAACATCAAATTCATAGGCATTTGGGGAAAAAAAGTGGCTAAATCAAAACCACTGATTCGTGGCTAAATCAACACAACTCATGAAAATTTGTTTCTTTCCATATCTAAATGCAGTCTTAGGGTCTTGGCTGAATGGAGCTTTTTACAGATGTATATTAAAGTGGACTCTATCTGCATTTTGAAGCTAACTGGAAATAGATTTAATCATAAATTATGTTTTGCAAATCACTTTCAGTGTAGAAAAAGAAAAAGCATTTTTTAGGAGATGCGATGAGGAGTTGGTCTGGAAGAGTGAGTCCTGGTCCCAAGTTTGATAAAGGTTCACTGTACTTACTACCTGGAACAATTCCCCCTTTCTGGTGTTTGCATTTATATAGTTTGTTTATAAAATGTGAGGTTGAACAAGCTTTCTTTCATGTTTAATACTCTCAACAACTTTCATTAGTATGTGATTCCACATAAAAAAGATTAGTAATGATTTTTTTGCAGAGTTTTTAGACTATCCCATGTTATAAAGAAAGGACTAGTCAAAGATAAAAGCCATTTTTGTTCTTCTAAATTAATGGAAATCTACTTTCAGTTATCTTTAAGATTCAGTCCCTATAGATCTAATTGATTTGTTGCACCCAAGTTAACTGACAAGGTCATAGCCCTGCAAACATCACATTGATTTCATTCAATCAGCATCAATTACTCCCCGGTGATTGATAACAACCAGTGCCTACCATGGGTCATAATTTATAAATGATAGTAACACTTTGAAGAGTGAAATACAGCAAGTTATAACTAATATTTGCTGACAAATTAAAATAAATACAAAGAGAGAGACAGAGAGAGAGAGGGGAAGAGAAGTTAATACATTTAATTCATCCTTAAGAAAAAAAAATGTTGTCAAGAAGGGAAACGTGGTCAGGAAAGAGACTTAGGCAAAAAAAAAAAAAAAAGGACAAGTGAATGCATCAAACCTAAGTGCATTATATAGTTTTAGCACAAAAATAGTGATGGGATGATGGATAGAAACCCCTGCCATGTACTTATCAACCAGTAATCAATTATGTTCATTTTAAGAAGCTATAGTTGTCTTTTTCAGACTGCATTTGCTAAGCTTTAAGGAGAGAGAGATATTGCTAGCATTTGGATGTATACTTCTAAATACAATGCAGCAATCCAGAATAGGTGAATTATTTCCAAAAAAAGAACAGTGCATACAATTTATCTTGAAAGATTAATATATCACTGTCTCATAAAATTTAATTAGTTTTTTATATTGAATAATACAATTTATACATCACATATAATAACTTAAATATTGGAAGAAAAAAATGGTAACATGAATATATATTCCACTATGGGCTACTGAAGTGGGTTCTTTTTAGATGTGCAGATTTAAATACTAATGTTAAGTATTCAATATTCAAAGTCTTCAAGATAATTTTTTGATACTATTTATTTTTGGTAGCCATTAATGTGGAAAGAACATAAATATGAAGGACCTAATGCAAATTAAAACATATCTATCATTTTATTTAAAAAAATCTTGTGATTACATATCTTAGATTCATTTAGATTGCTCAGCAACATTAAAAAAACCCAAGAATTTCTGGGGCACCTGGGTGGCTCAATTGGGTAAGCATCCGACTTTGGCTCAAGTCATGATCTCACAGCTTGTGAGTTCAGGCCCCATGTAGGGCTCTGTGCTGATGGCTCAGAGCCTGCTTCAGATTCTGTCTCCCTCTCTCTCTGCCCATGCCCTGCTCATGGTCCGTCTCTCTATCCTTCATAAATAAATAAACATTAAAAGAAAAAGAATCTATAAAAGTAATAATCAATGACCATTCACATTAGTAATTTAAGTTCTGAAGAGGCAAGTTTGGAATTGTGGTTGAGAATTCAACGCATTACATAATAAAGCAGAGCAAGTGAAATTAACTGAGTGAAAAGAAGTAAGAGGTGCCTGGGTGGCTCAGCTGGTGAAACAGCCGACTTTTGGATTTTGGCTCAGGTTATGATCTCATGGTTCCAGCGCTCCCAAGGACAGTGTGAAGCATGCTTGGGATTCTCTTTCCCTCTCTCTATGGCCCTCTTCTGCTCCTAGATGCACATGCTCTCCTTCTCTCTCTCAAAATAAATAAATAAATGAACTTAAAAAAAGAAAAGAAGTGGGTAAGATTAAAAGGAGGAAAAACAATAAATGCAAAGATAAGGATGAATTAATGGCTCAAAAAAAAGAACTAGAGAAAGGTACTGTATTTTCTAAGTTTCATAAATTATAAGAAATGTACTCTTATTGATTTCAGATTCAAGTACTACTATAAATACTGAACCTGATCTATGAGTGCCTAATTTTCACACAGCTGGTTTTAAAATCATGAGAAGTTTGTTCTACCATTTTTGCACCATTTATTAATCAAGTTCACATGTAATTTTCTGAGAAAATCTATTGCTGCCATTATTCTCTCTTTACCTACTTTTAGGTTTGTAGAAATATTCATTTCATAAAATAAACAAGTAAAAGAGGTTAACTCTAAGTTTACTTCTGATACATAATTGTGTTTTAATGCCAAGAGAGCAAAATAATGTTAATTTTCTAGGGCTGATAAACATAATTTAAGATAAATTTACCATAGTATTATGTAAGCTGGCCATTACAAATTATATGAAAAAATAGAATGATTACATTTTTATAAGGAATTGAGCATGTCAATATTGTAGTTATGCTTATACATATATCTTATATATGTTCCTGAGGAATGAATATATGTCAAACATAATGGTGGTTTCCTTCAACTAGTAGAATTTCAATTAACTTTAATTTTCTTCTTTATAACACTTTTATTATCTGAACTTTAAACATGAACATCTCTAATCAAAATCATGAAAACTTTGTAAGCACAAAACCATTAACTAGAATTTCTAATTTTCCTTTTTCATACCCACAAATTTCACTTACTTCTTTTTTATGCAAAGATGCAAGAAAATGAGAAACCAAGGTTCTTTCATATTTTCAGTACTATGTATAAAATATTCTACAGCTATCTCATCTTCCAGTTTTTCAGTTCCCCAGAATTAAAAAATAATATGTGCCAAATTACAAATTTCAGTTTAAAAAAGCAGTTCATCCTTCACAGAGCTAGAACAAACAATTCTAAAATTTTTATGGAACCAGAAACAATCCTGAATAGCCAAAGTAATGTTGGAAAAGAAAACCAAAGCTAATGGACTTCAAGCTATATTACAAAGCTGTAATCATCAAGACAGTATGTATAGCACCAAACAAAACAAAACAATAGATGAATTGAACAGAATAGAAAACCCAGAAATAGACCCACAAATGTATAGCCAACTAATCTTCAATAAAGCAGGAAAGAATATCTAATGAAAAAAAGACAATCTTTTCAGCAAATGGTGTTGGAAAAACTGGACAGAGACATACATAAGAATGAAACTGGACCACTTTCTTATACCATACACAAAAATAAATTCTAAAGAGATGAAAAACCTAAATGCAGGCCAGGAAACCATCAAAATCCTAGAGGAGAACACATGCAGCAACCTCCTTGGCCTTAGCCACAGCAACTTGTTCCTAGACATGTCTCTGGAGGCAAGAGAAACACAAGCAAAAAATGAACTATAAAAAGCTTCTGCACAGTAAAGGAAACAATCAACAAAACTAAAAGGCAACTGACAGAATGGGAAAAGATATTTGCAACTGACCTATCAGATAGAGGATTAGTATCCAAGATCTATAAAGAGATTACCAAACAGAACATCCAAAAAAGCAAATAATCCAGTGAAGAAATGGGCAAAAGACATGAATAGACACTTTTCCGAAGAAGATATCCAGATGGCTAACAGACAAATGAGAAGATGCTCAATGTCAGTCATCACGAGGGAAAAACAAATCAAAACCATAATGAGATACCACCTCGCACCTGTCAAATGGCTAAAATTAACAACACAGGAAACAACAGATGTTGGCAAGGATGTAGAGAAAGGGGGACACTTAGTACTATTGGTAGGAATGCAAACTGTTTCAGCCAGTCTCAAAAACAGTATGCAGATTCCTCAAAAAAAAAAAAAAAAAAACATAGAACTACCCTGTGACCCAGTAGTTTCACTACTAGGTATTTATCCAAGGGGTACAAAAACGCTGATTTGAATGGGCACATGCACCCCAATGTTTATAGCAGTGCTATCAACAACTGCAAAATTATAGAAAGAGCCCAAATGTTCATCAACATTTGGGATAAAGATGATGTGGTACACATACATACACGCACCAGAATATTACTTGGCAATCAAAAAGAATGAAATCTTGCTATTTGCAACAATGTGGATGGAACTTGAATTTATTATGCTAAGTGAAAGAAGTCAGCCAGAGAAAGACATATACCCTATGACTTCATTCATATATGGAATTTAAGAAACAAAAGAGATGACCATAGGGGAAGGGAAACAAAAAACAAATTAAACAGAGAGGGAAGCAAACCATAAGTGACTTAAATACAGAGAACAAACTGAGGGTTGCTGGAGGGAGATGGGTGGGAGATGGGCTAGATGAATGATGGGCATAAAGGAGGACACTTGGGATGAGCACTGGGTGTTATATGTAAGTGATGAATCACTAAAATCTACTTCTGAAACTAATACTACACTGGATGTTAACTAGCTTGAATTTAAATATAAGTAAATGCCTACATAATACATACATAACACACACACACACAAAGAAAAAAGAAAATGCACTTCAAAATATGAACACTATCTTGCAATGCATCACTGTCTTACTGACTTAACACCCAATCACCAAAGCTTCTTCACTTTATCTTTTCTCTGTCTTTCCCTAGAAACGTATTTGTCCTTTTTTTCAGTTTATTTATTTTGAGAGAGGGAGCGAGCACGAGCAGGAGAGGGACAGAGAGAGAAGGACAGAGAGAGACTTCCAAGCTGACTTTGCACCATCAGGATGGAGCCAAATGCAGGGTTTGAACACAGGAACTGTGAGATGATGACCTGAGTCGAAACCAAGAGTTAGATGCTTAACCAACTGAGCCACCCAGGTACCCTGAATCTTATTTATCTGTTTTTGAAAGGTTTTTTAATGTTTATTTTTGAGAGAGACACAGAGACAGATCACGGTGGGAGAAGGGCAGAGAAAGAGGGAGACACAGAATCTGAAGCAGGCTCCAGGCTCTGAGCTGTCAGCACAGAGCCCAACACGGGGCTTGAACCCATAAACTGTGAGATCATGACCTAGCTGAAGTTGGACACTTAAGTGACTGAGCCACCCAGGTGCCCTGAAACTTATTTATCTTAAATAAAGAGCTAATTCTCTAAAGATTAGAATCAACTCAATAGGAAGCTATTGAGTAATTATGTGATTAACCTCTCAATAATTTGTATATTTATTAATTTTCTTTTGCTATTGATTTAAGTAAGCAATAAGAATTATGAATTTGAAGACAATTTACTTAAAGGAGGAAAAGAACAAGGATTGATATGACTTGATAATTTATGTCTATGTACCTGAACCAATCACTCAATAAGGTCATCTAGAAAGGGGAGGATGTAGTAGATATGATGTAAATAAATATAATCAGTGAGTAAAGTACAAATTGTGACTTTCACAGATTTTAAGTTTATACAATATGATTTAATTCTTATAGGATTTGATATGAAAAATTTTCTGAAGCGTTGGTACACTTGATTAAAGCAAAAAAAAAGTTTATTCTGATACATGTGCACTACTAAGAGGTGCTTTTTAAATATATACTATATAAAGAATACATACTATAGAGGTAGCAAATTGTTTTTTTTATTTTTTTATTTTTTCAAATCTGAGCCCCAGAATCACATAATTACTCAATATCTACTCTGCTTATTTGGCCAAATACTTATAAATAAAGACACTTAAAGAAGTTGTGTATTTGGGACACTATACATATTACAAAAAGGCAATATATGCTTTAGTGTAAAGTGATAATGAAGTCTAAATGTCAACCCACCTCTACCTCCAGTAAAATGCATTTACAAAACCACAACAGGGTAAAGTTCCAAACAAACAAACAAACAAACAAACAAACAAAAAACATTAATTGCTGTTTAATTATTTAGTTGGACAAATTATTTACCAAAAAAAAATCTTGAAAAAGACAAAAGAAATTAGAGAATAAATGCAGAAGTTTTAAAAATTAGAAAAGCGAGGCTGAATTCCATGAACAAGTCCAATCCTAAGGTCAAAGTTTTGGGAATTAATGTCAGGAGCCAGCTTTCCCTGTCCCTGATAATTACTCTAATGAGTCTATCAGCTACTTCATCTTGTCCATGCTAATATTTATTGTACCTCCTTTGCCCTCTCCTGTCATAATGGTGACAAAGAGCTTACACATTGGGACTGAAAGATATTGATTGGTCTATAAACAATAAAGATTGTTATCCTACCTCTTAATGGGCCACCATACAAGGGATTCATTGAAAAGAAAAAAAATAGGAAGAAGCACACAGTGTTTTCATATGACAAGATTACTTAAAGCAAATTACTTAATTTTCATGCTTTCTGTGACTGATACAAGAACTCTCACACCAAAACAATGATTTATAGACTGTTTGCTTTGCTTAGCCAATCACTATCAATTTGGTACATTTCCTGATCTTTCTGTTTTTATATCTTTTGGCACTTCTCTTTTCAAAGACTTTCCTTTAATAATAATTAAGAAAAATAATTAAATTTTGTGCTTATTTTCATCCGATGTATATATCTATTGACATTCCCATAGAGGGAAATTTTAATAAGGTTTTCTCTCCCAATGTTTAAAATAGCAAAGGCAATTTGCTTTCTTATTTTTAGTATTAGGTTTATAGCCTTCATTTGGGTATATTTAGAATTAATTTTTATATTTGTTTATGTTAATAAAAGATTATAAAGTGCTTATGATGAACTGAACACTATACAGGGCATGGGGGAAGCCAGCTGGACTGAACTGATTCCTAGACTCAAGGAAATTAAATCAAATTGAGTAGACTGATGCGTAAATAATTCTGATATAATTAGATACAATATAAAGAGAACATACAGGAGAGCTTTATGAGTTTTTAAATTTTATTATTAATCAAAGAGTCCTTAGAAAATCCATTTTGGTAGTTTGCTGAGTGGATTTGGTTTTCAGACTCAATGCAAATTATTCTTATTAAGTGAATGACCTTGAATAAGTCAATCATTCTCTTTACACTATAATTTCCTCAACAATAAACTGTGAATAATAAAAACTATGCTTATTATTAGAATTAAATAAAATAATACAGTTATGATATTCTCTACTGGGGCTGGCCAGAAATAATCAATAAAAGAGTACTATAAACACCACTCTCCTCTTTTCCCCGTGACATTATCATCCTCATCATTGTCATTATCAACAGAAACTTGCCTTTCAAGGAATAGGGCTCATCGGTTGGAAAAGGGGGATGGAGTCATTTAGGCGAGAGGAGGAATTTAAGTTAATTATGGACAGAATTTATGGCATCCAGGGGAGGCAGTGGTGAGAAATGAGACTGGAAATGAAAAGCAAGGCAAATTGGTAGGTTCATTTGTGGGATACAAAGTAGCCTGAATTTTATTTAGACAGTGGAGTTTCTCTAAGACGTTTTTAAGCATGTGGATGACAATGAGACTTCTAGTGTAAACAGCAAGCTACTGGTACTAATTAGGATGGATTCACAACAGGAGAAGCTACAGTTTGATATTTCTTGTGTGTGGTCATCGTTTGTTACTCTAAGAATACTTTCCTTTTTGTCTACTTGAGACCATACCTACACCTGTAGTTATCTTACATATTGAGCTAAATGGATATACCCTTTATTATACTTTCTCTTATTCTGCCTTACCTATTTTGTCTTCTCTTTTGCCTTGATTTTGTACTTTGTCCTTTGAATTCCTTGTAACTATTCTAAATTTGGCATATCTAACTAATTGATGATCTCAATTATTCATTGAATAAATATTGCTTGCTGTGTGTGAGGCACGGAATCCATTCTCCTTTGTGCTTTCACTCTCCTTGTGCCTCCTGTAAAATATGATTATAACCTGTAGGTTGAAAATTCATTTTTAGGCGAATCTGTTACAGGAGTTTTTACCTCAGTACCCAGGGCTCGTTGTCTTGCCACTTTCAAGAATGAAGAGATGGACAATAAAGGATAAAGGGAGCAAGAAAGCAAGGATTTTATTAGAGTATAAAATTAGAAGGTAAGAATTGTAGGAAAGTTCTCTTTACAGGCAGAAGGCATTCAAAAGTGAATGCCAGTGACTATAGGCAAGGGGCTTTATTTTATAGGGTTTGGGTCACCATCTGTCCCTCGTTTCTTCTCAGGCCCTACCCTCAATGGCTAGGTAATTCTAAATAACTAGTCCTTCCTTTTTGATTGGCCCATTTCCATTGTATGTGGTCTATGGCCGTAATATTCCTTGTGGGTCATTTGTTTTTTGGTCTACTAAGATTTAGTTAGATCTTTTGTTTGTCAAATTGCTGAGGGAAACCTGAGGGGGAATAGGTGGTATCTGTTGCATTCTTAAGAGGAGCTTTATATGTGAGGGAGTTTGCTTGAGGTCAGACATTCCCAGAAGAAATGTTTTAAATATTTTTTTAATGTTTATTTGTTTTTGAGAGAGTGTGAGTGGGGGAGGGTCACAGAGAGAGGAGACACAGAATCCAAAGCAGCCTCCAGGCTCTGAGCTGTTAGCACAGAGTCTGATGCAGGGCTTGAAGCTAGGAACCCTGAGATAATGACCTGAGCGGAAGTCTGACGCTTAACTGACTGAGCCACCCAGACACCCCAGAAATGTTTTAAAATTTGTGTCCCCCCCCCAGGGACCTTCAAGCCTTAGCCTCTCCCTTTCTGCCTACTGAATCCTATCTTTCCCTATCATATATCCACCAATATTCCCCTTGTTTGAAATGTATTAAGATGGCTAGTTTTATATATCAACCTCATTGGGCCCTAGGGTGCCTAGTTATTTGGTTAAACATTAATTTGGGTGTGTCTGTGAGAGTGTTCCTGAAAGAGATTAACATTTGAACCAACAGACTGGAGTGAAGCAGACTGCTCTCAACATGGGCATGGTGTGCTCTCTTCATCCAACACAGTGAAGGCGTGAATAGAACAAAAGGCAGAATAAGACAGAATTTGATATCTCTTCCTGACTGTCTTTAAGCTGGGACATTGGTCTTCTCCTGCCTTTAGACTCAGGCTAGGACTAGAATTTAAACTATTGGCTTTTCTGGTACCCAGGCCATTAGACTCTGACTGAACTACATGATTGGCTTTCCTAAGTCTGCAGTTTGCTGAGGGCCAGTGTTGGATATCTCTGCATCCACAATTGTATGAGCCAATTCCTTTTGAATCTCAGTGCCTAGATAGACAGATAGATAGATGGATAGACAGGTAGATGAATATGTGTACAATGCATGGAAACTATCCGCTAATTCTCTTCACAAGTAAAACTGTCAGTATAAATGGAGGATAAAGAATATGCCATCTCTCTCTGAAAATTAGTTTTCTTCCTCTTATTGTTTAATATAAATTAACTTCTTACTTGGGTGAAACAGTTTAGAAGATAATTCAGGGTAGAAAGGGAAAGAAGGGCAACAGAAGGAATGAAAGCTCCCAGTTATGTTCTTACAAAGTTTATAATGTGGCACTTACAATGCGGTACCAACTAGAAAGACTAATTTACATGTCTACTTCCATTATATAAACAGGGTTGGGTGTATCATTTCTATTGTGTTGGCTTGTTTGTTTTGTTCTCTTTTTTTATTTTAATATAAACTTACAATTTCCATTTATTGCTTCTTTCAAAAAGAAAGTTTTAGCCCTAGTTACTACTAGGTGATAAGGCACACAGAGACAGACAAAACTCAGATGCTTCCTTCCACTTTCTAATCATATGAATGTGAAAAATACACACACACACACACACACACACACACACTTTACAACACCACAAGAATTTGGTAGGTGGTAGGACAGTACAAGGTATAGTAGAAACGAGCTATCTGGGAGTCGGAGGGGGGTTTGGGAAGGCGCACTTGAGGTGAGTCTTGAGAAATGAGCAGGAGTTCTTTCTTTGTTTCTTCTTCTTTCCCCTCCCTTCCCCCGTCTGCAACTTTTTTTTTTTAAGTACTGCCAGAAGAGTAAAACTATGGGTAAAACATGAACACCTAGGGGGATCAGGGAGTGTGTCAGGATTAAACTATAGCAACATTGCTGGAGCAGAAAATACCATGAAAAGAGGAGGGCAGATGAGGCTGGGGAGCAGAGGCCGGTAAGAGTCAGCACGTGAAAGAAGTTACATTCTAAGAAATAAACAATTCTGCAAACAATAGAAAGATACTCTATTTTTTTTTCCAGCAGGTGGGTTATATGACAAAATATATGAGACAGTACCAAGAACTTTGACAGCAATATGTAGAACTAAAAAGAAAATTATAGTCATAATCAGGCTTATACATTAACACTTCATTTATCAGAAAAGAGTAAAAACACAATTATCCTTATTAGATGCCAATTGTATAACTCCCTGTCTACTGTATGCCAACACATACCTTTATCTTGACACAGATTTTTCAAGATCAAGGAGATAAAAGTTGTCATGTCAAAAAAGTGAAAACTTTAAGATATTCCCTGAAATGATCACATTAATAAGAAATCTTTCAACAGCACTAGACTCAAGATGAAGTAACTAAAGGCATTTTTAAGAATCTACCTTAAAAAAAAAAACACACATGATTGAAATTCTGTGTCACTAAGATCTATTGATTTAAAATCTATTTTTAGAGTGGGGCCATCAAAGAGAAAACTGAGTATCATTCATATTATAGAAATTCTCTGTGCCAACGAATTAGTACTGGCCACATGGAAAATATCACATGCTTTTTTGAAAGTCTGTTTTCTGTCAACAAATCCAGAAGTTAATTGAATTGACATATTTGACACACCATGAACAAAAATGTGTGTTAGTTCTTCCATATTAGAGAAAATGCGATATTTGGCAGATGACCTTAAGAGCAGCCAGGCTTGTTTCTAGGTGTTAAAGGTGGAAATGAAGTCTGGTGTCCGTTTAGAAGACAAGTATAAGAAAAATACATAGGAAGAAGAATGAAGGTATATTTATTTTCTAACTCCTTGAATTAATATGAAAAACTAAGGGAGAAACTACTCTGAAAATATAGGACACATTTCCATTCTAATTAAATAATATAAAACACATAAAAATCCATATGGTGAATAAATGTGAAATTTAATTCTCTCCTTTTTCACCATTGAAAGCAGAACATTGTTAACCCCAAAGATTACTTTAAAGTAGTTTAAAATCAAATTAACTATATTTTTAAAAGATCATATAAAAGAATGAATATATTAATAGGACATTGATCAATAGCTTCCTAAAAGTATTATGTTCCTATATAAAGAGCATCTTGAAGGAAGAATAAAGACTGAATTTCAAGAATATGAATACAGGAAATTCTAAACTATACTTTCTAAAATGTATTTTATGAAATTAATATAAATGATGGAAAATTCTCCATAATAAACTTCCATCTTACTTTGTTAATTGGCACTTAATCCTGTCAAAGTCCATAATAATCCTTTTGGTCGACAATGAACTCAGAGAAAATAACATAAGAGTAACTGTTCTCACTTGTATTGAAGTTTGACCCAGGTACTCTGGTTATTTATTAATGTTAATTCACTAATCCCTTCAAGGACAGATACATTATTTTCTGTTATTAATACTCTCATTCTTGCTATTACAGTGTTTCCTCTCTTTTCCCAATGCCTTCCTTCCCATCAATGCTGGCAAGATATTTTTAAGAAAATCATAATAACATGGACTCACCTATCTAGGACCTCTGCTTGGCCTCAATTATTGTTTTGCTTTCCAACTGGGTTGGTATCTCTACTCCATTAATCTATTAAATTTTGGCTCATTCTATCTTTGCTAGGTGCTAAAGGAACAAAGATAAATGATGACGATCCTTCATATGATTTCAATTATTGCTTTGCTTTCCAACTGGGTTGGGATCTCTATTCCATTAATCTATGAACTCATGCTTTACTCTACTCTTGCTTTTACAGATCCTTATTGCCTCCCTCCCATGTTGATATAATTGATGTAAATTAGTCAGCGCATCCTAGGGTGAACAAAATGCCTATGGATTACTTTTAAATAAAGGAATCATAAAGGCTCACCATTCGTCTTACTCTGGTGGATGCTTTTCATGGTCCCTTAAGTGAAAACCTGCTTGTATCTCTCTTGGTAAGTTAGATTGAGGTGGGGTGGTTACTTACTATCCCTCTGGACATGCAGATGAAGTAACTTTAAAAAAACAATTCTTCCTTCTTACCAAAATAAAAGTGATAAGAGTCTTTCCTGGGTGTATTTAGTCACATCCTTACCCAAGTTATCCCAGTCCTCTGTTTACGAATTTATCTTGTATCATGTACTATTTCTAACACAGCATTTATCTTATTATATTTTAATTATTTGAACTCCCTATAGGAAATATCTTGCCTTATATAATAGTGTTTCTGAAATTTCTGTCACAGTGTCCTGCAAACTCTAGCCACTAAGTTCTTGTTTGTACAAAGAATTAATGAATGAGTATAATCATTATATAGCCACTTGGAGAGGTTTGGAAAGCTTCCTTTTTGCCAGTATTTCATCCTCAACCGCCTATTTTAGTGCCTGAAATTCTATCATTAGGAATGCATTTCTGTGCACATCGCCTAGAGGGATGTTCGTTAAATCAGTGATACACATGAGAGAAGCTGTCTTCCTCCTCTGGCTGCTGCATGCTAAGGAAAGAAAAGGTCTTGATGTGCCTTCTGACTTCTACGTTCTTTTCCTTCTTTCTGTCCATGCTCCAGAGCCCAAAGGAGTTGCAAATATACAGATAAGTCTCTACTCTCTAGAGTGAAGTGAATGATTTTCCTTCATCTCAATGCGATGGGGATTTTTTGTGGTTACTATAAAAGGAAAATATCTTACTTCATATTCATGACCTACCACTTCTGATTAATTTATATGCCCATGATCTTCCTCATCTGTTGAGAGTGATCCAGGAACAAGTAATACACACAGAGTGGTAGGAAAAAAAATGCATTAGAAAGTGGCTTTCTAGAATTCTAAAAACACTGGATCTGAAAGGAACTTAGTAATGGTACAAGTCAACAATTTTACTTAGAGAGGAGGAAACTGAGGCTCAAGGTTGTAAACTTTTTCAGAACTTGTTTGAAATGTTTTTAACCTTCCAATATGAAATATTTTGAAAATAGGATTCATTCAAAGATCTAAGAATATGTTAAACTAGGTCAAACAATCTTTCAGCATAGCCAACCACACAATATTTTCTTACCTATTAATCAAGAAAGGCAAATAAAACATCTAAATGTATATTAAACATACACACACCCATAAAAAACACATACACATACTCTCACCTATGTCTTAATGGCATTACATTTTAAATCCACTAGTGTTTCAGCACCAATAATGGTGCAGATAGAACTAACAGAGTCCTCCTGAGAATCAATTTTATTGTTTGTTTATACACCTTTATTTCCTTATCTACTAATTTTGTGAATAAATAATAGAAGTTCCCATATGTTAAGTCCTCAATTCTTTTACCAAGAGTCAGGCTGTGTTCCCATTCACAGTGCCGACAGCCCCACCGTAAGAATCCTTAACGATCTAAGTAGGATGCACTACTTTGACTCACTTTCTTGGTCTTCATGAGCATATGAATATGAGAACTTGGAGCAATGTGCCACGGTCTGATCACCGTTACTCCCAGATAGAAACAGGACCAGTACGGTGATTGACTTTTAACAAGCCCTAAACAATCCTCTGTTGCTCTAATGAATAAAACAATAAATAGCGAGGTCAAAAGGGAGCAAAATGTGTGTGTCCATGAGTGTGTATGTGATGAAAAGGGAAATATATATGTCTACCAGTTATCAGGGTAATATTTGCTCCATTTAAGAAACGTCAACCGCGGGGGCACCTGGGTGGCTCAGTTGGTCAGGCAGTTAAGCGTCCAACTCTTGATTTTGGCTCAACTCATGATCTCAACGTTTGTGAGATGGAGTCAGGCATCAGGCTCTGTGCTGATAGCAGGGAGCTTGCTTAGGATTCTATCCCTGTCTCTCTGCCTTTCCCCATTCATCCTCTCTCTCTCAAAGTAAATAAACAACAAAAAAAGTCAACCACAATGGCTTAATATATTCAAGCTCTTCTATGTTTCCTGATTATGACACTTATATTATGCCTTTTGTCTAAATAATCATTATCTTGTGGCCATTCCAGTGTCACTTTAATGTCTTACATTAAGACAAAACTTTCCCAGGAATCCCCAGTATATTTCTATTTATATAATATTGGAACATAGTATGTCACATCACCAACACTTTTGGTTGGAGGCGAGGCTGGACACTTAAGGATTTTATACTTTTTGTTTTGTTTTGATTTTTAATTAGATATATAGCACCCTAAACAATATAAAGTTGTTTATACTAGGGAAGAAGGGCACACGGCAGGATGACTCTGTACAAGCAAGTTTCATTTTCCACAATTTTAGGCAAAATATTTTCATGGGGGAAAGTGAAGGATTTAAGCTAAATGAGGGGTTACAAACACATATGATTACAGAGTCCAGGCAGGTGATGTAAAGAGAAAGTTGCTGATGGGGACTGTGAAGCCCCAGGGATCACTGGACTCATCTGAAAAGGGATATATATAGAGCTTTTCAGCTGCAACTGATCATGGGCATGCGGGAATGTATACCAGGTCTTATAAATTTTCTATATAAACTGCAAATTATCATCTTTGTGAAAAAACTCACCACTCTCAATGTTGGTAACTAATACAAAAATTTTAAAACTCAATGCAACAAAACGATATACATCCGGGGGGGTTGGACTCGGAAAACAAGGAAATGAGTTTGGGACTTAAAGCAATATCACTTCTCAGGACCCTTTTCATAAAACCGTCTGGGTCCTGGCTTCTTATCTGATATTACAGGGTCTTTTCACAGCACCACTAAAGTACACACTTAAAACAACAGGGTGAAGCTGTAAACCCAAAAGTCAAGTTCCTGTGCAAGTTGCCTTAGGAAACTGACTTCACTACCCTATAACTTTTCCCCTATCTTGCTCACCAGTGCAAAGAAACACAGAACACAATTAAGTTGTTGGACATGTTTATATTTCAACATAAATAATTATATCTTTGGTAGGTATACATCATATAAACTGATTAAATTATGGGAACTTATGCTGGGCATTGAATATCACCCCACACAAACACTCCTATTCATAATATGTAAACACAATGTTTGTTTTTTGCACATTAGACATGGTTCAGTTTTTTTCTAATTTCTAGGATGGTTAACCACAGTTGGTATACAGTGTGCAACCAGGTTCAGAACTGTTAAGTGGATTGCAGAGAATCAAATTCGACTGACCTGGTTGACCAGTCAGGTGCTGACGGTTCTGATAATTGACAATGACAGGAGAACACCAACAAGGATGAGCGTGGAAATCACGTGAAGCATCTCTAAGTGCATTTCTTTTTTTTTAAATATGAAATTTATTGTCAAATTGTTTTCCATACAACACCCAGTGCTCATCCCAACAGGTGCCTTCCACAATGCCCATCACCCACTTTCTCTTCCCTCCCACCCCGCCCCCCATCAACCCTCAGTTTATTCTCAATTTTGTAAGAGTCTCTTATGGTTTGGCTCCTTCCCTCTCTAGCTTTTTTTCCTCTTCCCCTCCCCCATGGTCTTCTGTTAAGTTTCTCAGGATCCACATAAGAGTGAAAACATATGGTATCTGTCTTTCTCTGTATGACTTATTTCATTTAGCATAACACTCTCCAGTTCCTCCATGTTGCTAAGTGCATTTCTAATACAAGTTTCACCAGATATTCCAAAAGGAGTATTTAGAAAATTACTTGCCTTGTCCTGAGCTGTGACCACACACAAAATAACTAAGCCCATCAGTGGCTGGTATGCTGTAGGAATCCATAAGTGTTTGTTAAATTGAGAGCTACCTTAACAAAAGTAAAAATCTTTAGATAGAACTGACGTCATATCATGGGAACACACACCAAAAATCCTGTGATCAACTTTCTAAAAGTATGCTGAACATGGCTACATTTACAAGCACCCTTAAAGCTACCAAAAATATATGTAATTCTTGTTAACTTAAAAAGAGACCTGGAGAATAATTCTGTTGATATAACTTCATATGGGACTTACCCCATGCCCCCAATGTCATCCAGGATTTGTCATGAGTTCATCCACTATGTCATGGGTTCATCTTTATTCACCTTTTCACACCTTTGTGTGGAATATGTATTTCACAATCTGCACAGATAGGGCCCTTGAACCTTCAGTTTTACTGTCTCTGGAATTTTTCATGCTACTACTGTTCTTTATTAGCAATCATGTTAACTATAAAATACAATGACTTGATTCTTTAAACTCTCTATGCAGCCAAAGCAGCCAATGTCACAGTAGAGTATCTAGAGCAATTAAAAGAAAAACTGCTGAGCATAACTTTGAACTACAGCAATGAGTTGTACGTCTTATAAGTTTCTCTAAGACTAACCCACTAAGGCAGCAATTTCACTAATACTACTATTGTCACACTTGTTTTTTCTATCTTTTCTCCCTCTCCCCCGAGAATTTTATTGACAGGGCCAAGACTGACTTCAATTGCTAAACCAAAGGAAAAGAACTAAGTTGAATTTATTGCTTCTTTTCCTTCTTCATGTATGTTAAATAATTTAAATGACATCATATTTCATAAGACATTACTTATCATCTCTTGATTCTGAGTAGTAATCTCCTGATAGACTTTCAGAAGTGACAGATGGAGCCAATAATATTTAATTGAAATAATAACCAGGTAAATATTTGGACAGGTTATGTAAACTTTTCTCAGTAGTGTATTTTACATCTACAATCTGAAATACTGTCTGTATTGGTCAGGGTTCTCCAGAGAAACAGAACCAAAGCCAATCAATCAATCTTTCAGTCTGTGTATCTACTTAACTACCTACCTATTTACCTACCTATCTATCTATCCATCTATCTGGAGAGATATATTTTAAGTCATGGGTTCATATGATTGTAAAGGACTGGCAAGTCCAAAATCTAATGGAGTAGGCTAGCAGTATGGGGACTCAGAAAAGATCGAGTTTGAGTTCAAAGGCAGTCTGCTGGCAGAATTCTTTCCCTCTCCAGGAAGTCAGTCTTTGTTCTATTACAGCCTTCAACAAATTAGATGAGGCCCACCCACGTTATGGAGGATAATCTGCTTTCAAAAAGTCTATTGATTTAAATATTAACCATATCCAGAAAACAACAACAACAACAAAACAAAACAAATCTTCACAGAAATATCCAGAATAACGTTTGTCTAAATATTTGGTCAAACATAAAATTAAACGCCACAGTATCTTATTTGTGAAATATCTTCAGATTGTATTTATGAGGCATTGCTCCTTTTCTACTTAAATTTATACCCAAGTTGAAAAGAGAGGCAACATTTGGATTAGAGTTATAGTAATATACAACAAGCAAATAACATATTTATAATTATCTAACCACTGCAAATCCAATGACTTAGAAACTAAAGCCATACCCATCCTTTCTGTGTGTTGAAGACGATTTTTATTTAAATGATCAACTTAAATTCTGCATGAGCTTTCTGCTCATTACTCCATCTGCCTAAGGGCAAAGTTGGTTCCAAGGCCAGCTAGTATGTTCTGTTTCATTATTTCAGACCCTGTGGCTGAAAAGCATGATATTTTGTAAGACTCTGATATATGAAATGACATAAAAAAGGCTTTCTTTGGTGCCATTCATATCCCATAATTTCCCCGAATCTGGCCAGTTACCACGTTATCCCATATAAGTGAATCCCTTCCATTTTTTCTTTCACTTATTCAACATTTGCATTGAACCCAGTATATGGCACACATTCTTCTAGGAACTGGGGATACATGACTAAAGTATTATTACCCTTATGAGCTTGTACTTTAGTATCAAGAAACTAATAATAAACACATAAGTCAGTAAACAAATTCAGACAGTGATAAGTGCTATGAAGAAAATAAAACGAGAATAATGGTAGAGGAAAGAAGCCTGGGTTAATTGGTTGAGGCTGGTTTAAAAGAGGTTTCTCTGAGGTAATATTTGAACAAAATGGGAAGAGGAATGAGTTGGGTGTATTTGATGACTGGAAAGCAAGTCCATGAGGCAGAATATACAGACGTCAACGAACACTGTTATAAATATGGGGCCGGGAAAAACACGTGAGGACAAATCATGCAGGGCCTTGAAGCCTGGGAAAAACTTGTTCTGACAGACTTTTACTGCAAGGGAAAGATAGGACCTCAATTACTCTGAGTAGACAATGGACTCTTGAGGAAGCTGAACAGAAAACAGGGAGATGGCTCAGGAGACTAGTAAGCCAGTGAGAGATGATGGCCTGACTTAGGAGATACACTAGAAAGCATCCAGAGTTGAGATACTGGAACCAATAGAATCACTGCTGATATAAAAGTGATTCACATGTGCTTTAAATACATCATATCACATATATTACTCTACATATTTCCAAAGTGATTTTATAATTTATATCTTTTTGGTCTAAGAAGGAATTCAGCAAAAATGTGAAGAAAGACAGCTTTAACCATTATTTGGTGAACGGATAGCTAATAGGATAAAATTAAGGCTGAGGGACTGAAATTTTGTATTTTGTAAACTAATGTTTGTAATGTCCATGTATAAAAGCCAGCTCCTGCAAAGTCATCTTTCATGCAGAAGAATTATCTAATTCCCAAGGCAACTGACACCACGTGGGCCAGCTCTAGTTGTTATAAGCCCAGTAATGTAGCAGTGCCCAAGACGCTTCCTAGCAGAGTCTAAATTAGAATGCAGGGATTCAGGTCACATTTCAGCTGCCACAGCTAGGCTTACCTCCAAGGCTGCAATCTGATTCCACGGCTTGCTCACTCACACTCGCCTAGTCCTTCAAAAATACAATTAAATAACTTGGCCAACCTGAGTCCATAGTATTGCTCTCAAAAATGTAGGGGAAAGAAATCAGGTTTTGTGTATTAATTGTAAAATTAATACCAACTAAACAAGCCAAAGATTTCCCCTTTGAGAATACATATAAACTCTCAGTATGCTAAGGATACACAAAGATGAGAAAAATCATACACAGAACTTGTTTGGTATATATGGTGGGTCTGCTGAGGGAGGAGGGGTTGAGCAGGAAACAGGGTAAAATGTGAAGTCTTCACTTCCTTGGGAGGGATTTTCTCAGCCTTTTACTTTATGCATTACTTTTTGCTTGGTTTTCAGGGAGGATCTCAGCCTCAAGGACTTTTCTTAGAAATCCTTAGCTTAGGGGTGCCTGGGTGGGTCAGTTAATTAGGCATCTGACTTTGGCTCAGGTCATGATCTCACGGTATGTGGGTTCGAGCCCCACATCAGGCTCTGTGCTGACAGAGCCTGTCTTCCCTCTTCTGGATAATGAATTTTTGTATACAGCACCTGACTTATTTTCTTATGATTGTTGGTCTCTTCTTCCCAGTTTGCCAACTGCTTTAGACTCCTATTTGTACTAAGCTACATGAAAATCATCAGCTTCTCACTAGAGGAACTGGGTTGTGTTACGTCAGGCTAATCCTGGGTATTACATTTCCCAGATACTCTTTTCTCTATAGTTCCAGGTGAGAGAAGAGAAAGCTTTGTTAGATATGGAAGGTAGAAAAGAAAAAGGAGCCACTACTTTCAGAAGGTTTTCAAAGAAAGGACACACGGATGCATAAACCCAGGTGCATGGCATGCCCTGGCTTATTCTCATTCTCCTCTTCTTAGATTCCAGCACATCTTTCCAGATGCCAATCCTGCTGACCAGTGGCAGCCCTTGACCTACCACTGAGCACATAGCTATGGGCCCACAGAGGCCATGGCTCCTGTAGACAACATATTCTTAGAACTCTTGCCTCAAATTCCCCCTTTAGCATTCCACTTTGGTGGTAGACATATTTGTTGACTTTCATTTCCCTGCAAGCTCTCACCTGGCTATTTGGGCCAGAGTTTTGGACAAGATTCTTTTCCTAGCCCTTCTACTACCCATTAAAGACCTTCACCTCATCTGCTGCTCCCATATTTGTGTTAAGGTCAAATTCCTATAGTAACTCCCTATGCTCCCATGATTTTGGTAGCTCTGTTTTGTTGACTGAAATCAAATGTACACACTTACTAAAGCAACTCAAATCTCAGTCCAGACCCTTCATATTTTATGGTCCATAGGGGGATATAAAAAACACAGTAGGACAATTGAGACCTACTTTATTTTTAAAGATAGCATACCAGGTTATTTTGAGTGACCTATGGGGAAAACATAAAGAAAAATTCAGGTGTTCCTCTTTTATCCCCAGAGATCAATATTGATATTTTAGCCATAAAACCTTCATCAGATGTTTTGACCTAGAATCTAAGAATTAAGAAAAGAAAATGCCAATTCTGTCTCCTGAAGAATTCTGGTTTACAGGCACTTGGATCTGTCCTTAGAGATAAATGCCAAGGTTGATTGAAATATATAGATAAGGAACGATTATCATTGCAAATTGTGTTAACCTCCTTACTGCATGGTTGGCCATCACCAAAAGAGTTCAGCCTTCCAGATTGCAATCACATATAATATCAGAGAATTAAATCACCCATTACCAACATTTCAAGCAGTCTTAGAATTCTGAGTAAGTTTTGACTGAACAAGAAATGTGCAATCAACTGATAGATTTCAAAGTCTCATGATACTTTTCTTTCCAATCACAAAGCAGTACCCATTAAAATTAGGCAGAACCACAGATGCATATGAAACTATATATATCAGAGATTTTTATAAGTCCTCTTCAGAGGAAGAGTGATCTTTGCATTCCAAAGTCTTTATTAACCCTCAGATTCTCTTCTAAACCTAACATGGCATCAGGTTTCTGGCTATTATCCTACACGCCACTCTCTCATTTTACCATGATTCAGTGCCTTCGCTCTTCACTTACATTTCAATTATAGCAACTGAATGTCATGCATGCATTGGACACAGGAATCTTACTAGAGGTCACAGACTTATAATAATCAGGCTTACCGAACTTCACACAAGTTTGTTCTGACTGGCATCATCACTATTAATGTCAGTTGGTGAAAGCTGTGTAGACCTGCCCTTAGATCATTTCTATGGACCTTCCTCCCCCAAGTAAAGGTAAAATTCATCAAAGACTCATGCCTATAGAATATGTTCTATTTCTGGACTCACTAGTAAATTCAGTAACATTTTTCATCTTAATTCTCATAAAATAATCAGTACTCATAATTTACAAGTGCTAGATTTCTTCAGCTCTTGGGAATTCTCCCCTAAGAGGATTCTGAGCCAAGAACTGTCACGTTCTTGTCAACTCCACAATCTCTTCTGTCATTGTTGCCCAATCTTCTTCAGTGACTGAATTGCATTTTTCACATTTCCCGAGGCTTGCTTGTCTGTCTCTTGTTTTCTTATTTTATTTTTCTACTCAGTTTTGGATGTTTGTGCTATATGTTTATTCTTTCAGTAGTTATTCTAATTTAACTTAACAAATTTAAGGATAATTAAGTTACCCACTTCCCAAACCATACAAAGACTATAGTCTACTACTCTATTCATGTTTCTACAGGTGATTTTGTGGTGAAGTTTTTGGTTTTTTGTTTTTAAGCTCTAAGAAGATTGCTTCCTCTTGAAAAAATTTCCAATTATCATTGCTTTATACAGGCATTTAAAAAAAATCTTTAACCACATTTTACTAATATAATTGCTCACAATTTCATCTTGCATCTTTCCACACGGTACCATTTCCTTCTGTCTAAATTATACCTTCAGAATTCCATTTATTAAGTCTTTTATGACATGAATAGACACTTTTCCAAAGAAGACATCCGGATAGCCAACAGACACATGAAAAGATGCTCAACATTACTCATCATCAGGAAAATACAAATCAAAGTCACACTGGGATACCACCTCACACCGGTCAGAGTGGCTAAAATGAACAACTCGGGAAAATAAAAATGCTGGTGAGGATGTGGAGAAATGGGAACCCTCTTGCACTGTTGGTGGGAATACAAACCGGTGCAGCCACTCTGGAAAACAGTGTGGAGTTTCCTCAAAATATTAAAAATAGAACTACCCTAAGACCTAGAAATAGCATTACTAGGAATTTACCCAAGGGATACAGGAGTGCTGATGCACAGGGGCACATGTACTTCAATTGTTATAACAGCAATTTCAACAATAGCCAAATTATGGAAAGAGCCTAAGTGTCCATCAACTGATGAATGGATAAAGAAGATGTGGTTTATATATACAATGGAATATTACCTGGCAATGAGAATGAATGAAATCATGCCATTTGCAGCAATGTGGATGGAACCGGAAGGTATTATGCAGAGTGAAATAAGTCAGAGGACAAATGTCATATGTTTTCACTCATATGTGGATCTTGAGAAACTTAACAAAAGACCATGGGGGAAGGTAGGGGCAAAAAATAATTACAGATAGGGAGGGAGGCAAACCATAAGAGACTCTTCAATGCAGAGAACAAACTGCAGGATGGCGGGGGGGTGAGGGAAAATGGGTGATGGACATTGAGGAGGGCTCTTGTTGGAATGAACACTGGGTATTGTATGTGAGCGATAAACCACGGGAAACTATCCCAAAAACTAAGAGCATGCTTTACACACTGTATGTTAGCCAATTTGACAATAAATTATATTTAAAAATTTTTTTAAAAGTCCTTTATGTTTCACAATATATTTTTTCACCCTTGCTCATGAAATATTTATTACTAGGAGTAGAATATTAAGCTCTCTCAGCTCACTGAAGATATTATTCCACTATATTTGCGTTTCTTTCTCTTGGTTGTTGGTAAGAGGCCTGTTTAATAAATTTCCCATCTTCTGTAGTCTGTCATTCCTTCAGAATCTTTTAAGATTCCATTTTCCTTTGACTCTTGCAATTTTACTATTATGTATATGACATGGGGATAGAATTTTGTGTCCGTCTTTATGTTATTTCTGTATAATAATCTGCTTTCACATTCAGATATATGTTAATTATGATTTTTAATTTTGAGAATTTCAGTCTTGAAGAAAAATGGAAAAAACAGTATAATGAAGAGCTGAGTAATCCTCACTTAGATTCACAAACTCACTACTTCTTGCCATATCTGCTTCGTCTCTCTCTTTCTCCACATACATACATGCATGTGCACACGCACACACACGAACACACACACACACACACACACACACACACACACACACAGAGCTGTTTTATCAACTCATCTAAAGAAGATTTTCATGATATTTCAGCATGACTCACTCAAGCACATATGGCCACAAACCCATTACCATACCTGAGAAAAATCAATCTTAACATTATCCAACACGCAACCTATGTTTAAATTTCATAAGTAGCCCTATAAACATTCTTTACATTTATCTTTTTAATCCATTATACAACGTTCATACGTTGCATTGGGTGGTTATGCCATCTTAGTCTGTTCTCATTTAGAATAGTTGATCTGATGTCTCCTATTCTTTCATATTGAATTCTTTGAAAAGTCCAGGCCACCTTATAAAACACATTATCCTTTGAAAAAAGGGCCAACCCACCCCATTTTTTCTTTCTTTTTTATTTCTTGTGTCACTATGGACCCATGCATTTATTTTTAAATGTAACATGTTATTCTGTATTTCGCATTGATGAAATATAGCCCCAGATTGGGGGCTAATAAAACAATTAGTTTTATGTGAACTCCCTATACATAATATCTGCACTCTTTCAGCCTCTTGCCCTCTTAATCTTTGAATACTCCTTTTTGCTTACTGCCATAACAAGATGCTTCAGACTCGCCTTATTCTTTCCTCTTCCAGACCTGAAATCAGTTATGAGTTTAAGTTCTCCAGTTTTTAATATGTGTGTGGTGAATGGCACTGACAAGTCAGGATGTGGGCATTGGATGCACAAAAAGATAGCATGATATCCTTTAACCAAAAGGCAGAATATAGTATTGGAACATAGACTAGTTAGATGGATTCATGGTGGATGAATATGTGCTTATGCTTGAAATATATATTGAGTATGTGTGTGTGTACTGACATTTTTATTTATTTTTTAAAAAATTTCCTGATACTTTTAAATAAAACCCAGTACTACGGTGTTCTTCTACAATATCATATTCTATATTTTATCTCCCTTTTCTGGACAATATCTATAATTTGCTCATTCGATTTTTTGCCCTAGGATAAAGACATCCATTTCAGAATGACCAACAACAAACCTACTAAAAAAAGCTCACATTTGTATAGCTGTTTTGTACTTCAAAATACATCCAAACATGTGTTCATGAATAACATTATGTGGTTAAGTATTTTAATTAATTAATATGTTCATCAGTAAATTATTCAAGTAAAAGTTACCTGAATTAATTACTGTTTTGGTGTAGTAGTTATTAATTCAATATTCAGTTGGGATCATTTATTTCTATTTCAGTCAACTGCTTTTTCATCCATTTAATTATGTTTTTTGAATGCATGAAACAGCTTCATAATTCAAAAACAAATTATATAAAAAGGGGTTTTCAGAAAAATCACACTCCCATTCCTAGCCTCTCTCCCCCATTTTCAGCTACTCCTCATGGGTAACTGTTTTCATTAGTTTCTGTTTTGTCTTCGTTTCTTTTTGCTCCAAAAGATTGGCAAATAGATAATAGAAACCTCTTGAGAATCATATACTCTTATTCACCATACTTGACACATAAATATTAACATTCTATAATCATTCTTTACACCATAAATCCTAGAAATCACTTTATATCTGTTCATAGAAAACTTCTTTATCCTTTATTTTTTTTTCATGGAAAAATAGGATTCCCTTGGGTGGTCGCACATAAATCACTCAACCAGCACCTTAGGTTGTTTCCAGTATTTAAAGTCTCGTAACTTTAAAATTGCGATGCTGAAATTCAAAACCTTGGGTGTGGAGAACTATTTTTACGGTAAATTCCCAGATATGTGGTTGCTGGAGTCAAATGTTTTGGTAGATTATTTCTCTGTGCACAATTTTTGTATCTGATTTTCACATCTATACAACTAACCCTAATATCTTAATCCTTTTATTGACAGCTGCCACCTACTACTTAACTCTCCCAGAATACATTAACATTTATCTTTATCCCTCAGAGTGGAGTGAGGACAACCAACTCTAACACTTATAAGCAAGTCTGAATTTGAGTAGAGCCATCATCTGCATTGCTGCAGATATTTTGTATCTATGTGGGCAGTTATCATAATCATAATTGTACTGGACTATTTCTGGCATGTGCACCTCCTTATCACACTATTAACAATTATTTTACTCTTACAGTCATTTTAAACACCTAAGTGTTTTTCACACTTGCATCTTCACAGACTGTTAAGATGTCATTTTTGATCTCAACAAGGGTCTTTCATCACATTTCCTTATTTTACATGTTAGCTCATAAATTATATACATCATGGCACCTGTCGATATGGTACGGTCATCATTCTGTTTGCCAACATATTATCAATCCTTTCCAGTTTCAAGTCAATGGCAAATTTGATTAAATTGCTTTATATCATTATTGTAGACACTGCTAAATATAGTCAGTGGACCAGACTGAGGACAGTAACCCTCAACGACCTTCTTTCTAAATATTAACCATTGCTTATAATTGCACATCCATCCAGTGTTGAATCCTTAACTCTTCTACACTTGAGTCCATTTCCTTCATGATCATAATGATATCACAATATCTGTATCCATCAAGTCTTCTGTATTTCACTGATTTTACCAGCTAATAACTGTCACACAAGAAGAGAGATGAATCTTGCTGTTGGCCACTAAGTTTTTCCTCAAAAAAAATTTTTGTTTTTTTCTAACAGATGCTTCTTCCTTTGTTAGACTGATGTTATGTACTGGTAATTACCTTTACTTGCATGTCACCTATCTACTTGGCTGAAATAACAATTATTAATTCTCTTGGCCGTACAACTGAAGAAAGTGAGTTATAGAGGAAGGCAGTTATTCATGCGAAACACACAGGTACCAAACAGCAGTGCAGGCAATGGAGGCTGAGTTTCACACAGTCCAGAACTGTAACTGACTGTACACAGAAGTTTGGGTGCTCTCCTAGACAGCCTGATATTTGTGCTGCCAGTGTTGCTAAACGGACCCTCCTTGTCAATGCCTGTTTTCCTTTTTTGGGGGGGGTAGTTTCTGAGACTTTGACAAAAATTTGGCAAGAGGATTAAGATGGTATTTTTCAGACTATTATCCAGCCATGAATTAGTCAAGGAAGGAAAATATTAGAAGGAAAAAAGGATAAAACGATATCCCTAGCTTTTGAGAACCAAACACTTCACTTTGAGAGATTTATCTAAGTTAATTTAACAAGGTAAGGAATAATCCTTTTAAAAGTGTGAAAGCCCAAGAAAGAATAATCTATTATATTATCTTTCCTTGAACTTTCTTTTCCAGGATCTTAAAGTCCTTTAGAAAAACTCAAATGAAAGACAGGTATTTAATAAAGGGAAAACTTAACTTCAAAGAACCTTTGAAGGAGGCATTACCATAACTAATTTACAGCCCTAACATCCACACAAGGGAAAGTTTCAAGATCTAAAAGGTCACATTGTACTAGGAGACCAAAGGTGTTGAGTATGTGATCTCATTTTGCTTCCAGGAGCTTTTTTGAATCCTTGCTAACTTCAATTCAATTCTTGACCAGCAAAGTTCTAAATCTTTTTTTTTTTTTTCAGAAAATTTTTCATGGAATCCAGACTCCTCGAAAATGCTCTGTCAACCTGAAAGGCAGTAGGCAATTTTGGGAAATCCTGCTAGAGATCTATGATGCACATTTCACATATTAAAGGCTCTGAGAAACTATATGGAAAGAGAACTGTTTTTCAGACCCAAATATATTACCAGATTTTTTTTTCTCTCACAACACTGAGAAATATGCTCACATCTGGGAAATGCTGTTCTGAAGGTTCCTTCCACTAATCCTTATCTGCTCTCACTTCCCATCTTCCCTCAGGCTTGCGACTCCACTGTGCACCCTGCACCTCACTATTTCCACCATGTAAGGGGGGTCATTCCATAAATCCTCTGCTCTGTTAGGGAAGAGACCCTATGCATCCTCACTGAAATACCTCCAGAGTCTACACAGCAACAGGCACATAGTAAGACTTTAATAAACATACAGAATACATGAATATTTGATGCACATGAATGTGAGTGCAATGTGAGTGCATGAAGGTGAATGAATGTGAGTGAATGAATAGAAAGTTAACACCAAAGTTTACACCAATAGCAAGTTCACATGTGTATCCAAACAAAGGCATTTCATAGTCCCCTGCAGTATATAATTGGATACACTTGTATCTCTCATTAAGCACTACAATGCATGCAAATCCACAACACAATGGAAGATGTGAATTTCTGATTTGCTAAAGCAGGGGTTGCCAAACTTCTTCTAGAAAGGGTCAGATACTAAATAATTTAGGCTCTACAGGCCATAGGATCTCTTCTGTAACTACTTAGCTCTGCCATTACACTGCAAAAATAGCCACAGATGGTAAGAATAAATAAACGGGTGTGTCTATGTTCCAGAAAAACCTTCATTTATTCCAACAAGCAGAGGAGATCAATATCATTAGTCAGCTACTAAAATGCCTAAACTAAAAAAAAAAAAGTGTGTGTGTGTATAAAATCTTGACAGGAATGTGGAGAAATTAGAACCCTCACCCATTGCCGGTGGTAATGCAAAACGGTGCTGCCACTTTGGAAAACCGTCTGGCAGTTTCTCAAAAGGTTAAACAGACAGTTACCATTTGAGCCAGTAATTCCACTCATAAGTGGAATCTACCAAAGAGAAATGAAAACACGTATTCAAAACAAACACACAAAAACAACTGTATGAATAGTAGCATTAATGGTCAAAAGTGGAAACAGCACAAATTTCCATGAACTAAAATAAATGATAGATAAATAAAAGTGATATAATGATGCAAATGACTACTCTTAGACAATAAAAAAAAATACAGTATTGATACTGTGCTTCAATACAGATAAGCCTCAAAAAACATTATACGAAAGTGAAAGAACCAGACACAAAAGACCACATATTGCACAATGCCATGTGACTTATACAGAAGAGGCAAATATGAGAGATAAGGTAGATAAGCATAATCTGTTGCTGGGGATTGGGTGAAGGGTGGGCAGTGGAAGGAGTGGGAAATGATTGCTAACATATTCAAGGTTTCTTTCTGGGGGATGAAAATGTTCTACAATTTTATGGTGATGGATGCACAAATCTGGAAATAGACTAAAAACAATCCCATTGTGTACTTTAAGTGAGTGAACTTTATAGCACACAAATTATATCTAATTTGTTTGTTAGAAAACAAGGAAAAACTATTTTAAGTGGCAGAGTGTTTCCAACCTCTAAAATAATTGATTCGTAAGGCTTCTTTTTACTAGAGAAATAATTGAATTTTCCAAACTATGAGTTGTGCATGTGCATGATCTTAGAACCTGTGTATTTTATGAGAACGCACACGTACACAGACACAGGCGCAGATGAAAAAGTTTTTAGCCCACATTTTGGGCAAATCGTAGGCATGGATTCAGAAAAACACCTGTATGCAAATAAACACGTTCTCCTGACCTTTGACAATGGAGAAACTGGCATATCTCTGTTAGCCTGAATTAGCCATTGCCCCTCATATTAACTCTATACTTTGTTAAGTTCTTCCTTGATTTTCTGGATTGATCTCTAGATTTTAAGCATGAAGGACTCTGACTTACTGGTTCATTGATGCAATCTCTAGGACTCGGCCCAGTACTTTTCAAAAATTCTTAATTTTTGAAATTAAGTAAAAATTCTTAATTGCTATACACTGAAACCATGGAAGTAAAAAAAGTACCTAAGATTTAGAATTAGAAAGCCCCACCTCTAAAACTGCTAAGGTCCTGACCTATGGCATATGGCTAGTCCAGGCAGAGAAAATGGAATGGAATGATAAAAATCTTCCTATTCAATTTACAAAATACATATGAAAGATCTGTGTAAAGCCTAAAAAAAGTGCTTTATAAATATCCGATATGGGACACCTGGGTGGCTCAGTTGGTTAAGTGTCCAACTTTGGCTCAGGTCATGATCTCACAGTTTGTGAGTTCAACCTCCACATGCTTCAGATTCTGTGTCTCCCTCTTCTCCCTGCCCCACCCCCACTCACACTGGGTCTCTCAAAAATAAATGAACATTAAAAACATTAAAAAAAGAGAGAAATATCCAATATAATGATTATTACCATTAATTTAGATGTGCCTTTATCCATTTGTCTTGGTGTTTTTCAGGTTAATTTTCTTGGAACTTTGAAGCAAGATGTGTGAATATATACACATATAAGAGAAGAAATGCATTCATGTGTATTATAGACATGCCTGAACGTGGCTAGGGAATCTAATTACATGGAAAAAGTCAGTTACATTACATTATAGTTATATATAGATGGTAAGTTGCCAAAGGCAGGTGTTCTATCATAGCCATATTTATGAATGCATTGCTAGAACAATGCTTGACATCTGGTTGATGATTCATAAACATTTTCTGTATTGAATAGTTTGCTCCCTCATATTATTAAAATAAGTATTTTTTTTGTTTAAAAAGCATGATATGAACTGTCTGCATATTAATTTAAAACCATGAAAAATTAGAACATGTCACTGGTTCATAAAGGTATATTCAATCAGAAATGACAAAATTGGTGATACTGGATCCTTTCAAATACATGAAAATAATTTTTATAAACTTCAAAATTGATGTAATGATTATACGTGTATAATAGTAAAAATCCTTAAAAGAAGAGACTCAAGTCTTATAGTAACAAAGTCTTACTCTGGAGATCATGGACCCAAAGATAAACTATACAGGTTGTTAGCCCTGAATTATATGCAAATATGTATATTTATGTGCTTATTTGCATTTTTCTAGGTCTGCAGTTTGATCTGATTCCCAAAGTGGCTCATGGCTACCTACATGCTATGAATAATTTTACCAAATTGTTATAACCTCATCAATATCAAGAACAAAGATACAACAGACTTGGAGTTTAGGGGACTCATCTTATCCTTTTCTGATACTAATTAAAAGAAAAAGACTAAACCCAAGGAAATGAATCATTACACACTGCCTGGGAAATAATAGATTATGCTACAATCCACATATAAAGAATAAACTCTTATACTTTATACCTACTGGGCAATATTTTGCCTGTAGTGAAAATGGATTTCTTTCAGTTGACTTAATGACCAACAGGATATATTTACTGGCAGCTAGTCTAGAATGACTTAGGTGAAGGATTCAGGAGAGGACTGAATTTGTTATCCTAACACTCAATGACATTTGTCTACAACCAGCTTTTTAAAAAAGCCCCGTGCACTAATTTAATAGTAGGTGTGATTGTTGGGTTCCTTTATTATGATAGGGGAAAAATGGGATAAAATAAACAGAGAGGGAAAGGTTAGGACCTGAGGTCCCTGGGTAGGGAAAAACACGTGATTTGGAACAATGCTGGGAGCATTTGACCACAGCAAACCCTTGGGCATAAGATCCCTCTTAAGGATGTAACAGACACCACCTACTTCCCCTTAGGTACCCCTCAGCAATTTGACAATCAAAATACCTCACCAAAAAGGAAACCATAAAACCTATGTTACACGAGGGGACAGTATGACCAGGGGACAGTATGACCTGATTCTTCACACAATGGAGTCGAGCCAATCAGGAAAGGACAACCCAGCACTTAGAGTTATCCAGCCAGTAAGGGGAGAACCTGAGGAGGAACCAGAGGGAAGGTTGGGGGTACTGACCAGAACTTTATAAAACAAGGACCCTTGCCTATTGTCGTCCTTCCAATGTCCCCTCTCTGTAAAGGGAGCTTTCATTCTATTCTTACTCTTTTATATTCTAATAAATTTTGCCTGCTGCTCATTTGTGTCCACCTCTTCATTCTTTGAAGTGGCAAGACAATTAATCCTGGGTATTGAGGTAAAAAATCCTGCAACATTGGGGTCTCCTTTGTGAAATACCTTTAAAAATGCTCCCAGTCCCTTTAAATCAGCATTTTCCAAAAAGTGTTGTCTTACGCCTGCTCCAGGTAATGCTAATAAATATAACGAAAAACACATTTAACATTTCCTAAACGTGGCTGTCGTTGGGATCACTGAGAACCAGTTATTTTTGTATGATAATTTGAAAAGCACTGCTTTTAACTCAAACCTGAGGGATGCAAAATTATTCAGAGATCATCCACAAAAGTTACAATTAATTTGACCTTCACAGAGAGAAGAAAAAAATATGATGAAGGTCTTCTTAATGCGAAAAATAAAATAAACAATGACAACAAAAAACTCTAACATTAAAAAAACACACTCATCCTTAGACACATTTGTTTTGTTTGATGATGATCTTTTTTTTTTCTCTAGAGTCAAGTTTACAGAGTAGAAAGGAAAATATTCCCACACAAAAAGAACATAGTCTATTTTCTTCCAAACGAGGGCCAAGATCATGCATGTAGAGGTGGAAAGAAATGTGAGGAAAACATTCATGCATGCTCAGGAGACAGTTCAGGGAGAAAAATATGAGGCAATTGACCTCTGAAGTTGACCAAGTATCTATAAGTAGATGGCACTCTATATGGTATGATTAGTCCACTTGAGAAACCATATTATTAGGAATATACACACAGAATATTTTTAATTTTGAAATTTATATTACAGATTTTACATTATCGAATTCCATTATAGAAATATTCCTTACATGCCTAAAATCCTCCTTACACCATCCATGAAGCTTAGAACCCACAGAAATAGAAAGTAAAGTCAAGGAAAAAACAATCTGAGTCTAAAAAAAACAGGGCTCATCCTCCTTTTTTTCTTATTTAGGGATGTTCCCAGGACACTGTGTATCACAAAGCATTGTCTATTTATTATCAAAGACAAGTAAAGCATCATGCATTTGAAGATTAATAGCTAAAAATAATTACTATAATTTTAAATGTAATATTTTATGAGAGAAGGGTAATTGCAGTATTTATGCTTATTTCTACTTCTGAACACTGGCATTTAGGTTCAAAAGATGCCCCAAATAAAAACTGTTTGAAATGGTATCTAAAATAGTTTAAAAGTTAATTGTCACTCTACGATCCAAAAATGAGATTCTTGAACACTACAATTCTCCGCATCTTATTTCTGCATTTGGTGTTTGGACCCAACAATTGGACGTAAGTACAAAAAGATTTCATCAGATGCATCATACATCATTCGTTGTCACCATCTCTCTGCCCCTGGAAGATAACCATGTCATTTTGAAATATAAAAGGCACATTATGTTTTCAGAATGGGCTGTAAGTCTCTGGAGGTGTTTAAGATTTGTGTTATTTGGAAATATTTCCCTTTACAAGAAATGACGTTCATAAAATAGGCTGACCATACATTCCAATTTATGCCTGCCATACTGATGTAATTATAAGTAAGAGCTTTCCTTATTCTCAAAAACTGACCTGACTTGGGCAATAAATTATATGGCCATTCTACCCTAATACCATATTTCTCATGGAAATATCTAAGTAACTATGCAAAGATTTGATTAGAAAAGAAATGTCTGGGAAAGAAGACATCACTGATCTTTATCATATACAAAGGCAGAAAAAATTTTAAAAGGCATACTCTTAAGCAAATGGATAGAGGATCATGACTCCCTAAGCAGTCCAAGAGTATCAACTCCAAGAGAATAGTTAGTATAGACAGGAAAGAATTATGGTTTCTTCATTAAAAAAATATGACAAACTTTTTGTTAGTTGAAAATATTTTACAGGCCTGATTTCTAACCATAACATGTTATCTTTTTGTGGGTATTAATCTTCTATGTGACCATGTAAGATTTTTTTAACCTGCAAAGAGTGGAGAACTAATGTTCTATAAATCCTACTCCACACTAACTGTGGGGAAAGCTAAAAATTGGTAGCTATAGGCTTCTGAATCTAGACAATCTGATCTCTTTCAACTAAAACTCTGCCATGTGTGCTATGACTTAAACATAACATTGTGTTTCTGACATAAAAACCGTGTGAGTGTGTATAGAAAGAGAAGAGAGTTAAAGTGGAAAGGCGGGCTAGTTTAGCACACAACTGGCGACTAGATGTCAAGTCCAAACCTGGACCAGGGTTCTGTTTGGGAAGCAAGTCTTGCTTTTAAGGTTGTAACACCCATTTTCCTGAAGGATAGCTGATACATACTGATGGCAGTGAGCAAAAAATTCAGAGATGAAAATGCCCATTAATACAGTAGCAGTGTCAGAACATTCCAACATGTGATAGATGAACTATGGAGCTATTTAAAGTTGAGGGGAAAACTGAACTGATAGAATAGATCTCTTTCCTTAACTCATATTTATTAAGAATATGGTTTCAACTATGGAGTCCATTTCCATATCCATTCTGAATATTTAAAAGTACTCATTCAGCTAGTCAATCAAATAGTAACCAATTCTCAGGTGCCCACTCCACCTGTTGTTGGAAAACAAAGTCAGAGCAAAGTCTTATCTTTGGTGAGGTTACTGAAGAAAACAGAATACCAAATGACTGAACTCAATAAATGATAACAGGTGTTGTAATAGAAGTTCACACAGAGGAAAGCAAGGGCACAGGAAAAGGCAGCTCTATGTCTGGATTAGAAAAAGGCTCACTGTCTAAGTGAATCTTGACTGAGCCTTAAAAGAAAAGCAGGTGACTAGAATAGCAGAAGGTTACACAGAGGAATCAGCAGGGGTAATGGCAGGAGTGTTAGAAATAGCTGGGCTTATTCAGAAAGCTATAGGTGAGTCTATACTTGAGTATTGATCTTTTCTCAAAAGGACGAGAGAACTGTCATGAAGATATGAAGCACAGAAAATGTCAGGCCAAGGATACTAGACTCTTTATTATAAATAATGGGGGCACATGAAGTATTTTAGGCAGGGAACTAATAACGTCCAGACCTGGATTTTAGAACTATAAATGGTATGAACAATTGAAAAACAAGTGAGCAGGGGTGGCAATACAGATATTGAATCTCAGTTGGGAAAGCCACTCCATGGAGGTGATAGCTGAGCTATAGTTCAAAGAATGAACAGGAGCTAACCTGACAAGTCCTTACAGAGAGAAAGACGGATACTAGAGATGCAGAAATATGAGATACTATCATGTGGCATAAAGGTAGTGGTAGGACATTGTGAGGAATAGGAGTGCAAGCAAAGGTACACTGCAGATCAAGAAGAAAACAGAATGCCATAAAGAATTTATCCTCCCCCCTCACTATTGATGGCATGTAATTCAGGGCCACCATGGCATACAACTCTAGGGAGTACTATTTATATCACAGGCTAAGTGAATTATAGCCTGTGACGTTTTGTGGTACACAGCTATACGCAGGAATACTGGAAGGTTTTAAGCACTGAAGTCACACAATCTGATCTGTACGTTAGATAAATGAGTGACTCTGACTACATAGTGAAGAGATTTACAGGAAGAAAAATCAGAGCTTAGAATACCTGGGTGAACCGGGGTAGTGGACACAGAAATACTGCAGGGAGAAAACCTTACAGTAAGTGAAGCCCACAGATGTGCCTACTTGTTAATTTTTCGGGACCTTTGAATTTGCTTTTCCCACAGCCTCTTTTCCCAGCTCCCCATGAATTCCCTAGTTTCATCATTCATAACCCTGACTAAATACCACCTCTGTAGATAAGGCTTTTATGGCTTCTGACCACCTCAATGGTAATTTGCAACAAAGTTCACTTAACTGACACATTTCTCTTAATGGACATTTTAGATAAAATGTTACCTCCTTCCATTCTTTATCCACTGACCTGTTTTATGTGCTTTTCAAAACACTCATCCCTAGTAGAAAACATATTTATCTCTTTACAGATTTATTGTCTTCTCAATCCCAACTCCTCAACAAGAATAGAAGTCTCAAGAAGGCAGTACTTAATCATGTCTATAATTATATCCCATCATCTGGAAAAATTCCTAATATATAAATATTTTAAAATATATAAATTTAATCTGTGTATATACAGATACTTGCATGATATACTACAGTAAATATTTCATTTCGCTGCTTTCAGGTGTTATACACTACATCCATCATGACTTTATTAAACACATTTCATATGTAAATAAATGTGAAGCATTTGGGAAAAAAAGAATGAATGAAGATTGAAAAATGAAATTTAAGGTTGGGACCTTATGAAAAAGTAGGACGAGTCAAGTAAGACTTTCTGGGCTCTACTGTAGGTGATTGGGCATAAAACCGGGTTTATGGGTTGGGGCTACTGGGTGGCTCAGTCGGTTAAGCATCTGACTTCGGCTCAGGTCACGATCTCACGGTCCATGATTTTGAGCCCTGCACTGGGCTCTGTGCTGACAGCTCAGACCCTGGAGCCTGCTTCAGATTCTATGTGTCCTTCTCTCACTGCTCCCTCCCCCACCCTCCATACCCTACTCATGTTCTTTGTCTCTCTTTCAAAAATAAATAAACATTAAAAAAAGAACATGTTTATAGGAATATAATTTATTATATGTAAATAAACTTCTTAGGTCAAGCTTTTAATGGTGGTATCCAGCAGATTGCTGGATATATGAGTCTAAAAATCTGGGGCAGTCTGGATGGAGTCAGTAGTATGGGACGGTGGTTGAACATGGGAAATTTCCCAAGGAGAATATGTAGTATAAAAATAAGACACTAGAAACTACCACTGTAGTTTGCAAAGGCAGAAAAAAACTCTGTAAAGGAGTCAGAAAAGTAACCATCAGAGAGATAAGAGGTCAACCAGAAGGATGTACTTATCTGGGAAGACAAGGGAAATGGGGTCCAGAAAGATGTTGTGGCCAACTTTGTTATATGCTACAGAGACAATAAGAAAAAACCAAGAAAATAAAATAAAAAGAAACATAACCTGCACTAACCCTGTAATTTGTGACATATTGTGCTTGTGAGGTATACACACACACACACACACACACACATATTTCCTAGTATTAAATCATCAGTTATTCATCTATAGGTATATATATATATATATACATGTGTGTATCTATACACCTACATATATATCTAGATATATAGATACATCTATATAGATCTATATAGATATCTATCTATATAGATACATATGTACCAATATATCTACATATATAGATATACACACATACACATATATATTCATTATACATACATATATATATTCATCAGAATGTCTACGTTCCTACTTAGGATACAACAGGGACACTGGAGGTTAAAGCTGGTCCTTTACCTACCAGCTGCCTAACCAAGGTCATCATACCGAATTCTCTGTCATGCAGTTATCTCATTGGGAAAATGGAAAATATCACAGTACCTATCACATAGACTTATGAGAAGTGAATGAGATAATACATAGATAACATACTTAGCACACAATTATCACACAATAGATATTTGCTTTATGTGCAGAAAAGTATTTTTATGATCATGATTGTTCAATTCTGTTCCCCAGCATAATATGCCCTGTTACTCAGCATATGAACTTCAAAGCTATCTTAGCACAGGTATGATAAAATGAAACTAGGCATCTTAGGTTGGGACCCCAAAGCTAATTTACACAGTTTTAACAAATGAAGTTACTATCCTATTTCATCTAAATCACAACTCATCAAATTTAAGCATGTCTGAATAATTTAGAATTGCTAATAATTTTACAGGTCCTATAGTAGAAAGAAGAAACCTCTAATTTTTGAAATGGTCAGTTTAACAACTCAGACTAATTCCATACATCTCTCACTTCTATTTAATTAATACTTACATTACTTTTGAAAAATGTACTATCAGAGCTGAATTCTCTAATATAAGTTCCATTTAAATTCCCTCTGGAAATAAAAAGGAATGGGACTTCAAGATGGAATTCCAAATTCCAGGTGAAATCACTGACTCTTTTAGTTTTCCAAAATACTAGGTTTGGCACTAATTTTCATAATCCCTATAAATAATTTCAATAATCTTAAACAGATATGACTTCCCAGTTTGAAGTAGTGGTTTCTAGATTTTTGTTTAATATAAAATGAACTGTTTTTTTATCATGTATATATATTTTTTTCACAGATAAGTGCAGCACGTCAAGAATGCATTTACTTTGTAATGCTGTGATCTTATGAGCAGAATTTGCATTTGCCTAGTCTGTGGAGTCAAGAGTGATGCAGCTTATAACTCCACACCATTATAATCAACCAAGTGAGATAAATAATGTCCTTTTGTTGTTGTTCGAAACATGTGCTTCTATTTTAAAACAGTCTGAAATTTTAAAAAAAATGCATGTGTATATGTGTGCATGCATGTGTTTAAAATCAACTGAATGAATATGTAACATTGCAATTGGTCAGCAAATTTTCACAAATAAAATGCATATATATAACCAGTTTCATGACTATTATCTTCAGCAGTCCATAGAAGTGCTTGGTAATGAATGTCCCTGGGGTTGCCTTTAAATCAAGGACCGATCCCATCCTTCTGTGTCCTGTGGGCAGACATGCAAAGCATGTGTTATATACAATCTCCCATGGCTTCTCAAAAGGATTAGACTTTTCTCCCAATGCTAACATGATGACAAGGTAGCTTTGACAATGTACCTATCCTTCCCTGTTTCACTTTCTTACTGGGGTTTCTTAAGCTCATCTCCCAAACAACCTACTTCTACTCAAATCTATGCCTCAAAGTCTGCTCTTCTGGAAATGCAAATGAGACAGTAATGTATTGGCTCTAAGCAATTTCTTCTCTGAGAAGGGATGTATCTTAGTATTTCGTCAAGCCATCAGGAAAAGGTTCTCTGAAGATGAGGGCTTGAGTGAGTCAGGGAATTGAACTGGAACAGAGAGAACACTAGAAGACTGAGTCTGTTCGGTGCACAGGTGCCTTGAAGTCACAGGAAAGATTTTACATCATGTCATATTAGATAAACAAATTGGAGACACTTACCCATAAAGAACTCATGGACATTGAGGCAAAGAACTGATCTGATGACACAGTCGGACAAGAGTTGCTATACAGCAAGGACCAAAAGATACTCTATCAGCATATAAGTCATAAACCACAGCTACATTGTGCCTTCAAATATTTCTTGGTGCATATTAAACACTGGACCAAACATTGGGTCTTCCTGAGCTTCATTTATGAATATGAGACTTCACCTGGTCACCCACTAAATTAGAAAATACCATGCCTGGAATTTCCAGTAAATGGAGAGATTTCCTTTCTATTTGTATAAAAATAGCACCCAAGCATCTGGCTTTCCTAGAAATCACTCCAGCAGCCAGTTACAGAAACAAACCACTAAATACTATGAGAATATAATTCCTTGAGCTCTTGACTAAATATGCTCTCTCTCAGCAGCAAAGTATGAAAGTCATGTAACAGTCATGGTTACAGTCATTAAAAAAAGAAACACATTCTCTGCTTTATGTCCCATTTTATACAATTGATTTATCAACTCTGCCTAGTGGTAAGATTATTCTTAAAATTACCAGTTGTGATACTTTCACTGTGATTAAATGGAAAGTAATGGAAGTGGCAAAGAAAAAAAAAGGTGCTTGTGTTCTGCATTTTTAATGCATCTAACTGTACTAGGAATATCAACAAAAGTTCAAATAGGTGCATATATATATTTAAAATAAATATCAGTACACAATGTTACAAGAGAGGCACTACTGGACTGATTTTACAAAGGAAGAAACTGAGGCTCAGAGACATACGTAAATTTCCCAGGCTCAAAATAACTCTGACATGCACAAATGAGATTCTGATTCTGTACGTGCAAAACACATGCTTCCCACATCCTACATTTGGGCAGAAGATATCACCAGTTAGAAGTTTTTATGGGAACTAGAAAGATACACACCACTTCATGTTACCTGTGGAAGAAATGTATATAAATGAAACCATGGTTATAATGATGTATTTTCTAGTGGATTTCACACACACACACACACACACACACACACACACACACACACACACACACTTCACGCTTGATGTCTTTTGGCCAAACCACATTGTAAAATAACCCTGCAAATAGTTAATTAGAAACTCACAAGGATAATCATCACTCTAAACTAAAGCATGCTATATTCATATCAAACACTCCTGATTTCCAGAATGACATTTGACCTTTGGTCCAGAGGAAAAAATCCTGGCAAATAGTCACCAAATGCCTATATTTGGGTCTCTCTCTCTCTCTCTTTTTTTATGATTATTTATTTTCGAGAGAGAGAGAGAGAGAGAGCACAAGCAGGGGAGGGGCAGAGAGAGGGGGACAGGATCCAAAATGGGTTCTGTGCTGACGGCAGCAAGACTTATGTGGGGCCCGAACTTATGAACTGTGAGATCATGATCTGAGCTGAAGTCAGGCGCTCAACTGACTGAGCCACCCAGGTGCCCTGGGTCTTATTTTCTTAATTGAGATTTTGTTTGGAATATTTCATGCTTCATTAAAATGTTAGTCATAAAATGTTAGTCACAAAATGTTAGTCATTAAAATGTTAAGTCATATTAAGAAGATGTCAAAGCAAGCGCACAGAACCTGACTACAATATAAAATTATGAATTTTGGCTAGATACATGTCTTGCTATGTCTGTATGTGATGAGAGACAGGGAAGTGTCACAAGTGGGCATCATTTTCCTGCCATATTGTAAATATTTCTCATATGCCAAAAAGTGTATTCTGAATGCTTAAATTTTCTCTACCATATCATTCAGCAATCCTAATTCTGGGTGATTTCCCAAAATAATGAAAATTAGGATCTCAAAAAGATATAAGCATTCTCACGTTCACTGCAACACTATTAAGGACAGTCAAGATGTGGAGACGTCCCAAATGTCTATCAATGGGCAAGTGGATCAAGAAAAATGTGGTATGGGGCGCCTGGGTGGCTCAGTGGGTTAAGCATCCGACTTCAGCTCAGGTCATGATCTCCAGTGAGTTTGAGCCCCACCCCACCTCAGGCTCTGTGCTGACAGCTCCGAACTTGGTACCTGCTCCAGATTCTGTGTCTCCCTTTTTTCTCTGCCTGTCCCCTGCTCGTGATCTCTCTCTCTCTCTCTCTCTCTCTCTCTCTCTCTCTCTCTCTCTCTCAAAAGTAAATAAAGATTTAAAAAAATTAAGAAAAAAAGAAAAATGTGGTACATAACATATAACAGATTCGAAATCAGCCTTAAATAAAGAAGGGAAATTTGCTGGATGTGACAACATGGATAAACCTTGAGGACATCATGCTAAGTGAAAGCAGCCAGTCACCAGAAAGACAAATACTGCATGATTCCACTTATGTGTGGTATTGACAAGAGCCAACTTCATTAAATGAAGGGATGGAATGGCGGTTGCTAGGGGCTGGATGGAGGGAAATGGAAAGTTAGTTATTAATCAACAGGTATAAAGTTTCAGTGTCATAAAATGAACAAATTCTAGCAAATCTGCTGGACGATATTATACTTAGAGTCAAAAATAACGTATTGCACAATTAAACATTTAAAAGGGTAGATCTCATGTTAAACTTTTTTCATATTAAATGTTCTTACCCATATTAAAATTTAAAAAATAAAGTGGAAAGAAAGGAAGGAAAAGAAAGGAAAGGACACAAACAAACAAACAATCATACATTTAATATCTGTTAAGATACCCAACTTAGAGACAAGAGATATATATTCTAGATTTGGTTCAAACTTCACCTCGCCATTCAGCCTTGAGTAACATCAGAGCCCCAAGAGATCTCAGAGGGTATTAAGGTCACTCTCATTTTACAAGTTAAAAAAATAAACAACACAAAGTCTCCTAAAAGTGAAGTGATGGACTAAGGCACTATAGGCAACCCCTCTTATAACCAGCCAGGCTAACACAGGGCTTCTCACTCCAGGAACAGCACCTTTTAAAGGTTTATGGGCTGCTCCCCACCTTATGATATGGCCTCAGCAACATGATTCCAAAGTTTAATCCTGAAATGCAATCATTCTGTGATAATCTCCTCTCTGTAAACTAGAATATTTGAAGCAGGAGAGAAATCTGGAGCCATGCATATTCATCTGAAGAAGTTAAAAGTCATGTTGTTATAAAGGAGTTTCACTTAAAGAAGAAAAAATAGGTCAGCTTTGTATTCAAAGCCTAGTATAGACACTAACTTCTGTCATCAACAAGGCTGGGAGGGCAGGAAAAAGCAGTTTCAGAATGTTGTGGAAATGTTGGCAAAGCCATAATTACTGTGGCGCTAGAGTTGGCTCCCGAAGATGCTATATTTCATTCCCTTGAAGATATTAATTTACTTTTTGAAATGTTCATTGCTTAGATTAAGATTGGGTTTTTGAAATGTGTTCCCACATAATTTATGCAGGAGAAAAATATGCTCTTCCCCTGAAGTGCAGAATACTAATTTGAAAATGATCTATTTTCTATAATCATTTTACATTTCATTCCCCTACTGAAAAGTTAGGATCTTGGTTATTTTTTTTCTCTTTCATTTCCTGCATGAAGGCTTTTTATGCACTACAATTCAAGAATATTAGTCACACAATCCAGCTTTTATTAAAATTCTATTTCCTTTTCACTGTGAGAATGTAAGCTATATCGATCTGATGTAATATAGATATGTAGACAAAATGACGTATATCTTAAGACACCAATTTCCAACCATTGTCAAGCGGTTGGATTAATTTCCTGACATGCCTAGAAATATCAATGTTCTACTAAGAAGTATGCTTTCTAAAGATATTCATTTTGGTCACTATTGCTTTTCTCTTTTTTCTTTTATCCATCTATTTTTTTGCTGTTAGCTTTTCTTTACCATTTTGCTCAGTATTGACAATTTTACAGTTCTCTTGAAGGCATTACTGCAAAGCAGTGAATTCTAAGTACTCATATCCTGCTTGCACTGTGGTAGTGGCACTGGGAAACAGAGAAAAAGAATTTAAAGGAGGCACATAGCTTATTCTTAGGTAACTCAAGATATCCTTCAATGATTAATATGCTACCTATTTATAAGCATTTTAGGACAAGAAGATCCAAAACATGGAGTTTCATTCACATGGGTAATTACAATACTTATTCTTTTTCAGATACTAAGATCTCTGCTCATGTAGCTTTCTGTTAGCTATGTTGGGAATGGTTCTAGCATTTATTCCATATTAAGCATGTGTATGTACATGTACATACACTTGTACACACACACACACACACACACACACACACACACACACACACACTGCTTGTGGTAGCTAGTCTCTAAAACAGGCCCCATGATCTTCTGCTGGTATTCTTAATGTCAAGTGCTCTCAATTCATGAATTTAGAATGGATCTCAATAGCCAATAGCATATTGTGAACATAACCTGTGACTTTTGAGACTCATCAGAGAAGACATTTCCTCTGCTGCAGATGCTCTCTTCAATCTCTCACTCTGTTATAAGAAAGGCGGCTGCCATGCTGTGACTCTTAAACAGCCAGTCTTAAACATGGGTCTCTTAAGGAAGAGACAGACATATGTGGGGCACACAGAGGCCTCCCCCTAATAGTCTGCCTGCCATCCAAGTGAGTGATTCGTTCTGGAAGCAGATCTTGAGCACCAGTCAAGCTTTAGTGACTGTAGTCCTGGCTAACATCTTAGCTTTAGTTTCATGAGAGACCGCATCCACACATGTAAGCCTCTCCTGTATTTCTGATTCACAGAATCTATGTGAGATAACCAATCTTTAATATTATTTTAAGCTACTAAATTGGCAGATAATGGGTTATGCAGCAATTGGTAATAATTACATAGCATTTTCTGGATTTAAAAATTTTATGTGTTCTCTATTGACTTTCCCCTAACAAAGATGACAATGTAGCTCTAACATATCCACTCTCATCTCCACCAAGAACCATTTATTCCCCATCTATCCATCTATTCAATATAGGTATATTATAATCTTTAGTAAGTACTTACTAGTTTTGCTATTAATGATTATATATATATATATATATATATATATATATATATATATATATATTATCAAGAGCTGATCCATTACACTTTTTAATGTGAATCTAGTTTCACTGAAATTCACTGAATTTTTTCATTAAAAATTTTTTTTAATGTTTATTTATGTTGAGAGAAAGAGAGAAAGCATGAGCTGGGGAGGGGAAGAGAGAGGGAGACACAGAATCCAAAGCAGACTCCAGGCTCTAAGCTGTCAGCATAGAGCTTGATGTGGGTCTCAAACTCACAAACCATGAGATCATGACCTGAGCCGAAGTCGGACACTCAATTGACTAAGCCATTCAGGTGTCCCAACAATTCACTCTTTAAAACAGTTTTTTCTTAGTATTATATGCAATGAAAGCCAATTTATTCCCACTCTCCAAATGGATTGTAAATGTCACAGTAGGCTCTAGTAATCAGAGTGTTTGCTTATTTATTATTTATGTATTTTTTTTTTACTTATTTTTAACTTGGACACATCTGTGTGACAGCTTGCCATTCTCTAGATTCTAAATAGCATCCTGAAATATCTCTTCATTACCCTCCTGATAATTCCCTTTTCATGCCTCCTTTGACAGATCCTCTGACTCCTGGATACCAATCTCATGTCTCCTTTACTGTTATTTTCATACATTTCCCCCCCTGAAACATATTATCGAATGGTTTCCTGAGAAAGTCACTGTTTTTAAGACCTTGTGTACCTGAAAATGTCTCCATTTTAACACTATGCTCTATTGACTAGGTATGGATCTGTACCTTGGGAATAATTTCCCCTCTGCACTTTGAGGGTACTGCCCGATGTTTTCTAACATCTAGAACTGCCATTGAGAAGACTCTGATATTCCATCCTTGAACTGTCAAATCTATTGTTTCTTCTCTGTAAAGTTTTAGGATCTTCTCTTTATCTTCTACATTCTGGAATTTCATAAGGTGCCCTTGTGTGAATGTCCCCTCTCCCACACCATCCATTTCTATTGGTACTCAGTCTAGAATATTATTTTTTAAAAATATTCTTTTCAATTTTCTCTGTTCTCTCGTTCTGGAATTCACATTGACCTTTATGGATTGTTTTTTTATTTTTTTATTTTTTCCTTTACATTATATATCCAAATTTCTTTGCTCTTTTTCAGTATCTTTATCTATTTGTATTTGTATTAATTAAAAAACTTGTATCCATCAGTTATTTGAAATTTCCAACACCTACTTTTTTCCTTTTCCAAGCATTCTTTAATATAACATTTTTTCATTAACAAAAGACTTTTTGAAATTTATTTGTGGAGATTAATGATATTATTTTCTTCTTATGCTCCCCACACTGTCTCTGTTACTCTCATGTTCCCTTTCTCTAGTTTACTTATTGTTTCTTTTATGTTGAAAGCTTATTCACACTATCTGATCATCACTGAATCATTTTCATTTCAGAGACACTAACGGATGATTGGAAATTCTTATCACATACACAGTTTGAAGAAGAATAATCCTCACTGTAAAGTGATCAGATATTTATTTGGGATAAGTATGTGCCATCATCTGTGCATATTTTCACTTGGACTATCCCATTCCCAGCTAAGAGCCTTCCAAATTCCTTTATGAGAGAGTAGAATTAGCAGGCAGAGTTTCTGGATCTCAGCTGGGAAAGGAGTGGGAGATGTCTCATCATTTAGGACACAGACTAACACTTTGTTCCTGTTTAGTAAGCCCTTGTGCCCCCGTCTGACTTGGTGTCTTCAAGGCCAGAAGTACACCTATTTTTTATTCCACCACGTTTAATTAGAAGTGCAACCTACTCCATTTGGGGATATCTCTAAGCTTTAGAATAATTAAAATAAAATATGCTGAATTTAAATTAATCTCTGCATTATTTCCACATGATTCTGGGCTTGTTTCCTGGTTGCAATATATGATATACCTTCCCAGGCACCAGCTTTGCTATATTACTCTCATTAAAGTATCCTCATATACCATTTATCAAACACTGTGAACATACACCTTGGACCATGTACTAGCATACATGTACTAGTATACTAGTATACCCTACTGGGCATAGGTTGAATATGTATTGGTGAATAAAACAGGTGTGATCTGGAGATCACAGATGTGGGAAAGACACTCATTAAAGTAAATTCATTAAGCTGTAACAAATGCTAAAGGATGCAAGAAAGAGTGCAATGAAAGCATTATCTGAGTGTATTTTTACACATTGTTTCTAAACATGATACTAAAATGACTTGAGGAGGCTTTTGTTTTTTAAACAGCCACATTATGCAGTTGACTGACACTGTACTAAAGGTAATCAATTAAAGTGTTCATGTGTTTTCACCACATAAACAGTTGCTAAATAGTTCCTGTCTCTATATATTTGTGTAAATATGCTTGCTTTCATTGGTTTGTTTTTACTAAATGTGAGATTTATTCCTTTTGTGAAGAAACATCTAGATTTTACACTTTGAGATATATTTGAATTAACTTGTATCATTTCCCAAATATATTGACCAAGTCTCCCAGAATTATGCCATCTACAAACATGATAAGCATACCTTCTTTGACATTAGTATGGAAGTACCAACATGAAAGAACAGGGTAAAGTCATAAGAGCTAACTTCATCATACTTCATCAGAGCTAACATCCTTTCAAAAAACTTTAGGCTCTGGTTTTTAAGGTTTTTGGTGAATCTTTGCTTTTTCTTCTCACAATTTTTGTTCTTTCCCGCTTTTAGAGAGTTTGGAATCACATAAGAGTTATCTTAACCCGAGACAGTTAATGACACACTAGATTGCAATTGTCCAGTTCTAATCGAGGTGAAAGAGGAAAATTAAAAAGCTCATTGTTTTTTTGCCTGACATGCCTTCCATCACTTTCTATTTTTCAAAGTAGTAAGGGACAAAACATTTTATGGGCTAAGGATTCTGTTGTAGGAGCACTTACACCAGACTTGCCAGGCAAGTAGAAACCTCCCTGAGAACTAGCCCAGGAGATCAGCACTGCTGGCATTCACATCCTGTACTTTTTTTTTTTTTAATTTTTTTTTAACGTTTTTATTTATTTTTGGGACAGAGAGAGACAGAGCATGAACGGGGGAGGGGCAGAGAGAGAGGGAGACACAGAACCGGAAACAGGCTCCAGGCTCCGAGCCATCAGCCCAGAGCCTGACACGGGGCTCGAACTCACGGACCGCGAGATCGTGACCTGGCTGAAGTCGGACGCTTAACCGACTGCGCCACCCAGGCGCCCCTCACATCCTGTACTTTTAACTCTGACTTCTGTGATATCTTTATAGACAGGGGTGAGTCTAATGAACAGATGTACCATATTTCCGCACTGTTTGACGGATACCCCTTCAAAAATCATAGGCTCATTTGAACTCAAAGTGCTCTGCTATTAGAGAGGTTGAGAGTCCTCCAGCGAAGTGTTGATGAGTGTAGTTATAATCCACTGCTCAATCCAACAACCCACCTCTCAAGAGGAGAAGGAAAGAAACAATTTGAAGGAAATTAATCAGTACTCAGTGACAAGTTGCACAGGATGAAGCAGACAAGAAAAAATAGGAACATATTTTGGCTTATATTTTTAAGTAGTGTCATTGGTAGATTGGTTTTGTCTTCTAGACATACAGCTTAATTTGAAACTATTATTTTAGATAAAAAAAATGCCACGGGGCGCCTGGGTGGCTCAGTCGGTTAAGCGTCCGACTTCAGCTCAGGTCAGGATCTCACAGACCGTGAGTTCAAGCCCCGCGTCAGGCTCTGGGCTGACGGCTCAGAGCCTGGAGCCTGCTTCGGATTCTGTGTCTCCCTCTCTCTCTGCCCCTCCCCCATTCATGCTCTGTCTCTCTCTGTCCCCAAAATAAATAAACGTTAAAAAAAATTTTTAAAAAAATGCTTGCGATATTAATGAAAACTTCTTTTAATTATATTATATTCTTTTATTTGTGGTTTTCAAAAATTTAAAAAAACCTGTAAAAGTGCATACTGAGAAATAAATATCTAATGATTAAATTCCCCTATAGAATCTTAAAAAGCATTTTTATTTGCTTGATTCAGGAATTGAGATTGCTTCTAAAATTGTTATCAATGCTTAAAAATAAACTTTATTGAACAAATACTTCTGAGACAATAACTTTTTAGTTTTTTGAGTTACCAACAAAAATCTTAAAAATATGTTAGGAATTAGTAAATTTTTTTAAATTTTTTTTAATTTTTTTTTCAACGTTTATTTATTTTTGGGACAGAGAGAGACAGAGCATGAACGGGGAAGGGAACTCTCCCAGAGAGAGAGGGAGACACAGAATCGGAAACAGGCTCCAGGCTCCGAGCCATCAGCCCAGAGCCCGACGCGGGGCTCGAATTCCCGGACCCCGAGATCGTGACCTGGCTGAAGTCGGACGCTTAACCGACTGCACCACCCAGGCGCCCCTGGAATTAGTAAATTTTTAATAACTTTTATGTCAATTTAAATTTTATCTAGAGGGGGTACCTGGGTGGCTCAGTCAGTTGAGCATCCAACTTCCGCTCAGGTCATGATCTTACAGCTCAGGAGTTCGAGCCCCTCATCGGGCTCTGTGCTGACAGCTCAGAGCCTGGAGCCTGCTTCTGTTTCTGTGTCTCCCTCTCTCTCTGCTTCTAACCCACTCACATTCCGTCTCTGTCCCTCTCAAAAATAAATAAACATTAAAAATATTAAAAGAAATTCTTATCTAGAGATCTTCATATTAACAAGTCTGTAGAGGGCTAGAATATCATATAAAGATATACAGAATAGTAAAGGCATTGAATCTTGAAGTCATGAGATCTGTGTGACTTTTAATTAGGTGCTTAACCCGTCAGAGCTTAGTTGCTGATTCTGCCTGATACATAGTAATTTCCATTCATGATGCCATTGGGAAATTGAAAAAAGATGATGCTATCACATAGTAGGTACTCCAGAAACACTATTTGAATGTGAGCTTACAAGGCAAGGCAAATGTTCCTGTTTCTAAAATAATTTACTTGGGTACATTTTATTTCCTTTGATCCCAAGCTGGGAAACTTCTTGGCTGGAATATATATCATGGTTTGACACCTGGTAGAAACTGCTCATCTTCCTCCCCCTTCTCTTTCCTTCCATTTCTCTATAGTTTATTCTAGACGGAAGAAGAGGAAAACTAGAGTCAAATGCCAAGTTCTTCACTTAAATTTGAGAAGAAAAACACTTTTGTTAGCATGGAATGATTCAGAATATGAGAAAAGTTAGAAATCACATAAAAATGGGAAAATATTTATCAAAAGAAAAAAAATAAAGGAACCTATAAAGACTGGTGTAGGAGGCTCTTGATTAAAGCAAAGAGCTTAATTCACAATTTGGAAGGCTACTCAATTATGACATAGTCCCATTAAGTCACTGGATTCTGTAGGACTCCAAGTTATAGTCATACCTAACTACCAAGATGAGTGAAGAGCCTTCTAGAGAGCATGAGCTAAATGAATGGCTAATCAAGTAATATAAAACCTATTTTCTAGAAGCAGAGAATGACTAAGAGAAAGACCTAGACACAAGATGAAGAATTATGAATCTGTTAAAATTCTATAACATTTATGAAGATTCTTGGCAGGCCAAAATGGATTGAGGAAATGACAAATCCAAATTTAGGTATTTTTTAAAGAATTTTCAATTATGTCCATGCCAATTCAATTTCTATGAAGACTTTTAGAAAAGAAATAAGCAATGGATTTCATTCTGGGATTATGGAGCATGAGAGAGGATGCCAGGTGCAGGTTGGTTTGTTTATTGGTTTGTTTAGTTTCAGTTAAGACTTAGGATGCTTACCTCTGGGTATGTGAGAGTGGCATAATCTTAGTATTGGAGAGCCCCAATTTTGTTTATATGCTAGGACATTGAAACATATTTCTTTTTTTCTTCCTCTGTGTCTTTAAAAAAAAAAATGATGTTTATTTGTTTTTGAGAGAGAGACGGAATGTGAGTGGGGGAGGAGCAGAGAGAGAGGGAGACACAGAATCCGAAGTAGGCTCCAGGCTCTGAGGTGCCAGAACAGAGCCCAATGCGGGCCTCCAACTGACAAACCATGAGATCATGACCTGAGCCAAAGTCGGATGCTTAACTGACTGAGCTACCCAGGTGCCCTCTTCCTCTCTTCTTTCCTCTTTTTTACCTGCTTTCCCATCTACCTTTCTACCTCCCCTTCTACCTCTTCCTCCAAGTTTGTTTATTCTCCCAGATTACAAAATTTAAATGTAAGAAAGTACTATCTGTTTCTGGTTGGGAATCATCACAGGAGTTCAACAGATAATTATCTAGGTGTTAATAGATACTATTTCCCATGCCTTAACAAGTTTGTAGATACTGAAATATATACTATATAATTAAATTCTATATTGAGACAAAAAGAGAAAATGTTTTGATTTCTAAGAATGGGAAATTAATAAGAATTTGGGTAGAATAGAAAACAGACAATAAGCTTATTAGAGAAGCAATGGCTTTGTTTAAAACTTTTATCTTTAACATCCAGGGAGACAGAGTGGGGTGACAGAAAAGTTTAAAATTTTGACTTCCATCTCCCAAATTGTGTCTTCGTAGAAAAATTATGCTATATGATATGTCTAATTCAGTCTTCCCAACTTCAAACTGAGAGAACAATGTAACTAGTGTGTTTCTTATTAGCATTAGATGATATAACATATGGAGGATCTCAGAAACTGATAATACCCAATAAATGCCTGTTAATCATCATCTGCTCCAAAAGGCAATTATGAAATTCCTTTATTTTCCAAAAGTATAGCCATGATCTACTCCTGTAAAGCTGGTGAACATTGATTTCTCTGTAACATTATCATCATCTAACCATCCCAATATTTTGTTGTGAGATCATGGAAGACTGTATAGAACTCATATTTAAGGAATAAGGTAAAAAAAATTGCAGTGGGTAATGAAGTCACTTATTAAATTACAATAAGCACTTTAAAATTAGAATAAAATGCAATAGACACCATCATATTTCATCAGGTAACTAATCTTTCCTAAACTTTTTGTGGTAATAATGAGAGATCAAATTGGAGACTTTCAGATTACAAATAACCCTAACAGTCTCATGAAGAGGTTTTGGCAAGGAAAAGACGTGGTTATTTAATGTTTTCAAAAAATAAATAACCTAATACAAAAGTAGAATGGGCAAGAATATTGGTATTGGCATAGTGGAAGAGAGTGAGATAATAGTTAAAAGACTCTTGCAGATGTAGGGTATGAAATGAAAAAGGCTTGGATTTAGGTGATGGTATTCAAGGTGAAGGAAGTAGGATAAATCTGAGTGACATTTCATTGAGGGAAAGAGACAGTGCTTGTGAATCATGATAGCAATTACCTTGACAGAACAGAACTACAGTGGCTGGCGAGTTCAGGCTCAGAGTGTTGTTATGTTGCACTCAGTGGGCAAGTGCTCTAGGGTGAGAGAGTCCCTCTGGGGTCAGAGAAGAAATGACAGGTGTGAGAATTGCACTTTGGCAGCTTGATATTAAATCAGAAGTTGAGAGAGTTTTCTATGTAAGGCTGCTGCGACGAGACTAAAGTTTCTGAGGGATGTACAGGGAAGGCGAGAAAGTTGACAAATTCTAGAAATGGAGAACCACGCTACCCTTTCAAGAGGACAACCTTGAGAATCAACTGTCATCACCTGTTTTGCATTAAAAAAGCACCATTTGGGGTCACACAACATCAACTTGTTTGAAAGAGCATCTATAGATCCTGAAAGATTGCATTGTTTCCAAAGCTACTATTGTCAAATAAGATAGCTTATTTGAAGAGAAGTTTATTCAGACTGGTTTGTCCCTTTCTTTGTGTTTTCTCCAACAACCTAAGGTACATTGATGTCTCTGCTTTTATAAACCAAGGCTTTATAAATGCATGTTCTTATTCAGTATTCATTTGTCGGTACCCTTTATGTCTTTCTGAAGAAGTAAACTCCTAGGTGTTTACCTTAGTTTAACTGTGTGTAGATAGCTCTGCATGAAGCGTAGAGTCTATAAAGATTGTTTAGTAAGTGTCTCCTGACAAAAATGATCTCACAAATATTCTACCTTACAGAAAAAAAAATGGACCCTGTGCTTATCCCACCTCTGGGATAGTGGGCCAAACTTGTTCACTGATCAAAATTCTGTGGAAGAAATATCACTGCTCTGAAATGGTTACAGTTTATTTTGCACAAGGTGCAGCTTTAAAAACATGCCAGCATTGCACGTGGCAGGACTGTGACTTTTCTCCTTTTCTCTGCTCTTAAGCTGACATGGTAATAGCTGTCAGGAAAACCAAAGAAATACATAGCTGAAGGGAGGCCAAGTTTTTCTAGTCAAGCTTTGTCATGCCCAAATGTTATGCAGGAACATGAGCTCATACCTTATCTCCCCTGCTGGTTCAGACACTGAGAACAGAGAAAGCTGAGTAAACAGATCTGTTTTATTTTCTTGGTCACTACCACTGTCAGAGTTGAGACTGGACTCCTTTTTGTGCCTTTTCCAAGTCACAATTCACAGAGCTTATGGAGCCCTTGTTCACCATCTAAAGAAAGTAGAGGATGTGGTGCCTGGGTGGCTCAGTTAGTTCAGTGTCCGACTTGGGCTCAGGTCATGATCTCACAGTTCATGGGTTCAGGCCCCGCGTGGGGGTCTGTGCTGACAGCTCAGAGCCTAGATCCTGCTTCAGATTCTGTGTCTCTGTCTCTCTCTGCCCTTCCCCCACTCACACTCTGTCTCCCTCTCTCTCTCTCTCTCTCTTAAAAATAAACAAACATTTGGGACACCTGGGTGGCTCAGTGGGATGAGCATCCAACTTCGGCTCAGGTCATGATCTCATAGTTCATGAGTTCAAGCCCTGCATTGGGCTCTGTGCTAAGAGCTCAGAGCCTGGAGCCTGCTTCAGATTCTGTGTCTCCCTCTCTCTCTGCCCCTCCCCCGCTCACGCTCTGTTTCTCTGTCTCTCAAAAAATGAATAAACATTAAAAAATTTTTAAAATAAATAAATAAATAAGCATTAAAAAAAGTAGAAGACAATGACAGGCTGTATCTTGACTAGGAAATGTTGATGAAAACCTAGACTTTATTTTTGCAATATTCCAGTTATCAGATGGGAAAATTTATATGGATTAATTTTTTTAAGTGATAATACCTAGAATTAATAAACATGAAAGTAAACATTACTCACAATCATTCCAGGTAGAATAGGCAATGTGCCAAATTTCTGGAAGGTAATATATCAATGTATATCAAGGACATTAATTATAATAATTTATCTTACATTATTTACTTTCAAGCTAGTTAATAATAATTATACTTCATGGAAATTACTTCAAGGAAATAAGAAGACAGCCATATGCCAATGTATATGTATGTCTATTCACTGCAATGCTATTCAAAAGAGCCAGTGACTAAGTGGCATTTTTGTGTCACTAGATGAATCCCTGGCAGATACAGTTAAAGCAATTTGCAAAACTCTGACTTCTTCCCTGCAGCCACTGTCCTATGATCTGTGTGTACCCAGACTGCACAATGACTGACTCCTTGAAGAAATGTAACCTTGCAAATATATACATTTTTTTTCACATAAAACATATGCCTGCAAGGAAGACCTTCTTTTCCTTTCATAAAAGACACAGTCTCATAAGATCAGCCACTTCACATGAAAAAAGAGAAAGAAAAATAAAAGCAAAATGTATATTACTTGAAAGGGCAAAGAGAAATGCCCAAGAAAGTATTTTTGAAGAAATTCTTTTAGATACTGAATGAAATAATCTCCCTTACTACACACAATTGTTAAGATAAACAGAAAATAAAGGATTGAAATAAACTATTTAATGTGATATAAATTTGATTATGAGGTCTTTATAAGATTCTGAGTTAAAAATGCACATTGGCTTTGGAAATGTATACATTCCTGTATCACTTTTTGAAATATTCACTATACTTTCTTATGTACAACCTTGTCATTCCATGAAAGTAGTCCATTCCTCAGACAGAGACCACGTCTAATAGACCTTTGAGTCCTCAAAATATGTACAGGTAAATAAGATTATGAGAAGATTATCATGGCTTAAAGCCTTCTATCCTATTGAAAACTAGACTTTTACTCGGAGGCTGTTAAATTCTTGCTTGCATTCAGGGTATTATTCACGGAAATGTTAATTTTTGAGAGAAAAAAAGAAATCTAAGAGGTGATTTAATGTGAAATATATCAGTTTCACAGTTGAAGAAACCAGAGGCCTTGAGAGGTCACATGGTTTGCCTAAAGTTATACAATTAATTAATGTAGCCCAACTAGTTAGGAATTAGACTTTCTAACCCCTATCTAATGCTTATTAACCTAAGTGATAATTCATCCTTTAGCCCCTATAGATTCCTATTTAATGAGATAGAACTTCTGCCAAATAGTCAAATTGTGTCAGTATGATCAACTTTAATAGGAACACACATAACATCATTTATCTGCATTACAGATTTCAGGTGGTAAATCCCACATGACAATATGACTGTATTTAATGTGAAAAAGACATAGCCTTTAATCGTGAATTTTTACTTGGATAGTTGGTTTTTGCATCGCCATTGTTACAAGAGTGATAGAGCTGCTAAAACAAACAAATGAAACAAAAACAAAAATAAAAGTAATCCTAAGGATAAGTGAATAGAATTTTGAAGTCCAGATAATGAGAAAACTGAAACCCATCATATTTTACACGAAGCCCATTTTACCTGAATACATTCTTTGTTCAATTCTAGACACCAAAACGGTCTTTAGCAAACTAGCACAATTCCCATGAATATCAGCCATGGTTTAAAAAGTTTGAATGAGAGGGAGGGAGCCAAACCATAAGAGACTCTTAAAAACTGAGAATAAACTGAGGGTTGATGGGGATGGGAGGGAGGGGAGGGTGGGTGATGGGCATTGAGGAGGGCACCTGTTGGAATGAGCACTGGGTGTTGTATGGAAGCCAATTTGACAATAAATTTCATATTAAAAAAAAGTTTGAATGAATGAATAAATGTTTTCCTCTTGTAAGAAGTATCTCAGCCAAAATCGAAAAATATATTCTAGCCTCATAAGCACCAAAAAAAGATATAAATAAGGTACATAAGTGAATGAACATGAAACAGAATTGCTTAAAGTTTTTACTGCTTTTCTATTCACCAGGTTTTAATTCTAAAAGGGTCAGTTCACATCCAAGTGACTACTAGCTTTGCCTATACACAGAGAAGAGGGGAAAGAGACTGAGATCCAGGTCTCTGTTCAATTGTAGCAATTTTTCAGCAGCAGTTATGCTTTTGTGTAAATTTAAATTAGATGGTATCTGCTTATGGATTATTAATCAAACAGAAATATTCAACTGAAGTTTTCCCTCATAATTAAACTTTTATTTTGCATAATACGCCATTTGCACTTCATCTGCAGCTGCAATCTCATTGATATAAAAGAAATGTCAACTTCAAAGTTGCCATATCTTACAAATTATAAATTCAGCTTTGTGGATTAATGTTATAAGTGGCCCACTCTTATGCTAATTAAATGTGAATGAACCATGCTTTAGAGGCAATCAGGCAGAAATCATTTCCCCAAAGATGCACAAAAATAGATTACCTGAACAATTTAGCCCTGTGCATTTCAATATATATATATTGAAATCAAGTAAGGCATTTAATAGGATTGATATGTAAATAAAAGTTTCAAGAATATGCCATTGTTATTGTTCTTTTTCAAAATATATGCTAAAGAATCTGACATAATTTCTTAAATCCGTATCTTTCATTTGAGGGAAAATTCATTTCATTATTCTCTTAGTTATTAAAAAAGTATTGAGTATGAAGTTTGTACTTTTCTGATGGAGAAATGAGCTCCTAACAAACCTATCCTCAGGTAAATAAAAGCAATAAATTTTGGATAAAATACAAAAAGCAATTAGCTGAGGGCTTTGGAGGTTGACCAAAGAAAGGAGCTTCTAGACGGGAGTCAAAATGCGGAGAAAAATGACAAGCACATAATATATCCCCATTTTATTGGTGCTTCACCCTTGTGGTAGATGTGATTTCAGTAAAGACAGACAAATGATAACTGGTCAGAGGAACTAGAGAAAGAGCCATGGAATAAGAAAGGCTGCAGAGGAGGAAAGGGCAGAAAGGAGAGATCCAGAGACAGTGAACCATTAACATACTGCATAAACAGCCTAAGTTCCTGGTTGATCACTAAATCACTAATGTGGGAAGTAAGTGATGATGAAAAGAATTAAAGCAACTTACAACTGAGAATTAAAAAACAAACAAAAAAAAAACAAGGAAGGTGTGAGTCACAATGCACTGAAGGTGTGACAGTCTATAATTTGAGACTTAATGAATAAATTGCCTGCTGAAATAAATAAATACAAACAATCCTTGGGGGAAAAATAGGACAGAAGCCAGAGCCTATACAACATAACACTCATAATGTCCAGGATACAATCCAAAATGACTAGATACAGAAAGAACAAAAAAGTGACCCAATTCCAAGGTAAAAGATAATCAGCAAATGACAAATTGGATGGCTGAGAGGCCAGAATTATCAGATGAAGATGGTAAGCAATTACATTTTCTAAGGTAAATGAAATGTATTCATAATGAATTGAAACAGGAAATCTCAGCAAAGATACATTCAACATAAAAAATAAATAAGAGGAAAAGTTAGAACTGAAATAAGCATCTAAAATAACTGAGCATAATAAAATGAAGACTGAAGAAGCCAGTGAAAAGGGCCACTGCACCTTGAAAACCTATCAACAGATTTCATTAAATCAGAAGATGAGAAAAAAATATATATGTAAAACAAGTAATTGAACTAAGCCTGAGGAATTATGAGATAATGTACACCTTTAAGTACTACCTATAGGATGCAGAAAAAGAAGATCAAAGTAAACCCAGACTAAACAGAAGAAAAACATATTAATGCTAAAAGCAAAACCAGCATACAGAAAAGATGCACACAGTAGAGAACATCCATAATGCCAAAACTTGTTCAATGAAAATATTAAGATCATAATACTCACAAAAAATAGAGAGGCTACAAATCACTAGTATCAGAAATAGAAGGTCTTTCAGACATTTAAAGAATGATGAAGTAATATTACATAAAACATTCTGCCAAGAAATTGACACCTTAGATGTAACGAAAAAATTCCTTGAAAAATAACAACTGTGAAAGCTCACTCAAAAAGAAATAGGTAACCTGGACAGCCCTAGGTTAATTATATAAATTAATTATATTATATGTAATTATATATAATTATGTAATTATTATATATATTACTAGTTATATATATATTTTTAACATAAAAATTTAAATACCGTCTTACAAGAAGAATTGCAAATTCACATAGCTCCATGGGTAAATTCTGCCAGACATGTAAATAATAAAGGAAATCATTATACACGAACTCATGCATAATATAGAAGACAACACTTCACAACTTATTTTGTGACTTTGACAATAACTGGATAACAAAAACAGATAAAACTGTAACAATAAACAAGCAAATAACAGCACACATACAAACTACATAAACATCCTTAACAAAGTAGTAACAATTCAATGTTGGGGAATATTCTGAGAAATGCAACGTCAATTTACTATTTGAAAATTAATCATTTGTAATTAATCACTTGTAATTTATAATTTATCATGTTTATAAAAAAGGAGAATATCCATCTGATCTAACAAAGAAAAGGAATTTGACAATTTTAACATTATGATGGAATCTTTTTCAAACTATAAATAGAAGAAAATGTATTTCATCTGATAAATAGAATCTATGAAAAATACTTACACAGCCCAAATCATATTTACTGATAAAATATTAAACACTTTCCTTCTAAGATCAGAAACAAGGCATGGATGTCTGTTCTTACAATTTCTGTTCATCACTAGATTACAAAATCTTGCCATTGCAATGAGTAAAGAAAAAAAGTCATAAGAAAGGAAGTGAAATTGCCTTTATCTGTGGATGATATGATTATTGACATAAAAAATCCTCAAGAATCTGCAAAACAACTCTTATCACTGGCAATTTTAGCAAACTCAGTGGCTATTAGGTTAATATTTAAAATCTGTTTTTATATATTACTAACAAATAAAATAAAATTCAAAAACAATTATGTGTACAAGAACACAAAAAATAATGCATATATATTATATATATATTTAACAAAAGATGTGCAAAACCTGTACTCTGAAATCAAGAGAAAATTGCTGAAAAATTAAAAGAAAAAAACTAAATGTATAGAGAGATATACCATGTTTAGAAGCTGGAAAAATCAGTACTCTTAGGAGGATATACCATGTTCAGAAGCTGGAAAAATCAGTACTCTTAGGAGGACAGAGGATCCAAAGCAGGCTGTGTGCTGACAGCAGCAAGCCTAATGTGGTGCTTGAACTCACAAACCACGAGATCATGACCAGGCAAACTCCAATACTTAACTGACTAAGCCACCCAGGCACTTCCCTACCGTAAAAGTTTAAGATACTAATATTGTATTAAATGTGTATGTGCATATGTGTGTGTGTGTGTATAGATATGTGTATTGTATACATATATGTGTATATATACACATACATATATACATATAAATATATATGCATATATTCCCTTGCTTCCAAAGAGCTCATAATCTTTTTAAGAAGACAAGATATTTGTATTCCAAGAGATAATTAAAAAAAATTAAATATAATACAAACATTACGCTATACAGTCTTAGACTGATATCGCCTCTAATAATATTCTAGTATGACCTTTTATAATTACAAATGAAGATGTGGTACTCAGAGACCATGTGTTTTCCAGAGACGAGCTTTCTCTCATGACTGCAATCCTGTCTTCTTTGAACCATGTGATGTTATAAGACGGTATATGATAAACTATGAACAAGTAGTCATGAGTACTGAAGTTCTGTAGAACATAAGATAACTTCCAATTTAGGAGGAATGGCAGGCTTCTTATAAGGACTGTAGTTGCAGGCAGAGGGAACAAAGCAAGAATTTGGGAGTGTTTCAGATAAGAGGAAAGCCTGAGCAGACACCAAAGCAGAATAAATTAGTATCCAAGTTATCAGTGTCCTCTTATTACAGTTCTAGGAAACTCTGATGATATTTACTTGGGTGTCAGCGACTGAGAAAACATAAGATCTAACTTTTTGTGATACTTCCAACCTCTTTTAGTAGGTAAGATCAGGGGATCAGGGGACCTGATCTTGCTCTGCATGTTATTTTTCCTAGCTCACCTCAGTCATGAATGACACAGGCAGGAGCTTCACCTTAACCTGAGACTCTACAATACACTATTGGTCTCACAGCTATTCAAGGTAAATGAGAATGAGAGAGAGACTCAGCAGGAAAAGGAAGATAATTAATTTTGTGCACAGTGAAACATGTTATAGTGTAGGCAACACTATCATGCTTTACAGGACACACTCTGTTTTGTTGAATAGATGAACATATAAAAGCAAAGATACTCACTTGCATAAATGTCTGTTGAGGAAAGTATTTGGCAGGAATAATCTATTAGGATACTGGCAAATATTTTGGCAAAGATGAAGGGAACTTTTAGGACATTACTACTTATATCTTAGAACTTAAAGTGTCAACACAACTTGAAATTTTGCTTGGTTAAACATTTTTTTTTCTTGAGCTGCTGCAACCCTAGATTCCCTACACATGTACTTTTATAAATGTTTTCTTAAAACATGGTCTGCCAATCCAGTTAGATTTTGGTTAGATTTCATTTTGTTTGCTTTGTTGTGGCATGTCAGCCTTTAGAATGTGAGTAGTGTTTCTAGAATTCATATTTGCTTCCTATTCCAGATTTAAATTGACTATAAATTATATACTTTTTTTATTAAAGCCATTTCTGTGTTACTGAAGTTATTTACAGATAGTAAAAAGGAGCCTGAACAGAGTTCTGAAAATGATCTCAAGAGCTTTCCCTCTGGATTGACCTCAGACTTTAATCAGTACTTAGTCTGTGGTTGTCCACCTTGCTTCACATTAAATGAACAATTTTAAGCCATGCTCATCTGATTTATCCCATAAACAACATGGAAGACTGAATCATGTGCCACTAAAATAAAAATGTATTATATAATAATATTTGATTTCTATGAAACAATTTAATAGAGTCATCTATCAAAAAGCAAGCCAGAGTGGATTTGGCATTTCATGGCTTTAGTGACTTCTAGTGGGAACTTTCTGATTATTAAGTGCTTTTTGATGAGTTCTCAAAAACCTGTCATTTAAAGAATTCTTCATAGACTGGTCAACTATGGAGGAAGTATAACATGAACCTTAGTTGGCCAAATGAATGAAGGCTCACAATTGGGGATGTTGTTTTAAAAGCTCTTTAATATTTAATATCCAATTGATCAGGCTCTTTCTCGTATCATCAATTTAATATATATTAATTTATTTTATTTAATAATCAGATCTGCAGTTTTATCTGAGTCTTTTTTGTAGTCCGAGACTTTTTTTGGAGGGAGGGATCTGGAGATCTCTAAGTACGTTTCATTTTTAGTTGCCCTAACTGTAATTGTACAGAGGAATAGTATTTAAACTTGAGTACATAAATCCCTGCCACGGTTCAGGGAATTCATTCTTTTACTCATTCATTTATATAACAAATACATACTGAGTTCCTGAAATGTACTTCCCTCTAACCAGTACCCCCTGCATTTCTTGAAAGTGAAATAAACACTAAAAGGAAAGATAGACTGCATCAATGAATGATAAATATGAGTTTTCATTTAAGAAGATAAACTTGTAAATACATGATGCACAAACAACTGGATAACCAAACTAAAAATTGAAAAAAAAAAAAACATGAATCAATTCTCAAAGTGCATTCCCAATGAGTAAATTCCCAGTGAGTCAGAAATAAAACTGAAGCAAAATTATTCAAGTATTTTTTTTAATGTTGTTTATATTTTTCATATTTCTAGACATAAGAAATTCCCTGTGTCTAAGATTCCAAAAGCACTGATGGAAAAGATCAATAAATCTGATTACATAAACTTTTGAACTCTTTTACATGCCATAAAAATATCTAGGCGAAATATGACAAATTGGGACAAATATTTGTATCATAGAATAATAATTGTAACTTCTATCTCAGGAAATGCTTACAAATTATATCACAGACAAAAGTTTAATATACCTAATACATGAAGAGCTTCAAAAAATTGAGGAGAATAAAATCAACAAACTGAAAAAAAGAATGGGCCCAAGATATGATGAGATGGTTCAGAGTAAAATAAATTAAAAATATTCTTTAAATGTATGAAAAGATGCTCAAGTTCACAATAATAACACGGCAATTAAAATTATACTAAGCAACATTTTTTTCCCCTGAGAGAACAATCAGAATTCTATGTTGGGCAACTTGGTAAGCCTGTGGGTAGCCAGGGGCTTTCTTCCATAACTGTTGGAAATGAAACATGGAATAGAACTAGACATTTCTCAAACAAACTGTATATTTATTTAGCTTTTGGCTCAGTAATCATATATTTCTGAATCTTTAAAAAATATGCAGCAATGACATATCTACAAAGGCAAGAGAATTAAAAGCAAAAATGAACTATTGGGACCTCATCAAGATACAAAACTTCTGCACAGCAAAGGAAACAATCAACAAAACTAAAAGGCAACTGACAGAATGGGAAAAGATATTTGCAAATGACATATCAGATAAAGGATTAGTAACCAAAATCTATAAAGAACTTAACCAAACTCAACACCCAAAAAACAAATAATGAGCAGAAGACATGAGTAGACACTTTTCCAAAGAAGACATCCAGATGGCCAACAAACACATGAAAAGATGCTCAATGTCTCTCATAATCAGGGAAATGCAAATCAAAATCACACTGAGATACCACCTCACAACTGTGAGAGTGGCTAAAATGAACAACTCAGCAAACAACAGATGCTGGTGAGGATGTGGAGAAAAGGGAACTCTCTTGCGCTGTTGGTGGGAATGCAAACTGGTGCAGCCACTCTGGAAAAGACTGTGGAGGTTCCTCAAAAAATTAAACAGAGAATACCCTACGACCCAGCAATAGCACTACTAGGAATTTACCCAAGGGATACAGGAGTGCTGATGCATAGGGGCACATGTACCCCAATGTTTACAGCAGCACTTTCAACAATAGCCAAATTATGGAAAGAGCCTAAATGTCCATCAACTGATGAATGGATAAAGAAGATGTGGTTTATATATACAATGGAATACTACTTGCCAATGAGAAAGAATGAAATCTGGCCATTTGCAGCAACATGGATGGAACTGGAAGGTATTAGGCTGAGTGAAATACATCAGTCAGAGACAGATGTCATATGTTTTCACTCATATGTGGATCTTGAGAAACCTAACACAAGACCATTGGGAAAGGGAAGAGGAAAAATAGTATAAACAGAGAGGGAGGGAGGCAAACCATAAGAGACTCTTAAATACAGAGAATAATCTGAGGATGGATGGCGGGGGAGGGGAAAATGGGTTATGGGCATTGAGGAGGGCACCTGTTGGGATGAGCACTGGGTGCTGTATGTAAGCAATGACTCACAGCGATGAATCAAAAACCAAGAGCATACTTTACACACTGTATGTTAGCCAATTTGACAATAAATTATATTAAAAATATGCAGCAAAATATGAGACAGTGTATGGTCAATGGGCTATTACTTGAGGAACCCTGATCTAGAGCAAGGTGGTCTAAGAGAATGTTCTGCAAAAATAGAAGGGTTTTATTTTGCACTATTCTTTACAGAAGCCATTGGGACAAGTGGCTACTGAATACTTGAAATATGACTAGTGCAAAGGAGGCACTGACTTTTTAGAGCCTGGGTGATGCGTGGCTCTCCTACTACACTGTATAACCTTTGAGGGAGGGGCTGACATCTGCTGTGTTCACTGCTCTCATTCCAAGATATAACACAAGATTGGGCAAAATGTAGGCATATAATAGTTATAGGTTGAATGAAATACAGGAGGCCCATGGAAAAAAACATTCTAACGCTGAGTAAAACTGGTTTCCTCAATGACTTTTATATACTAATATGAACTTTGTGAATTTTCAAAAAATGGGTTGTCAATTACAGCATTCCCCAAAATAGCAGGAACCTTCATATTTTGTGCTTGTTTCTTAACACTTCACTTCACTGCAACTTGAGAAATGCTGTTCTTGATCTTATACCAGAGAACAAAAGTAGTTCTTGCAACTCATATTTTCTAGTCCAGGCTAGAGTTCAGGCTCAAAGTCAAAGCTTTATAATGGTAAAAGTTGTGTGTGTGTGTGTGTGTGTGTGTGTGTGTGTGTGTGTGTGTGTGTGTTTGTAATAGGCTCAATTAAAGTTAAAAATAGGTAAACAATATAGTATGATTCAGAATTACAGAGAGTTTGAAACCACTGACTTAGGAAACCTCATGGATATGGCTGTGGCAGGAAGGGGCTGCTGGAAAAGAATTCAGTTATTCAATATATTTGCCAAAACTTCCACCCCACAGGTTGATAGCAAAACTATTAGAAGAATAGCAAAGACCAACTACTATTTAACTTTTTTCTTTTTGCCTAGGGAACTCTTTCTCCTCAGAGGTAAGAGATACCCTCTGATGCTTATCACACTCCGGGTTTCATTACCCTCCTTCTCTATGCTGTATAGGTTAGACTAACCATGTTAGATGCTGCATGCTCATCATTATTGAGTAGAAACATCAAAAATAAGAATATTTAAAGATGGCTGCAAATTATCTGTCGTTTTTCTCATTGAAACGTGGTGTCTACACTCTATCCCTTGAATCTGAACAGGCCCTGTGACTGCTTTGAGCAGTAGAATACAGAAGTGATGCTACTAGCTTTGTCCCCAGGCTGTAATCCACTATCAGCTTCCTGTCTCTTGGGACACTCTCTTTGGAAGCCCTGAGCTACCAAGTAAGAAATCCAACTGCTATGGGACCACCACGTTGTAGGGGCACGTGAAGTGTTTAGTCAATAGTCCCAGCTGAACGCAGCCTCCCATCCATCTACTCCTAAGGTACCATCCATTCCAAAAGGCTATCTCCTCCAAGGCGCTGAGGAGAATCCTTGTTGGACTTTCCAATCCAGCACATTTGCAACCGACTAACATCAAGTAATCTCTGTTGATGTCCAACGGAAGAATAATCTCCTTACCCAAATTTCTGACCCATAAAAACCATGATACATAATGAAATCCCATTGTTCTATGCTACTAAATTTGGAGATTATTTTCTTTTTTTTTTAATTTTTTTTAACGTTTATTTATTTTTGGGACAGAGAGAGACAGAGCATGAACGGGGGAGGGGCAGAGAGAGAGGGAGACACAGAATCGGAAGCAGGCTCCAGCCTCTGAGCCATCAGCCCAGAGCCCGACGTGGGGCTCGAACTCATGGACCGCGAGATCCTGACCTGAGCTGAGGTCGGACGCTTAACTGACTGAGCCTCCCAGGCGCCCCTGAGATTGTTTTCTTATATAACAATAAATAAGTAGAGTAGAATGAAATAATTCTAAGTGCAAATGATTCAAAGAGGACCACGAAGGAATTAATTTCCTAGTAGTCCTGACAACAGAGAGAGGTCTAAGAGGAAAATCATCTTGTTTGTAATGTGACCTGCAACATGTAAAACCTAATGCAAATATTCAGTGTACCATTTCCCCCATTCTTTGCTTGCTGGGCTTAAACTTTTATTTGGTTCAGTTACAGAAGCTTTCTGAGCTTCAGTTTCTCCTTCATAAAAATAAAGATTACAATGCCTGATCATTTCACAGAACTTTAAGATAATAAAATAATTTAATTAGCAGAAAGAAAGAAAAGAGAAAACTAATATTGCCCCAAGGCCTAGTACAAGGCAGGCATGAACCAGCTGAACTCCCAACTGCAGATGGGTGACAAGAGAACAGACTTGGCATCAGGAGACTGAGTAAAATTAACTATGAGATATTAGATAAGCCATTGACATCTCTAAGAAATCCTGTTCCAACTTTACAATGAAAGGGATTGCTACTTTATCCACTAACCTCACTGGGTCTTTTGTATTGGGATTCAAATATGTCCAACTGCTATTAACAGAGCTTATGAAGCTAAAACATGCTAGAAAATATGAAATCTTAATGTTGACACTGAGGATGATGAGTCTATTATTTTCCTCGACCTAAAACCTCTAGATCCATGTTTCGGTTTCATGTCATTGCGATTTGTGATAAGCACAACAGTCATTCCTACAGAAAAGATGCTTGTGTCTTACCTTCCACTTCCCCTTAGTCACATGCAAGCCAGCTTCTGGTTTCACAGTAACATTCAGGCCCACTTTACCACTACATGCCTATCCTCAAATGACCAGAGGGCCTTGTTCAACTTCCTAGAACCTTTTAGCGCTGCTGAGTAAAATTAATTCCAAGCAATCTGATCATTTGTGGGCATCACTGAGAACTCTGTTCTTATACCTACAATTCTGTATGAGTCAGTCGCTTGTCAATTCTGTTTAGCAGGGTATTATTTTGTATAAGAGACTTCAGTAGTATGTGTGGCTCTAAGCAAGAAGCTTGGTAGTGAAATGATCAGGTCAGAAATTGGAAACCTGGGCCTTAGTTCTGATTCAAGGACATTTTTGCTATATGACCTTAAGGAAATAACTAACTCCTTGAGATTTAATTTCATCCATAGAACAGTGCCCCGTTTCACTGGCCCATTATAAAGTAAAATGACATAATGCATGTAACAATACTAATTTTTTCTACACCAGAGTTGGGCACACTGATCATAGACAGAAAGAGACATGTGCATGAGCATTCAGCTTTTCCACTAAGAAGACATAAGCCCCAGTACTTTAAAACAGGAGACTCAGTCATGGTCCTCATGTTTTTCTCGGGTGACTAAATGTATAAAAAATAAGAACACAGGCTCTGTGACCAATTGCCTGCATGCACATCTTTGCTTTGCCACTTTCTAGAAATTTGACTTTGATCACATAATTTAACCTCTTTGGGCCTCATTAGCCGTATCTGCACAATGTGTATTTGTTCAATAAATGTTTATTGATGACAAACAAATATACATGATTGATAGGAACCCCTTACTTTATGGGGTCAGTTATTACATCTATGTAAATACTCTTTACTGTGGTGTTTCTCAAAGCCTGAATGCTGGAAAGTTTGCATCAAAAGGAGGTGGCCACATTATATAGTGGCCAAGAGCACAGGCTCAGGAACCAAAGCCTGTACTCAAATCCCAGCTTTGCTGCTTATTAGCATTATGTCCTTGGCTAAAAAAAAAAAAAAAAAAAAAAAAAAAAAACAAAAACAAACAAACAAACAAACAAAAAAAAACAAAAACAAACTCTGCCTCCATTTCTCTTATAAAATACAGGTTAACAAAATGTAGTGTTTTCTGATTTTAAAGAAGTTAACATTAATAAAATACTCATAACAGTGTCTGGTATATAATAAACACAATGCGTTAGAAAAAAGTATTACATCAGGGAAGAAAGGCTTGATACAATGCTGGTTTCTGGGTCCCAGTCATGACCAGATAAATCAGAATCTACTGAACCTGTGGCATTTTAACAAGCTCCCTAGATAATTCTTAAAGACATTAAAGTTTGAAAGACACTGCTTTGGTTATAAGGAGCCTTGATGAACTGATTCCACAGGGGCAACTGATATAGTAAAATCCAACTTTACTTTTTATGCCAGTGTCTTAGGTCTGAAAATCCCCAAATCCTTATGGGACATTTTTCCCCAAATCAAATTAAATAGACCAATAAAACACACTTCTGGATTAGCATCTCAAATCATAATTCTGAGTATGCAGATTTCCTGGACTTGTTTTTTATAAGATGGCTTCTCTTCCTTGATCAGTTTCCCTAGGATAAATGTTACTCATTATCCACATCCTTGCTCCTCTGAGGACTGGATATAACCTTATCACTCAATTCCTCAGTGAGTCTCTGGGCCTAGTTGGAGAGCAGCTCTAACAGGAAATGCCAGTTAACCATGACCATGACAGTTTTAGTGGTTTGTTTCTCCCCCAGAAGGGGATCTAGAGTTGCTGCAAAAAAAAGTTGCTACTTTCCATATTTATTTTGTCATTGGCGGCATTCCTACAGTTAAGCTGGATGTCCCAATGAAGTGCAAAAAATGGGACCATAATTTGAAGACAGTTTTTTTTTAATGTTAACTTGTTTTCTTTTTTTATTTTTTTAAAATTTACATCCAAATTAGTTAGCATCTAGTGCAACAATGACTTCAGGAGTAGATTCCTTAGTGCCCCTTACCCTTTAGCCCATCCCCCCTCCCACACCCCTCCCGTAACCCTCAGTTTGTTCTCCATACTTATGAGTCTCTTCTGTTTTGTCCCCCTCCCTGTTTTTATATGACAGTTTTTCATGTTAAAGTAACAAAACCCCTCAGAGGCCAAAGGCATTGGCTTCACTGACTATCTGAAAACAAGTGCGGCGTTGGAGCTATGCTGCCAGCTTTTGTTGCCACCAAATAGAGTCAAAGTCTGAGATACTGGGGGCTGGGCTTTAACATGGGGATTTGGGGGTGGGCACAATTCAGCCTGTATTGATGATGACGATGACAACAATGACGACAATGATTAATGCCAGTCAGTTGTTGAAATTATATTTTTTATATTATGTCAGCTATGAACTTCATCTATGAAAATAGTGAATGCCCATTTCAGGTCCTTTGACTCTTCTAGGGTCGTAAAGTCACTGCTTCATATGGGAGAGAGTGGAAACACCTATTAGTACCAAATAGGAGCTAGATTAGTTGTCAGAATCTGGTGGAGTCATATTAATGAGCAGAACTATAAAGTGAAGATCTATAAATTCTGACTGCTGTAGTGCTAGCTCTGTCTGACATACAGTCAGCATTCTAACATGTCTGCTTTCTTGGGAATGTTACTACCAAATTCGGCTTAAATTACCTCCAAAGGACAACACCAGCCTTTTTCCAAAACTCTAACATGGCACCAAGACATAACTTAAGCAATAATCTGTACACCTTCAGCGTGTTGTTATAGATGCAATTCTAGTTACACTTTCTTCTTCACCTTCTTTCTCACCAATGGCAACATGAAATACTCATGGCCAACACAGGTCAGGTATTTCCCATAAGATCCAAACCAAAGTTGCCCCCAAAGTTTTTCAAAAATAGTTTTAAAAAACCAACACAATAATGGTAAACTTTTGTCTCACTAATAACAGAGTGATTTCTTAAAGACTCTGTCAAACCAATAGCCTAGTGTTAAGGTTCTAGATCGCTAGAGAAATATCCTCCCCAAACTCTCAGGCAATTAAAAGAAATGTGTCCGTATGGTGGCTCTTACATAGATCAGATGACCTTAATTCTGTCCCGTGAACACCATAAAAATCTTCACTAACATATGTTCACACATACATAAAGATAGATATGAATGAATATATATGCATGCACACATCATGTCTGTGTACATGTATGTGTGTACCCATCACATTATCATTTTGGCAGGCCACGTTGGAAAGTTTAAAGAATATAACACTTTCACTAATAATTCTAAACTGAAGAAATAGATCAGTAGAGAGGATACATCAGAAGAATAAAACAGATGAGATGGGAAAACATGGCAAATTGGAGGCACATAGTATCTTGCACCTGTATCTGTCCCACAAAACTCATGCAAGAAATGTTTGTAGGTATGTAAGTTACAGTAAATCTTTAACATCCTTATGAAACAAATTTACTTATTGTTAATTCTTTAATCTTGATGAAATTTAGACATCTCTGTAGCAACCCAGGTGTTGTGTTACACACTTTGATCTGTAAATATATCAAGCTGTTTAAAGATTACATAATACTGCAATTAGATAGCTTTAGTTTGTTCAGACAATAGCTGGATAAAATATTATTTCTTTTTTAAATGTTAATTAATTTATTTAGAGAGAGAAATAGAGAGCACAAGCTGGGGAGGGGTAGAGAGGGAGACAGAGAGAATCCCAAGCAGGTTCCACAATGCCAGTGCAGAGCCCAATGTGGGGCTCAATCCCATAAACAATGAGCTCATGACCTGAGCCAAAGCCAACAGTCGGACACTCAACCAACTGAGGCACCCAGGTGCCCCAAAACTTTCTATTTAAATTGAATGATATGTCTGTCAGTAGAAGAATTGCCCTTCATAATTTGGTTTGGAAGGTAAAAATTATTTACTTTATATCCCCATTTGGGAGTGCACGTTTTATTTAATAAAACATACATACACACATATGTTTACATATCCATGTGCATATGAAGATTTTGGAGGAAAATACATCAACATTGTTCAGGGGGTTCTTTTTGGGTTTGAGATTAGAAGTGATTTTCGATTTCTTTTTAATTTTTTTTACATTTTCCATTATGAAAACAGATTTCTTCTAAAATCAGAAAAAAATACCCTCAAGTCTACAGGTTGTTTTGAACAAAAGAGGGTTCAGCCCTCTTCGGCAGGATCCTTGGGATTAAGGGAATGCAAAGTGACACCGTGTCATTGCCTGTTTTCAGTTCACTGCTATTCCTAACACATTTCTACACGTTGCATATTGGATTAAACATATTGGCAACATTCAAGGTGATGTAGGGACTGAATGCTTTGAAAGTTCTTGCATTTCATTGACTCATACCTAATGTCTCAATGGATCTAATTATTTTGCTTCCTTAGTGAGTTGAGTAAAATGGACCAGGCTAAGAGTGCAGTGACATGGGAACAAGTCCCAGCTTCCTCAAACATTAAGTAGGTGTGTGGGTGTCAGGGGCAAGGACTGACTCTGAATCTCCACATCCTGATTCACACTCTGGCTGATACCGACAAACCCCCCTCTCAGGTGGCAGGGCTGAGCGAGTCAACAAAGGACAGGTGAAGTGCTTCAATAACAGCAAAGAATGATACACGGCAGTATGTGAGACATGAATATCTTGAGGGAAATGCTTGTCCTTTTCTATTATTTTATTTACGTTCATCTGTTTACTCAAGTTACTTAGAGTGTTAGGTCATGTAGGAGTTCAGTATCCATTTCTGTATTTTGGTTAAAAGTATACTTAAAAGCATTTCTAAATCAGTACTTTTAACAAAAGAACTTTATTTTCAGATCTTTTTCAACCTTAATTGATGCTTTCCTGTTAGGAAATTAGAATAATGACACTGCTGCATTAACTCAGGACAACTATTTGTCAAGCATTTGAAGATGACCAATCAAAATCGCAGATGGAGAGGTGATTTCTTTAAGAGGAAATCCCTACCATAGAGAATGAAGTTCAAATGAAACAGGTGCACAGAGAGGGAGAATTTGTGGGCATTGATTCTACGTGGAACCTGAAGCATAGACTCCATTTGAAATACCAGAATATTTAATACCAGAAATTCCAGTCAAACATTTTACTTTTGAAATACACGGAAAATGTCTAGCACAGTAAAGAATGACTTTTTACAACTGTGTCATTGAAACTATTGGGCCAATGTATGTAAATGTGGATTTAGGATTTTCCTCCTTTATTCTATTTTGACTATTCTGAGTTCATGGGAATATTTTAAGGCCTTCTGTTATTTTGGTTCTGCAGATGTGGTCTCAGAACCTTTTATTGCTCAGTTTCTATCAACTAACCAATGATGAATGTCACTTCCATAAAGTAAGAAAACAGCAGGCATGAAAGACAAGGGTTTTCCAGTTGTCTTGATTTGTCTGCAGGAATAAAGACTCTTCAGAAAGCAACACTTTAATGCTAGAAGAAATATATTAAATAAAATTTTCTCCTCAGGCCATTGGCCTCAGTCTCTATTTTACACACATCATTGTAAGGTAATTTCAATTGCAATAAGCCTGATTTAAACAGAATTTGGTGATATGAACATTTATTTCCTGATCATTTTAAGTATTGTATTTTGAATAATTAGTACTCAAACATTGTACATTATCATTTTATTTCAAATTAATATTGGTTCTTAGATGTGGTAAATTAATACATGTTAAGAATAATAACAACAAGAATAGGATTGTGATCATAAGCCAATGTCAATGAAATCACTTAGGTTCTCCCTAATTTCTGACTCTGATAACTTTACAGTACCCCAGCCTGGGCAGGTATTTATGTAGTTTGCATATGCGTATGACTGTGAATACATATCAACGGTGGTCCATGCCAGATTTACTTCTGTTAAGTAAATTAATCAGACTATAGTGTACTTCCCTACTGAACATTTAGTGTTGGATCATGTAACTCTTGCACCAAATAAACCAAAAACTATCCTTTAAATCATGAGACATGATATAAGTACATATTAAAATAAATCAATGTGATCTATTAATGAGTTCTGTATTAATCCCTCTCCCTCTCAAAGCATAATTAATATTTGGATATATCTCATTAAGTATAAATTAATTTTCAAAACCACTGACACTAGAGAATTATAATTATTTAATATATGAACTATAGCATACTATTGCCTTTTAATTAAAATCAGATACCTCATTTCCCTACTGTACTTTCAGGCAAACATTTGTCATTTTAAAGCTTGGGATATGGTTTTAAATTTCTTCACCTTTTCAAAATCAATGAAATACATTCATCCTTTGCAACAGACAGATTAGCAGTTTTGAGTTCAGGCTCTGAAAGCAGTCTACCTGGGTCCAAAACCCAGTTTTATCAATTACTAGCTATTTCAACTCAGTTACTTCATCACTCTTAATTTTGTTTCTCTCTTTCTTTTTTTTTTTTTTTTTTACTTTTAGAGAAAAAGAGAGAGATAGAGCATGTGAGCTGAGGAAAGGAGCAGACGGCAGAAGAGAGAATCCCAAGCAGGTTCTACAGGGCTCAATCCCACAACCCTGGGATCATGACCTGAGCCAAAATCAGGTGTCAGACACTCAACTGACTGAGCCATGCAGGCGCCCCTCTCTTTTTTATCTGTAAACTGAAGGTTAGTAAAAGTATATAACTCATATACTCATTGCAAAGGATAAGTGATATAGTACAAAGAGAAGATTTAGGATATTATTTGAGCAGAGCTGCCAAAGGAAAATCTTTGTCTATGGCATGGACAGTAGAAAGAAATTAAAGACTGCTAAGTACCCATATTAAAATACAGATGCCAAGATAACAGAAACACAGAGTAAGAAAGGATTAAAATGTCACAAAGGGATTAATGGGATTTCTCATTAACCAAGGTAGCCAGTGCAGAGTCAATGTATTCTGAGGATACTTGCTCAAGATGATTCTGGAAAACTGATTTCTAGGTGGCAAGGAAATGAAGCCAGTAGAAAGGTAGCAGAATGGAACGAAAAGTGGGCAACCTGGGAATCCACAAAACTCATGGGTGGAATTGTAAGTTTATTTGAAGATGAATAATGATGCCATTGAGAACTTGAGTGGGGAAGTGGCATTACTAAAAGAAGTCTCCTGAGCTTTCCCTGGTAGGACTGAATAGGGAGGAGACACAAGATTACAGACAGGAATATCAGGGAAAAATATTACTCTTACTCTGAGTAGTTTTACAAACTTATGATTTCATGAGTTACAGGAAAAATAATGACAGTCAAATGTGTGTGAGTGTGTGTAAGACTTTCAAATAAATAGTGGAGAATAATGGCATATCCTACATATTCTCCAGAAACAATACATAACAAGAAAAACAAATAGAACTAAAAAAATACCCAATTCATGTGTAATTAAAAGATAAAAAGAAATTACCTCTGTGGAAAAAGAAGAGGAAAGAAAAGAACAGGGAGGAGGAGGAGGAGAGGGGGAAAAGGGAGGGGTGGGTGAAAGAAAAAACACCTATCCCCAGTGAGCTATCTTTTCGGCTTTTATAGAAAACCTTTGCCAGGAGTAAGAATGTCAGGAAAGAGAGAAGAGGTGAGCCAGTGGCAGGTATAAAACTGAGCCAAAGGGGGAGGGGGAGAAGAGTTCCTTTTAAGTGTACAAGACCAAAAAAGAGTCATGCAGTTTGAGAACAATTACTGAAGGAAAGCACATGACATCTGAGGTTGCAATCTGGAAACATTACCTCTAGGAAAGAAGATTAAGAGGAAATTTTAGCAATCATTTAGGAAGTAAAAAATTAGCAAATGGGACATTTAGGATTCTACTGTGAAAAAAAGAAGCAACAAATTAGAGGTTATATAGAATCCCTCTCTTTCTCAAAAGCAAAAATGAAAAGGAAACAAAAGTAAAGAAATACAAGAGTACCACTGAAGACTCCATCTTACATAACATCAAAAATTTTCCAAGTGATTATATGAAAACTACAGCAATCTACACAACAAAATTATAATATAGCAGGAAAGGAGGACCAAGGTGTTTAAATCGATGAAACTCCATATCCTCATATGAAACTACGAACATTAACCATATACACAAAAACATAAAGCTAAACATTTCAAAATGAGTTAAAGACGATGCGATAAAAACATTTTTTAAAAAATATTTATTTATTTATTTTGAGAGAGAGAGAGCGCGCACAAGAAAAGGAGGGGCAGAGAGGGAAGGAGAGAAAGAATCCCAAACAGACTTCACATTGTTAGTGCAGAGCCTGACGCAGGGCCCAATCTCATGAACTGTGAGATCGTGACCTGAGCTGAAATCAAGAATCAGACGCCCAACTGAATGAGCCACTCAGGTGCCCCTGAAAAAAACACCTTAATAGAGAAATTAAAATGTAAAACAATAATCAGATAATAAAGAAGCATTTTTAAAAAGAGAAATACCTGATTAATCTAAAAATCAATGAAAGAAAAAGGCAAAAATTATCTCAGACCTTAGGATTAATTTTAATAAGGTCGATGAAAAAAAGACGCAAATGAAAATCTAATAAGGGATTGAAGGAATGGAGAAAAAAATGTCAATGAAATGAAATTGAGATAAATAAATTAAAAAGATCAAGAGAAAGTGGCTGAAAGAGAATGCAGGCAAAAAATATAAAATGGAACAGTACTAATATTTAAAATTGAAATCCAAGAAAGTTTCAAAAAACAATAGACCTGCATTTGCATACTAAAAGTGACACTAGATATCTGGAAAAAGATATGTGAGTAAATGTATAAGACTTGATTAATAAATAAAATACCCTTGATGATTTCAAGGATTTTTAGATCATATAATTTATAAAAGCAAAAGAATTAATCCAGAGATTATAAATCTCCAAAGAGATATAAAGTAAGGCAACAATGGAGCAGAATTAAACAACAAAACAAAAATTTATAGAACAAAATAAATACTAAATATGAAATCTATATAATATGATAAAAGGAATATCTCAACCAAAGATAGTGGGTGACCATTTGTCAAAAAGGATCAAGTTAGATACATACCTCACAATACACAAGGATAAATTTCAATTGATTTATAGGTCTAAATATAAAAAATTAAACCATATTACAAAATAACATGTGTGAATTCTACTATAACCTGTCCTGTTTACATGTGAAGGTTTAGAAACTATAGTTCAAAATCCAAATATAATAAAAGAAAACACGATAAATGTGACATAGAAAATAACTGCCATAAATACATTCAAAAGAAAACTGACAAACCGAGTGCAAATGTTTATAAAGTGTATTACAGATAGAGTGTTAATATCATATCATCATAGGTATTATACAGAATCTTACCCATTTAGTGGGTTTGTAATAATGACCAAGTACATGGTAGAAAAATAAGCAAAAGACAAAACCAGCTCACAAGAAAGATGCAAAATGTGTTTAAACATAAGGAAAATGCTGGGGCGCCTGGGTGTCTCAGTCGTTTGAGCGCCCGACTTTAGCTCAGGTCATGGTCTCACAGTTGGTGAGCCTGAGCCCCACATCGGGCTCTGTGCTGACAGCTCAGAGCCTGGAGCTGCTTCAGATTCTGTCTCCCTCTCTCTCTGCCCCATCGCCACTCATGCTCTGTCTCTCTCTGTCTTAAAAATAAATAAAACATTGGGGCGCCTGGGTGGCTCAGTCGGTTAAGCGGCCGACTTCAGCTCAGGTCATGATCTCCTGGTCCGTGAGTTCGAGCCCCGCGTCGGGCTCTGTGCTGACAGCTCAGAGCCTGGAGCCTGTTTCAGATTCTGTGTCTCCGTCTCTCTGACCCTCCCCTGTTCATGCTCTGTCTCTCTGTGTCTCAAAAATAAATAAACGTTAAAAAATTTTTTTAAATAAATAAATAAATAAATAAATAAATAAAATTAAAATTAAAAATTAAAATTTTTTTAAAAATAAGGAAAATGTTCAGCCTCACCCTGAATTTGAGAAATGCACATGCAAATACACTAAGATACTATTTTTCATTGGCAAAAATGAAACAAGATGACAACACATTCTCTGGGTGAAGTTCAAGTGAAAGAGGAACTCTCAACAATGCAATTTTGAATGCAAATTAGTATAAAGTTTGTAGGGGGGAATTTAGTAACATTTAATCAATAAAACTGCATATGCCCCCAAAAGTCAACATCTAGAAATTCTCCTTGAGTTACCGTTTGTAATTTCTTAAACCTGATATAAAGCCAAATGCCCATACACAAAATTGAAAACAAGCCACCTTGTTTTACTGTTGAATATGATGTTAGTTGTAGATTTAGCTTTTATAGCCTTTGTTATGTTGCAGTATATTCCTTCTATACCTAATTTGTTGAGAAATTTTATCATGAAAGCAAGGCAACTGCAAAAAGTCAGGGTTAAGGCAATAGAGAAAATTTTTAGCGAGACAGTGGTTCAATGTGCAGTCTCTGTAAAGGTGAAGGGCAGGGTTCTTGAGGAAAAACACTCAACACTGCATAATTCTATGGTTGTCTTATGCAGAGTCAAAATGGCAGCTGGTTTGATAATCTGTATTAAAAGCTGCTTCAACCTCTTTCAACAGAATGTTCAAACATTTGGTTTGATTCTTCATTTGGTTAAATTTCAATTTTTGATATGATACAATGTATTATTTGTATAATTTCTGAACTACTTCTAAGCTGCAATTGTAAAGCTACTGGTTTTCATTGTTTACTTAAGAAAGTGGAAATAGAATGCTCATTGCAGTCAGAAAAAAAAAAGGTTTGAATCTTGAGTTTAGCACTGTTCTGCAACCTTGGGAAAGGGACACAGTAAGTTATTATCCTCATCGGAAAATGGCATAAACATGTATCTATCACAAGACTGTGCAACTCTACATTTTATAACTTCTTAAAATTGTATAAAGAAGTCAACGGAAAGCTATTCTATCAGTTTTGACCCATTCAGACGATGAAAGGAGCTCTCACATACATGTTTCACAATGGAGGAGAAAACATTAGATACTAGCACTTCGGTTAAACTAATTTAGCCAGAATGTCCATGTAGGAATTGAAATGGTATATGTTGTATTTTACATTGGTTAAAACAACATGAGAGTGTGCGATGCACAGAATACATGCTTAGAAGTGAGCACTATCTAAATCTTTTGTAAGAGCAGAAAGATTTGAATAATACTTTTAATTTGGCACACAATTCTGACATTGGTGTTATACTTGAGCAAGACACATTTGTAAATGTGTCTTTTCCCATCTTCTAGACAGTTTTCTACTCTTATTTTTTTCCATATTGATATAAATGGTATAAAGAAAGTCTATTAAGGGGGCGCCTGGGTGGTTCAGTCGGTTGAGTGACCGACTTCAGCTCAGGTCATGATCTCACAGTTTGTGAGTTTGAGTTTGAGCCCCGCGTCAGACTCTGTGATTACACCTCAGAGACTGGAACCTGCTTCGGATTCTGTGTCTCCCTCTTTCTCTGTTCCTCCCTCACTCATGTTCTGTCTCTCTCTGTCTCAGAAATAAATAAACATTAAAAAAAATTAAAAAGAAAGTCTATTAAGAAAATTTTGTTCATCTCGTATACAATTGACTTAGGGTATAATAAAGAAATAACCTACAAGCTAACCTTAGGTTGTATTTTTAATACTCAGAAAAATTATTCCTATTTTAAAGATGTAAAAGACTGCTGGTTCTCAAGTGACTACTCAAGAGTTCATGCATGTTAATGACAATGACTTGGAAACACATACAGAAAGAAAAATAGAACTTGGGAATAGATTTGAAGAAATTAGAAGTTATAGAGAAATCTCCACATGTACCTCCCAAAACACCCACACCATAAAAAAAAATCATCAGTCTGGCTTCCAAACTTTAGCATCCTCAAGTGCTAATAAGTAAGAAGGTAGGAAAGGTCAAGGATGATTTAGGGGATATATTTTTTAGAAAAGAAAAAAGTGCATAACAACGTGTTCAAATCTTCTAGGGAACAGTACATGAAAGAGGAAGCAATGTCTTGAGAAGGTTCATTTTTGCCTCTGATTTGAGATTGGGAATTAATTCCCACATCAATATCCACATCAAATATCAGATACCAAAGTAAGGGAAACAAGAATGAGATACTGGTGTCAGTCCACAGCCACCTTCTCCTCTCTGTTTCAGAGGTGTGAAAAGCTACATTTTAGTGTAGTTATTTATTATACATGTTCTCCAAGCACCCAAAAGGAACTGAAGAGTACGAGCTGCCTCTGTATTAGAGGAGGAAGCTTCTGGAAAGAATATCAACAAAGAGCTCAATCTAATATGTAGTGAGTGATTTATGTGGTTAAATAGGCAGAATTTGTTAAGAAAAAAAGGACAAAGGTTATAATACAAACCAAGGAAATTATTTTTTTAAGATGATTTTGATGTAAAAGAAGAGGCCTGTATCTTGTTTGGTCATATAAAGATATGTCATGAAAATGATTTAATATTAATCAGGTCCCTCTGCAGAACAGCACACAGCATACTAGTCCCCTTGTATAAAGGACATATGTGCATGAGTGTGTACGTGTTTATGAAGAGAGAAGTTTCTAGAAGGACCCTTGAAGAGCCATTAACATAGTTACCTCTAAGGTATGCTACTACATTAAATCCTTGAGATATCAAGATTGACTTGTGAACATAGCATAGATTGGTGCTATTCTGATCAATGCATGTAATATTTGAGGGTACGGAACGAATGCATTTAATATATTTATTTCACCTCCCCGTCATATAGTAGGTGTTCAAATTGCTATTGGCCAAGAACAAATATTAGTCTTCACTGTATTTGTAAACCCAGGGAAAAGCATCTCAGATGGTGTCCTTCTTAAAATGATAGATGGCTGTCTTAAGTGGCGGAGAGAAAAATAATGTAACTGAAAACAAAAACTTGATTCTCTTCTCTCCATCTGCTTTTCTTATAGTAAACTTATGTAAGGACACATCTGATATTTACATCCTATCTTCTCACATGTGATGAAATTTCTGCAATTATAACCAATTTTAACTTCCCAAGTTTTTCCAAATGTAATCTCAAAATTCTAGGTAGGTAACACAGCTTTGGGAGAAGGACACTTACTTAAGTAATTAATGACATTAAACCAAGATAATTTTTTTTTCAGTGAATATGTTTATGGGGCTAGAGAAAGCTGCTCATTTTCCCCATGGGGAGGGGGGGCAGGGAGGGAGAGGGAGAGGGAAGTATTAGGGCTAAGAGGCTGATCTGGATCTGGTCCTCTCTACTCCTCACTCCACCTGAAACATTGAATAATTCAGTCCGCAGCGGTTTATTTAGGAAGTTGCTTGACTAATATGATAAAAATAATCTAAGGCAAAGCACACCCCAGCATAATTTTGGGAACCAAAACAGCATCGTAAAAGCATATTCCCAGCACAGTTTGTGAATCCAAATCATGTGTTTATGGGGTGGTCTGTACAAAAGAATCAGAACAGATTATTCTGCTATAAAGATCATAGCAGCGATAAAGTGAAATATGCCATTTGTTTAGTAAATACTATCTTCCACTCAATAATGCATTAATCCATGTCCTAATCCAATCAGGATCACTTTTTTCTTCTCACAAGAAGCCCATACAAGTGTATTATACTCAATAGTCAGAATATTTTATGCTAATTTAATATACCATTTTATTTATCCATTCAATGTTAAAATGAGAAAGAGTTATCCATTTCTTGAGGAAGAACTCTAAATGTGTGCCATGACAGATTTGAAAGTTTATTAATATATGTTAATATACTTATTATTCCTGAAAATAGTGATAATTCCCATTTACAAATATAATTTATATTGGCTCTATATTATTTAGAAGAGCGAGAAGAACGGCTATGAGGAAAAACACAGTCTGCATTTTAATACAAAGATTCATGGTAATGTTATCGTGTAATTTCATAATTTATACCAAGCATATCAGGTCTATGATATCTACAGGATATGCTTTGAAAGTCAAATGACTACAGCCTTGCATATAAAATTATAATATCTGGATAGTACATGAATAATGCAAGAGTGTACACTAAAATGTTCACATTAAATTTATCTGAATTGTTTTTGGCATAGTGAATTCCCTTTGAATCCATTCATTTCTTAGGCCAGGCAACAAAACTCTATGAAGATTTTGGTCCAAGTCTTCCATTTTCTGTATCTTCTTTTCATTTATCACAGCTAGATCAACCTAATTTCAAATTTCAGGCCTCCAAATCTAGGACTTTAAATTGTAAGTAAATTCTTGCATGAATTGTATAATTTCCTCTTGTCTAAAGTCAAAGGAAGAAGAATGCTTTAAAAATATTGATGTCATGGGTACATTTTGGCCTTCCCTGCCTTGTTTCTCTGGTTAACACATTCTTTAATGCCATCCCAGTCTGGAAATAATGATCCTGAATTTTATTAACTAGTAATATTTTTCATCAATGATTATTTAATATTCATATCGCATGATGCTTGTTAAGTCAACAAAGATACTTTCTGTTAAAACTATTTTGTTGTCCCTTAACTTTATCACACCCTAAAACAATACTGCCTGAGAGACATCTTCCACCTCCCTCCACACATGTATCACGTGCCAAGGTCTAGTGCAGTCCAAGGTAAAAGATGAGAAGTATGAAGCCCTACAGAGTGAACAGCTCAGCAGCCTCATCTATCAGAAAATATTGATTGGCTTGATAATAACTCTGTAAGTGTGAGACAATGGTTGTCCGGGGACTAGCCTTCCTAAAGTACAAGACAGAATTTATAGTGAAGTTCTTCGAAATTGATTGGGGGCCTAGAAGGTTTATGTGACAAATTGTGTCTGTTGCCTACACAACTGTCTTACCTCTCTGCTTGGAATAGATATGAGACACCAGGTACTACAGTAGCCATCTTATAACAAGTAGGTGACAAGCGTGAGGGAAAGGTTAAGAGCATTTAGAGATGCCAGTCATGCAACTGCAGAGCCACAGAACTTCAGCTGCCTGCTAACGGATCTTTTCTCTTGTGAAACTAATAAGCCACAACTTTTTTAACACCTGCATTTATATTTTATTTTCCTTTCAGTTGAAGGAATGTCTACTTTATTCAGTTTTCAATTTGTTCATCACTTGAGTGATTCGTTCTTAAGACTGAAATTAATATTGATATTGTACGTTGAGCTCCTTCTACTGCTCATTTTGGTCAAATCCTCTGTTTTGGAGGTGATAAGTAATTGTTATGATCTGAAAAGTCTACACAAGTTTGACAGTTAATATAAATAAGTGAAGTGTGTAAGAACAAGAAAATATTAACTAGAACAGGTGCCACATCTAACTGAAGAGGGATGACCAATCTAATGATGGCTGGTCACTGTTTCCCTGAGGAAATCCTATCTCAATATGTCAACGTTGCCATATATTCCAAGTTTTCAAGAGAAAAGTAGAAGAAACATGGGTTTGCATGTAACATTTCCCAAATTTTAAATGGTGACAACTAATTATTTTTTATATTTTTTAGTCAATATTTGAACAAATACTGTAAGGGTCAATCTGAACATATCTGAGTGTGGGCCAAATTACTATTTTAGAGTTAATTTTCTTAAACAAGAAGACCAAGACAATGTCCTTTTTGACATATCTCATTTTGACAAAATGATGTAACATGCAGCTTTCTTTGTTTTTCCTACTTCATGACAATTACACAAATAGATCTTAAATTATACCAGGCCATGAGAATTTCAATAGAAAGTCTGAACCAGCTGCAACCCCATATTTAGCTTTTTCACATCCCTTTAAATAAGCTTTAAAGTTGATTCTCATTTCAACTGAAAAGTTGAGAAAGAAAATAGGTCACAGCCTTAAGCAGATGGCTACTCGGAACTTCATGAAAGAAAAAAAAGGGGGGGGGATTGGTTTCTACATGTAAAATAGTCAGAAAATGAAGCAGATATTTCTGTGCTGTTAAGTGCACTGGGGACTCTTTCTTAACCTGCCTCAGCAACATGCTATGTATATTCCCATGAGTATGTTTTGAGCACATTTTTAAGTATCTATTTAATTATAGCTGTCAGGTCTGAAAAATGTCTTAGAGACGTGATGACAATTGCATGAGGTTAAAGAGGTTATCAGGTTAAAGAGATGGTGTTATGAGAATGATAATTTCTAACTGGGTCACAGAAGCAAGTCAGCTACTATAGCCATTGGACCAATATGTGTACAATATATGATGATGATTTTTCCTCATTTTTTATTCATATATCACTAATTCACTATACTTTGCAATTGTGAAAAAAAGCCTTTGCAATAATAAGAGCCATTACTGACTGTAGTAGAGTTTCAAAGTTGCCTAACTGCATCTATTCTGTCTTCCATTTTCTTAGCAGAATTTTGACTTACCTTAGAAATTTTCTCTATCCCTCTTTGTAGGACTCAAATGATTTGAGTGGGATTAATTCCACTCAAGCTGCACTGATGGAATTGACTTCTATATACTGAGTGGTAGAATCACATCTTCACAGTGACTGGAAGGGAATAGGTGTGATGTAGGAAAAAGAATAACAACTGGGGAAATAGTATATGTGAAGGTTGGGGTAAGAAGGAATATATGATATACTCCAAAACATATCACATCTAATGTACATGGAATGTGGATAGTGAAGAAAGACAGTGGAGAAAGAAAGCCAGAGATGTAGACACAGTGCTGTGTTTACGAATCATTGTAGGCCTTGAAAAGGATGGGGACTTTATCCTGATGTGGTGTCATTGAATAATTTCAAGCAAATAATCGTCATAGTCATATTTAACTTTAAAGAAAAAAAAACATTCTGGTTTTTCTCTGTGTGGAGAATGGACTAGTCAGAAGACAGGATGCCTTGGCTGTACAGAGACCACTTACGAGGCTATTACAGCCATCCAGGTGAAAGATGATAGAGATTCTGACCAGTGTGGTATTGTAGAGACAATTAATACACATGGTCAAGTAGCACAGAGATGCTTTGACTCCCATACATCAATATTTACAAAGTATCACAGGAGTAGTAGATAATTTTGTAAAATCTCAGTGACAGAAAAGGTCATCTTAAAGTGAGGGAATGAGAAGAGGATGCATAGATGATAAGATCTTTAGACTAAACATTAAAGGATAGAAGAGTCTGATGAAAAAAGGTAGAGGTTAGAGAGGCATCTGGGAACACAGTTAATAAGATGGGAAAGGACAAAGACTATTGGGCAGGGTGAATAGTAATTACACACATCTGGGACACAAAGGAAACACTTAATGCAGACATAGAAAACAAGGTGAGAAAGGCAGCTCTGGGCTTATTGTGTTGACCTTGACAGCAGGTTTACTCCTTTGTACATTATTCAACAGTAGGCATTGGCCCCTTGAAGGTTTTCAGAAAATCAATTTATCCAAACAAAGCTATGCTTTAATAGTATGTACCTAGCAGTAGTAGGGGCATGGCCTTTAGAATTCCAGAAAAGGAGAAGAATGAAAGAGGCCTAAGCGAATCCTAGCCATTTGTTGATATCAAAGCATAACAGGATAAGCGGTGCAAAAAAATAACTGAGACTTCAGGCTTCGTTGTTAGGTGGGTAATGATAACATTAATACAAGCAGAAAAGTCAAGAGAACATTATAGAAGAGGGTAATTGTATAAATATGTTAAAATGATGTGATGTGATGTCATTGCCATGTTTCCATAGAATCAAGTGACAGCTGTAACTGAGAAGGGAACAATTGCTATTTTCAAATGACGGCTTAAAAGTCACATGTGTTTACATTGTGGACACAATGGTCATGTCATCATCTATCAATGGCTGTTTTTAGGTGTGTAATTACTGACCTCCCTCCACCATCCATCATTAGTTGGTGAATTCATGGAGGCCAGAAACTGTCTTCTGTAGTCAGTAATGTCTGGAAAAAATAAAGGGTCTTGAGATCTGTCAAGGAGGTAGCTAAAGACTCCCATACAAAGCTCCTCAAGGCGCCACTGACTTTTCTATGATGAGGTTTGAAGAATATCCTCCTGCATAATGAGTCTTCTCTCTGCACTCTTTCATCCTAATTTGTCTACTTGACCAACTCTTGCATCAGCTCCTCTATGTATGTGTACTTTCAGCACAATGCCAGTGAAAGCAGAGGTTGTGCTCTGTGCCAATTAATGAGAAATAATCAGCTGATGATTCTTTGATGACTGTACTATCATGACACTATTCTCCTTCCCTGGTTTGTAAGAAGAATCGAATGCACACAGGAAACCTGCTTTAAAGATCCCAGAAGACTTAAATGTCTAAATTGTGATTTTAAAACCATAAAAAGCAAAGGAATCAGATTAGATGATTATAACCTACAGCACATTTTCCCCAAATTTTCTATTATAGCTTCCTAAATTCAAGGTACTTTTGAGTTGCCTTAAAATTTAATTCTTTTGGTTAATTGATATTTCCTGTTAGTTTTGTCCCAACTAATCAAGATTTTACTGTGCAGAAGTTAAAATGACTTATTTATTCAAGTACTATTTTCAAGTCCAATTGGTTTATTAAGTAAAATGCATTTGAACAATGAAACATAAAAGAAGTGGAATTTAGTCTAAGAAGGAAAGATACTGATTCTAGTCAAGGCTATTAGGTGAGTGTTTTTATTACATGTAAAGAAATATAAAATACGCCAGATTCTCTAACATTTCATCCTAATAAAATCATTTATAAGTCATTTTAAGAAAAGTTTATCTGATTTATGAAACAAATTTAGAAACGGTGAATGAGATAAGGAATTGTGTTTTATTTTTAATATAAACTACCACCGTAGCATGGAAGACTTAAATATTCTCATGTCAAAGGGACTTTTCAAAGATTGTGAAGCTCTAATAAAAAAAGATTTCAGCGCTATAATTCTACAGAAGCATCCTTCAAAATGGCTTTATACATTACACCCAGACAGCTTTTATTAATAGTTCTCCAATTATTTAACAGAATGAAGAATGACCTCACTTGGAATTTTATAGTAAGTTATCATTCACTTTTTGCTTGGAGTTTTTCTGTTAGGCAGTACCGGGATGGAAATGGATATAAAGTGGCATTTGGTACCAGGGATATCAGGGTAGTAGGCAGAACTAAAAATGAGTGAAGGAAAGAATATAAATTACAAGCTTCTCAGGCTAGGTTCAGATCTTCTAAGGATTTCATTTTTATTCCTCATCAGCCTCAGCAGATATTACTTAGATTAGTAAGAGCTCACTAATATACAAAGTAAATTACATTTGTATATATGATGAGGCTGCAATATGGTAAACAGAATGGGAGGAGCTGATAAAACCTGTAGCCCCGCAATAGCAAAATAAACAAAAAACATCTATGTTCCCCAACATTATCATGCTTCCCCTACTTGGACTGGTCTTCCAAAGCTTTAGACCTCAGGTCCTCAAACAATACTCTGAGCTTGTTACCATCTGCAAAGAAAGGAGCTGAATGCAGGGGGGTATCACTAGTCTCTGAGATGCTCAATTATCAGTGTCTTCCTTTTTATCCTACCCTTATACCTATATTTTATTAGGGCATTGATGATTTAGTCCATCCCAGTGAGAGCACATAATCCTTTTAGTTACCATTGCCAGAATGCAAAATAAATGAGGAGTGAGACTGTTGAAGAAAACAACTAAAGGTATAATGTGGAAAACCCAAAATGAACAGGAAGGGAAAGAGATACATTTCCGACCCCAAAACAAGGGAACGATGGACTTGCTACAGGTTTTGTTTTATCCAGACTGACAATACCTGACAAATACAACAGCAGGATGATCTACCTACACCAAAAAAAAAAAAAAATGCATATAAATATATACACATATTCAACATATACATACTCAGCATTGGATTAGAACAAAGTTTGATAATGAATTTACTTATTTCAATTTTAACCAGAGAAACATTCATCTGACTATAAACAGCAGTCAAGTAGGTCCTGGCTGTTTTAACTTTGATAGAAGTTTTAGTGACCAATTGAGAAGGGAGGGGATGGAACCCTTCCGTATCACTGCTTTCTAGAAGTGGGAAACCTAAAGAAAAGGGTGCCAAATCCCAATGCAGACTATTTTAGGTTTAAGAGTACAGGTATAGGGGTCACTCACAGCTGTTTTTTGCCCATTCCCGACCCTGCTTTTTGATTCCCAAAAAGGGTAGTATCAAGGTCCATAACATACTAGAAAAGCCCTAGATGCCAAACATAAGAACATGGAAGAGAGGAGACTAAGACAAGTTTTACTGCTTGCCCTTAGTTAGAGAGTAGAACGGAGACATTGTAGTTTCTTGTGATCTTGCCAAGTTCGTTAAGACTAAACATTCCAGTCAGAGGTAAACACTCAGATAATAAATCGATGGCTTTACTTGAGAGCAAAAACTCATATTCTCTTTTGTGAGCCTGCAAGTGATTAAGGATTTGAGGTTACATTACTTTATTTCACCACAACCAACTTGAGAGATTGAAGATAATCAGCAAGTAGATGGCTTACATGTCTTCTGAACAACTTCCACACTTCATTTTCCAACATCCCTGCCACACCAAGTATCTCACTGCTCTGTACACATGCTAGGACCTTGCATACTCTGTCGTGTACATGCTTTAGGGAATCTTCCCACTTTATTTTTTAACCCTAGAAAGTTCCTACTCAGTCTTCAAGATCCAGTTTTGATGTTCTCTCCCGGGAATTCTGAACTTTCTTTGGCTCTTGCAAGCTGATCCTTGCCCCTATGTACTATAAAATTCTATTTATACCAACGTCCCCACTCGAGTGCAAACTCTTCAAATGAAAGGTGGGAATGATACATAACCAGTTTTATTCCTATTTGCTATAGCACACTTCCTCATATTTAATAATTCGAAAATGAATGAGTAGATGTGTGTTAAAAATGCAAAGTGATTAGTATGAAAAGGGATTAAATTACCTGTGTCTTTTTCTAACTTTTTGGAAGCAATACAATATTCCCTCTACCAGTGATATGGAATATTTTTTAAAATATTTTTTATGTTGATTTATTTTTCAGAGAGACAGGCAGATGTGAGTTGAGGAGGGGCAGAGAGAGAGAGGGAGACAGAATCCAAAGCAGGCTCTAGGCTCTGAGCTCTCAGCACATAGCCCAATGCAGGGCTCCAACCCACAAACCATGACATTATGACCTGAGCTGAAGTTGGACACTTAACCAACTAAGCCACCCAGGCACACCCGGAATATTTTTTTTAAATAACATGAAAAAGTCCTTTATTTGAGAATCCAGAGACCTAATATGTAGGTCAAACTCTGCCACCACCTAACTTTATGTCATTTGACCTCTCTGGGCCTTAATTTCCTCAGCAAAAAATCAGGGTGTTCTAAAGTCCCCTCCCACATAAAAATGCTCTAATTTCTTAGTAACTCTCCCAGAGCACTTTCTTTACCAAGAAGGAAGGAAACAACTTAGGCAATGGTCAAGACAAACTTTTAAGACAAACAGTCTATTAATCTAATGGAAAACACATGATGAAGTAATGAAAAAGGAAATAACCTCAAACTGGAAGCAACCTCATTTTCACCATTCAGTTTACCTGTGGCAGTTGGCAAAAAAAAAAAAAAAATGCACCTCTTTTCATGTGGGATTCCAACTTTAAGGCAGCACATGCTCAAAAGGCATGCATTATGTTGCCCTTAGGGACAGCACATGTGACAACTGGTGTAAATATGATCAACCTAATTTGGCTTTGAGCCCTAAAATAAGCCAGACCTAAACTGAGCCAGACTGAAAGCCTGTAACCACAGTTCTACTTTTGATCAGGAGAAAGGGCAGAATAAATAGTTATAGGATATATGTTAAATTTTCTGCAGAAATAAACTATGGGACAAATACAAAATAATCCCGTACATGAAGTTTATAACCTTGACCAAGTTGTCTGGTATTCTCTATGGCCTCTACTGAGATTACCCTCTTGCACCTAATTTTTAAGGAATTAAGAAGAAGTAAATGGGAAAATGTATCAGTATAAAAGCACCTGCAGAAATAGCAACTGAACATCTTCCGTCAAAACATTCATGGGCACCTATGTGGCAGTAATGAAAAATATCTAAATATAAAAACAAGAAATAAGGGGTGCCTGGGTGGCTCAGTTGGTTGAGTGTCTGACTCTTAATTTCAGCTCAGGTCATGATGCAAGGGTCACGGGATTGAGCTCCAAGTCAGGCTCTGCACTGAGCATTCAGCCTACTTGGGATTCTCTCTCTCTCTCTCTCTCTCTCTCTCTCTCTCTCTCTATCTCTATCTCTCTCTCCCTGTGCCTCTCTCCCTGACACTCTCTCTAAAATAAACAAAATTCTTAAAAATAAATAAACAAGAAATTAAAATAGTAACAGCAAATACCTGTAATCCCCAAAAGCTAACGATATTGACAGTTTCCTAAGAATTAAATATTTAACACTATAAAGGAATTCTTAATTTTATTATAGTTTCTGTGATGTGATATTATAAATAGCCAAAAGCACATTTTAATTTGTTTCTCAGTTTTCACTATCTCACACTTTCAGAAAGAAAATAAGCATGTGAGAGTTGGTGTTTCTTCAGTTTTATTTTTTCCCTTTACTTAGGCAGTTGGGGATAGGAATGTTTTAATTTATTTCAGGTAATTACTTTTTCCCTTTAAAGATGCAATTGTTAAATAAAAACCCATTTAATATTAATGTGATTTCCACCACATTCAAATCATCAAACATTCAAGTCAAATGATGACTTCCCCTTAATAGATTCTTGGCAGCTAGGTTTCATCTCCTAATTCTTGTTGCAACCAAGAGGGAGAATAATCAATGTTGGGGCACACTGAACGTACTGTCTAGAATAGTTTATAGCAGTAGTAACATTGCCACATGCACCTGCAAGTCATAACTTATGTTCTCTGATATAAGATGAATGCATGGCTTTCACACATAGTGACTGAGTGCTTACTTCTTTCTACTACATTCTAGGCATGGTAGGGAAAATTAGTAAAAGGGCGAAAAAAGAAAACATAGTGTATGCCCTCAAGGAGCTTAATGACAGCGGAAATAGAACATATAATAATGAAGGGGTAAGTGTCCAATTACATAGTACAGAATAAAAGAGATCAAGTTTTCATGGGAAGTTTACTATTTAGCAGAAATGAATGAATGCCTATATATTGAGCTTTATTTTTAGCTGAGAATTTATCATTATCAGCATTTTTGTAATGAATAAAATTAGGATTGCCAGCTTTCCCCAAAATCAGATTAATTCAGAGTTTTCATTAATATCTGCAGATTTGTCTTCCTAAATTTTGTTCATTTACTGAGCTGCTTCTGAGACCTGACAATGGGACTTAGCAGCCCTTACGTTTGACAGGATCAAAGGCTAAGATTAGCTCAAGTTCATACAGTTTCCCAAATGGAGTGGATTTGGGGGGGTGGGACTCACTTAGGGTCTGCCATCACACATGACCTCAAAGAACCACAGTCCTGATAGGACTTCATCTGCACTTCCCGTCTGGCATGAGAGTTTGCTGTGCTGAGGCCTCTACTCTGAGGCAATGCCTTCTGAGTCATAGAAGATTCCATCTATGTTTTGCCAATAAATTCTTAAGCTTTAAGACTGAGGCCCACAGCATCCAGATTGGTAAGGAAGAAGTAAAATGTTCACTATCTGCAGATGACAGGACTCCACCAAAAATATACTGGAACTGATAAATGAAATCAGTAAGATCACAGATACAAAATCAATATACAGAAATCCATTGCATTTCTATACACTAATAATGAGGCAACAGAAAGATAAACTAAGAAAACAATCCCATTTATGGTTGTACCAAAACTAGTAAAATACCTAGGAATAAAGTGATCCAAGGAGGTGAAAGACTTGTTACCTGAAAACTATAAAATATTGATGAAAGAAATTGAAGAGGACACACACAAATGTGTGTCATGACACATACAAAGGTATGTCATGCTCATGATTTGGAAGAAAAAATATTAAAATGTCCATACTACCCAAAGCAATATATATATTTAATTCAATCCCTATCCAAATAACAAGGCATTTTTCATAGAAATAGAAGAAAAATTCTAAAATATGTATGGAACCACAAAAGACCTGAAATAGCCAGAGCAATCTTGAAAAAAAAAAAAAAGAACAAAACTGGAGATATCACAATCCCAGATTTTAAGATATATTAAAAAACTGTAGTTATCAAAACAGTATGGTACTGACACAAAAATAGATATGTAGATCAATGGAACACAACATAAAATCCAGAAATAAACCCACACTTACACAGTCAATTAATCTTTGACCAAGGAAGCATGTTATGCAATAGGGAAAATAATATCTCTTCAACAAATGGTGCTGGGAAAACTGGACAGCCATATGCAAAATAATGAAACCAGGCCACTCTCTTACAGACATATACAAAAATAAACTCAAAAGGCATTAAGGATCTAAATGTGAGACCTGAAACCATACAAATCCTACAAGAGAGCACAGGCAATAATTTCTCTGACATTGGCCATAGCCATTTTTCTATAAATGTCTGCTGAGGCAAGAAAAACAAACACAAACTACTAAAACTACGGCAAAATAAAAAGCATCTGCACAGCAAAAGAGACAATGGGAGAAGATATTTGCAAATGACATATCTGTTAAAAAGGCTACTATCCAATACAGATGAAGAATTTATACAACTCAACACCTAAAAGAACTAAAAACAAAAAACAGAAATAATCCAATTAAAAAATGGGCAGAAGACATGAATAGGCATTTTTCCAAAGAAGACATCAAGGTGGCCAACAGACACATGAAAAGATGCACACCATCACTCATCATCAGCGAAACAAAAGGCAACCAATGGGATGGGAGAAAATACTTACAAATGACATATCAAATAAAGGGTTAGCATCCAAAATCTATAAAGAATTTATCAAACTCAATACCCAAAAAACAAATAGTCCAGTGAAGAAATGGGCTGAGGACACAGATACTTTTTCAAAGAAGACATCCAGATGGCTAACAAACACATGAAAAAATGTTCAAGATCTCTCATCATCAGGGAAGTACACATCAAAACCACAATGAGATACCACTTCACCCGTCAGAATGGATAACATTAACAACTCAGGCAACAACAGATGTTGGTGAGGATTCAGAGAAAGAGGCTCTCTTTTGCACTGCTGGTGGGAATGCAAACTGGGGCAGCCACTCTGGAAAACAGTATGAAGGTTCCTCAAAAAGTTTAAAATATAACTACCCTATAGCCCAGCAATTGCGCTATTAGGTATATATCCAAGGGATACAGGTGTGCTGTTTCGAAGGGGCACATGCACCCAAATGTTTATACCAGCACTATCAACAATAGCCAAAGTGTCGAAAGAGCCAAAATTTCCATTGACAGATGAAGGGATAAAGAAGATGTGATACACACACAAACACACACAAACACACACACTGGAGTATTACAAGGCAATCAAACAGAATGAAATCTTGCCATTTGCAACTACATGGATGGAACTAGAGGGTATTATGCTAAATGAAATTAGTCAGTTGGAGAAAAACAAATATATGACTTCACTCATATGTGGAATTTAAGATACAAAACAGATGAACATAAGGGAAGGGAAGCAAAAATATAAAAACAAGGAGGGGGACAAAACCTAAGAGACTCTTAAATACAGAGAACAAACTGAGAGTTTCTGGAGGGGTTGTGGGTGGGGGCGATGGGCTAAATGAGTAAAGGACATTAAGGAAGACATTTGTTGGGATGAGCACTGGGTACTATACATAGGGGATGAATCACTGGAATCTAATCCTGAAATCATTATTGCACTTTATGCTAACTAACTTGGATGTAAATTTAAAAACAAAGAAAGAAAGAAAGAATAAGAAAAAGAAGAAAACACAATGAGGTATCACTTCACCTGTCAGAATGGTTAAAACCAACAACACAAGAAACAAGTGTTGGTGAGGATGTCGAAAAAGGGGCACCCTCTTGCACTGATGGTGGGAATGCAAACCAGTGCAATCACTGTAGAAGACAGTATGGAGTTTCCTCAAAAGATGAAAAATAGGGGCGCCTGGGTGGCGCAGTCGGTTAAGCGTCCGACTTCAGCCAGGTCACGATCTCACGGTCCGTGAGTTCGAGCTCCGCGTCAGGCTCTGGGCTGATGGCTCGGAGCCTGGAGCCTGTTTCCGATTCTGTGTCTCCCTCTCTCTCTGCCCCTCCCCCGTTCATGCTCTGTCTCTCTCTGTCCCAAAAATAAATAAAAAACGTTGAAAAAAAAATTAAAAAAAAAAGATGAAAAATAGAGCTTCCTTATGATCCAGTAATTCTACCATTGGGTATTTACCCAAAGAAAATGACAACACCAATTCAAAGAAATATATGCAGCCCTGTTTACTGTAGTATTACTTACAATAGCTAAATTATGGAAGCAGCTCAAGTGGCCACTGAGAGATGAATGGGTAAATAATATGTGGGTTGTAAAAAAAAATAAAGTAAAATAAAATAAAAAAAAATATGTGGGTTGTGGTGTGTGTGTGTGTGTGTGTGTGTGTGTGTGTGTGTAGTTCAGCCATAAAAAGAATGAAAGCTTGCCATTTGCAACAACATGGATGGATCCAGAAGGTATAATGCTAAGTGAAATAAGTCAGATAAAGACAAATACCATATGATTTCACTCATATGTGGAATTTAGGAAACACACGAACCAAGAAAAAAAGAGACAAACCAAAAAATAAATTCTTAACCATAAAGAACTTACTTATGGTTACCAGAGGGGAGGTGTGGGGGGGATGGGTGAAATTGGTCAAGGGGATTAAAAGGACACTTACTGTAGGGTGCCTGGATGGCTCAGTCAGTACAGCATGTGATTCTTGATTTCTGAGTTGTAAGTTGGAGCCTGATGTGGGTGTAGAGATTACTTAAAAATAAAAATATTTTTTAAAGACAGTACACTCTTAGTGATAAGCATTGAGTAATGTGTCTAATTGTTGAATAACTGTATTGTGTAGCTGCAATATAACACTGTTAACTGTACTGAAATTAATTTTTTTAATTTCAAAAAAAAGAAACAAAAGAGTGAGGCCAGAAGGCACTGATGAGTGATGTATAATGAAAAATAATAGAATACATGTGCTTCTCACTTCATGTGAAAGTTAAAGATTTGATATAATCAACATAAATATTTCATAAATGAAATATAAGTTTCATATAATCCCATCTAAAGATAGAATTCCAATTAAGGTGTTTTGCTATTATGAAGTGTGTTTCATTTACACTAGACCCTCAGAGAAGGGAGAATACTTTCAGCCTTCCCAGCTTTGGAAGCAGCATCATGGGAAATTGGTGAGTCACTACTGTTAAAGTAATCACTGCAGTTACACTAACCACATAGGGTCTAAAAACCTTTATGAGACCTGTCCCCCTGTTAACCCTGATGCCATCTCTCCCACTTCTCCACACGGGTTTTGCTTCTCCAGACTTTTACTCAGGATGAAGGTCTTGATAGTCCCTCCACCTAGGAAATGCTTCCCCAGATAGGCACATCAGCCTTTTCTCACCTCCTTAACTGTATGCTTTGCCATAACTTCTTCAGGAATGCCTTCACTAAGCACTCTCTCCTTTGAAAACTGTACCTTTCTTAATGGTATTTCCTTTTCTGCTTTATATATCTCTGTATACTAATCAGCAATAAAAAGGACTGAACTACTGATACACATGACCACTGAGATGGATCTTAAGGGTATTATAATGAATGCAAAAAAAGAAAAAAAAAAGCCAATCTCAAAGGTCACACACTGTGTGATTCCATTGATACAACATGCTGTCGATAACAGAATTATAAAGATGGAGAACACTTGCCAGGGATTAGAAAACTGGAGGGAGGATGTGCTATAAAGGAGCAGCATTGGTCATATGTGATCAAATGCAATAGAATTGTGCACAAAGGTATGCCAAAAAATGAGTGTCTGAAAACATTGGTAAAATATAAGGAAGAGCCATGGTCCACTCAATTTTATTGTGCAATATTCAATAAATGCACTAGGGTAATTTTTCATGAATGTACTATTCGTGGTTCTGATAATGTGCTGTTATGAAAGATGTTACCATTGGGGGAAGCTTTAGTGATGAGTACAGAAGACAGACACATCTGTGCTATGCTGAATTCATGTGAGTCTATATTTACAAGAAAAAGTAAATAAAATAAAAAATTAAAATAAAAAATTCTTTCTAGCACTTATTACCATCTAACATTTGTACAATTTACTATTTATTTTCGATATTTTCTCTCCTCTAATATATAAGGTCAATGTAGACTAGGAATTGTCATTTATTTTTGTTCAGTGCTGTATCCACATTACAGAGTATAATTCTAGGCACACAGTAAGCTCTCTATGAATAGATACTGAATAAATTTATGATTAATGAATATATTTTACATTAAAAATCATCTTAACATTGTGATTAATATCATGACCTTTGATTTTGATCCCAGCTCTTCTATTATCTAGTAAATCTTCATCAAATCTCTTGGAACTTTTTATTCTATTTTCTCATCCAAAAAATTAATAATGCTTAAAAGGTTAAACTGAAAAAAAAAGACCATACACACACAATAATACAGATAGAGGGATATTATTTGAGATAATCTTTTTGGAAATAATTAGAGGAATATGCTTCAATAACCTTATAAAACTAAGATCATTTGACTTATAGTTTATGAGAAATGTGGACATAGTTTTAAGAGCAGGCATGATCATCACATTATTTTTGTAGTGAGAAAATTGGAAAAAATGTAAATGTCCAATAATAAAAAAAAAGAACTATGATTTTAGCATATTATAGAGTACTCTGGAGCATTTTTTTTTTCCTGAAAACAAAGACTTCATTTCATTTTATGAATGATTCCTTATTATGCACAGATCTAAACCTATAGATCTAAATCTATAACTTAGTCATAGGCAGATTTTAAATTTCTGTTCTTTATTAATGTCATCACTACCAACATCATTATTTAAAAAGATTCTCCTTTCTTACCTTTTGCAACATGCCTGTATTTGCAAAAATAATTTCATTTGTCATTTATAAGGGAGATTAACTAAGCATGCATCCCACTATTTTGATCTCCTGTCATTATTAAATCTACAAATAAAGATAATGTTAAGTGATTAATAAAATGCTCTTCTCCCAGAATGTGTTATTATACATGATAAGTATACATACTAAATGAAACACAATTGCTAAATAAAAAAATAGGGGCACCTGGGTGGCTCAGTCAGTTAAGCATCCAGCTTCAGCTCAGGTCATGATCTCACAGTTCATGAGTTCCAACCCTGTGTCGGGCTCTGTGCTGACAGCTCAGAGCCTGGAGCCTGCCTCAGATTCTGTGTCTCTTTCTCTCTCTGCCCCTCCCCCACTCATGCTCTGTCTCTCTCTCTCTCTCTCTCTCTCTCTGTCTCTCTTTCTCTTTCTGTCTCAAAGTAAATAAACATTAAAAATAATTTAGAGGTGCCTGGGTGGCTCAGTGGGTTAACTGACTTTAGCTCAGGTCGTGATCTCACAGCTTGTGAATTTGAACCCCGCGTCAGGCTCTGTACTGACAGCTCAGAACTTGGAGCCTACTTCAGATTCTGTCTCCTTCTCTCTCTACCCTTCCCCGACTCCTGCTCTGTCTCTCAGTCTCTCAAAAATAAATAAATGTTAAAAAAATTTAAAAAATAAATAAGTAAATAAATATCTGTTCCTCAATTCCACACATAGGGCAAAGTAATGATGACAAAGTGATATCCTTATATTGAAATTATTAATATTTTGCATTTGAAATATCATAGGCATTTTTCTATTGAGAAAGAAAAAGTGATTAAGTCATGTCAATCAGCCCCTATTCATAAATTTGAGTGCAACATTTTATGTGATAAAACTAGTTTAAGGTGAAAAATTATATGTGAAGAACGTCAATTATTTAATGAATCTCTTTTAAAAAGATCAAATTTCAGATGAATACCATTGGCTTTTCATCATCTGTGTAAAGGATCTCTTATTTTGAGACAGGGTGCTGAAGAGTTGTTAAAAAGGAAAAGCAGAGGGAAAAAAGAAGCAGCAGCAAGGAATGCATCCTCTCTCCTTGAGTGATGAAGCTTTGACCACTTCTTTCCCGAGCTATGCATTTATTCAAGAAACAAATGGCAGTAGAGTACCACTGCATGGTACCTGGTGTTGGAGATGCCACACAGATTAAGCTCCAGTTAGAGCCTTCTATAATCTCAAAAGCACAAGGGGAGATAATGTGTATACATTTAAATTAAACTTAATTAAGTTCCCCTGGGTGGCTTAGTCAGTTTAAAGACTTGATTTTGGCTCAGGTCAGGATCTCATGGTTGGTGGGATCAAGCCCCACATCAGGCTCTGCACTGAGAGCCTGGAGCCTGATTGGGGTTCTCTCTTCCCTCTCTCAATGTCCCCACCCCCACAGCTCTCTCAAAATAAATAAACATTAAAAAATCAACATCACTAAATATAAGTAAGTAAAACTAAGTACAATTATGCAATAATTCATTATGTTTCAGGTACACTGAATTAATTCTTATATATAAACACACATTTTGCTCTTGAAAATCAAGTCTCAATTTTCTGACAATAAGCCTTGGTCATTTTCTGGCTGAGGTCTTTCAAAAATGCATGGCCTCATACTCTAATTGTATTTTCTATTCCCTCTTTATTGTGAAATGCTAAGCTTCTTTCATTTGGCTAATTAAGAGGCCCCTTACACCACACACTATCTTTGGGCTGCTTAATTTACCAACTCACAATCTTTAACTGTTTTTATTTGTTAAATAGGCAACATAAAAGCAATGAGAAGTTAATTAGTATAAACTCCAATTAGGAATCATAATACTGCTGTCTCCTGGTATAATCAGAAAATGCTACTTGTGGATTTCTTTCTATATGTGCATATGTTTTTTTTCTATTTCTAGTAAGATTCACTACTGTTACTGTTTTTTAATTTATTTTTTTACCATTTATTTATTTTTGAGAGACAGAGAGAGACAGAGTGTGAGTGAGGAAGAGGCAGAGAAAAGAGGGGGGACATAGAATCAGAAGCAGGCTCCAGGCTCTGAGCTGTCAGCACAGAGCCCGATGCGGGGCTCGAACTCCTGAGCTGTAAGATCATGACCTGAGCGGAAGTTGGATGCTCAACTGACTGAGCCACCCAGGCACCCCACTATTATTACCGTTTTATGAAACATTATCTTCTATTTGATCCTTTTCAAAATAGATATGACTAAATAAAGCAAACCTGATTTTGTTTCAAGTCTGTACCAAGAAAAATCAGGGACTGTACAATATGCAAAATTTCAAACATACCAAAGAGACACATTTATCTTTCTTTTTATGTTTATGGTATACTATATTTCAGAGGGAAATCTACTATTTTTCTTGGGTTAATGATGGATATTGTAATTGACCTATCCCAACACAGTTTACCCATCCACCTTTTAAAAAGATGTAAGATTTCTCTGCACAATGTCTATAATAGAGTTATCTATCCACTTTTTTAAAGTTTATTTATTTATTTTGAGAGAAAGAAACACATACATGCAGGAAAGGGGCAGAAAGAGAGTGGGAGAGAGAGAATCCTAAGCAGGCTCTGTGCTTTGAGTGCAGAGTCTCATGCAGGGCTCAATCTCACTAACAGTAAGATCATCGCCTGAACCAAAATCAAGAGTTGGCCACTCAACCAAGTGAACCACCCAGGCACATGCTCTATCCACCTTTTTAAAAATTTCTAAAGAAAGAAGGTGCGCTCCTTCCCATACTCGCCCTGGTTTTATCAAACAATTGTTAGAAAGACCTTCTTTATGCTGAGCCAAAATCTGCCAGTCCTGATGCCACCTAATATCCCTGGCTTTAGTTTTACATGAAGGAACACATCTAATTTCTATTCTCTGTGACGGCCCTTTCAACACTCATAATAGATACCGTCCTCCCCATATTTTGCCATGTTTTCTCTTTCCATAGCTACATTTCTAATTCCTTCATTATAGCTGCTAAATCTTTGAGAATTATGATTGTCTCCTTGTATATAGTCTTCATTAAGGGACAGCATCTCAGGTGTCTTTTAATTGGCATTTCAAACACTAGAATATTTACCTACTGTGTTCTAGAGCAACACCAAGCAACATGAATATAATGCAAACCATGCATGTATAAGCTTAATTTTTTGTAGCCATGTTAATAAAAAATAAAGAGAACTAAGTGAAATAAACATACTAAGATGTTTTATTTAACCCAATGTATCAAAACCATTAATTTAATCTGTCAAGAATATGACATTTTACTACTGTTTTACATTTTCCTTGTTTTTTTTTTTTCTCTAAGCCTTCGAAATCTGGTGTATTTTATACTTACGACACACCTCGATTTGGACTAGGCACATTTCAGGTGCTCAATAGCCACATGTTCAGTGGCTACAGTACCAAACAGAACAGTTTTAGATAGTTTATTTTATTAGCTCAGCCTAAAATTATATCAATGTTTCTAAAGTTCATGTGACAATCTAAGTTCACACTGCATATGGTCAATGAAAATATCTAAATTGGCCTATCAGTTACTATTCCTCATACTATATTTTAAGAAGTATATTTTTGTTATAAAACACATGCTCAAGTTCATTCTAACCACTGGCAGGTGCCTGTTGACATGGGCCAGCATACCCACCTCCAGATTATTGGTAATCTTGACTCTGTAGTTTACTAAATCAATTTGCCATTTTGACTGGCTCATTCTACACTTTGATAAGTATTCCTTTATTTATTTAAAACTGGTTTACCAAAATAAATTAGTTAACTAGTTTTACCAAAATAAGTAGTTAACTAGACTTTTTGTGATCATTTTGCAATATACTCAAATATTTAATCAGTATGTTGTATAAACTGAAAGTAATACAGCTGACCCTCGAACAATGCAGGGGTTATAGGGCCCCACCTCACCCAGGGGTGGAAATCCCCCAAAACTTTCAGATCCCTAAAAGCTTAAATAATAGACTATTGTTGACTTGGAGGCTTACCAATAACAGAAACAGTCAATTAACATATACACTGTACATTTATATTTTTATTATAAGATAAGCTAGAGACAAGAAAATGTTATTAAGAAAATCAAAAGGAAGGGCGCCTGTGTGGCTCAGTTGGTTAAGCCTCCAAATTCAGCTCAGGTCATGATCTCACGGTTCCTGGGTTTGAGCCCCACATGGGGCTCCATGCTGTCAGCACAGAGCCTGGAGCCAGCTTCGGATCCTCTGTCTCCCTCTCCGTCTTGCCCTTCCCCACTCACACTCTCTCTCCCTCTCTCAAAAATAAACAAAGATGAAAAAAAAAAAAAGAAAATCAAAAGAAAAAAATACATTTATTGTACTATACATATATTTATTGAAAAAAATCCACGTATAAGCAGGCCAGGATGGGCTGGGCCAAGGATGATAGCAGCTGGTGGGGGAAGGGAGGGTGCTGGCCCAGAAATGGGGATGTGATACAGCCTTAGGGGCTAGGCTCAGCAAAGGCAGCCACAGGGGCATGAGGGTGAGCAGAGGAGGCCCATGGGTAGCAACAGCAGCCTCGGGGCTCAGTACAATTGCCCGATCAGTCTGGAGGTGTACCACTCATTGGTACCCATCAGCAGCTGTGGCCACACATGAGTGCCTAGATTGTAGGAGGCCTATAGGGTAAGGTGCCACCAGGGAGAAGGATCTGAGCTAAACTTCGAATTGCCCGAGTTCAGGGAGCCCAGGGCAGAGGACCTGGGAGGACAGAACATGGGGGCACGGGGCTCCATGAATAAACCTACTATTTCAAAAGCAAAAGACAATAAATGCTGTGCAGTTGAATTAGTGATAAACCAAAAAATAAATTAGTAGCTACTGCAAAAGGGAAAAATTGTAACTACTGTTTTCCAAAGCTTAGGTTCCTTCCTGCCTGCCTGCCTGCCTGCCTTGCCTCCCCATCTCTCCCCTCCCTTCCTTCTCCCTTCTAGGACTCTTCTCCTTTAAACAACAACAACAACAACAATAAATAACCCAAAATTGACATTAATATACATTTCATACTTTATAATCTCTCTCTAGTAAGGAGAAGGTTAACTAGGAAGACATTTTTGTAGCAGCAGCTACAGGAGAACATGGAAGGTGCATTCTATGGGTTCTGGAGGCAGGAGGCTCTCAGGGTCAACTTCAAGTCCCATGTATTTGAATAGAGTCACTTTCCTAGGCTGAAATTTCCCTGAGTTTATTATTAACAGGATTATTTGAAATATTTGTGTGCCCCAAGTGTATGAAGTTTAATAGCTTAGATAATCCCATGACCAGATCATGCACTCCCACAGACTTCTTAAATATGTGTCTGTAATTGTAAAGCACTGAAGTATTAAGGCTCAGAATTTAATTAGATAATTCACTAGAGACGAGTTACTTTTTCAGGCAGTAGCGCATGCAGGATTCACTTTACAGTGATTACATCTTAGTTAAAATAGATATTTATCATAAAGCGGGCCTTGTCTACAAAGTTACAAACTAGTAGGGACATAAAGGGAAATAAATGCATCCAACTCTAGATAATAACAATACTGTTTTTTTGCAGAGCATCAACTCTGGAGGACAGACAACAACACAGCAACTGTATCACATATATAATTTATGTGTTCCTTCTATTAGATACTATTTAAGAGATTAATTCAGTTTTTAACTTTTCTATTCAGAAAAAGCTTATTCTCAAGACATGGCCCATCATGCATAAAGGACAGTTCTAATTATGCTAAAATGACAGTAAATTTAATTAAAGTTTCTGACCTCAAACATAAGACACAATAAGAAAGGGAGTTAATGTAAAATAAATAGTTAATTTAACTATTAATTAGTCCATTTAATGTGTATTTTTAATCCAAACAATAAGGAAACTACAAATGAAAATGAGTTTAAATACTTCTTTCTACTTGTTTGTCTTAAAAAATGTGTATATAAAAACACTACTGATTTCTCAAGGATGGCTTAAAAATGTAATTGTTAAATAATTTATATATTTTTTAATGTTTACTTTTGAGAGAGAAAGAGATACACAGAGCGTGAGTGGGGGAGGGGCAAAGCAAAAGAGACACAAAGCATGAGTGGGTGAGGGGAAGAGAGAAAGCGAGGGAGACACAGAATCCAAAGCAGGCTTCAGGCTCTGAGCTGTCAGCACAGAGCCTGATGCAGGGTTCAAACCCACCAACCGACCGGGAGATCATGACCTGAGCAGAAGTCAGGCACTCAATTGAATGAGCCACCAAGGTGCCCCATGCAATTGTTAAATAATTTAAATGGACCAATAGTTTCAAACATATTGTGAAAATAAATAAAATAAACTGGATTTGGGGATGCCTAGGTAGCTTAGTATGTCTGACTTCAGCTCAGGTCATGATCTAATCTCAGGGTTCATGGGTCAAACCCCAAGATGGGCTTTGCACTGATGGTTTGAGCCCCACGATGGGCTTTTTGCACTGACAGTGTGGAGAAGGTTTCAGGTTTTCTGTCTCCCTCTCCTTCTGCCCCTCCCCCCCTCAAAAATAAGCATTAAAAAGATAAAATAAATGTATTTAAATGTTTAAATTGAAACTATTTATGACTTATGACTCAAATAACAAAAAATAACATTGCCTAATACAAGAAATGCTAAAGACTAGCCAATTTTTAACCACAAATAATCTGATCATTAACATAATTTCTTTTTTTTTTTTTTACCAATTTCAAATTATGGCATAAAAATTCATTCCACAGTTGGAAAAAAAAAAGAAACGAAAAAAAAAAAAAACCTTCTAAGAAGCAGATACAAAAATGAAATGTAAACCACAAGCATGGAGAAGCATAATAAATGCTGCATGAACATTTCAAATAAAAGTACCATTTGTCTTGCAATTACTTAATTAGAACAGTTGATATGATTTCAAATGAATGAGAAAATAATTATTCCAGCATACAGAATAAAGCTATGAAGATATATAAAGACTTTCAAAATGGCTGTGTGGTCAAAAGACCAGGGGCTTTGGACCTAGAAAGATGGGATAGTGTCCCAATGTTGAAATGGTGAGGTGGGGCCATTAAGTTAGTTAGATTTCCAAGTCTCCTACCTCTGTAAAAAATGCTACCACTGGCCAACGAGCAAGAACGTTGGGAGGTTTAAATTGATACACACATTTCCCATATGATAGGCGCAATATGAGTGCTCAACAAAAATTTGTCCCCTCTACTGCAATCTCTTATTTAACTAGTTGTCAAAGAAGAAACAGGGTAATAGAAAAATTAGTGATCAGAGAAATGATCCAATACAAAAATTAAAAGTCCACCATATATAAATAGATAGGTAGGCAGATAGATATACAGATATAGATATCTACTCAAGGCAGAATTATCATCACATGACTTTCCCTTCATACCAGGCAATTATTCAATATAGTAAGTTTGAGAAGTAATTCATATTTTCTTCTTCTTTATAACAGCAATGGGGAAACTGAGGCTGAGGACATGTGTGGTAACCATGAGTCAGGTTACATTTCTCAACTGTGCTGTGTGACCTCTTAATAATACATCGAAAATATTCCTTTGTGGTCCTCCCAAGTGACTATTATCAATGTTAATTTATACAAAAGAGAGGTATTTTCCATTATTATGACTTTTTAGGAAGATTGGTTTTAATCACCATCATGAACAATTGAAAATAGGATGGAATAAACATATATGCATAAAAACCAAGAAAAGGGGGGGGGAAGTACAATGATGTATTTTCATACTGGTGGACATGTTTCTAAGCCTAGAGATAAAAAAAAAACATAGCAAAGTAAAAGATGAATTTTATCACAAAATTCAAATTTTCTTTTAAGAAAAATAAAATTAAAGGCGAAATATTTTTTAAACATTATGTTTAAAAAAGATAATAAAACCTATCATTGAATTACACAAACATGTGGCTTAAAAAATACACAAAGACAACAAAAGAAAAAGGAATGGCATACATAAATACATTACTCACAATGAAGGTAATAAAACTGAAAATAGGTGCTGAGAATGTTAGTTAAACCAGTATTCAAATACATAAGATATAAATAACAAGGAAATATGTGTGTGGTTTTTATATCTATATGGGTGTATATAAATACATTTAATTTTGTGTATGAATATATAAATATACTCAGAGAACGACAGCCAAGGAGCCATGCCTACGGAAAGTTCTCAAGATCTGGACCTGATTTAACAAAAATGCTGAACTGCAATGGATGAAAATCTGAGGAACCTCGGAAAGAGTGATTATACTTTGCGTGTAAGATAGATAGATAGATAGATAGATAGATAGATAGATAGATAGATAAAATAAGAAAATAAGGGACTAAGTTAGCCAGCTGCTAAGATGGTCCCCCAAGTCCTCATTTCTTAGTGGTCTCCTACACTGAATTAGAACCGACCTTTGTGACCAAAAAAAAAAAAAAGTAAATAAAAATAAAAAGAGGAGAAAAAGTACACCTTCGGATCACATGGCTTTTACACTTGCAGGCCCACCACAGGATATATATATTGGCATATTCTAAGAAGCTGCTGCCTGAGGTCTGGCTTCCACTCAGCCTGAATCGAAGTGCTAGGATCCTCTCTTGTGGGATGCTGACAGGTATTGGCATAGCCTCAACTACTGAGAATGTTTTAAAAATATAATAGGCTGCTTGGACAAGCACAGAGATTTGAGAGACAACCAGGAGTTCAGGCGGGGTTGAACAACAAGGTGCATCTCTTACACAAGGCCCATCTCTTAAGACTGGGCAAGGTGATTGTTTCATATATAGATACCAACACAGAGTCCAACATAAAGAGAGGAATATGTTCCACATGAAAGAACAAGATAAACTACACACACACACACACACACACACACACACACACACACACACACACTAAATAAAACAGAGCTAATTTACCTGATAAAGAGATCAAAGTAATGTTCATAAAGAGCCCACTGAACCGAGAGGTAGAATGGATGAACACAATGAGAATGTCAACAGAGATGGATAATAGACAAAAGTAGTGAAGAGAAGTCACAGAGCTGAAGAATATAATAACTGAACTGAAAAATACACTAGAGGGGTTCAACAGGTATATTCACATATATGTATATGAATATTATTCAGCCATAGAAATTAAATCTTTCCATTTGTAACAGCATGGATGGAAATTGAGGGCATTATTCTAAGTGAAATAAGACAAAGAAAGGCAAATATTATATGGTCTCTTTTATATGCAGAATATTAAAAAATTTAATTACAAGCACTAAGCTTATAGATACAGAGAATATATTGGTAGTCGCTAGACATGGGATTGGGACATAGGAAAAATGGGTGAACTGTTTTTATTTTTATTTTTTGTTATTTAAATAAATCAAATTAAAACAAAAGGTCTGTGAAAGTAATGAGTAACTTTTTTTTTAATGTTTATTTATTTTTCAGAGAGAGAGAGAGTGAGCATGTGAGTGGGATAGGGGCAGAGAGAGAGCGTGAGAGAGAATTCTAAGCAGGTTCTGTGCTGTCAGCACAGGGCCGGACACAGGGGCTTGAACTCATGAACCCTGAGATCATGACCTCAGCTGAAATCAAGATTTGGCCACTTAACTGACTAAGCCACCTAGGCACCCTCAAAGTAACAGGTAAGTCCTAAGGAAGGATTATATAATACATTTAAGTTTCTGCCTTTATCCTTTGTAATATGCATTCTGGAGATATCCAAGTACCATGTTATTAGGACATTCAAGCAGTATTTTAGAAAGGTCCCCAGGGAGAAACCTGAAGCCTCATGCCAAAAGCTAGCACCAGTTTACATAAACCCAAGTGAATGAGGTACCTTGAAAACATATTCTTCAACCTCAGTTAAGCTGTCGGATGCCTGAAGACCCAGCTCAGGGTTGACTGTAACTTCACTAGAAATGCTGAGTCAGAACCATCCAGCCAAGCCAATCCCAAATTCCCATTACACAGAAAGAGAGTATAATAAACGCTCTTTTTAAAAAGTCACTAATTTGGGGGCAATTTATTGCATAGTTATATAAAACTAATACTGATTCTGTGTGTGTGTGTGTGTGTGTGTGTGTGTGTGTGAAACAGAGAGAGTGATAATGTGTATGTGTATTTGATCAGTAGATAATCAAGTTAATAATTACTTTTTCTTTAAAATACAGTTCTAAGTTGGTAAAGATGGTAATGTAACAAGCCGCACATTGCCTAAGGGCAGTATAAAGCAACGTGACGATTTTGGAAAGCAGTGCTTCCAAATATATCAGGAGCCTTAAAATGTGTTATTCTTGGAAACCTATCTCACACAATATATAAAAATTGATTCAAAATGAATCAACAACCTACATATAAGAACTAGAAGTATAAAACTTTCAGAACAAATCATAGGGATAAAACTTTATGACCTTCAGTTTGGCAGTGGATTCCTAAATACAACTTTAAGAGCTTGCATGTAGATAAATTAAACTTTATCAGAATTTTTCAAATTTACGCATCGAAGGACATTATCAAGAAAGTGAAAAGACAATATATTGAGTGGAAAAAAATGTTTTCAAGTCATGTATCATATAAGTGTCTACTGTCCAGAATATAAAAGAGCTCTTAAACACAACTACAAAAAGAATAAAGAAATAGGCAAAGGAATTCAAGAGTCCTTTCTCAAAAAAAGAAATTCAAAAGACCAACAAGCATATAAAATACATTCAACATCACTAGTCATTAGGGAGGTGAATACCAAAACCACAAGGAGATACCAATTCGTACACTCAGGATAGTTTATAATAAGACACAGAAAATGGGGCGCCTGCATGGCTCAAACGGTTAAGCATCCGACTTTGGCTTAGGTCATGATCTCATGGTTTGAGTTTGAGCCCCGTGTCAGGCTCTGTGCTGACAGCTCAGAGCCTGGACCCTGCTTCAGATTATGTGTCTCCCTTTCTCTCTGCCCCTCTGCTGCTGGCACTCTGTCTCTCTCTTTCTTTCTCTCTCAAAAATGAATAAACATTAAACAAAATAAAAAAAGAAGACAGATGGAAAAAACAAGTGTTTAGTGAGGATACAAAGAAATTAGGATTCATACATTGTTAGTGGGAATATAAAATGGTGCAGCCACTCTGGAAAGCAGTTTGGTGGTTCCTCAAAAAGTTAAACACAGAATTAGCATATTACCCAGGACTTCCACACCTCAATTTATACTCTGAAAATTTAAAAGAGGCACTCAGGAAATTCATGTGTACAAGTGTTCACAGCAGCACTATACTTAATAGACAAAAGGTGGGAATAAGGCAAATATTGCTCAAAGGATAAATGAATAAACAAACTGTGATATATACATACAAAGGGTTACTATTTAACCATAAAAAATGAACTGCTAATACATACTACAATGTGGATAAAACTTAAAACATTATATTAAGTGAAGAAAGCCAGACAAAAAGGTCACATGCCATACGATTTCATTTACATTACATATCCAAATGGGTAAATCTACAGAAATAGAAATCAGATTGGTGGCTACCAAAAGGTGTGATGGGGACAATGGGGACTGATGGATTAATGGATACAGGGATTTCTTTTTGGGTGATAAAAATGTTTTGGAACTAGACACAGGGGGTAGCTGCACAACATTGTAAATGTACTGTATTGCAGTGAATCGTACACTTTAAAGCAGCTTATTTTGTGTTGACTATTGTGAATTTCAGTTCAGTTACCGAATGTTACTTTTGGGGCACCTTGAGTGACTCAGCCAATTAAGCGTCCAACTCCAGCCTGCCCCAAATAATGCTTAAGATATGATAATTCCTGTTTACCTACTTTTACATATAAAGGGGATAAAAGGAATGAATAAAACACACCGCAATAATTTTAGTGGATGCATTTAAGTGGTTGCATTTTGTATGACTGTTTTCTTCCCGTCTTTGTTAATGGGCATTATACACATGTGCACGCACGCACACACACACACAGCCAGACATGCACAGACACACACATTAAATCATGGCCTTTCATTACTCTAAAACCATCAAAGCTACCAAATGGCCATCTCAGTATAAACTATAAAGAATAAAATGGAATTCAAGTTCTTCTATAATTTGGGCTCCACTAGGTATAAAGCTTTGTTATTTACCAGTAGGCTAGTTAGTCTGAACGGACTGCTATCCCTCCAAGATGTAATGCTAGTTCCACAAAGCCCTATGTTATTGCCCATGTGGGATGCTTTTCTGTTCATCTTTACCTATTTGCTCTTCAATTCCCATCAAAGGCTTCCCTTCCCACCATGATCATCTTGAATGGAAATTTTCTCTATTCTTCCATACTATCACTTCCCTAACACCTCACACAATGCTGTACACAGTGGATACAAGTGTTTGTGTCATATTACCTCTATCTGTTTGTATGTTTCTTGAATTAGATGATTCAATCTTGCGTGGACGTGTACACAAGACTGTACAGTTGTTCTGTCTTTTGTAACTTTGAGTCTTGAGAGTTTTTATATATAATCTAGATATTAGTCCTTGTTGAATATGGGAGTAGCGAATATTTCCTACCAGCCTGTAGGTTGGATTTTCATCCTCTTTTACAGACCAACTCCATTCTGAGTTTTGATATACTGTGAGGCCTAGATCAGTGTATTTTTGCTTGTGTGTTTGTTTTGCCTATGGATGCCCAATGGCTCCAGCAACACTTACTGAAAAAACTATTTTCTTCCATTGAATTACATTTGCACTTCTGTCAAATTTGTATGGATCTGTTTCCCAGTTCTCTAAACTATTTCTTTGATGTCTATGTCTATCCCCCTGCTCATTCCACATACTGTTGATTATGGTAGCTACTAAAACCTGTTTTGTTTTTAAATTCATTATCAGTTTAATACAGATTTATATGAAGTTAAAAATGTTTAGATAATTAATATTAGTTAAAAACTTGGAAATTGTAATATTTTGTTTATAAAACAAATGTTTTTCTCCTATCACATGTATTTTTCAAATCTCAATGAATACAAGGAACAGGACAAAAGTAAAGTAAAAAGGCCAAGATTTATAATGGGAAAAGAGATCTTTGATCATAATCTCCCATCTTCTGCAGTGTAAATTAGTTATTTTAAATGAAAATATATAAACTTGTCTAAAAACATAGTGCATGTATATTCCAAAATACTAAAAGACTAAAATAATTACTTAGAAGGTCCTTGGAACTGTGAAATTTTATGTGCTCAAAGGCTTTCAATGCTTTATATGAGGACTTCTGTCTTAAGTCTATAAATTTTTATTGTCTTAAAGCACATAAAAATTTCTTGAATAATTTCCAATCATTTATTTTCTACAAAAGCTAATCTGCTGAATTGCCTTTCAACATTTACTTTGCTTCTTAACAGTGCAAATTATATCTAAATACAAAATACTCAACAACCATACATATTGTTCTAATTGTGTGCTGTAGAGCTGACACAGAATAATGAAATGCTAATTGCAATTAGAGCATTTTATTTGTTCAGAATTGATTCCTTGGTTTGACCCGCTTTCAGAATTTTCTACAACCACAGGCTTATGCTCAAATACCACAAAAGAATTCATTGACCACAACCAGAATCAATGTTTTCACCAGTCCCTTCCCATTATGTACACTCCATCTCAGGACACAGCCATCAGCAAACTCCTTAATCTATGCATACATGAAGCACTTGCATATATAATAAGGCTGTCCTGAAAATGGCAAAAGGCTTACTTTGTCCAATTTGCTATACACCTTCCACACTCCCCTCTAAAAGAGATAGACTAGGAAGCATGTAGACCTAGTAGACTGCTGCAGGTATTTGCTAGCCAGGTATGGAAGACAGGACACTTTCTCCAAACCTCTCTTGTGCAATACCGGTTATCAGTATCCCCCTGCAGCTATTGGATATGTCAAATTGTTTCTAGAGGAGATGACCAAATAAAACTATGACTTGTTACCTGAATGAATCACAAGGAAAGATTTTCAAAGAAGATCACTTTTTACCTGTTTGACATCATATGCCAGAAGAACGTATTTTAAATCTGGTGAAACTGAATGTTTTGAGGCTTTGAAGGTTACCTAGAAATAAAAAAAAGGCAGTTACAAAAGCAGTAAAAACCTTAATAACAGAGACATTAATATGCATTTGGATATTTAATGTAGATATTTAAAAAGATCTGAATTCTCATCATAACTCTGTGGAAAAGGCATTTTGATTTCTATTATAAATATGCATGTATGTATGTATACTTATTCCGATGGATATAAACACTTGGAGAGGCCATATTACAAATTTCATTAGGAAGAAAATTTTCTAGCATATCTTTTTTAAGTATATCATGTGAAGACTATGTTAATATTTTAGTAAGAAAAAAGCAAAAACTTACTGAACTTTTTAAGTAACCAAAATGCTTTTATATTTTCAAGTTAGAAGGGAGGGAGGGAGGGAGGGAGGGAGGGAGGGAGGGAGGGAGGGAGGGAAGGAAGGAAGGAAGGAAGGAAGGAAGGAAAGAAAGAAGAAAAGGAAAGGAAAGGAAAGAAAAAAAGAAAAAGGGAAGGAGGGAGGGAGGAAGGAAGAAAGAGTAACATGTTGTGGTATCATAATTTCTGTCTCTACTTTTGTTTCCTTATAGGTTTCATACTTGTATTTAAAAGAAGATACTTATATTAAAGACAGAGTCTCTTTAGAGGACACTCCCATAGTAAAATTAATTAAAACATAAATACTGATTATACTTGATTATAACTACACTGCACCTGATTGGTTTTGAGCCTACAATTCTATCATTGAATAGGCCTACTATCAGAAATAATTGAAAATGAAGTGAAAAAGAAATATATTGAGAGTGGAGAAATAATTTGATTTGAAATAGAGATTATATTAATTTCAGATGCAAAGAAAAGGCAAACAATTTGAGTTAATGCGCCAAAAGTCTACAAAATACAAAAAATAAAATAAACCGTATATGCATTTTGGGCAAACTAGTTTGTATAGCTTCTGCAGAGAAATACGTATGTAAATAATTTTGTATACTTTATGTCAGGCCAATTTCTATAAGACTGAACTCTTTTAAAAATGGAAAAAAGAGAAGTCAAGGTTTTTAAATTTAGAAATCCTCAAAACACAATGCAAAGGACAAGAAACTCAGCCTAATCAATATTTGAAATAGTTTGTGTGGTATAATAAAAAAAATATATTGAGTCTTTTTTTCCTGATTCTTTGCACAGAGCTTCTAAAATACTTGTAGTTTTCTGAGCGAAAGGAGTGTCATTTATTATTAATAATTTTAACCATGCTTGGTGTATAGGAATGACATGACTCAAGGGGTAGAGGCCAGGGAAGAGTGGCTAGACAGCTTCTGGAGGGGGTGCCCACCACCTGACTAGAAGATTGGAACTTTTAACCCTAATTGGAGGCCAGGGTGGGCGGAGGGACAGGAGATGTTCAGTTGCATGGCCAATGATAATCATGCCTAGGTAATGAGAGCTCAATAAAAAACTATGAATGATGAAATTTGGAGGTGCTTCCTTATTAGTAAACATACTAATGTACCGGGAAGGTGGCATCCCCCAACTCCACAGAGACTATGCTGGGACCCTTCTGGACCTGCCCTATTTACCTCTTCATCTAGCTCTTCATTTGTATTCTCTAAAATAAATGAGCATTCATAAGTACAGCACTTTCTGTATCATTCTAGCAAATTATCAAACCTGAAGGAGGACTGTGGGAACCACCAAATTTACAGCCAAGTTAGTCTGAAATGGAGGTAGCCTAGGGACTTGGGACATGCAGCTGGTATTTTAAGTGGGGGCAGGCACTAAATCCTTAACCGGTAGGGTCTACACTAATTCTGGGTGGTTAGAATTGAATCAAACTATAGGACACCCAGCTGGTGTTAGAAAATTGTTAGAATAACATAGTTAATCTCTAAGCCCGATACACAAGAGAATGCAATGGTCTGGGGAAAAATACTGTTATATGGCAATATTAAGATTTGGGAGTTTTGCCTCCATACATCTATGTTATACAGCCCATGTATAAGACACTTCAAAAGAAGATCAGAATAGTCATTGGCAGTAATTCACCTCAAGGATTTTAGTTTTCATTTCAATAATAATGGAACTAACAACAAAAAATGATAGAAAGAGAGCTACCATTGATCTATTATCAGCTCTGTAAATTGCTTATAATTTAGCAAATCTCAATAGTCCTCAATATTCCTCATGAAAATTTTATGAGGTTGGTATCCTCACTCTTATTCTTCCTTTCTCTGTCATTAACTTACTGTGTAGGAAAACTTAATGGAAATTTGTCTGCACAGAATTTAGGGTGACATTGAGAAAATAAGATCAGGTCTTTCAATACTACAGTGTCAAGAGGTGTATTGTTACACAATAAAGGGAGGTTTACTATTTATTTAAAAATTGCTCAAGAAGATGAGTATGTATAACAAGAGAATACAAGAGAAACTCCTTGAATAAATCCTGCATTATCTCACCAGCAGGAGTTCCTTTCTTTACGTTTTGGAAGAGAGCTTCCCTTCTGAATTATTTAAAGAACATCTCACCTCTGTCGTCCTCATCCACTCACATGTGATGTTTCTCACAGAAATTAACTTCACACATTCACAGGTGTGTCTGTACCTCCGGTAACAACATTTTATAGTATCTTTTACAGTTCCTACAATTATCCAGTCTGGCACTTTATTAATTATCACTATACTGCCTCCAGCTTATACAGCACATAAACTGGGAAACTTTCCAAATACCTTTTCAGGGGCCCAAGCTGCTGAACCTTCTCTGAATTTAGAGAGTTGTGAGCAGGTCACTGATGCTACAAAGTGACTTGCTGATGATGGTACACGTGTAAGAAACACATTCTTGCAGCTTAGTCACAGGACATCAGAAGTCTCAGGCAAATCTCTCTTAGCATAAACCATTAATGTTATCATTTGTTGCATCTGGGAGATTCATTCTTTCTAGCGGCCACAGGAGACCCTTTGATCTACAATGACCCTAATTACAGATACTAATACAGTTCTGGTTGAGTCTCAACTTGATATGGCTTTAAATAAGTGTTTTGAAAGGTTTATTATTGCCAATAAGGCTATTAAGTTATCTATATTTTTAATCGCTTAATTACTATTGAAATAAAAGGATGCAGAAATATTTTCTGCATGTGTTTATTGGAAGTATTTAGCAATTACACCTACCAGTGCATTTTTTGACACTGGGCATGGTACAAAGGGCATTAAAATGCATGAACTCTGCCATCCAGGAACATTCAATTAAAGCCAAGCAAGGTTGGATAAACAGAGGAAAATAAATATGCAGATGGTTAACTAAACCAATTAAATTAGGGAGGCAAGACATTTGATCAAGTTGAGAAGAAAATGCATGTTTCTAGGCAGCTTGGGAAGATTTTGCAGTACCTCATTCACATGTATCATTCAATTCTACCAAAACTCACTTCTTGAACATTCACAATATTACCATTACCATAGTAGAACTGAAAGTGCTAGAAGGTTGAGAAACCAGGCTCATTAAAATCCTTTCCATCTAATATTGGAAAGGATGAGACAAGCATTCTGTTTCTCTATAGTCTATGGTAGAGTAGGACTCCCACACCCAAATGCCTAGAGGGACAGAGTATAGACAAGTAGAATTAAGCTGTATGGGTAAATTGAGGGCAAATGGAATAGTCAGACTATCTAAAAGGGGCAGTGGTCCCTCGGCTCCAGAAAACCATCATCTTCTAAGAAAGTTCATATAGTATTTCTAGTGTTGCATTTTTTTTCAAGATAAGCTAGAAACCAAGACTTTAATTTACAATCTCATGATTTTTAACTATAGACCAATACTTTTAAATATATTTATAGGCGCCAATTTCTACCTGCAGGCCACCAGTTTGCTAATTTGGGGTAAAGTAATAATTGCCATAAGGATGAGGGAAGGGCAAGAAGACAATGTTATAGGACTTAAAAAACAGAATGGTAACTTTTTCCTATATTTTCTGGCAATATAAGTGAAAAATTCATGATGTAGTGTTTCCCACTTAAGTGAAATTATAGACTATGTTATTAGAATAACCTTAACAATATGCACAAGTAGCTTAAAAAGATTACTGGAGAAATGGGGGTCAGCCCCATGATTACTGTTGATATTAATAATGCATGCACTATTACTAACAGGAATATAGCAGAGCTGATTGCTGTGTTTCATGAATGGTGAAGTTTAAAGTCAAAAAAAGCAACAAAATCAGATTTGAATTTATAACTATTACTCTGGCAGTTGGGTAAAAACTGAGCTGGATCTGATGACAGCCTAAGGTCATTAGATCTGGTAAGAGGATCTCATGACAATTTAGTCAAGCAATGCCAAGAAGTCAAGGGTGAAGCAGGGGCATAGAGAGGAAGAGACACATGCAAGAAAGATGATAGATAAAAACAAAAGAATTTAATGATTAGATTTGAACACTGAAAAACAAGTAAGTATCCAAAGTAATTTTATGTTTCAAGTTTTTAGCACTGGGTGAATGTTGCTATTGTAACTTAAGTTAGGAAAAAGTGAAAAACAAAAAACATATTTTGAGGAAATTCTGAAACATTTCAATTTCAGTCGTGTTATGGTTATAGTCCTTTTAGAATATCCAGCAGAGGGTGGGAGTGAGAGATGGAACCTACACTGCTAAGTCAGGTAAGCGACCAACTCTTGATTTTGGCTCAGGTCATGATCTCAAGGTCATGAGATGGAGCCCCGTGTGGGGCTCTGCGCTGACAACTGACAATGTCGAGCCTGCTTAGGATTCTCTCTTCCTCTCTTCTCCCCCTCCCCTCTTCTCTCTGTCTGTCTCTCTCTCTCTCTTAAAATAAAAAGAACTTAAAAATATATATTCATAAGATCCTACAGGGGATGTTTGAATTTTTTTAAATAATAAAAGCCTGGAGTTTAAGAGATATACCTAGGAGCTTCATTATTAATCATTATACAAAGCATTAGATGAAAGTTTGTTTGTATTCAATGTAAATCTATCCCCATCAAATAAGAGACTAAACCCCTAAAACAGTATGCCCTACAAGGGATGGATCAGTAACAATGCAATTATTACAAGTATTGTTTACTATTACTTTTATTCCTTAAATGTATATGCTTTCTTTGTTTTGTACTTTTGTTCAACCTGCTCCACCTGCTATAAAACTTTCACAACTTGATCTGCTCCTTATTCAAATTGTATTTCTCTAAAATACTCCCTGTCCTTTTCAGCTCAAGTGATTCATCTGACCTTATATGTATATAATTATATGTGCAGTTCATTTAATCATTGATCACTGTTTCATGATTGCTCTTCTAGGTTGTTTGGGACTGCGATTTACATCTTTTATTGCCACAGTAATGCCCCTATTAAGAGGCTCCATTGCAATGATTCACTCTTGTCAGAAACATTATAACTTGAGGTAGAAATAAGATAATGATAGTGTTGCAAGGTGTCAGATACTGAAGATCAGGGCAAGAAATCATTAAACACAAACTTAAATGTCAGAAGTGCCAGAAAAGATAAAATATGCATTTGTAGGACTTGAGGATGAGAAAGGACAGAGCAAGAGGAGAAGAATAAGAGATGGGGTTAAAATTAGCACTAACTGGTAAGAAGGATTTGGTTATCTTAAGATTGAGACACAAGAGAAACATGGGAACTGTACAGTTTGGGTGGGTATTGTGCACGATCTTGCAACAAGCTGGTGATAAAAATATTTATAGCCATCTCTACTTACAAAAGTAAATAAACAAAACAAAACAACTGGCCTAGGACCTTGAGTTGGATAATGCTCTAAGTCTTCAAGTGTCAGTGGGTATATTTTTAACACATAGAGAATGAGTAAAACAAGAAGGTAGGTCTCTGTGGACCCTATGATCTTTTCTTCCTGCTCCCTGCACCTGTACCCTACCAAGCTCCCTACAGACTGATACCTATACCCCTTATGTTTAATTTGTTTGGGCCATAACTTCCCTCATCACTCAATCTCATTTTTAGTTTATTGATACATGCCAAAAAAGTTTAGAAAAAATCATCTCTTATTCTAGAAAAATAAAATACTAATTTTTCAAATATGTGATTAAGTATATATTATGAATAAGTTTAACACTGCAGTCTATAAAAGACCATGAAATATGCATGATGGAGGATTTTAGAAAGTCAGTTGACCTTAAATGGATGAGAGGAGGAAAATGGTCACTACGCACTTAACTGATACAAAGGAAAAGGAGATGAAGGGAGGCTAGAAAAGAAGGCAAACCAAAATTTAGTCCATGGTATGATGCTAACAATGGGCTCTCCTTCTCTGCCTGGCTTCAAATTAAATGAACAAAGAAGAAGCAAATAGATTGTTTTTTATCTTGTAGCTCTGAACCAAGCCATGATTTGTTTTTATAGCCATAACTGTGTTTATATGCAAAGAACTTAAAAATCAAATATCTTATTGTATTTTTTTCATGCTCTCTTTTCTTAGCTACTCAATTAGTTAGTATAGTGTTTAAGTTATATTTCTTTGTGATACCCATGACATCCATGTTGTATAAACTTAATAGATGGTCTCTTTTTTCTTGGAACCATGCATTTTATTGATACTAGAATATTGTGTAAAGTACTAAATGCAGAAAATGCCATGGTACAAGTAGGTAGTTTTTAAAACTATTGAATAGGGACCTATTGATCGATACCCTGTAGAGTATCTCACATATGTATTTATTGCTCAATAAATGTGAATAGCCAAATTAATATTTATTGATTTGGATCATAGACCATACACTAAAACATTTAAAAACCAATTTTTATTTTTATTTATTTATTTACTTTTTAAATATTTATATACAAAGATGCTTTTTGAGAGAGAGAGAGAGAGAGAGCGAGCAAGCACAAGTTGGAGGGGCAGGGGGGGAGGGACAGAGATAGAAAGGGAGACACAGAATCCAAAGCCAGGCTCTGAGCTGTCAGTGTGCAAAGCATGACCTGAGCCAAAGTCGGACGCTTAACCAAGTGAGCCACCCAGGCGGCCCAACAATTTTTATGTTTAATAGATGGTGAAAACTAATAGTCTCTGAATTTTATTAATAACTAAAAAACAGGGCAGACAAGGTGACTTTGATGAGAAGAGTGTCAATATTCCTCTACCCCAAAAGTCAATAAATTGGAAACGCTTTGGCTAGAGAAAGGAGGAAAAGGATATTGTAGCATGTATATGTATATAAATTATTTCTTTGAAGTTCAGTGTGTGCTATTCTACTGACTTCAAATTGTCTAGGGCTTTCTAATCATTATATTTTGAGCATAATTTTCTTTTAAGTGATTGCATTCAGGTGCAGCTGCACTAAAGAATAGAGCCTATAGAGTAATGGAAGACATGCAGTTGGCCTACAGACCCATGAAAAGATGCTCAACATCACTCATCATCATGGAAATGCAAATCAAAACCACAATGAGATATCACCTGACGCCTGTGAGAATGGCTAGTATCAAAAAGGCAAGACATAACAAGTATTTGTGAAAATGTGGAGTAAAAGAAACCCAGGTGCATTGTTTGTGGGAATGTAACATGTTGCAGCCACTGTGAAAACCAGACTGGATGTTCATGAAAAAAATTAGAAATTCAAATACCATACAATTCAGTATTCCACTACTGAGTATTTACCTAAAGAAAATGAAAGCACTAATTTGAAAATATATGTGCACTCCTATGTTTATTGCAGTATTTACAATAGCCATGATATGGAAGCAACCCAAGTATCCATTGATATATAAATAAAGAAGATGTAGGATGTATGTAGGTATGTATGTACACACACACACACACACACACACATACACACACACAATGGAATATTTCTCAACCATAAAGAAAGAAATCTTGCCATTTATGAAAACATGAATAGACCTAAAGGATATTATGCTAAAATAAGTGAAGTCAGGTTGAGAAAGAAAATCATCACATGATTTCAATTATTTGTGGAATCTAAAAAAAAAAAAAAAGTGAACAAAAAACAGAAAGAAATCCATAAATACTGAGAATAAACTCATAACTGCCAGAAGGAAGAAGGGTGGGGTGTAAATGGATGAAGGGAAGTGGGAGGCACAGGCTTCCACTTACAGAATGAATAAGTCATGGGGAAGAAAGGCACAGCATACAAAATATACTCAATGGTATTGTAATAGTGATGTATTATGACAGATGGTAGCTACAATTGCCGTCAGCATAGCATAATCTATAGAATTTTGAATCACTATGTTATATACCTGAAACTAATGTAATATTTTGTGTCAAACACTCTTCAATTAAAATAAAAGGAGTAGAGGTGCCTGGGTGACTCAGCCAGTTAAGCGTTTGACTCTTGATTTCATGATCTCATGGTCGTAAGATGGAGCCCTGCATTGGGCATCATGCTGAATGTGGAGCCTGCTTGGGATTCTTTCTCTTCCTCTCTCTGCCCCTCCCTCATCTAAAACACATTAAAAAGAGAAAAAGAATAGAGCATATAGAAATATATCAAAAGTTATGGAAGCCCTAAAGATTATCACATCAGAATTTCTGGGTGAGTTTTCCTCATCATGACCTAATTAATACATGCTCAACAGAAGGCTTATAAGTTAAGATGGGTGGACTAGAGCTCTCCAGCAGCAAATTACTTGTCTATTCGTTAAATTTTTTTTTTAATCTTTATTTTTATTTTTGAGAGAGAGAGGGAGAGGGAGAGGGAGAGGGAGGGAGGGAGGGAGAGAGAGAGAGAGAGAGAGAGAGAGAGAGAGAGAGAGCGCAAGTAGTGGAGGAACAGAGAGAGAGAGACACACACACAGAATCCAAAGCAGGCTCTAGGCTCTGAGCTGTCAGCACAGAGCCCAAGGCAGGGATTGAACTCACAAACTGCAAGCTCATCACCTGAGCTAAAGTCGAATGCTTAACTAACTGAAACACCCAGGTGCCCCACTTGTCTATTCTTGTTAAAATATTCCATCAGGTAAATATTAGAGACTATGATTCCACAGAGCTAATTAATGAAGTTATTTTTTAAAATGTGATATGTACATTTCAGGTATTTATGTTAGTCATACAATTTTATTTCTGCCATAGGCGAGAAGATGGCTACTGAAAACTGTGCAATTACCCTATTTTTATTTCTTTTTTATTTTTAATGTTTATTTATTTTTGAGAGAGACAGACAGACAGACAGAGCGTGAGCAGGAGAGAGTCAGAGAGAAAGGGAGACAAAAATCTAAAGCAGTCTCCAGGCTCCGAGCTGTCAGCACAGAGCCCAACGTGGGGCTCAAAGCCACAAGCCCCGAGATCATGACCTGAGCCAAAGTCGGACACTCAACTGACTGAGCCCTCAGGCGCCCCTGCAATTATCCTATATTTAAAAAGAAAGAAAAACATAATGATTAATATTGCTTTATTAAAAAGAAAAGCTTTAACCTGACTCTTCTGTAGAAGTGAGAGAAATGGGAAAATATTGGTGCTTCAAAAAGTAAATTTGCTTGAGAACTCATCATTTTTGCTTATGGATAAAAGGCCTACTTAAAATTTGTATGACATCATTCATTTACATTATCATTAATAATCCCAAATAAAAAGAGAGAAGACAAGCTAGCAACTAAAAAGAAACATATTTATTCCAGATTTGAAATGTTCTGGAATATTCCTCAATAATACTATGTTTGATATCTACTCCCCTGTCTCTATATGAAATAATAATTTCATATAAATATACTCCATATAACATTATACAGAGTATATTTGTTAGTTGTTTTCATCTTACTGGGTCTTGGATGCAAAGAATTAGATTAATAAATTTTTAATTGTGATATAGTATAATTCACAATCAAATGAAAACACAGGATGCCCAGATAAATACCAGATAAACAAAAATATATCATAAATATGAAAATAATAACTGTATAACTATGAAAATAATATGAAAATAATGGAATATCCTATAATAATCATGAAAATAAGTGAACCACAGCTAAATGAAAATATGTACAAATCAGTAACAGAATGCTGAGTAATAAAGAGAAATGGAAGAAGATCATGGGTTGCCTGATGCATCTATTAAAAGTTCAAAATCAATTAAGACTAAACAACATGTCATTTAGGCAAACACACATACACACACAAGCTGAGTTAGATATTCACCAGATCCCCAAAGATGTAAAAATAATTTTCAGAGTGAATTAGTTAAAAAACAATTGTCATTTACTAAATTGCACTTTAATGGTCCAAAGTCGAAAGTCACTCTTCTTGTCCACTTTCTCCATAATGTCCATTAATAGTCCCAAGCTCAGCTGAGGACACCAGAGGTTGTTTGCAACTATGACTGAATAAATGTCTGTATTCTCATTTCCTGATGCACACAAGCAACTATTTTCTTATGATATCAAGGGAGGAATTTGTGGGCTGTGGGGCATATGAAGTCTCTATTTCACACAGTAATGACAAATGGTTACCCAGAGTAAAAACACAAATTACACTCCTATCCTCAATGAGTAAGAGATCCTGTTCTCCACATTCTTTCCAACACTTGGGAATATCAGAGTTAAGCCTTGCCAAACGGACAGGTTTAAAATACAATCCCATCGTTGGTCATCATTTTTCTTTTTATAAATAATATTAAGCATCTATTTATTTGTTTACTAACAATGCTTCTTTTATAAAAAGTCTATAAATAGATTTTGTTCATTTTTCATCAGAATTGGGAAAGTGTTTATTATTATTATTAATTATACATCTTTTTTAAGTTAACTTATGCTTTTTACCATATCTTTATCATTTACTACTTGGCATTCTTTAGTACGGTAAAATATCTGTCTGTGCACTCTAAATTTAATGTGAAACTATAATACATACAAGATATAAACAACAAAAATATAAAGATACGATGTTTAAGAGGAAGATTCTGAATATGCAATTTATTTGAAAAAAACAGAATAAAAATGTTGGGTTTTCACCTCTGAACATCAGTACTTCTAAAGTACATTAACAGGTGGTCTTTGAATACTCATGCTCAGGACTCATAATGATAAATTGATTCTCCATTTGTTTCTCATTTGTCAGTATCTATTTGATAAGCAGAGATATCATACATGACCCTTCTTTGCTAAAGCAAAGAGCAATAGTAAAGGAAAAGAGTAATTTTAGATTTACGTTCATGGTGGCACAAAACTTTCTGTTTAGTTGTGGAAAGAAAGAGGGACTGCAAAGTAAGTCAAACCCAATGGAATGCCAATAGGGAACAATCATAAAGTGCCTCCACATTCAATGTCTTGAGACCAAATCCCCAAGTCTGAAGAACAGTATTATTTTCTCTCATCTCACAGTCAGAGTTGCAAATATTGCTGGTCTCCTCAACTGTGCTTAGGAGCGCTGTTAGAGATTCACCAGATTTCCAAAGATGGATATAAAAATAATTTTCAGAGTAAATTAGCTTAAGGATTGTCATTTACTAACATTGCATCTTACTGCCCCAAATCTACAAGTCATTTCCTGTACTGCCCCCTTTCTCAGAAATGTTCATTAATAGCTTTAATCTTCTCATAAAGTATATAGAAGACAAAGATCAATAACTTTTCTGCATATAGTTAAGTCTCCAATGCAGACTGTTTTAAGTCTAAGGCATGAAGAAGGTGTTCAGTTTTTACACTTCTTCTTTTTTTTTAATATGAATTTTATTTCACGTGGAAAATTGAGGGGAAACTTATGGGGTGCATTCCTAAGGTCTTATGGGGCAGATGATGCTTTTAACTGTTATTAAATAGGTAATTATGGCTGAATGAGTTTGTTATAGACATTCAGTCAAAACCTTCTCCATTATCCCTCCTTTGTTTTACTTTTTCTTTTTTTTAAGACTCATTACTCGTTCCTTTTTACCAGTTAATAATAGATACATATCAACCAAGAGATTTGAAATAAAATCCTTTCACAGGGCTTTCCAAATGGTGGTGAATGAGTAATTCCAATGATATCAAGGACAAATAGAAATATCTGAAGGAAAAAAATTGCTGCACATGAGCACCAATGCAAAGTTCCAATTTGAAAAGTTCGTGCAAAGAAATTCATAGGAAAAACTGAACCAACTGCCAATGCATGTATGACAAGATGATGCCCAACCTCACTCATAATTAAGTAAGTACAAATCAGTATAATAATTAAGGGTTATTTTGCCTCAACCAAAAAAAAAAAAAACATGTTGTGACAGCAAGAGTACAGTATTAAGCAATATCATATACCACTGGTTGGCTTGTTTAATACAATTTGATACTATCTATTAAATTTCAAATTTAATTTCAAATTTCCTTTGACACAGCAATACCACTGTGTGAATTTAGCCTATAAATACATTTCAAAAATTGTTTCCAAGTGTATCTACAAGTGCATAACAGGAAATAAATAGCACATCATGCAAAGAAATTCTATATAACCATCAAATAATATTAGAGAAAAACAAATGGGTTTATGTAAACAGAACCTCACGTTACATTATTAAGTGAATAAAAAGTGTAAGCTCTCCATACTGTTGAAATATATATACACACACAGAGTGTATATATTTGAAAATATTATGTTGTTTATGTAGAGACCTATGAAGACATACAGACTTATTTCTGGAGAATTGTTTGATATTATTTGGTACAAATGTGGACGTGGATGTCTTCAAAAAGGATATGGAGGAAAACTTTTATTTTCACTGTATGTGCACATGAGTACCAGCTCTGTCCAACAGGACTGTCTATGATGATGGAAATATTCTGCACACAGTCTAATCTGTAACCATTGGCTTCACTGGGCTATGACACACATGAAATGAGGCTGATGTGACTAAGAGATGGATTGTTAGATTTTCACATGATTTTAATGAATTTAAAAATAAATGTAAACAGACCACATGTAGCTAATGACTCATATTAGATAGTTCAATAAACTATTTATAGTTTTTAACCATATATTTTCATTCTATTGTTTTTAGAAATGTCAACGAAAAAGATTAAGAATATTTGTGTCCTTAATTATATTTTATTGAAATATCCATTAAATGTCAATATTTTAAGGGGCATATATAAATTATGGATACAGTAGGGAATGACCAAGGATAAAGACGAATGCCATAGAATTGTATTATACAAATATAAGCTCTGATTTATTCAGAATTTATAAATGCTTTGTTCCTAACAAAGAGAATTCACAGTGTGAATTTGTTTTTATTTTTAGAAAAAATATATGAGTGTATGTAAGGATACAAGATTTCTCCACATATCTATATGAATTAAATCTTAACTTACCACTTCTTTTATAAAAAAGTAGAATGCTATTCTAAGTATTTTTCTTCTAAAATGAATAACACCATGGTGTTGCCACTTATAATGATGTGAATAATCTCTCATTCTGAATAAAGTATGATTGTACTTCTTTAGTTAGAAATACATATTTCATTATAATTTACTTTTTGAAATTATACTCTGGTTATTCATTTATCTTAGATATTCCTTCTTCCTTAATGTTTCATTAAATCAATAGTATATACAACTGAGTCCTGAAGCAAGTTTTTCAAAGTTGCGTAAATAAGAATATCTGGGACCTGATGAACATTTTAAAAGTTGTATAAATAAGATAGAACTAGTTAAGAATAGTCCAGGTATTTAAAATAGGCTGGAAAAGGTTCATAATGTCAGACAGTATAGCTGGTAGAGGATAGGATTTTCATTGTAATCTCTCCCAATTCATATAGTAACTCTTAACCATTGATTATCTGTATTAATGGCTAAGAAGTTGCAATCATTCAGTTAATACAGAGAGTCTCTTACCTAAAAGAAAGAGATAGGAAGAAGGAATGAAAGGAGGAAGGAAGGGAGGGAGAGAGGAGAGAGGAAGGGGGAGGAGGGAGAGAAGGAAGGAGGCAGAGAGGGAGGGAGGGAAGAAAGGAAGAAAGGAAGAGAATTTTAAAGACAAAGCGCCACTTTTCTCATGATGAAAATGACTTCACTGTTTTACAGAGAATATCTAAGCAAGGTGAGAACAGACAATTCTACTTAGTTATATTGTATTGGGGAATTCCTTATATTCCTTCCTGCTTTGGTAAAACTGAATGCAGAATATAAAATGCAGAGAAGAGAAATAGGAAGATAAAATATCCAAAAGTAATAAGTAAAAATTTCTTAATGTGATGAAAAATATTAATGTACATTTATAAGAAGCTCAACAAATTTCTAGTTAAGAAAAATTTGAAAAGGTCCTCACCTAAACTAATCACAGTCAAATAGTCAAAAATCACAATGAATGAACTTGTAAACAAGAGAAAAAAAAATAATGTATCACACAGAATGGATAAGATTAACAGCTAAATTTTCTTAAGAAACCATACATGTCACATGTTAGGATGACATCTTCAAAGTATTGAAAGAAAAAAACATCATCAACAAATAATCCTATATTGAACTAAACACTCCTTCAAAAATCAGAGAGAAATTAAGCCACATCTAGATAAACAAAAATTGAGAGCTTTTGTTGCTACCAGACCTGTGGTCCAAGAAATATTAAAGGGAGTCCTTAAGATTGAAATTAAAGGACACTAAACAGTAACCTGAATCCACATGAAGAAAAAAAAATGATCTAGTAAAGGTAACTGCATGGAAATTATGAAAGGCAGCATAAACACACTCTAATTTCTCTCTCCCTCTATTTATTTAAAAAGATGGCTTCATAAAAAATAATTTTAAAATTGTATTGTTAGGTTAAAATGTATAAAGCCATAACTTGTATGACAACAAAAATGCAAAGGAGAGAGAAGAAATAGAAATATGTTGGTACAGTTTTTGTATACCATTTCCATCAAGAAAATATACCAATTGTAAACAAATATGTACTTGATAACAAAAAGCATAAGTTCCAAAATACATAAAGAAAAATTAACAGAATTGAAGGGAGAAATAGACAATCCAACAGTAACAGTTTGACTTCCTGACCCAATTTCAATAATGGATAGAACTAGGCAGATTATCAATACAGAAAAAGAAGACTTGAACAACATTACAAAGCAAAAGTATCTGACAGAAATCCCTAGAAAAAAATATATTTTAAGGAGAGGCACATGGAACATTCTCTAGGGAGAGACCATATGTTAATTTACTGGTTGACCTTAAAATTCAAATGAAACACTCTCTAGGGATAGACCAAATGTTAATTTATGGGTTGATCTTAAAATTCATATGAAATGAAAGGGACCAAGAATATTCAAAACAATGTGGAAGAAGAAGAATGTTTGAGTACTCACAGGTCCTGATCTGAAGTCTTACCACAAAGCTACAGTAATCAAGATTGTGATAATGGCATAAAGATAAGCATACAGATTAAGAAAATAGAGAGTCCTGAAATAAATCTATACATCGGTGGTCAACTGATATTTTACAAGGTGCTAAAACCATTCTGTGTGAATAGTCTTTTCAAATAATGTTGCATGAACAAGTGAATACCCACAGGCAAAAGAATGGATACCCTGCCTCACATCATACACAAAATTAACTCAAATCACAGAACTAAATGCAAAAATAAAAATTGTAATATTTTAGACAAAAACATAGGAGTAAATCTTTATGATGATGGTTAGCCAATAATTTCTTAGATTAACAACAAGCTATATAAGACAAAAGAAAAATAGATAGACTTGATTTCATTGAACATAAAATCCTTTGTTCATCAAAGGATACCACCCAGAAAGTAAAAGATTACACACCTGGCAGAAGTGATTTGCAAATTTTATATATGACAAGGGACTTCTATTTTGGAGATATAAATGGACACTTACAATTTAGCAATGGAAAGAGTCTAGTTAAAAAGTGGGCAGAGGATGTTAACAGAAATTTCTCTACAGAAATGCAAATAGCCAATAAACATATGAAAACATGCTTAACATCATTAGTAAATTCAGGAAATGCAAACCAAAGCCACATGTTATACCACTCCCCACACACTAAGGTGACTACAATAAAAAGGTAGACAAGAACAAGCATTGACAAAGATGTGAAGAAATTTGGCTCCTCTTATACTGCTGGTGAAAAGGTAAATAGATGAGACCACTTTGGAAAATAATTTCATAGTTCTTCAACATGCTAAACACAGAGTTACCATATGACCCAGAATTACACTGCACAATAGTGGAAAGATGTCAAGAAAGAGCAATGAAAACATGTACCTACACAAAATTTGCATACAAATGTTTATCTGAAAACTTCAAATGTTCAATTGAAACATTTGTATGTTTCATGGTAGCCCTAAAATTAACCAATTCAAACGTTTATTAACTAGTGAATGGATCAAAAAAGTAGCATATCACACAATGGAATATTATTTAACAATAAAAAAGAATGAAGTATTGATATATGCGAAAACATATATAAACCCTGAACATATTGTGCTAAGTGCAAAAGTTAGTCATAAAAGACCACATACCGTGTATTTCATTTATCTGAAATGAATGAAATGCATAAATCTATAGAGATACAAAGTAGACTACTAGTTGCAGGAGGTTGCAGAGAAAAGATTCCAGAACTGGAGAAAGACTTCTAGTGTGTATGGGTTTCTTTAAGGGTAGGTGAAGATGTTCTAAAATTAGACTGTGATGATGGTTGCACAACTCTGTCAGTATACTAAAAAACATTGAACTGTACATTTCAAATGAGTGACAATTATGGTATATGAAGTATATGCCAATAAATCTGTTAGAAACACACACAGACACACAGAGGAGGAAGATAAATTAGAAAAGAAACTGAAGAGTAGTATGATACATTCAGAGGATTCAGTGTTATTTGCATAGTTTAATTTCTTTCCCAAGTGTTAAAGTAAACTTTTAATTCAGATCTAGTTTTCCCATTAGGCAAAAGCAAGGAAAAAAAATCAGTTACAGGAGTCCTACTTTGCTTATCACGTATCATTAATTAATAGATGAACAGAGGGGCTCCTGGGTGGCTCAGTCAGTTAAGCGGCCCACTTTGGCTCAGGTCATGATCTCATAGTTTGTGATTTCGAGCCCCACATCGGGCTCCGTGCTGACAGCTCAGAGCCTGGAGCCTGCTTCGGATTCTGTGTCTCCCTCTCTTTCTGGCCCTCCCCTGCTCACACTCTGTGTCTCTCTCTCAAAAATAAATAAACATTAAAAAAATCAAATAGATGAACAGATTTTCCTGAAACTAAGGTGCAGGAGACATTTCTTTCAATGTCTAATCAGTAATGAATGCATCTGGGGATAAAATGAAGCTTCTTATATTTATATATATTTCTTGGATAGCCTACAAATTAACCATGTTTCAAAATAATAAAGATGTTGCAAAGAATCAAGTAATTGTTTCCTGTAAATGTCAATCTCTGCTTAAAATGAATATCATTCACTTCAATAATTGGAAGATCTTTTTACTTGCTTGTAATCTGATGAGATCACACCTGTATTGAATGGGGAAAATTATTATTTTGGCTTATAAATTACCCTTTTTGCAACTGATTCAAATTTTAGGAGAGTTAATTAAATTTCATTTTTTCCTACATTCTCTCATGGACCAGTATGACTAAAATATTTAAATAAATGATGCTATGTGGAAAAGAAAATAAATCTGATTAATTCATAAAATGTACACTACATGTCTACTTTGTGCTATGCCATCATTGTTCTAGTCACTGAAAACAAAAAATTGAGTAAGTTTTGGTTGGCCTCTTCTCTTAAGATATTCATAAACTAGTGAAAGTTTAATGAAAGATATAAAAATGTATCATAACGAATTAATTAAAACATAATCAAAATTTATGTTTGGATAAGCTTACATATATCTGGGTTCTAAATCAATAACTACTTCATTAATTATGTCAACCATCTATTTGAGTCTTTTAAATTAAAGTTTTAATTTTAACATTTCAATCAAGGAACCTGATACTCTATGCAGAAAACCTGAAAGCCTCCACCAAAACACAGCTGGAACTGACAAATACATTCAGTAAAGTCTCAGGACATAAAATCAATGAACAGAAATCTGTTGCATTTACATACACCAATAATAAAGCAGCAGAAAGAGAAATCAAGGAATCAATACCATTTATAACTACACTTAAAATCATAAGATATGTAGGAATAAACCTAACCAAAGAGGTAAAAGACACAATATTATTACACAAAGCAATCTACACATTTAATGCAATCCCTATTATATTACACAAAGCATAAATCCCTATACACAAAATCTATATTACACAAAGCAATCTATACATTTAAATGCAATCCCTATTAATATACCAACAACATTCTTCACAGAACTTGAACAAACAATCTTAAAATTTATGTGAGTCACAAAAGACCCTGGATGGCCAAAACAACCTTGAAAAAGAAAAGCAAAGCTGAAGGAATCACAATTCTGAACTTCAAGTTATATAACAAAGCTGTGCTGATAAAAACAGCATGATACTGGCACAAAAGTAAACTCATATATCAATAGAACAGAATAGAAAACCCAGAAATGAACCCACAACTATATGGCCAATTAATCTTTGACAAAGCAGAAAAGAATATCCTTTGGGGAAAAGATGGTCTCTTCAAAAAATGGTGATGGGAAAATTGGATAGCAACATGCAAAAGAAAGAAACTAGACCACTTCCCTATACCATACACAAAAATAAACTCAAAATGGGTGAAAGACCTAAATGGGAGACAGGAAACCATCAAAATCCTACAGGAGAACACAGGTAGTAACCTCTTTGAAATTGGACATGGCAACTTCTCACTAAATATGTCTCCTGAGGCAAGGGAAACAAAAGCAAAAATAAACTGTTGGGACTTCATCAAAATAAAAAGCTTCTGCACAGCAAAGGAAACAATCAACAAAACTAAAAGACAACCTATGGAATGGGAGAAGATATTTACAAATGATGTATCTGATAAAGGGTTAGTATCCAAAATCTATAAAGAACTTAAAAAAAACTCAATATCCAAAAAACAAATAATCCAATTAAAAATAAGAAGACACAAATAGACATTTTTCTAAAAAGATATACAGATGGCCAATAGACACATGAAAAGATGCTCAATATCACTGATCATCAGGAGAACACAAACCAAAACCATAAGGAGATATCACTTCACACCTGTCAGAATGGCTAAAATGAACAACACAAGAAACATCAGGTGTTTGTGAGGATACAGAGAAAGGGGAAATACCATTGTTGTAGCCTTCAGAATGGTCTTACAATTTCGACTTCAAAATCCCTAGAATATATTCCTCACATAGCAAAGTGTTCTTTTAAAGTATGACTCAGATATCAAAGTGTGCCTATTTCTTACAAAATGAAACAACATAATTTTTCTAGTAGTTATTCTACTGGGTTCATCTAGTAACATTCTCTGCATTCTCCACTGCTTATATATTTTCTATTCTTACAATAGATCTACGCAGTTCCTACCCAAGGTTCTTTATAATGATTCTTCTTTGAGCCTACAAAACTCTTCTACCTGACCTTGAAATGTTGCTTCTACAGTGGACCTTTCCTAGGCACCTAATCCTTGTCTAATCCTCACTATATGCCACCTTTTTTTTCCCAAGGACTTAGTACTAGCTGCAACTGCTTATATTTCTACTTGAGCATTTGTTTGTTGTTGGTTTGATATATCTGTCTTCCTCAACATGTATCCCCAGAACCTGGAATATAGTCTGATAAGTAGCAGGGGCTCAATAATTAGTTGGCAAATGCATTAATAGACTAAGACAGGATGAGTCATTTTAACAATGATGCAGCAACAGTACAGAAATGGAGAGGGAGAAAAATCTCTGTAATCTTTTAAGAGATGTAAGAATCTCAAATGTAGACTAGATTTTTCAGAAAGATTAATCAAGGGATAGCAGAGCCGTGAGTGGCTTGGTGATATAAGTGTGTGTATGTGTATGTGTGTATGTGTAATTGTGGAATGCAGATAATGTTGTCTCTCTTTGTTTACATGAGCAGCATTTCCACAAGAACTGAAAATAACTGCATGGAAACAATGATGACATAGGTGACATCCGTGAAAATTCAAAATATGCTAAAAACAAATATGGTGACTTCAGCAAAGCCAAGGCAACAAAAAACATTTAAAACACATTTTACTTTTTATTTATTTTTTTTATTTTCATTTCATTGTCTGCTGCTTTCTTCCTGATTAACTGGTGATAAAATACATGTGTGTGTATGTGCATATACACAGATATACACACATATATATATGTATATATACACATATACACACACACATGTACCTATATTTGATTCAAGTATCTTTTGTAAACAGTTTAAGGAATAAGTACACAAATACATATAGAAATTCCTTATACAAAAATATGAAAGAATTTTAATTTATTTTACATTTCTTTAAGAAGAATTTAAAATGAAAACCTTATCTAGGCCTATTAGAAGCAACACTAGACTAGGAGTCAAGAAATTTGTATTCCAGCCTTAAAACTCCACTAAAGCATTGAGCAAGTCACTGTATTTCTCTGGGTCTCAGTTTCTTTTTATTGAAACTAAAGTAGAAGACAGGGAGAATGCTTTCTAGCTCTGTAATGGGCTCCCATTATCATTTAATGAATGCTGAATGCCCTATATTACATTCCATAAGCACACTGAAACACTAATTTACTATATTAGTCCCAATGTATTATGAAAATACCTGCACTCTTTAGTGCAAATGGTTGCAAAATTCTGCTTTATGCATGGTTTTCCATTAACCAAAGCTTCACTAATCAAGGTTTTCTGAAAGAAAGACAAGAAAGGTAAGAAAGATAAGAAAGACAAGAAAAGAAAGAAAAAGAAAGAAAGAAAGAAAGAAAGAAAGAAAGAAAGAAAGAAAGAAGGAAGGAAGGAAGGAAGGAAGGAAGGAAGGAAAGAAAAGAAAGAAAGAAAGAAAGAAAGAAAGAAAGAAAGAAAGAAAGAAAGAAAGAAAGAAAGAAAAGAGAGAAAGAAAGAAAGAAAGAGAAAGAAAGAAAGAAAGAAAGAAAGAGAAAGAAAGAAAGAAAGAAAGAAAGAAAGAAAGAAAGAAAGAAAGAAAGAAAGAAAGAAAGAAAGAAAAAGAGATGAGGGAGGAAAAAAGGAAGGAAGGAAGGAAGGAAGGAAGGAAGGAAGGAAGGAAGGAAGGAAGGAAGGAAGGAAGGAACAAAGGAAATCCTTATGTCATAGGGACCTTGCAAACATTCAAAGGTCTATTAAAATGCATTTGCTTGCACAAATTCCACCACGCTAGCCAGCTAGCTTCCATCATCCTATCTGACACACACCAAAGAAATTTATAGCCCCAACCCCGGGAACACTAAGTAAGAATCTTTAAAGAAGCAAATACTGGAATTGTAATAATTTTATTGCACATATTTAAGAGGAGTATTAGATATAGTTGAAACAAGCTCTTGTTCAAATGGTTAAGTAAGTGATGTTTAAATAGAAAGTAGTGTTTTGCTCCTACACAAAGGAGACCTTTGATATATTAAAGGCAAAAATGCTTATACCATCCAAGACATTTTATCCCAGCGAATAAATATAGTAGCATCTGTTTCCTGGATCATTCACAATGCTAATTAAGGGTGAAAAAGAATATGGAGTGGTCTCTCTTCAAGTCTTTATCACCTATAGGGAACTGTATGAATAAGTGTATGGAATTTTAGAATAATCATGTCACACTCGCCAACATATGGAGACAAGAGTATCTGTTCTCACATTTTATATTTGTCCTTGAAGAAACTTCCAGGGTGAGGATCAAAATTTTCCTTTCCGATTCTCCTGTTTTGACAATGATTACTTGTAAAACTATGCAGGAATTCATTTTCACATTCATCTAACTTAGAGAAAATTTTGAACAACCTAAATATTCACAGTAGATTCCATGTCCTCTTTCTTAAATGAAAAAACATAAACAAAATATTCCAATCCTTGCTGAAAAATATTACCTTATTTCCATTCTCCTGAATGTGCACTGATGGTGTGAATATAGTATGATACTTCTTTGATGCCTAAGAGTTGGAAATTATATACATCATCTAATTAAATACAAATGATCATTTTTAAAATGAATATGGGTGTACAAAGGAACTACATACTTTCAAGGTGAATAATAAAAAAATGTCAGAAATATAAATGTATCTAATGATAGGGAGTGGTTATTGCTTTTGGGTAGAAGACAGATATGCCCAAACTGAAGACTGAATTCCACTCCTGAAACCAATATTGCACTCTATGTTAACTAAAAATTAAATTAAATCATATATTATTATTGTTATATTTTATATTAAACAATATAATGCCAATGTAAAGAATTATGCTGGCTGGGGCACCCGTGTGGCTCAGTTGGTTCAGCATCTGACTTCAGCTCAGGTCATGGTCTCCTCATCCTCGAGTTCGAGCCCCACGTTGGGCTCTGCGCTGATGGCTCAGAGCCTGGAGCCTGTTCTAGATTCTGTGTCTTCTTCTCTCTGCCCCTCCCCCACTCAAGCTCTATCTCTCTCAAAAATAAACATTAAAACAATTTAAAAAAAAGAATCATGATGACTGGAACATCAAGTAGTCATGAGTTTTCATCTTCTAACTTAAAGGAAATCACTTACTTCTTTGTCAAATAGTTGACAATAGCCAGTAAGTGATACTAACTTGTTGGAACAATAACAACATGTCTCAATTAGAAGTACCCCAGAAAATTACATGAAGTCTGGGGTCATACTTTTAGCCTGTCCTCTGCCCTATCCAAAGAAGAGAAATCCAAGGCCAAGTGATTATATTCATGCCTGCTGGTCTTCTTTTCCAGGACTGTCCATAAAAAGAAGAAACATGTCTCAAGAAAATGAAGGTGGAAGCTTCAGCTGAAAATCTTTTCTGACAGAAAAAGAGAACCATTCCTTGTTGTCATCTTAAGACAAAAAAAAAACAAAAAAAAACCTAAAAAACTACCTGTTAATTATCTCATGGTTTCCCTGGTATTCCTGCCTAGAACCAGATCTTGCAAATTTCCACTACTGATGTTCTCGACTAGCCAATTTTTGTTGTCGTTGGAAGGAGCTGTCTTGTGCATTGTAGAATGTTTAGTGGCATCTGTGACTAGATTCCCATGGCACATTCACTGCTTATCTCCAGCCATAACAATCAAGAATGTCTTCAGACTTGCAAAATGTCTCTTGATGACAAAGTTAGACCAACTGAGAACCACTGCTCGAAAGAAAGAAACTGTATTGTCATGCACACAGCAACTGCATAAGTGTGCAATTCCTGTGATTTCATTGGCCCATCAATATTAGTTACAATACTGATATTACTCACTACCAGGATACCAACACATAGTGCTAAAGCTAGATCTTAAAACAAAAACAAAAACAAAAACAAAAACAAAAACAAAAACAAATTCTCCAGGATTAGAGCCAACATATAAAGCCACTCAGGCAGTCAGAACTGTCTAATAACCTATCTTTATTTTAATTTTTTCCAAGTTTTTATTTAAATTCCAGTTAGCATAATATTACTTTCAGAGATAGAATTTAGTGACTCATAACTTACATACAACACCCAGTGCTCATCACAATAAGTGCCCTCCTTATCTTTATTTCAAATCTTAAGAGATGAAATTTTGGGTGTCTCTATCCAGTAAGTATTTATTGGTGCCAGAATTTTTTGATAGGGCACCTATTTCCTTCAACATGAACTGAAAAATAAGTTTCTTGATTTGATGGTGGTAAAAAATCAGTTGGATCTATTCCCTCCACCCCCACAGACCTAGTGGCAAAACAAATTAAAAAAATAAATAGAAATATTATGATGGCATGCAAGCCAATGGAAGATCTCTCCACACACGATGAGTCAATAAATACTCCCTGGTTCCAGTCAAACCTAGTATTTTTTTAATGGCCTATAAAAAGACAGTTGGACCCCCCCAAAATGTGTAGCTAACATTTTCCTTGGAATCATCTGCTTCCATATATGAAGTTCCTCCCTTTAGTATGTTTTTAAAAGCTTGCAGATTTTCAGAATCAAAAAGGTATGAGTCTTATCCATCAAACACCCATTTCCATATTAGTACATCAGGCCCATGTTTCCAATTCCCTTCTAATTTAAACTGGTGATTTGACAGAACTATTTATGGTTGCTGGTGTATTCTGCTAAGACCACTGGTGATATTCAATTTACTGACAGCAGAAAGAATACAGCTAATACTTATGAAACATTTCTTCATTATTTCATTGTGAATGAGCTTTTGTTTGAAATAGTCTGGCTTTAAGAGATAAAATTTCCAAACACTTAAAAATGATTAAGAGCAGTTTTGAGGCTAAACCAGTTATTTTGCACAACTCATCTTCAAAAAGTTATATACTCTTTAATTTCCTCATTCATTAAAAAATCTACCTATCTTCAATCCAAAAGAAGCCTTAAGACAATAATTTTAGGAAAATGATGTACTTTTGTTTTATTTTTGAAAGCCAGGTCCAGTATTATTGTTACTCAGAGTCTGCTAACCATGATTACATAGCTAAAAAGTACACACTATTCATATTTAAAATATTTTTAAGAGGGAAATCACAATGTGGTGTTATCTTAATTTTTATAATAAAATGACTGTTACATTTTAGAATAATATTTCCTACCAAATAATAAGCTATTCTGTTATCACATTTCTATCAGTAATGTGTTTATTTTCTTAATTGACTTGGCACTTTGACTACACAGCCTTTATAGTGATCATAGCCAATTAATTATGATTCTAATTAAAATATTGATAATTGTTCAATGAAAAAACTGCTGTGTTAATAAAATTCTTATGCTCTAGTAAGAGATTTTTTTTCAACAGAATGGCCTTTGAGGAAAGTAAATCCAGACTTTAGTCTAGCATGAGCTTTGAAAATACAACTACATTTAATAATGCTATCATGGAGTGGGTAGGAAATGATTAAATGAATTCCTCTGAAGAAATATAGAATCATGTTGTATATTTGTTTTTTGTTTTCTTTTACAGTTTTCAGTTAACTAGTTGCAAATATATGCCACACTCCAATCCCTTATCCTTGCACCAACCCCCCCCCCCCCCCCGCCCACAGTCAATTCGACACCTCTAGGACTTATAAATTGCTTAATTATCTGTGTTGTGAGATAAATGTCTTTAGGGAGCCCATGAATCTTAGAAGATCAGTAAATTGGAATATTTGCTAAATATGACTCTGTGGTAATTAAGAGTCATTGCCTACATACAAGAGAGTAGAAGAGACCTCAAAAGGATTCAAAAAGATTAAACACACATGCACAAAGATAAAATGGTATTAATCAACACATGGAGAAACTACAGCAAGATGAGGTGGGGGTGGTGTGAGGTACCAACAAAACATGTATCATAGAAGCTAAGAAAGCAAGGACCAAATGTCGAAAAAAATACATAATCTGTGACCACCGTGAAGACCTCACTAGCCTGTATAAAGGCAAAGGTCAGTAAGGAATAGTCACATAACTGAATCTTCATGTACTGAATGCCTATAACTAACTTAAATGTCTGGCCACTGAAGGTCTATACTCCACATCAAAAATGACACTTTATGATAAAACAACAAAACAACAGCAACAACAAAATGCATTTAGTTTTTTTTTCCCTAAACTAATTTTACTGACAATCAATTCATACTGACTTTAATCAGCCAATCATTAGCATACCCTCTGTCATTACCAATTCCTGCTTTCTGCCTTCTATCCTACGGAAGGCTTCTTTTCCATTCATTTCAACATCTCTTGGTAATTCCTCAGCCTTTTCTCTAGTATTCCTGAGGACCATGCAATTAAAAAATAATACACATTGCTCTATTCTGTTTATTAAACTTTTTCATTAGGGTTAGTATTTTCTGCCCTAAGGAAATCCATTTATTTAGAAAGTGAGTAATATGCCTTATGAACAGTTGCATTCAGAAGCTGTCCCTCTAATCTCTGTGAATTAACCAATGAGTTTAAAAACAAAAATGTCCTTATTCTGTTAGTTGCTGACCTAATTACTAAAGTACATCAGATGTTTGGTTTAATGTAGCCTAATAGATATATAACTATATAAGCACTTCATGATTTCAATGACTATTTTTTTCTTAATATAAAAATACTAAACAAGAGAAGGTTCCAGTCTATTTCACCTGGCCATCCTATAATAAACATGAAGTCTTGAGGTCTATTTCAGATGTACAAGTAGAAAAAAGAAAAAAAAAAGTAGCTCATGATTAGCTCACTGATTTAATTTGCATAGAAGGTCCTCTGAGGCTCTGGACTATGGCTTCATACAAAGCCATCTTATAGGTAATATACTGAACCTTTGATTATATAAAACTGTCAGCAAATAACTGTGCACTATTTTTCAGTGGTGTTTGACAACTGAATTTTGAGTATCTGCAACATTTCATTCATTAACACTCACTCAACAGATAATCATCACAAAATCTAGCCTTAAGAAGTTTGAATTTACAAGAAAGACAAGATTCATATTCTTTTGTAAGAGCAAAACAAATACATTCCATTATTTAAACATTGCCAGGCTAACCAGTGATTCTGGAGAAGCAAACTGAAAATGATAGAAGCCTAAATCATAAAAGCAAAACACATCAACTCCAGCAGAAGGCCAATTTTAGAAAGCCTGCCTTCTGCTTGATCCAGAAAACCACAACAAAATTAGAAGTCAGGAAGAATGAAAACTGGGAGAAAAAGGTTGTGATAACTTGTGTCAGATTTTTTTTTAATCTTGATATTCATATGACTGATTTTACATAGAAAATATTGGAAGAAATATTCACTGTAAGGAAATTTCATTCTTAGAAACATTTCTCATTTACTAAAATGGGGAGATATGAAGAGAAATGGAGAGAAATGAAGCAGATGGTCACATGGGCATTTTCTATTAATAGATGTACTGATTCTAATGATATTCCAGCCCTCTTTACCTGAAATGTTTTGCAGGTGCTGGAACTGAAGAAGAAAAACGTTATGTGCACCTAGAGAGCATTCAAAACAACACTGAAATGCATAAAGTAATTAATTTTTCATTACTTACAAAAGTTGTGTTTTCCAATAATAATGTGGTGGCATTTGTTTCTATATTCAGTTTAATGACATGTCCATTCTCGCTTTTATACACCACATCTGTATCTGCAACAACAAAGATATTAACAATTGACAAACACATTTACTAGGTAATACAATGAACTGTAGAGGAGAAAATGTGCATAACAAACAGACACGCTTAGAACAATCATTGTTAGCCTTTAATAACGGAGCAAATTTTTGTATTTGGCTCACATTAATCTTCTGCAGTGATCAGGAAGCCTGGCTAGCACATGGTCTATTGTGCAGTGAAAACAGGGTTAGTGAGAGGGCCACTCAGGTTTCTGGTTTAACAACTAAAAATTAATTAAAATACAGGAAATCTGCTGCCCATTCCGGGATGAGAAAGAAGGGACAAAAAATGCCTCCAGTTACCAAGATAAGCTATTACTGATTCATAATCCAGTTAAGCTGACAATAAAGGGTGTCATTTACCGTAACTGGACACAAGTCTAAGCTACTCCTACTGGACCACCCTCATGCACACTTTATGCTTCCCGTCCTACCACCCCTCAATTCCCATCCAATCTTTCTCCTTAAGGTTGGGAATTTTGTCTCTGACAGGTTATCTGGCTTGTGTGACCACAGCCCAAAATCTCTGAGGGAAATGAGGTTTTTTTAAATAACCACAAGGCTTCTGGACAGTTGTTGATCTTATATAGGAGTTAACTTCAACCACATATGTCAGGAAATTAAATCATCCTAAGAATATGTCAGACTGAAAATATCAACAGGAGGGAAAGCTGTCAGAGAGGATACTCAGAAGTTAAATATATACATATTACATATACGTGTGTGTGTGTGTGTGTGTGTGTAAAAAATACCCAAATAAAAGTAGACATGAGTGTTTTTTTAATGATAATCTTCTGTCCAATTTTGCTCAATTCTAACTTTTGCATAGTATTGCACCTCCCTAACCCTCTGTCCATTCTTGGAAGAAAGGCAATATTGAAGGAGTTTGGGTCCACTATCCACAGTGAATGAAGTTATACAAGATACAATTTCTCAGAACCCAAATGTCTTCACATGTATAATGGTAAACAAGTACTCCATGGTGGGTTATGAAGATTATATAGAAATGTCTGAAAATTCAGACAGATCTAGGTTTTCTCGCTTGTTCTCTAGTTATTTCAATATTATAAAAAGCTATAATCAGAAATCATATGATGAGAAGCAATCAATTCTAGCAGAAATTAAGTTTGTCTTTTTTGTATCTGTGTTTCATTTAAGAAGACTGAGAGTTCAATATGACTCTCCTACTAAGGTTAAGGATGGCACAGGAGGCCAGTAGTTCCTCTTGAGATTAATGAGGACAATGGAACATTGAGTCAGGAACAACAAATGGTCTTTTAAGAAAGTAGGAAAAGAGGCAAAAAAAAAAAAAAAAAAAAAGATATTCAAGTTACTTTCTGAAGCGGGCCGTATGGGCAGATCTTCAAAATAAGGCCTGTATCACCTTCTGAACTTCTCTTATCAGCTATAAATAAACTGAGTTCTCCTCTCACTAAGTTTACCTGTTGTCTTTTCTAGTGATGTAGAACAAACAACAGTTGTACACAAATAATAAATATTTATTTTGATTTATATTCCTTTCCTCTCTGGCCTTTCTTTTCTACCCTGTGTTTAGGATCATAACTCAGCAGCAACACTGGTCTGGGTTATTCATTTGGCTTTGCCAGCTGATTCGAGTCTTCTTTCTGCTCTCAGTTAATGTTTGCATGAATAAAGAGTCGAACCTTAACACCTCTGTTATTTTTCTTGATATTCTCAATTCTGGACCACCTCTTGATATTGAAGACCCGACAAGCATGCCTTATCAAGACATCCTCATAATATTTTCACTATAAGTCAAATGAAAAAAATTTTCCCCTTTCTATTATACTGTGAAGATAAAACCAAAAGCCAGCAATGTGTGGTTCTTCTTCTAGAGGACAAACGCATCACAGAATTCTAAACAGGGATGAGGTCTTTGGCCTTAAGAAGGAAGAAGAGCTCAGAGAGCAACTGTAATATGAATAGTGGTTCCTCTTCAGTGGAAGGGTTAGAGTAATGTATGGCCCCAGAGTCTCTCACATTAAGAGAAAATTCTAAGCAGGTGATGGATTATATCAAGAGTAGAGGAAGGAAAATTAGGTTTTGTTCTCCTTAGAACCAAAGTAGAAGGAAGCGAAGTTTGTTTGAGAAGATAAATACTAAATTTAATATTTGAAAAGTAAATTTTGCTGAATAATTACTTAGACTTGAAAAACATGTACAGAGATTTAAGATTTACAAATACCTTGAGATCTGTACACCTGCAAATGTTACCACTAGACTCAACATTGCATTAGCAGGAGAAAACTACTTTCTTTAATTCAAGTGTAACTCTCTAGCTTAAAATTTAATACAGATTTTGGCATGAATTATTTAAATTTTTTTAATGTTTTTTTAAATGTTTATTTAAACTCACAGAGTGCGAGTGGGGGAGGGGCAGAGAGAGAGACAGAGAGGGAGAGGGAGAGAGAGAAAGAGAGAGAGAGAGAGAGAGAGAGAGAGAGAGAGAGAGAGAGATTCTGAAGCAGGCTCCAGGCTCTGAGCTGTCAGCACAGAGCCTGACGCACGGCTTGAACTCACAAACCATGGGATCATGACCTGAGCCAAAGACGGTTGCTCAACTGACTGAGCCACCCAGGCACCCCTGCATGAATTATTTTAAAAGCATCTAATATCTGCCTTGTTAATTTTTTTTTCTGGTCTTCAAAATTTGGTCTTCTGGGTCTCCTATTTATCCTATCCTGCTTGATTTATAATCACTAGTAGAATCTCCCATTTTGGTACTCCTGTTATTACATTATTAAATTACTTTCTAGAACTATATTTCAAAATTGCCATGTCATATTTTGTTTAATATTAGGTGATGAGATACGAGTGAGTAAGAGCAATGAATAAAGTGCATTAGCACAGAAATTTTAAGGGAGGTGTATCTGAAACATTCTTTAAAACACAGTATCATGCATGTCTATACAGCACATTGACTAAATCATCTTTCTTTCTTTCAGATCATTGAAAGTTAAGAGTCAATTGTCCTGAACACATATTTGATTCAGTCATTTTTGTTTTGAATAAAAAGGTGTGACAAGATAGAATCACTATCTAGCCTCTCTATCCTGAGGTCCAAAAATATATTCTTAGTGTCTGTCTCCCTAAATGATTATTATTACTGTAATTTCTATTCCTATTTTCCTTAATGTGTCTAACAAAAGGAAAAACATAGTAGTATATTTTAGCTTTAAATCATTCAGGGGGGCACCTGGTAGGTTAAGGTGGCTCAGTAGGTTAAGTGTCTGTCTCTCGATTTCAGCTCAGGTCGTGATCTCACAGTTTGTGAGTTCAAGCAGGCTCCACACTGCTATCAGCACAGGGCCTGCTTGGGATTCTCTCTCCCCCTCGCTCTCTGCCCCTCCCCTACTCTCTCACGCATGTACACCCGTGCTTTCTCTCTTTCAAAATAAATAAATAGACTTTAGATCATTCAGGTAAATGTTTTTTTTTTTAATTTTTATTTTAGACCTACACAAAGCAGGTAGTAAAGCACTTCACTTAACAGCTCAATTCTCAATTTACTAACGACATTGAGAGAAGTGAGGCCTCGATGTTGCTCCAAATGTTCAGGACCAAGAACCAAAGGAGACTACATCCATAAGATTTAATTTTGAGTTACTCCAAGTTCTTGCCCATAGAAATTATAAAACTATACAAACTCATTTTTTCAGAAACTCAATAAAAATTAATCTGAATAATAAGCTCTTAAAACTGAGCAAATTCTTAATCATTAAACACCTGTTTAATTAATACTAACCTCAAGATTGCTGCCTCTCTGTCCACTGATCCTAAGCTATTACATCATGAAACATGGCAAACTTCAAACAGGTTCTCACAGCGAAAGACCATTAACCATTCAAGCCCAGATCCCCAGCCCTATACTTATCTCCCCACCCCCACCCAATTATCTCCTCCTTCCGGACCTTCTAAGACTGACAAAATGTTGTCCTCCATATCTGCAAAAAGTAATAAAATCAGTTTTGCTTAACAGGTTATTCCGAGGGTTAACCTTCGGAAAATTCACCTTCCATGTGCATCAATATAAAATTACTTTCTTGTTTTTGTTGTCATTGATGTTATTATTGATAATGTAAGTATGCATTTAATTTTGATAGGATAATTTGCTTTGAACATTTCAAAACAAAATCTATCATCTATCTATAAAGACAGTTTTCAAAAACTGGAAAAAAAAAGTGTGGCAAATCAACTATTTTGGAGATATTAATTCAAATATGATCTTTTTTTTTTAAATCTGTTTTGGGGGCACTGGGGTGGCTCAGTCAGTTAGGCATCAGACTTTTTACTTCTGCTCAGGTCATGATCTCACAGTTTCATGAGTTTGGGCCCCACATGGGGCTCTGTGCTGACAGCGCAGAGCCTGCTTGAGATTATCCCTCTCTCTCTGCATCTCTGCTCACATTCTCCCTTTTGCAAAAAAATTTTTTAAAAATCTGTTTTTGATATCTAAAATAAAAACTCCATGGCGTCTAAAATAATGAACTAAAAAAAAATCTAAAAACAGTGAAAGAAAATAATGAAATGATAACCACAGAAAATGCTCAAATGATTTTTGAAAGAATTTGTTAAATATCAAGTTAAGATTTAATCATTTAACATATCAACATTAAATCTGGAATACTGAACTAATCATACTTGAAACGCAGCAGACCTCTCATTTATCTCTCCTAAAACACTGCTCATAACTATGCAAAAGTATCCTCACTTTTTTTTATCGTCACTTTTAAAGAACCACATATTTACCTGTGAAAACTGAAGACATCAAAAATGGCTTCATTTACCTTTCCTGCCTACCTCAAAATCTTGCTCTATACATAATCCTTTTTTCCCAGACATTGAGAATGAGGTAATCTTTCTCCTTTGCAAAGCAAAATGCTGTTTCATGGCCAAATCAGTATTCTCCAAACTTTTAAGTATCTTTGATTGCTGGTACCTCTTGCCAGCTACTTGTACTTTTCAGAGCATACATATTTATTTTTAATAATAATAATTAATAATAATATAATCACCTGCATCCAGCTCTTTCATTCTCCCCCAGGTTTGTTTCAATAAACGTTCTACATAAGTTTTCTGCATTATTCTGTGCCTCTGCCCTATGTGCTGTTCTCTGTATCTTCCTGCTGTGTAGCTGCTGTCCTTATGCTGCTGAAATTGCAAACTTGCAACATTACCACTGACCTGAAATTAACCAAATCCAATGTGCTCTTCCACCAAGCTTAATCCCTACCTCACTTGATTTTGCAGTGTATGATAATGATGATGAACAGAAGGATTTTGAAAACATCTTTCTTGACTTTGAACCATTGCTTTGCCCTGGAATGATTTCCTCAAAAATTTCTATCTGTTCTAACCCACCTCCTTGCTACCTAAACAAAGACATCCTTTCAAGTTCAGCACTGAGCTTTATTTACTTATTTTTTTTCCAACTGCTGTTGTCTGAGTGATCCCTTCTACTCAGACCTTCCTATATTGATTCTTCAACTTTCAACTCTGGTTCTGACATTCCCCGTATGCCAGTTTTGTGTGTCCAATTCTATGTCAGATCACATAAATGTCTTGCAGCTATAGAAAGGTCAGTAGACAAAAAGTCAACTCCTTATACTTATGGCTATATCCTCCTTTGAAGTTCCATATATATGCACACATGTATGTCTATTGTGTCTTCTCTACTTCTTCACCTCCTATATTAATACTGTCCTTTATAACCTTTCACTTGGAAGAGTGTTTCAGTTTTTCACATGTTCTCTATGCCTCTAGTTTATTCCAATCACACAGCCTAACACATTCTAAACACCACTTTGTATTTTGTCATATGCACCAAAAATAGTCATGGCTCACGAATAATAAAGTATAAAATCAAAGCCTGGCAGTCAGGTTACTCACTACCTGGCTTCAACATATATTTACATAGCTATTGTCACCTGATGCTCTATAAAATAGTCCAGATCATCTGTTGTTTATTCTTGTTTACACATCTTGTACCTCACCCCTACTCTATTTTGCTAATGACACACACTGTGCAGGTGCTGCCCCGACTCTACTTGTGTTTCCAAGCACCATTAAGTTCCCCAAATTTACAGAGCCCTCACTCAATCTTTCCCTTTTCATAATTTCTATGTTTAATTCATTTAATATTTAATAGTATATTTCTTTAAAAATTACTATGTATTTTATGGAGCACCTGGGTGGTTCAGTCGGTTGAGGGACCGACTTCTGTTCAGGTCATGATCTCAGGGTTCATGGGTTCCAGTCCTGCATTGGGCTTTCTGCTGACAGCTCAGAACCTTGAGCCTGCTTTGGATTCTGTGTCTCCCTCCGTCTCTGCCCCTCCCCCGCTTACACTCTGTCTCTCAAAAATAAATAAATGTTAAAGTTAAAAAAAATACTATCTATTTTATTTAGTTTCAATACACTGTTTTGGGTTTTCAATTACTTTATAAATACAAGAAAGGACCTATTTCTTGTTCCTTTGAGAAGCGAGAGGATTCACACCCACAAATCTTACTATCTATATTAACATGAGTTTACCATTCAACTGTCTGCACTAATATGACTTTAATATTTCAGGAAACTCTTGCCAGGAAGATGAGGTTGCAAATAACTTCATCTCCTCCACTCCTACAGAGAACTTTGTGAAAACCCATTTGTTTGAAAAACAGAATACTGGACTAGTACCTACTAAAGCAAATATCTCTTAGAACAATACACAGCTCAACCAAATGACTGTTGACTATTTGAGAGCCTCCCCAAACCCTCACCTCCTTGAATAGATCAATCCTAAACTCCTACAACACAAACTCCCCGAATTCCAATCAAGACTGCTAATGACAGACCTGTCAAACTAGATCCCCCAAACCTCAAACATACCTTCCTTTCTCCGTTCTTTTCCATGTGCTGTTCATTCTCTGTCAAGACGGTGATCTCCTTTACCAAAGTGAGCAATAGCTTCAGCTGTCACCCTGATGTTTTTATTGGGGGGGGGGGCCTGGGGAACCAACATTCAGTTCTTTGAAATTTCTGTATTATATAAAATATATAATATGTATAGTATATATCCAATTGAAGGATCTCAAGAAATAGTTTTCTCTGCTACAGGACTAAATCTTTCCACTATCTTTCACATGTTATGTTTTTCACTGTTACGAATTTAATTAGAAATAGATTTAGCACTAGTGACAAAGACTCCTTTCTTGACCAAAATTCAGTCAGCCTCCTCTGAGCCCTCTTCTAGACTAGTCCTTGACCTTAGCCTGTCTTTACCACATCCTGCTAAGCCAGTTTAGTTACAATATGCCCAATCATTGATGTCTGATCAAATTCTTCGCCCTCCAGCTGTGAAATCTAAGTGGTTGGACTTGCATTTAATGAGAATCCTGTTAGGCCAGTTCAGTAAGAATCCTGTAACCTCCATATGTCCTCTCAGTAATTTGCCCCTACTGCCCACCCCCCACTTGGTTCTTTGGCAATAAATCTCTAGTTCCATTTCTGTATTCAGAGTTCAGTTGAGTCTCTCTCCCTCTATAGCAATAGTCTCACTTCTATTATAATAATCATGAATAAAGTCTTCCTTACTATTTTAACAAGTGTCAGATTAATTTTTCTTTAGCATTACCTTGGAAATCTAAACTTAGGTAACCTACTTTAATAACATTCTGGTATTAAATTTAAATTATATGTTATATATTATAAATTAATATGTTATTAATATTAAATTAATGTAATTTAATAATTTACTATAAATTAAATTATATAAAATATATACATATCAATAAGTTATATACATACAGTTAATCTATGAATAACATGGGTTTGAACTATACAGGTCCACTTATATGCAGATTTTTTTCAATAAATATGGTACAATACTATAAAGACAATTTCTCTTATTATTTTCTTAAAAGCACTTTGTTTTCAGGGTGCTTGGGTGACTTAGTTAAGCATCCGACTCGATCTCAGGTCAGGCCATGATCTCATGGTTCATGAAATCAAGCCTCTGTGTAGGGCTCTGCACTCACAGTGCAGAGCCTGCTTGGGATTCTCTCTCTCCCTTTCTTCTCCCTCTCCCTCTCTCCGCCTCTCCCCCTCTCCCCACCCCAACTCTCTCAAAATAAACAAACTTAAAAAAAAGCATCATTTTCTTTAGCTTACTTTATTGTAAGAATTACAGTACGTAATACATATAAAATATAAAACAAATGTTAATTGACTATGTTATTGGTATGGCTTCCAGTCAACACTAGGTTATTAGTAGTTAAGTTTTTAGGGAGTCAAATCTTTTTGCATAGTTTTTTTAAGTTTATTTATATATTTTGAGAGAGAAAATGAGGAGGGGAGGGGCAGAGAGAGAGGGAGAGAGAATCCCAAGCGGACTCTGTACTGACAGCCCAGAGCCCAAACTGGAGCTCCATCTCAGGACCATGAGATCATGACCTGAGCAGATATCAAGTGTCAGAGCTTAACCCACCAAGCCAACCAGGGGCCTCAATATATGAACATTTTTTACTGTGTGGAGGGTCAGCATCCTTAACCCACATGTTGCTCAAAGAAATACACACACACACACACACACACACACACACACACACACACAGAGTTAGTTCAGTACACTAGACCAGTGGTCCACAAACTCTAGCTATGGCTATGGGACAAATCTATGTCCACCAAATTTGGTCCACAATCATGTTTATTTATTTATTCATTTGTATTTCCCTGTGGATGCTTTCACACTATAATTGTAGGTTTGAATAGCTGCAACAAATGAAATGGCTCACAAAGCCTAAAATATTTACTCTCTGGTCCTTTCAAGAAAAAGTTTGCTGACCTCTGTGTTAGACTATTAATTGCTTGACTCATCATAGAAAATACATTTTGTTTACTATATTTATAAATGTTAGCTACTGATCACTGCAATTCCACTAGAAGAATGTTCTTTGGATCCCCAAAATATCTATATACTTCAAAGAGTTATTTTGTTTTGTTTTGTTTTCCAACCTGGCATGAGAAATATATTTGCCTTAAAGTGATCTGAATTCCTGGCAAATAGGATAAAGTTAGGTGCACAAAATAAATGCATTTTCCTAAAAAGTAACCAGAATAAATGCCACCTTCATTTAAAAGTCATCGTAATTGTAAGTAATCATTAATTCATATAGAAGTGTCAATCCTATGAATGGCACTTCCTGTAATAAAGAGCCCTTTCCAGGCTCAGTAATGGAGCAGTTGATGGCCACTCAGCTAAATGATGTCTTTTTGATTTGTAGCTAAAATGTGAATAGCAGCAATTTTCTGATGATCATTTCATTCCTTAGATTATTTGCAAAAAAAAAAAAAAAAAAACTCACAGAAGAGGAAAATAAAGCACCCCTCTCTAGAATTTCAAATATGTGTTGCCACCAAAAGGTTTGTTTGCATAATAGTGTCATAAGTACCAGATTGTAACTGTTTCAGTTTCTTAAGCTAAAACCTACAAGAATTTTACGGAAAGTTTTCTTAACTTCAGACTCCCATAATCAAAGATGTGCTTAAGTGGTCCAGTCTACTGAAGCCTGCAGGCAAAAGGAAGACACATGCAGATTCAAGCCTTCTCTTCACTGAGTGTCTCATGTAAAATGAACATAAATGGTGCGTGTGTTTCCATGATACTAAAGGTCTAGAATTCTACTGCAGTAACACTTGCAGAAAACAGAGCTTATTTTAAAGTAACATCTAAAGTGCAAAATATAGGGGAACAAAAAGAAGACAAGCAGATATCTGAAGCACTTCTCTCTCCTCTCATTTTGTTTTTGCTGCAGTCAGCCACCAATATGCCACCATTTCTTTTCTCATTCTGAAGATTAAACTGGGCTGAGCTCAGCCTCCAAATGTATCTTTGGAGGTGGGGCAGGTAGCCAGTAATCCCTTAAAAAAATGAGAGTTTTCTTATTTTAGGGTCCACTCATGCAAGGCGCCTCTCTGGATGTGAAGATGCTATCTGGTCCTCACCACACTGCCTTGGTGATTTGTCTGTTGCTGTGAGTAATAAACTCTCTTCGTCTCTGATGTAAAGCCCTAATGTTTTACATACAAGTTCATTTTCCAGTAGGGTGAAACCTCAGATCCTGCATTTATTTAAAAGGTCTCCCTCAGGGGGCGCCTGGGTGGCTTAGTCAGTTAAGCATTTGACTTTGGCTCAGGTCAAGATCTCACAGGGTTTGAGCCCTGCTGTGCTGACAGCTCAGAGCTTAGAGCCTGCTTCGGATTCTGTGTCTCCCTCTCTCTATGTCCCTCCCTGGCTTGTGTTCTATCTCTCTCTCAAAAATGAATAAACATTAAAAAAGTTGAAAAAAGTTTTCCTCCCTTAATTCTAAGGATCCCCCCATTTTCTCTCAAGTTTTAATTTTATTACTAATTTCTACATCACTAATAAAATAGCTTCATATTACATGGTGACATTTTATTAATTTAATCACAAATCAAATAATCTTTCATCAAACTTGTAAATTAAAAACTCAAAAATGAACATTAATTCTATACACTCAATTTGTGCTTGGATACTGCAACAATGACTATAATTTAAAGCTCTGACTTACACTATTTAAATATGTATCTGTAGAGACTTAACCACCCATCACTTAGCTATTTTGATATCCCCTTTGGATCCTTCCTGGCCAGTGCATGCACGTAAGTGAATTTCCATTTACTATTGACATTGTCCCAATGACAAACATGTTTATTCTCCAACATCTTTGATAAGGTTATGCCCTTCTACTCAAGATGCAATATTTTGCCATGGTTCTTTCAGTTGAATGGACATACGAAATCATGATTTTTGCCTATCTAGTGCCAACTCATCTTAGACAGATTTTGTTGTCCCACAGCAGTGTTTTTCTGGCCATGTTTATCATCAGCATACTGAAGATGTCAAAAGAAAAAGACATATGGCAATTTCACTTATATGTGGAGTCTAAAAAAAAGCAACAAATGAATAAACAAACAAAAAGCAGAATAAGACCTAGAATACAGAGAACAAACTGCTGGCTGCCAGTGGACAGGGGTAGGGGATGGTCAAAATGACTGAAGGGGAGTGGGAGGTACAGGCTTCCAGTAATGAAATAAATAGATCACACGAATAAAAGTACAGCAGAGGGAATACAGTTAATCATATTGGGATAGTGTTGTATGGCGACAGATGGTAGCTGCATGTGTGGTGAACATAGCATAAGGTATGGAAAAGTTGAATCACTACGCTGAACACCAGAAACTAATGTAACATTGTGTGTTACCTATACTCAAATTAAAAAAATGGAAAAAAAAGAGAAAGAAAAATACATGAGGTCAAGGACAGTAACGTTTTGCATCTTCCCTCATTTTAAAGTAATATATATTCACCACGGAAAATTTGTATAAGGCCAACATATCAAGGAAAAATAACTGTGAAACTGTTAATGTATTTCCTTATAAAACACACAGCTGAGATCTCAATGTATATCACAATTTGCATCCTTTCTCTTAAAATTGAAGATTAGGCATTATATCCCATTATTAAAAATTCTTCATTAGCTAATTCAGATTCTTAACACTTTCAGCCCAAATGACACTTTAGAAAGAAAAATAAATTGAAACATAATCATTGGTAATATGAAAGAGGAAAAGCGGCACTATTTAAAATGTAGGGGAAAAAAAGTAGATAAGATACCCCTGAATATAGATTCACAAAGTAGCGCTGAGAAACTTTGTTGTCTGGAAAACTAATTCATACATCTAAACAACAGATGCTATGACTCTCTTCAAATGCATAATGGCATACCTTTATCAATTTCTGCACTTTTCAATTAAATCTCTAGAGACTAACATTGATCTCTGCACTCCAAGAAGTATGCAACTGAACCATAAGGTAAGACTTCATTAAATAGAAAATTGATTTAGTTGAATAATATGGAAGTATCGCATCAATTTAAACAAAAACAACATTGAAAGAGGTGACAAAAGGAATAATTAAAAATTCACATACTCAAGGGCGCCTGGGTGGCTACTGGTTAAACATTGACTCCTGATTTCTTCTCAGGTGGTGATGTCATGGTTTGTGAGGTCAAGCCCTGTATAGGGCTCTGTGCTTCTATGCTGACAGTATGGAGCCTACTGAGATTGTCTCTCTCTGCCCCTCCCTGCACACCCTCTCTTTCTCTCTCTCTCTCTCTCTCTCTCGCTTGCTCTTGCTCTCGCTCTCTCATTCTCTTTCTCAAAAATAAAAATTAAAAAAATTCACATACTCAAAGACAATCAGAGCCAGGAATGAATAACACATATGTTAAATATATTAAAATGAATATAAGACAATCACCAACATCAGAAAACTATAGTTAGTTCTGTGGCTGAGTTTAGTGGAAATGAGGCAGCAACTTTGGGGAGGTTTTTGTTTTTGAGTTTGGATGAAATCACTTCTCAAGCATATTTAGGCATTTTTTACAAAACAGTGTGAGAGTTCATGAGAAAAGCTGGGTTGATTAAAGAAAAATACTCATTAAGTTCAAGTTGTAAAATGGTTTTAATCATATTCTGTCATATGCCAAGGACGTAACTTACTCAACCATAAACAGCTATTATACAAATTGATGTCCTTAGAAGAAAATTGATCAGATAAGAATACTTGAATAAGTCACTGTTACTATTTTCTATTTCAGGGTAGGAGGGGGGAGGCAAGGAAAGGACTATTTTTGTTTCAAGTATCAAAAGCCTCAACCTAAATGAACATAACATACAAAACACACACACACACACACACACACACACACACACACACACACAAAAGGATTGTATTGTATGTCTGGCTTCAAGTATGACTTTATGCAGGGGCTCAAATGCTGTCATCATGGGCACAAGTAGTATCTTACCATAGTTTATTTTCGGATGGCTCCATTCAGATAGGTTTTCTCTTTGCAATCAAAAGATGGTTATAACAACCTGGAAAGCTTACAGCCTCTTATTTTCAACCCCGATTGGAAAAATCAAGATTCTTTTTTTCCAGGATTCTCAATTAGAGAGTGATTCACTACTTCTGTTGGTCTTGATTGGGCCAGGTAGACAGTCTTGCTCTGGATGTTAGGGATGTGCAATGCACTAGCATACAGAGGACTAAATCCCATGTCCTCTCGTGCCAAGGGTTGAGGATTGATTTTAAAAAAAAGTTATTTTGTGGATGTCAGAAAAGGGTCAAGTTTGGCTAAGTGATACAGACAACAGATGTATCACACAGCGTATCTGTGCTGCTAATGAATGATTTTACATATGAAGGGTGTTGTTGAGAACAAAAGCAATGCATCTCCAAACCTAACACAAATTGGTGCTTCATTATATAGGAAAGTGAAGCAGAATAGATGGTGAGAGTGAGTGAGTGAGAGAGAGGCAGAGAGAGAGACAGAGAGACAGAGAGAGATTTGGAAGCAGAGGTTTGTGTCCATAATAGGAAATGTACTGTAGTAATTGCTAAAATTCTGAGGGAAAAAAAGGAGTTTGCTTGAGGTCCTGCCATATTCCCAAGTCATGCTCCCCCTAGAGAAAAATGATTTTGCTTGAAATCACAAGACTTTTGTGGCTCACTGGGGAAGCTTGCCAGGAGGAATGTGTGCTTTTGCCAGGATGTGTAGTCAGAGATTTCACTGCACTGAGAGCGGGGAAACCTGCTGGCAGCGATCAGGGTGAGACTGCTGTGGGGGTATAGATGCATGTCCTGGAAGAATTACAAATTTCCATCAAATTTTCAAGTCTCCTGTTGAGTTGTTAAGAGTTATCAGATTTGCCAAGGAACAGACTGAATTTACAAATGAGTCTTGCCAATAAGGATAAACTCTAAACATACTATGTAAAACCTATCACTTAGTGTTACAACACCAATGCGGTATGTATTTTATTACCATGGTTATTTTCCTGAAACTGCTGATGCAGACCCACCTAGGATTATTGTCATCCAAATCTCCCTTACTAAACATCACAGGCAGGTTCAAAGTCTATCCCTCTATCTTAAATCCTTTCCAAACAATTTGTTTGTTTAAATATATATATGTGTGTATATACAAATATAGCCACATATATCATGCACATATACACTTAATCAATGTAAAATATATATTAATATATTAGTCACACAGATGTAAATTATCTGTATAATCTATACAGATTATCAGTAATTTTTATACATTGTTTCCATAAGGGAGTCCTTAGAATAAAGTTGACAACATAATTGTCTCCAAAATATTTTGAAGATCTGGGAGGAATGACAGAGGTGATCTTGTCCAATCCCTTCATTTTATCAGTGAAAAATTAAAACCATAGAAATGTTGGGGTGAACACAGTGAGGAATCAGTAAGTAAAACTTCTGGATTGGGATTGTAAATCCAGTCTAATTTCTGCAACTCTGGCTATCTCTTAACCAATGTCTGAGGCCTATCCTGCTTCCTTAAGCTAGCCCTCCCATCTGTATATTCCCTTTCCCTTTACTGGTAAGTTTCACGAACCTCCTTTCTGAAGCTAAAGGAGGCACTACTAAGTCATAACTAAGCAATGGGTAATGGGTAGGCAATACATTAGCTGTCAGTGACTCCCTACTACTGTTTCCAAGATGGCCTCAACTGACCCACAGTAGCCCATTGAGGGAGGCACAAGGGTAATGGTGCTCCGTCTGCTCCTTGGGATGAGCACACTGGCGACAGAATTACTAAGAGAAAATGGGAAGTCTGCAGGTACTCTAAGCCGTTTGGATAAGTACTCCCACATTATCTTGTAACTGGCACACGGGATGGTCCCCATTTCTCATCTTACGAAAAGTACTCTGGGTTTTCTTAAATTCTCCACTCCTTGCCATCCCTCCAACTATAATTTTTTAATACTCAACATCATATTTAATTCATGCCACCTGTTTGCACAGATGGCAGCTTGCTCACTTTTATGCAGGAGCTAAAGACCTAGGCCTGACAAAACATGAGTTAAACTGTCACTTTGCTTTGTTTCTCCAAGTTTAAAGTGAGTTAAAGAATCAGAGAGAACAGATGTCTCTCCTTACGCATTCTATTTCACCTTTTTTTTTCCTGGTCTCCCATAATCTTTTAGAAAACATGATATGAGATTCTTTGTGCCAAACATTATGTTTCTGCTTCAAAAAGATGAACCTTCCTGTACCTCTTCCTAATATGACACTTTCTGTCACCACATTAAGCAGATAGGAGCCACAATCTGCAGACCCTGCTTCGCTTCACCTGCATTTTCCCTTCCTAACATTTGCTCTGGAGCACAGCTGGAAACACACATACGATCAGCTAGCAGATATCTGTGTTCACAGATGCAGGTATGATACAGAAAACAAGCACTATTTTTATCCTTATCAAACTGTGGTGCTATTACAAGTAACAAGGCGATACACAGGTTTTCAATCTCTGGTTAGTCACTCAACTATTTACTTGTCAAGTGTTTACCATGTTCCTAAAATCTAGACTGTAGAATAAAATATGGTTATGTGGTACATTAAAAAAAATAGCCACCATGTATTATTATCTACAACAATGAAGGTGTTTCATTAGACATTTATACTTATCTCATTTAATTCCTACAGTAATGGCCCTTTTTACCCAAGAGAAAATAAAACTGAGCCTCAGGGAGCTTCAATAACTGGACTAACACTATAGAATTAAGAGAATGGTGGAGCCAGAATTCTGATAGGGCACAGATTTAAATACAATTTGAGGAGGGGCGCCTGGGTGGCTTGGTCGGTTAAACGTCTGACTTCGGCTCAGGTCATGATCTCACGGTCCGTGAGTTCGAGCCCCGCGTCGGGCTCTGTGCTGACAGCTCAGAGCCTGGAGCCTGTTTCGGATTCTGTGTCTCCCTCTCTCTCTGCTCCTCCCCTGTTCATGCTCTGTCTCTCTCTGTCTCAAAAATAAATAAACGTTAAAAAAAATTTAAAAAAAAAAGCCATGCATTGTCATGGCTAATATTTAAATACAATTTGATGATGAGAGTTACAAGAGCCGCTCCCCGGGGAGGCTACTTCTGGGTCTCTATCCCCTTCCAGCACACACCCCTCCCAGTCTACGCTGGTGTCCTGACCTGCAGCGAACAGAGGTGGTCATTGATGGGGCAGCTCCTGAGAGTCCTTGCAATGTTCCATTCTGGGATACAACTGAGGTCTGAGCCTGGCACATGGAGGAGCCTATGCCTCTATGTCTATTCTGCAGGTGTATGTTTCTTCTTTCAGCCTCCTCAGTGTCAGCTGTCAGAATCCTTTCAGAAACCAAGATAACAGCACAACAGCATGTGGCTGATGGCAGAGCCTGCCCATGCTCCACTAGTGCAGACTCACCTCTGAAGTTCAGGAAGAACGGAGTGATATAACCTTCAAAGGGCTGACGGCAGGCTGTGAGGCTGGAGCAAGATGATGCAGTCCTCCTGCTTTTATACTAGACTCTATGCCATCATATGAAATATTTATATATGTGTGTGATTTAAAAAAAAGTATATGTTTCTTTCTTTTTTAATTTTTTTAATGTTTACTTACTTTTGAGAGAGAGAGAGAGAGACAGAGAGATAGAGAATGAGCAGGGGAAGGGCAGAGAGAGAGGGAGACACAGAATCTGAAGCAGGCTCCAGCCTCTGAGCTGTCAGCACAGAGCCCGACATGGGGCTTGAACTCACAAGCCATGCCATCATGACCTGAGCCAAAGTTGGACGCTCAAGTGACTGATCCACTCAGGCGCCCCAGTACATGGTTTTTTTCCAATTGTTTTCTTGTGATAAACAAGAAACAATAACACAATTTACCATCTTAGCAATTCTTTTTGAGTGTTTATTATTTTTGAGAGACAGAAAGAGACAGAGTGTGAGCAGGGAAAGGGCAGAGAGAGAGGGAGACACAGAATTGGAAGCAGGTTCCAGGCTCTGAGCTGTCAGCACAAAGCCCAACGCGGGGCTCAAACCCACGAACTGTGAGATCATTCATGACCTGAGCCAAAGTCGAACGCTTGACTGGCTGAGCCACCCAGGTGCCCCTACCATCTTAGCAATTTTTACTGTACAAGTGAGGGGTATTCAGTACATTCATAATGTGTAACCGTCACCACCATCCATCTTCAGAACTCTTTTCATCTTCCCCTAGTGAAACTCTATATACATGTTTAATTACTCCCCAATCCCCCTTTCCCACAGTCCCTGGCAATCACCATTCTACTTTGTTTCCACAATTCCACCTGCTTCTATATACCTTGGATAAGTGGGATCATACAGCATTCATCTTTTTGTGATTAGCTTATTTTACTTAGCATAATGTCTTCAAGATTCATGCATGTTGTAGCGTATGTCAGAATTTCCTTCCTTCTTAAAGATGACTAATATGCTATTGTATGTATATACCACATCTTCCTATCCAACCATCAATGCAAACTTGAGTTGTTTCCATATTTTAACTTTTGCAAATAAACGTGGATGAACTACTACTATACTATGGATAGTATAACTATACTACTATAAACATGGATGAACAAATATCTCTTTAAGAAACTGTTTTCAATTCTTGGGGGATATACCTCAGAGTGGAATTTCTAGATCATATGGTAATTTTGTTTAATTCTTTGAAGACACGCCACACCGTTTTCCACAGTAGCTATACCATTTCACATTCCCACTGGGAGTGCACAATGTGCTAACTTCTCCACATCCTTGTCCACATTTGTTATTTTCTGCTTTATTTTTTTAAATAGTAACCATTCTATGATTATGTTTTTGATTTGCTTGTTTCTGATTTTCGTGTGTTTATTGTCCACTCGTATATCTTGGAAAAATGTCTATTCGTGTCCTTTGTCCATAATCTGGATTTTGTTGCCATTGTTTCTTTTTGTTGTTGTTGTTTCTGGGTTTTAGGAGTTTTCTAAGTATTCTTGTTATTGACCCCTTATCAGATATATGATTTGAAAATATTTTCTTCCATCCTGTGGGCTCTTTTTACTCTATTGATAGTATCTTTTGATGTGCAAGTTGTTTTAATTTTCATGAAATCCAATTTGTCAATTTTAAATTTTGATCATCTGAGCTGTTGGTCAGATCCAAGAAATCAATGCCAAATCTAATGTCCTGAAGACTTTGTGCTATGTTTTCTTGTAAAAGTTTTATACTTTTAAGCCTTGAATTTAGGTCATGGTTCCATTTTGAGTAAAGTTTTGTATACAGTGTTAGGTAAGGGTTCAACTTCAATATTTTGCATGTTGATATCCAGCTATCCCAGTATCATTTGTAGAAAAGATTGTTGTTTTTCCATTGAAGGATTTTGGTACTCTTGTCAAAAATCATTTGACCATATATGAGAGGATTTCTTTCTGGGCTCTCTATTCTATTCCATTGGGATATGTGTCTGTCTTTATACCATTACCAGAGTGTTTGAATTACTAGAGCTTTGTGGTAGGTTTCAAAATCAGGAAACATGAGTTCTCCAACTTTTTTCAATTTTTTCAGGATTGTTTTGACTATTTCAGAGTCCCTTGTGATTCCATATGAAATTTAGGGTGTGTTTTTCTATGCTACAAAAAATACTGTTGGGATTTTGATGGGGATTGCAATGAATCTGCAGATCACTGTGGGTAGTATTGCGATTTTAACAATATTAAGCTTTTCAATCTAGGAATATTAGATATATTTCCATTTATTGATAACTTCTTTAATTTCTTTCAGGATTGGTGATAGTTCTTCATTAAAATTTTGGTAGAATTCACTAGCAAAATAAGCATGTCTAGGGCTTTCTTTTTTGGGAGATAATCGATTACTGGTTCAATCTCCTTACTTATAGCTCGCCCTTGCATAGTTTTAGCTCTATTCAGATTTTCTATTTCTGCATAATTTAGTATTGGGGCATTTTATGCTTCTAGTAATTTGTACATTGCATGTAAAATACCCAATTTTTTGATGCACAATTGTTCATAGCACTCTCTTAAATCTTGATTTCTGTAGAATCCATCATAATGTCCTCACTTTCATTTCTGACTTTAGTAATTTGAATGGTCTTTTTTTTAAACCTAAAGATTTGTCATATTGTTGATCTTTTTGAAACAAATTTTTATTTTTATTTTTTCATTTTCTCTATTGTTTTTCTATTTTCTATTTCATTTTTCTCTACTGTAGTCTTCATGATTTCCTTCCCTTTGCTAGTTTTGGGTTTAGTTTTTTTTTTTCTTCTTCTTTTTATACTTAAGTTATAAAGTTAGATTGTTGGTCTGAGATATTTCTTCTTTTTTTAATAAATGCATATTCATTTTTGAGAGAGTCAGCTTGAGCAAGGGAGGGGTAGAGAGACGGCCTACAGCAGGTTCTGTGCTGACAGCAGTGAGCCAAATGCGGGGCTCAAACTCACAAACTGTAAGATCATGACCTGAGTTGAAGTCAAATATTCAACTAACTAAGCCACTCAGGTGCCCCTGTGATCTTTTTTTCTTTTTCTATGCTAACATTTACATTTCTAAATTTCTCCATTAGCACTGCTTTCACTGTGTCACATACATTTTAGAGGCTCCTTGTGTTGTCATGTTCATTTATCTCTGAGTATTTGTTTTTACTTATTCCTAAGTTATTTTTCACTTTTACTGTGATTTCTGCCTTGATCAATTGGTTAAGAGTGTATGTCATTTCCATAAATATTTGAATTTTCCAGTTTTTCTTCTAAATTTGATTTCTAATATCATCCCATTTTAATCAGAGAAGAGCCTTTATATATGTTTTAAAATCTGTTGATACTTGGTTTATGGCCTACTTTATGGTCTATCCTGGAAGATATCACATGCACACTTGGGTAAAATGTATATTCTGTTGTTTTACAGACTCTAGATGTCTGTTAGAGGTAGTTGGTTCATAGTGTTCAACCTTCTATCTGGTTGTTAAATTCATTGTTAAGAATGGGGTATTCAAGTGTCTATTATAGAGCTATTTATTTCTACCTTCAATCCCATCCATTTTTAATTCATATATTTTGATGGTCTGTTTTTATGTGTGTAAATGTTTATAATCGTTACACCTTCTTGGTGTACTAAAACTACTGTTACTATATAATGTCGTTCTTTGTATCTTATAAACTTTTTTCATTTAAAGTCTATTTTGTCTGATATTAGGATAGTCACTCATGATCTTTTTTGGTTACTGTTTGCAGGGAATATCTTTTGTCATCCTTCCACTTTCAAGTTATTTGTGTCTTTGGACTGAAAATGTGTCTCCTATATAAAGGATACAGTTAGATCATATTTTAATCCATGTGACAATCTGATCTTTATATTGGAGAGTTTAATCTATTTTTAATTACTGGTAATTTGAAGTTACTGTTCACAAGAAAAATAAAACTGTTTTTTGTCATTTTTCTATTTGTTTTCTATATGCTTTATGGATTTTTATTCTTATTTCCTGTATTAGTCTTCTTTATGTTTAGCTGATTTTTTATACTGAAACGTTTAAATACCTTTCTCATTTCCTTTAGTGTATATTCTGCAGCTATTTTCTTTACAGTTACCATGGGAACTACATTTAACATCTTAAAGTTTGTAACAGTCTAATTGAATTTATACTAGTTTATCCTCAATAATATACAAGTCTTTGCTCCTTTACAGCTCCATCCCCACCACTTCTAGTTGTGGATGTTATAAAATTACATATTCAGATATTATGTATCCAAAACCATACATTCTGGGACTGAATTCCTAAGAAACTAAAGCCTATATTGTTTCTGGTGTCTTTGTCACCTTCTGCTCCCATGGGTTGAATCCATTAGAGCCTGGTTGAGGGGCAAGATGACCCTTATGACTTCTCACCCTCTTCTCATGTGAATTCATTGCTTCAGTTTTTACAGAAGTCTGGTGCTAATATTAAGGCTTTTGAAAAAAAGGAAAGGTCTAGGTGCCCCACTGCAATTAAAAAAATCCACTTATGTTGTTATGTACATTCAATAACTAATAGAGCAGTATGTGTTTATAAATTGGGATTTCCCTTGTACAATGACCTGCCTAAGATCACAAGGTATAAGGAATGCTGAATAATGAGAGGATTTAGCCATTCTGGATTCAAGGAAATAAATTCATCTCACAGCGCCCTGAATTTCAATCATATCCCTAACCATAATTTCAACCACAATATACACACACACCCTGACCTCCTGGAAAGCCAAAAGTTCCAGGCTCTTACTAAGCCCATCAGTAAGATGTTTTCTTTTTCTTCCACAATAGTTTCATGAGGAAATCAATGATAAGTCAGCCTTCAGGTATTTCTAGATAATGTACACACACACACACACACACACACACACACACACACACACACACACCTGCATTTCTGTATATAAAATACCAGAGGGAAAAAAAATCTGCTTTCACAAAAACAGTACTCTAAACCAACATTAAAGAGTTAATTGATTAAATCTTTATAACCTAAGTAGACATAAAGTTAGCTGATTTCTAGAGTGTTACACAGACCGTACTCTTTATGCTCTTACATATTCTCTATGGCAGTCAGCCAGAGAAAGCCTTTGGAAGACTGAAAACTCATGCTGGAGCCATTGAAGTTTATTCTTGCCCATTCTGAAAAATTGGCTGATATTGATAATTGTTATAAAAAGTTTACCCCATGAGCCTCATAGGCTGCCAAGAATGTAATTGTGCTGAAATGGAAGGCTGGTATTAAGCTTGCATCTGGTTCTGAGTCAAGGAGCCCTCACTCTTTGACTAGCATCAAGGGAAGCTTCTTTCATTTAGGGAAAACAGATGGAACAATTTGACTATAATGGAGTTCATTTTGAGGACTGTCCCAGCTTGTCCAAACTGATGGCACATTGGATAGGATTTCAAATAAATAATGAACACCTGCAGGAGTTGTACTTACCACCCCTGGCTCAAATAAATCAAGTTTAAAAACATTTATTAGGCATCTACTATGTTGGAGGCATGGTTTCACTCATGATTTTACTCAACATGATATTATAATCCTAGTTCTTCCCCCCTCGTTTACCTAACAATTATACTAGAACACTGTATTCTGTAATAATAAAATCATTTTTCAGAATACTCCTGATTGTGCTTTCATTTATTATATCAATATATGGTTGTTGTGAAATTCAGCATTTGCATACATGTTAAGTGGAATCTTAAATATATTCTAATGTTCCTGAGAACTACAACCATCTTCCCGAATGCCTTCTCCATCTTCTCGATCTGCCCGAGTGCAAATGCATGCCATTTAGAAATTTGCTCAAGCATTTTGAATCTTGAAGTTTCAACTCAACCATGATGAAAAATTATATCCATAAATCTGTAAACACTGAAGTGATTAAAATACTTCAGCAATAAAACTCAATAAACACTTATTAAGTTTCTACTATATATCAGGTACTAACTAGTCTATGTGCTAGGGATAAAAACATATGCATAACACATCCTCTCACGGTAAAGCAGCTCACAGGTCAGTGAAAGATATAGGGAAATAAAACTGTTTCAATACAAAGAGAAGTACTGTGATTAAGAGTAAAGACTTGAGTTATTGAACATAAGTTGCAATTAGCCACCTGTATTTTCAGACACTATGCAAAATTGAGATAAACGACAAGCGTAAAATACAGACTGGATTTTAAAAATTCAATATGAAAAAATATAAAATATCTCCTTTTAAACAGTGATTAATACTGAACTGCTCTCAGGATATATTGTATTAAAAATGTATTAATACAATTGATTTCACCCATTTCTATTTTTTAATGTGTCCTTTAGAAAAATCTGAAAATTACAATGCACTTGTAACTTACATTAGGTTTCTGTTGGATAACACTGGCATGAACCCTTATGCAAGAACTCTTGTCTTCAAAATTCATTCAATCACTCACTAGCTGTGAGACCTTAGGCAAAAGTGACTTAATTTTCTTTGCCTGCTTGGTCATGCATAAAAAGAGGCTGATGAGAAATAATATTATTGACTGAAAAGGTTGTTGGAATGAGTAAATGAATTAAACCATGTAAAAGGTTACTGTTACTAAATAAGTACACAGAAGAGTACCCACTTCAGGCCAGGAGAAGTAAATTCAAGGAAGAGTTTGTAAAAGGAAAAAAAAAATGGTTTCACTGAGCCTCAAAAGAATGTGAGAGAGTTGTCCAAGTGTAATAGCAGGGGAAGAGTATTCTAGGAATAGGGAACAATACGAATAAAGTCATCAAAACTGGAGAGAACCACGGGCCATTCCAGGAACTGAAAGTGGTTTTTAAGGTGTAATATTGCAAACTTCCTCAAAGCAGTGGTGGGAAAAGAGACTAGAGAAGAGGTAAAAGCCAAGTCAATGCCCTGTCCTATCCTATTCCAAAGAAGTGAGGAAATTGAGAACTCCCTGTATAAAATCAGCCACACTGTCCCACGAGAATCAAAGCTAAATATACAGAGAGGAACTGAAATGAGAAAAAGTGATGTCGTGTAGGTGAATGCTAAAATATTAATAAAAGAATTTCTGAGGAGTAAGGCATACTTTTTCTTCCCCACTTAGCTTACTCTCAAGGCAGGCTGCTTCTGATAGCTAGAAAGTTATCCTTTTCCACTAACTGAGCCTGTTAAGCCAACAAGCCAACAGTTTTGAATTCTGTAAATTGGCAAGGCCACCAAAATAAATACTACTGCTCAGAATCTATTCTGATTACTGATACACACAGATTCTTATAAGTCATTTTTAACTTACACAGACAAAATAGAATTACAAAGACCTACCTCCCAGGAGGAAGAGAAAATGTCGGAAGCTATCTGAAAAGGGTTACGTTGTCTTAGAGATACAGGCAGGAGCAAAATATTAACTGAGGCACACAAGAATTTTTAATTCGTACAAACACTGATTCAAAGTGGCCAATGCCAAACAGAAAGTGGTTAGGACCTCTCTGCTGGCAGGAGTAAGGAAAAAGTGCTTACAGAGAAGGCACAGAAGCAAAACAAAACATTTGGTCTGCTTTAAGCATTAAGCAGTTGCCTTATTTGAGAAAGCCTCATAGGCTGTTTATGATTACTCTTAAGTTTTGCTTTGTTTTGTTGCTTGGTTTCTAGCGCACTGACTCTGGCTTAGGTACTGGTTTACTTACATACACTACCTAAGCAACAGACCTGCCTCAGCCTAATGGCCTCCTTGTTTCTTTTAACAGCAGTTGCAATGGCATGTCATGAGGACAATAAAATAATGAGAAAGGTGACTCTTCTGGAAGAAATATGGTGGGTTAAATTTTAAATATGTTAAATAAAGAAACATTATAAAAAAGTGAAAAAGACGAATACATGTATCCATATATACCTATAATATATACTAAAAGCATGATAGGAGAACCTGTAACAGTAAGCAACAGCAATAGTATCTGAAGTAACTTCTACGTTTGATTAGAGTCCTTCTTTTGTGTTCTCTTCTCATACAATTTGCTGCTTTGTCTTCAATGGTTTAAACAGCTAGATACTAAGAGCTGGTCGATGTCAACATCCTGTGACAGCACCTGAGGACATATTCCCAGTTTACATCCAATAGATACCTTAAATATTTCTTGGTCATAGGCTATTAGCATGTTTCTCAGAGTTTCTCTATGTCCCATCTCGTCGCCACCCCCCACCTCAGTGTTGAAAGTGTCACTGAAGCAGGTCAACCACTTTGCTCTTGCATAAGGCATGTTCTTTCTCATAGGACAGTGCTTTCTCTTATGCAGCCTCATCTACTGACCGCATTTAGTCACTCATGGCTTAACACTATAATCTTCCAATTGCCTCTACTTCGATCTAGGTATGTATGTATGTATGTATGTATGTATGTATGTATGTATGTTTATTATCCTTCAGATTTGAGAACTAATGAACACAAATGACAAATTTTGAAAAAAATAAAATTCTAGTTAAGACAGATGCATATTCAGATGAATGAGAACTACAAAGGAAATAAAAATGTAAAAGTAAACATTACACTAAACTATTTCGAATGTTATTTAGGCACCTAAGCTCCTAGGGGGTCTATATTTTTACTGACTGTTATATAAACTGTAAATCTCACTGTGACTATTTTTTAGGAGGAGGGCACAGAAATCCCAAAATTGAAAGTGTTGAACAACTTAGAAAAAAATAATAATTGAGAAATGGCCTTGGTGGTGGGAGAGCCGACTACGAAATGCTTAAGCAAACAGTGATGGAATGTGACAGAAGCTGTTAGAATCCAAATCCACACACACATTCAAATTGTTTTTCATCTGGACACAGTTTCTTCCTCTAGTCTGCACTGCAATTAAAATAATGGGCTTCAACCCTCTCAACCAGTGCCTGAGGAGACAGACACGTGAACGCTTTCAAACATTTGGGCCATCTACTTGTTCATGTGCTGTACTTTGATGCCCAGGTTTCCTTCTGTGCCAGAGATCCTGGTCCAGGATGAAACTGGAAAAAGATGGTGCAGTGACAGGATGATAAATGAAGTTCACCAAATTAAAAGGCTGGGTTGTCCTCTTCTGCTCTTGGCAACAGAAACAGATTTACCAACATGTCTGCCTTGAAATACATTCTTCTACAAAGTTTTAAAGGCAAACAGCCAAAGCCCACAGTCTATAAAGAGACTGATGGCAACTCTTCTCTTTCTGTCTTTACATAGCTACCCAGATTCACAATTCCTGCTGTAGAACAGGGGACTTGTATAGACACAAATGCTGTGTGTTTGTTGTAACTTGAACCAAATTCATATTTTAAAAACTCCAAAATAGAAGGACATCTTAAGATACAATTATTCAATTTCATGAGGGATTGTGCCCTTAAAATAAGGTTTGTTGCACATTTCATTTTAAAATGTAATCCATGCCAGGGTGCCTGGGTGGCTCAGTCGGTTAAGCATCCGACTTTGGTTCAAGTCATGATCTCACAGTTCGTGAGTTCAAGCCATGCATCGGGCTCTGTGCTGCAGCTCAAAGCCTGCAGCCTGCTTCAGATTCTGAGTCTCCCTCTCCCTTTGCCCCTCCCCTACTTGTGCTCTGTCTCCCTCTCTCTCTCAAAAATAAACATTACTTTTTTAAAAATTTAATCCATCCAAAGCATTCAAAATACAATTAAACACATAGACTTTAACTGATTTCCCAAATTTTTAAGCACATAGTCTCTTGAATAATACCTAGATAAGCAAAATTTTTTCAAAAGCATTTCAATCTGCAATTGTAGAAGTTTTGAAAGGGTGCTAATTCTTTAAACAGAAATAAAATTAGAGTAGTAAAAGTTTCAGTCATGATCATGGACAGGCAACACGTTCTAAATACCAGACCTCTAAAACTAACTACAAGCTAAATTCACCAAGTACTACATGACAACTGGTAAACCTGTCATGCAGTCTCATTATCTCAGTCAGATACTTTGCACATTGTCACCCCAAATCCAATCGACAATGTTTCACCATATTAAATTCAATTTGAAAACCTTCTAGAATATTTTACTTTGAAAACCGATTTAAGTATTTTGTTACCCCTTCTGAATGTTTTTTAAAAAGCATAATTTTATCTTTCATTTTTCTTTACATTATATTTTAGATTCTTATTCCCTCCAATTCTCCTAACACAATTTAGCAAAACTGCAGTATTCTAACAAGGCCCTGATTCTGTTATCTCAGTTTACGTTTGGAATCTATCCTGTTCACTGAGGGTTACAATTTTTGTTTCACAAGCTCCTCCTACCTGTGTACAGATTGCTCACAGAACAATGAATGAAACTTTCTACAGAAGCCAATGCAAACACTTTGAGTGTCATTTGTCTAATAATAATTCTAAAAAAATTGTTAAAATGGGTCTTTAAGTCTGCCATATTAAACAGCAATATAATTCAACCAATCCCACAAACCCAGGGAGCTTCCTAGTCTATTTTCTCCCATTTTTAATGACTTCTTTCATTTGCAGTATGTTTGTGTTTTGTGGGCATGTGTGCATAAGGGTACATGTATTTACAGTTTCTCTTCAATGCCACCGGTGCTGTTTCTCTTTCTTATTCCTTCATCATTACCCTTAATTTCCCCTATGTTTTCCATTTCTGAGGGAATTTTAAAATTTTCAAACAAATCTAGGTACTTCTGCAGAATGATTTTTAAGATTTAAGAAAGTGGATAGAGAGGAGAGGTAAACTATAATCAATACTCCCATGACAGGCAAGTACTTTCAATATATAGGTCATCTCTCAGGGCGCCTAGGTGGCTCATTGAGTTTAAGCATCTGACTTCAGCCTAAGTCATGATCTCATGGTTCCTGAGTTCTGTGCTGACAGCTCAGAGTCTGGAGCCTCCTTCGGATTCTTTGTCTACCTGTCCTTCTGCCTCTCGCCTGCTCATGCTCTGTCTCCCCTGTCTCTGTCTCTCAAAAATAAACATTAAATGAATATATATATATATAACCTAAATATATATATTTAATATATATATCTTAAAATATATATATATATATATATATTTTATATATATATATATATATATATATTAAATACACACACATACACACATAGGTCATCTCTTTAACAATACAACCTTTGAAGGAAAATACTATTACCACCATTTTAATCTATGAGTAAACAAATCTACAGAGATCCAGTAACCTGCCTCTCATCACACTGATAATTAGGGAAGGAGCCAGCACCTAGATTTCCAACAGGAACACCTATGATTTAGTGCTACATCAAAGTGATTTAAGCTTCTATGTACATCAGTAGTTACAAAGTTAGAAAGGCATGTTTTAGGAAACTTAAGGTTTTATTCTGTAGCCTTTCCAATTGTTCACAAGTGTAGCATGATTTATATTACTTTGTCATCTCAAATGTTAATTTCATCATAAAAATTATTAGCACTATAGATATACTACATTAGAGGATGTTTTTATAGACAAGAACTTTTGGCAATAATTTTCAAAAACTAAAATGACTTAAACTGCTTTATTATTGATACAGCAAATAAGAGTAAATGCTGAGTATAACTTGGGGAATATTAATATTCCTAGAAATGTTCTATTTGTGGAAAATGTTTTAATTAAAGCATTTCTCTGTTTTCTGAAAAATACTAGCTGTACAAAATGTTACTTGGAGCTTCAGGTGAAGGATTCCATGATTTGAAGAGTTCAGGAACTCTGTGTTTCAAAATGCAGTTTAAACTATCTGAGAGGTCCCAGATGTGAGGCAGGAGGGTAAAGATATGTATGGATCGATATTTCCACATTGGTTTGTAATACATAGGCCTATTACTTATAGAGGAAGAAAATAAGTCAATCAGGGACTGGTACATAAACATTTTGATGATACTGATCCAAAACAATGTTTTTCACACTTTTAAATCAGTACTGCCTTAAACAGTTAGTTAATAGCTATTGAATTATTTAAAACACAGTTAACATTGTTACCGATAATGGAATTTTACATGAAGTCTCTTAAAAAGAAAATTACTATGAAAGTAAACTAATTTGGGAAGCCAGTGTTTAACTCAGGGCAAACTCAAACCTACGTGCACACATACCAACTAATGACCAAAATATGCTCATTATTTCACCCTGTCCATTTCAATACATTTAGCATTTCCTCAAATCTTTTTTTTTTTTTTTTGCCCACTCTCCCCTCCTGAAATCTTAAAATATAATTTCTCATAGTTAAGCAAGGATATTAGACCATTGTTACTAATCCTTATATGCCGTATTAAATATTTTGACTCAGTACCAATTTGTTTGAATAGCTTCCCTCCCCCATTGTGAAAATTATACTCTTTTGAAATTCAACACTTCTACTGCCTTTAAGAGCCATTCTAATTTTTAGTCCTGCTTTAAAATGTACTTTTACTCCAAAGTTCACATTGCACAATAGGATAACCGCATTCTTTAAAGAAATAATCAACAGCATTATTGCAAGTCCAGAGGAGTTAATTGCTGAATTTATGAGTACATGTTACAGCGATCTAGAAAGAGTCAAGAACAAAACTTATATAGATATAACAGGAAAAATGGACTGCCAATATTTAACAATATCTATTAATTTTATCCTTACATTGTTTCATTACATCTTTTCTAAGATGGGGCCAAAAATTTATTGTTCCCAGGCAGACTGTGTTGGTGATTTTTCCTCTTTAGGAATATAAAAGAAGAATCAGAGTATGGGGTAAATAAAGAGAAGACCACAGAGTATTAAATAATGGTAATAGTGGGTAGGATCACAAACGTTTTCTACTTGTGATTATGGGAGAAAAAAATCTGCGAGTTGATCAGGGACTGCCCTGAGATGAAGGATACTTTGGCCCCTGTACTTTATAGGACTCTCTATCCCTCCTCTAACTGTACCCCTATTCATGGAGCAAGGATTCTATGAGGCACAGTGGATGCCATAGTTATCTACTGGTAACATATCCATCCAGAGTCCATACCTGCCTAGGACTCTAAAATTTCCTATGTGAGCTCTCTTCAACAGTTCATTCCTTGAGTCTTTCCTCCTTAGGATGGATTGTACCATATCTCTGGGCTTAAGGAGTGGCAGGGGATATGTTTATGGGAAGGTGTAAACATTTTCAAAATGCAGTCTGGGGTTCCTACACATATTTGTTTCAGGTTCCTCAAGGTACTGAGAAGAGGGTGTGGGGCATAACAGCCAGATGCCAGGTGTTGATTCTCCTGTGTCATTGAGTTTTGGTGGAAAACTCTAAAAAGTCTGGTAATTCTCAATTCAAACTTGACTTTGCAGATTGTTAGGGAGATAGCTTTATCAAAGTAGGAGGATGGAATGTAGTTCATTTAACAGTATTTCAGCTTGATTTATGAATCAAATATTTAATGTGGAAAAGTATCTCCATTTATATCTCATTCTGGCCCTAAAAACATTATGACTGGTCCTGGTCTGATCACATTATACTTGCTACTGGGGAGAGGCACATTGTATCACTGAATCATTTGGGAGGAATGCTGAGTAGAATTGGATTGACAAAGTGCCTGGGTGACTGAACAGTGAAGATGTGATGGAGGCTTAAGCTATGATTCAGGACATCTATAGAGCCATTATGAGCTAAGGAAAGGCTGAGTTGACAAGAGACTGCCACTGTCTATACTCAATGCAGAGTAAAGAGGCCAGTCTGGGCTCCACAGTTTAGGAACTCAGCCATTAAGATCAACAGAGAGAGCATCAACCACAGGCATACAGGATAAAAACAGTTGAGTCTAGAGATACCAGATGACATTAGAAAGCATGAATCTTATCTGAGCACTACAAGGTTAAGAAACCAACTCTTCCCCAGATGCCAGTTTATAGTGAGAGTCAGGAGAGGGGGACTAGCTGAGAGACTGATCGTTTTTAGTCTAGGGAGTCAGCACTGCTTAAAAGGATAGCCTAATCCAGAGCTGTACAGGTTAATGCAATAGATTAGACATAAATGGACCAAAATGAAGTATGTTTTCCTAGTACTTGGCAGTACTAGGAAAGACCAAATTGGTTAAAGAAAAAAAAATAATAAATTGCATTGTCTCTGTTTATTTAAGTTGAAGTATTCGCAATTTTGTGACATCATTACTTAGGAATAAATGTGTTTATATATCACCCCTATATTTTTAAAGACATGCTACTGATGGTATTATGATACTTTACCCAAGTTCCTTTCATTCTAAAAAGCTCAGAAGCCAACACTTCAAGTATCTCTTTTGGGTTTCACTGATCTTAAAAGTCTGGTATTCAAATTCTTAAAGTATCATAACTCTCTAAGCCCAAATGAATGACATAAAATAGGAGTAGCTATCAGCACTTTGCCAGGGTTTTGTGTTTACGATGTGTCAGATGCCATGCTAAGTGTAGGAGCCTCTGAGATGAATAACTCATGGATGTTGTCCTCAAACAACAAGGAAAGGATGAATTAGAAACATGCTGCTGTGGTTACATGCGAAGGAGTGTCCCAGTCCCCCTCAGATAAACATGAATAATTTCCAAATGCAGTTGATGCTGGAGCTGAGTGGCTCTTCTACCTCTTTGGGTAAGGCCATTCAAGGTAGAGGAAATAGTTTAACAAAAATTATAAGGAATTAGACATCATATCATTGTTTAGGGACTTCCTTAGTTCAAGAATCTATAACATATTACCATGGACTGGGTGACTTAAACCATAAGGATTTATTTTTCTAGTTCTGGAGGCTGGAATTTCAAAGATCAAGGTGCTGTAAGAACTGGTGTCTGGTGAGAGCCCTGTTTCTGGTTTGCAGATGGCTGTCTTCTCATTCTATCCTCCCAGGGCAAAAGTAGAGAGAGAAAACAAGCTCTCCAGTCTCTTTGAATAAGGGTACTAATCTCATGCATGATAGCTCCACCCTCATGCCATAATCACCTCCCAGAGGCCCCAACTCCTAACACCATCCCATTGAGGATTAGGACTTCAACAATTCATTTTGAAGAAACATAAATATTTAGCCCATAACAAAGATCAAACTATTAAATTTAGCTGGGTCCTGTAATTACTGAAGAGGTAGACAGACTCCATATGATGGAGAACCTCCTGTGTCCTATCAAGGGATTTGGATCCAACCTAGTAGGCAATGAGGAGTCAGTGAAGAAAGATTAAGCCAGGAATTGATATGACCAGTATGATATAACGATCCTGTTGCTGCTACAAGGTGCATGGATTGAAGGAAGGCAAGACTAATATAAAGAGGACACGCAGAAGAAGGAAAAAGATGAATGGAGTCTGAATTAAGGTGGGAGAAAAAGGATGAATACAAGGGAGTGAGTACAAGAAGTCATAAGGAAGTAGAATTAATTGAAATTGGATGTCATTTGGATAAAAAGGATCAGGAAAAGCGAGTCACAGAGGAATGCTGAAGGACTAGCACAAAATGGTATCATTCACGATAGTTTGGAACACAGTAGAGTTAGCAAGGAACAACAGTGAGTTCAACTTTGAACAAGTTGAGTTCCGGGTACCTGTGAAGAGTTAAAATTTGGATTCTTCAGAAGAAACTCGGAAAAGTAATGCAAGATGCTAAAAAATTTCTTAAAGATATAATTGAATAAAAGAAATTTCAAAGCACCAAATGATCAGAGGGGACTAAAGAAAAAGGTGTTTTTAAATAAAAAAAATACATACCTTTAGGGTAGGTTGAAAGAGAAAGAGGGAGGAAGAGAGAGAAGGAGATTGGAATTGACTCTATAATCAATAATTACTCCACAATAAGAGTATCAGAGCAAAGGGGACATTATTTATTAGTGAATAAATAAATACTGGCACTATTCTCCATAATAATACTTCTTCCCTGAGGTAAAAATAATACACACAGTTGTCTATTAGAGAAAGATAATCTGCTATTTTTAAAATCAGCTTTCTTTGGGTATAATTATTATATACAATAAAATTCACGCTTTTCACTTTATATATCAATTAAGTTTTGACAAATACACACACACACACACACACAAACATATGTATATGTATACATGTGTAGGTATACATATATATATACATACATATAGGCACATAACCACTATAGCAATCAAAATATAAAACTCTCAACTACTCCAAGAAGTTCCCCTTTTAGTAACTAAGTTTTAAGTTTTAGTGAAAAAGAAAAAAAGTAATTACTAATTTGTTTAAGAGTATTCTGAGTTTTTGAGATGACAAGATATAAGGGCACACTGGTTTTATTTGCTTTATTTATCTTTTTGACACAAAGCACAGAGGAGCTAATCAATAAAAATTCATTAAGTAATAAATTTTGCATTCTTGAATGCATCTCTGTGACATTCTTTTTCATTTTTCCCTTGGGATGTGATCTTAAATTGTACTCCACAGCTAAGCCCCCATAACTCTAAAATTAAATCTGAGATGGTCACTTCCTTAACCATTACGTGCCCTCATATGGACTCAGCCCATGTATAAGCAGACTTTGATTAGACCAGGTAATACCTCCTGATCAAATGTATTTTACAGCACTTTAACTACTGATTATCATGCACATCAACTCTTCCCTCTTTCCATTCACAAAACCTAGTATCTAAGTCAAACTTCTGTTCACTGCAACCCTGCTGTGACCTTTCTCTGCCATATCTCGGGATTCTGATAGGGCAACATGAGAAAGACCCAGAATCAAACGGTAGGGTCACAGTTGTGTAACTACTACCTTGTGAAGATGATGCAAATTTTTTAGAGACATGTACATGCAGCTGGCCAAGAAGAACAGCTAATTAGAGAACTTCAGAATCCTGAATACATTCGTAAAGAGAAATGATTAACTTTACATTTGTTAAGCATTTTCAAATTCCTGCAAGAAAAGCATCAACTAAATCTAGATCTAAATAGGTGTGTTTTAAGACACAAAACCAAGAAGACTGCTTTTTTAGCCATGGAATGTCACCTTGGGAGATATTACTTGAGTTCAAATAGATAAAATTCCTAGTACTTCATTATGTCTCTTCTACTTATGTGCCAAAAGAGAATAACTAATAGGGAGAGAAAGAAAGGTTTTATATTTTCAAGTCGCTATGAAAAATGTAATCCATTCATACAAAAGAACTTGTGATCACTAATGTGGACACCCGGCAGAGTTAATGGGCCTCTGAAACCTATTATATCAGTCAGTAGAAAGTACCTATAAAGCTAAAATTCGAAACTCCCATCACCACTGAATATTCAAATGAATACTATGGTTACTAATTCTAAAAAGGAAAATTACCACATTTATTGCTATATGCTAAGGAGAAAAAAATTAAATGTACTTTTCCATCCTTGAGGACAAATTCTGTATCCTATTCAGCTTTATATCCATATTATCTACCAGAGTGATATGAACAAAGATTCCCAATATATATGTTCTTTATATAAGCCTTGCAGGTAATAATACCTAAGGGTAGCCTGATGAGATGGCCATCCTTTCCAATTCTTTCTCTAAACGTTAGTAGTTGGACTAAAATTAAATATCAGAAGTTAACAATTTCAATCATTCAAGTGGAAGTTGCAAAAATGGTATTTAGAAATGAACACACTAATTTGGATTCATACTGTATTTAATGTTTGTTCTTTAAAATTTCCATTTTTGTTGATCCCCTGACAGAATTGTTCATGTCCCACCTTTCCTCAAGTTGCCTTATGCATTCCTAGAGAACAGTTAGTTAAGGGAAGGGCTGGTTGGGCACTTGGGGGAATTAAGTTTAGTACATATCTTATGTTTCATAATGCTAATGCTGTCTGTGTGGAAGAATAAAAAGATCAATGATAGCCATGATAATAAAGCCACAGAAACAGCCTCTCATGTGGTTAGAAAGCATCAAAATCAAACTTGCAAAATGAAAACTGACTTATCCCAAACTCTGACAACCAACTGTTATATGTCCACCCAAGTCACCAATGTGGCCTCCAAGAAGTTTAACACAGGTGCTTAGCAATGCTGTCTGCAGTGGCAGTTGTGAATCGGAAGCCTCTACAAGAGCATACACCAGGTCAGTGAGACTGTCCCTTTATTGGCCTCTATAGTAGACTCTACTGTTGGAATGTAGGCATAAAGGAAAGAGCTTTGTCTTAATCAGATTAATATTCTTTGCGATTAAAGGAGTACCCAGCAAAATATCAACCATATATTGCTGGCATGTATATTTCACATTAAACATTATTAGAATGCTTATACTACATATTTAATAAAACCGGCACGTACATATGTAGACAGACTACATCTTTACAGGATATGGACTGTACAAATACATCTTATCTCCTTTCATTTAAAAAATGATTTTCCTTTTTACTGGTCCTCTATATCATAATTTAATATACCTCATAATTCCAAAAATCTCAATATTCTAGCAAGGGTCAAAACCAGCGTATAAGTGAATGACAAGAGAGCTTGATTAAGGACACACACAACAAAGTCATAGCTGCTCAGCCAACATAGTTTGATCACGGCTTGTCTCTTCAAAGACATCTCAGTTTCCACTCTCCATGACAAATGAAAATAAGTGTTCAGACCTTACAATGGCATTTACCTACGTAGTTTTAATTTTAAATGTTGAAATAATTGGGAGAGAAGTTAAATCCTTAGCAATAATACCAATATAATAACATATTCTTAGTGACAGAGTAAACACAACTGCTATGAAGAAATCTGTGGTATGGCTTTAATTCACACACACACACACACAAATGTATATTCTTCATGCATTAACGGGTCCCAAATGATTATTAAGTTGAAATGCATAGCTTTGCCCTACTAATCACAAAATTTACCATAATTTCTGATTTAACTAGGGAGAAAGGTGGGGTGATATAAGATCCTGATTAAGTCTTCTGATTAACTCATAATTTATTTCACACATACTAGTTAAGCATTTCTTTAAAATAAATACTAGATTACACGTTAGATTTGACTTGGTGGGTAAAAGCTAGTAAGCATTGATGTAATATTTTCATGACAACAATTCAAAATTACCATGGTGAATATTTATTCTCCTTATACAGGACTGTGTGTTTGTGTACACACACAGACATAAAAAACATGGACCAAATATTGGCTTTCACTGATCCCAAAATGTATTGCATAAAAATAATCATTTGAATAAAACTTCTCCCATATTTTCCTCTTCACTCTCCTTCCCTTTAAGAGTTGAGACAGGGATGTAAGAAGTGTCTGAAGGATTTATGCAACTAGATGAAGCTTTCTATATATATGCTCTATATGTTCATGTACTCTTTTTCAATGCAGTAAGACAGTCTAGATAAATGGTTTCAAGGAAAAGAAAAATTTTCCCCTTAAACAATTGTCTATGAATTTAATACGTAAATGGAATGAGGACTTATCCTTAGAATGTTTTCTCTATTCTTTAAAATTCCGTTGTTCTTGAGGCGCCTGGTTGACTGAGTTGGTTAAGCGTCCGACTTCAGCTCTGGCCATGATCTCATAGTTCACAAGTTCAAGCCCTGCATGGGACTGGATGCTGATACCTCAGAGCCTGGAGCCTGCTTCAGATTCTGTGACTCCCTCTCTCTCTGACCCTCCCCCACTCATGCACTGTCTCTGTCTCTCAAAGATGAATAAATGTTAAAAAAATTAAAATCCCCTTGTTCTTTTCACAAGTAAAATAAACATGTTCTTGAATCCTTCTGCCATTAACGTCAGCCTCATTAAATCTCAGAGACTGAGATTTTATCTGCAAATAGCTCTGACAGCTCCCTCACTGGCAATAGCTCCTCTCTTTCTCACATGTTTTCATATAATGGTTATCCTTAACATTTACTCACTGTAAGTATAGAATTCAAATATTTGTAATAAGTTTGCAGATTTGTGCAAGCATCACTACAATCCAGTTTTAGTTCATTTCTATCATCCTCCCCAAATTCTCTCAAATATATTTTCCATCATCTGTGCCCCATCCCCTGCAGACAATCCTCATTTTGTATCTATAAATTTGTCTTTTCTGGACATTTCATATTAAGTGAAAACATACAATAATATATTCTGGGTTCATCAATTTTATAGCGTACATCAGGAGTTTGGTCTTTTTATTACTGATTAGTATTCTACTGCATAGATCAATGCATTGTATTTGTCCATTCACCAGTTAAACTTGTGGACGGCTTCCAGTATTTGGCTATAATAAGAACGCTCTTATGACCATTCTAATATGAGGTTTTGCATGGATATAGGTCTCACTGTGCTTGGGCATATACCTAGTCATGTAATCATGTCATTTGATTAGCATGTATTTCACTTTTAGAGTAGCTGTGAAAATGTATCCCTAAGTACTGCGCTCCTTTATTTCCCCATCAGCAATGTAGGGGGCTCCAAACTCTCTACATCTTTGCCAACACCTGGTAGTTTCGTTTTGAAATTTTTTTTAATGTTTATTTATTTTTGAGACAGAGGGAGACAGAGTGCGAGTGGGGGAGGGGCAGAGAGAGAGGGAGACACAGAATCGGAAACAGGCTCCAGGCTCTGAGCTGTCAGCACAGAGCCCGATGCGGGGCTCGAACTCAGGAACTGTGAGATCATGACCTGAGCCGAAGTCGGACGCTTAATCGACTGAACCACCCAGGCGCCCTGGTAGTTTCTTTTTGATTACAGCCATTCTTGTAGGTATGGAGTGGTATTTCATAAAGGTTAATGATGTTGAGCACCTTTAGATTTGCTTACCAGCCATTCATATGTCTCCTTTGGAGAAATCTCTCTGAATCTCCTGCCACTTTCTTAAATGATGTAATTTTCTTAATATAGAGGTTTAGGTTTTCAAATATATTCTAGATAGACTCCTTCTAGGATATAAGTTTTGCATCATTCCCCTCCCCCTACCCCTGTGGCTTTTTTTTCTCTCTTAGCAGGGTTTAGTCATGTTTATCAATCTTTAGTTTTTATGGATCATGCTTTTGGTATCATATGAGAACCTGTCTAAACCAAGGTAACAAAGATGTTCTCATAGGCCATACTCTAAGAGTTTTATAGTGTTAGCTTTAACATTTAGGTCTTATATATGATCCATCCTCAATTTTTTTTATCTTGTGAGATAAGGAGCGAAATTCAGCTTTTTGAAGGGGATATACAACTCTGCTATCACCATTTCTTGAAAATACTACCGTCTTTCCAATGGAACTGCCTTGCCACTGTGGTTTTGTGAATCCGTTGACTGTAAATGTAAGGCCTTATTTCTTGACTTACAATGCCTATTCCACTGATTCATATGTCTTCACGATGACAGCACCTCAATCTCTTAATTACTGTAGCTTTATAAAGTTTTGAAATCAGGTAGGTCAAGTCCTCCAACTTCTTTCTTCATTTTCAAAATTATCTTGGCTCTTTTAGCTCCTCTAAATTTTCGATAAGTCTAAGGAACACTTTGTCAATTTGTGCCTCCAAAAAACTTACAGAATTTTGATGGGGATTGCACTGAATCTTTCATGAATCTCCACAAATTCTCAGTTTTTGGGCACAAATTTTACACCTATTTTGTTAATTGTATCCCTAGGTGTTTTTTTTCCCCTCACTGTTTTGTGTGTTTAGAAAGCTTTCTTGGGGTGCCTGGGTGGCTCTGTCTGTCAAGTGTCTGACTCTTCATTCTGACTCTTGATTTCAGCTCAGGTAATGATCTCGTGGTTATGAGATTGAGCCCAGGGGGCACCATGCTGGGTATGGAGCCTGCTTAAGATTCTTTCTCTTCCTCTCCCTGTCCCTAACTCACCTCAAAAAAAAAAAATAGATATAATTGACTTATGGCATTATATTAGTTTTAGGTATACAACAATGATTCAATACATTTATATAATGCAGGATGGTTACCCAAAAAAAAGTCTCATTACTACTATCATCACATAGTCTTGTATTGTGATGAGAACTTTTTTTTTAATTTTTTTTCTTACATTTTATTTATTTTTGAGAGAGAGAGAGACAGAGCACAAGTGGGGGAGGGGCACAGAGAGGGAGACACAGAATCCAAAGCAGGCTCCAGGCTCTGAGCTGTCAGCATAGAGCCCGACGGGGGGCTCGAATTCACAGACCGTGAGATCATGACCTGAGCCGAAGTCGGACGCCCAACTGACTGAGCCACCCTGGCACCCCATGATAATATCACTTTTTAATGAACATTTTAAGTGGTAATTCCATTTAAACAGATGACACATTTTTTTGAAACAATAACGATGCCTGTGAATAGATATGGCAAACAGTACAGCAGGAAAACCACTGGTTTCTGAGTCACAAATCCCTGCCTTGTTCTTGGTCATTTGGGAGGTTTGTCATTTGTTTCAAAATATAATCAATGAGCCTCAGATTCTTTATGAGTAAGACGATCATAAAAACACTTGTCCTCATGAAAGAGGATTTGATATGAAATAAGAAATAGCATTTTATAAACTAGGGAATTCTATGTTTATATTTCTAGTATCTCCTATTTTGAATATCACACAAATAAAATCTAAAAACATGCACAGATGTATGGGTGAGTTGAGAAAGACAGAGGTAGAGACCTTGGAAATGATGGTGTCTTTAGGACACAGCACAATTGTCTGAATGAGTTAAGAGTCAATAAACGGTTTAGCAGTCTCTGTCAGCTAAAAGCATACATTAAACAAAAAGCAAATATTTAGGGCTATGAAGAAAAACAAGTTCAGGCCCTGCACCCAGAGGCCTCCTATACCTTTGTTTGTTTGTTTGTTTGTTTGTGAGAGAGCGCTGGTGCACGTGAGCAGAGGGAGAGGGAGAGGGAGAGGGAGAGGGAGAGGGAGAGGGAGAGGGAGAGGGAAAGAGAGACTCTTAAGCAGGCTCCATGCCCAGAGGAGAGCCCAATGCAGGGTTCAATCTCACAACCTTGAGATCATGACCTGAGCTGAAATCAAGATTCGGACACTTAACCAACTGAGCCAACCAGGTGCCCCTCCTGTGGCTATTTATCCTTTTCCTGGTTTCCAAAAGGCACTGCATCTATGATATATAAATATATTACATGTAGGTGTGTATGTGAGTATGCATGGGAAGAGCTTTTGTAACCTCTGCCTACCTCATGTTGGCCCTCAGAGCCTGCTTTTGAACTGGAAACATGGCTTCTGTACAAGATGGATCAGTCTGTCTCAGGCTGTCTTTTCTCTGGCTCTGACTCTAGCTGTCTTTTCAGATCGTCTTGGTGCCTCTGGTTGTTCCTGGCCCTCCTTCCTGTGTCTCCCACTCTGTCTTTTTTCTGCCTGTTTTTATCTATTGCCATCTGTCTCCTTTCACTCCCTGATCCTCCAGCTGTCATCTCTAGTTGGATTCAGTGGCAACATGAGATTTTATTTTTGTGACTAAGCCTGAGGGATCATGGATTCTTACAATCTGTGTCACTGGGGATTGTGGGTACTGGTACAAGGCTGTGACCAGGGTCTGCCCCCACAGACCAAAATGTACCGAATCCCCACCCCCCTCCATGGTCTATTTGATTTTCTTTTCATGTTTTGCGTACGGCATTGGGCCACTACCCCTTATCCTCACCATAGTTCTGCACTGTCACCAAAAAAAAAGCTCTTAAAAATTCAAAAAAATCAAGATTGTTATATCTAAAATCTTCTGTACAAAATCAATGTGGTGTTATATTTCTTGTATTACCACCCATATCTTACAACCCTCCGCTCTCTTTGAAACATACCCACTTGAAGCTTGTTCAAAATATGTATTATTTATTATGACCATTATCATTACCATCATCACACCATTATATACATCATCTTTAGTATACAACTACCATCCCGTTCAGGAATTTGTTATTATTAGAGATAAAATATCACTGACCCTCACTGACACTTACCAGTCAGTATGAGTGAAATGTTAATGGGACTTGAATCCTGTATGGGCCTAACCAACCTGTAGAAACATGTTATAAGTCCAGGTCTATCTAACTATTTTAGAAGCTGTGCAGATGTTTATGAACCTACCAAAAGGCATTACTGATATACTTGTAGTTATCTCTGCTTTTTAATTGCAACTACTTTTGTCTACTTGGCTCCTAGCAATGTGTCCTCAAACAGGATCTTCTATTATCTGAAAGCCAGGAAACTAAAACACTTTTGAGTTTGCTTCAGAGATAAAAACTGGAACATCTTCCTACTTTATAGATGAGGCTTAGGAAAAGTTTCTGAAATAAAATAGGTCACTACTACAAAAAGAAAAAAAAGAAACTTTGTAATAAATGAAATAAATGAATTCCCAAGGTAGTCTATGATTGACAGGTAATTCTATAGGACATAACTCATCAATGAGAATATTCTGACTTACTATTAATATAAGACAAAATGCACCTTACATTTTCCTAGTTACATTCAAGGGCCTTAGGAAGGAAAAGGTGCCTCAATTTAATTTATGTGAAAATAAACCCCGTTTTAATTACCTGAGATTCATCAAATTGCTACGTTTGGAACATACACAGAATAAGTTACTATTAAGGTCACAATAAGACTAATCTATAAGAGGAGTAATTCACTTCCTACATTGAAAAAGAAATGGGGGAAAACCAGGGTGAAGAGTGAAGAAAAGGTGAGAAAGAAAAAAGGAAAGACATCAAAAGAAAGAAAAAATATGAAATATGAAAGTGACTAGAACTTAGATCCTCTCTGTTTAGATGTTAGAGCAAATTTATTTAGGGCTCCTCTGTTGAAGAAACATGGTGGAGTCCCTTTTTACTTGTTTCAGACAAGTAACTGTAAGACACACTGTAAGATAACAAGATGCATGTTAAACATGTTAAACATTCAAGATTTCATGTTAAATACACAGCATGTTACTTGAATATGATCTTGCATGAGTGCGTGGAGGGGGCCACTGGTGTGGGAGGGCATTGGAACAAGAATTTGAACCTAGGAAATATTTGGCCCGTCGACCCAAGTGGGAGGTACTACTGGCAGTTAGTGGTCACAAGCCAGGAATGCTGCTACACAGACTACAAAGCATAAACTAGGCCCCCACAATCAAAAATTATCTATCCCTAATATCAGTAAATGAGAAACTCTGACCCAGGTCAGTTGCTGTCACACTTTAGCCATCAGAACCACATGGAGAACTTGTTAAAAACAGAGCTTCCTAAGTGGGATACCCAGTATTTCTGACTCAGTAGGTCTTGGGTGGGTTCCTGTAATTTGCATTTCTTTTTTAAAAATATTTTTATAAAATTTTTTAATGTTTCTTTACTTTTAAGAGACAGACAGAGACCAAGCATGAGTGGGGGAGGGGCAGAGAGAGAAAGGGAGACACAGAATGTGAAGCAGGCTATAGGCTTTGAGCTGTCAGCACAGAGCCCAACATAGGGCTCGAACCCACAAACCACTAGATCATGACCTGAGCTGAAGTCAAGACCCATAACCAACTGAGACACCCGGAAGCCCCTAGAATTTGCATTTCTAAGAAATTTCTTAGTGTTGCTAATGCTACTTGTCTGGCACCACATTTTGAGAACCATCATCTTGACTTAAATCCCTCTGATAGAAGCACTCATAAAATCGTACATTTCTCCTCATATAGGATATATTTACAGTAAAAAATATAACGTCCATCTTCCTTTCTAGATTCTAAGCTCAATTAAGCAAGAGAAATGTCTGTTCCATTTATCACTGCTTAGTCACATAACAGTCACTCAAATTTCCAGTGAATAAAAAATTTATTGAACTTCACTATTTAGAATACTGCTACAAAGTTTCAAAATCTAAGAGATTAAAGGCTCTTTTCCTTATAGAACAACAACAAAATGCTTTTTAATCACAGATTTTTAATATTAGGAGAGAAAAGCCTGGTAAGGGAACATTTACTACCGTTTATATATCTTCTGCCTTGTAAGTTGAAAGCCTCAACAAAACTGCTCAAATTGTTTGAAGCCTTTAAGAATTTACTTAAAATATTTATATAAGTCGTTGACACTAATGAAAACCATGTATCTCATAACTGAGCCTCACTAAATCAAAGAATTGACTTACTAGAACATATTGTTAAATTAAAAAAAAGACTATTAGCATGAATGCAAAACAAAAAAGACAAACTAAAAGGAATAAATAAGTATAATATAATACAGACCAATAGGCTCAACCTTTATTCATCACTCCCTTCTTACCGAGACTATACTATCTCCAGTTTTCTAATCTGTATTCCCACATAAAACTAAAGCCAAGCTGGGTACAGAACCACTAAAGACAACTCTACTTAGATCATGGAGCAAACATTGATAATTCTGGCAAGTATTACAAGCTTAATTTTCTCCCCTTACATTTCTCCCACTTATGAAACCCTCTTGAAAGGAAAAAATAAAGTCCGCAATAATAAATTTTAATGTCATTGCAAGGAGTGTCTACTCCATATACATTTAAAACACACAGTATATAGTTAGCGATTTATTTCTTTAGATCTGTGATCAATATAAAACCTGATCTCTCAGTAATCATTAAAGGCATTAAATAAATACCAATTTGATTTAATCTTTCTCTTTTGTGATCTACTCACATGCAAGTAATGAAAAAAATCTCCCTAAAGTTCCACCCTGATCTCCTTTCTTTTACAAATCTTAAACAGTGTTTCGTTGAACAATGAAATACTATCAAAAAAATTCTGATTTTGGAAAATCAAGAATTAGGCTAGCTCAGAAACACTCCCATAATAACACTTAGAAATACTGGATGAAATACATGCGCGCACACACACACACACACACACACACACACACAGAGAGAGAGAGAGAACAGGTATGTTTGTAAGATTGAGAGAAAAATAGAAATCTAGAGTAATAGACATCCAAGCTGAATGGTAAGAGCCATGGTGAAAAGGGGCAGGGGTAGTGAACAGTTACAATAAGGAAACTGTACTATAACGTCCATTTCAGGCAATAGTGAGACTACTGCATCAAACCTAAGACTCTACAGGATTATAAGCTTACTGAAGAAAAAAACCTTCACCTACCGACGCATAAAACTAAGATGCAACTTGTCGTGATCTGGGTCTGAGAAGGATTGAAAGACAAAAGAGTTGCATGATAAATAAAATTACTAGGTCTATGTTCTTGCACAAATTTGGAGTCTAAATTTATGCTAACCATATGTGATTTTGGAAACTCAGAGCCAAGAAATAGGCACATTACAAGGGCTCAATAGACACATGTGGTTTGTGGCTACTGCACTGAACACTGCAGATCCAGAGAATGAGACAGGTAAAGGATATTGCGAACATAACCATAGGACATCCTCGAAAACCATAGTAATCATTTATCCTAAACATCCACAGGTAAAAGTAGAAAAGTTTCCTGGAAGAGAAAATAGTTCATCTGACTTCAAAATTCAAATAGACATATATGGGTCACATATAAAAGCCCCTCCCAACCTCGTCCCTCACTACTTCACATAGAATCTTTATCCACTACCAAATCCCACGGCAAAAAGCTTACCCTAAGTCATATAAATCATAGCATGCTGAGGCGCCCAGCTGGAAGCCTATATTCCTGCCTCTAGTTTCACACAGCACCATTACTCAACCTCATCTTTGGCTCTTAATGCTACATTTATTTATGTTCTCAACTTTTTTTTCTTGTGACTAATATTATCATTTTATTTTACTGGATTTTTTCTAGTTATCTCAAAATCTTTCTGGAGTTAAAATAAGAAACTGTACTGTAAAATAATAAAATGTGAAGAACACTAAATCAGGAAGAAGAAAAATACAATATAAGGGGGACATAAAATTTAAAAAGATGAAGAGGATAAAATAAACTAATGAAATTCTACATGGTTCATAGGATTGAGTATGTCATTGAACTTGCTGAAAACCAATGTAAGAGAAAAACATCATCAGTCCATTAATCCCTAGTACCTTAATGAAAGAAACAGAGTGGGTTTTTTTAGAGAAGAAAAACTTATGCCACTAAAGTTCATTTTCCCCCTAATATATGGAAATATTATGCACACACACACAATTGATATTTCTAAACCATAACTCATTACCTCTTATCCCTAGAACCTGGAAAATATTACTTTGGTATATTTTTTACAAAATTCATTCACGTAGGGGCACCTGGGTGGCTCAGTCAGTTGAGTGTCTGACTCTTGATTTTGGCTTAGGTTGTGATGTCACGGGTTGGGCTCCACACTGAATGTGGAGTCTGCTTAAGAGTCTCTGTCTCTGTCTCTCTCTCTCTCTCCCCCTCTGCCTCTTTCCGCTGGTTTTATACACACACACACACACACACACACACACACACACACACACATATACACACACATATACACACATACATACATATATATACATACATATATATATGTATATTATTCATGTTATAGCATGTATCAAAATTTCATTCCTTTTTTTAAAAAAGTTTTTATTTAAATTCCAGTTAACATACAGTGTAATATTAGTTTCAGGTATACAATATAGCGATTCAACAATTCTATACATCACCCATCATGACAAGTGCACTCCTTAATCCACATCACCTATTTAACCCATCCCTACAACTACCTCCTGTCTGGTAACTATCAATCTGTTCTCTGTAGTTAAGAGTCTCTTGGTCTCTTTTTTTTTCTTTTCTTTTGTTTCTTAAATTCCACATATGAGTAAAATCATATGGGTCCTGTCTTTGACTGACTTATTTCACTTAGCATAACACACTCTACCTTCTTCCAGGTTGTTGCAAATGGCAACATTACATTCTTTTTTAAGGCTGAGTAGAATTTCATATCTTTTGAAGGCTTAATAATATTCTATTGCATATGTATACCACATTTCATTTATCCATTCATCCACTGATGAATACCTGAGATGCATCTACATTTTGGCTACTGTGAATAATACTGCTATGAACGTTGGTATGCAAATATCTCAGGTCCCCGCTTTCAGTTCTTTGGGGGCATGTGCCCAGAAGTGGATTTCTAGATCATGTAGTAATTCTACGTGTAATTATTCGTGGAGCCACCATGTTGTCTTCCATAACAGCTGTGCCATTTTATACTCCCTCCAACTATGCACAAATCATGCAATTTGTCCACATCCCAGTCAACACCTGTTATATTCTGTTGTTTGTTTTTGACAATAGCTATTCTCATGAGTGTGAAGTGGTATCTCCTTGTGGTTTTGATTTGCACTTCTCTAATGATTAGTCTAGTTTAGTACTTTTTGCCCACCAGTTTTTCCATCATAGTTCGTGTTTAATTTGAAATTCCATCCACATTAATAAGCCTCTCTCCCTCTTCTTTCCAGCTAGAACTCCAAGTCTTATAAAAAGACTTATTTATTTTTTAGTATGTACTAGAAAACCTATATTACTTTTAATCTTAAGGTGCATGAATGTCAGCTGTTTAGCACTAAGAGATTCATAAAATGAATTTAATTAAAAAAATACATGTTGGGGCGCCTGGGTGGCTCAGTCGGTTGAGCGTCCGACTTCGGCCCAGGTCATGATCTCGCAGTCTGTGAGTTCGAGCCCCGTGTTGGGATCTGTGCTGACCGCTCAGAGCCTGGAGCCTGCTTCGGATTCTGTGCCTCTCTCTCTCTCTGCCCCTCCCCTGCTCATGCTCGCTCTCTCTCTCTCTCTCTCTCTGTCAAAAATAAATAAACATTAAAAAAATTACAAAATAATACATGTTATAAAATAAATTATGTGTAAACAAAAATTCAGACACAAAAATTCTGTTTTCATTTTTATTCATTTTTTCTTAGTGATAGCTTTTACAGAATAACCAAGAGTCATTTCTTACCTTCAGAATTCACACCTATATCTAATGAATAAATTTACACAGATTAGTCATATTCTTAATATGTTTCACACACTGTAGTGCAAGCTGTTTTTTACTACATGGTTAAGGAAAGAGGACACTGGATTACGAATATTTAAGTTGCCATCTGCTTTCCTATTCAGCATCATTTTCCATTTTTAAAAGCACCCTGGAGACATTTATCTCTAAGGGATTTATCACAGAGACTATTGTTGTAGCCGTAAATAACTTAAACAATACTAAGGTTGTGCTTATCAATCTTAACACTTGGGGAATGAAACTCTGCCCCGCTGTCTTAGATTCAACTTGATCATCTATTAACATACTTCCCACCACTGATATAATTAATGTGGCTGAGGAAGTGCTTCTTCTATCACTTTTACTCCATTTTGAATCCACAGACTCCCTCTGTTGAATCTATGCCATGGTTTGCAAATCTCCAGGGAAGAAATGAGATGGATCCCATCTCCTTGGGCCAATAAAAATAGTATTGCAATTAAGTAGCTTTTTCAGACTTAGGTGATCACAAGATGGGGGTGGGTAGAACTCTGGGTCAACAGCTTCATTTTGCCCTACAAAGTGTAGAGCTTGGTAACATGTTACTTTTTTAAAGCTGGAAACCTATCTTTGTGGTTAAATCAAAGGGTAGCCTGCATTAGTAAAAGAGCCGCAACAACAGAAACAGTTGTTTGCTGCTTGATCAACACACTAGACAAGATTCACAAGGAATCTCTTTGGCAATATTAGGGAATGTCAAGTCATTTTGGATCAATTCAAACATCACCTTTTCATGGAAACTGTTCATCAGATGAAATCATGTAGGGGGCTGGATCAGATGACATTTGAAATCTCTTATGATTTTAAAAGGTTGGCATTTTTTCATATGTAATTATCAATAAATGATATTCTGATTTAACTTCATGCAGTCTTGTGTGTAATCACCATTGAGATTTTTGCTTCTGTTAAAGAAATACTGTACCTTATACTTTATGAAATTGTCACATCCTACAGATTATTAAACCTGAATTTTAAATTGACTGTTGACAGAATAAATTACTAATCATTATTTTGGTAGAAAATTTACTGATTGAATGAATAGAGTTAATTTTGAAAGTATTTCGTATAAACGCCAATCCTTACTTTAGAATATAGCTGGTACACAAACTACATGAATATTCAGAACCAGAAAGTTTCAAATTAGATGAGTTTTCCATGTTTTTAAAACTCTTGAAGTCTTAATTTTCCATTTATTATAATTCTTTTGTAGTCCCCACCCTGTCCTCCACTGTATCCAAAGATCAATACCATGCCTCTACGTGGGCATCAGTAAATGATGTTTAAAAATGGCTGAATGGCTACATCAGTGTACTGTTGAGTGTGCCCAAGAATCTGCCAATACCTTGCTCATTTTTGTCCCCATGTCTAAAGTGTCCTTGCCCCTGTAAAGACTCAAAGTTTTTATATTATATATGTTAGTACTAACATATATAATCTGGCACTTGCATTGCTTACTGGCCCAAAGGGTTTCCTTACTCTCGTGCAAGCACAATCCCATCATATAAAGACTACACATTAATCCTTGCGTTACACATTATGTGAGACTGAAAAAATGCTCACAAAAGTTGAGATTGTGCAAAGTGATCTTAATAATCAGTGGAAAAACTATGATCGTCCTGTGGACTTCAATGTTTTTTTTCAAAACATTATAAACTTCCTTATGGTTAGTTATAAATATATGGGGAAATGACAAAAATAGTAAAAAACTAATATTTAATACAATGTAATTTAAAACATTATAAACATTGAGATTTACATTTTTGTTTTTTTATGAGAAACTTATTAAGAGTACTTTAAACAAAAAAGAGTATTTCGAATCTTACTGGTCTTTTTGTTTTATATATATAACTTAATGATACAAAGCGTCATTTCTATGCCTTAATTGTTAAACCATTTTGTATGTTTGGATTTGTTTCTAACATTTTATCTTTCATGCCTTAAAAGTTGTGAAATAACTCTAAGAATTCTTTTAATGCTAAGTTTTTTAAGTTTTGTTACTTCCTCTGGGTCACTTTCCTCTGTGTGTCAAAACCCCTTTTCTCATTTATGTCCATCATTCCCCCTCCCTAAAGTTTCTCTGGCTTTATCTAGATTCTGGATTGGCAGCTATCAACATCCCCACATCAGCTATTTCTTCCATAAATCCACTTACATCACAATCCATTTACATTCAATTTTCACTTTGCTCATTATCACTTTTCATTTGTTTGATGCACTTTTATCTTTGTTGGCCATCTTCTTCATCTGATTATTCATTTCTGTAAAATGTGACGCGCTTTACTTAGCTGGTCTACAAACTGAATAAAAGATGCACAATGACCAATGACAGATAGACCCTGAAGAAATAACATGATTGGCCATTGATCACAATGCACACCTTTTATTTACGCAGTGAGGTGTGGACTGAAGAGCTAGCAGTAAAGTCTGCATGTTATGCAAATTACACACAGGTAATATACCATGGAAATTTAAATATGAACCATAGTGTTGGAGGACTGATGCTGTTGAGCTAAACCATGGTACCTGAATTCCTACCTATCAGAACTATGCAAAAAGAGAACTGTGTGTGTGTGTGTGTGTGTGTGTGCGTGTGTGCGTTCTAATATTTGTTGTGTTTTGTGCCAAGATGATAACTTAGCCAATTTTATTGTTAGAAATAGAACTTTACTGGGGCGCCTGGGTGGCTCAGTCAGTTGCACGTCCGACCTCAGCTCAGGTCATGATCTCACGGTCCGTGAGTTCGAGCCCTGCGTTGGGCTCTGTGCTGACAGCTCAGAGCCTGAAACCTGCTTCAGATTCTGTGTCTCCCTCTCATTGACCCTCCCCCATTCATGCTCTGTGTCTCTCTGCCTCAAAAATAAATATTTAAAAAATTAAAAATAAATAAATAGAACTTTATAGACATTTTTATCTCTAGCTTTAGCAGATCCCAAGCATCTTAGGTGAGACTGCCTTCCTCTTATTTATTCCATCTATTACACTTGTCATTAAACAAGTGCCTCACCCTAAGAAACAAAATTGCACTTCTTTTTCCAGAACATTAAAATGATGAACAGTAATATATATCAGTAATATATACATATGTATATATTACTGTAACATATATGTGTGTGTACACAGATGTATAAATATATTTTATAAATACACATTTTATAAGTATATTTTATAAATACCCATATTTATAAAATATATGTGTATATATATAAATCAACTAAATTCAAAATACTTCAGTTATTACATATGAGAATATAATGCGTAGCCTCAAAACTGAAGGAGTTTCCAATATACTTTAGAAGAAATGACCAAACAATATGAACTAATTGAATAAACAATTAAAATATATTAGATGAAAGATGTCAGTAGTTTTTGTTTTCTAGAAATATATTTTTTATGATCATCAGTCCAATGACAGTCATGACCACTCAGAGTGCTTTGTAAAATTAGACATTCGTGGAAATAAACTTAGACCAAAGTCTAATCTCCATTGATACAAGTCTAAAATTTTATATGATTAAATGCCACCTGTAATCAGTGGGATTTAGAAACCACTGAGAAAGACAATACACAAGCCTTGACAATTACTGAGGACTGAAATACAAAGAAATCTTTACTGCTTTTGTAAAGAAGTAAAACAAAAATAATTGAGAGAAGGGTCAAAGAGTAGCCGACATTCCAAGCATGTAGAAGGAATGCGGAGAGGGGATTAAGATTAGTAAAGCTTATTGATGACAACAAGCATGGATATCTAAATAAATTAAAGAACAAAAAAAATGGGTAATAAATTTGGGTAGGTTTTGGAAAAATAAAAGAACCATACTTCTAAAGAAGGTGGGAGTGATGATAGAAAGTCATCTGAGGCAGGAGGTTAAAGTGAAAAGAAAAAAAGAACAAAAGAAGACTAGATCAAAACAAATTTTCTCTTATTATTGTTGTTCTGCATGACCCTATTCTCAATACCAAAATCAACCTGCTACACACATTTGTCTTCTGTAAACTGTGTTAGGTTTCTCAACCCACTTGTAAGTTTCAAAAAAAAAAAAAAAATCATCGGAACTCCTAAAGCTTTCACAAAGCAGATTACTTCTTTACCTTCTTAAATCCATAATCTCTTTTTCTTAAGGTCTAAGCAAATGCTTCTTGGCAATGTCCTACAGCTGAATATAGCACACAAATGTCCATTCCCTTCTTATCCCCATTAAACATGTGACCCTGGATTGCTCTACATGGTATTAAAACTACCATCATGGATCCATCTTCAGAAGGGCCAATGTATGTCCTTCAGAAGAGTGTTTCACTCCTGTTTATTCATATGAATGCAGGCCATTGGGTTTTCAAGGCCACAAAATACAATGCTGGGCTCACAGAGGGGTAATAATGACATACTTTCTGACACTTCATTCTAGTTGCAGAAATAGTTCAGTAGTACATCAAGTGGAGGCCACTGTCCCAACCCAAAAAAACCTGATATGCTGCAGCAGACAGTCTCTGTTCCTCTTGCATGACACAGAGTCCACCATATTCATTCCGACGTCAAAATTCTATGAAATCCCTACAACCTACAAGGGCCTAGAGATATAGGAATAAAGCCTGGAAAGATTTACATCCCATTAAAGAATATATGCATATATTTAAGCCTCCACTTAAGTGTTGCGATTTATTACATGCCAAGCATGCACTAGAGATAGCAAGAGTGTGAATTCAAGGGACGAGTGGTGAGCTCTACAAGGGTAGAAGGAAGCACAAAAGGTTCAGAAAGGTCTACTCAGGGAAAGTATCCTGAGCATAGCTGTGAATAATGAAATTAGTGCCTGAAGCATATGCTATTTTAGGAAGAGAAAAGTCATGTGAACAAAGCTTTGACCCCGCCTTTGCAAATAGAGATTACTCTTTCCACCCCCTACATGCTCTTTGGACAATATTTCATCTTTATCTTGGCACACCCTTCCCTTCAAGGATATCCTGGATCTTTATTTCACATAGGCAACATCTGTACATATCTGAAGAAGAGAATGAGAAACCTTCACAATGTATTACTTTTGCACAAATCCATAATATTAACAATAAACCAATAAGATAATGACAGTTAACATTAATCAAGTATTTGCCAGCCCTTTTACTAAACGCATACACATAAACAAGTACAATCTGGTTGGATTGTCTCATCAATCCTTTTAGAAGGTATTATTTTTAGTCTGACAATTTTGAAGAACCTACTAAAGATCTGAGAGGGTTAGCAATATGCCAAATCTCACATAGTTAATCACAGACATGGCAGGAATTAAACACTAGGTCTATCTACCTGCAGAGTCTGGGCTCTTAAACACTTTGCCACACTGCCATAGATATAGACTGAGATTCAAAATCCAATCAATGTTCTTGGCTCTAAATTGGACACTGTCCCAAATATTTCAGATTATACTTGCAGAATAGGTTTTCTCATTTCAAATTATCTCCAAAGAGATTTTATTTTCTAAGAAGTATGTTTATACACCCTATTGTTTTTATAGTAAAAAAAATACTTTGTACTTTTGAAGTTGATAGCAAATTTGCTCAGATACTTGGAAAAGAATTTTAATATGCAATTATAACAGACACACATTTGCAAGTAGTATAATAGGTTAGAAGAAAGAACAAGGGGAAAACACTAAGTGGCAAAATATCTTACATTTCTATCCTAATGTTACTGATTACCTTAAAAGGACAAAGGAAACAGTAAATGAATTTTTCTACCTATTTCTTGGAAATATAAAACATACATCTACTCTTGCCAAAAGTTGGGGAGGGGGGTAACAGTAAAGTATCTTTTCTTGATGACTTAAATATTTTTCCAGAAAATGGAACAATAAGATAGTTAGTATTAAATATAAAAATAATTATTTAAATTATTCTAAATGTGTATAACCTCTAATCCCATGAAAGCTCTTGAAGACTTATTGCATGGCATTTCAAATTGTGCATAATCATAATGATAGTATAAATAAACCCACAGTCCAAAAGGCACTGACTGATGCCACTCTTCCAGAGTCCAGAGTCTACATTAGCAATATTGGCCCTCTCTCTATGAAGTTTCTATCACACTTACCAAAGACCTTTGCTCCCAAACAGGCCAGAGCATGAAAGTAAATTGCCCCTAAGTATTGATACCTCCTTCAAAACAAGCACAAACACATAAAAAATCAGTTCAAACATTTCCTCCACTGTGAAGCTTGTCTTGAGTCCTCCTACCGAGAAGGGTTTATCCATGCTTCTGTGTGTCCCTTTCTACAATGTATATGGCTCTCTTAGCTCATCTGTTACTCCATTTCACCCGAAATGGCTGCTTTGGGAAGATGAGGAGCCAATTTCACTCATCCTGCAATTTTTCAAGACATAATTCAATATGTGGTTAAGTAGTAGGTGTTCAATCAACTTTGTTTAATGAACAGAACACAATTTACTTGGCCCTGAAATGAGCCAGTATTTCAGAAACTTTGGTGATAAAGATTGAATTAATTTTTCAAGTACCCAATTTTAGACGAGTAACATGACCTAAATGTAAAATGACCCAAGAACTTTCACACCATAGATTTTTATTTCTCCTGGTCAATTTTATGTTTGTGTTGCTCTTGCTACTGTTGTCTAGCTTATAAATTATACTATCACCACCACCTATATATATAGTCATTAATATTTTTCAGAGTTCCTTAATATTTATTATCCCACCCTGTTTCTGAAAGAAATTGAGCAGAAAGCTATGTCTAGATTCTTAAAAAATAAAGTGAGTCACAGTTTATAGTTGTTATTTATCTAAAGATACATGGAAAATGACTGTTAGAATTGGTCTGGAACTCAATTTTCAGAAATTTAGGAAATCTCATAATGCAGAAATGTGCATTTGGATATGAGCATGTTAGTCATTAAATCTGAAAGACACATGAAAGATAAATCTCGGTTAAAGTTAAGTGACAAGCTCATTTAGACAACTTCATCTTTGAAAATACCGGTCCTTTTAAGGGGGAAAACTAATGGAGTTAATAAAGGAATCAGGAACAAAATCTGGGGTATCTCCAACTTGGGAGGCCCTGAAGGTGGACCCAGTGTGAAGAAGACATATATTTACATGATGTTCCACTTTTAAAGTAAAATTAGGAGTATAGAAAACATTTAGTATATGTGAATCTTAAATAGAAAAAGAAACTGCGTGTTGTACAGAGAAAAACAGTATCTTACTAATAGAATGAATGATGTCATGGGAGTAGAAATCAGTTCTTTTATTTATAGATATGCCTTTGCATATATCCCACATACAAACAGCCAAATCAATCCTGCCTGAATTTAGAAAATCATTAAGATTATGACAGAAATCAGCAAACATATCCTTATTGGTTTTTAATTGGGTACAAATATATAGACAACCTAAAAAGCCATGGCAATTTGATCCATGGATTTAAAATGAAAATGAGGAGTGCACTTCTTTCATAGCGTATGAAACACTTATAAAAAATATACACATCAGGACATAAGAATATATAAATTAATAATAAAAAAGAAATACATAGACTGTATTACCTAAGAACTGTTAACCTCATAATGAGGTATGATCTCAACCATGGAAACAAACATGGCCCCCAACTCTTAGTGTTTGATACAGGAAGTAGAAAGATCCTTTCGCTGGGGGCGAGGGGACAGGAATATGCATCTGCTGCATCTGATTTAAGTGGAAGCCTCTTCTGGACTGATCACAGTATACAGAAGGATGGGATATGCTGTTAGTCTAGCCATAAGTGATTGCAGGATTTCTCAACATTGAACATATTTTGGACTGAACATTGTTTGGGAGGGCAGTGCTGTGTATATTAAGATGTTTATCAGCATTTGTGGCCTATACCAGTGGTGCCCACATCTCTGTGACAATCAAAATGTCTCCAGATACTGTTCAATGTCCCCTGGGAGGCAAAATTGCCCCCGTTGATAAGCAATGACTTAAAAGATTTTCTATCTCCAGCTCACTCACTTGTAAATGCCTTTTAAAAAAGGACCCCTTGGGGCGCCTGGGTGGCTCAGTCGGTTGGGCGGCCGACTTCGGCTCGGGTCATGATCTCGCGGTCCGTGAGTTCGAGCCCCGCGTCGGGCTCTGTGCTGACCCGCTCAGAGCCTGGAGCCTGTTTCGGATTCTGTGTCTCCCTCTCTCTCTGACCCTCCCCGTTCATGCTCTCTCTCTGTCTCAAAAATAAATAAACGTTAAAAAATAATAATAAAAAAGGACCCCTCAATACTAATGCAAATGATTTCAAGAACACAATATTAAACTTCAACCAACCAATTATTTTGTCCATCCATCAATAATTATTTACAGCATTACAGAAAGGAACAGTCCCTCTACATTATCAAATCTAATCCCTTAACCTTATCACAGATAAGAGGCAAACTCTGTATTATTGAATGGCTTGCCTACAGTCCCTCATAGAGCTAGACAGTAACCACACCATCAGACCAACCTTTCTGTTTTACATGTATCTTTGTCATTTGAAATCAAGTCTTTTAATTTCAAGCATTATTTCCTGTAAGAAACGGCCTCTGTTTTCATTCAGATATTAGTGAAATCTATAACAGCTTAAATAAAAGACCAGGCAACTGATGAGGCCTGTCATAAAGCTTAACATTTCAGCTAACATAATTAAATGTATTTGTCCATAGACTTGATATTTGCTGAGGAAAGAGAACTGATAGATAACAATGAATCCCAGTGTAGAAAATTGAGTACAAATGTTGACTATATTGTCCCAAACCCCTTTTTTGGATAATGGGTTTTTGTCTGCTTTTCTATTTGGAGTATGGGTAGTTTATACACAGCTTTGATTATTACGCTCACTGGCATGATTTTTCTCAGAATAAAGTATATGGGTTTCCTGCTCAGCTTTGAAAACAGCTTATTTGCATCATTAGCAATAATTCTGACATTATTCTAAACAAATTCCAAATCCAACTTTATAGACATCCTGCAGTAATAAAGATTCGGCATCCTAGTGCTCCAAATGTAGTTCACATGAATATGTAGGTAGATACAAATGCCTGTTTGTCCTATTTCCATATTCAGATCTGCAAGGAGTGAAGAGGAAACGTTAGGCCTAGAAGAGATGACTGATATCTATAACATGGACATCTAGGGAAAGTTGGGTCACAGACATAGGGCAAGTTATATGGTTAGACCACTAAAGTGTTCGGGACCAACAAAGACCCATGATTAGCACAATGGAGAGGTCAAGAGCTGTGAAGGAATATGGAACTGGCTGTGATGTTTGGTTATCTTATTTAGACTCCCAGTCCTCAAGCTAAAAAGAACCACTTGCTTTTTGTCAATTCCCATTCAAAGATTACTGGCCTCAGGCAGAATGGTTTAAGTAGCACCATCCCTTAATAACTTCAGTATCAAACTCTATTCTTGTAGTCCATGTGTACTCCATACCTACTATAGATTCTGACCTCTAACATGTAGAAGATTTTGTTGGGATTCCTGGTTCCATGCTGTGGTGATCCTGTGCTAGGGTTGCTGACCCTGGTGTATTCACTGATCTTCTATTCCTGGGTCCGTTCACTTGAACATCTACTCTCTGTTACCTGAATCCATGCCTTGGTGCTACTATTTACCTACTGTTTCATTGTCTAGTGAGATTCATGGACTTGTCCTCTAAGGCTCCTGAAAGCCTCTTAGGCCCAGTTTTATCTCATAGATCTCTGGTCAGGACATGCTGTCTAATATTTATTACAACATTCCTGGATTTCTTTTCTTTTGCAAGGTATTATTTCATGAAGAATCCCAGTGCGCTGACATGAATAATAGTCCTGAATCCCTACTTTGATGTCATCTGATTTTCATTCTGTTAAAAAGCTAGTATCATATCTGTTTAACCAATCTAATATAATGTGCCTGGCAGAGTTTGCATGAGGATTGGATCTTAACAAATGAGGAGGGAAATTTATGCCACCTTACTCCAATATGTTTCATTTAAGCTTTCAGAGAAACTGCCCTCTCAGGGGTGGGGTGGGGGAGAGAAGAAAAAAGTGTTCCCATTTAAGCCCTTCTTGTCAAATACTATGAATGGAGGAGTCGACGGAGAAGTAAAACGCAGAGCAATTTGCTCATCTACGATCTCATGGATCTTGGCAGTGTGCTATCTTTATTAAAGTCCTCTACAAAAAGAACACCATTCTTAAAAATGTACCACCTGAGGGTTTTCAGTTAGAAAATTCAATAAAAAGCAAAAACCTAAGATTATCAATTTAGCTGTTTCTTCATATATGTTATAAAAGGAGTGCTATTTTCTAATTTGCTTCTTAGAATATATTACATTTTATTTGTATGGTGTTGTTTTTGTGTGATTTGGTCTACTCTATTTCTGATAAACAGCTGAATTCCTCAAGTACTTGAAAGCCCCTATTGACAGTGACCTTCCCAAGCCACCAAGATGAAGAGGAATCCTAATGTTACTGTTAGCCACTTTTTTTCAGTGTTAAAGAATATCGTTTCCCTATGCCACATGGATAGATTAAAACAGTACGTTTATATTTTATGTGTGTGTGTTTCATGATGTTTCGCATTAGTTTCATATCCCTCGATTACTAAACAAGGAAAGAGGAGAACCTGGCCATAAATCTGGTAACATTTTAGAAATTAGAACTGTCTAGTCCAGGGACTTTTCCAGTATTTGAGCCCTGATCTTGCAGCCATTTAGTTACAGCTAAATTGCAAACATCACATTGTGAGGCAATTAATTTCACCAGTGAACAGATTTACTTGTTAGAAATTTTTTTTCTTAGATTAAACCCAGATCCACCACCCTCTGACTTCCAATTGGAAGTCCAAGTTTATTCATTCATTTCCTTCATTTTCTATGTGGCAATTTCTCTTTAAGTATATGATAATAGAGGGGCACCTGGGTGGCTCATTTAGTTAAAGGTCTGACTTTTGGTTTCATCTCAGGTCATGACTTCAGGGTTTGGTTCATGAGATCAAGCACTGTGTCGGGCTCTGGGAAGGTGACTTGGGATTTCTCTCTTCTCTTTCTCTGTGCCTCCCTGGCTTGCTTTCTCTCTCTCTCTCTCTCTCTCCCTCCCTCCCTCCCTCTCTCAAAAAATGAATTAAAAAAACATTTACAAATAATGAAAAAAAAAAGCATTTGATAATGGATATTACACAGCTTTGTGTCCCTCCTTTTTTTTTTCTTTTTGAAACCTCTCCAAACAAAAAAGGTTCTTTCAACTCCTTGTCATATATATAGTAATTTTACCCTTCTAGTCCTCTTTCTCTGAACATGCTCCAGGTTCCTTATATATGTATTTTTAAATGAGAATGAGAACGGAACACACAACTACAAGCATGACTTGTTCAACAGAGTGTGATAATCACAGTCATTGCATGATCTACAGGACTGCTAATAAAAACCTGCTCCATTACCTTCCTTACTCTGTTAATGATCTCACCGTTCGTTTTTCTGAGGGGGGAAGGTTATGTTTCTGTATATCCGATAACAAAGTAGACCAAATAAAGGTTCCAGACTAGATCTGATTCTGGGGAAGTGGGCAAATAAGTCAGGCTCTTAGTTAATGTTTATTCTAATTGTAAAATATGCATTTTTTTTAAAGTTCTCAAAACACTGGACATTGTGTCTGGGAAGTGTCACTTGGCTTTTATTAATGTGCATATAAAATAAATCTCTCCTATTTTGTGCTTTTCTTATATGCCAGACAGCATGGAAACATATTTTTGGACATTATGTTATGCATTTTTAAGCCTCATTGTTACTCTATTTTACGATCACATCTCGCCTTACCATTTATTTTCCCAAACATTATATTTATGCTAGCTTGTTGAATTTTATGTATGCTTATAAAACTTAATGTGTTTTTTTCAAATAAGGTAAGGGGTATATTAATAAATACAATTCAGTTTAAATACAATAGTAGCTTGTATTCAAATAAGAGCAAAATTAAAGCATATGCATGTATAAAATATTTTTTTAATTTAATATTTCTAAAGTAATACAAGGGGTTTGGGAAAAAAATTTTATATGGGTAAAGCAAAAATGAAATTTCCTTCCTTATTCACCATAATTTTCATCACAAAAATAACCACAGTGAAACTCTAACATGTGCCATTTCCATTTCTTTTGAATGCATCTTTACTTTCTTCCTTCTTTATAGTCACTTCTTTCTGCGTTTCCCATTAAGTATTCTACCTACCTACCTATCTATCAATCATCTATTTTTCTGAAAGAAAAACTAACAGAAAAAAAGGACTGGATGACTTTCAATCTCATCACATACATGTATTTCACTTTTTAACAGCTGAACAATATTCTATTACAAGGAACTAACTGATTTTTTTAGCCACTTTCTTCTTTGCAGAATATTAATTTGTTTTACTCTATCACTTTTACAAATAGTTTTGTAAGGAACATCATTTTGGAGGTTCCAGAAGTGGTGTGGCTGGTTAAAAGCTTGTATAATAAAATTAAGTTAGAAATTGAAATGTTAGATCATCCACTGTCTTCAAAAGAAATAAAAATAAAAATTATACTTTCACTAAAATATTCAATAGTGTCTTTTATAATATATACTCTACAACTAAGGGCATTTTTAATCTATGTATTTTAAGTTTTTAAAAATTTTTGTTAAGTTTATTTATTTATTTTGAGAGAGAGAGTGAGCAAGTAGGAGAGGCGTAGGGAGAGGGAGAGAGAGAATTCCAAGCAGACTCCTCACTGTCAGCACAGAGCCTGATGCAGGGCTTGATGAGTTCACAAACTGTGAGATCATGACCTGAGCCGAAACCAAGAGTCAGACATTTCAATAATTGAGCCACATTCAGGTGCCCTTGTATTCTAAGCAAGTCTTAAGCTGCTCACCCTTTTTTGACAATTTTTATCACCTCAACTTCTATAATTCATTTGTTACCTCTTACCTTTTTGATAAAAGCCATCTTAACAGGTATGAAGTAATATCTCCTTGTGGTTTTGATTTACAGTGCCCTGATGATTAATGATGTTGGGCACCATTTCATACACTTTTTGGCCATCTATATCTATACCTATACCTATAGATATCTATATCTATATATCTATATCTATATATCTATATCTATACCTATAGATATCTATATCTATCTATCTATCTATCTATCTATCTATCTATCTATCTATATCTTCTTTGGGAAAAAATCTGTTCAGGTCCTTCATCCATTTTTAATTGGATTATTCACTTTTTTATTATTCAGTTGTAGGAGCTCTTTATATATTTTGGATACTAACCCCTTATGAGATATATGGTTTGAAAATACTTTCTCACATTCTTATATGTTACCTTTTCAATCTATTATTTCCTTTGCTGTGAAGAAGCACTTAAGTTTGAGTTAATCTCAAACTTTTTAAACCTTTCAGTTCCTGTGCTTTTGGTTTCTTATTCAAAGAATCATTGCTAAAACCAATATCAAGGATCCTTTTCTTTGTTTTCTTTTAGCACTTTCATGGTCTCAGGTCTTATATTTAAGTCTTCAATCCATTCTGAGTTAACTTTTGTAAGATGTCTAAGACAGGAGGCCAGGTTCAGGGTACCTGGGTGGCTCAGTCATTTAGATGTCTGACTTCAGCTCAGGTCATGCTCTCAGAGTTTGTGACTTCAAGCCCTGCATCAGGCTCTGTGCTGACAGAGCGGAGCCTGGAGCCCGCTTCTGATTTTTGTCTCCCTGTCTCTCTGTTCCTTCACTGTTCATGTTCTCTCTCTCTAAAAAATAAATAAACATTTTTTTAAAGGAGCCCAGTTTCATTCCTTTGCACGTGGATATCCAATCTTCCTAATACCATTTACTGAATAGGCTATCCTTTCCGCATTGAGTGTTCCTGCTACTCTTGTCAAAACTTAGCTTACCTTATCTGTGTGGGCTTATGACTGTGCTCTTTATTCTGTTCCATTGATCTAGGTTTCTGTTTTCACGCTGATACCACACTGTTTTGATTACTACAGATTTGTATTATAGTTTGAAATCAGGAAGTGTGATTCTGCTGAAGTCTTGCACTATTATTACACTGCTATTTCTGCCTTCAGAAGTGTTAGAAATTGTTTAATATGTTTAAGTGCTCCAAAATTAGGTGTGTATATATTTATATTTGTTCTATTCTCTTGAGAAGTTGACCCCTTTGTTATTATATAATGTTTTTGTCTGTTATTGCAGCTTTTGATATATAGTCTTTTTGTCTGATATAAGTACGGCCACCCCGTTTTCTTGTAGTTCTCATTTATGGAATATCTATTCAATCCCTTCATTTTCAGCTGGGGAATGCGCTTAAAGCTCAAGTGAGTTTCTTGTAGTCAGGGAAGTCAGATCTTGTTTTCTTGTTTTGTTTTGTGTGAAATCTACTCAGTTACTCCGACTTTGAATTGGAGAACTTAAAACATTTACAATTAAAATATTATTGATTGTTAAGGATTTATTATCCCCATTTTGTTAACAGCTCTCCAAAATACTTCATCTTTTCTTTCTCTCTTGCTGTCGTTCCTTAGAAGCTGATGATTTTTTTGCAGTGGTGTACTTTATTCTCTATCATCTGTGTATCTACTATAGATTTTATCTTTGTGTTTACTATAAAGCTTTCATAGTACATAAGAATCTATTTTAAGCTTGAAATAACTTGAATTATATTTTAAAAGTTCTACATATTTACTTTCCTTCCATCCAGTTTATGCTGTTGCTGTTCCAGTTTATGCCTTTTTGGATTCTATATCCATTGGCAAAATATTATAGTTAATTTTAATGCTTTTGTCTTGTAAACTGTATGTTAGAGTTCAAAGTGATTTATCTAAAAAATGTTTATTTACTCTTGAGAGAGAGAGAGAGAGACAGAGAGAGAGAGAGACAGAGAGAGAATATGAATGGGGGAGGGGCAGAGAGGGAGACACAGGATCTGAAGCAGGCTCCAGGCTCTGAGCTGTGAGCACAGAGCCTGACATGGGGCTAGAACGCACAAACTGCGAGATCATGACCTGCGCCAAAGTCAGCTGAGCCAACTGAGCCAAAGTTAGCTGAGCTAACCAACTGAGCCACCCATGCACCCAAGTTCAAAGTGGTTTAAAACCAACATTGCAGTGTCAGATTAGTTCAAATTGGAGTACATATTTATATTCAGAAGTGAATTTTATACTTTCACATATATACACATATATATTCACAGATTATACACATATATCATACGACTAATTATTGTTCTTTCAGTTCAGCTCAAAGAACTCATTTTAGAATTGCTTATAAGTCAGGTCTAGTGGTGATAAATCCCCACAGTTTTCATTTGTCTGGGAAAGTCTTTATTTCTCCTTCATTTTGAAAGATAACTTTGCAGAACATATTGTTTTTGAGTTTTTTGTTTGTCTGATTTTTTGTTTTTGTTTGTTTGTGTTTCCCCTGAGTATATTGAATACATCATTTTACTCTCTTCTGGCCTGCAAGGTGTCTGCTGACAGTTGTCTCCGTTGTCTCACAGTCTTATCAGGATCCCTTTATATTTGTGAGTCTATTTTCTCTTCCTGTTTTCAAACTGCTCTCTTTGTCTTTAATTATTGAGAACTCAGTTATCACGTGTCTTGAAGTTCTCCTTGGGAAGAATCTTTTGGGAATCTTAAAGATCCACGTACGTGGTGGCCATATCTTTCCTCAGAATTGGGAAGCTTTCAACCATTATCTTTTTTTAAGTTTGTGTATTTATTTCAAAAGAGAGAGAGAGAAAGCAAGTGTGCAGATGCTGGGTGAGGGACTGAGAGAGAGGGAGAGAGAGAGAATCCCAACCAGGCTCCTCACTATCAGCACAGAGCCCAACATGAGGCTCGATCCCATGAACCATGAGATCATGACCTGAGCTGAAGTCAGACATTCAACCAAATGAGTTACGCAGGCACCCTAGCCATTATTTTTTTTAATATTTTTTCTGTTCCTTTCTCTGTCTCTTCTCCTTATCAGACTCCAATAATGTCAATATTACTTTGTTTGATTGTGTCATAGTCCACATAGGCTTTCTTTATTTCTGGTTAATTTTAATTTCTTTTGTCTTCTATGGATAATTTCAAGATATCTGTCTTTAAGTTCGCAGATTCTTCTGTGTGCTTGAACATATTGCTGAAACTCTCTATTGCCTTCTTCATTTCATTGACTGTATTCTTCAGCTGTTTAATTATTTTTTATACTTTTTATCTTTTTTTGTTTTGTTCATGCATTCTGTTTTGAGTTCATTGAGTTGTCTGTGTTCTCTTGACTTACTGAGCTTCCTCAAAATATTTATTGTGAATTATTACTCATGAAACTCACAGATTACTGCTTCTTTGGAGTTCATTAATTAAAAATGATTGTGTTTCGTGTGTGTGTGTTGTGTGTGTTACTTTTTCATGTTTCTGATGGTTTTGTGTTAATGTCTGTATATCTGAGGGATCATTAATGTCTTCCAATCTTTTCAGACTGGCTTCAGTGTGAAAAGATCTTCACCTGAAGTGGCTGGGAAGCATCAGTTTCGAGGGCATCAGCTGGGTGTACCCATTGTGGCTGCACCCATTATGGCAGAACAAAGCTATGACCTAGGACCTGGAGCAGGGTACAGAACAGTGGAGCCTTGGTCCTGTGTATGGCAGGGCACCCTGGTATCCTGATCCTAGAGACCTTGGTACTGGGATCCTTGGGGACATGTCTCACTGCAGTAAGAGCTGTAGATGATGAAGCTCATGTACCAACAAGGACTCTAGGAAGCTTCTTCATTGGAAATCAGTGTTGGTGTCTCTATTCTATTCCATTGGTCTATGTGTCTGTTTTTGTGCCAATACCATGCTGTCTTGATGATTACAGTTTTTTAGTAGAGGTTAAAGTCTGGGATTGTGATGCCCCCTGCTTTGTCTTCTTCTTCAATATTACTATGGTTATTCGGGGTCTTTTGTGGTTCCATACAAATTTTAGGATTGCTTGTTCTAGCTTTGAGAAGAATGCTGTTGCAATTTTGATTGAGATTCCATTGAATGTACAGATTGCTTTGGGTAGTACTGACATTTTAACAATATTTATTCTTCCAATCAATGAGCATGGAATGCTTTTCCATTTCTTTGTATCTTCTTCAATACCCTTCATAAGCTTTCTATAGTTTTCAGCATACAGATCTTTTATATATTTGGTTAGGTTTATTCCTAGGGATTTTATGCTTCTTGGTGCAATTGCGAATGGGATCAGTTTCTTTATTTGTCTTTCCGTTACTTCGTTATTAGTGTATAAGAATGCATCTGATTTCTGTACATTAATTTTGTATCCTGCAACTTTGCTGAATTCATATATCAGTTCTGGCAGACTTTTGGTGGAGTCTATCGGGTTTTCCGTGTATAGTATCATGTCATCTGCAAAAAGTGAAAGCATGACTTCATCTTTGCCAATTTTGATGCCTTTGATTTCCTTTTGTTGTCTGATTGCTGATGCTAGAACTTCCAAAACTGTGTTAAACAACAGCGGTGAGAGTGGACATCCCTGTTGTGTTCCTGATCTCAGGGGGAAAGCTCTCAGTTTTTTCACATTGAGGATGATATTAGCTGTGGGCTTTTCATAAATGGCTTTTATGATGTTTAAATATGTTCCTTCTATCCCGACTTTCTTGATGGAACCAACAAATATATGGCCAACTAATCTCTGACAAAGCAGGAAGGAATATCCAATGGAAAAAAGAGTCTCTCTTTAACAAACGGTGCTGGGAGAACTGGACAGCAACATGCAGAAGAATGAAAACGAGAACACTTTCTTACACCATTCACAAAAATAAACTCAAAATGGATGAAGGACCTGAATGTGAGACAGGAAACCATCAAAACCCTAGAGGACAAAGCAGGAAAAAACCTCTCTGACCTCAGCCACAGCAATTTCTTGACACATCCCCAAGGGCAAGGGAATTAAAAGCAAAAATGAGCTACTGGGACCTCATGAAGATAAAAATCTTCTGCACTGCAAAGGAAGTGATCAACAAAACTAAAAGGCAACCAACGGAATGGGAAAAGATATTTGCAAATGACATATAGGACAAAGGGCTAGTATCCAAAATCTATAAAGAACTTACCAAACTCCACACCCGATAAACAAATAATCCAGTGAAGAAATGGGCAGAAGACATGAATAGACACTTTTTTCTAAAGAAGACATCCAGATGGCCAACAGGCACATGAAAAGATGCTCAACGTCACTCCTCATCAGGGAAATACAAATCAAAACTACACTGACATATCACCTCACACAGGTAACAGTGACTAAAATGAACAAATCAGGAGACTATAGATGCTGGAGAGGATGTGGAGAAATGGGAACCCACTTGCACTGTTGGTGGGAATGCAAACTGGTACAGCCACTTTGGAAAACAGTGTGGAGGTTCCTCAAAAAATTAAAAATAGATCTACCCTATGATCCAGAAATAGCACTGCTAGTAATTTACATAAGGGATAAAGGAGTACTGATGTATGGGGGCACTTGTACCCCAACGTTTATAGCAGCACTTTCAATAGCCAAATTATGGAAAGAGCCTAAATGTCCGTCGACTGACGAATGGATAAAGAAGTTGTGGTTTATATATACAATGGAATACTACTTGGCAATGAGAAAGAATGAAATCTGGCCTTTTGTAGCAATGTGGATGGAACTGGAGAATGTTATACTAAGTGAAATAAGTCCTACAGAGAAAGACAGATACCATATGTTTTCACTCTTATGTGGATCCTGAGAAACTCAACAGAAGACCAGTGGGGGAGGAGAAGGGGGGAAAATGTTACAGAGAGGGAAGGAGACAAACCATAAGAGACTCTCAAATACTGAGAATAAACTGAGGGTTGATGGGGGTCCGGGGGAGGGGAAAGTAGGTGATGGGCACTGAGGAGGTCACCTGTTGGGATGAGCACTGGGTATTGTATGGAACCAATTTGATAATAAATTTCGTATTAAAAAAAAAAAGACATCAATGTTGGTGAAGACTGTGGGAATCCTTAATAGCAAAGGCGGCAAATGTCCATGTGGTAAAGTTCACTGGAGTTCTCCAGCTCTCCTTTGCCCCACAGGGTGAAATTCCTCTGACGGAATGCCTCTTGTCACCAAACTGCTCTGGATTGTGGGATGGAGTAACAGATAAAATGCTTCCTATGCCTTTCTGTGGGGTCCTCCTCAGTTTTTAAGCTCCACGGGGTTTTTGCTGCTTCTTCATTATAGAACAGAGTTTTCCCTAGTTTTTTGTCAGTTTGAAGTTGCTTTTTGTTTTTGTTTGTTTGTTCATTTTTGTGGAACAGGTAAGTGCTGGGACCTCCTATGCTAGCCTTCGATCTTGCTATATGACCTGTCTCTATTTTCGTTAACTATTTTTCTGTTTTCTACCAGCTAAGAACCTACCTCACCCCTACACCAGGGGACAAAAATCTGTGGTAAAAATACTATACTATTTTAGAACACAATAACACTAAATTTTTAAAAGTCTTTAAGTTATACATTCTAATTCCAGTTAGGTATTTCATGATAAAAAACAAAGCTCTGGGGGCGCCTGGGTGGTGCAGTCGGTTAAGCGTCCGACTTCAGCCAGGTCACGATCTCGCGGTCCGTGAGTTCGAGCCCCGCGTCAGGCTCTGGGCTCATGGCTCAGAGCCTGGAGCCTGTTTCCGATTCTGTGTCTCCCTCTCTCTCTGCCCCTCCCCCGTTCATGCTCTGTCTCTCTCTGTCCCAAAACAATAAACGTTGAAAAAAAATTAAAAAAAAAACAACAAAGCTCTGTACATTAATATTTTCACAAAAAATTAATTATGGTCAAATGTAAAAACTACTGCTACACAACACTCAGATCTTAGATATAGGAATAATACTATTTTTATCATATTGACAAGTAAAAACTGATCACGTTTAGAATTATGTTTAACCTTACTGGTTGCCTGTTGTTTTTGCTGTCCTATTTATAACGGATATTTCCTATAGTGATGTCCCAGTGTTTGAGAAACTATGGTTCTCACCAGGTTGGAGTATAGTTATACAAATTCCAACAAAGATTCTAAATCATCAGGTTCTGAAAGCATTTGGTGCCAGAAGACACTGGTATTTTATAGCTGTGTTTGGGGAATCCGACACACCCGGGAATGCAAATTATAGATTTTTAAATCAGCTTTTGCTAAAGATAAATGCATACAAGTGTGAATCAAAGGTAAACAAAGATAACAGGCATTACAGAAAGTATTGAAAATATAGTTATAATACAACAAAACAATCACAGTGCTCAAATATTGTTTTCTAGTTTGTATCAGACAGCAATTAAGGCATTATCCCTTCGCTGTGTAATGTACATTACAATACTTCTCTCATTAAAAGCCCTTTATATAATTTATGATGTCCAACATTTAAGTTAATGTTTGCTTAACTAGCCTTGGAGCATTCTTTTTCTCACCCAGTTTTCTCTCCCACAATCCCAGGCAAAAGCAATTCTTTTCCTCAGCTACCGGCTCTTTCCTCTGCAGAAACTGCACAGACAGGGATAGCTATATATACGAACAAGCCATTTATTTAAAGGGGATGAGTTTGTTTTCTCATTTGAAATTTTAATTAAGATTTTAAAAATAGTATTTCTTATGATGTTCCCTCAAAATAATAACTTTGTATATAAATAAGAAAACACACTGTAGAATTCTCTTTCCAAATAATGTAGACATCCCAGCCACCTTTAACTATGGGGTGCTTCACATATGGCTGGAGTGAGTTGAAGTGTAACTATAAAATACCAACTGTATTTTAAATAATGTAAATTATATCATTAATAATTCTTACGTTAATTGCATGATGAAATGCTGAAATTTATAAGGGTTAAATGGATTATTTTATTAAAATTAATTTTACCTGTTTCCCTTTTCCATTGTGGCTACTAGGCAATTTCAACTTCATATACTTGTATTTGTAGCTCTTATTACATGTCAGTTGGATAACAAAAGAGTATTCTACACTCTTAGGACTGTGGCTACGCATTGTACAAGTGTGACATTTGAAGAAATTTCATTGTCTCATTCAATGCTAAATGATTAAAAAATTTGCTGCATATGTAAATGAATCTACGCCAACAACCCTACCACTGAGAAAGTCATGGGACGTAAACAAATTTATATAATTTTCATTTATCTCCCTTAATTGAACTAACCCACAATATCTAAATAATATCACTGGAAATATCTAAATAATATCTAAAATCACTGGAAATTATTTATTCTCCTCATTATCAACTCAAGTTTAGTCAGGATTAAAAAAAAGAAAAGACGGTTGGGAATATGAAGTGTGATTATTTACTAAAACCATATCAAATCATTCTCTAATTCACAGGGACAGAATGAAAGTCATGGAAATTAAGATCTATGGGTAGTAAAACTTTCATTACTTGTGATTTCAGTCTTTCAACAATTTGTGCTTATTTGCAGTAAATGATTTTGTCATTTGCTTAGCAGAATGATGTACATTCTTATCACAAAGAAATATGCCGCTGGCATAGTCATGAAGACTTCTCACCTAAACTGCAAAGCTAAGAACACCACCCAAAGAGAACTGCTCTCTCAGATAGCTTTGTTTGAAATAAATAATACTAAAATGTATTCACTGGGAAGAAAAAAAAAACAAAAACAAAAACAATAAAAAACCCTCAAACTCCAAAGTTCTATGTGGCCTGTGCTAAAAATATCAATACAGCAATTTATAATATTTAGGGAGTTTCCATTCTGCCTCTCACAGTGAATGATCCTTGTGAGGACTGATCTCCCCTCAAAGTAACACAACTCATTTAACAGCTTTTCACCAACAATTTTCTCCCTCAAATCCATTTGAGTTTGCTAAGGAATCTCCCATAGAGGCTCGCCACAGTGCAGTCACTTCTCATCTGTTCCAGGAATAAAGCCCCTGTGATTTGAAAGTCCTATTTATAGTCTCTAATCTACAGAGAGCCTTGGGGTAGGGGGAGGGCTTTCAGCTTGTTAGAAATGGAAGGGAATTTTGAAATAGAAATCAGTCTCTGAACTTGGCATCCTTACATTTTCACAGACATGGAAAAAAAAAAAAGATGAATGTATATTTAATTTAGTCCCTCATGGAATTCTCTCCTATATTATTCACTATTTGCCTAAGTCTAATCGACTCAAATTATTATAAATAAACTGATGCTGCTGAAGATCATTTCAAGTTTGACATTCTATGAATATACACAGGTATAAAGTTCTTGATAAGAATGTGGTAAAGGATTTAATAAATAATTGGTGAATTACATGCAACTGGGGAACAGAGAGAGCAAAAAGTGACAAATTTAGGTAAGACCACCACATTATAAACTAAAAATATCACTTCTGCCCCCTGGCGTTGGGGTAGCGGCAGCTCTGTTTGTTGGCCAACAGATCCACGATCAGATGAATCCAGCAAGAAAAGTTACTAATTGGATCATCCCAGCAGTAAAACTGATTATGCATTTCTGGTCCCTATTTCCACATGTTACTGTGATGTCTCAGCATTCTCTGATTCACTTCTTAGTCATATGATATTTTCTTGGGTATCTGATATTTTCTTCCATCTTTTACCCTGATCCTCCTTCTTATGTCTCCCATTCAGTCTTGCTGACATAAGCTACTTGCTGATGTCTCTTGGTAACCGTGGCTACCTGGCTACCTGGAAGGAAGCTAAGACCATCCTTCTTTTGGATCACAGATGAGGTTTCCTTCTCAGAAGAGGTCTCAATCAGTCTTTGCTTTCAGGAGCTTCTGCTTCCCTCATCCTTAATAAACCGAAGTTATAAGATGTCTGAGCAACATGATGTCTTGTGTTATAGAGGGAAAGACCCTACTCTGTGTATATTACCCTGTTTGACAGAGACCTAGCAATAAAGGTTTCGAGCCCCATGCCTCATACTATCTATGGCAAAAACATTTAATTCACTCTGTTCACACAGTTTTTAATTCTTTGATCTCTAGGTACATGCATCCTGTGTCAGCAATAAATGGGAATCACAGATATTAAGCTGTTTGGGTATTTCACCTAACAATCTCACCCTACCCCTTTTATGGAAGGCTCTGTCAAACTCAGGGTTAGTTACTGAATGAAGCCACAAAAGAACTCGCGTTGGATAGAGGTCCCTTCCAGGACACATCCCAGTTTTTCATGTGAAATAGACTACCAGGGTATATTCCCACCAAGTGGCCAGATATTTCTGAACCCTCTGAAAACAGTCAAAGATTTTATATATGAACTGTATGAATCAGAAAAAAATCCCAAAAGAAGGGTCAAATTCTAGTACTAGTTCTATTAAGTTTCTCTGAAACTCTGGATAAGTCACTTAAGCCCTCTTAATTTCCAACACCTCTTTGACTATCACTGAGTTAAAGTAAATGTCTTACAAAGTAATTGTCATCCCCCAAACTAAATCAATTGTGGTCAGAATAAAGAAGGGGTAGAACATATCTAAAACATCATGTTTGGCTTCTGCCAAACTTCTCAAACTAGTCCTGGCTCTACACAGACCTTTTCCAGATCTTTCTGTGAAGGGTAAGTTGCAAATCTCATTGGTCAGACTATGCGGTATTTATTGGGTTTAAATAGTGCTTAATAAGAAATCATCCATGATTCATTCCTTCCTTATCTTGGCATTTCTACTTCAGCTCTATTCTGTGGTATCTATATCGATGGAATCTTTTTGGCTCAGTTATATACCCTGTCTCTCCTGCATGCAGGCTTGTGTATACCAGTAAATAGACAGATATTACTGGGGATATAGAAATTTCTCAGGTCTTGAGTCTAGGTCAGTTGTGACAACTCTTGCTTTGTCCACATATGTGTGTTGAAGCATGAGACAATGACATACTATTATTGAGATGATACTTTGATATTCAAGAACTTCTCAAGAACTCCATGTGGAGAATTCATGATTGGTAGGACAGGATTTGGGTTTACTAAGAATCCAATCAAAATCTGGAAAAACAACAAAATCTCACCTTTACCTCTAACAAACATTTGACATTTTACATAAACTATGTTAAACAGAGTCAAGAGTACTTTCATAAGACATTATCTCTCAGTTATCAACAATATAATTCACCTATGGATATATACAATTATAAGAGGAAAGTTCCAGAACCCCAAGAGGAGAAGATTCAACCCATTTATACATTATTAATATACTACTTAAATAAGTAGTGCCCTATTTCTCATTTTAAATATCACCAGGGGACATTTTAATGGTTTTAGATATTTTTAAAATGTACCTTAGTTCTTTCTTTTCTATAGAATTCAAGCAGCACATACATTTTTTTTTTGGAAAAATGGACTAATTTAAGTCATAAAGAACAGAAAAGGATGGCCTATTTTCAAATAAATGTGTGAAAGCTGACTTTAATAATTTGGACACCGTCAGGCCAAACATTAAATCATAAAGCTAGTGATGGGCTTTATCTCTTAATCCCACTCCTAATTTTGGTATACCTCAAAGGGCAAACTATATGTATAATCTTTCTTACCCATAATAAATTGATGTCATTAGTTTTCTTTTAAGGGATTTATCTGCTTTATATTTATTTAGTCAGCAAATAAGCACTAGTCTCTTTTACTGTATTTTCTTAGTAGAGCATCAACATGTATTTGTGGGGCACTGCTCAACCACAGAGGGTACCATTTACATTCACAGTCACTGCAGATTTGTATGTATTAGAACACTTTTCTAGCAGGTGACAGAAAAGCATCATTTTTAAAGAATAGATGTTGCTGAATTGTACAAATGTACCACTCTCTTAGACAATCAATTCATATAGTTTCTTTCTCCTCGATACACAATACTTCCTTTTTCTTCTTTACTTTCACCAGATGGCATTGCTTCGCAGAGAAAATAGAAGCCATCAAAAGAGTGCTATCTCATTATCCCAGCACCCTATCTATGCACCTGTCTGTTTCTATGTGCTCTGCCTTCCCTGTTACTGTGGATCAACCTTCTTGCTCTACTCTCTGAAAATACCTCCTTTTGAGATTGACATCCTAACCTTTTCACCTCATCAAGGGCAAACCTCTGGCAATTACATGTTCCTTTCATCAACTTTTCCATCTTTACTAGATTATTTTCATCAACATACAGCATGACAAAATGTATTGTATTAAAAAAAATCAGTTGACCCCACATCTCCCTTCATTCATAACTACTGTTTCTTATTATTCTTCCTTACAGCAAAACTGACTGAAGTACTGCTTCTATTTCATGTACCTCCCAGTCCTTCCTGGCTCTACTTTATTCAAGTTTATACTTTACCTACTCCATGGAAACTAAACTTGTCACAATAACAATGACCTCTACAATACTATAACCAATAGTCGAATTTTCAAACTCTTAGCTGACCCATCAGTTGCATGAATACAGATAATTACCATTTTCTTGAACCACTTTCTTCACGTGGACTCTGGGACATGATTTTCTAAGCCTGTTGCAAGGCTTTAAAAGACATCTCTGTGCTGAGGAATGTGTTCTTAACTGGCTATTTGACATTTCTACCTGGACGTCTAATTGGTATCCAAAGCTTAATATGCTGTAATAGTGTTATGTTTTACCTTCTTATGTAGTAACTCCAATCAGCTTGAGGCCTTAAAAGGAAAGACAGGATTTCTAAAGAGGAAGGAATTCTGCCTCCAGACTGCAACATTAGCTCTTCCCAGATTTTCTAGCCCACTGGCCTGCAGTGCAAATTTTGGATTTGTTAGCCTTACACTCCCTTGAGCCAATTCCTTAAAGTCTATTTCTCTGTTATCTATCTATCTATCTATCTATCTATCCATCCTTCCATCCATCCATCCATCCATCATCTCCCCCCTTTTTTTTAATGGCACATGCTTTGGTGTGCATGTTTTATTATTTTTTTTTTTAATTTTTAAATGTTTATTTTTGAGAGGGAGAGAGAGAGACAGAGCACGAGTGGGGAGGAGCAGAGACAGAGGGAGACACAGAATGCGAAGCAGGCTCCAGGCTCTGAGCTGACAGCACAAGCCCGATGTGTGGCTCAAACTCGTGAACCACAAGATCATGACCTGAGCCGAAGACGGACGCTTAACCGACTGAGCCACCCAGGCGTCCTTATCCATCATCTACTATTAATTCTGATTCTCGGGAGAACCCTACCACATATGTGAAATAAAAAGTTCCTAACTTTCCCCCATACTTGTTCCTCTGGCATTTTCGATATCTTGGTAAATAACGTACTTTTTATTGTCATTTGTTCAGATCAAAATAACAACAGCAACAACAACTACAACATCCTTGACTCAGTTGTTTCTCTTGTACATCACGTCTAATCCATTAGGAAATTATATAAACTTACCTTCAAAATGAGTCAGGCTCTCACTACCTCTCTTCACACTACTAACTTTTACCTGGAACTATTGAAGTTACTTTCTCACATCAACCTTAATTTTTTTTTAACTATATGTAGGTGGACCTCAAAGCTAATAGCACACACCCTGTGGGGAACAACTGAAGCATTTACACTAAAACAAAATACCCACTATCACAATTATTATTCTGGAGGTACTGGCTAACACAATTAGATAAGAGAAAACATATAGAGAGAAAAATTAAAATTAAAGGTATAAAAATACACTGGTGGCATGACTGAACATCTAGAAAGCACAGATGATTCCACTAAAAAATTAGCCAACTGCAACAAACACCAAACACAGCATGGAAGACAGAGTGAGACATCATGAATTCAGAGACAGTATGAAGTTGAAGAGACTAACATCCAGAACCAAACTATGACATGTGTTAGCCGTGATCTTGAACAACCTTGACCTCTTTTTCCCTCTCGTTTCTTACATGGAAAATGGAGTTACACGGAGCTGTGTCATGGAGTTCTTATAAGTATCAAAATAATTAACATAAGTTAACTACTGGGAATATTTCTTAGATACAGAGTTTGGTATAATAGCTATATTGTTATGACATTATTAATATTGACATAAGCTATTGCTAAAATTTATACAATAGGTTATATTGTATAAATATAGCCTTTTTCAAACATAACCCCTTTTTCAAACTGCAAATTGTTTGCCCATCCCCTCTAAATTGTATTCCTCTCTGAAGAGCACAGTAACCATATTCTTTAGAAAGAAGTTGACAGCTTTATCTAAGAGTCAGAGAGATGATAATCTTACGTTATTTTGGGAGTCTGTATCCTCTGATCTCATCTTTTTCTAGTGGGCCCATAGCAACTTATACTATACAGTACCAAGAAATTAATATTGAAAGGCCGGCATCAATGTTGAAAAGCTCTATTTGCACCAAGGACGACTTATTTCAAATATATGCACCTATGTCCAATATCTATTCTTCATAGAGAAGGCTAACACAAGATGATATCAGTCTTATACAGCAAGTATGAGTGGAAATGACAGAATTCCGTTCCTTACGTATGAGTTACAGAACAAGTCTCTGAAATGTTATAAAGTAAGGCCTGTAGGATGTCACCAGGCAAACGATAACACAGTAAAGCAACACACCCTCTTCCAGTAGAGTCCCTTCACTTGATCAGTCCTTCTCAGTCACTTCTGAAAAGTGTAAACCACTATTCATGAAACTGGAACTCAGCCTTGTAACTGCCCATCTTTCTGTGTGACTTCCACAAAAGCCTTTGAGCTTTCAGTGGGCAGATATGGTGTGTTATGTTTATCTAAGACCAGACATAATGGCATCCTTTCTACATGGAAGGCACACATAAATTGCGACTTCACTAATGGTATTTTAAGTATAAAAATGCCTAAGAAAGATTTCCCAAGCTTCTGTTCTCCATTATAATCCTTAAGTTATTAGTTAAGTGCTTGATAACAAGGAAAGGTAAAGACAGAAAAATAATACAGACTAGTACAGCTCAATATCTCCAGAATGTACTATCAGTTTTCCGTGTACTTATTTTTGTAAGATTCAGCCATGATTTCAAGGTTGCTTATCCACCTGCATTAGCTACCCACTGAAAAAGCTACCAGTTAAAGCTGGTTTGTTTTCTATTTGAAGTAAGCATGAAAACAATATTGGCAAATTATAAGAACAGAGGGAAGGCGAACTTAATTAACCCTTCTCCAAAATCCCAAAGTGCACTCCACTACACATCAGGGAGCTAGAAGTGTGGATTGACTTTGCATTGTATCAACATTATTCCTGTCCTGTTTCTTCCCTCTGTGACTTGGCAAAGAAAAATGTCTGTTCAGCAGCGACTAGAGTGGCCATTCCATGGCAACATATTTTGTAGCATAACCTAGTTGCAAGCATCAAAATATAATTTCAATTTTGGAAGGATACCTTGTAGCATAATTTGCTTGATATCCTCAGAAAATAGAGTAAACCCCAATGACTTCAAGTTTATAGTTTCATTTTCAGATTTGTGTAAGGATTCCTTTTGAAGCTGTACTAAAAATAACAACAATCCTAGAATTAGAATACTGCTATATTAAAAACTCATTGTACATACCTTAAAATATTTTGGTCATTAAAATAAATATGAATGTGTATATATTTACATAAACATATCAGATATACAGACAGACCCACCTACACAAACTTGATTATTTCCCACTGACATCAGGCCAGGAACTCTACTCTCACGTATACATATGCAAACTCCATTTTAGGCACATGCATATATATCATGGAAATGGCAAGTACAAAGACAAGCAGGACCCTCATTTTATGCATTAGCACGAAATTAAGGCAAGGTCATATATTTGAGAATTACAGTCAATGGAACTCTTGCTAAAGAAAGGTGCAATTAAGTTTCTGGCCCTGTGCACTTGGCAAGCTTTCATCTACCCAGCTTTTGGCATTGAGCCCTTAATGGACCTTTTAATTAATACAGACTGTTACTTCCTGTTTTCATTTTAAACTGAGATCAAATACACAAGGATGGACTTTAGAGTTTAACCCTTTAGAAACAACTGTTGAGAGAATATTAATATACATGGGCACATAGGCCAAAGGTAGATACAGAAGCAGCTGTTGCTGTCAATGTCTGGTGTATGATGGGGCCATGGAATTTTCCAACCGAGCTAGGTCTTGAATTGATAATATAGACAGGCATCAAAACCAAATAACCATAAACAATGAAACTGGCCAAAGTACCGCCAGACAAATAGTTGCTGAGGCAGAGTACTAATAAACAGAAAGTTTAAGTCCAGTTTAAAACAGAAGCAAGAGGGGAAAAATTAGCAGAATTAAACACCTCTCTTACTAGGCAAATAAGCTAGTAAGCCTAGATTAACAACCATACCACAGATCGCAGGCACCTGTGAGAGCTCAAGAATGGAGAAGAACACAGGAGACACTAAAATCTGAGATCAAGATGAAGCCTTCTGATGACACGGGAAGGTTCAAAAGTTGATCCTGGCAACAGCACTTTAGAGAAATCTGTCCCCATCTTAAGAAACACGGTTTATCAGTGAGAATCTGGATTATGTTGAGTGAATAGCTATGTTTTCCTTCCAATATGCTTCTGGAAGACAGTGTTGTGTATTAATGTTGACTTGGGAAACAGTGGCTCTGCGGTTTGGCCTTTGATACATGCTTTGCTTGAGGCATTCTAGGAGCTCTAGAGCTTTTCCTTAAGTCTCTCTCTCCCCCTAAACTCTAACTCTCTCTCTCTTTCTCTGCCCTCCCAATGTCCCTTCCTCCCTTCCTCTCTCTTTTGACTTTGCATGAGACACTACATGTTCAGAAAGGCAAGGATAATTTTATATTAATCTCTTTGGCAAATCCTGGCAGAGTGCCAAGCACAAATTCGTGTATATTAATAAGTGTTATTTGATGTTAAAATTATTTCAGTTTCAAAATTTCCCATAACAATGTATACTGTGGAAATAAACACTTCTCTGAAGACAAATTATGTCTCTGATATGTGTTACAGAATGTACTCAGTATTCATTTAAATGACATTAATTAATCTCCTACTATGTGTCATGGATACTATTAACGTTGGGATGAAAGATCAATGAGAATGTACCTCCTCTAGAACATGACAGAACGAACATCTGGCAAGAAACAGGAAGATATGGATCTAGCCTGTGGTCTGTCATGCACTTTTTATATAATCTTGGCAAGTCACTTCATCTAACTTGGACTACATTTACTCATCTTTACAACAATAGTTAGATTAAATTATTTTTAAAGTCTAGAGTTTGAAATAAGATTCTGAAATCATCCCTCATAGGAGGAGTTTGGGGCATGGTAATTATATATATTTTATTACTCATCCAGGTAGCACTTGGATAAACCTGGCATAAACCTAGTTAATACTAATGGAAGAAAGAAGTTTAAGGCTCTTCCTCAGAATAAATCTGTGTCCCTAACACTTGGCCCACTGAATCAGAAGTATATATCAAATCCCTTAGGCTCTAGCCAGAATGTCAAAGACATTGGTTATAACAGAGAAACCTAAGTGGAAAAGAATCACTGGGAGATGTAGAATTACCTTACTGAGACAAAGGCAAATGGTTAAAACATGCAATTGGAGAATCAGACTTCATGTCTAAGGTACTGAAACTCCCCACTACCAACTGCCCCAGTGCTGGAATACAGGATAGAAGCCTCTGGCTTGTACTTGGAAACAAGACTTTCTACAGTGGCCTGAATATGAGATCTGAAAAAAACGTGTTTTGGTTTGCTCAATCAGTATTTCATTCATAAAGCAACAGATGTGGTAGCTTTTGCAGAGTCATGATGATAAACAAAAGAAAATCTAGTTAAATCAACCAGTGATTTTTTTCCCAAAAATTTTAGATACATTTATGTGATTTGAATATATTGTTCTAATCATGAAAATAACATTTTCTTATTGCAGACTATCTAAAAAATAGGGAAAATAGAAAGAAATTGAATTTACACAAACCTTACTACATAGAGATAACTGACTAGCATTCCACTGTTGTGGGGACCCTTCCAGTATCTTCTGTTTTTTGTCCTTCTCTTTACTCTGTTTCATGAGTTTTACCGACTCAAGGTCTCTACATTCCCCTGTGTCTCTCTTTGCATCTGTCTTCTATATGCTTTACATTTGGACACCATAAGAGAGAATAGGTGAATAGCTTAAGTTACTATTCAGCAGAGTAACCTTGTAGGGCAGGGCTTGGGGACCAGGCACTCTGTCATCTCCTGGCCAGGCTACCAAAAACAGCCTCTTCCTTCAGTGTCTTTCTCTGGTCCAATTAGCTGTGTTGCAAACGGGAAGGCTTCACGGCACAATGCTGGATGCCCCATTTGCGGGGAACCCCTCAGAAAATGGATGTGGTCATACATACACAGTGAGACATTTCAGAAAAAAAGACATTATAGAACACTTGATGGCATTAGTATTTCAAGAACAATTCCTTACATTATTTCTATAAAGAAAGAAACCAATAGCTGTGAATATTTCCATTGTGCCCTGGTATAACAACTGACACCAAGCGGCCATATACTAGGATTAGAAAATCCATCTTCAGTCCCAATGAAAGTTAAACGTCTTGTTTCCCCCAAATAACTTGTTTAAAAAAGAAAAATGAGAGGAAAACTTTCTCAACACATTAAGTAGTAAGAATGAACAATCCCAGGTACTTACATTGCATTAAATAGGTCAGAATAGCTTAGTCCTGTGCCAAGGAAAACGTTGGTACCTATTATAAGTCAAGGTGCCTATTATAAGTCACCCAGAGTCACTATAAAGGAAACAAAGATCCTCATAGTAACTGTATCCTAACCCAAGACCAATAACCCAATAAGGCTGCAAATGAAAATGCTATTCAGAGCTCATTGTGAAGAATTCAGAACAAATTTAAATTTCAATGACTACAAATACATACCTGTCTTTATGAAGTGGTTTCTTTTTGCTCCTCTAAATCTGCCCTTTTCAGTCAAGTGGTCTAAGAATGGTCTATTCTCCATAAATTTTAAAATACTTTAATTAATGGGTGGTTTAAACTTATGTAAATATTATATCATGTTTCTTTTTAATTTCTTCCAATGTAATAATGAAATGTGAAATCTTTTTTTTTTTTTTTTTGAAATGTGAAATCTTGATAGATAGTCCTTTGATCAATGCAGGTAACAGCTCTCTACCAACAATTAAATATGAACAGAGTAGATAGGATCTTTCCTCTCCTCCCAAATCATTACCAGTCCCTGACAACTTATTTCAGTTGGTTTGTGTGCCTTTAGCAACTTAATCAGCAAGTTAGAATGAGTTTTTATGTAGGACAAAATTCTGATGTTTCATTTGTTTGTTAAACCAGATTTATCTCTAATTCCAGGTACTTTGCATGGTTTATAAACCATAGTAGGTGCTCACATAAATGTGTGATGAGACTGAATAAATGTCTAAGAAGTAATGCTAGCTGCAATTGCTTTTCTCCTCCCCAAAAATAAACACTTGATGGATAATTCAGACACTACTATAAGTGACAACCCATAGGGAGCAGGGAAATCAGGATAAAAGGTGAGAACCAAAACCATCCATTCTCACAGAGATTACTGCCTATGTACTCATGATGTCACCATTGCACTAACTGCATTAGCATGACCTTAAATTCCAGGAAACTTTCTCAGGAAGCTAATAGTTGCAAGTAACTCTTTATTCCAGAGGCTTCCTGAAAATCTCATTTAAGTAAACATCATCTTTGATGTTTAGCATCATGATGTTTAGCATGATGTTCAGCAGAGTTTACTCCCCAAGATTCTTCTAAGTCCTCTCCCAAACGTTCAGATTGCTGAGTCAACCAAATCAAAACTAGTACATGAAAACCCTTACCCATCCCTAATCAAGCTCTCTCAAGAAAAGACCCTCTTTAAATCACATTCTAAAACACTCAAAGATATCCAAATTTTGTTCTCCTTCCAAGACTCTAAGACTCGGTGAAGGTAATATGCTCCTGTACTACAGGGAGGATACCCTTAACTTTCCAATCAATCAGTTTTGGTTATTATAGTTTTGAGGAGTCATCATATGACAAGGAACAGAGTGAAATGAGTCATTTCTGAACAGATTTCACTCATAAAATATGCTTTGAAATTTGAACCATGTAAAAATGTTGTAACTTAAAACAAACATAATGAAATAAAAAAGAAGGAAAATGATAAAATGGAAGACAAATTCACCTAACTGTATATCAAAATGTTAATATAACCACTGATATAAAATAATCACTTTCAGTGACTTCTGAACAACTTCTTTCACTGATCTTATTTATATTCTAGTATTCTAAGGCCAAGACAAACTTCAAATAAATGTCCTATTTCACACATAGATTTGTTATTAATAATACTCTATTGTAATTTGAAGCTAGCATGAATATCACAGAAGAAATGCATAAATATGTTACTACATTAGGAACCAAAAACTTCAATGTAAAACAGGAGACAAAAATACAAAAAAAAAAACTTGAGAAAAATCCTGTTTAAGCATAAATGTTAACTATTAAAATTACTTTATGCATTTTTAAAATTATACATACACATACATATGTACCCGTAAAGCTTGTTTCTTTTTTTAAAATACTACTCCTTAACTCCTTATTGCAAAAAATCAGGGTTTTTGTAGAAAGTGGTAATTTCTTGTCAGTCTGGAACTATAATTGATACTAAGGAATCAAAAGTCCAGAATAAGAGAGAGGAAAAAAGGAAGATAAAGAAATATACACAGGCATAAAGAGACTCATTTGCTATCACTCTAAGTCTAACAGAATGATTAAGTTTTATTTGGCTTTTTAAAAAAGAAAAGGCATTTATTGTCATCTGCAAAGAAAAAGCTAATTTTTACAAAATGACAGGTAATAAATATAAAATGGATAATAAAATTATGAAAACAATCACCATTTTGCAAATCCCCAATTAAAAAACAATTATGTAAAAATTGCAAATATGTGATAAAACCCTTAGGTATAAAAGGCAGTTGAAGAACAATAGGATGCTTAAGTAAACTAGCATCTCAGAAATCTCTTGCTAATAGTAAGAAAAGAATGTAATTTTGCAATGTAGAGTGCAAATCATTACTCCCTTAGTCAAATGCCCAAACTTAGGATCCCTAATAAATGAATCAACCACCTGACAAAATATGGTTTTGATGTGATGCAATGTGAAATAAATAACTTCTGAGTTTTCTTGCCAAAACCAAAAATAATTAAACCCTTAAACCCAGCTTCCAAGATTATAGTGTTTTAGGGGATATGGGTACAAAACAAATTACAAAAAATGAGAATAAATCCCTAATAAGGGGCTTTCTCCAAGACAACTGCCCCAGTTATGATTAAAAAAAAAAACACAACAAAGATAGATGACATACAGATAGATAGATGTATAGGTAAATGCAGAAGACTTCTTGATTAAAAGAGAATAGCAATACATAACTACACATAATATGTGAACTTTGAATATGTGAACACATGCATGCAGAAGTATTTAAGAATGATATGCTATGATGTCTCCAAGTTACATTCATGCATTTGATTAATTAAAAGAAAAATACTACAGGTGCACCTGGGTGGTTCAGCTGGTTGGGTGTCAGTGCGGGTCACAATCTCACATTTGTGAGTTAGAGTCCTGCACAAGGCTCTGTGCAGACAGTGCAGAGCCTGCTTGGGATTCTCCCTCTCTCTCGGCCCCTCTCATGTTTCTGCATGCTCTCTCTCTCAAAATAAATAAATTTTAAAAAAGAACATTTAATTTATATAAAAAGGAAAATACTGTATATTATGGCAAAATATGATCAATTTTTAAAGTTGGCAATAGATGTAGTGTTCCTTGAACTTCTTTCAATTTTCCATATGTTTCAACGTTTCATAATATGATGTTGAGAAAAAAATGTTAAATTTGAAGTTATCATAACTACTCATTTTCAACTTTATCATGATCTGAAATAAATCTGTTGGGTTATTTGAAAAAGGAGCCAACATTTATAATATTATTCCCACAGGAAAACAGCACCTGACACAAGTTAACAAAAAAAACCCACAAAAAACAAAAAAAGAAACAAAAACAATAACAAAAACCAAAAACCTTACTTGTTTATAAATAAATGACTGGGTATGGGGCACCTGGGTGGCTCAGTGGGTTAAATGTCCGATTTCAGCCCAGGTCATGATCTCATGGTTTGTGTGTTTGAGCCCCACGTCAGGCTCTGTACTGACAGTTCAGAGCCTGGAGCCTGCTTTGGATTCTGTGTCTCCCCCTCTCTCTGCCCGTCCCCTGCTTGCATTCTGTCTATCTCTGTCTCTTTCAAAAATAAATATTAAAAAAATTAAAAATAAATAAATAAATAAGTGATTAGCTATGATTTCTTTTTTTACTAAACATGTATTAAAGAATAACAAACAAGCCATGCACAAATCCTGACAATGAATTACCAAATTTTAATAGCTCTTATGAAGTGTAAATTATATAACATAAAACTGAACAATTTCAGTTGTGCAATTTGAAGAGTTGGAGTAAATTTACATTGTTTTATGACCATCATCACAGTCCAGTTTTAGAACACTCCCATCATGACAAAATATCCTCTAGTATCATTCTGCAGTCAGTCCCAAACACAGTCTCAGGAAAATACTGACTTTAGTCTCTATACCTTTCCCTCATCAAAAAATTTAATGTATGATACAATATGATTTAATAAATCATATAATATGTAGGCTTTTGTACCTGGCCGATTTCACTCAACAAACGTTTTGAGTCCATCCATGCTCTTGCATAATCTAATAGTTAATTTCTTTTTATTGATGATTAGTATTCCATTGTATGATGTATCAGTCTGTTTAGCCATCCGTCAATTGACGGACATTTGGTTTCCACTTTGGGGCTATTGTGAATATTGCTCTCTGAACATTTTTGTGCAAGTCTCTGTATGAACATTTGTTTGCATTTTCTCAGGTAGATGCCTAGGAATCAAAATCTTGGATCAGGTGGTAAGAAAATGTTTAACTTTTAAAAAAAACTTGCACACTGTTTTCCTAAGTGGCTCTTCTGTTTTTACATTCTCACCAGAAATAGATGAGGGTTCCAGATCTCCATATACTCACCTGCTCTTCATGTTAGTTAGTTAGCTTGTTTATAAACACTTGATAAGTGGTAAGTGAAATATCACATGGAAGAGAATCTGTATTCCTCTAACAACTAGGGTGAACATACTTAATGTGCTTATTCATTCATATAGCATCCTTAAAGGAGTGGACGGTTCAAACATTTTGTCCATTTCTTAACATTTTTGCCTTCTGGTTTTTAATTTGTAACAATTCCTTGTATATTATGAACACAAGTGATTTTTGGATATACGATTTGCAAATATTTTCCCACTATGTTGTATGCCTTTTCATATTCTTAATGTGTTTTGAAAGGTAAATGGTTTTAATATGATAAAGTCTGGTTGGTCAATTTTAAAATTTGTTGATTACGCTTTTGGTGACATCTCTAAAAAATGTTTACCTTTTTCAAGATCACAAACAGTTGCCTCTCTAATACTTCTCAGAAATTTTATAGTCAAGCTCTCATAATTCAGGTGTTATGATGCATTTCAAGTTAGTTTTTGTGTAAAGTAAGGACATACAATTATTTCACTACCATTTGTTGAAAAGACTATCCTTTCCCCACTGTGTTATCTTGGTACTTTTGTCAAAATTAAATTGATCATAAATGTCCAGGTTTATTTCTAGATTGTCCTTTTAGTTTCACGGATCTATGTCTTTCCTTATGCCAATGTCTTACTCTCTTGATTACTGTAGCTTTACAATCGTTTTAAAAACAAGTTGCACACATCCTATAAATTTGCCCTTCTTTTCAGAAACTGTTTTGGTTTCTAGTCATTTACATTTTCATACAAATTTTAGCATTAAGTATCAATTTCTACAAGACAAAGCCCACTCAAATTCTGATAAGGTTTGTATCTAATCTATAAACCATTTTGTTGATAATCACCATCTGAAACATACTGAGCCTTCTAATTCAATAATGTGGCATATATATATATATATATATATTCATTTATTTAGGTCTTTAAATTCCTTCAAAAATATTTTGTGACTTGTATTCTATAGGACTTACATTTATTCTTAAAAATCTATTCCTAAATATTTTACTTTTTAATAAAATTTTATCTTTTCATTTATTTTTTAGATTGTCACATATTGCTAGTATACACAAATTGATTTCTGCATATTGACCTTGAATTCTGCTACTTTCTGAGCTCACTTACTGTATCTTTCAAGCTTCATAGCATTGTGGTCTGAAAGTATGCATGGCATAATTTCAATTCTTGTATACTTATGAAGGGCTGTTTTGTGACCCAGTATGTGATCTATCTTGGAGAATGTTCCATGTGCACTTGAGAAGTAAGTATATTCTGTTGCTTTGGGATGCAGAGTTCTAAATAGATCTGTCAAGTCCATCTGATCCAATGTATCATTCAGGGCCCTTGTTTCTTTATTGACCATGTGTCTAGATGATCTATCCATTTCTGTAAGTGGAGTGTTAAAGTCCCCTGCAATTACCACATTCTTATCAGTAAGGTTGCTTATGTTTGTAATTGTTTTATATATTTGGGGGCTCCTGTATTCGGCGCATAGACATTTATAATTGTTAGCTCTTCCTGATGGATAGACCCTGTGATGATTATATAATGGCCTTCTTCATCTCTTGTTACAGCCTTTAATTTAAAGTCTAGTTTGTCTGATATAAGTATGGCTACTCCAGCTTTCTTTTGACTTCCAGTGGCATGATAGTTCTTCATCCCCTCACTCTCAATCTGAAGGTGTCCTCAGGTCTAAAATGAGTCTCTTATAGACAGCAAATAGATGGGTCTTGTTTTTTTTTATACATTCTGATACCCTATGTCTTTTGGTTGGCGCATTTAATCCATTTACATTCAGTGTTATTATAGAAAGATACGGGTTTAGAGTCACTGTGATGTCCATAGGTTTCATGCTCGTAGCGATGTCTCTGGTACTTTGTCTCACAGGATCCCCCTTAGGATCTCTTGTAGGGCTGGTTTAGTGGTGACGAATTCCTTCAGTTTTTGTTTGTTTGGGAAGACCTTTATCTCTCCTTCTATTCTAAATGACAGACTTGCTGGATAAAGGATTCTCGGCTGCATGTTTTTTCTGTTCATCACATTGAAGATCTCCTGCCATTCCTTTCTGGCCTGCCAAGTTTCAGTAGAGAGATCGGTCACGAGTCTTATAGGTCTCCCTTTATATGTTAGGGCACGTTTATCTCTAGCTGCTTTCAGAATTTTCTCTTTATCCTTCTATTTTGCCAGTTTCACTATACGTCGTGCACAAGATCGATTCAAGTTACATCTGAAGGGAGTTCTCTGTGCCTGTTGGATTTCAATGTCTTTTTCCTTCCCCAGATCCGGGAAGTTCTCAGCTATTATTTCTTCAAGTACCCCTTCAGCACCTTCCCCTCTCTCTTCCTCCTCTGGAATACCAATTATGCATATATTATTTCTCTTTAGTGCATCACGTAGTTCTCTAATTTTCCCCTCATACTCCTGGATTTTTTTATCTCTCTTTTTCTCAGCTTCTTCTTTTTCCATAATTTTATCTTCTAGTTCACCTATTCTCTCCTCTGCCTCTTCAATCCGAGCCGTGGTTGTCTCCATTTTATTTTGCAGCTCATTAATCGAATTTTTTAGCTCCTCCTGGCTGTTCCTTAGTCCCTTGATCTCTGTAGCAATAGAGTCTCTGCTGTCCTTTATACTGTTTTCAAGCCCAGCGATTAATTTTATGACTATTATTCTAAATTCACTTGCTGTTATATTGTTTAAATCATTTTTGATCAGTTCGTTAGCTGTTGTTATTTCCTGGACGTTTTTCTGAAGGGAATTCTTCCGTTTCGTCATTTTGGATAGTCCCTGGAGTGGTGCGGGACTGTGGGGCACTTCCCCTGTGCTGTCTTGAATAACTTGTGTTGGTGGGCAGGGCCACAGTCAGACCTGATGTCTGCCCCCAGCCCACCGCTGGGGCCACAGTCAGACTGGTGTGTGCCTTGTCTTCCCCTCTCCTAGGGCAGGATTCACTGTGGGGTGGCGTGGCCCGTCTGGGCTACTTGCACACTACCAGGCTTGTGGTGCTGGGGATCTGGCGTATTAGCTGGGGTGGATGGGCAAGGTGCACAGGGGCGGGAGGGGCAGGCTCAGCTTGCTTATCCTTCGGAGATCCACTTCGGGAGTGGCCCTGCGGCACCGGGAGGGAGTCAGACCCACCGGAGAGATGGATCCACAGAAGCACAGCATTGGGTGTTTGTGCGGTACAAGTAGCTTCCTTGACAGGAACTGGTTCCCTTTGGGCTTTTGGCTGGGGGATGGGCGAGGGAGGTGGCACTGGTGAGTGCCTTTGTTCCCTGCCAAGCTGAGCTCTGTCGTCTGGGGCTCAACAACTCTCCCTCCTGTTGTCCTCCAGCCCTCCTGTTCTCCAAGCAGAGCTGTTAGCTTATAACCTTCCAGATGTCAAGTCCCGCTTGCTGTCAGAACACACTCTGTCCGGCCCCTCTGCTTTTGCAAGCCAGACTCAGGGGCTCTGCTTGGCTGGCAGGCCACCCCTCTGCCCTGGCTCTCTCCCGCCAGTCTGTGGAGCTCCCACCGCCTCGCCGTCCTTCCTACCCTCTTCCGTGGGCCTCTCATCTGCACTTGGCTACGGAGACTCCGTTCTGCTAGTCTTCTGGTGTTTGGTGGGTTATTTAGGCAGGTGTGGGTGGAATCTAAGTGATAGCAGGACACGCAGTGAGCCCAGCGTCCTCCTATGCCGCTCTCTTCCCAGTATCCCCCTCACTTACTGTATCTTACTGTTTTGTAGATTCATTAGGATTTTCTACATGCAATAAACATCATCTGTAAATAAAGACAGCTCTACTCCTCCTTGATTATCTTCATGTATTTAATTTGTTTCTTGTTTTATTGCATTGGCTACAACTCCAGAACTAATGCTGAGTAGAAGTGATGAATGGGGATATCCTCACATTATTTCCAATCATAATGTGAAGTTCTTCATTTTTTCACCTTTCATATTAGACATAGCTTTTCATAAATGTCTGTTATTAATTTGAGGATATCCCTTTCTATACTAGTTTGGTGACAGCTTTTATCATAAATGTGTGTTAGATTTTATCAAGTGTTTCTTCTGAAACAATTGAGATAATTTTATATGTATGCCTTTTGTTCAATTAATACTACATTAATGGATTTGGGATGGTGAACTACTCTTGAATTCCTGGGATAAGCCCCACTTAGTCAAATTGTATAATTTTTCTTTATGGAATGTGGAACTCAGTTTGTTAGTTCATTAAGATATTTGCTTGTAATTTTATTTTCTTGGAAAACTTTGCTAGGTTTTTGTATGAGAGTAATAACTGTCCCAAAATATAAGTTGAGAAGTGTTCAGCTTCATACTTTCTGAAACAGTTTGTGAAGTGTTAGTATTTATTTTTCCATAGATGTCTGATAGAATTCATCCATATGTCCACATAGACTCTTTGTGGGAAGAGTATTACTTAATAGTTTAAATTTTTGATTTCATACACATCTCCATTTTTTTTCCATGAGTTAGTTTTGATAATTTGTGTTTTTCACAAATATATCCACTTCATTTAGGTGTTCACAATTGTTGGGATAAAATAGTTAAAAATATTCCTTTTTTTCTTTTAATTTCAAGAGTTTATACAGAAGTCTTTTTTTTATTACCAGTTTTAACAGTCTGTTTTTTCTATTTTTTAATCACTCTAATTAAATATTTATCATTTTTTTTCTTTAAAAAATGAACAAGTTTTGGTTACTGGTTTTCTCCATGTACCTATATTTTTTTCATTAATTCCTACTGTGATATTTACAGTTTATTTACTTCTAATTACATTAGATTTTTTTCAAGAAGGTTATATCATGTTAGATTTTCTTCTTTCACATGTCTCTGAGTCTGTTTTCCTTCATTTTTGGTTCACTCTGTTACCATTATGTATAATTTCTATGTACTTGCCTTCAAAATTCTGGATACTTACCCTGTAACTTCAAATCTGTCCTTGGACCCAACTGATGAACTGTTCATTTTAGTTATTGTACTTTTCAATTACACTATATTTTTGTTATATTAAAAATAAAAATTTCTATTTTTCTATTGAGATTTCCTGTTTGTTGTGTCATTACCATTATATTTCATGTTTTGAACATAGTTTCCTTTAATTCTTTAAAAATATTTATAATAGGTGTTTTGATTTTTTTTTTTTTTTTTTTTTTTGCTAAATTTTATAGCTGGTCCTATGTAGAGACAGTTTGTATTGACTCAAAACACTTCAGTATGGGTCACACTTTCACTTTCATATTTCTTTGAATGTCTCATTTTTGGTTGAAAATTTAACATTCAGAAAACACCATGCCAGTTATGGAATACATATTATATTTCTGTGACCTTCCCTCCTTCCTCCCCCTTTAGGGAGTCCCCTTCCTTCATCCATTCCTCCTTCTCTTCCTATTTTTCCTTTCTTTCCTCTCTTTCAACTTCCTTGAATTTACCATAGACTCTGTACCAGCCATGATATGCAGCCTGTGTATCTCTGCTTAATTTTCTTATTTTTATTATTATCATTTTCCTTATGTTTATTCCTACTTTTCTAGAACTCTCCCATGTCTTTATAAGTTAGTGGTCATTTAATTATTTGGACAAAGGATATATTCAAAATCATTATTCTCATAAGGTGTCTACCCTCTTCACTTTGATTAGTGAGTGGTTTGGAAAATTCATTTAAAATTGTAGCTGGTTTTCAAGTCTTCCTCAGCATTTAAATTTCCCAAACACTGACAAATGTAAAAGCTTTTCCATCACCCAGTGATACATGGAGAGTTTATCTCAAACCTTCTATGGTTCTCTAATTTCTTGGATTTCTCAGTTAAATTTCTGGCTGGTTCACTGTTCAGCTCAACCAGGGAGACAACCTTATGTGAACAAAACAATGAGGTGTTTTGTTTGTTTCTTTGTGTGTTTGTGTGTTTGTTACCATTTGCTCCCATCTAAGTTCCCACCTTTTGTTGCCAAAGCCATAGATCTTCATTTACTGTTCCAAACTGAATATAACCTCAAAGCTATTGGTTGTTGATGCCAACTCTTAAAACGGCTGTTTTTGCTAACCCTTTTATGGTGGGGAAATATGGAAGTAACCTAGGCAAACAGGGCACGGGTACTCAGTCTTCTAACCTTCAGCTCTTGTATTTATTACAAGAATAAATTCTCATCAACTTGTTGTCTGCCAGTACCCTGAGATATTTTAAACATTTATTCTTTCCAATATTATACTTGTGCTTTGGGGAGAATTTGACAACCTCTTCATATTGCCATAACTGAAAGCCCATTATAGTTAATTTAAATGGAATATTTACTCCTAGCTTTAAAGGAATTAATACGAAATCCATTTATTTGTTGGGATTCATTCACATCTTTCCATTCACAGTAGATCTAGTAAATTCCCCCCACTCAAGAGTGAATTTTTATAAAGGACTTGGATGAATTTGTGATGAAATAAAACTTATTTTTTCCTGTCTTCATATAAGATTTTAACTCAAAAATAAGGTTACATAAACTGGCCTTTAAGTATATAAATTAATACATTACAAACTTCAGAGACGAAAGATAAAGAAATGCACAGAACTACAGCAGGTTATAATCGGCTGGTTCTATGGCAAAATTTTAAGAATTTTTTGAACATAGATAATGTAGCTGGAAAAGTGGAGAATAACTTTAGGATTATTCAAACAGTTTAGGTAAATAATAAATAATAAAAATTAAGTCATATATTCCTATTGCCTAGGTGTCCAATTAATTAGAGCTTGAAAGGTAATCCATAATTGTATCATTATGTGTTCTTGGCTTACATATGCGGATTACCAAATATAGATACTGATATATAGGTAGATATAGATATAGATAGATCTCCTCCCAGTACATGTCCTTTGTCAGTCTCTTTATCTGCAACATGGTTAAATAAATGAAGTGCTTTCCTGGGTGTCTGTCACAGTGTGAGTACTCATGTTGTAATTATTAGTGATAATGGTACTGGTATTAATAGTACTAATGAGGCAAGGGTGGTGCCAAAAACAGGTCTTGGACACTGACTCAGAATACAGAGTCAAAATACGTACAGCTTTGGACAACATCAACCTAAATATGAACAAGTGCTAAAGGAATGGAAAACTGCAGTTCTTAAAGAGTCATGCTCTCTAAGTGATGGCAGCTGTAGGGAAATTACCCTGGGTTATTGACTTAGGTTTGCCTTTGATTCAGTACATCTCAAAATATAGTATAAGTATAAAACCACTTTGAGATGGCACAAGAAACAGAACTTTTTTTTTTTTTTTGAATAGCCCTTTTCCTTTGAACATATCTGGTTGAAAATTCAGGAAAGTTAAAATTTAAGATCTTTCTGCAGCCAAATGACTGAGCTTGGAGTTCAATACACACAACAAGAAATCATAGAAGGTTTCCACTGCAATGTTCCTTTAAATCTCAAAATAGAAAGGCAGCGATGTACAATGTAGAGAATATATTCTAGGACATCATAGCCTATTGAACAGTTTTAATGATGCACCAAAGCATTTTATCACATACTCACAAAGAAAACACTGTGACTGTTTGCATTCAAAAACAAACCACAATCCTATGTGAAAAATACATTGTTATTTATGCTATAAATATATATATATATGTCTTAAATAAGAACAATAATTACAAAAACCCATAAAAGAGATTCATTTCAAGCAATTTTGTTAAACACATATTTATCGGATGAATGAGCTCCTCTAAGGCACTCTCACTGTGTTAAGGACATGTCATGAATTTTTTAACTACTTAATAATGCATTTGCTTCAGGGGTGACTCAGTTCAATAAATCATGTAAGTTGCAATAAATTTTATCACATATTCATATGGAAAGAGATATTCTAGTTTCTTAAGTAGTACTTTCCTAACTATTAATAAGCAGCTTAACATAACCAAGGGAAAGAGAATAAGAAAAAAAATTCACATACAATGAAAATATACAAGGAAATGCATTCAAAGTCACCTCTAAACCAAGAGTTCTAAGTCAAGTTCAAAAAAGAGTCTTGAAATGATATGCAACTGTGTGATGAGCATTTTTAGGCAGAAAGTATACACAAATTTAATCCCTTTATCAAATTACAAAATGGTCACAAACATTTACTCTATGTGATGGCACCAGATCAACTATCACACTAGTAACCTAGCAATTTGCAGAGGGGGCAAATGTGGGATTGGTCAGAGGCATCTGGACATGAGCAAAGACCATTTGCCAAAGAATACACATAAATAGGGATGCCTGGGTAGCTCATTTGGTTAAGCAACCAACTCTTGATTTCAGCTAGGGTCATGATCTCATGGTCATGAGGTCAAACTCCATGTTGAGCCCATGTGGGACTCCTCACTGGGCATGGAGCCTGCTTAGGGTTGGTTCTCTCTCTCCCTATCCCTCTGTTCCTCACCCACATGTGCATGTGCTCTCTCTCTCTAAACACAAAACAAAACAAAGGAATACAAATAAGCATACAGGGGAAATACTTATGGTAACAGTCTCCACAACCCTTACAAACACTGACCCTGAAAATCTTAGCTCATAGGAAGCAGACTAGTAATTTAAATAATAAAAAGTTAAAAAGTTCTGATCAAAAACACAGGAAGAATATTCTGGGCCAAAACTGGTTAGAGGGAGCTGAACATGAATAACAACTAACAAATCATCTCCCTTCTTGATCAGTGAAGCATGTTGTGCTGTAACTGCATTCAGTAAGACTACTTGTATAGGGTTTTCATAATCAGGCTTGGATGGCCATTTCCAAGCCTATGTTTTATATAATTCATACATACAGGTTTAACCCAATCATAAAAATTATTACTGAATATCAAAAAATCTGGAATGTAACTCTAGTCAATTAGAATTATATGACCATGTTAGACTATCCCTTTTTTTTAAATGATGTAAGAAGCATAAAATACATCATCAATGAATGTGGCTTGGGTTGAAATAAAATAAAGTGTGAAAACCAGAGGCTAAGATCTAAGTAAAGAAAAAAAATTGTCTTTTTCTAATTAATTCTCTCAAAATGAACTTATTGAAAAAAATTAAATCAATTTCCTTAACCTGTTCAAAGTTTCTTAAGGTTACATAACCCAGTAAGGACACACAAACATGACCATCTTATATTTTCCTTTTACTCCCTGACTGTATAGACAGATCAGGTTCTGTTCAAATAATCTTACTGGCATTCCTAACTATGATCTACATAGAAGTGATCAAGTCACTGAGACAAGGGTGAATTTCACCTAAAATTATTTAAGCATTTCTGTCAATTAGTAATGTTTTTTTCTTCAGTAAATACATATTTTAAAACTAGAAAATGCTTAATCCATTTAAAGTAGACAAGGTAACACTTCCATTTATAATGTTAACTCACATTTTTTTATCATTTATTCCACATGACAGTGATACCTTCCCTCAAGTAAACTGGTAAGAGTTTTCTCACAGTACAATTCACTTTTGAGTCTTGGTGGCTTTCTTGGTTTATTTTCCTTTAAATGATAAAGAAGGACAATGGCTGTAGTTGATTGTGCAATGATGATGGGAGAAAAATCTGATATGGCTCTGACTTCTATGGGTGACTGACTGCAACAACCAAAGCTAATGACTGCAGAACAGCAAACTTTTATTGCTTTTTAAACTTCAGGACATATGTTGGGACAGTAAAATACTAACACAGTGGGAGCTATTGACATTGTACCCCATGTCTCTTTAAGTGGCTATGAAACAATAAAGAATAAGGAAAGAATAAACAATGACTACTAAAAGCCCTTTACTCATTTTGATATGTTGTGTATTATTTCAAGCTTGAAGGAGCCACATTACAGGATTTCCATTTTAAGAAATCACAAGGGAGGAAGCCTCAGTGGCTCAGTTGGTTGAGCGTCCAACTCTTGATTTCAGATCAGGTCATGATCAGGTTGTGAGTTCCTAAGATTGAGCCCCATGGAGGGCTCCTTGCTAAGCATGGAGCCTGCTTAGGATTTTCTCTTTCCCCCTTTCCCTCTGCCCCTCCTGACTTGAGCACATGAGCACATGCTCTCCTTCATAAATAAAATAGAATAATAAAATAAATTTAAAAAATAAAATAGTAAAATAGAAAAATAAAATAATTTTAAAAATCACTTGGTGAACTGGTTTGAGTTCTTAACTACTTAGTTCAGGCATCAATTTATTTGTAAACATTATTCCACTAATGTTCTAAAAACAAGCATTGATGATAGAGATCAACATGAATCTTTCACCTAATACTATGGTACAGTCCAAAAATGTCTATGACTTCCAAGATTACCATAAAAGACCACAGATGCATGCATAACCTTAATTAAAGTGAAATCGTTCTCTATTGGGCTAGGTCATCTTCTTGAAAGGACACACAAGAAAATGAAAGTTATGATGAGTACATCTAGATAACTATCTATCCACATCAGTAAAAACAAACCTGATAATCCAGGAGACACACATCTAAGTGCACTGAGGTAACTGTCATGCTATGGTGCTAAAACATTTAAGAGTTCACTCAAGCACTACAGAGGGTTACAAATCAGTACTGGGAATTCACAAAGCCATTAAGGTACCATTGAAAAGAAACAGATTCAGGTAGCTGCATACTTTACGAATCAGAAATCCAATCAAACAGCATTATTTGAGAATATATTATGTACACAACACTCTGTTGATCACTACAAAGACATAAAGAGAATATAAAGTATCATTCCAATATTCATAACTATAATCTATATGTGGAGACAACAGAAATATATGTGACAATGAGAATCCAGTATAGAAAAAGTTAAAATTAAGTGGAAAATTGTGTATCAGAAACCTTCAAGTTTCACTCATAGTAAAGATTTTATAGAATTATTTGTAAAGGTTTTGAACTGAGTTGCAAAGCCAGGACTAGATAGGTTTTAGAGAAAGGGGAATAAAAGGTGTAGACATTTATTGGGTCAGTAGTCTCCTAGGCCAGGATGAGCAAACGAATTAGTGAAGGCAAATGGGGAAAGGCCTAGAAAGAAAGTTGGAGGCATATTTGAGTTGGTGATAAGGCATCACCGACACCTTTGGAGGTTATCATAGAGCTGAACTGTGTCCCCATCAGATTCATATATTAAAGCTCTAACCCCAGTGCTTCAGAATATGACTGTATTTGGAGAGAGGGCCTTTAAAGGGAAAGTTAAAATGAAGCCATACACTCTAATGTACGGACAATGGCATACATTACAGTGTATGGCTTCATTTTAAAGCTTAACCCAGTTTTAATCCAGTTTTTGTGAGAAGAGAAATTTCGACCCACAAAACAGTGACCCTAAGGAGCACATGCACAGAAAGATAACCATGTAAAGAGGCAGCAAGAGGGTGACCATATGCAAGCCTAGGAGAGAGGCCTCAGAGGAGCCCAACCCTGCCAGCATGTTGAACTTGGACTTCCAGCATCAGAACTGTGAGAAAATAAATGTCTGTAGTTTAAGACACCCAGTCTGTAGTATTTTACTAAGGCAGCCCTAGAAAACTAATATAGAGGTGAAGAGTGAAAATACTTGTGAGAATACGAGCATTTTTTTTTCTCTACACTGTTAGAAAGCACACACTAGGAGAAAGGGAGCAAGCCATTTATTTTTCCCTTGGTCAAAATGATCTTGATCTTCTTCCTGATCTTTAAGTCTCTTGTGACACCCTCAGCTCTTAATAACATTGATATCATTACTCTTAGCAAGTAAGCCTAGCACTGTTATTTTTGTAATCCCCGTATTCAAGAAAGAAAAATATATTATCAAAAACTGTCTAGATACAGAGGAGTAGATGGTCATTTAACCTGCAAAGAAATAAAATCAGTACTTCCATGAGCAAATGGTAAACAGAGTTATACTTAACAAACTCCTTTGTTTGGACCTCTATTTTTTAATAGTCTGGAAATTCAGGGAAAATATTATACTTGATATGAACTATTTTGATAGTTATTTAAAATTTTTAACTCTCAGAAAATTATATCATGCTGGGACAAATGCCATTTTTTACAATTTATTTATTAATTTTGAGAGAGAGAGAGTAAGAGGAGGAGGGGCAGAAAGGGAGAGAAAGAAAATCCCAAGCTGACTCCAATCTGTCAGCACAGAGCCTGATGTGGAGCTCGATCCCAGGAACACTGAGATCATGACTTGAGCTGCAATCAAGAGTTGGATGTTCAACCAAATGAGCCAACTAGGCATCCCAGAAATGCTTTATTAAAAAGACTTTATTCAGCCATTTCATTAGTGTTATGGAAAGGTAACATTTAGCAGATTTTTTTCCCTTTATTTTTCTTTCTTTCATTGTTTTTCGTTTGGTTGGTTGCTGAGTTTGAATGACTCACAGCAGCCTGTGAAGCATGTTTATTTAAAAGAGAGTACTTTTATTTAAAAAAGAATTTTAGTATCTTCCACATTCCCAAAAGAGTACCTTCAAGAGTGATGGCCTGTGTCTCAACAATTCTTCCATTCCCATTTCAAGAACACTGTGATGTTGAGGTAGGTAATTTAGCTTCTCTGTATTCTTACTTAAGATGACTGCAAGCTATATTTTGTCCTGTAACTTCAGAAGTTCTAAGAATACCAAGAATCTAATCATTTTAATTTCCAATTTTTAAAATGGAAATTTGATCATGTCACTTTTCACTTAAAACACTGTGTTGTTTCTTCATGGCTTTTAGAATCAATTCCAAAGTTCTTTATATGTGTGATGAAACACTGAGTAAGTCAATCTCTGTATAACAATCCAACTACATCCCACACGCCTCCATCAATCCTTACCCCCTACATATAACAAACATTATGCCTACATTACAACTACAGATTTCTTTCAGTTTCTAGAATAAACCATGTTCTCCCATCTATGGACCAATGTATATAATTTTTCATTGGCCTGAATACCCTTATACATGACCTTCACTTACTTGGCCTGCACCAACTTCACGATTTCTCTCAGCTTACATTTTCCTGCCTTTATAAACCATGCCAGACCGATGAGGTCTGGAAGGCTAATTTGCCTTTTTATTGGGTCCGTTAGCCTAACCATTTCAAAATATGGCCTGCCTCCCATGAGCTAAAGAAAGTAATGAATTCCAAAAGTTCTTTCTCTTTTTCTTTGAAGATGCACAAAGGCCCAGAAAGACAGAAAGCTGAAACTGATCATTAATGAAAGTAACATTCTCCTTTTTCCAAATGCCCCAATTTCCCTGACATCGGATTTCTAGAAGCAAATGGAATTCAAGGGTTATAAATATTATTTTCAGTATACTGAAAACTCATTTAGTGATTGTGATTAATATAAATAAACTCCATAAAACAATGTATTTATAAGAATTCTAGCTTCATTATAGTTTAAATCATGGCCAGTGAAATTAAAAAACTAAACTATATTAAATATTGTCTGATCTAGAAAACAGCATGGCTCATCTAATACAGTGTCCTAAAAATATACATATACATATGTACGTGTGTGTATTTAATATTTTTGAGGTATCACTGCAATTATATTTTTCAATGAGAGCACATAGCTTTATATATGAAGTATAAAAACTGAAAATGAAAAACTAGAAATAACAAAACAAAGCTCAACAATTTATATCCTTAAGGTTTGACATTCTTTTGACCTTTCTATTAACACAATATCAAAGTGACCACCTCTCCTTAAAAGAACTTAGTTATTGACAATAAAAGGCAGCACAGCTTATAAAACACAAGATCAGCAAGGATTAGAGCCTCAATATGTTTTACTGACTCTACAGCTTTCCAGTAATTCAAGGCCTGAGGGGAAGAAAGCAAAACAATCTAAAATGACGTTAAGCTTTCTGTCTATGGATACCGCCAAGTAAGCATGCTAAAGCCTCCCTTACCACTGGCGTCATGTCTAAGTGAGGTCTCCTGAAAAGCCTGAACAGCTGTGGAAGCTCTTCCTTGGAAGTCTGAGCTTTCAAACAACGAGAGTCCCACGAGAATCTGAGGAGCAACTTGAAGAAATGAGGAATGCTCACAGACTGTGTGGCAGTGAGAGATCCAAACACCAAGCATCCCAGAGGCTCCCTCCTCCACTGTGGAGGGGGTGGATGCAGCCATGAAGGCAAGGCCAAACAAGGTGGGTGGAAGAGCTGTGGAACCAAAGAGGGTGGTCTCAAGAGAAGATTCTCAAAGACCCATGCCCACTTAACTGTGAGAAAGATTTTTGTTAGTGGGATTAAAAAGACACTGAAGAACATCATCTAAGAGATTATTGTGAACAATATGAGAAAACTGAAGTGATTAAAATCATGACTGTCCGAGGCAATGCCAAGAAGAGAGGCTTTGCGTTTGTAACATTTGATGATCATGACTCCTTAGACAACATTGCCATTCAAAAATACCATACTGTGAATGCCCACAACTGAGGAGTAAGGAAAGCCCTATCTAAGCAAGAGATGGCTAGTGCTCCATCCAGCCAAAAAGGTCAAAGTGGTTCTGGAAACTTTGGGGATGGTTGTGGAGGTGGCTTGGGGGGAGGATACTTCAGTGGGTGAAGTGGCTTTGCTGACAGTTGATGGTGGTGAATATGATGGTAGTAAAGATGGCTACAACAGCCTTGATAATGATGGAAGCAATCTTGGAGGTGGTAGAAGCTATAATGATTTTGGCAATTACGACAATCAATCTTCAAATTCTGGACCCATGAAAGGAGGAAATTTTTGAGGGAGATGCTTTAGCCTTTATGGTGGTAGACCCAGTACTATGCCAAACCACAAAACCAAGGTGGCTATGGTACTTCCAGCAGCAGCAGTGGCTGTGGCAGTGGCGGAGGCTTTAATTACTTCCAGGAAAGAAAGCTTAGCAAGAGAAGGGAGCTGGAGAAGTGACAGAGAAGCTGTAGGTTCCAACAGACTTGTGAACTCAGCCAAGCACAGTGGTGGCAGGGCCATGTTTTAGACGATACTCACGTGTATGGGCAAAAACTCAAGGACTGTATTTCTGACTAATTATACAACAGGCTATTTTAGTTTCTGTTCTGTGAAAAGTATAAAGCATTCCAACAAAGGGTTTTAGGGTAGATTTTTTTGTACTCAAGCTTTTGTTGCTAAATGTAATAGTCTGATCATGATGCCGAATAAATCTTTCTTTTTTTAAAATAATAAAATGACATTAAAATGTGAGGCTTTGAGTTGATTTCCCATTTGACCACACAAGAGTAAGTAAATTGGAGGGGTATTATTATATCAACAGGTATAATATTTTCACAGAACTTTGGAAATGTGTGTCCAGAAGAAACCTCAGACACTATCTGTATTATACATATATAAAGATGGCACACAAATAGCCGACTTGTCCTGGGTTATACAATTATTTCCTAGCGGAACTCACATCCCAAGTCACCTAGGTCATTATAATTTTTGCTATGGTATTAAGATTCTACTAACTAATAGATCATCTTATTAGCTAGCTGTTCAATTCAGTTATCTACTTAACATTAAAAAGTGAAATGAATAAGTGAACCAGTTTAACTGTAAAGATATTATGATTCTCTCATATATTACCTCTATAATTCACTTTGTATTTTTCTCCCATTCACTTGGAGAAATTTTTAAAAATATTTTATTTCTTGTCTCAACTTAATAAAACTAACATTGGACCAATTATTTATAGATAAAATTTATAATTATGATAAAGGGTAGCTTATTATTTCTATGTGCTAAAATCACATTCAGTGCATTACACACGTTTCACTGCATCTTTAAGGTTTAGATATTCCCAGCCCAGATGTATAGATTTGGATACTGTAGTTTAGAGGTTAGCTGATGAAGCTTGTGAAGTTATTAGGATGAGGATCCAAGTCTCAAACATAGACCTGACATCAAAACATGTGCTGTTAGCCATTTAATATACCACTCAAAGTCCCTTCCTTCTGGATGCCAACGTTTATCCTGAATGTTCTTATAGCCCCTCAGCTATGATGAGACAGAATGATCTCAGAACATGATCATGCTCCATGATCAGTGTCATGATATAAGGTGCGTAATCTGTGTCCACTATCCAGGTCTTCATATTAACTGGATTCATTAGAAACCTTAGATATGTAAGCATAGAGAGATCCATGCTGTAAGTCATTATCCCACTATTGTATAGTCATGCTTTGGAAGACTCTGGCTCACTAAAATATCTGAATATCACTTGCTAATCAAAAGTAACATCATGGATAAGTCACATATTAGCTAAATGTGGATTTCCACTCTGAGTTCCAAAACAATCTAAAATCCTCATGGAGTGCTCAGAACACAGGTATCAACTCTCCTAAGCACGTCTCCTTTTCCCCCCGCTCTTCTTTTCCTTCTTATACTGCAGGCTTGTGTCTAACAGACTTCACAAAACCAATACTGGGATCTCAAGCAGTGACAGACAACACAATACTTTTATGTGCAAGTTATTTGCAAGAGTAAAGATAGCTAGTGTATGCTGATATTGGTTATTAAGACAGGACACAAACTTGGGATGTAGTCAATAATCCTGGGATGGAGCTCTGCACTTCAAACAAATGATTTAATCTCTCCTAATTCAAATTTCTTGACTAAAATGAAGCATTTAGATTCCAATTTTTAGTTCTAAAGAGTTTTGGTATTTGGTTTCATATGTTGCTATACACCTTACACATAGTGTAAAATTTTAGCACGTGAGTTACCATATAAAGGATTCGGAAAGAAAAGATGTTTATCTCATTAATTAAATACAACCATCAAAAAGCTTTTTTTTGGAGCCACTTCATTTCTTTCTTAACATGAAACTTGAGTGTTAAAAGGAACAACTGGCATGCTGAATGAAAGGTAGAAAAAAGATCATTTAAGCAGTGGCTAGTACCCCTATTTTCATCAAGCAGGTCATAAAGCCAAAGCAATGACAAAAAAACAGCAAGATCATGTGACAGTTAATTCCCTATGTATAGAAACTTAGAGAAAGCCCGTTACAGCACAAAGATGCAGCTGTAGAACACATACAACTTATCATCAACAGAAATGCCACCTCCCCTTTAGCAGAAAACACCAGTTGGCTAACATATAATTATTACTTACTAAAAATAGTTGTTGGGGGAATTATCTCAGCTTAGCGTTATTTCCTTGGATGATTATATTTAAGCATGGTGTTTGTGTGTCAGCAACACATGCATCTATCGGCACATAAACACAACCATTTCATCTCAAGTGCCATTTTTTGTTCATTCAACTTAAAACAAATAGTACTTCAGTATCTGTAAATTTCTAATCACTTCAGTAAGAACCAAAGAAGCAAAAATAATGTAACAAAATGAGGGATTGAGTTCATTTGTTAGTTTACTGAGACAGAGAGAGAGAGAAAGAGAGAGAAAGAGAGAGCGAGTGAGCAGGGGGAGAGGGAAAGAGGGAGAGAAACAGAGAATCCCAAGCAGGCTCCATGATCACCATCAAGCCCAACATGGGGCTCAATCCCATGACCCTGGGATCATGACCTGAGCCAAAATCAAGAGTCAGTCACTCAACCCACTGAGCCACTCACGGTCCCCAAGAAACTGAGTTTAGTAAAGAATATTGTTGGGGCGCCTGGGTGGCTCAGTTGGTTAAGCATCTGACTCTTGGTTTGGGCTTAGGTCATGATCTCACCATTTCATGAGCTCGAGGCTGCGTCAGGCTCTGTGCTGGCAACATGGAGCCTGCTTGGGATTCTCTGTTTCTCTCTCTCTCTCTCTCTCTCTCTCTCTCTCTCTCTGTCTCTCTCTCTCTCTCTCTGTCTCTCTCTCCCCATACCCCACTCTCACAGTCTCTCTCTCAAATAAATAAGCTAAAAAAAGCTTAATATTTTTTAAAAATAAAACCCATTGTTTTATAACAATTGGGTTATCCTAAATAATGAGATACTAATCAATTAGAGAGAAGACTCATTGAGTATTCCATGATTTTCATGTTTTATGAAATGAAACTTGTTTACCAAATGAGTGTTCACTCAGAGGGTCTAAGATAAATAATTATATATTGAATATTACTTTGTTGTGACTAGTGTTCTCAGGAGTGTCCCCAGTCCTCACACATTACGTGGAGCTACCCTCGAGCATGAGCACTGCTTTGTTAGCAGGGGGTGGGGGGGGGACAATTCATGGGCACTTCTCTTACTAGGACTCTTCTCATCCTCCCACCCAGCAACACTTTCCTGGAGATAACCACACTTGACTTTGTAACATTAGGCTCAGTAAGGTTATTCTTGAGTTTATATCATTAACTTATTCACAAAAACTCTGAATTCCAAGTGTCAAGCACATGTGAGAGAGAGGGGATGGAGAATACACACCATAGCAGTGACGCCTTGCTGGAGTGTTAAAGGGCAAGCAAAATTGAAGGTTACTGCACAAATGATTAATCGATCATAGTTTTCAAAAAAGCCAACAAGTTATGTGGCTTGCCATAACAGCTGAATTAAGCTCCATGTAGTTGTATACTGTAAAGTGTGTGTGTGTGTGTGTGTGTGTGTGTGTGTGTGATTATTTTAAGAGTACCTAGATGCAAGTGCAGGCAGGGGGAATATTACAGTTGGGTGCATTTTGTTTTCTGTGATAACATTTTGAAAACTGATTTCATTAAGTTGACAAGGTTATATTCATTACCAAGATCACTGGGAGTAGCTTTGATTGCAAAAGGAGCAAAGGAGAAAAGATGAGTTCAGACAGCAGTTTTATGATTTGGTAAAGGAAAAATGAGGAAGTCACATCTGGTTTCTTTTAAGAAGTTGAAAACATATGTGTTTAATTACTTTTGCCATGACCTCAGGGAGCTTATAGCCATAATCTCAGCTTAATTTTCAAGAGTTTAAAAAAAGAAATAGGTTTTAAAGTTTCTATAGCACGATAACTATATATCTATTATATTATATCACATATAATTATATGACAAATATATAACAATTTATAACATACAAATTTCCTCCCATATCAAATATAACAAATACTATGTTATGTGTAATATTTCACATTATACATTACATATTATATATTGCATATATAACAATATTTATCATATACAAGAGCCACAATTATATACCGTATGTATGTTTTGAATTTTTAATGAACACAATTGCAGGAGGCATGTTTTTTTGAAAAGCATTTACGGAATGTAAAGCAGATGCCCATTAAATAATTCCTCTCCACAACATGTATTGAGCAATGAATATGAGCACATGTTGTGAAAAACATTTTTCCTGTCCTCAGGAGGTTTATAGTCTTGAGGAGAAAAATGAAAAAAAATCAGGAATTCCAACATAGTATTTTAGATGCTGTGATGGCAGTTTACTCATGGTCCTATTGAAATATAAAGAAATAAGTAGAGCTGGCTGAATCATCCTAAAGCCCCACAAAGTATTTGTCCACGCAGCTTTCAAAAGGCATCTACTTCTATCTCCACAACTACCACCCTGGTCGAAACCACTTCCGTCTCCCACTGATCTACCATAATTACACCGCTGACCAATCCAACACCTGACCCTGCACAGTGACAATCTCTTGCTGCCTGCCTGATCTTCCAGAGACAGTCTCTTCATGCCATCCTCCTACGTGAAAGCTCCTGTTACACTCAGAGTAAAATCCAAATGTCATCTCACAACATAAAACCATCTTAATACTGTAGACCCTACCTCTTTGACTTTATCTCAGAATACCTTCCTAGTTTACTCAAAACATCCCAGAAATTAATACTGTGCTACAGTCTTCAGATAAAAAAATACATTTGTTCTCACCTCAGGAAGTGTATATACATCTCTCATCCCTTCCTCCTAACACATTTTCTTCTCATTTGTCCAGGTATGGGTGCTTTCCAGGGTTTCACCATCTGGTCAATGTCACTGCCTCAGACAAATTTTCCTTGAGTGCGATTAATCCTGATTCTCCTATCCCATTCTACCACTTTTATGTCCTCTTTCTTCCTCTTGCTCATTTAATTGTTTCTTGCCTGATTATCATCCTTAATCATATAATGTATGCTCCATAAAGCCTGGACCATTTCATTATATTTACTAGTGGCAAATGAACCAGGGCTTGGCAAATATTTGTGACCGATAAAAACCCAATACCCAAATGGAATGTGAGTATGATTGCTAGCTAGATTTATCAAATGAAAATGCAGAACATCTAGTTAAATTAGGAATTTAGATAAACAAAAAATATTATTTTACTGTAACTATGCTCTACATAGTGCATGAGTTATGTTAAGATGTGAGGATCTCCAATGGAGCATGGTTCAAACAATTCAATCATAAGGACATTTTGGGATAATCAGAAATATTTTAAAACATTTTAAAATGGTATTATGGAATTATTGCTAATTTAATTAGATGTGATAATGATGATTTGGTTACAGGACAATGTCTTTATTTTTTTTTCCCAGAGGCATACTGAGATATAGGTAAAATAACATGATGTCTGTTATTTAAATTATGTAAACAAGCAAAAAAAAAAGTTGATGAAGCAAATAAGGCAACACGTTAACATAATGTTTAAGGCCAAAAAACAGTGTTGGGGGAGAAACCTCCTGAGGGTTCTCTTGTCCCATCCCTCCTATCTGCCACTGGAGCCTTCTACTGCTAGAGCCAAGTGAACAGGTGGAGGATGCTAAAAATCACAGATGAAAGGGCTGCCTCCATTAGCACAGAGCAGAGGTAGGCAGGCAAAGGTGGGGAATGTATATAAGAACACAGAGATCCAGGACCTGAAGAGATTTCATTATACTCTTCTCACTTCTTCATTGTATGTTTTAAATTATTCATAATAAAAAAAGAACATTAAAAAGGTAGATATTTATAGTATCTACATCTGGATTTGGAACTTTAGAGGATACACTATACCTATCACATTTAGTATTCTCATATAGCTGTGGTTGTTTTGTTGTTGTTGTTGTTGTTGTTGTTGTTGTTGGTTTTTTGAGAATTTAACATGCAATCAATAAATACTGGCAGGTAAAAATATATTTAAAAATGAATCTGTCCTGGGCACCTGGGTGGCTCAGTCTGTTGAGTGTCTGACTCTAATTTTGGTTCAGGTCGTGATCCCAGGGTCATCGGATCAAGCCTCATGTTGGGCTCCTTGCTGAGTATGGAGCCTACTTAATAGTCTCTCCTTCTGCCCCTCTCCCCTGCTTGTGCTCTTTCTCTCTCTCTCAAAAAGAGAAAAAAAAAGAATCTGTTACACAGAATTTTCTACTTTTACATGGGGCAAAGAAAAGAAGGATGTCTGCTTTTCTTGTTCACTTGATCCTTTTATTTAATAGTATTTCAATTACTCTGACCTCCTTTATAAAGGTTGTCCAATACAATTAATTCCCTAGAGATTCTGAGTAATCAATATGAGGTATGTAACTTATCTAACCACTAATTCTTCCATTATATAATATATATTTAAGAATACTACATTTAATAAATACTGATATTCAGCCTTGAATCTCTGGCCAACCTTAATTGTTTCAGGTGGCAAATTAGTCTTAGAATATCACTACAGCTTATATGTTGACCTTTGGCAATTTTGTTGACCAAAATGAACATCATGCCTTTTGTAACATTAAGTCTATTTAGGTATATCGATGCAGGATTCTAATTATATTTAATTCTTAGATAAATATTTCATATTTGGTCATGTTTCTTATGCTCTCTTTGTTCTGTTGTGGCTAATATCAGAAAACAAAAAGGTAAGGCAGTCTTTCAGTGACACAGCCCTACACTGCCAGAAAATTATCCTAACTTTTTCTGGTTAATGAAATAAGCAAATGCAGGAATCTATCGTAATATGTTCAAAATCATTATTCTGTAAGAAACACAAATTTTAAATAAAAAATTATTAAATTGTTAAATTTTATTAGATATAAATTTATAACACTATGGCAAAATAAGCATAAAACTGATGACTACAAATTAAGATAATTCTGAGACTAACTTGGAAAAGGTGCAAATGGCAGAAACCCAGTTTGAACTAATTTAAGCAAAAGAGGATTTCCAGGTTCATTAAGTGGATTGTTATTTATCCCACTCAATATTGTGATTCTCCCATCTAAAGACTCAGAGTGTTCATTCTGGCCATAATTGCTGATTAGTTCCAGAAATTATTTTGGTGATTCTTACAGATTATAAATGATTATTTCATTTGTGAAGAAAGACCATTTTTTCTTCACAATCTATATAACTATTTCCTTTTTTTGGTGGGGATCTTATTGCATTGTTTGGACCTGTAGTATGATGCGTATGATGTTTTAAAGAAATGATGAGAGGGAACATCTTTGCCTTGTTCTAGTAGAAAAGTTTCTAGTTTCTTACCATTAAGTATGATGCTAGTCATAGGGTTTTTTTGTACACATTCTTTATCACATTGAGGAAATTCTCTCTTCCTAGTTTATTGATAATTTTGTTGTCCATGGGTGTTAAATTTTGTCAAATGTTTTGTCTGCACTGATTGATATGCTCATGTACTTTTTCTTTTTAACCTGTTAATGTGATGGACTGTATGAACTGATTTTCAAATATTCAACCAGCCTTGCATACCAGGGATGAACCCGCCTTGGTTCTGTTGTAGAAATCTTTTATACATTGTTGGGTTTGATTTGCTAATATTTTGTTGAAGATTTTTGCATTTGCATCTATGTTCATGAGAGATAACAGTGTGTAGTTTCCTGTAATATCTTTGTCTGGTTTTGGTATTAGGGTAATGTTGGCCTCATAGAATGAGTTAAGAAATATTCCCTCTGCTTCTATCCTCTGAAAGTAACTGTAGAAATTGGTATAATTTCTCAAATTTGATAGCATTGCCATCTGGGCCTGGTACTCTCTGTTTTGCAAGGTTACTAATATTAATTCAATTTCTGTGTAATAGACCTATTCAAATTGTCTACTACTTCATGTGGGAATTTTTCCAAATTATGTCTTTCAAGGAATTGGTCCAGGAATTGGTTACCAAATTTGTAAACATAAAGTTATCCTTTTGATGTCCATGGGCTCTCCAGCGATATCTTCCTTCATTTGTTATTAGTAATTTTTGTCCTCCTTTTTTTCTTAGTTAGCCTAGCTAGAAGCATATCATTTTTACTAAGAACTTTTCAAAGAACCAGCTTTTGGTCTTGTTGAGTTTTCTCTATTAATTTCCTGTTTTAAATATTTTTTAATGTTTATTTAATTTTGAGAGAGACAGAGCACAAGTGGGGGAGGGGCAGAGAGAGAAGGCAACCCAGAATCTGAAGCAGACTCTAGGCTCTGAGCTATCAGCACACTGCCTGATGTGGGACTCGAACTCATGAACCATATCATGACCCCAGAAGAAGTCGGATTGCTCAACTAGACTGAGCCACCCATTAATACCCCTATTAATTAAATTTCCTGTTTTAATTTCATTGATTTTTTTTCTAATTCATAATATTTCTTTTCTTCTGCTCTCTTCATATTTAATCAGCTCTTTTCCCCCAGTTTTCTAAAATGAAAACTTAGATTACTGATTTCCCAACATTTCTTGTCTTCATTCTCTTTACTTTCCTCTTACTATAGATAGCCTCTTCTAAAATTATAATTGAGGGTCCCCTGGGTGGCTCAGGTGGTTAAGTGTCCCACTCTTAATTTCACCCAGGCCGTGATCTCACAGTTCCTGAATTTAAGCCCCAGGTACAGCTGTCCATGCAGAGCCTGCTTGGGATTCTCTGTCTCCCTCTGTCTATGCCCCTCCCAACTCTCTCACTCAAAACTAAACAGTAAAAATATAATTGAATGGGTGGGAATTCAGAAGGCAGAAGTGAGATAAAAACTATTCCAGCTCATGCTTTCTTTTTATATACAATTGAAGCTCTACTTGATAGTAAAATACCCATACTTTCCCTGCATATCTCTTCTCCACTAGAAACAATTTAGATGAGAGAGGAGACATAATAATATGAACTGAACACAGACATGGCATTGGAAAGAAACCATCAAAATGCCAGTTTGGAAGAGCTAACAAGAGGGTTTCCTGGGTGGCTCAGTTGGTTAAATGTCCAGCTCCGGCTTACATCATGATCTTGCAGTCATGAGTTTGAGCCCCACATCAGGCTCTGTGCTGACAGCTCAGAGACTGGAGCCTGCTTCAGATTCTGTGTCTCCCTCTCTCTCTGCCCCTCCCTTGCTCATGCTGTGTCTTCTCTGTCTCAAAAATAAATAAATATTAAAAAATTAAACAAAAAAAGGAGCTAACCAGAGGGAGAGAGATGACAGAAATAGAGAAAGAGAGAGAAGTGAGAGACTGTCTCCTTGGTAATATTCTAAATGCTAGTCTCTTTAATCTTTGAAGGGGATACTGTAATATCACACCTTTTCCTAAAACTGAGGTCAAAACTCAAAACACTTCTAAGGTGTTCATATATAAAAGCCACACATTGTATTTTTTAGTTTGGAATCCTTACTCTAGTTTGTACCCCCATTCCCATTGATCTCAGAAAAGTTAGGAGAAAATGTATAACAATTACAAGGGAAGTAATTTCCTCTAAAAGCCTCTAGTCTGCACCCACACAAACAAGGATACAAAAATGTATTTGTTTTACTTTCTCCTGCCTCCACTCATAGCTCCCCTGATTTGTGTTAAGTAAAAGAGAGTTTAACTCCCTGCACTCACTCTCTCTCTATTTACCCACAAATGCCTTCCTTGTTCTAGGCTTCACACAGTCTAATGCGTTTCCTCCATCAGAGACTATTAGTGAATTGCAAAGTGCTAAATCCATAATGATTTTATGTTATCTTCCTGACTATACTATTTTGAAACATTCTTCCCATTCCTAGTTTCTTCATTTATTTTTCTGGCTCTTTTTTCCCATTCTTATAACCTATGGGAGGGAGTTCCCCTGGTGTAATGCTCCAATCTCTTTCCCCCTCCTATTATCAATCCATTTCCATAGCTTCAACATAACCGTTACAGATAAGACTGAGAAATCCATTTGTCTAACACTCCGCACAGTACTGCACAGTGCTTTTGATTTTGACTCCCAGCTCGACTGCAACATTGCAATAATTTTATATATCCTCCCTAAACATCTATGTTCTCATCTGGAAGAAACAGAATAAGATTGCCTATCTTATTGGATTGTCCTACTAAACTACTTCACTTACATTGTTATTACCTGAATGTTTGACACAAATAGACAAGCACTCAATATTTACTAAAGAGTTATTACTTCTACTTTTCCTGCTGGTTTTTGCTAAGTTGTTCGTTCCTCCAGGGAACTTTCCTTGATATCCTTCAACAGGCAGCCTTCCTGTGGCTTCCAAGGGCTGACTATAAAAACAACCATTATCACAGCACCATCAAACTCTACTATAGTAAGCCATGGTACATATTATATATTGTAATATCAATAACTTGACTGCATCACAACTTTGTTGGTCATAAACTTCTTGAGAGCAGGCAAACACTATGGCTTTATTGCATTTACACTTCTAGGGCTTAGCATAAATTAAATAACTGACGTGAGGTCACAGTAAAGTTCTAGGCTAGGATTCAACACCAACCAGATACCAGTGCTGCCCTCCCTCTCTATATGCTGTGCTGACTCTAGTACAGTGCTCAAATTACTCTGACTTCAATGATGGCTAGATGTTTACTCCATATGCCAGATTATAAACTCCAGGGGCTGGCCAACTAATCTGGTCTCTGATCAGGATTCACTAAGAATCTTTTTCTCTGGTCCAGTTGCTGAGTCAGTAGCCAGTTATCACAAATAATGGTCCCTGGTTGTGTGCTAAACCCCTGAAAGAATTTGGGCCAATTAAGAGTGTTTCATACTTGCTAAAAAGTTTCATCCTGAGCTCAGAGTAGAATCAACTTGGGTTTACCCTGAATGTGGGACACTGAGAAATTACAAAACCTTTTAGAGTACTTATTGAAATTAAGTAGGTTCTATAAAACCTGCAGAGATTTTCTTTTACCTCCGAAGGGTAATGATTACCTTTTCATTCACTGTCTTAAGTGATATTTAGAATCTAAAGAAATATCCAAATTGAAATTTGAAATTTGAAATATCCAAATTTGAAAATATCCAAATTTTCAAAAACTATCACCAGAAATTGGTTGTTCATACTTTTAAAACCAAAAGATCTTACATGGACTCTTTTTTTTTCTTTTGTCTTCCTAAGACCTTTCTTATTTTCAATTGTTTTCCCTTTTATAATGAGAATAGCATTGAGAATTGAGAATAGCATTTCTCCAATATAGTTCCAGGGTCTAAACCATATGAAAAACAAAATTGCATCTATTAATGAAAAAAAATGTCTTTAGAATGCAAGCCCCCAAGGAATTTTATGCTCTTAACTACATGAATATTAAAAAGACTTAAAAAGCTAGTTAATTACATAGAAAATAAGCACTAGGGGAAAAATTAGCTTAAATTATAATAGGGTCATTGTTAGAACCACAAAGAAATCAAAACTGCATTCAAACTAACACTCATCCTATTCAAGAACCATTTGTACAATATTTCTCATGAGCATCCACTCTATCATAATTTGAAGACATTTATGGAAAGTATCAGCACATTATTCAATTGTTGTACCACTGTGTTTAGATTTCTTTTTCTTATATTAGGATAAAATACATTTCCCTATAAATTCCCTCTACAGATGCTAGGCTAAATAAAGATATATACCATTTTTCAAATGTTATTCCTTTGAGTCTTTGAATATCTGTATTATTCTCCATTTAGTACATTTCATCCACAGTGAGGATCCCAGCATTCTTAGTAACTTTGGGTCTTTACTCCAATAATAGTATTAAAAATGACACTCAGAAAGAAAAGCATTAAAATAATTCTGAGTACAGGGGCACCTCGTTGGTACAGGTGATTGAGTATCTGACTTTGGCTCAGGTCATGATCCCATAATTCGTGAGTTCAAGCCCCACATCGGGCTCACTGCTGTTAGCACATAGCCTGCCTCGTATATTCTATTCCCCTCTCTCTGCCCTGCCCCCTCTCCCTGTTTTCACTCTCTCTCTCAACAATAAACCTTTAAAAAAATAACTGAGTACATTTATGTAGGAAAACAAATATTGAAAAGGGTAAAACAATCTGTAGCATTTGAAATCTTTAAAGAAAGGAAAATTGATATGATAAAGTAAAATTTGTTTGAAAATCAATCATCTTTAAGTAGTGTTTCATAAAAAGTTTCAGGTACATGAATTTAAATGAAAAGTCTTGCTTTGCTTTTTTTAGAAAAGATGTTTACAAGTATTTTCAGGAGGTATATTTATTTAAGATATAACTTCTGCTATCTGGAGGCAGGATATTCAAATTACAGGAAAAGTATTTGAGAGCATAAAGAGTTCAACATCCTGAGAAACTAAATGTAAAATTTAAAATATACATGACAGGGGTGCCTGAGTGGCTCAGTTGGTTGAGCATCAGACTTCGGCTCAGGTCATCATCTCGTGATTCATGAGTTCAAGCCCCACATCAGGCTCTGGGTGACAGCTCAGAGCCTGGAGCCTGCTTCAGGTTCTGTGTCCTCTGATCTCTGCCTCTCCCCTGCTAATGGCCTGTCTCTTTCTCTCTCAAAAATAAGCAAACATTTAAAAATAGTAATATAAAATATACATGACTGGCATACTATGAAAGCAAAGGGTATATAATGTGATAAGTTCATCAACTGATCAAATATAGCTCAATTTTTGTGGAAAATATTCATGGAAAGGGCTGTGTAAACCAAACAACTGTGTTCAAATAGAAGTAGTGGATACTGACGTAGTCACTTGGACAAAATTTTGAAACTTTTAATTTATGAAAAATTAGTTTAATTGCTTCAATAACAAAGGCTTTCACAGATTTTCAGACAGAAGCATGGCCATTATTGTGATTTCTTACTTGAAAATGACAGAATCTCAGAAATTCAAACTCATATGATCTGCTCTTCTTAGAGGTTTTCTAAATGTTGTTCTGAGACCAGCAACATCATCTGGCATTTATTAAAGATGCACATTTTCAGGCTAAACCCAAACCTACTGAATGAGAAACTCTGATGAAGTCCAGCAATTCCTGGCTTAACAATGCTCCTGGTGATTCTAATGCATGCTAAAGTTTGCTTTATGGTTTATCTTGTTTTCTGATCTGTTTGTAGTAGATGATACAGATAGACAAAGGACTCCAGGACACATAATAGTTGCTTAAAGTATCTTTTTGGGGGCGCCTGGGTAGCTTAGTCGGTTCAGCGTCCGACTTCAGCTCAGGTCACGATCTCACGGTCCGTGAGTTCGAGCCCTGCGTCGGGCTCTGGGCTGATGGCCCAGAGCCTGGAGCCTGCTTCTGATTCTGTGTCTCCCTCTCTCTCTGCCCCTCCCCCGTTCGTGCTCTGTCTCTCTCTGTCTCAAAAATAAATAAACGTTAAAAAAAACTAAAAAAAGAATAAAGTATCTTTTTGTTTGAATCTCTCTCTTCATTTTGAAAATCACAGAACCCAAAAATTAAACCTTAATTTTTCAATGTTCATTTTGTTTTACAAAAGAAAGAGGTGGGACCAATAGACCAGTTCCAACACTGTACTATAGCTTTTGATCCATGTTTATTCTTCTTTCTCCATGTTTTTAATTATTTTCTCTTTCTTTCAAAATCATCATGCACTTGGATGTTTTCAAGAGCAAACTTTGAATTCTACATAGATTAACTCAATCCTAAAAAGATCCATTAGCGTATCTTTGGTCCTGATTTCTAAAATCATCAGAGGGCAAAAATGAGGGACTTCCAAATAAGTAAACATAGATTTCAAGATATTAATGTCTCCAATTCTATAAATAACCCTGTCATCTAGATTATACAAAAAAAAGGACCATAAACCTAAGTTTTGATTGAGGGTTTCAGTTAAAAGTAACTTGCTTATACATTTACTTTTTGCAATAGAATCTTCTTTTTCCCTATTTTCCTCCAAACAAGAAACCTAAATATTAAAACCAATTCATAGTGAGACTTTTCTGGTTGAAGTAAAGAATCAGAAAACCTTTTTAACTGTTCCTTCCATAGTTCCAGAGACCCACACATCTTTGAATCTCAAGTTTTTGCTTGGTCAAGTCTATAAACTTTGATCTAAAATATTTTTTCTCTGGGTATGATTACATGTAATAGATATACAAGGACTACCATGAATGAAAAGTTTTGTTGTTTTGTTGTTGTTGTTTTCATTGCTTTTTGTTTGTTTGTTTTGTTTGTTTGTTATGGCTTGGGCAGAATAATCTGTCAAATTGAATACTAGAAGAGAGAATAGGAGAGAGAAAAACAAGAAATTTCTTAGATATTGAGCAGAAAAGTATTCAGGCTTCATCTCTACATGTAAAGACACTATTATTATTTCTGCAGCTTTTGACCTATTAATATTATTAGGCCCATATTTGTTCATTTAGCAACTTCTGTCCATTCTTGAAAACTACTAAAGCTCCTTTTGTTTAAGAAAGTATTTATGTATTGAATGCTTACTATACTATATACTTTTTCTTTTTTAAAATTGTGTTAATACACACATAAAATTTACCATTTTAACCACTCTGTTTGTTTGTTTGTTTGTTTGTTTGAGAGAAAGAGTGCACATGTGATAGCAAGAGAGAAGGGCAGAAGGAGAGAGAGAATCCCAAGCAGGCTCCATACTCAGTGCAGAGTCCTACACGGGGCTTGATCCTACAACCCTAGGATCATGACCTGAGCCAAAATCAGGAGTCAGATACTCAAATGACTAAGCCACCCAAGGGCCCCTTAACCATTTTAAAATAGACAGTTCTGTAGCATTAAATGTGTTCACACTGTGTTGCAACCACACCAACCATCAATCTCCAGAACTTGCCATTGTAATCTAAAATTCTGTTCCCATTAAACAATAACTCCCCATTCCCTCCTACCTCCTGAGTTCCTAGCAAACATTCTGCTTTTTGTGTCCATGAATTTGCTATAATAGGGACTTCATATAAGTGGATTTATACAGTTTTTGTCCTTTTATGACTGGTTTATTTCACTCAGCATAATGTATATAATATTTATTATGCTGTAGCATGTGTCAGGATTTTTTTTTTTTACTTGACATAAAACTGCTATACAATATCCTATTAATTTCAGGTGGGCATCACAGTGATTTGGTATTTTTGTACATCACACAAAATGATCTCCAGAAAGTCTAGTTACCATCTGTCACTATTCAAAGTTATTATAACATTAGTGACTCTATTCTCTATGCTGTACATTATATCCACATGACTTATTTATTGTATAACTAGAAATTTGTACCTCTTGATCATTTTCACCTATTTCATCCATCCCCCAACTAATCACCACTCTAGTAATTGACAGTTTTTCTCCTGATTCTATGAGTCTGTTTCTATTTTGTTTTGTTTTTCCATTTGCTGTGTTTATTAGGTTGTATAAGTTCTTTATATATTTTGGATATCAACCCCTTATCACATATATGATTTGAAAGTCTCTCCTCCCATTCCAAAGCTCTATTCTGTTTTGTAAAGGCTTTACAACAGATCAGTCTTCCTACTGTTATCTTAAATTTATCTTAAATGGATTTCTAAGATAACATGATACTCAAATATTCTACTGGAACTATTTATCTGCCTCTCTATCTCATCCTTGAGCTGTGTAATACCTCATTCATCTTTGTATTTCCAACACAAAGCATAGGTTGGCACATGATAGACACTCAGTAAATGTATACTTTAATCAAAAATACAGAGAAAAATTAAGGCAATTAATATAATTTGATATTGTTTAAAGACTCACAGAAAAACTGTTTGATCATATTTGAAGCAAATGCTTTCATTTTATAATAATCCAAACTTCAATTTTCTGTTTTATTGTGACCATATAAACTAGTTTATAAACTAATTTTGCTATTTTAAATACTTTTGAGGACATTTTCTTTCCATTAATGTTTTCTGTTGATTCATTTGATTATACTTTTAGTCTAATAAGACTAAAGATAAATCACACTGTCTGGGTAGTCGTCCGATCATTTGCTGTAGGATACAGATGTACTGAAATATGAATCTTTAGGGATTTTAGGAAAAATTTCCCTCTGGTATGCAACCAACTCTTACGCAACAATTTCAATGAAAGCTCAAACTCAGAAACCCTCTATTAATATATGTAGATTCCATGCTTATTTAATGTAACTACTGTAATTAGTGAAAATAGTCCATTTTAATCAGCAAGTAAAATAAATAAAAGCATATTATTTGACTAGATAGCAATCACAGAAATAATGATATAAATTTACCATATGTTAACATAGAAAGGCAGATTGTCAGCAAAATAGATATTCCAAAATAGTGTCAAATTTTGCTCAAAGAAAATACTTTGAAGTACTATATATTAAAAAGAGAACCAATCATTGTACATATCACACATCTGTATAAGTGCATAAAAACATTCAGCCCTTCAGTAAAAAGATATCCCACTAAAACATATCTCATATCCATTGGGCCATAAAAACTGTGGATTCACAACACTTTAATCTAGGGATAATCACATTTTCTAAAGATTAATATTTCTTCTCATCCTTCTTATCAATTGCAATTCAAATTACTGATTCAATTAAAATACTGCAAAAAAGATAATAATACACAATTTCAAATGTTTAAAAGAAATAATACATTAGAAAACAATGATGGATACATCATAATAAAGCTAAAAGAATAAAATAATATTTAGCCTAATATTTCTAGGCTTTGCATACCACTAGAAGTGTTGAAATATATCCTTTAATCTCAGAATAATGCTGTGTGTTGTGATTTCCATCCTGTGCTCCTTGGAACCCTGGCAATTTCATAAAGGCCCCCAGAGGCTGCCAGGAAGAAAGAAGATGCATATGGCACATTCCAGACTTCCTGTCCTTGATATAGGCTTCATTCAGAAAAGCTATCCCCTCTCTCTCTGTCTCTTTCCATGTATAAGATTTTGTTAGAACAAATCTTACGACAAGAAAAATATGAAAAAACGATGCTTTAAAGAAGTTCACAGAAATCTCCAATTTTTATCAATGACCTTAATTTACTATGAAGGGTAATAAAAGGTACAGAGAACTCATCAGTGACCTCCAACTAAGTGATATCCCTGGGATTACATACCTTTTCCAAAGTTACTTATATGATGGAGTCAGAGTTCAGACAAGGTACCTTTGATTTCTAAATGGATTCCCTTTGGAAATCTTAAACTCCAATCCGAAAACTAAAGTAATCATTTTTTTTCTATTTGAACATCTACCAAATATCAACATGTGTTTTCATAAATATTAGAGCTAATTTTGTTAGCTATTTTATAGAATTTTACCATTAACTTCAAAACAAAGAAACAGCAATCACACATCTTACAAAATATGTAGAAGTTCATTAGTCCTTATAATTAGTTAATATTAATAATATTAATTATTAATTATAATTCATTTCTGGCAAAAAAGGCAGCTTCAATACTGGACACCTCATTGAAGTTCCAGTGTTAATTCATCCTAAACTCCCTTTAAATTATAGGAAATTCTTTGGTGACTTGAAAAATTTTTAAATCAGTCAAGACAAAAATATGGCATTCAGGATTTAAAAAGTAAGAAATGTCATAAGTCTATTAATGGGTAACATTACTTTCCACATGTCTTCCCAAAATTCTACTAAATTATAAATGGAAACAAATAAAGGTATATTTAGTATGCATCATACTATATTGAAAAGTAGAATAGTCTCTAAGAAACTTGGAAGAATTTCTATCATCCACATTGCCCCTGGAGTTAGATTAAAAACTACAATATCTAGATCACCAGGCTATGCTGCCAAAACTAGTCTAAAATAAAAACAACAACACCATACAAAAATCAAGAGGAATCTATAATCTGTCAACATTGTTTGTCTCTGGGATCTAAAATGAAAGGATGTATCAGATAATTAAGCCAGCCAGTACCCCTCTTACTCCCTCCAGTATCACTCTTACAATATCCATTAGAAATGCCAACTTCCAGAAAATACCTTGGTACATATTGGATGGGTTGGGGAAGACAATGATGGAGCCCACATATTGTGTAACATGTAGCTCCTACAAGTAAAGAATTGTAGGCTGGAGCTTAAGCCAGAAGAACCTTCCTAAAAGGGTATTCTTGGGAATGTAATGTGATTTTTTTTCATCAATGTTGTTTAGAGTGTCAGGGAGGCAAGACATGAAGAGAAGAGGAAAAAAAAAAGCAATATCAATGCCCATGAGACCTAAAGCTGGAATTTGCTTAGATGTGGAGAAGTGACCCAGGAACTAGCAGCTCTCCCTATGTATCAGTGGATCTTGGAAAATTAGCAAAGTCAAGAGCAATAAACACTGAGTCTAAATAGCCCTACCTCCAGAGATAAGCAGGAAAAAATGTTCACAAATAAAAACTAAAAACATCATCCTGAGGAATCAGAGGGGAAGAAGTGACTAATATTTACCTCTTTGTATAAGACTAGTTATTTTTAAAAATAAAAAGTTTAAAAACCTGTTTAATAACTAAAAGAGATATGACAATGTGCTTTTTATATAATCATAGCATAAAACTGTAAGGAACAAAATGGAGATTAAAAAATTTAGAATGACATAAAGAAGGAATATAATCTTAAGATCTTCAAGGGACCAAAATTTCATTAGCAGCACTCCAAGTACTGAGTAGAATTGAAGCCTAAAAAAAGGAAGAAAAAAAAAAGGAAACAAGTAACATAGAAGGTAAATTTGGGGAACTCTGAGAATAAGCAGTTTAGTCAAGAGATTAAAGTAAATGCGGGGCAAAATGATGGATAAAAAGGGCTCAGAGTAAAGAGTTATCCTAAGCATTATAGATCTCTCTGGGGGAAGAAACCAGATAATTCTATTATCAAAATGTCACTTCTCAGCAAAATCCCAGGCATTGACTACCAATCACTGTTTATGTTCTCTTCCTTTGAAATTGACCTTTTAGATTACATAAAATCCATAAATCTATAATCAGAAATTTTCATTATAGAAGGTCAGAAAAGCCAGCAAAATATTAATACTGAATAATAACAAAACTAAGAATCACAAGGTTGATTTTGAATATAGCTCTGTGCCTTGTGACCTTGAGAAAAACCAGTCATCCTAGAAATTACTTCCTCTAACCCTAAAACAGGGCTTTGGACGATGACCGTGAATGGTGGTAGTTAATGGATATGGCTTCGGTTTAGCTCAAAATATATACATATGTACTGAACACCTTAAAAGGCATTAGAGGATTAAAGTTAACTCAACATGGTGCCCATTCTCAAATATCTTATTTTAAACTGAGGAAGACCTCTCTAAAAATTCTTCCAGATTTGGCATTCTAGGATTAATTGCCACAGTACTGAGAAGTTAGAAAAATTAAGGAGAAAAAATAAATGATTCAATATATAGAAACGCAGTGTTAAAAAAGGAGAAACTTCTAAACACTAAAACTCTATTGGTGCTCCTAAAGATATGGTGTGTTTTGAAGAACTAACCTATGTTCTGCCGGATTACTTGGATCATCCCTAGCTGATCTTGATATCCCTGCAGGCTCTTTTAGTTCTTGGTGTCCAGGATGGCCCTAAGGAACTATCTACCCCATAACTCGAAACTTCCCTCTTTAAGGGTCCGAGGTATTCCTATTTAAAAACATCTCCATAGTAGCATTTTTTAATGTTTGTTTTATATCCTATCTGGAGTTAGATAATACTGGATTTAAGCAAAATCCACTGCCCCATTGGCATGCAGGATACCTCCAACAGCCCACTGAATTATAGCAGAGTCTGTCTAGTTTCAGTCTGTCTAGTTTGCTCAAGTATAGTTCCATAACACAAATGAGTATTTCAGGTGGCGGCTGGGTGGCTCAGTCGGTTAAGCATCTGACTTCGGCTCAGTTCATGAGCTCACAGTTCATGGGTTTGAGCCCCATGTTGGGCTCTGTGCTGACAGCTCAGAGCCTGGAGCCTGCTTCCAATTCAGTCCATCCCTCTCTTTCTGCCCCTCCCCCAATTGCAGTCTGCCTTTCTCTCTCTCTCAAAATTAAATCAACATTAAAAAAATTTTTTTTTAAAAAATGAGTATTTCAGGAATCCTGAAAGAAACAAATATTTCTATTTCTTAGAACTTGTCTCATCAACTGTGGAAAACAATATTGGTCATGTATACATGTCCATCAGTAATCATACCACACTCTAGGACAGTGTTGGTCACAGTGATTTTGTTCTTTTATTAAGGTTTAAGAAAACTGATGGATTTCCTTGTTTTAAATTGTTAAAAAGAGAAATAATGTTCTCTACTATTTGTATGACTCCAAAAACTATAAGGCATTAAAATTCCTTATAAATTTAAAATTTAAAATTCAAATTTTGCCCTCACAATTATGTCTACTTTCAAATTGAAATGTGGGCCACTGGTATCATTTGCCAAAGTAACCACATGCTAGACTTTGTTTTTGATGCTGGAAATACAGAAGAAAAAAAATGTAACATCCATGTTCTAAGGAAACTGAGTTCAGAAGCATGAGTCTCAAACACGGACCAGAATGAAAATAGCCCAGGGAAATTTATTTATTTATTTCTAATTAGAGATGCCTAGGAAATTCTGGTTGAATTTACAACAGAACTGATGTTTCATAAGTAAGAATCTGCTTTTGGTCTGGAAAGGAGAGTAGGTCTGGGACACAAACCCATGTACTGAGGGAAGCACACAACAAAGTACTCTCTTTCCAGGGGTTCAACAGTACTCCTTGGAATGGTGAGTCTTGGAGCGCAAAGTGGTAGTGTAGTGAGGTGATACACTGACAAGAGAGAAATATGTCAGACCTATGTAACCCAGGCTTTTAGGATCACTCCATGAGTTTAAACAATAGGAACTTCAAACAGCAGGAAGGGCAGTTCTAGCTTCCCAAAGTGTCAGCAGCAGCAGAAACTTCAAAGCTGATAAGGAGAATGCATATAGGCTGCTGGCAAAACTGGCCAAAACAAAAATTAAAATAAATAATAACAACGTAGCAAATGTTTCATTCTCTACCTTTGTCTTTCTTTCAATGCATGCCCTCTCTAAGCCAAGCTTTTTGGACTAATTTTTTAGGTTTTCTTTTATTATTTTCTTTCTTCCCAGCTTTACTGAGGTATAAGTGATGAATAAAAATTGTACACATTTAAGCTACACACACTGATGTTTTCATATACATATAAAGTGGGAAATGATCACCACAATCAAACTAACATAACCATCCCACAGAGTTAACTTTTCTTTATTTTCTTTCTTTTTTGTAGTGAAAACACTTAAAGTCTACTCTCTTAGCAAATTTCAAGTCTAACAAGAGAGTATTGTTATCTACAGTCACATTTCTGTATATCAGATCCCCAGAGTTTATTCATCTAGCATGAATGAAACTTTGTACTTTCCATTCCCTCTTTATTTAAGGATGTAAAGCATCTCCCTCCAGATCTGCTACTGTTAGCTGGGTGAGCCTGTGAATGCTACTTAGCTCCCTGAGCTCTGCTTTCTCAGCTGTAAGATCATTTAAAAAATTCATAGAGTTGTTGTGAAGATTAAGTAAGGTTGTATCATTAAAGGCAGTTAGCACAGTATCTGGCACACACTCAAATAACTATTTGTTATTGCTGTTGGGTCGTGATAAAGTACTGCCAAGAAATATCGACTGATCTGCCCAAGGTCGTACAGTCTATGGAAGTGAAAATCAATTCTCATTCAATAACAAAAGAGAAAAAAAATTAAGTGGGTTAAATTGGTTTTAAAACCTACATCCTTTGTGATGCTCACAGTGGCTTTAGAAGTAAGGCATAAGAGGGGGCACCTGGGTGTCTCAGTTGGCTAAGCGTCCAATTCTGACCAGGGTCATGATCCCATGGTTCATGAGTTCAAGCCCTGCATCAGGCTCTCTGCTGTCAGCATGGAGCCTGCTTCAGATCCTCTGCTGCCCCCCATCTCTGTCCCTGCCCCACTTGTTTTTGTTCATATTCTCTCTCTCTCTCTCTCTCTCTCTCTCTCTCTCTCTCTCTCTCTCTCTCTCTCCCCCACCTCTGAAAAATAAATTAAAAATCTTTTTAAATAAAAATTAAATAAATAAATAAGACATAAGAAGAACTATCCTCTCAGTTGTATGGGTAAAAACATGGCGACTTCAAGAAGTCCAGTCACTTGCCTACCATGTTGACCAGACACAGAGTAAACGGCTGGTTTCTGGAGGTCTAAACTTTCCCTTGTCAGACACCTGTCTGACATAGAGACAGGCTGCTCCTCCACCTTGGTGACTAATAAGGACCTTAGAGAGCTATACATATGAATGGCTTACAAGAGCAAAGTTACTTAATCATGAGCCTGGGAAGATTATGGAGCCATTTTGCTCCAGGAAGCCTTACTCACTTTTCTAAATAATGTATGTATCCTTCTTTAATATTTTGAATATAATAGGATCTTGGGAGAAATAAAATCTAAGGAGTTCAATGGGGTGGCTGGTAGCTCAGTAGGTTAAGCGTCCAACTCTTGATTTCAGCTCAGGTCATGATTTCACAGTTCATGATTTCAAGCCCCATATCAGGCTCTGTAATGATGGTGCAGAGCCTGCTTGGGACTCATTCTCTTTCTCTCTCTTTCTTTCTTTCTCTCTCTCTCTCTCTCTCCCTTCCTCCCTCCCCCCTCCCTCCCCCTCTGTTCCTTCCCCACTTGTGCTATCTCTCTGAAAATAAACTTAAAAAAAAAAGAAACAAAAAAAAAACCTAAGTAGTTCAATATTTGAAATAAATACATTTCACATGGGTGTGAGTGACAGAAATAATGGCAGAAAACCAAGTTAACATTCACACTCCCAGGAAACAGGGAAACATACACATACAACTCATTAATATCTGTACTGTTTTTCACTTACAAATTAAATATCATCAGAGACCAGGTAGCTGTGAGCTACCTGCTTTCAGATGCTATTTGCAAGCAGACGGCAGTGACAGGTTAATGGCTTGGGTACACAGCCCCAGCAATGAATGTTCAAGCTCATTAAAACTGGCATGGGTATTGACAGCACAAAGGAGGATACAGAGGTGTTATCAACTGAAAGTGCAAAATGGGATCAGTTTTTAAATTATTTTTCAGCAACTCCATATGGCCAGTCAAACCAAAGTGAAAAGAGCTTCATATCATATACTGAATGTTTCTTGTATGCAAATGAGAAGTGGAGAAATTTCTGTGAAAGCTGACACCCTTCCCTAGGAACTACTTTAGACCTAAACCAACTGGTTTCCTAAACCAAAGAACTATAAAAATAGTGGTGTAGACAAAACCTTTATGTTGATTTGGAGATAAAATGGCAAAATCTTAGCACTAAAGTTGGCCTTAGAGGTCATTTTTATAACCTCATATCAATTGCATGAATCCTAGTAAGGTACTCTTATCACATGATTACCCAACCTCTCTATAGTATTAGCAGGGATGAAGAACTCACTATTTTCTAGCTCATCCTCACAAAAAGTTGGAAAACTGAACTTGCCAGTTTGGATTTATCATAGTTGATCAGACACCCACCCTTCCTGACTTTCATTTTGTAAACTCAAGTCCACAAAATCAATCTGATCTCTTGCTCACAGGATGACCTTTCATATCCAATGATGCTTCTGATAACACCTCTAATTCCTTGCTTTTCTAGGTCAGAATTTCCACAACCATATTTCAGGAATTCTAGCTCATAATTCTGGTCTGCTTCCCTGCATACACTCTTTTCTTAAAGTTATTTTGTAACTTTTTTTCTAATGTTCATTTACTTTTGAGAGAGAGAGCGAGAGCTAGAGCCAGAGAGAGCGCGCACATGCAAGCAGGGGGAGGGGCAGAGAAAGAGGGAGACAGAGTCTGAAGCAGGTTCCAGGCTCTGAGCTGTCAGCACAGAGCCTGACGTGAGGCTTAACTCCCAAACCGCGAGGTCATGACCTAAGCCAAAGTCAAATGCTTAACCAACTGAGCCACCCATGCACCCCAGCTTGTATATACTTTTAATGAATGCTGTCATTCAGAATTAGCACAATTCCAGAAAGCAATTAGGATCAACATACAATTCTTCCCTTGAGCTCATCTCCAACAACTGGATACTAATTCTCTTGCTTCAAGTAGATTTATTCCTTTAGCTTTTCCAAACCTAGTTATTCACACTCATATCTCTTTCCTTGGATGACACAACATTCATAAGATGATGGTGATGATAACAAATTGGGGATAATTACTTGAAGGTTCATTGCACTACTCTTTCCACTTGTATGTATCAAAGAAAAAGTTCCACTATAAAAGTTGTATAAAAGATGACATAACCAGAATATCTCATTTTCAGACTCTTCACCCTGTCCCAAACACTCAATTATCATTTGAAACAAGGCAAAATTCATATTTTAACACATAAATAAATATATACTGCATTAAGGGCATTAAGTCATTAGTGATGATAAAAAAAAAAGTGTTGGCATCTTACCTAAAAGCATAAATTTGATTATCAGCTTAACTCATGTCATTTAGCAAGTCCATCAGAAAGTGACAAAGAGTAGCATCAAGTTTTGAAAGTGACAGCAGAGAACTGTGAAATACTAACACTAATAGTGCTAACTAATAATAAATTTCCACCAAACTGGATGATACACAGTTTAGAAATATGCACTAGCCATACAGTCATTTGCTTGAGGGCCTATTGTGTTACAATATACAGATTTGTATAATTCCAAAATGAGAAAACTGGAGAAATTCTATGATTTTTTTCAATCAAACCCTCTTATCATGCAGATGAAGAATCTGAGGTCCAGCAAGCTGATGAAGTTTGCCCAAGATGAATATTCAACTATTGAGCCAGGACTGCTGAATCTCAGTGTAATACTCTGTTCTCTATTCAAGTTAAGCTTTAAATTCCAGTCGTGTGTGCATATTATTTCAGAGGTCTTATGTAAACTGATTAAAGAAAATTTACTTTTTCCTATATTAACTATATATATCTATATCTCTATCTATAGATATAGAGATAGAAATTATTGATATGTAGAGATATATGTCTATAGATATAGACATAGACATATAGCATATATTAATCATATATGTGTATATATGTTTATTTATATATACACAAACTTTTATATATATATATAAACATTTATATATATGTATAAACATTTATATATATATGTATAAACATTTATATATATATATATAAATGTTTATTTATTTTCAGAGAGTGAGAGAGAGGAGCATGAGCAAGGGAGGGGCAGACAGAGGGAGAGGGAGAAAGAGAGAGAGAGAATATCCTAAACAGTCTCTGTACTGTCAGCTCAGAGCCCAACATGAGGCTTGATCTCACACACCATTAGATCATGACCTGAGCCAAAACCAAGAATTGGATGCTTAACCTACTGAGCCACCCAGCACCCCAATCTTATTTTTAAAAATTATATTTTTCTACTTTTGGTCTTTCTCTTAATAGTCTATTCCTTAAGCTTACATTTGTTAATAGTTAAAATGTTCGTCATTACCTGAGTTTAACAGTAGAATATGTGAACTTAAATTCTGATTCTGATACCTTTTATTTTTTTTATTTTCAGATATACAATATAATGATTCAACATTTCTATATATTAGTGTTCATCAAAAGTTTACTCTTAATCCCCTTTATCCATTGTACCCAACCCCCCACCCATTTCCCATCTGGCAACCACCAGTTTGTTCTCTGTATTTAAGAGTCATTTTTTTGTCTTTTTGTTAGTTTCTTTTGTTTCTTAAATTTCACATTATGATGGGGAGCCTGGGTGGCGCAGTCGGTTAAGCGTCCGACTTCAGCCAGGTCACGATCTCGCGGTCCGTGAGTTCGAGCCCCGCGTCGGGCTCTGGGCTGATGACTCAGAGCCTGGAGCCTGTTTCCGATTCTGTGTCTCCCTCTCTCTCTGCCCCTCGCCCGTTCATGCTCTATCTCTCTCTGTCCCAAAAATAAATAAACGTTGAAAAAAAAATTTTTTTAAAAAATTTCACATTATGAGTGAAATCATATGGTATTTGTCTTTCTCTGACTGATTTCACTTAGCATCATACCTTCTAGGTCCATCCAGGTTGTCAAAAATGTCAAGATCTCATTCTTTTTTTATGGTTGAAAAATATTTCGTTGTATGTATATACCAACTCTTCTTTATCCAATAATTTATGAATGAACACTTAGGTTGCTTCTATATCTTGACTGTTGTAAACAATGCTGCAATGAACATAGGAGTGCATGTCTCTCTTTGAATTGGTGTTTTAATTTTCTTTGGGCAAATACCCAATAGTGGAATTGCTGGATAATATGGTAATTCTATTTTGAGTTTTTTGAAAACCCTCCATATTGTTTTCCACAGTGGCTGGACCAGTTGGCATTCTCACCAACAGTGTATGAGGGTTCCCTTCACTCCCTGTCTTGACAATACTTGTTATTTCATGCCTTTTTGATTTTAGCCATTCTGACTGGGGGAAGTAATTATTTCATTATGATTTTGATTTCATTGCCCTGATGATTAGTGAAGTTGAGTAGCTATTCATATGTTCTATTGGTCATTTGTACATCTTCTTTAGAAAAATATATATTCAGGCCCTCTGCCCATTTTAATCAAATTATTTATTTTTTTTTTTGCTATTGACTTGTATAAATTCTTTATATATTTTGGATATTAACTCTACTTATGGGATATAACATTTGTAAACACTTTCTCCCATTGAGTAAGTTGCCATGCTGCTCTGTTGAGGGTTTCCTTTGTTGCGCAAACAACTTTCTTTTGTAGTGTAATTCAATGGTTTATTTTTGCTTTTGTTTCTTTTGCTTAATGAGACATGTCTAGAGCTGATGTCAAAGAAATTACTGTTCATGTTTTCTTTAAGGAGTTTTATGGTCTCAGGTCTCACATTTAGGTGTTTAATACATTTTGAGCTTGTTTTTGTATATGATACAGGAAAGTAGCCCACTTTCATTATTTTGCATGTAGATATCCAGTTTTCGCAGTACATTTGTTGAAGAGACTGTCTTTTCCTCATATGTATTCTTGTCTCTTTTGTTAGAGCTTAATTTACTTTATAAGTGTGGGTTTATCTGGGTTCTATATTCTATTCCATTATAATGTGCCTATTTTTGTGCCAGTGTTGTATTGTTTTGATGACCATAGCTTTGTAGTATATCTTGATTTCTGGGATTGTGATATCGCCAGTTTGTTCATCTTTCTTAAGACTGCTTTGGCTATTCAGGGACTTCTGTGGTTCCACACAAATTACAGTATTACTATTTGTAGTTTTGTGAGAAATGCTACTATTTCAGAGAGAGTGCATTAAATCTGTAGATTGCTTTGGGGAGTAGGGATACTTTAACAATACTCATTGTTCCAATCCATGAGCAAGGAATATCTTTCCATTTGTGCCATCTACAATTTATTTCATCAGTGCATTATCCGTTTTGGAGTATAGATCTATCACTACCTTGGTGAAGTTTATTCCTAATTTAATCTTTTTGATGCAACTGTAAATGTTTTTTCTTTGATTTCTCTTTCTGCTACTTCATTATTAATGTATAGAAATTCAACAGATTTCTGTATATTAATTTTGTATTGTGCAACTTTACTGAGCTTATTTATTAGAACTAGTGGTTTTTTGGTGGCTTCTTTAGGGTTTTATATGTAGAGTATCATGTTATCTGTAAATAGTGAAATTTTTTCTTCTTCCTTACCAGTTTGGATATATATTTTGTCTGATTGCTACAGCTAGGTTTTGCAGTACTATGTTGAATAGCTGTGTGAACTTGAAACAAATTATCTATTTGCTTTAAACCTCAGTTTCTTTATTTATAAAAGGAATATATCTCTACTTAGGAAACTATAAAATTAGATATAATAAATTAAAAATGCAAATCATGACTTCTGGCTATTAGATGCCCCCTCCCAAAAGCACAACTTTTATCATTATCATTAATAATAAATTGATGAAGGAAGATATTATAACATCATTTTTGTATCCCTAAAGTATATTAAAATAACATTTAATTTGCATCAAAACCAAAAATAAAAGGCAAATATAGAAAAGAAGTAGAACTACATCTGATAAACCTCCTGTTATGTATGAACACAACACATGAACACACATGAAACCAAATGGATAGAATATTTCAGTTGACTCAATGTTTGTGCTTGAAATGATTTACCATAGAGAGTATTAGCCATTTAATGATAAACAATATTATCTCTAGCAATTCTCCTAAAGACTTTCTGAAATGTGCTTACATGTTAATACTTGTTTATTCAATGCAAACTAATGGAATAGTTGACTGTGTGCTATCTAAAGATCTCAATGGTCTCCAAACTAACTACATGACCAAGCTGATGAAGAAAAATTAGCTTAGAAAGAAATGCACATGTGCGTGCACACACACACACACACACACACAAACAGAAAATGTGACTCAAGGAAAGGAAGATTAATTAAAAGCATGTAAACGTAAGTTGTTATTTTGGTTTGCTGCAAGAGTTTTTTTTTTTTAATTACAGTTACAATCAATGATACAAAATGATTATATTTTCTCACAATTACCTAAGAATTCTAATCAAATTCAGACAGATATGTCAAAGAAAATTTTCACTTATTATTAGGTCTTTCCATTAATATGCCTTTCCTTAAGCTATCAATTTTTTTTAATTTATAAACATTATTAAATGTTAGTTTAAGGACAACACAAAAAATTCACCTAAGACATTTTATCTACTCCAGTGTATCATACCCAAAATTGAACATGAAGACTGGATTCTAGCTAGAGCTCATTACTGATTTTTAATTGCAAAGAAGTGAAGACAACCTTTTTTGCCTCAATTCACTCATTTATAACAGAAAATTAATGGCCACTCTGACTTCCAGAGAAGGTTTTTCAAAGAAATACAAATAAATAACGTGTGGAAATATCCTAGAAAAGTAGAAAAGTAATAATAAATTCTGATGTATTATTGACCAGTTTCTGATTAAATGGTTTTTGATGCAACTATAAAAATTTCACCTATTAGGTGAAATTCCTATTACCAGCATCTCCTATTTTAATTCTAATGAAAATAAAATAGCTGATAATCATCAGAGCAACCACAAATTCTTCTGTTTCAAAAGGTGATCTAATAAAAGATTAAATCCACTAAAGGAAATTAAGATATAACAAGCACAGTAAAATAACAGTATTAATATTTTAATTATATGTCAATAGTAAATTGATCAACTTCATTTACCATAAATTTTTAAATAATTTTTTAAAGTTTATTTATTCATTTTGAGAGACAAAGATCATGAGCAGGGCAGGGATAAAGAAAAAGGGACAGAGAGAGAATCCCAAGCGGGCTCCATACAGTGAGCACACAGCCTGATGCCAGGCTTGTTCCCATGAACCATGAGATCATGACCTGAGCAGCAATCAAGAGTTGGACGCTCAACTGACTGAGCCACCCGTGTGCCTCATGTTCTTTCACCATTAATTTTAAACACACACTTACAACACACACACACAGCAATAGCATCCTTTAATCCTACATATTTTGCTAATATCTATGACACTGTCACAATACAGTCTTGTTTTCCCAGCAATGCCCTCTTTCTTCTATGCTCACATGCCCTCTACAGGGACACCAAACTTCATCTCTTCCATAAGGACCTCTAGTTATCTTTACCTCAAATTAATTTCTTACAGTTCCAACTGTTTTATATGATTCAAAAAATAATCCAGAAATCTATCACTGAATTTTCATCTAGTTTCTAAATACTCTAGGTACCTTACTCACATTTTGTATCTTGTAAACTTGTCAGTGGTACACGTGTATGTTAGTAATAACTATTAATACATATGTGAAGACTATATCAAATAAAGTGGAGGCAAAAAGAACAAAGAATAGTTCAAAAAGCAAAATGTGCTAGTGTGTCTCCTCTATCATACCTGAGAGAAAGATGTGGGACATGGATATATGTTTCCAACTGGGGGAAAAAAATGTTAATCAAACCTCATCGCACTTTGGATTGAATATGTCTTATAAATCTCATTATTTCTAAGTTCTGCCCAATTACAGCCTTTGATTACTAATTTCACTTCTTTAAATCCTAGATACCAGAAAAGATTCTGTGCACAATGGAGAAAGAATCCAAATATTCATAATGTCCCAGTGCGAAAGGCTGTCTCTATTCATCTTTATGCTTTTGTGTCCATAAGCATTGTTGGCAATACCCCATAAATAGTCTTTAATGTATAAAAAGATAAATGAATAAATTGATGGAAAGGTAGGTTCGATGTCAAAGTGTCTATTAATCTACATTTGTATTGACAAACTCGGTCCCTGGGCCTACAAAGCCTAGAGCAACCACAATTGTGTGAAATGCACTATGTCTATGAGAACACTATTTATTTTATCACAAACCTTTCAAATGCCCACAGATCCCACTTGAAATATACAAAAACCTGTGCAGGGCCTACAGTTAAAACTAAATAATGCTTGCTGATTAACTTTAAACATAACTGTTTCATCAAACTCAGATTCCTTTTTCCTTCTTTGAAGGAAAACCAAACACAGTTTCCTATTTGAAAAGTAGGTTGTAACATCAAAGTTTAGTTCTCTTAATCTAAAGTCTGGTTTCTACTTCCATCTCCCTTTAAATTCTCTAAGGTAATCATTGTATTTATAAAACATAGAACTATCGTTTTCCTGAAATTTTTTCCTTGAAATGTTAACACTGAATTTTATGGGTAAATCCATTTCCCTATTCTCCCTCAGTGTTTAGTATAAATTATGTCATTTTAAGATAAGCTAGAATCTTAAAAATATTTCCTTTAAAAACTATTTAGATTTGAATTTCAAACAAAAATTTGAACACTTGCAGTTAGTGTATAAGGTTGCCATAGTATGATTTTTATAGAAAATATTTTGATTTTATTTTTTACTCCAAGTCATTTAATGTAGATTAAACTTCAGTAAAAGCACAATATGACATATAAGTCATAAAGCAATAAGGAAAACATCTTTGGTAATTAGAGATACGTAAAAATGTTTTAATGGTATACTTCTGTATGTACTTTTTAATCTTGGCAGGAAATTATGTAAGATTGTAAGATATTTTGACACATGTTACTCCAAAAAAAAAAAAAAAAGAACAATGACCAGGATAACAATTAACTATACCTTTAACCTCACTAATCAATTCTCTCTAATATGTTTTTATCACTGAGAGAAAAAAGAACGCTAGTAAAATACAGGGAATATTCTGTCCCAAACTCTTGGGAAAGAGGGAGTAAAACTGCTGTCCTAAGAATCTGCACCCCTTAAAGCAGTAGAGGTCTGATTCTGCTTGACTGAAATGTAGAATCTAAAACAAAACAAAACAATAAGCAAACAAACAGAAAGCAGCACCAGATGTGTAAATACAAAGAACAAACATGGCTGCCAGGGGAGGGGGTGTGTGGGGAAAAAAGGTGAAGGGCAATAGGAGATACAGGCTTCTGGTTACAGAATAAGTCACAGGAATGAAAGATACAGCATTAAGAATATGTCACTGGTATTGCAAAAGCATTACATGGTGACAGATGGTAGCTATGCTTATGAGGAGCACAGCATAACAGAAAGATCTGCCCAACCCTACGCTGTACACCTAAAACTAACGTAACATTGTGTGTCAACTATAATCAAATAAAAATTACAAAGAAAAAAAGTCCAGCATCGCTCTTAGAACATTCCCCTTCTCCCAATCTCAGTAACAACCTGTGCTTCTCTCTGAACCTCTCACGTCGGTCTTTGGGCAAAAAGAGAAGAGTCTGTCTTTTATCCCAGCGTTGCAGGGGTGGGGGCTCATCTCTGGGTATACCAGAGATGAGACTCTATTTCTAGTGTCTTCTTTCACATCTTGTAGGCCTCCACACTCCTCAGCCCTGCCAGACATCCTAAGCACTCATCATTTTACATCACATACCTAACTTGCTTTCACACAGTAAATAAAAGTACCCTACACAGTGACAAAACATTTAGCTAGCTGAATTTACATTTTAATGAGAATTTTAGTAATTATTTACATGTTACAAAAGTAACAACATACTTGTTCAAATTTCGATAAGAGACAACAGAGGAGAAAAAATTAAAAACAGTAACTCATAATCACTCCATCAGAAAGTTACTGGATATGTTAGCATATTGAATTCTTACATCATTTTCTTTGTGTCTACATATGTGAACATGCATGTAATGTAATTGTGAATGTACTGTGTGTATAATTCTATGCAAGATCATGTAATTCTAGATTCTACTACTTTCACTTAACATTTTATGCTGAGCTGTTCTAATGTCATTATTTTTTTTCACAAGGTCAATTTTAAAGAGATGGAAAAACAGACATAAGATGAATTATCTAATCACATACCTACTTTTGTACACTTGCTATCTATTCAGTATTTTGTCCTTATAAATTATGCTGTAATAAAAATACAAATTATCCCCCAAACCTCACGGTCATGAATTCATTTCTACCATTTTTGAATAACACTTTGATTGATGGTTATAATTTTATTTTTGTAAAAGCAAACAAAAAATAAGGGAAAAAAGTTAATCTTCTGCCAGGGAGGGCTGGGAGTGAGATTGCTGTAGAAGCTGTAACTATCTCCCTTTGCACAAAAAATCCAAGTTTCTGCAACACAACCAAACTGAACGGATAGACCAAAATTCTAGCACGATGAAATAGTGACAAACAAAAAAATAATAAACGAGATTCATTTGTTTGATTCTCCCAATATTAGTTCCTCTATTATTGGAATAATATTGATATTACTTCAATAATTTATTTTTCATGAAGAATACAACAGTGGCTTTTCACCTTCTGTTCAGTATCTCAGACACCGTTCATCGGGATGAGGCTGCTGGGGGGCATTTACAGAGAAATACCAGGTGACTGGATCATCTCTAAAAGTGGTTATTCAGGATACTGACCATTTAAAGATCTTTAGGCTTCAGACTTTTCTTTTTTACTTACACATTTTCTTACCTTTCCTTTCTTTTTTTCTTGCCTTTATGTTTGTTATCTTTGCTATTCACACATTTTTGCTTACTTAATTTTCACCATGTTTCTACATATAGGAACGACTATCTACCCTCAGTTTAAATGAAAACAAAACAAAACACAAGCCTTGGTAGGCTCTAAAAAATTGCTGAGACCCTGGCTTGTCTCATTTTAGTGACTTCCCTCTATCAATATGTCATACGGTCACACATCACATAAAAGATAACAGGTTTAAATATCTGTTTTTGGAGATCACTTGGGAGATGGGTTGAACTGGTTCCAACAGAAGTCCAATAAAGTCATGATTAAATCCAGAGCCTCACATATCATTGCTCCTCCCAAATAGCCATTTTTCAAAAACAATGTGCAACAGCTTACATGCTGGGTGGACACGGGGAAGGACAGGTTTGCACAGATCAGAGGAAAATCTAGGCATATCATGAGAAAAGGAGCTGAACTGAACCTGTACTGATTATGGATCAAGGGGCCCACGTTTATATATCAAGGAAAATATAATAGTTCACTCCACTACACTAAGCAAACTATTTACTGAGCAGAAAAGGAGTCCAGGCAGGGTGCTAACTGCTGGGGTGACTCAAACATGAATACAATACAAGCACCTCTCCTCAGGGCTTTCTGTCTCTTAGAGCTGATGTTGGCAAACTACAGTCAGCAAGTAAAGGGTTGGCCACTGGTCCACAATGGGATAAGGTTAATTGAGAGCACACATTTAGAAACTCCAAGGGCAATCTGACATCCCTGCAGGCCCAAATGTCTAAGTGGACTAATCTCACTGCATAGTTGAACTAGTGGGTAAGGCAGTGACAGACTAGCTCTACACAATAAAACCTCATTTCACAATTGTATCATTTAACATCAGTTTGTCTACTAGAACCCACATGTATTTAAAATCCAAAATCTATTTTTTTATCAAAAGGTGATTTAAAGGATCTATACCCTACAGGATAAATTTTGAAACTGGCTAGTGGTAAAGAGTTGAAGATAAAGTTCTCAAGTTATCACCTGATTTGTTATGGGTAAAAGCTCAAAATGAGTAAACTGAGGTTACCAAAACTGCATTAAAAATTTCCCCCACTATCATCCTTATTTTAGAGACTGATTTCTTCTCTACTATGAATATTAACAAAACAAAAAGTAGAAATAATCTAGATAAAGTTTATCCTAAGTAGTGTTGTCATCAGTCTAGCCTAGATTAATTAACAAGAAGGAGGCAAGCTCATTTATTACATTAAAATCTTTAAAACAGCAAGGCTAGTGCTTCTTCCAAATCTGAGAACAGGCATATAATATGAATCATTTCTCTCTCTCTCTCTCTCTCTCTCTCTCTCTCTCTCTCTCTCAATATTTGTTTAATTCTGATTTAGGACTAACAAAAAGAAGAGTAAAAGCAATACTCTCTATTAACTGCCTGTATCCAGTCTTCCAAAGATATATTTAAAGTTCTTTTTTAAAATTCCAATATTACATTTTTATTTAATATATTTTTGAAATATAATTTTAGAACTCTTGAATAGAGTAAGGTAGAATTTGGGGTTGTATTTGGAATATGTAGGAATCTTTTTTTTTTAGTAATTTACTTTTGTTGTATTTTTCAAAAGTATTGATTCATGCCACACTTGAAATAACAACATGGGTTTGAATTATGTGAGTCCACTTACATGCAGATTTTTTTTTGATACACGACAGTGCTCTAAGTGTATTTTCTCCTCCTTATGATTTTCTTAACAACATTTTCTTTTCTCTACCTTACTTCATTATAAGAATACAGTATATGATATGGAAAATATATAAAATATGTATTAATCTACTGTTTATGTTAACAGTTATCCCTAATCTTGTACTGTTTGTTTTTCCTTATGATTTTCTTAAGAACATTTTCTTTTCTCTCTGAACTCCATTATAAGAATACCGTATATAATACATGTAATACATAAAATATGTATTAATCAACTATTTATATTAATAGGCACTCCTAACCCAGTGCCTTTCAAGGGTCAGATATAAAAACAAATTAATTAAATTTAAAAATAGTGACATTTCACAATAGTTTTAGAAGCACTGTATTAAAGGAGATGAGGTATGTTATAATTATAATCAAGGTAGAAGTCTCTATATGGGAGAGTTTAGAGGTTTAGATGTTTAGAAGACGATGGTGACCCTCACAGCTGGCAGGAAAAATAGTCACTGGATCTTTGGGCACTGGGTTTCAAGTGGGATAAAATTTGGGCTTTCAGATTAGGGAAGAGATTGGGGCAGAGAAAATAGTTTAGGCAAAGGCATAGAGCAAGAAAGCTTTCCGGCTTATGAAAAACATCAAGAAGTTCAATGTGTCTGAAATACAATGTAAAGCAGAATAGTAGACAAGAGGCTGAGCTTAATTCTAAGAGGCTTGCTACAAAGGGAAGAGTTTGAAATTTATTCAATGGGGTCCATCTGATGTTTTTTGAGAAATGCATTAACAGTTTTTAGCTGGGCCTTATAAAGTTTTAGTTTACAGGAGAAGGAGACTGATGGAGGGATTGGTTGGAGATCCATGTGATGAAAAAATGGGAAGGACATTCTCTTTCTTAATTAGTTATAAAAATCACATAAACGTACATATGTATTAAAGAAAATTTAGAGAGAATAATGTATAGGCAAAAAGAAAAAAAAAAAAAGGCAGGCCAAAATCCAGCCATATGCACACAGCCATCTGCACACATATCACATATAGATGATACGATATAACATGCCATCAACACTGTTTTGAACACGTCTTTATTCACTTTTTATATCACAAACATGTCAATAAATATCTATCTTTCTTTTAGTGACCACATAAATTAACATCGTAGAGATATACCTATGGAGAGGACATTACCGCAATATTAAAGATAACAGGATCAACAGCAATGAAATCCATAGCAATGAGATTATCAAAGCAGCTGGAAAGTGTACTGGAGACTGGGATTGGCATCTTAGAGTCAAACAATGAAAGAAGTTGAGTTTTAGACTTAAACATAGTGAGGAAAGCAGGGTCCATCTCTTATCAGCTGTGTTTTTGGATACATACTTTTTGCTTAAGTTTCAGTTTTCTGGGGTTCGTAGCTTAACTTTACATGCTATTCATGAAATATGTATAGAAAATATCTAGCACAAAGCCTAACACAGAAGGCCCTCAATTAATGTTAGGTCTTTTTTTGATGATTGATTGATCATCAAATGTATGTGGGGAGATGAATAATGTTATAGAAGATGGATTTCCAGGTTTCAAGGTGATGTAACTAGGAAAAAAATGCTATAAAAATGGAGATTTCAAGGATATGAGCAGATTTGGGGGAAGAGAGTTGTTAAGCTAACCATGAATATGAGCACCTATCCAAGGCTGCAGTGACGTTCACTGATATATTAGTTGAGAAGCAGCATAATGGATGACATTGCTTCACAACAACCTAGACACGTCAGGGCCATCTCGACTCCCTCCTTCTCCTTGACCAGTAATGCAGTAAGTGCTCCTAGGTGACCTCCAAGAATCAAATGAAGCTTCCAAATGAGCTCAGCTTTGACTCCTTTAAGCCATGCATATACTAAGAAAACCTAGTGAGACATCTCATAAATAGAAAGATCACATTTCACCTTTTGATATAATCTGTGATAATGAGGCCAAGGTTACACATTTTATCCACAGAGTTCCCACTGTATTTTCTGGCTATGTGAGGAATATGTAAATAGGCCAAGTATCTAGTGATTGCCAGAAAGCAGATCTGAGCTGGATAAGAGAAATGAATGAGTACAAATCTATTCCTCTACTTGAAAAGCAACCCAGTATATACAATCTACCAACTAACAGGATGTCAATTTCTTCAGGGGTATTTACAAAGAGTGTCTGCCTCTAAGAGTTTAAATTTTGTTTCACCTTGTTTAAAAGCTTGTTTTTGAGCCAAATTATTTTATAAACATGTTAAGTCTTAGATTTTACTTAGAGTATAATGAGAGGAACACTGCAGCTTTGTCCTAAGATATTTTGTCAAGATTAAGTTTACCAATGATTGGTAAAGAAATCATGAAAAAAAAATGATGAAAATAACTGACTGCAAATATGTTACTTTAGTATCTTGTAAAGTGCTAAAGTAGAATGTGTGTCCTAGATATTGAAATGTGGCTTAATTTAGCATGCAGTTCACTGCTTAAGTATCTGTCCAGTCCTCTGGCACTTCAATATCAAAGTGTCAGTTATACACAGGAGTAAATGCCTCTTTAAATAGTCCAAGTTCACCTGAGAAAGGAGAAAAGTCCATGATTTTTTTTTCTTGATTTCCAAAGACTATGCAAATTTCTATAGTTTGGCCAAAACCGTGGTAAATAAAACAGAATATTGCTGAACAGTTCAAATCTATTGACTTCTGATTTTTTCCACAATTTTTATGTCATCTCCTTTAATAGAAAATAGAAGTGCTAGCAAGTGCAAAGACGATTTTGAAATTAAAAAGAGAAGAAACATTTGTGAGACATCCATGCAATGACTGGTAATGATATTAGCCTTCTTTAGTCATGGGGCTCATGTGAAATAAATACAGTGTATGTCTAAAGTAATCATAAATGCAAGGCAACAATGTGGCAAATCCCAAAATTGTGAACAATTCAAAGTGAAAACACACAAATAAGTTAATAAAATGCTATTTTGTTTTCTCTATCAATAACACCATCCCCATGGCACACATTCATATCCCAACCAATTTCAACTGAAACTTGAGTTTATCTAAAAATAACAGTGGACTTCAATTAAATACATTCATTCATTTATTCAAATCGTGAGTGTCTTCTGATCTCCAGGAATTGTATCAGAGCCAGGTAAACAAGTATGATTTGGCCTCTGCCCTCACAAACTAAGTTACATCCTTTTTATAGCTTCCACAAATTAACATTTAATTTGCAGGCATAAATGCACTTAATTAGAATATTAGAGAAGAAAGAATGGGCTGTATGTAAGATGATCTTTATTAGATGAAAAAGCAAATCTCCTTTTATCTGTCATACAAATAATCTAGTCTATGCCTTGAAAACAAGCACAGTTATTATCTCTAAATAAAGTGAAGGGCAAAGATTAACAGCTATCTAACCACAGTGATTAGAATGGTCAGGCAAACTGGAATATTCAAGAAATGGACACATGACTTCCTTTTTACCAACACATTTCTTATCCAATAATTTCCCCTATTACCTTTCATTAAGAAAAACCAAAGTCCATAGAGCCATTCAGTGGTTTTTATTTTTCATTGTTCCTTTTTAAATCTAAAAGCTTTTTTAAAACTTTTGACAATAATAAAATCAGAACTAACCTAAGAAGAACCGAGATGCTTTTTTTGTTCTGTTTTTTTTTTTTTTTTTTTTTTTTTGTCTTTTGGGGCTTTTTTTTACCAAGCCAGAAAAAGAAAGTGGGATATATTTCCATGTCATATGTAAGTATTTCAACTTTGCAAAGATTCTCCCTAGTTTGTAGCACTTAAACTTAAAAAGAAAAGCCACACAGAGAAAAGCAAAACTAATCTGATTGCCAAATTTGAAGCATTTACATACGCAGCCTCCCAAAAACTAAACTTCTACAAGTATAGATTTCTACACCAAAAAGCATTATCCAGAGAAATGCTAAGATTTAGCACATGCTTAAAGTCACATAACTAGCAATCATGAGGCACTGCAGATATAGAACAATCTAATACTTGAGAATAATTTGAATGATGACCTATCTTAGGAACTGGCTTTCTCTCACATGAGCCAAGGTATTAATTTCTGATTAAATGGTACATTGGTATATATAATTGCTGAAGCATAATGTTAATTAAAATATTAGCTACCAAATATAATTATTTCATTTTAGTTACATGAACTCAAAATAAATACAGCACATACAGATGTGTGCACATACCATTGATCCACCGAGCTTCTGGGTCATGAAGCACAAAATCTTTCCTGAAGAGGTCTTCTAAAGACAATCTGGTTTCTGATGAATTTGTGAGTTCATCTAAAATAAAACAAATCTTGGATTAGACACTTGTCTTATGTTAGTTTTCAAAACTAATGAATTATAAAATTTGGAATATTTGGTTTCAAAGATATGTTGAGGACAACATAGTCATTTTAATATGGCCTTTGGCATTTGAAGCTTTTTGTTTCATGAACGTTTTCATTGAATTATTTTAAATATTATAATTATCTTCATCTAGCACAAATTTAATAGATCCATCCCCTGTTATGTAGTGATATATAATATAAAAGCAATTAAGAATTCCTGTTGTGCACTGTGCCCACACATTTTTCGTGGTTTAACCATAATCCATTCCATTACTTTCCAAAACCACTTTGACATATTCTCCTAGCGCTAAACTTATATTTTTGTTGTAAACACCAAAAATGAAAGAGTTGAGGGTCATAATATAAATGATAAAGAAACTTCCCAACTCAGAAGGAAGTTCACCAAACAGAATGAATACCATGTTCCCACAATTACTACCAAACACTAAATAGATTTAAAAGATAAACATAAAAATTCAAATAGTACAATTGCAGAATATTAATAAAAAGCACACATTTATATAGGCCCCTGACATAAAAACTAAGTGCACTCCCCTTTTCAATTCAAAATCTATGAAATGGAAGAATAATATGGATGAAGTACCCAAATCAGGCATAACAAACATGCTTTTGATACTAGAGGTGATAAAAAGTGAGCAGTATTTCATTTTATTTTCAGTAGCATTTTTTATTTACTGTATAAAATCATCTTTGTTACCTTTCAGCTGTGACCTTCACTCTGGTTGATACTAAAATGTCAAAGACATATACTAACCTCATTAGATATTGTTTTTTAAAGGTTCAGCCTTATTGCAGTGAGAGCTTTTGTTTCTTCCAGCTGAAAAGCTGTGGTAGAGAATCAATAACTTCAAATGCAATTTCCTTTCACATGAGTCAGCCATGTATTTAACCCACAAAATAATCGCTACGAAACACCTGGAAAAAATATTACTAATGGCAATAGTGAGAATTGTATGATGCCAAGCCTAGCGTAGGGCATTGGGATTATATATGGATTTTCAAAACAAAATGCCCCATTTGATAGTCTGACACATCAAAATTTGAACTTTCTTCATTCATTCAACAGATAATGGACCTTTAATTTTCAAAATTTTAAATGAAGAACTTACTGTAAGATGCTGGAGACCTATCTGTCTGTCCTGAGGGATTCAGGATAAATAACTCTTAGATTAGCCAGTTATCTCGTGTCAGTTTTTTGAAGCTAATGAATTAGAAAATTTGTAATAGTTTGTTTCGAAGCAAGGAGGAATATGATAAATGTCAGAATAAGGATAAAGAGTATTACAGAATTTCAAAGAAAGGAAGAGAAAGATCTTGCAGAGGGAATTAGAGAAGGCCTAAGTTATAAATTAAATTACCAACTCTCATCCATTGCTAGAGTGAATGCAAAGTGCTACAGACATTTGGGAAGAGGGTTAAGCGGTTTCTACCCAAACTAAACATACGATCCAGCAATTGTGATTTATGGTATTGACCTAGGGGAGTTGAAAACCTATGTCTGCACAAAACTCTGGCGATGAATGTTTATAGCAGCTTTATGCATAATTCCCCAAACTTGGAAGAACCAAGATGTCCTTCACTAGGTGAATGAATAGACAAATAGATAAATCCAGATGACAGAATATTATGCAGTGATAAAAAATGAGCTATCAACTATGAAAAGACATGCAAGAACTGCCAATGCCTATTATTAAGTAAAATAAGACAATTTGGTTTTTTTTAAGTCTATTTATTTATTTTGAGAGAGACAGAGGCAGTGTGAGTGGGGGAGGAGCAGAGAGAGAGGGAAAAAGAGAAACCCAAGCAGGCTCTGTGCTATGGAAGCAGAGCCTGATGTGGAGCCTCAACCCATGAAGCTGTGAGATCATGACCTGAGCCAAAACCAAAAGTCAGATGCTTAACCAACTGAGCCACCCAAGTGCCCTAAAAGAGGACAATTTGAAAAGGCTATATACATTATATGATTCCAACTATGTAACATTCTGAAAAAGGCAAGCTATGGAGATACTAAAAATATCAGTGGCTGTGAGGAGTTTTGGAGCAGGGGTGGGAGGAAAAATAGGTGGAACGCAGAGGATTTCTAGAGCAGTGAAACTATTCTGTATGATCTGTATGATCTGTCATGGTAGATACAAGTCACTATACATTTGTCTAATTAAACACACACCCGTTTTTCTGACAAAAGATTTTTGTTTCTGTTCCCAGGTAAATTCCACATATTTTGTCTATTGTTTTTTAATTTTTTTAATGTTTCCATTTAATTTCGAGAGACAGAGAGAGCAGGAGTGGGGGAGGGAGAGAGAGGGAGACACAGAATCGGAGGCAGGCTCCAGGCTCTGAGCTGTCAGCACAGAGCCCGAAGCGGGACTCGAACTCACGGACCGTGAGATCATGATCTGAGCCGAAGCCACCAACTGAGCCACCCAAACTCCCCCATATTTTGTCTATTGTATCTTTTACGATACAGATGTTTATACATATTTTGTTATGGGATCTTTTACAATACAGATACAGATGTTAATGTGAAAAAATACCTTATAAGTCAAGGGCACCACAGCAAATAATCTTATTTTCAAATAATATTTCAAATTATATATCAATAATTTGCAAACATCTTTCTTTATATGCCTTTAAAATCATATTTCAACCTTCCAAATTGAAGATCTTATTAAAACTGCCCCACATATGCACAGAAAATTGGAAAACTTTAACCATTGTATAATATTATAGCTTTTAATTTAGAGCTACTTATACCACTTAAATTTTATGTACATTTATAATATTATATCATTTTAAAAAATGTTTTAAATGTTTATTTATTTTTTTTTGAGAGACAAAGACAGAGCGTGAGTGGGGACAGGCAGAGAGAGAGGGAGACACAGAATCTGAAGCAGCTCCAGGCTCTGACCTGTCAGTACAGAGCCCGGTGTGAGGCTCAATCTCATGAACCATGAGATCATGACCTGAGCTGAAGTTGGACACTTAACCAACTGAGCCACTCAGGCACCCCTATAATACCGCAGCTTCTATTTTTCATATATATCCTTTACTTTTTCTATTAGATTTAGTTATAATTATATGTTTATTACTGTGAACAGAATTATTTCTCATTCTTATTTTATTATATATTATATATAATGCATATATATAATATACAATTTTAAAGTATTTGCAGATTCATATGCAGTTTTAAGAAATAACACAGACAGGGGTGCCTAGGTGGCTCAGTCGGTTGGGCGTCCAACTTCAGCTCAGGTCATGATCTCACGGTCCGTGAGTTCAAGCCCCACATCATGCTCTGTGCTGTCAGTTTGACTCTGGAGTCTGCTTCGGATTCTGTGTCTCCCTCTCTCTCTGCCCCTCCCCCACTCACACTCTGTCTCTATCAAAAAAAATGAATAAACTTTAAAAAATTTTTAAAAAAAGAAATAACACAGAAAATTCTTTATGTACTTCATCCAGTTCCTCTCAATAACATGCAACACCTTGCATAATCAATATCAGAAAAATTGATATTTATATACTCTACCAAAATTATTCAGATAGATTTCACATTTTACATGCATTCATTTATGTACGTGTGTGTGTGTGTGTGTGTGAGTGTCTCTGGCTCTATGCAATTTTATCATATATAACCAGCACCAGTTAGATACTCAACAGTTCTATCATTAGATAGAACTGTACTTTTATTACCATGGCCTCCCTCTGCAACCATTTGACAAACACTAATCTATTATCCATCTCTGCAATTTTGTTTTTTCAAGAATACTAGGTAAAAAGGATCATACAATATGCAAGCTTTTTGAAATTTTTTTTTCACTCAAAATTATTCCCTTAAGATCCACCTAAGTTGTTGAGTGTATCAGTACTCTGTGTCTTTTTATCTCTGAGTAATATTCTAGGGCACAAATGTACTACAGTTTCTTGAACCACTTACCTGTTGACATACATCTGGGTTGTCCTTTATAGTTTTTGAATTATTAGGACTACAGCTTCTATGAGCATTTTTTTTTAATGTTAGAGAGATAAAGAGAGTACAGGTGGGGGAGAAGGGCAGAGGGAGAGACATTAAGAGAATCTTAAGCAAACTCCATGCTCAGGAGCCCAATGTGGGCCTCAATTTCATGACCTTGGGATCACAACTTGAGCCCAAAGCATGCCAGATGCACAACTGAGCCACCAGATGCCCCTTTGAGCATTGTTTAACAGGCTTTGTATGACAATAAATTGTCCTTTCTTTGGGATAAATGCCACAGTGTGCAACTACTTAGTCACACGGTAAGCATATGTTCAGTTTTGCCAGAAAATACCATAGGTTTTTCTGGTCTGGAGTAGTTGCATTATTTTGCATATTCAACAGCAATATATAGATCCAGTTCCTCTGCATTCTTGCCACAATGTGTGTGTGTGTGTGTGTGTGTGTGTGTGTGTGTGTGTGTGTGTGTGTGTGTTTAATTTAGCTATTGTCATATAATTGTAATGATATCTATTGTGGTTTTAATTTGCATTTCCCTAAGAGCTGATGAACACCTTTTAATGTGAATTAATGTGAATGTAAACAGTGTATCTCTTTTAATGGAATGTCTGTTAATGCCCTCTGTCTGTTTCTAACTGGATTGTTTTTGTTTGTGTGTTGGCTGAACTGTTGAGTTAGAAAGTTCTTTATTCTAGATACCGATCATCTGTCAGATATTTTAATTTCAAACATTTCTTCCAAGTCTCTATCTTGTCTTTTCCTTTTCTTAAAAAGGACTTCTCCAGAGAAAAGGCTTTTAAATCAATGTGGTCCAATTTTTTAATTAGTTTTCCCTTTTATAAATGATGTTTCTGCTGTCAAAACCAGGAGTGCATCACCTATTCATGGTCCTGAAGATTTTCTCCTACATTTCTTTTTTCTAACAGGGTCATATTTTACATGTAAGCTCCTGATGCACTTTGAGTTACTTTTTGCAGATGGTGTGAGAATTAGTTTGAGGTTTATATTTCTTTTAAGTTTTTGTCTACTGGATGCCCAGTATCTCCAGCACCATTTGCTAAAAGCAGCTTTTCATTTTAGTGAATTATTCCATTATGTTGAATGTCAAATCAATGTTGAATAATAATGGTAGTAATGATACACCTATCTTTTTCTTCTAAAAAAAGAGCTTAATATTTCTATATATCTTAATATGTCATTATTGAATAAAATAATTTTTCTAGAATTTTAGTAAGGAATCTCTACCTTTCTTAGGTAATGTTTTTATTACTATGTCAGTTTGAATTTTTATTTGAAATTATTACTATATCATTATACAGTTTCAGCCTCTTACATATAAACATTTTCCCCTTTTAATGCATTGATATAAAAGTTGTATAAATGAAATTCCGAATTTCAGCCACTTTCTATCTCTATAACAAAGCTCAATTGGCCAAGTGAATTATTATTATTATATACTGCTAGGTTAATATGCAAAATCTTTACTTAAATGTTTAGATCACTATTGATGAATGAAATGAGATGACCCATTGTTTTTCCATTTTGTGTCATACAAATCAGTTAACAGTTGAATATTTGTATTAAATATTTTTGAACTTTTATTCTCTGACCTTCAGTAAATTAATATATTTAATAACAATTATTCTTTTTTAATTTATTTTTTTTACAATTTATTTTGAGAGAGAGAAAAAGAGCAAGTGGGGGAGGGGCAGATAGAGAGGGAGGCAGACCCAAGCAGGTTCTATGCTGTCAGGGCAGAGCTCGATGCAGGGCTTGAACTCACAGAACTGTGAGATCATGACCTGAGCCAAAATCAAGAGTTGGACGCTTAACCAACTGAGCCACCCAGGTGCCCCATAGGAATTTTTCTTTTAACTGCAATTGAACCTGGAGTTTATTTTAAAATCAACTTATCAAAGTAATTCAAATTATTGTAATTAATCTTTCTTTTAAACAATAATCAGAGAGAGAGAGAGGTGTGTTTTAAGGATTACTTTGGTTTCCATCATTACTTAGAAAATGAACTATATACTTCTTTTTTCCCCTTTATTTGTTTATTCCTTTCTTTAAATTTACCTTAGCTTCCAGGCACAATCCCTAAGGTCTCTTGAATTCTTTTCAGTCCTGGAATAAAGACATCTTCCACCTATAAACTTCTCAAACTCACTTCTATACTCCATCTCCTCTCTCTTCAAGTATCTTCATAATATTTTGGGGTGTTATTCTTTTAAAATTAATATTCCTCTTTACAAATGCCCTCCAAACCCTATTGGGTATCTTCATTCCACAGGGGAAACTGAGCTGAGTAAGGTTAAATGTGACAAAGGTCTACGCGATTAGTAAGAGGCAGGACTGAAACTGGAATCTGTATCTTATCTTTCCAACTTACTCAAGTTATACTGTCTCTCAAAATAAGTTTTATTTCCTCATCCTCTTCAATACTGTATCAGTTAGATCTTTTTTTAAAAAAAAAGATGATACACAATTATATAAATGTTATTTTAATATCCTTAATGTCTTTTACCCACAAGAACCCTTGTTCAAATTGAAATTCAACTACTTAGCATACCCTCCCCAGAACTTACTAGAATTCCTTTCTAGTCCAACTTATCTGAGAAAGTACCATTGCCACAGTCCTTCTCTTTTCTCAGAGAGAGTGATACCACAGCACTCACTAAAAAGTAGGGTTTTCTGTTTGTTTTCTTCAAGACATTGGCCTATAACATGTCAGGAAATTTCCAGCTTAACCCTCTGCTCACTGTTGCATGCTATTTAGTGTTACAACTTCAGGAGCATTTCCAACCACACCCCATCAGCACACATTTATAACCCACATTAGTATCTGATTTCTTAGGAACCTGATTTATGTTAGAATGGTCCAGAGAAATCTTATTATTTCACACATTTTAACAATTGTCTCTGTATGTGAACACAAAGCCCACACTTTGCAACAAAGAATCATGGACAACACGCATTCGTGCTGATCATTCACAAGGAACACTGAGAAGCTAAGTCAGAAGGAAAATGGTAACAGAATATAAATAATTTTAAGAGATGACTTCCTCATGTAAAACTTCTTTCTTAATACATTTTCATAAAACAAAATTCTGAAATCACTACCTGTTCCTAAGATAAAAAATATTACTTAATATCCACACGTCTCATAGCCCTTATTTTTCACAAATAAAGTACTGGGTCACATAACTCTAGTTACTTTGCCACTAAATAGGAGCTACCTCTCTAATGTGTGCATGCATGTATGTGTGTGTGTATGTGTGTGTGTGTGTAAACATGTGTGCAAGTCTGTAAACCTAATATATGTTAACAGTTGCTAGTAAAATGCTAAGTACTGGTTAACCAAGTAGGACCCTATGATTATAGTTATAATTATGAAGAGCAGCACAAAAATGCACTGAGACACAAGGGATAACCAAAATCACAACAGGACAGGGGAACAGAGGAGTGAGGGGGTAAGTAAAATAGGTAAAGGGGAACGGCAGAAATAGGCTTCTAGTCATGGTATGAATAAGGCCCAGGAATAAAAAGCACAGCATGAGAGTGATGCCTTGGTGGCTCAGTTGGTTAAGCATCTGACTTTGGCTCAGGTCATGATCTTGTGAGTCGTGAGTTCAAGCCCCACGTCAGGCTCTTTGCTGACAGCTCAGAACCTGGAGCCTACTTTGAATTCTGTGTCTCCCTCTCACTGCCCCTCCCCTGCTTACACTCTGTCTCTCAAAAAGCAAATAAACATTGAAATTTTTTTTTCAATTAAAAAAAAGCACAGCATGAAAAATAAAGTCAATGATATTGTAGTAGGGATGTAAAGGGACAGATGGTAGCTACATCAGTGGGGAACACAGCATTATATAGAAACTTGTCAAATCACAAAGATTTACTTCTGAAACTTATGTAACCTTGTATGTCAACTATTCTCAAATAACAAAGGAATTAGAAACATAGTAATCATTTGTTAAATTGTTACAAGATACAGAATCTTAGCTAAAATACTCAGCTTTGGCAACATGAATGCAATGACAGAACTGACATAAAATAATTCATATCATGTTCTTTTTTCTGCTCTAGTCTGTCATTCAAGATCATAGACGGCTACCGGTATGTGTGTGCTTTCTTCCAAAAATCCAATCTTGCTTTTTAAATGGCCCTTTGGAATAAGTTGACTGCATAATCTTAGAAGAGAAAACAAAGTTCTTTAGTACTGGATTGAAGAAAAACTAATTTATGACTTTCAGTTCTTGGTTTCTCTTTATAGAAACCAATTGTGTTACTTTTTATCTAGTTTACTCTCCACATCAGAGGTTCAGAAATGTTTCTTTTAATTGAAATCCTATTTGAAATAATTTCCTGTTAAAATACTAATAAAAAGGAAAATCTACTCTGGCAGTTACTCAGAATTACCCATGAGAATTACAAAGCCATTTTCCTTTTCTGTTCTTGTGACTCTCTCTTCTCTCCAGATGACCAGTGTACCACCACCTGCATTTCCCACCACGCTGTTTAAATCTCTATTTAGTCTTACAGGTTATTCTCATTCTCTGTGTTTAGTGTCAATCAGTTCGGGCTACTCTTTTGGTGCATTTCAATGTGAAACATGGGTAAATTTTTAAAGTTCATTGAAAGGATAATATCCCTTCCACACCTCCTTATAAAACTAGTTGAAAACACAGAATAAAAATCATTAGAGTCATTGCTAAATTCCAGACCTAGACAAAATATCTGTTGTTTGTACATTTCCTAACCAGTCGACAGAATTTAAAAGTTTTGTTTTACCACCTAACAGCTGTAGCATTACTTACCCTCTTACTTTCTAGTTTTCCCCCATTCTTTTCTTTCATTAGGATGCTGAAACACTATACAGCAGACTAAATGTTGTCAAAATTTATGTCATTTGAGATCAGATACACAATCCCAAATTCTTTTTAAAGTGTCCTCATTCATTACCCAGAAAATGAATAAACATTTACTAACTCTCAGTTAAAGAATTAGATAGTTCATAATGTAAATTTGATGAAAAAAAGAACACATTATTAGAACAGGAAAAAAAATCACAAGATGTGTCACAAGTTACACCTATTGCTTTTTTTAAATAAATGTATTTACATAAATAAATACATGAAAATCATTAGGCAAAATATTCAATTCACTTAAAGTCAGTCACTGTCATTATTATGATTGAAACATTAACATGTATAAGTCCAAAAAAAAATAAAAACAAAATGTATTGGTTAATAAGAAGTACCTTTAAAATTTTCAATTTCAGGGGGCACCTGGGTGGCTCAGTTGGTTGATCATCAGACTTCGGCTCAGGCCATGATCTCAGTTTATGAGTTTGAACCCCATGTCAGGCTCTGTGCTGACAGTTCTAAACCTGCTTCAGATTCTGTCTCCCTTTCTCTCTGCCCCTCCTCTGATCACACTCTGCCTCTGTCTCTCTCAAAAATAAGTAAAAACTAAAAAAAAATAAAAATAAAAATAAAAATTTTGGAACCTAAAAATTTTTTTTGTTCTTTCGGAATATCTTCACCTCTCACAGTTGTTTCCCTAAGCAAACATGTTTCAAAATGTATATTCTCAGATCTATTCTACCAAAAGTACAGTTGAGTTTCTTCTAGTAATTCATGAAAAAAAAAAAAAAGATAAAATGTTCATTTCATTCAAAGGTCTATTTTGGAGGAAGGACACTGAACTATGTTGAATCCATGAAGTCAAAAATATGAATCACAAATAATACATTATTCTTTTCAGTGAAGGACACTTCAAGCAGCTTGTCTCTTACTACTGTGAACATCAATTCATCCACTGAAGCAGAAGCACCAAAAAAAAAAAAATAGTGCATCACATAACACCTGTTTTATGGTCCCAGAAAACGACCTCTGTTCCTTCTAGCATGCCAGGAATTTACTTCCAGATCTCTTTCTTTTGCCTTTTCTTATTCTAACATCTTGTGGCAATAGCTAAGTTTCTTGAACAAAGAGGCCAGTCAATTCCTCATTAATTTTAACATCTAGAACTACTTTTGAATCAGATTAACCTGGTATCTTATAAAGTCTACTAATATAAACTCTTCTAATTGAATTTATTCCCTAATCCAATTATGTTCCAATGACTGTTTGTTCCTTCTTGAGTCTATTTCTAGCATGTGGCTTTCATGTAGAAAGCCATATTATTATTATTTTTTTTATTTTTTAAGATGTTTATTTAGTTTTTGAGAGAGAGAGAGAGAGGGGGGGGGGGAGGGAGAGAAAGAACATGAGCAGGGTAGGGACAAGAGAGAGGGAGACACAGGATCCGAAGCAGGCTCCAGGTTCTGAGCCCAACGCGGGGACTCAACCTCAAAGACCACGATATCATGACCTGAGCCTAAGACACACACTCAACCAATTGAGCCACCTAGGTGCCCCAGAAAGCCATATTATTTTTAAAATACATATTAAAAATCAGCTATGTGAAAAGTTACCAAACTATGACCAAAGCTGTGTCTATACTGAATAGAATGAAGAAGACAGCTGATAAATAAGATAATCCATATTTATTTATGTGTCTCCTTCTTCCCCATCCCCACCCTGCCCCTTTTACCATACATGGAAGGGATTTTAAGGAATTTTACATTAACTATGAAATACAAGTACAATTGCAAAAAATTTGCCTCCTATGATGCATTCACCTTTTCTAAGGTTCCCAACACAGTTTTGGACCTATTCTCCCATTCTCTGTTCTCAAACAAGAAAAAGCAATAAGGCTTCAAGAACAGTCATTAGAGCTAGGAGGTTGTAATCTAGTTCTATTCCACCCTTGATTAGCATGTATTCCCATGGCATTAGCACTCAGTCTATTCAGGTATCAGTTTCCTCTTTGTAAAGAGAAAAGGTTGGGGCAAATGACACCACTGTCAGGTGTATTCTAGAAAGTCCTTAAGTTCTCTTAGGACAGAGATTGGAAGGGGAAGGACAGGGGTTACATGGTCAGAACTCTAAAATCAGAACGGCTCTGCTTTAGCATATTTTTGACCTCTTCATATATAATTGGAAATACTATGCATACACACTGGCATGCACATACACACACATGGCCTATGAAGCAGCTTGCATCTCTGAGATCCCCTAGTTTCTGTTACATTTTGCTCAACTTTCTCTTGTTTTCAGCAGAGACTCTAAGTGCTCATCAAATAAAGAATGTATTTCCAGGTTCTGAAGGACTTATTAAATGCTACCTCAAAACTGTCATCTCTTGAATAAATAAACCAAGAGCTTTAGGATTTACTCATAGGTTTAATTAGTCAAATTGGTCAATTATTCAAAATGCTAATCATTCTCAAACCTCTTTTTGAGACCTTTTTCAAATTAACATCTCCTGAATTTGAGTAGAAAAGCTAAATATGAGAAATATACTTGAACAAAGCCTTTTCACAGTTGAGAAAATTATGCAATGATGCGCTCTCTCTCTCTCTCTCTCTCTGAAATAATGTCTTTTTTTTTTTTTTTTAACCCTGAAGTGCTATGGTTCTACTTTGAGCCCTTGGGCTCCTCTATAGACGTGTTTAAGTTCTTCTCTCAGGTACACTGTTTATTCCAGTTACATAACTGTGAGTACCTTTTGATTTCCTATCTTTATCTACACAGTATAATTTGTGAACAACTAGTGAAAATGGGTCCTAAACTCAAATTATATACACAATACTATGACAGCATTGTCTTCCCCTTACACTGGGTTGAAATTTTCACCCTTGGTACAAAACCAATGCAGGGTGCAATTCTGAGCACTTTATCGTTAGCCAACACTATTACTTCCACATGTGCTCAATTAAAAAAAAATTCAGTTTCACTTGAGAATTTCTTGATACAGTTATAAAAATGATAATTGTATTCAGTATCACTATTAAGATCTTTTTTTTTAATTTTTTTAACATTTTATTTTTATTTTTGAGACAAAGAGAGACAGAGCATGAACGGGGGAGGGGCAGAGAGAGAGGGAGACACAGAATCGGAAGCAGGCTCCAGGCTCTGAGCCATCAGCCCAGAGCCCGACGCGGGGCTCAAACTCACGGATCGCGAGATCGTGACCTGAGCTGAAGTCGGAAGCTTAACGGACTGAGCCACCCAGGCGCCCCTATTAAGATCTTTTTAATATCTGTGTAGTAAACCTGAAGTACACAAAAACAAAAATAGGGGTACCCAGTTGGCTCAGTCGCTTAAGTGTCTGACTCTTGATGTCCGCTCTGGTCATGATCTCATGGTTTGTATGATCAAGCCCAGCACTGGGCTCTGCGCTGACAGGGCAGAGCCTGCTGGGATTCTCTCTCTTTCGTGTCTCTCTCTGCCTATCCCCTGCTCTCTATCACACTCTCTCTCTAGAAATAAATAAACTTAAAAACAATGAAAACAAAAACACTTCCATTGTGCATCAACTTGGAAGTTGTCTCAAGGAAAAACATCTTGGCAGCAGCTGGTTGTGCTCAACTAACCACTTTTTTTTTCTTCATGTAACATGAATTTAATGGAAGTAATGAATAACAATGACTTCAGATTAAAATATAGGTTTCATTCACTGTCTGAAAGTAGACCATCCCTATGAAAACTTTGTAAGCTGAAACGGTGTAAAAGCAAAGAGCATCCCCTGCCTTCTGAGACATCACATTATACCACTTCCACTTTTATTGAAGTCCTACATCACTATCTGTTTTTGCTAACCAAAAGAAATCCAAAGGGGATTTGCACTTCTACACTGTACTAATGTAAATTTTTTCACAAAAACAAAGTCACACAATGCCAACTTTCAGAGAGTAAAGGATACCTGTGTCTGGCAAATGTTTGCCTTCAAAATGAAATGAACCTCTCATATAAAGCACACATGTATGCACGTACACACACACACACACACAAAAACCAAACACAAGTGGCTGTTACAAATTATAAAATTTAAACTTTCAAGCAAATATTTGCATTTTGGAAGGGTTGTCCTCTCCCTTGAGTGTGAAAGCTTCCCAAAACTTTTCTAGCGAGATTCATAAGTTGTACCATCAGTGATGTTAACTATGTTTTTGTTTTGTTTTGATTTTATGTTATAGAACAAACCCCACCAACATTTGGAAAATTGGCATAACTCAGTGAACTCATATTTTGCAAAAGTCCAAGGCACAATGCTTAGAATCATGCATAGGTAAGAGATCCTTTTAAAGTAAAAGGTGACTGATGGGTTTAAATGTAGCAAAGTACTGATATTTTATTGACGTATTTTCAGATTCCACATGGCAACTAACCTTCAAGAATCAATCATTTGTTAAGTTTTCAGGAAGGGTCAAACAAGGACATCTACAATTATGTAAAAGCTATTAAACTACATCTTTCATTTCTAACTAGTTATGAGGCCATGATTCTTCATATATGTCAACCAAAACAACCTACTGCAAAAGAATTAACACAGGGCACATATGAAAATCCTAATGTCTTTCATCCAGGCATTAAACAAATTTGCAAAAAATAAAAAATAATGCTGTTATATTTTTTGTTTGTTCTGAAAAATATAGCTATTTTTATTACATGTTATGTATATTTACATGTATAGTTTTATCATTGCCATTTTATGTGAATTAATCAATTTAGAAAAAAACCTCAGCAATTAAATTTTATTTTCTAACTCAGTAAATGTTGACAGAATTCAAAAGCCCAAAAAGAATTTTTTGGGTCCTCAAAAATCTGTTAGAATGCCCTACACTAAGCTCTACTGTGTGTACTTCATTATGTATTTTATTAAGTTTATTTTAGCCTATATTTCAAACTGCTAAGTTTATAGTACATAATATTCTAGGTCTCTACTGTTGTGCATTTTCTTTTTAATTTGATGATATAATTAGATTTAATGAGTGTGCTCTATTGTATTTCGTCTTCACAAACTTTCACAAAATACTTCTCTTACATTCTCTAATTTGTAATGCAAGAGGGACTAAATGGATAAATTTGTCACTGGTCAACATTTACTGGTATAGTAAGTGTAGGGAATTGTGTAGGTGATAAAGTTATAAACTCTATGCTTGAAGGCTTCAAATATAGTAAGGAACTCAGGTTAATCACAGACAGACGCCAATGCACATGAAAACCACACCAGCAGAATTTGTCAACAAAGCGATATCAACGAACATGGAGGAGTAGGCAGCTCTAAGAGGCTGTTTCCTCACAGAAACATTTTAAAAAAAGAAGAAGAAGAAGCAAAACTGTCAGAATAAGCTTTTTCAGAACTCTGGAAAAGAGTCAGAGGTTCACAACAACCTAGCAAACACGGCATCAAGAAAAAGGGAACTTAAAAACAGTAGAAAAGCATTGTGGCGGGGCGCCTGGGTGGCTCAGTCGGTTAAGCGGCCGACTTCGGCTCAGGTCATAATCTCACAGTCTGTGGGTTCGAGCTCCACGCCGGGCTCCGTGCTGACAGCTCAGAGCCTGGAGCCTGTTTCAGATTCTGTATCTCCCTCTCTCTCTGCCCCTTCCCTGTTCATGCTCTCTCTGTCTCAAAAATAAATAAACGTTAAAGAAAAAAGAAAAAGAAAAAAATCTTAAAAAAAAAAAAAAAGAAAAGCATTGTGGCATTTTTCTTTGGCATTACTCCAAACCCTTCCCTGGCTCAGTGGTGATCTTTAAGTTAACAGTCTGAATGTAGAGTATGGGACCCCGGTCCCTGGGTTCTGGAGGAAGCAGAGTAGATGCTTTCTCAAAACACTTTTTGTCTGCTCTGACCTGCCTGGGGTTCCCTGAAGGACTGACCTGGGGTATTTATTTTTCTTACACCTGATCCAGAAAACTCAGCACAGAAAATCAGCGGATATTCTCAAAAACATTACAAGACAAATGAATAAGCCTGGCTGCCTGGGGAAAAAAGATACAGTTAAGGCCTAAAATATAGCATTCAGGCTAGAGAAGGAAGCTGGGAAGAGCTTTCCTTTGAGTAATTAGACACTGAAGTGTCTACATATACTGGGAAATTCAGAAAAACACATGCATGCCCAGGGCAGGATGCATGTTCAAAAAAAGACCTGAGAAGACCCTGGGTTTTGCCTCCAGCTAAACTCTAGGCTTAATACAAACAGGAAATGAAGGCTAAGGCAGAGCTACAAATAAATACTGAATAATTGCCCCATCACAGAACTAATCTGAAAGAATGGGAGAGTTTATTTGGATCCTAGCATTCAAGGAATTCTTTGTAAAAATACTAGCCGAACACAAGCTAAAGGAATAGAAACTTCAGAGACCACATATGACAGAGAACACTGACTTTTCAAAATACATCCAAAAAGTCAACTAAACAACCACAAAAACAGCTACAGCCTACAGCATATAACAAAAATATGCTCTGAAGAGTTGAAAAAATCATGTATCAAGTGTTCCAGGGGCACCTGGGTGGCTCAGTTGGTTAACCATCAGATGTCCTGATCTCGCAGGCTGTGGCTCAAGTGCCTAGAGCCTGCTTTGGATTCTGTGTCTCCCTCTCTCTTTGCCCTCCCTCACTCATGCTCTGCCTGTCTGTCTGTCTCTCTCTCTCAAAAATTAAAAAAAAAAGTGTTCCACATTATCAAAATCAAAATGTATAGTTTTTAATACAAAATTTAAATCATGAAAAGAATCAAGATACTACAGTCCATTCACAGAAGAGATTAACAGAAATTTCCCCTGAGGAAGCACAGAAAAGACACTTATTAGACAGAGTTTAAATCAATTGTCTTAAATATACTCACAGAACTAAAGGAAACTCTGGACAAAGAGCTAAAGGAAACCAAGAGAACAATGTGCGTGTGTGTGTGTGTGTGTTTGTGTGTGTGTGTTTGTGTGTGGAGAGGGAGAGAGAGAGAGAGAGAGAGAGACAGAATACCATTTAAGAGAAAGAATTTTTTTAATCCACAGACATTCTAAAGCTGAAATGCACCACAATGGAAATTAAAACTTTCTAGAGGTTTCAAATAGAAGATATGAGGAGACAAAGGAAAGAATCAGTGAACTGGAATTTAGGTTAACTGAAATGATATAGCCTGGGGAACACAAAGAAGAAAATAGACCAATAACACCTAAGAGACATGTGGAATTCCATTAAGCATATCACCCTATGAGCAAAGGGAGTCCAAAAGGGAGAGGAACGAAAGGAAAGAAAGAATACTTGAAGAAATAATGGCCAAATATCTGCCAAATTTGACAAAAATACATGCACTTATATGCTCGAGAAGCTTAAAGTCTCCAAAAAGGACAAACACAGAGAGATCCAGGCTGAGACATATTATAATCAAATTGTCAAAGCAAAGGACAAATATACAATCTTGAAAGCAGCAAGAGAGAACCAAATTGCATACAGGGGATCTTCAATGTGTTTAACAGCAGATTTCTGGTCAAAAACTATGTTGCCAGATGGGAATGAAACAGCATTATGAAGGTGCTGAAAGAAAAAGCTGTCAACCCAAAATTCTATATCCTGCAAAACTATCCTTCAAAATTGTGTGAGAGAAACTAAAACCTCCCAAGATTAACAAAATCTGAGAGGTCACAACAAGTATATTTGGCATCCAGGAAATGTTAAAGGGATTCCTTTAGGATGAAGCAAGAGGGCAGTAGTAACTTGAGGTCAGGTTAAAAAATAACTCCAGTAAAGGTAACTACATAGTTAAATATAAAAGCGAAAATTGTTGTATATTAGGTTTGGAATGTCTCTCTATATTTCTTATATGATTTAAAAGACAAATGCATGAATAAATAACTAAAAATCTATGTTAAAGGGTGCAGAATGTATAAAATATGTAATCTGCAATAAAACCAATATGAGGGAAAGCGAAGCCATATAAAAATACAGTTTATGTAAGCTATTGATGTTGAGTTGGCATCAATTCAAAATAATTTGTATAAATTTATTTATAGTCATACCAAAGGTAACCATAAGAAAATCTAAAAAAATAAAATAAAATTCAAAAGAGTAAAGCAAATATCAATCAAAGACAAAAGAAGGTAGTATTGGAGGACCTAAGAAACACAAAAGGTAAAATACATAGACAAAATAAATGGTAAAATTGAAGAAGTAATTCCTTTGTTGCAATTATTTTAAATGTAAATGAATTAAACTCTCTAAACAAAAGGCAGAGAACAGCAGAATTGAATTGAAAAAAATTGTTATGCTTACTTTAGATCCAAAGACAAAAATAGGTTGAGGGTGAATGGATGGATTAAGATATTCCATAGAGACAGTAAATGAAAGAGAGCAGAAGTGGCTCTACTATTATCACAAAAAATAAACTATGTCAAAAATTGTTGTGGCAAATAAAGACATCACATATTGAAAACTGTTATACCCAAAAGTTATAACAAGAACAATGATACCAGAGCCAAATAACAGAATCACAAATTATGTGAATCAAATGTCAACAGAAATGAAGAAATAGGTCTTCAAAGGTGATTAGAGATCTCAATAGCCCACTTTCAAGAATGTATACAAAGTTTAGACTGAAGATTAATAAGAAAATATAGGACTTAAACAACACTATTAATAAGGAGACATTTTAAATATATACGTTGTGTGTGTTATAAAAATCTTATATATATGTATATATATATAAACATATATACATTATTTTCAATACATTATTTTAAAGTACATGGAATATTCTCCAAGACAAGCCATATTTTAGACCATAAAACAAGTCTCAATAAATTTAAAAATATTGAAATCATTCAGTGTCTTCTCTGAATTCAGTAGAATGAAACTAGAAATCAATAGCAGAAAGAAAACTGGAAAATTCACCTATATAAGGAAATTAAACAACACACTCTTAAGAAGAAATATTTCAAGGGAGAAATCTAAAGGGAAATTAGGAAATACTTTGGAACAAATGAAAATGAGAATGCAATATACCAATACTTAATGGGATGCAGTGAAAACATTTCTCAAAAGGATATTTATAGCCAGAAACATCTCCATTAAAAAAGAAAGAAGTTAAATCAGTGACCTAACTTTACACAAAAAGAAGTGGGGGGGGGGGGTAGAAAGAGCAAAACAATAGAGAGAATCAACAAAATAAAAAGTTGTTCCTTTAAAAAGATGAACAAAACTGACATATATTTGTCTGACAAAGAAAAAAATAACATGCAAACAATGTCAGATATGAAACTGGGAGCGTTCCCTTCCAATTTTACAAAATTGAAAAGGATTGTGAGAGAATACAATGAATGATTGATTGCATACCAACAAATCAGATAACCTGATAAAATGAGCACATTTCTAGAAACACACAAACTACCAGACTGACTCAAAAGGAAACAGAAACTCTGTATAGATTTAAAACAAGACGTTGAATCAGTAATGCAAAACTTCCCGATAAAAAATATACACAGGAGTAGATGACTTTCCTTGTGAATTCTACAAAACATTTAAAAAATTAACATCAATGCTTCTCGAACTTTTCTAAAAACCCAAAGAGGAGGGAATACTTACTGATTTCCTCTGTAAAGTTAGAATTATCCTGATCCAAATCCAGAAAGACAACATAAGAAAGGACAATATATCAATATTCCTTATAAACATAGATGCAAAAATGCTCAATGCAATTCCAGCAGGGAATGATAGAATTTTTTTCAATTAACAAATCAAATATTTTAGCATATCAAAGGATTATGTATCATTAATGAGACAGATTTACCCCAGGAATATAAGGGTAACTCAACAAAACAAGATCAACCATGTAACAACACATAATAGGGGGGGAAAAAGGAGAAACACAATAATCTGAATTGATGTTAAAATGCATTTGACAAAATCCATCACTCTTTGTTTATGAAAATATTAAAAAAAAAAAAACCTAGGAATAGCAGGAAACTTCCTCAACATGAAATAGGTCATCTATGAAAAACCCAGAGCTAAGACAATAGTCAATGATGAAAGGCTGAAAGCTTTAGCCCTATGATCAGAAATGAGAAAAGGATGTTCATTTTTCATTGCTGTTATTCAACATTATACTAGAATCCAGCCAGAATAATTAGACAAGGCAAAGAAATAAAATGGAGTGAATTTAGAAAGGAAAAAAAAAGAAACGATATTCGCAGAAAAGCCCAAAGAGTCTTTAATAACCTACCAGAGCTAAAAAGTTAATTCAGCACAGTTAAAGGGTACACAATCAACACTCAACAATTAGTTGTATTTGTATACACCAGGACTGAGCAATCCAAAAAAAAAAAAAAAGAAAGAAAGAAAGACAGAAAGAAAGAAAAAATTAAAAAGGATATTAAACAATCAATTCTATTTACTCTAACATCCAAAAGAATAAAATACTTGAGAATAAATTTTACCAAAGAGTTAAAGGTTTGCACATTTAAAACTACAAGGTATTGCTGAAAGAAATCAAAGACATAAATAGAAGGACAATTTGTGTTTGTCACTTGGAAAACTAGTATTTCTAAGATGGCAGTATTACCCAAAGTGATTCACATATTCAACACAATCACTATCAAAACCCCAACTGTTTAATTTTGCAGAAATGGAAAAGTCAATCTTTAAATTCATATAGAATTGTAAGGAGTTTTGAATAGCGAAACAATTAAAAAAAAATAGTTGGACCATTCATACTCTCATTTGAAAACTTACTCCAAAGCTACAGTAACCATAACAGTGTGATGTGGGCACAAGGATAGACACATTGAACAATAAAATTGCACATCCTCAAGTAAATTCATATTATCTATAATCAATGATGATCAACAAGGATTAAAAAAAAACATATGGTGGAGATAAAAGAATTTCTTCAACAAAAGGTGTGAAGAGAAATTTAAGTTACGTAAAAAATGAAGTTGAATTCCCTACTTCATACCATATGCCAAAATTAACTCAAAACCAATCATTGATCTAAAGAGATAATTTAAAAATCATAACTCTCTTAAAAAATAACAGTAACTCCTTATGACTTGGATTTTGCAATGGATTCTTGGATATGATACTAAAAAGCATGAGAAACAACCAAATATACTGACTCCATCAAAATTAAGAACTTTGAATCTCTAAAACATTATGTTAAGTCAAAAAGTCAGACACAAAACATCATATATTTTTTGGTCACACTTACATGAAATGTTCACAATAGGTAAATCTGTAGAGACCAAGAGCAAATTGGTGACTGCCAGAAGATAGAAGATGAAAATGGGGAGTAACTGCTTACCGGGCATAAGGTTTCCTTTTGTGGTGATACAAATATTTTCCAATTTTATGCAAGTAATGGTTGTACACATTGTGAATGTAGTAAATGCCATTCACAGTAAATAGATCGTTCACTTTATCTTTTTTTAAGTTTATTTATTTATTTTGAGAGAGTGTGAGCAGGGGTGGCATAGAGAGACAGAAGAAGAGAGAAATTCCCAAACAGGCTCCGTGCTGTCAGCACAGGGCCTAACTCAGGGCTTGATCCCACAAACTGTGAGATCATGACCTGAGCCAAAATCAAAAGTCAGACACCAACTGAGCCACCCAGGTGACCTGGATTGTTCACTTTAAAATTGATAGTTTCAAATGTGAATTTCATTTTTATTTCCAGCAGGCTCCATGCCCAACGTGGGGCTTGAACTCATAACCTTGAGATCAAGAGTCACATGCTCTACTGCCTGAGTCAGCCAGGCACTCGCTCCGAGAATTGCACTGTAGTAAAATAAAAATTGTTCTCAACACCAGGCTTTGAGTCAAAGAATAAAGATAATGAATGTGATTGGGAGAGACAAGATAATTGGAGCAAGAAGAATTCCTAAATGTTGAATTATAATCTATGCAAAAAAGTATTCTTGGGGCGCCTGGGTGGCTCAGTCAGTTGGGTGTCCGACTTCGGCTCAGGTCACGATCTCACAGTCCAAGAGTTTGAGCCCCATGTCGGGATCTGTGCTGACAGCTCAGAGACTGGAGCCTGCTTCAGATTCTGTGTCTCCCTCTCTCTCTGCCCCTCTCCACTCAGGCTCTGTCTCCCTCTCAAAAATAAATAAACATAAAAAGAATTAAAAAAGAAAGTATTCTTACTGGCCTTGTTCTCCTAATGTTACATAATTACAGATAATGTCCCAGGAAAAGCAAGGTGAGCTGTGAATCTAGGATCACAGACCTTCTATGCCATATTCAAAGTGAGAATTGTAATACAGAGATTTAAGGAAGTCTTCCATATGAATAAAGATGTTTCCCAAGTCTCACTTTAATAATTCCAGTTTTTCTAGAGTTTATTCAAATGGACCCTACACTTAGTAGAACAATCTTAGAACAAGAGAAATATTGGTGAAAACAGGCCAAAGCTATGAATATTCACTGAAATGTTTCAACTAAATTTTCACTTTTATGAACAAAGGCATAAATTGGGATATTAGTTTAAAAGGCTATTTAATTAAGGTTTTTATTTGTCTGTTTTTTTTCATTTGTTTTCACAGAGTCTCCTCTCACACCTAATGAATGAACTCTAGGATGGGAGATCTTAAGTTACAGTTCAAACACAGAGAACTGGATGTTAAAGTCCCTGGCAAATAATTGCAGATTAAAAAAAAGAACGTTGTCTTCTTTTTTCCCCCAGGGGGATAAGCAGTTGAATGCAACTCCCTCCTTTAAAGAAACTTTGCTTCTGAGGGATCAGGCTGCCTTGTTCCCCCCATTTTTAGAGGCCAGGCTATCAATTTCTAAAACTTATATTTCAAAGAAAAAATATAACAAAATATTTAAAGTTGTACAGTGACATATAAATAATTGTTATACGATGTGGTTTAGAAAAGAAAGTGGGCACTTATATTTTATCATGGATATTGAGGTTCCAATAAAATATAATAGCTGAAAAAAGAATTTATACAGAATTGACATGCATAATTTTCTTTTTCTTTTCTTTTTAAAGGAATCTGTCAGGTTTTTTTTAAATGTTTTTATTTTTGGGAGACAGAGAGAGATACAAAGTGTAAGTGGAGCAGGGGCAAAGAGAGAGGGAGACACAGAATCTGAAACAGGCTCCAGGCTCTGAGCTATCAGCACAGAGCCTAATGCAGGGCTCAAACTCATGAACTGCAAGATCATGACCTGAACTGAAGATGGACGTTTAACTGACTAAGCACCCAGGTGCTCCTGACATGCATAATTTTCAAATGCTTACTTCTGCACTTCCTTCCCATTTACCCCTTGTCTACCCCAGCTTATTCCTTCTCTGCCGTGCACTCCCTTTAAGGCAGGTACAGAATCAATTCACTTATTTAAAAAAATCAGGGGCAGAATAAAGCAGAACTCATTTTTCTCTTTCTTTTCTGACATGTTTCTTGCCTATACTTGCCATGGGTGCAATAATATATCTTAACCTATATTCAAAGGTTAAGACACCAGCTAGAGCCGAAAAGCCCTGGCATAAGTGATCCAGCTTTTCCATGTTCCAGTCCTATGAGAGATAATTTACTGTAACCTGTAAGACTCAACTGAATAATGTAGAAGAGGCATAAATTAAACGTATCTATTTCACATTAGTAGTGTGAGGATAAATAAAATAGTACATGCAAAGCACTTAGTGCAATATCTGGCTTGTAACAAGCAGATAATAAATGTAGCTTGTTAAAGCAGATTCTCTTCTGACTGATAAAATTGAACACATCATAATTTAAACTAAATCCATTATTTATCTGATTAGACAATATAAAAAGATGAGGCTAAGAAATCAAATTTGACTTAAAAATAGAAATGTAACTGTAAAGCAAAGACAAAAAAGTATAACTACCCTTACTTTATTAATGACAGAGAAAATTATTTTCCATTCAACATCAGAGATAAATCTGTTAGAAAAGGAACAATAACCCATGTAATCCAGGGGGAAACTGCTGGAATCTGCCATTGTTTTTTCTCTGGCAGCCTGATTATGTCTGGGTAATACCATATTCAAATGGGTTCATCTGTGCTGTTCTTGGAAAAACAAGCAGAGACAATTTAGCTTATGACTATCAATACAACATATCTCCTTTTTTTTAATTCAACAAAATAAAATAAACAATTTGCATCTTGGTTGATGTTGATGTTTACAAGTGAGTAATGCAAATCTTAAAATCTGTAAAACATTATTTCCCTCTCATAAAAGCATAGTGGGATAGTTTAATTGTTGCTTTGACATTTTAAAACACAGGTCAGATGCTTAAATGACACCTTTTAAATTGCAGCTGCCAAGAGATTGCTTGCAACATAATATGACATGACATTTTAACTAACTATAACCAGGAGCGATTATTTTGGTAGAACATAATAGTAATGAGAATAAATTCATTTTGAGTTTTTGCATAACAATAACTAATCAGCTGTCACCATTCCAATAAAATACTTAATTATATCAAATGCTTTCTAGAAAATTATTTTTTTTAATAATTAGGAACAGATTAATCTTTTTTAAGCCTTCTTTCAAAGGGTCAGATAGTTCTTTTTCTAAAAACAAAAACAAACAAACAAACAAACAAAAGAAAAAAGAAAAAAGAAAAAACCTGCAGTGTAAGAAAGACAACAGGAAGAAAGAATTCTTTACCTCAGAGTCTTACCGCCCTATCAAGGCCAGGGCATGAACTTGGCAGTCTGAATTGAAGGTCAACGTAATCACATGCTCTGCTATACTTTCTCCACAAACTAGGCACCTAAGTCAAATTCTCCTGGCCTTAGCTGTATTACCTAGAAAACTGCACTTTCTCTAAGTTGGTGTATGATGAGGCATAAAGGATAGGATTATGTACTCTTTGGGGAAAAATATAGGAAAGTTGGCATTTCTTCAAAGACAAGTATGCATCCTTAAAGGTTTGCTTCTATATTTTGTTTTGTTTTTTCTGGATAACTTTGTCTAAATTTCTCTGGTTCCCTCCCTGTCCTAAATCTTGGTTATAGTGAACTCTTTGAGCCTAACTTCATGGATCAAATCCTTACCTGACATAAAGATTTACCTAACTATTAACATCACAGTGGCAGTCTCAACATGTGTAAATTCTTTCCCAACAGGGCATCTGAGCCTGGTGTAAAATCCTTACTATTAGAGATACTTCTACAAGTGAAAATAAAGGCATGTTTATAGGGTCCTAGAGGATCCCTATTAAATTCTTGTTTAACTGAGATCAAGCAGAATTCTGATGGCTTATGCATGAATGCCGATAGTTTATATGTGAATGCTTGTTTTCTTTTTTGCTCTGACAGACCTGCAAAGACCAGACGAGAATGCTCACCTAAAGAGGGTACTAAAGGAATGGGAAATTGCTTAATGAGCTACAGCTAATGATGAAGACACGATTTCAGTGCCTTACAATGTTGTCTTTAGTCAGCCATGACGGCAAATTAAGCCGATGACCCTGTTTTGACACTGACTGATTGCAGACACCAAGCAAAGGGCAACAGGCCACTTTAGCTGAAAAATTGGTAGATTATACACAGTCAACCCAGGTGGCTATCTCAATATGGCAACCAAATTGAAAGCTTAAAGAATATTCTCCAGTAAACACATTTTAACTCATAAAATGTGTCTCTCCTCTCAAAACTGGTCACAATGGGTAACTACATTCTGCAAGAAATGTTTCTGGATCATGATCATTCTCATTCTACATATTCAATATAAATATGAGGCTGCAAAATGCATGCATGGCTACATAAGACTGTTTTCCACAACTCTAAGCATGAATGTACACTCATATACTTGCACAGTATAAGTATTGATCTTACAGTTACATATTCTGAAAATAAACATGGGTGCTCTTTTAATTCAATACAAACAAAAAAAATATGTAGGCTTGATCGATGCATCTAAATAAGTCTGCCCTTTAATCAGAAAAAAAGAAGTGAATAATTTGTTCCTTTCAAAAATAGTTACTTATTAAAGAAATACTTGAATGGTTAACCCACTCTTCAAATATAATTAGGACTTCTCTTCACCAGGCAGGGAAGTTGCTGACAAGCTTGGAAATTAAGACACCTGTGTCAAATTACTTCTGTAATAAAATTTGCAATCAAACCAAAATTACAATGAACATGTGTTTCCCTGGTTATAGGCTTGCATTCCTTAGCACTTACCTCCAAAATGGGATGCTATTTTGAGCAAAATAGTTTCTAAATCATTTCTTAGACTAGATAACTTTTTGTATGCTTTCTTCCCTCTCCAATCCCCACCCAAAAAGAAAACATTAAATATTTTTTCAAAGTAGAAGAGGCTTAGTGTGAGTTCACCAGATTTTATCTGTTCCTACATTTGTCACCAAACAGACCACCATTATTTCTGTTGTTGTTACTGCTGTTATTTGATTAGATCATAGATATATGAGCTATAATAAACCTCAAAAGATCACTAGATAGTCTGGTGAACCAAAAATACCCTCTTCTTCAACCAGACACCTGATGTCAAATGAGATAAGTGATTTGCCCCAGATTCTATAGCTATAAAAGGCATATGGATTTCTGAACCCCCACTCTTACTGGAAGGATTGTTCTAGAGTCAGCCCTTAGTTCTCGAGGTCTACTATTTTGCTGAATGATTTATGGATCAATAGTTTCCCCTCATGACATGGATTCCCCTTCCTGGTTAAAAGTTTCCATCTGCTTGTGTAGTTTTCCCAGGTAATCTGGCCTTGGAGACTATTGGTGGACAAAGGGAACAACAGAAGGGGGTGTTGTATATTAACTTTCTAGTTCTGTGTTTTCCTTTGTGGTTCTATTCTAGTACAGCAGAGGGGTCTCAAACCTGACAGAAGAGGAAAGACATGATGTAATTAGAGCACTAGATTCTGACCACAGACATGCACAGGCACACACACGTGTGGAATCAAAGTCTACACTAGTGGTCTCAATGCACATTCTAGTCCTCAGAACCAGAGATTAAACAAATGCAGGTTTTTTTTTTTTTTTTTTTTTTTTTTTTTCCTGTCTCATGAGGAAAGCAAAAGCAATTCAAGGCTTTGGACTCATATCTTAGGCCACAAACTATCAGTCCTCCAGCCTTCTATTTCACTATGTTCGGTTTGAGCCCACCATGAAGGTCATGTAACTAGGCTGGTATTTACTTGTTCATAACTCAAATAAATTCCTAACCACTCTGATTACACCTATCTACTTCTTCAGTTTCTAGGATTTCCCAGGTCTCTGGTGGCTCTGAATTTGCAAACAGAGAGTGCATAACCCAGTTTAACTATTCCTTGCAGCAAAACTTTTTCCAGCGACCTGACTCCTGTTTTGTATCATTATATTCTTGACAAAAATGACCGTAAAACCCAAAGACATTTGAACATGTGATTAATCTTATACGAAATTAAGTCTTTGGGTTGAGGATTTGTGGTTGTTGTATGTGTGTAGTTAGGAAAAAGCGGGGTTGAAGGTGATGGATAGAAAGCAGGAGAGAGCAAGGCCAGCTACCCACAGCACCCAGAATGTAGTAAGAACTCCATAATTAATTACTGATGAATGAATGAATGAATGAATGAAAACACAGACTACTGAAAGACTGACTTCGATTAAATATTTAGTCCCTTTCCACCTGCCATAATTTAAACTTGAAATCACAGAAGATCCATATTCCAGAGAGATTTTTATTTTTTCTTAGACATTTCCCTCATGTAATGCAGTGTTTGGCATCATGTCTGGTGGTCAATAAGTACGGAATAATAGCAATACTAAGAGGAATAGCAACGGTGGTGCTAGATACTATTCTAAACACTTGAATTATATTATCTCATCTCTCCCTCATAATAACATTGTAAAGTTGGCACTATATGTTGTGCCCATAATACAGAAGAATGAAATGACAGACAAGGTTCAATAACTGGCTAACTTCACAAATCTAGGAGCCAGAACTCAAACCAAGGTGTGCCTTGCTCAGAGCCCTTGTTTTAATAGAGAATAAGTGCATGACAAAGTGATGCCAGCTATACTGTTTTTATACTGAACAACATGAAAAAGGTTGTGAGGAGGAAGTTTGATTTTTTCAGTGGCCAACCCAATAAGGTCTTGCTTATATCAAACATTCAAAGACCTCCAAGTATCACTATAGCCTCAGAGAGGAACAAGAAAATCTGAGAAAAGAAATCACTGGAAAAGCATACTATAATCAGATGGAAGAAAGTTCAAGAGAAACACACAGGCATGAGGGCACCAATTTCTCCATCTGGTTAAGAATCCCCAGTAGAAGACAGTACACTCAACTCATTCATTTTTTAGTAATTACATTAAAATTCTGACGCTTAAGACAAACATGATGTCAGACATAAGCTTATTCTCATTTAACAAAGATTCTTGGCATTCTGCAACAACTTAGAGCCATTACATCGCTCAATTACACTGGATTGCAGATGTATAAATGAGCCAGATAAGACAGGGTTTCTGAAGAGAATTCTGGATAAGCCAGCTCTTATCAAGGAATTGCTTTCTCTTTTTCTCTCTCTTTCCCTCCCTTCCCCTCTTCCTCTCTCTCTCAGTTCCTTCCTTCTTCCTTTCTCTTTCTTTCTGCTTTCTTCCCGCCGCCCCAATTCCCTTAGTTTCTTTTTCAGTCTCTTTATATGCTAAATAATAATTACAAACTATTTTTTGGAATTTATATTTCAAAGCCAATATTTTTACCAAGATGATAGATTTCACAAAGTACCATACTGGAATAATTGATATTGTCATTTGTATAATTAGACACCATAATTAGTTGACTAAATAACTCTGAAAGAGAGCTGTTATTGTTAATCACATTTTGTACATGGGAAATAAGTCCAACATGTTTAAGGACTTCTAAGTAACAAAACTGGGGCAAGAAATGAAGTGTAAATACATAATATTCAACAACAGGCTGTAACTTCATTATATCAGTTGATTTTTGGACGAGCTCAATCCTACCTACCCCAGAAAATGACTATTTTTTTTATAATGCTGAGCAATATATGGGTGTCCAGTCTTTGAGGAAGCTAGATGGGCTGGTTGTCATAGCATACCAAATGGATTTGTTCCTAGAGGATATTTTGGGGAGTTTTAAAAGTCAGCAGCCTTTTGCTGTCTTCCAATATCAGCACCTACTAAAGAACAGTAAAACTTCTGGGTACTGAAATAATCCCCAAAGAGGAATTAAGCCTTCTGATAATTTATATATTAGTGTTAAATTCTTTAATGTAAAGAACACAATTTAAAGATCACTGCAAGGGCAATTTGGCAATGTTCTTTAGACAAGGGGAAACGGGAATATAAAATTACAAGGAAAGAAAGGAACAGAAGAAAGAAGCACTTAGGGGCTTAGCTCATTCTCTTTTCATCAAACCCTCATTGTCTCTCAAATCCTCCTTCACCGCCATCATTATAGTCGAGGTATCACCTATATATGGGAACTTCCAGACTCCACTCCCTCATCTTCAACCCACAATAGAAGTCAAATGTCCCCTGCATTTATTAACTGACAAACATAAGTCTCTAAGTAGTAATGGAGACCAAAAATCTCCTTGGCATTCTCAACGTATATATTTTACATTTCAGTTTCCCCAAAATATCTTGCATGGTATTTGAACCACAGAATTACGGTGCCATTTGCAAAATGTCTGGTTATGCATTTTTTTATTCCAACTGGTGCTAATGTGTCTTAAGATACCACATATGGCTACCCTCTTAAGGCATTTGAATGTGAAATTATCATCCACAATACCATCATAAGAGAGGAATAAAGACAGATTACCTGGGGTTAAGAGGATGACTGACATAGTGATGAGTGAGCATACAACTAAAATCACCAGCAGGGCAATAGCAATTCCCTTCCAGTTTCTCTGTGGAGGGCTGTTACTTCCCAGTTCCTACCGAGATAGAAAAAATAAAAAAAAGTTTCATAATTATACATGCTCCAAAAGAAATGTATTCATAAAGGAATAATTCACTGCATGGCACAATCACAGTTTGAAAGCTGATTAGGATCCTTTTCCTCTTCAGTAGCTCCTTTAATTATTCAAAGGTGAATATATTATAAATGGCTATCTTTTTTGCGGGGGGGGGGGGTGGTAATCTTATTTCTCTAAGAGATAAACCAACAGAGCTTTAGGCCTGCTGTCCAAAATGTAGATGGAGTTAAAATGCATTGACTATAAACACTAGGACAATGGCCAAAGTACTCTGCAAAATAATTTTGGAAATAAAGCACACCCACTTACATTTTTTTCTTACTACAATGGAACCTATGACAAAGATTTAGACAAATATTTCCCAAGCACTGTGGACTACTTTTCTCACTGGATAGTGGGGGGAAAAGATTAGAGATGGGAAAATCATTCAAAATGCCCCATGCTGTAGAGCAGGGCACATCTGTCAACACAACAGGTCTTTTTTAAACGGCTCCCCCACCACTCATAAAAATCAACAGGATGTAGTAACTAAATTAAATGAGTGCTTCTATATCAGTGGTTGATAGCATCCTCTCCCTAGGCAGCATGCCTAATATTGGCAAGGAGGAAGATGGATGGGGAAGGATAAACTTGAGCATCTTTCACAATACATCAAGTAAAGCTTTTCATTTTTCAGATGATCTGTGTTCTACCCTGTTGACTAGAATTGTGTGAGCATAACTCCCCAAAGCAAAGCAAACCCCACACTGGCTTGAAACGAATGCCAGATTTTCTTTGCAATGAACTTTATAAAACCTTGAGTCTCTCATTTCTTTCTTCCTACCCCATCTCCTAGCTTCTCTTCCTCCTTCCCAACAAAGACTTTTTTAATTCAAAACTAGCTAATTTTTTTTTGCAAGACAAATGAAGCAAAATGTAAAGGTACCCAGTTCACCAGGTGTGCACAGATCACTCAACAAGCCTCAGAGCAGCTCTGCTTTAAACAAAGATAAATAGGATGGCAAACATTTAGTAAATTATAAATGGGTTCCTATGACTCACGGATTAAAACATTGAGCACATTTTCATATAGTGATATTGGCTTCCAATTCTGCCATAAATACTTTGGATGTAAAGAACTAAACCCTAAATAAATGTAAGAAGAGAACGTGCATGAAAGGTATTTTGTTCTAGTTTTTCCCCTTCTTAGATCAACTGCTGTGTCTTTCAGTCTGATGAACCAAATCCAGCAGAGATCAATTCTATTATTTTTATTTATTTTTTATTACAGAGACAGAGAGAGAGAGAGAGAGAGAACATGAATGAGCAGGGGAGGGGCAGTGAAAGAGGGAGATGGAGAATCTAAAGCAGGCTCCACACTGTCAGCTCAAAGCCTGATGTGGGGCTCTAACCCATGAACCCTGAGATTATGACCTGAACCAACTGAGGCACTCAACCAGGCGCCCCCATTCTATTCTTTTTTTAATGACTCACTCTATACCTCTTTTCTATGCTTATTAATGATTGTTATCCAACACCCCTATTTCTCTTGCGTTTTGGTTAGAATCTCCATTCATATTTATTTGAACTGCACATGTTCACTTATACACAGATTTTTTTTTAGTTTAGTACTTACTGTAAATGTGTTTTCTCTCCCTTATGATTTTCGTAACAATTTATTTTTTCAAGTTTACTTTATTGTAAGAAATGTGTTTATATACATATATACAAACACCCACACATACAGTACATAATACATAAAACAAAGTATGTATCAATTGCCTGTTTATGTTATTGGTAAGGCTTCCAGTCAACAGTAGGCTATAAGTAGTTATGTTTTGGGGAATCAAAAGTTATACATGGGTTTGTGACTATGCTGGGGCCAATGTCCTTAACCCTCACATTATTCAAGGGTCAAATGTATTAGTAATTATAACTGACATCTCACTCCAGTAAAGGAATCAAGAGTAAATTATAATTTTAAATCTACTGATTCTGATCTTGGTTCCTCCTCACTGGATAGGCAGCCACCTCACCAGACTCTAAGCCTAGAGTGGGTGATGGTCCAGTAAGGCCAAAGACAAGACCCAGAGACAGCAACTGAGATGTAGTTTGATTGGGGAAACTTCCTTACAGGGAGTCCATGAGTGGCCAATGGGACAAGCATCTGCTGCTGGGATCTAATGCAGCAAGTGTGCACATCACAGAAACCTGCCTGAGCAACTACCTGCCACCTCTTCCTCCTTGCATGGCGAGAGTTCTAAGGATATCAGGGCCTGCCATCAGGACACTCTCTGTTACAAAGGAGATGCTCCAGGTTGGCTATCCCCAGAACCCCTGTCTTTGAACACTGAACAATATGTTCTTCTATACCTCCTGCTTGATGGGCATATAGAGGGAGGATAGGATTTCTGCATTCTCAAGATAGTAGTTAACAGGAGCATTCATGGGATGCTTTCACAAACTAGTTATCCAGTGGGTACCATACTCTTAAACAGAAGGCGAATTATTAAAGAAATGACTTCAGAGTGTGCTTTTCAGTTTTTGAATAGGATGTAACCATATAATGTCTACCAAAAGTGGTCTAACAGTAATAATAGCCTAGATATCTTACTATAGGTTTGGTATTATACTGAATATTTTATGTTCATAATCTCTCATAATCCTCAGAAAAATCAGGTGTGATTACTATTATTTTGACAGATTTGCAGATGAGAAAAATGGAACTTGGAGAGATTAATTAAAAACCCACTTACAATTAGTAAGTGGGGGAATCTCAGGGTCCAGTCCATAAACTCTGGCTCTTAACCACTTAAATATGATGTTCTAAAGATAAATATGTCAAGGATAAATGCATGAAGCAATGAATAAATCAATGAGTCAAGGAATGATTTGGACCCCGACATAGTAACAGTTGTACTTTATCACCTTTTATTTGAGAAAATTCACAATTAAAGAAAAGCTGTGCGATGCCTTTCCAATAAATTTATATTTTCCCTAGTCATGGCAGACTGGGAAAATATACCATTTTAAAATGGTAAAAAACATTTGAGTGAAAAAAAAAAAGAAAAAAAAAATTTTCCTGTTCATAAAGTGATTCACATAAGAATGTGTGGCTACTTTTAAGATGACTCATCAATACCCAAGGCATCTCCTAGTCTGTTTTGGAACTGCAGACTTAATGAGCTCCTAATAAAATTCTCCCCTTTCCATCTCTTACCAAGGCAATATTTATAAAACATGGTTTTACTTCTGTCCCTTTATTACACAAAGTCCTTTAGTGTCCCAGTACTAGCTAAATAATCAAAATGCAAATGAGACAATTTAGCCTAACACTTGTCTCTTGCCAAGCTCCAGTCTCCTCATCCAGCTTGATCCCTTTTGAGAAGGAACACAGCCCCATACTGCTCTGGTAACCATTTGGCAAAGATGCCTCTGATGCCTCAGCCTTCACCTCACCTTCCATCCGGATTCTTTCCCATCTAATCCCTTTTGCATGCCTCCACTTGCAGGCACTGCCCATCATTCAACATCCAGCTCTAATGTCTCTTCTCTTCCGAATTTCACCTACTTATGCAAGCCACATATGATTTCCCTTCCTCTGGAAAAAAAAATGCCTAAAATACATTGTACTAATAGGCTGAATCCACCCCTACCACTTAACAGCTGTGAGAATGCAAAGATGTACTTTTCTGAGCCTCAGATTTTTTTTTTTGGGGGGGGGGGGTTATCTGAACAAATAGAGTAATAATGTAATTATTTTTAAATGTAAGGATTAAAATCAATTCTTCAAACAAAACTCTTACTCGCAATAAAATTCACATGAAATGAACTGCTTGGAATGTTCCTCCTCAACACACTTAACTTAGATCACTCTGTCTCTACATTCAAGTCTCATCTCTGATGCTCCTTCCTGACCACTCTCTCTCAAGTAACATTTAATATCCCTTCTATCGGCTCCCTCCCCTTTCTTTTTCTTCATAGCATTATCATTTTAGGTATATCACAAGTCATATTTAGTCATGTATCTATAGTAATATATTAAGCTATTTAAGAATATATATTAAGGTGTTTAAATGTTCCTTCTATCCTTCTCACCCCTCCAGAATAGAAACATCATGGTGTCATTAATATAGTACATTTGCTATATCCCCAGGATTGGGAAAAGTGTTTGACACATACTAGGCATGCCATAGATAATTCTAAAACGAATGAATGATAGCAGCTATGCTAAAGATAATGATGACGGTAGTGGTAGTGGTTCTCATGATAATGCTTAAAGCCATATGTAAAACGCCATCATATCCCTGTCAAAGTCACTATCTGCTTAAAGTAAGAATGACATCTTAGACAACTTCGGATTTCTCAAACCGCTTAACAATCTCTGGTTCTCTTAATAGGTGCTTAGAAAATAATTGCCCAATTAATTAAGTGGTATAAATGGAAACCCAAAGGGGGATAGAGATACAGTGCCATTAGTTAAATACACATTAAGAGCGAACTTTTAAAATGTAGCTACTTGCTAAAGATTAATTTCTCTGCAGTTATTTTTAGCCTCATTTATCTGATGCTAGCTTTCCAAAATGCAGTTGCCAACATTCAAGTTAACTTCTTCAACAAACTTCATAATTTCCATTGCTATGGAAAGTGGTCCTAACTGGCTTTGCTTTTCAAGGACTTTCTACAAGCCAACACCTGAAACCAATTAAGTTCACTTGCTAGGCCCACAGAACAGGTATGGTGCTGTGCAGCAACCTGAGAAAACATGTTAAGGAGTTGGCAATGAGGTAGGTCATCTAGATGCTGTGGAGGCAGAACCAAGTCCATGCTGGAAATCATATTCACAGAATAGGTCTGAGGTACCTTCAAAGATACAAAGACAAGTATGTAATAATCCATACAAGAGCTGCTTTTGTAAATTAGTTCTCTAGTAGACGGATGCATCAGTTGAAACATTTGTGTCCAATTCCAGATAATATTCAGTGCTGAGACTGTCAAGAGACAAGTCAGTACTAGAAAGGAACTGGGTCTGTAACCTAGCTATTCATGTTTTATCAACAGCCTATCTACTCATCACCTTCCAGAGAACAGTTGAGCTTATATGACAAGGTTGTCCACTAAAAAAATAGTTGACCTAAATCAAAATGCATGTTTTATTTGTTCAAGTGCAAAGAAAAAAGTGCTGGAAATCACACAAAAAACATATAAAATTTATATGTCATTTCATTTGCAAAATAATGGGGGAAAGCCAAAGTGATCCTATCTTCTCTAAAAAGTAAAGAATACAAAAAATGTGAGGGCCTTTTTAAACTTATATAGCCCACTTGTACTTTCCCTTAGACAACGACAATGTATTCACTGCCATATGCACCATGAGAAGAAATATGATCCCTCCATATTATAATAGTCTCAAAAAGTGATAACATTTAGAGGAAGATTCAAAGGGAGAATCATAATGTTGAATTATGTCTGTAGATTAGATGTGGGTGTATTTTAATAAAAATAGATTTTCTTCTACCACATGTCTACTTTCTGAGAACCACAGGGAAGATTCTTTAAAATATCTTTATTGCTATTTGAAAAGGAGAACTTAGATTTTCAGGCTTAGAATATTAGCATTAAATACAGTGATTCTTAGCTTGGTTCTCAATACAACCATACCAACTATCCGAAAACTCAACTCTTCACTTTTATTTTATCCCCTACCTATACTTCTTTTATTACTTCAAAACTCTCTACTGTACTGAAGTCTTCACAAAATCAAAGTGTTAATGTTTTCTGAAATGAATTCAAATAAGTTCCTTAAATTAAAAAAAAGGGGGGGTCCTTAAATTTAAAAAAAGGGGGGTATGACACATTCTACTAGTTCATTTTCTGTTAAATAGCTCAGAAGTTCAATTATTTTTATTTAAATAATTTTACTTTACTCATGGTGCTCACATTCTCAACAATGAAAAGGTTAGACAGAATCCAGACATTTATACCAAATAATTAGTAAATATCTTAATCAAAGTTAAAATACTTTCAAATGTTCTATACTATTTCATGATATTAGAGATGATTAGGATTAAGGTTTGGAAAACCTTAAGATGTAGGGAATCAACATTTGGCCAATTATCTTTAAACAATTCTATTTCACAAAATATACGGGAGTATTTTAGTGGGTAAAATATTAAACTAGATGAAGATAGGAATACAAATTAAAATAAGAACTGTCCCCAATGAGCATTAACTCTAATGAAGATTTTGCTAGCCACCAGTATAATTAATACAAGGTTGTATAAATAAGGTTAAAACAGGAAATTATAAAAATTTTTCCATGGGAAATGAGGGGAGAAGTTTTAACTTCCTTAATGATATAAAAAATTTGCTTTGAACATCCAATCAGCATTTTGTAAACTATGAGGTGCTGGATGTGCTGAGATTACATAACCATGCAAAATCTGGAATGAAAAAAGGAATCACAGATTTTATTTTTTAAAAAAGTGGGAAATGTCCATAAAAATACATGCTTAGGTATTTGGCAAGTTTAACAGAGTGTGCTTTTTTTTTTCTTTTAGCAAAACTAATTGACAAAATTTACAACATGGAACAGACCAATAAACAAAATTGGGGTAATTTTTAAGGATCTCCCCCAAAATAGAGGACCACAGATTTTGTCTTCAAAAAACAATTAATCTTGTACCACTTAAAACATTTTGGGGGCAACTGGCTGGCTCAATCAGTTGAGTGTCGGACTCTTGATTTCAGCTCAGGTCATTATCTCATGGTTTGTGGGTTTGAGCCCCACATCAGGCTCTGTGCTGAGAGTCTGCTTGGGTTTCTCTCTCTCCCTTTCTCTCTCTGCCCCTCCCCTGCTCATGCTTTTTCTCTCAAAATAAATAAATAAACATTAAAAAATATTTTGGAGTGTACTAAAACAAGGAAAAGTTCCAAATTTTATTAAATTCCTCCACTCTCTCAATACTATCTCTTAAAAACATAGCACATAAAGAAATTTTAAACTCACTTTAAATAAAAATTAGTTAATGAAATAAAATTTTAGTGAATTAAATGCAGGAGCTTAATTAAATAATCCTTAAATATTGTCCAATTTCAGGAGATACAGCCATAGTACCCCACAACACATATATTAAGAATATCACTTGGGCACCTGGATGGCTCAGTTGGTTAAGTCTTGGACTCTTGATTTTGGCTCAAGTCATGATCTCAAGGTTCACGTGTTCAAGTCTCACATCAGGTTCCATGTTGACAATGAGGAGCCTGCTTGGGATCCTTTCTCTCTGCCCCTCCCCTGCTCCTGTTCTTTCTCTTCCTCTCAAAAATAGACTTTTAAAAAAGAATATCAATAAAAATATAATCATAAAGATTGTATCTCATATCTAATATGTAGTTAATATTTATAATGCCTACTGCTTCTTTTTCAGTTTTATTTATTTATTTTGAGAGAGAGAGAGAGTGAGTGAGCATGCATGGGAGCAGGGGAGGGGTTAGAGAGAGAATCTCAAGCAGGCTCCATGCTGTCAGAACAGAGCCTGATGCAGGACTCAAACTCACAAACTGTGAGATCATGACTTGAACCGAAATCAAGAATTGGAGGCTCAATCAACTGAGCCACTCAGGTGCCTCTAACGCCTACTGCTTCTTTTTTTTTTTTTATTTTTTTTAAATGTTTTTATTTACTTTTGACACAGAGAGAGACAGAGCATGAACATGGGAGGGGCAGGGAGAGAGGGAGACACAGAATCTGAAGCAGGCTCCAGGCTCCGAGCTGTGAGCACAGAGCCTGATGCGGGACTCAAATTCACAGACTGTGAAATCATGACCTGAGCTGAAGTCAGACGCTTAACCGACTGAGCCACCCAGGCTCCCCTAATGCCTACTGCTTCTTAAATACATTCATGGTCATTCACAATTTTCTCATTCATCATGCTTCTCTGATTAGAGGACTATACTAAGTAAAGTGTGTATTTTTTTTTTTGATGTTTTGTAAATGTTTATTTTTGAAAGAGAGAGACAGAGTGTGAGTGGGGGAGGGGCAATCAGGGAGGGGGACAGAATCTGAAGCAGGTTCCAAGCTGTCAGCACAGAGCCTAACAAGGGGCTCCAATGCTGGGATCACTACCTGAGGTGAAGTCGGATGCTTAACAGACTGAGCCATCCAGGAGCCCCTAAAGTGTGATCACAAGTTATATATTTTTTCAAAATTATGCTTGTTATAGTTTTGTGCTGTTAATGTAGATGAAGCAGTGTTTAGTCAGTGTTTACTACTTATAGTGTGAACTACAGACAATAGCATCACCACCACATGGGAGCTTGTTAGATATGCAAATTAAGACTCTTTTATTGCTATCTGCCTTACTTTTTTAATTCTGATTTGGTTTTATTTGTTCACCATTAATTTGTTTATAAAAGAACTAGCAATTATCTCGATTATACTTTGACATTTATCTCTCCTCAATAATTATGATGGTGGTGACACACTCCTAGATGGATCATCATTAAATTAGAAAGAAAACAAGGATGACAGCATCATCAATATATTATGTAGTAATAGCTTTACATTCCTATTATCATGATTTAGGAGTTTGAGCATCTATGAATCTGAACATATTTAGAGTTCAAAACCACAACTAAAAAACATAGCAATTTAAAAAAAATAGATCTGGGAGCACCTAAGTGGCTGGGTCAGTTAAGTATCTGACTCTTGACCTTGACCCAGGTTATGATCTCATGGTTTGTGAGTTCAAGCCCCATATAGGGCTCTACAATATTAGTGTGGAGCCTGCTTGGGATTCTCTCTCTCCTCTCTCTCTGTCCCTACCTCACTCATGCTCTCTAAAAAATAAATAAATAAACTTAAACAAACAGATCTGATAGCAGCAAGATAGGAGACTAAGAAACTCTAAGTCCCCATCTTCCCCACACAAATATCAAGTAGACTATACAACTACAGACTGATTAAAATAGTTTATGGGAGCCATGCAAACCAGGTAAGGATCTGCAGCAATCAAGCAAAAGCCCAATAAAAAAAAGCCACATTAAAAAATGAAATTTCATGGCATTTTTAAAATGCCCTACCCTCCCACTGCCCCCAACACAGTGAAGTATGGTCAAGAAGAAGTAGCCTAATTCTAATTTTTTTTTTCCCACAAAAGCCCACTGGTCTGTCTGTGGGCTATTTGAGGGATTAATTTCTGTCTTGCATGACTTGGAGATCAGAGAGAAATGGCTGCAGAGATAAGAATCCCTGGAAGGCAGTGGTACATGGTACATTAAAACTGCGTGGAACCACAGACATGCAGAATATGAGAACAAGAAATTATAGGCAGAGAAACACAGTAGAACACCTAAGGCCTCTAGAAAAAGCTAGGGTGAAACCCTTAGAAAATATCCACATACACAGGGGAACTGTAGAGGGTGGGTGGGGGAAATCCACACATGAGCCTGAGGAAGCAAAATATTGCAAAAAGATCTGAAAAGATCTTGGATCTTCATACTGTACTAACTAGTGAACGTCTTTCTCTGCACAGAGCCAGTCTACAAAGACTGAGAAAGATGCCAATATTTTCAAATTCCCTATTTGCAGCAAACGATCACAAGAAATACAAAGAATCAGGGAGAAGTGGTGCGTTCAAAGGAACAAAATAAATCTTCTCAAATCCACTGTAAAATAACAAAGCCTTCAAAATTACTAGAGAAAGACTTTAAAGCAGTTATCAGAAATATGCTCAAACAACTAAAGGAAATCAGAAAAATGATATATAAGCCAAATAAGAATATCAACAGAACTATAGAAATTATAAAAAAAGAAACAGAAACAGAAATTCTTGGTTGAAAAACACAATAATTCAGTTGAAAAACTCACTAGAGGACTTCAATAGCAGATGCAAACATCAGAAAAAAAAACTCAATGAAGACTGGTCATTTAAAATTATTAAGTGTGAAGAGGAAAAGGAAAAAAAAAAAGAATCAAGAAAAGTGAACAGAAGTTAAGGGACTTAATGGACACCATCCAACAAATGAATATACATGTTATAGGAATCCCAGAAGAACAAAGAGAGAAAGGGTCAGAAAGCTTATTTGAAGACGTAATGACTGAAACTTTATACATTTTAGGAAAGATGTGAATATCAAAACACAAGAAACACAAAAAGCACAAATAAACTCCAAGCAGGATGAACACAGACACCCACACTGAGACACATATAACCAAATTACTTAAAGCTGAAGACCTATCAAAGAGTAAAGAGAAAAGTGACTCACTGCAAGTCACTTTACAAGATATTGTACAAGTATCTACATTAAGATTATCAAAGGATTTCTGCAGAAAGCTTGCAGGACAGAGGCAGTGGGATGACACATTTAAGACACTGAAAGAAAATAAACAAACAAACAAAAGAACTGTCCTTTGAAGAAGAAAAGGAAACAAAGTGAGGAAGCATACTGCTAGTAGACTTTCCCTATGAGACATGTTAAAAGCAGGCCACGTTGAAATGAGAAGGTGCTAGGCAGTAACTTGAAGCCATATGAAAATACAAACTTCATCCATAATGGCAAATATAAGGACAAACATAAAAAATAGGACTAGTGTAATTCTGGCTCTTAATTCCACATTTTGGTCTCTTACAGGATTTAAAAAACAAAAATATGAAAATAATTATAAGTCTACATGATAAGTATACAATAAGAAGATATAATTTATAACATTAATAACAAAGTAGGAAGGACAGTGCTATGAAAGACTTTTTGTATGCAATTGTTATGTTGGTATTTGCTTAAAATAGACTGTTATGACTTTTGGATGCTATGTATAATCCTCAGGATAAGCACAAAAAAATTCTTTAAAATAAACACAGAAGGACATGAGAAAGGAGTAAAATTACATCACACAAAAAGACCAATGAAACACAAATGAGAGTAGTAAAAAGGAAATGAGAGACAAAAAGCTATAGGACATAGAACAAACAAACGAAGTGACAATTGTAAGTCCTTCCCTGAGTAATTTTTTTAAGTTTATTTATTTATTTTGAGGGAGACAGAGACAGCACAGGTGGGAAAGGGACAGAGAGAGAAAGAAAGACAGAGAATCCCAAGCAGGCTCCACACTGTCAGCGCAGAGCCTGAAGAGAGCATTGAACTCACAAAATTGTGAGATCATGGCCTGAGTCAAAACCAAGAATCAGATGCTTAATAGACCAAGCCACCCAGGTGTGCCCCTGAGTAATTATTTTCAAAGTAAATGGATCAAGCACCCTAATAAAAAATATTGGCAAAATGCATAAAAGGAAAAAAATAGGATTCAACTATATGCTGTTTACAAAAGACTCACTATGGATCTAAGGACACACCTAGGATGAAAACAAAAGGATAGAAAAGATATCACCTGCAAATAGTAACCAAAGAGAGATTAGGGGAGATATCATTAATCAGTGATTTGAAAAGATATTTGCACATTCACAGTCATAACAATATTATTTGCTAGTAACCCAAAAGTGGAAGCAATCCAACTTCCCATCAATGATGAATGGAAAAGTAAAAGATGTTATACACATACAATGCAATATTATTTATCCTTAAAGAGAAAGAAAATGCTGATATATGCTATAACATGGATGAGTCTTAAAAACATTATGCTAAGTGATATAAGCCCATCACAAAAGGACAAGTATAGGATTCCAGTTATACAAATACTTATAAATGTGACCTAGAAAAGTCAAGTTCATAGAGCTAGAAATGAGAAGGATGCCTACCAGGAGATGGGGGCGGGGGGGGGGGGAGGAAAGGAGAAGATATTATTTGGTGTATGTGGAGTTTCAGTCTGAGAAGACAAAAAAGTTCTGGAGATTCACAGTGGTGAAAGTTGCACAATGTGAATATACTTAATATCACAGAACTATACACTTTTAAAGAATTAAAATGGGAAATTCTGTTATACATATTTTGCCACAGTTTTAAAAATGTAGATAACAGAAGAATTCACAATAGCAACAGATTAAAGTAATACTTTAATTACTTTAGAAAGTTTTAGTATCCAAAGAAAGAAAACCACAAAATTTTACTGGAAGATTTATCAAGACCACTTGAAAGATGAAGGGAATCAATGAATTCCCAGTACAGAAAATGCAATATGTTAATATGTTCATTTTTCTGGATTAAGCTAAAAATTTAAGGTAATTCCAATAAAAATCCTAACAGAACTCGATCTTTTTAAACTGATAAAACGATCTTAAATTCATCTGGAAAAATAAACATATGAAAATAGAATAATTTTGAAACAAAGAAAAATAATGATGGATGCCAGATACTGATACATAATCTAAATCTGTGCTAGCAATACACATGTGATATTAATAAAAACTTTAGAAACAACATTTCAAAGAAAAAAAGACCCATGAACACAAACAGACAGAATTGCTTACTTTTGACATGCATTTTCTCATTATACCTTCTTTCTGTAAGGAAGGACAACTAGGGTTCCACACAACACTCAAATGAGATGTCTTCATGGTCTCTATGGTACCACATCAGACAATATTTCCATTTTAATACATGACTTCTTACAGCATTATCATCCATTAACCATTGAATCCTCAGAGGACAATATTTTCTCGGCTCCTGCAACACCACATTCTCCTGTTTGTATTTTTGTTTTTTGAATCCATTGCTAGCCACTTCACCATTTTCTTTACTGATTCCTTCTCAGGTTTACCTCTGGCCAGTGAAGTTCCCCAGCCCTTGGCCCTGTGTGCTCTACATGAACATTATTTCCAGTGATATCATCCAATTCCACTTTTGATACCATGCAAATTTTCTAGCAATTTTATATGTTCATGTTAAAAAGAGAACACATGGACAAGCTATTTTTTGAATTTTTTTTTAACATTTATTCATTTTTGAGAGGCAGAGCACAAGTGCGGAGGGACAGAGGTAGGGAGACACAGAACCTGAAGCAGGCTTCAGGCTCTGAGCTGGCAGCACAGAGCCCAACGTGGGGCTCGAACCCACAAACTGTGAGATCATGACCTGAGCTGAAGTCAGATGCTCAACCGACTTAGCCACCCAGGTGCCCCAGACAAGCTATTTTTAAAAGAAAAAAAAATTGATCTCTAAGTAGACAGATGGCTAAAGGTCATCACTGTATCCTTCAAGCAGCCTACTTTTCCTTCTATCCTTGTAACTAACATCTTTCTTAGGTATCACAATCAGTTGTTACTTATTGTACTTACTTCTTAAAATTTCCCATAAAATTCATGTCATTCACAGTTTGTCACTTTTTGCTACCTCACTGATGGAGAACTCCAGGTTAAGTGAAGTACTTATTTTGATCAAAGGTTTTATATTTTGTAAACTGGGATTCTTAGTAGGGTGCTTCTGTCAATCCATTTAGATAGTTCCTTAGCTCAGTGCAGTCCATGAACCAGCAGACTCCAAAGCTGACTTTTAGATGCTGCTGAATATCATCTGAAAATGAATATCATCATTGGAAATAAAAAATATTCAGTCCCACCCCAGACGTTTTGAACCTCTATGGCCAGGATAAGCCCAACAATTCATTTTAACAAGACTTCCAGAGGATTCTGCTCCATGCTAAAGTATGACACACATTTCCCTAGGTCAGAGCTACTCAAATAGTTTTTAGTGTCACCTCTGCGATTATAGGAATACAAATTATTCAGCCCTACCACAGACCTACTAAGTTTCTGTGGAAAGGCTGAACAACTGTTCCTCTAACAAGCTCTCCGTGATCCCTGTGCATCATTATTTGGCACACTCAAATTTGAGAACCTTAGCCATAAAAATTAAACCCTGGAGTGATATAGTTCTGGAACTGCTAAAACGATCCTTTTGCCCTCAAAGAATTTGGTGGAAGCCTTACAACTTAGTGGCTTTGCAGTCAGTACAGGCAGATTTTAATCTCTAATTATCTACTTACTAGCTCTAGTACATACACAATTGACCTAACCTGTTATAATTATATACCCAACTAGCAGTGCCGGAGACAAAATGATCACTTTCGTTATTTTCTTGATCTGTTATTTATCAAATCAAGATTTAGTCTCAAATGAGTTCTGCCTGGTCAGAGACCATTTCACATTCATCTTCGTATCCTCAACACCAAGTAGAGTCAATGTTCACAAAAATATTGATAAGGAAGCACTATGCTTAGGTTTATGCCCTAAGAATTAAGAATAGGGTTTTAATCTTGAGGGGTGCATCTCAGCCACGTGAAGACTAGAAGGTGAACTAGTTATCTTCATCTGAAATCTAAGGAGAAGAGACATTGCAGAAGACAGCTGTCCACTCATCTCAGAAGCTGTATGTTTGTGGTTAAAGAGCACTAAAAGAATCTCAGTGATCTATAAACTGGATCAATAGCCCTAAATTTCTATGGTTGATTACCCAGCATGAACTGCTAACAGGCCAGGCAATCCCATCTTTGAACCTTATTTCAGGAAATGAGCAGGCTGCTAACTCTTTCTAATGTTTTAGTACTTTAACCTCCTGCCTATGAACAGGGGAGAATCTGCTCATTTCTCATGGTATGGCATTGCCCCACACAGTTTTGGATACATGGTTCATCCACTCATCTTTATTGAATATACGAATGTAACAAACTAAGAAACTATTTTTTGGCTTTGTTTAATATTCAAATCTTCATCTTGAAGGTCCTTTCAGAATTTCAATTCTTTTCTTTTTATTTTTCTGGTGTTTATTTATTTTTGAGAGAGAGAAAGACAGAGCACAAGCCGGGGAGGGTTAGAGACAGAGGGAGACACAGAATCCGAAGCAGGCTCCAAGCTCTGAACTGTCAGCACAGGGCCCATGCAGGGCTCGAACTCTCAAGCCGTGAGATCATGACCTGAGTTGAAGTTAGAAGCTTAACCAACTGAGCCACCCAGGTGCCCCTCAGAATTCAATTCTTAATTTTCAATACTCTTTTAAAACTAATTTTATATCCACGTGTGATGCAAAACTAACTTGACAATGACTTATCTGTGTCTAATGTGAAATATTCATGATAGAGAAATAGAGAACAGTAAACTGAGTAGTAGCCTAGTTTGCCCACATTAATAATAACTTGTGTGACTTAAGATAAAACTTTCAGTTTCTTAGGCATCAAACAGAAATAACATTTTATGCCCAAATAACGCCATTGGGCTTTATCTGATGTATCAAGCATGTCACAAAACCCATCCTCATTTTCCTATTAGATGAGATAAAGCCTCGTTTTGCTCCCATACAAAATGGAGGTGATGTTACCAACTTGTACATGCTACTTGTGAGCCTTCCAAGAAATAATGCAAGTGAAAACTGTTCATGAACTGTTTAGTATGCATAAATTTAAGTTTTGTAACCGTGCCTCTCAAATTTAAAGACTAAAAAACTACATGTAATTGTTCATGAGTATTCACTGTTACTGAATCAGGGAAAGTAGGTCCTTTGAAATGACAGCTTTGTTTTTACATTTATTTATCTTTGAGAGAAAGAGAGAGCATGAGAGAGGGAGGGGCAGAGCAAAAAGGAAACAGAATCCAAGCAGGCTCCAGACTCTGAGCTGTCAGCACAGAGCCTAATGTGGGTCTCAAACTCATGAACAGTGAGATCATGCGCTGACAGCTCAGAGCCTGGAGCCTGCTTCGGATTCTGTGTTTCCCTCTCTCTCTGCCCTTCCCACACTCACGCTCTGTCTCTCTCTCTCTTTTAAAAATAAACATGTAAAAAATTTTTTTTAATAAAAATAAATGACAGTTTTAAGACTTCTGTAAAGTCAGGGTACCTGGGTGGCTCAGTTGGTTAAGCATCTGAATCTTGGTTTCTGCTCAAGTCATGATGTCATGGTTTTTGAGATTAAGCCCCACCTCGGGGATTCTCTCTCTCCCTCTCTCTCTCTGCCCCTCCCCTGCATTCTGTCTCCCAAATAAATACAGACATACAGACATACATACATACATAAACACACACACACACAAACACACACATTTTAAGACTTCTGTAAAGTCTTAATAAACATATGCATTTATGAAGCATAAGTAGGATTTTGGCCTATTCTAACACAGATGTTTATTTATACTGGATGAAAGACAGAAGGGTAGAATAAAGGAAGGAAGAAGAATAGGAAGGGAGGAAGGGATAAAGGAAGAGAGGAAGGACTCCAGATAAGCTCATTGCAATGACTCATTGCAATTTGATAACCTCAAATAAATGACAATCTAGTTGGGAAGGCCATTGGTTGACTAAACAGTTAAAAAAAAAATATTTAAAAAATTCGACATTGTAGTGTAAGATGCTCCATGCGATAGGATTCCAGAAAAGAGAGAGGTCCCTGGTGAGGCTAATGTTAGGTATGCTAAAGACCAAATCTATGTTGATCCTTCCTTAGTTAAAGAAGACTTTGGGGGCACCTGGGTGGCTCAGTCAGTTAAGAGTCTGACTTCGGCTCAGGTCATGATCTCACAGTTCGTGGGGTCAAGCCTCACGTCAGGCTATGTGCTAACAGCTGGAGCCTGGAGCCTATTTTGCATTCTCTGTCTCCTTCTCTCTCTGCCCCTCCCCCACTTGTGCTCTGTCTCCCTCTGTCCCAAAAATAAATAAACATTAAAAAAAATTTTAAAAAAAGACTTTGATCAGGAAGAGCTTAAATATGAAAAACAGAAGAAGGTCACCCCAAGCTGAGGAAAATCTCACTCCCTGTTATGTCTTCAAGTTGAACAAGGTATGATTAATTTTCTGCCTTTTCTAGTGATTAAAGGTTGCAGTTGTCCGGTAGTCAAATAAGACTCCAAACAAAGGTTAAGAAAATAATAAAGCCATTGGCAAAATACGAGTGCTTGGAAAGAACCAGTGCAGTTACAGCTTCCAGCTAAGTTCAAAGCCGGCACTATCAATGTGCTCTTCAAACACAGCTGACCTTTAGATGTTGCTGAGCATCTGGGTAGAAATTCAGCACTTCACTAGATCCCCTTATGTTAACTAACTGCCCTTCTACACCACCATGACCACCGTGTCCCATGCCAAAAATCTTCCAAGTCAACAATGGGTCTGATCTGGAAATCCCTCTTTTCAGAAGCAAGTGTCATTTCTTTGTAAGACTTGCCAGAAGAAGAGTTGATGGCTATGAAGAAATCACCTCTTTCAGTAGGAAAACCTTAGTTCTTCAAGAGGCAAAACCAGTATTTAACTGAAACAGACACATTTAATGTAACTTAAGACTCAATTTTTTGACACATTCACTTATTGACCACTTATTACATATTAACTCTGAGAAAATAAAACATTTTGAAAATTAAGCATTCAGTCCACTGTAAAAATTTCCAACGTTGCCTTTTATATAGTAGGAATCGAAGCATAATCGCTTTTTTTTTTTAACATTAACGATAGCATGTGTGTTAAAGACAGGATGTTGTAGGAGAAAAATCTAATTCCTTCTTCACATACTGAAATTTAATATCATAAAGAGGCAGCTGTAGCTAAGACATCAATTTTACAACTTTTTCTTTAAAAAAAAGCAGAAATTAATGAAACGGGGCAGAACAGGAACTAAATGTGCTTTTAATAATTTTTATCACTTTTGCCATTAAAATGTTAATAAGTACCATACAGGTATTTAAGAAAGAAAGAAATAACAATGTATTTCCACTGTAGTAATTAATATTCCTATGCTCCTTTTAATAAGAAATGTTAAGAGTATGTATGTTTTAACTTCTTTAGCATTCTGTGTTGGTTATAACCAATGCTAACACGTATATATTATATAGACACACTATTCAGTGAAGAAAAGAATTGAACACAGATTTGGGCCTTTTATGTAAATCTGCAGTAAGGTGGTATCCTGACTATTTTTCAGAAACCTTGTGGACCAGGAATAATTAAATAAATCCAAGGTGAGTTACACTCTATCTGCATATGTACATATGCATTATGCATCATTTGTGCTCTGCTTAAAGGGAGGACTTCTCTGGCTGAAGTTTTTGTATGGATGAGTAAGGCAATTACTCGCCTCAAAGCCAGTCAATGTTTCTATTCATCTGCTGAAGAGAGTCTTCTTTTTCCCTAGTCTTTGTGAATACAGTAGCCAGTATCTGCAGCAGTTTGCAGAATGTCCCCACAGTACTGCTAGTTAAAATCAGACCATCCCCCATGCACTTTCAAAAGAGTTTTGCTCTAAAGGTTCATTTTGCCCGAATTATTAGGTTATGGGTAGTTTAAACCTACATTATAATTTATTTTATATGCAGGTCTTACATTTTTATTCTCCAAGAGAAGAGAATAAAATTATATCAACCTTCTGTCTGAGTTGGGGAGGAAGAGATGGGAGTAACAAATCACATGCCAAAAAAAAGATTGCCAACTTCATATCTCTCCCTCCTGGAAAAGCATCACTGCTTTGGCCACATGATAAACCTCTTCTGGTGATATGTATTGGCATAAAAAGCATTCTGAGAATCAGGGGATGTTTAACAGTTGTCTCAAACCAATCATAAGCTTCCCCATCATAAAATACATTGGCGTAAAGATTCAATGTTAATAGTCACAAGTGACAAGCTTACCAACATGAACCTAGACACTTTTCATTTCATCAAGCCCTTTCAGAAGACATTTGAGAAGATACCAAACTTTTCAAAGAAGAAAAGCAATAAAAACTATTTTAGAAGCTTCCTCCTTTAAAAAAGCAAAAACAAAGGGCGGAGAGAGCGAGAGAGGGAGCAAAACAAAACAATAATTCTTCCAGATATAAATTTACAAAGCCTAATCCAAAAATAAATAAAATCTACCTATTAGCATAAGAACTCCGTGTGAGCCGTATCTTGTTACTTTGGTTCACTGTGTCCATAGTGTTAACAGAGCACATAACAAGATCTCAATGCATACTTGGTAAATAAATGAATCTCTAAAACCAGACACATATTTTCTTCATATATCAACCTCCTAGTTAATGAATACCTACCATATCATAATGGCCTTCTGGGACTCTAGAATGATTCAAGGATGCCCTGAGGCTGCACAAGGCACCCTCTCCATTCGATTCAAGGCACCTTGGTTTACCACCATGGTAGCACTTGTCAAACTGCATCTGATTGTCCAGTTGTACATGTCTCTTCCACTAGACTGTATCTTTAATCAACAAATATGTTTGAATTGAGTGGGAATGAATGGCACAGAATATGGTCTAATACTACGACTGAGTATTTTCCTTTTCTGGAAAGATTCATTTTTCTCATTTTTCCCAGCTTTATTGGGATATAACAGACATACAGCATTGTGCAAGATTAAGATATACAAAATGACGATCTGATGGACTCATAAATTGTGAAATAATTAGGTGTTAGTTGACACCTCCATCACCTCGCATAGTTGCCATTTCTTTTTTGTGGTAAGAACATGTAAAATCTATGCTACGAGAAATTTTCATGGATCATTAACTATAATTTATTCATCTTTTACCTGGAAATTTATGCCCTTAACTATCATCTCCCCAAGACTCCCTTCCCAACCCCCTGGAAACCACCATTCTACTCTATGAGTGTGGCTTTTTTAGATTCAACATGTAGTGAAATTATACATTTGTCTCTCTGACTTTTTTCACTTAAAATAATGCCCTCATGGTTTGTCCATGTTGTCAAAAATGGCAGGATTTCCTTCTTTTTCATGGCTGAATAATATTTCATTTTGTGTGTATATGTGTATGTATGTACACATATTCATATACATATGAATACATATGTTATATATTGCAACTTCTTTATCCATTCATCTGTAGAGGGACACTTAGGACATTAAATCTTGTCTATTGCGAATAATGTTTCAATGAACATGGGCATACAGATCTCTCTTTGAGATCCCTACTGCATTTCCCTTGGATATATACCCAGAAGTGGATTGCTGCATCACACAGTCATTTTATTTTTAATATCTGAAGAACGTCCATGTTGTTTTCCATAGTGGCTACACCAATATACACATTCCCACCAACAGTGCACAAGGTTCCCTTTTTCCACAGCCTTACCAACACTTGTTAACTCTTGTCTTTTTTTATAATAGGCATTCTAACAGGTGGGAAGTGATACCTCAGCATGGTTTTGATTTGCATTTCCCTGATGATTACTGATGCTGAGCACGTTTTCATGAACTTATTGACCATGTCTATATCTTCTTGGAAAAATGTCTCTCCCAGTTCTTGGCTCACTTTTCAATTTTTCTGTTTGGGTTGTTTTTGCTACTTAGTTGCAGGACTTTCTTACATATTTTAGATGTTCTTACACCTTCTAGATGTTTAGAGTTTGCAAATAATTTGCAAATATTTTCTAAGGAAAGATATATTTCTTTTGTTGTTATTCTTCATGTTACAAAATTGCTTATTGCTTATCTCTTTCCTTTGATATGGTTTTGGGGAAGACAAAGTGTTTCTCTTAGCCTTAGTTTGCTCCTTTAGTAAGAGAGATTTATAGATATGCATATTGACTTAGATTTCAGTCATGAAATGTAAACTTTCATAATATTACTCAGGATATATGAATCTACCATAATTGCTCTTTATCCTTCTCACCCTCAATTTCTCTCCTTTATAAAAATCATTTCTGAATCCCCATTCTGCCTATCTCCCCACATACTAGATGCATTACTTTAACAGTGCCGTGTGTTATTAAGCCCCACAGTTTCTGAACAGCTGAACATTTCCCTTTATTCTTTCCTTACGAGAAACTAGTCTGTACTGCATGGCAGTACTGAAGTGAATTAGGGGAATAAAAGGAAGAAATTCTTTTCAGAGTTGAATTATAAGAAATAGAACTGGGTCTGGTCTACAGAGAGATACTCACTGTATCCCAATGCCTACATCTAGAAAAGGTGTGCAGCAATCAGAAAGCCAATGGCAGCAGTGCCCTCCTGGTTCTTGACAATTCTGATCCTTAAGACACATAAATTCCTATTGAATAAATGAATGTAGAAGGAAATATTAGGCTCAGACTATTAAATACGGTAATTGTAAAAGACATTTTCCTTATTCTAATCTCACATTCCCTGCAATTTCTAGATGTTCAGGTAGCTTCTGTGAAATGACTGCCATAGGGACGTAAACACATGATCAAACTACTCTAAACTGTGCAGGCTGTGAGGTCATTTTCTTTTCTTTCCTAATTTTTAACTTAGCACTATGGTTTACTTGCCAGTCTGCGTCACTAGTTAATGTGAATACACACTCAAGAAAGGAATCAATTTAATGTGATTATAAACATCAGATATCTGTGCCACAAACTTGAGTAACAGATCTTACACATAGGTAAAGACTCCAAAATAAATGGCAATGAGAAATATGGCAAACTGATTTGCCAAGGGATAGCCTGAACTTGGCAATCACCTGTCTTTGACAGTAGACACATTTCTGGGATTTAGTTACCATTCCCAGTAGCATGCTTAGCAGCAACACTCCTAACACCATGTCACAATGATCAGATCCTCAGAAGTAAATGCTTCAATATGAATCTTGCCATTTATGATAATGTGGATGGGCCTAGAAGTTATTATGCTAAGTGAAATAAGTCAGACAGAGAAAGATAAATACCATATGATTTCACTAATATACGGAATCTAAAAACAACAACAACAACAAATCAATGAACAAAAAGTAAAAATAAACTTACAAATACAGAGAAAAACATTGGTTGTTGCCAGAAGGGAGAAGGGTGGAAGGATGGACAAAATAGGTGAAGGGGAGTGGGAGGTACAGGCTTCCAGTTATGGAATAAGTCATGGCGATGAAACGTCTTACCATAGGGAATATGGTCAACGGTATTGCAATAGTGTTGTATGGCGACAGACAGTAGGCTACACTTTGAGCATAGCATAACCTATAGACTTGTCACATCACTATCATGTACACCTGAAACTGATGTATCATGGTGCGTCAACTATGCCTCAATCAAAACAAAAAGGAGAAGTAGTTTTTATTGGGTTTCTAGTCTTCCTTGTTACTATTTAGTAGGAAAACTTGAGGAATGCTACTCCAAATTAAGATGAAAAGACTTTAAACTGTGTATTGTAGATAAAATACAAATATACAGAGAAACTATAATTGTTTTGTATGTAGTATGTATGCATATAAAAACAAATGTAATTTAGTTTTACACAAATATGAAATTCATTATATGAGGTCCCATGCATTTCTATGGAGGTGAAATGTAGATTACTAAAGGCTTATACAGCACTAAAGAAAGTTAGACTACTAACTGGACATAATGAAGGACTGGGTACATATATGACATTATTTAAATAAAGATTTTTTTCCAAAAATATTTTACAAAAGAACTTGGTGTTGCCTGTCTTGGATAAAGAACAGTTACATAAGGAAGCAAATGTTCGACTTACAAGACTTTCCAGTTCTAGATGTTTTTGGTTATGTAATCTTACAGAAAAGGCAATAAATTTCCCTAGTGTTAAGTTTGGGAAAACATGGTGTGTATTATGTAATGGATATTTACAGAGTACATAGTGGCACAGAGCTATAGATACATAAAGTCCAGTCACTATCAAGGTCTTGCTTTTGGTAAATATGTTAAAAAGTAATGAGTCTACAATGAAGATCTGGTCAGTGACCATGTCATTGTCATAAAAGATCAGTTCTGACATTTCCTGCCTATATAACTCACAAAGGTTTCCAACTAGTAGTTAATTTCATTTTTTATGGATAAATGAGCTCAAGAGTCAACACATCGATCATTTATGTAAAGGTAGCAGTAGAAAACTATGTGAATAAATAAAATATATTGATACAGTGGCCATATAAATTGTTCAGGAAGACAAGTGTTATGGTATCAGTATATAGCAAAACCATCCTTCATCCAGTATTTAAAGGAAAAACAAAACACATCATTAATTCACCAGCTATTGGAAATTTGTGGTGAGTGAAATTCAATATGCTATGTTGGTCAGTAAAGCTTAAAGTCAGGATTTTTATGTTTTCAGATTTAATAACATTTTACTAATGGCCTTGAATATTTAGTCTGGGGAAGATTAAAAAAGTGGTATGTGATAAAGAGGCAAAGCCTGATCTGTGGTCATATAACAACTTTAGCCTTTGTGGATTAGAAGTGGAGAGATGGGCAGATCAGTGGTGATTCCCCTGCCTCAGACACTGTAAAGTTGATTTGCTTTATCTTCATCTTTTAAAGGGAAGAAAGCAGTTCTCTTTGCTGGTCAGAAGGAAGAGTCTCCCCCATAAGTGGGGGAAAAATCAAAGACATTCTTACTGCATGCGCATGATTATTGACATGTCACGATTTAGGTAACAAAAGGAAGTGTCCTTCCCCAAAACATATAATTTGTCACCTTAAAGAGATGCTAACTAATCCAGTGTCAGTGATATCTTTTGGGATGAGGCAATGGTCTCCACGTAAAGGCTATTTTCAACTTTGTTCTCATCCCTGCTTTAGTTTAGGTCCCAAACACACACACATCAATCTGTAGTCTCAAATGGTTTAACAAGATTTGAGCCAATTCTCACACAGGTTCTGTATGCCCAGAAGCAGGTAACTTTAATATTAAAGTTTCTACTGCACATCTGCTTTGCAATAGATCATGTGACTTAAGGAAAGTTTCTGCCAAGTATTTGTATACTGTAATTTATTTTGCATCAAAAGCATATCAAAACTGGATTTTTTTAAGTTTATTTATTTTGAGAAAGAGAGAAAGAGAGAGAGAGCTCTCAAGCAGGCTCCATATTGTTAGTGGAGAGCCCTATGCAGGGCTCAAACCCACAAACTTTGAGATCATGACCTGAGCCAAAATCAAAAGTTGGACGTTCAGCCACCGAGGTGCCCCCAAACTGGATATTTTTGATCACACAGTTTATCTAGTTCAGGGTTCCTACAAAGTCAAACATTGGGGATTTCACAGAGATGAGCACTGTTTATATAACCCATGACAATCAAAATGCTTTTTTGAACAATTTCAACTATCATTACTTTAACAGGCATTATTGATTTTCTTACCATTGTCTCAGGTAGCTTCACTTTTTTCCCAAATATTTTATGAAGAAGATTGTTAAACATATAGAAAAGTTGAGGAAAATGCATAGCGAACAACATGAACTCAGCAGCAGGGTTCCAGAATTACTATTTTGTTATGTAAGCATTAACGTTTTTGAGGGGTAAAATCTACATAGAGACATATACAAGGCTTAAATGAATCAGGTATTGTTATCTTCCATTTGGCTTGATATTTGTCTCTTTCAAATTTTAGTGAAATCTCCACAGACTCCTACGTCTCCTCCACTTTATGATGCATGTATACATGATACATGTGATATATTTTGTGATACATTTCATGAATGCTGACTCTACAGTCCTACATTTTTTGTCCTTCTAGAGTGAAGAAAGGCAATTATTAAAAGTCTCCTCAATTACTCTAGACCACAAATATGTACTTGAATTTGTACTATGCAATGTTTCAATAAGACTTTAGCCTACTGTCACAGAGAGGTCTTGTATACCCAGAAGCAGAGAATTTATACATGATAAACTGCTATTGTACATCTGGTTTATAACATAGCAGTGTCGGGGCTCCTGGGTGGCTCAGTCAGTTGAGCGTCCGACTTCGGCTCAGGTCATGATCTCACGGTTTGTGGGTTCAAGCCCCGCATCGGGCTCTGTGCTGACAGCTTGGAGCCTGGAGCCTATTTCGGATTCTGTGTCTCATTCACTCTCTGCCCCTCCCCCATGTGTGCTTTCTTTCAAAAATAAATAAAAATGTAAAAAAAAAAATTAACATAGCAGTGTCATGTGACTTAAGGAAATTTCCTGAAAAAAATTTGCACACTTCCTTTGCTATCAAAAACATATCAAAATTGGCTACTTTCTCAGTGCTCTTATTCATTTTTAATGGGGAGTCAAAACAGCAAAATGATCATTCAAAATAAGCATTTTTTAGAGAATATTTTAATAATAAACTTCATTTCCTCCCTTTATCACCTCCCTAGACCACCCCCTCATCCACACCCTTGCCTCTGTCCTTCACAGGCACTTGCTTTTCCTCTTCCCAAGCCCTATTGTAATTGCTATTGTCAGCAATTAGTCATTATGGGTTCAATTCTCAGCCTTCTGCCTCTATTTTTACATTAAACTTTACAGGCCACCTGATGCAGGAAAATAAATCCCATCTTAAAATTTCAAATTGAAAAGATGAGACTCGGGGCACCTGGGTGGCTGGGTTGGTTAAGCCTCTGACTTTGGCTCAGGTCATGATCTCACTGTCTGGGAGTTTGAGCCCTGCATGGGGTTCTGTGCTGACAGCTCAGAGCAGAGCCTGTTTCAGATTCTGTGTCTCCCTCTCTCTCTGCCCCTCCCCCACTCATGCTCTGTCTCTCTCTGTCTCAAAAATAAATAAACATTAAAAAATTAAAAAAAAAGTGAGACTCCACATGTATAACTTCAAAAGCAATTTAGTTAAGGGCTTCTAAATTTGCACTTAAGAATAACATCAGCATTTTCCAGGATCCTAGGGAGGATTAAATCCTTCCGTAAAGTTTCTCTTATTTTAAAGCAGAAATATTAGCACAAAAACTGCATTAGCCAAATATTCTCCAAATATTATGAAAAGCCATTGCCGTGTAAACTTTAATGATGTTTGCATACCAGTATTAGGACCCATAATAACTCTTTCTCAGAGTATTTTATGATAAAAATAAAACACTGGGGCTGTTTCCTCCTGCAGTAATAAAAAAGAATAAATACAAATAAATTAAGTAGAGCAAAGACTATGATTTAAACTTACCAGTTTATTTATTAGAGCTAATATAAAAGTTCTCTTAAATAATATATAGACACATAACTACAGCATGCATAAAAATTAACATAAATATGTAAACCTATGGGACAAAATAAAAGTAATGAAGAAACAACAGATAGAAAAAAAATGTTTAATTAGCTACAATATATCATTACTTTATTTCCACTAATACTATAATCACAACTTGCAAACATGACTAGAGGGCAAAGAGAAGCAGCTATGATGTAATTACACATAGAAACCAAACCCAAACTGTTCTTGGATTTTGGCAACCGTAGCCCTGGGTACCAGACGGAGGCAATAGAAAGTGAGGCTTTCTCTTTTATTCCCAGCAAAAAGAGAAAGCCAGAAAAGAGGACTCACCAATTTAACAATGTTCTTTGCTTGCTGAGATCAATCGATCTTTAATCCACCAAGTGCAGTATTGCTTACATGCTTGAAATGAAAAGTGTTTCATCTAACAATGGGATGCCTTTCCTCATTGGAATTCTATGTAGAAAGGTCACCAGTATAACTTGTACACATTCCGAAGTGTTAATATATACAGAAAGAAATTTTAAAAGAAATTTGCCCACATATTTGCTCCCTCCTACTGTACCCTCCCATTTACACCCTATTATATGCTCATTGTCACTTGCATTTAGATACATGGTGAGTTACATCACATTCCAGAAATACAGTCAATGTATCATTTAGCTTATGAAATTGCAGATGTTAATTCTCTTTTTAAAGATAATCAGCACAATAATGATACAATAGGTGATATGGGAATGAGTAGTGGTTAAGGACTTGGGTCTTATTGTGGAAAGACAGGGACTCTTTGCCTACTCTGCCACAGGGCTATATTTGTGACTCAGTTCCTGAAGCCTTGGTTTCTTCATCCACAAAGTTCATAAGAGGACCAACTTCAGAGTACTTCTGTAGGTTTTAAATGAGATAATGGGTTTTAAGCTCTTAGCACAGAGCCAGGCTTGCTATGGACATCCGGTAAAGGGAGAGCTATTATGGTAATTCATTACAAACCCACACTTCCCATGTTAAAACACAATGGATAAGCAATACCATTGAGAAGCTGAGAATTTCATAGAATCATGGCTAAGAGTTGCAGTTTTTGGAGAATGGTAAATTTTAGGAGAAAGAAAACTAAAGGGAAATGAATTAGAGGATAAAGGTAAAATTAATCTGACACTGACTTAAATCCCTCTACTGCACTGTTGCTAAACGGAGCCACCTCCTCAGTGTGGTAACTTGGCACAGGTTTACAAAGCACACCCTGTAAGTCTTAACCTTTCTTCTTCCCTGTATCTAGTTCAGAAGCATCTCATTTTCCTATAGCAAACACTGAAACATAATGTATCTGCAAACAAACAACAATAAATGCATTTACTTTTTCCTTCCCCGCTGAGCCAAAAGCTATTTTACCCTATTTTATCATAACTGTTTAACATATCTGCTTCATAGATAATATTGTGTGCTGTTAATTAAAAATCTTAGGAAAGATTACTTGGTGCCTAAATGTCTGACAGGTGAGAGGACGAGGGCATGTTTTGACTTATCAAGGCCACTCATAGATTATACACAAAAAGTTAACAGAACTTTTGAAATATAATGCATTTTTTATTTAAACTGTTGGGCCCTCTCCGTTCAATTGGTGTCACAGAAATATGACCAGGTGAAACAAATCAGAATGTTACAGAGAACAGGCATATTGTGAAAGTAATCTGGCTATGTCACCAAAAATTAGGGGTATGTCATTAACAGCTGTGAGTATTCAGAACCCACATAGAATTTTTCAGCACAATGGTGTAGATTGTCTTTATTTCTATGACTTCTTTACTTAGAATTATTTAAGACTTTGATATTGTGGAGAAAACATAGTTATTTTGTTTGTAATTTAAAAAATAATCACAACCAAAATATCCTATGTATACACACTCAGAGAACCACATTTTTAGTGAGGGTAAGATTGATTAGAAATTAATGCTAATAATTTGGCCCCTACCCTACCAGGTAACAGCAACTTTGGACTGAGTTTAAACACTGAGCTTAGCCAACCATCACAACCTCTGAAAAAACTGTATTGGATAACTTCACACACATCAGATACTGGGGTCAAGATAGGTAAGCAGGAGTTATCAAGATTGACTACATATTCTTTGGACTTAAAAAAATATTAACCAATATAAAACAATAAAGAATAAACACAGTGAAAATAAAGAGCATGAAAAGAGCCAGCCAAAAAACATCTTCAGCAAGTATCACTCCTAGCTGCTACTACTTCACTAAAATTGTCCACCCCAAAACATAATGTTCTATATCACAAATTTTTCATTGATAATTCCTATATGATTATGAATTAAAGTTTAAATTATTAAAATGGCTCTATTATTGCTGTATGCTTCAAAAAGATGATTTACAATATGGCAAATGAATGATCTGCATTAGCTCCAGGCAGCCCAAGGATACAGAAAGCTATACTATGACCTTTGCTCTTAAGAGGCAGGGCAGGAAATGATATTAGAACAGGAAAAAGTGAGCTAGTGAAAGGGCTGACAGAGAAACCATGGCCAGGTTATAGGAGCCCATTCAAGAAAGGCATGTGAGTGGGGTTCATCAGAAGTTAAAAAATAATTAAATGTGCAAAGTAGATTGTAATACACTTATAGGTATGATCCTTATCCAAACATATCAGAAGGAGAAAGGGGAAAGAGTGTCCATATTCAAAGACTGAGTCAAGACTGTGGCTCAAAGTGGGAAACAGAGCACAAGACAGAAATCATATTTTGCTAGAGAGACTTAAGCAAACCCCCCAAATCTCAAAATCTGAAAATGCTGTTGGTTTAAAATGCTAGCTTAAAAGTGGATATTATCTTCTATCCCCAAATAATTAATACCTAGTCTCTCTTTGATATTTAAGTAGGCTCTGGCACATTTTAGGGAAAGTTTTCTGGGGCAATACTAGAGTTGCAGATGAGGGTTATTTTCTGGATGAGATCCCCTGAGGAGCAAACCCTCTTGGATCTAAATACAAAATGAAAGAATTCATCTTTTAAAGGGCTCTGTTCTATAATTATTATTATTATTATTTTGGTGAGACACTATAAATATAAAATGCAATTGGAGTGGAATTCAGAGGAAAAAAAAATTCATGAGGTTTAAATTTTATTTTAAGAAGACCAAGAGTAAATATCATGCACAGAAAAAAGTATTAATACTAGCCATTCAGATACTAAAAAGAAAAATATAAAATTGTCTCTACTTACAGATGACATGATTATCTATAGAAAAATAATCCCAGTGAACACAGACAAAAGAATCCTAGAACTATTAAGTATGTTTAGCAAATCCATAGGATACTCATTGGATAAAAATCAATTGTGTGTGAGACTGTGTATGTGTGTATAATGTATATTTTAATACTCATTTTATGTTAAAAATTGTCATTTATAATAGCATCCAAAATGAAGTTCTTAATGATAAATTTAATGACTGTGCAAGACCTGTTAACTGAATACTGTTCACAGAATGGAATAAATGGAAACCAAAATAAATGAGATACATACCATCTTATCAGCTGGGGAGACTCAACATTAAGATATCATTTCTACCCATATTGGTTTACAGATCCAATGTGATCTCATCAAACCACCAGCAAATTGTTGGGTTTTTTTTGTGATAGAAATTGACATCAACTTCCAAAATTTATATTTAAATGCAAAGAACCTAGTCTTTGAAAAAGAACAAAGCTGGAGGACTTGCATTACCTGATTTTAAGACCCGCTGTAATAACTGAAGTAAAGACAGAATGATGCTGGGGTCAAGATAAATACATAGATGAATGGAATGGAATATAGTGCAACACACACACACATACACATACCATGGCCAACTGATATTCAAAAAAAGTGCCAACACAATTCGATGGAGAAAGGGTTGTATTTTAATAAATGATTCTAGAATAATTGAATATCCATATGCAAAGTAATGATCCATTATCATGACCTTATACCATGTAAAATATTAACTTAGAAGGGTACAGACTTATATATAAGGGCTACTATAGAATTTTTAGAAGAAAATACAAAAAAAAATCCTTGAATGATGGAGGTGCTTTATAAATGATATGTTTACGGTTATATGATTAGATACATTTATTAAAACTGAGGTGCCTGGAAAACTTAGTCATCAAAACTGAGGTGCATGCGTGGCTCAGTTGGTTAAGCATCTGACTCTTGATTTCGGCTCAGGTCACATTTTCACACAGTGCAGGGCTCTGTGCTGACAGTGTGGAACCTGCATGGGATTCTCCTCTCCTTCTCTCTCTCTCTGTCCCTCCTCCCCCCATCAAAATAAATTAGTATCATTAAAAAAATCTTTTAAAAAGTAACATTTTTTTTCAAATTCGTAAAATTTATCATATGTAAATTAACATCATAAAGCTAACCATAGCTATATCATGCATGTAATTCTGTTTCATGTGTTTATCTTCTCAAACATGCTTACTAAAGTACACGTTACAAATTAGCAGGGCTCACATCTTTTTTTCAATAAGTACTAAGATTATGAAAGAACCTCCCCACCCCAAATTCAAAGTAAAGAATATACTGCAAATAATCACACTTTATAAATAGCAACAATAGTACTTTTAAAGTACATATATAAAAATCAATACTGGGGTGCCTGTGTGGCTAAGTTGGTTGAACATCTGTTGATTTTGGCTCAGGTCATGGTCCCAGAGTTGTGGGATGGAGCCCCATGTCGGGCTATGTACTAAGCATGAAACCTGCTTAAGATTCTCTCTCTCCCTTTGTCTCTCCCTTACTTGTGCATGCAGTCATGCTCTCTCTGTGGAAAAAATAAAAATAAAATAAAAATTTAACAATCCCTATCAAAATAATACTCGCATTCTTCACAGAGTTAGAACAAATAATCCCAAAATCTATGTGGAATCAAAAAAGACCCTGAATGGCCAAAGCAATCTTGAAAAAGAAAAACAAAGCTGGAGGCATCACAATCCCAGATTTCAAGCTGTATTACAAAGCTGTAATCATCAAGACAGTATGGTACTGGCACAAAAACAGACACTCCGATCAATGGAACAGAAGAGATAACCCAGAAATTGACCCATGAACATATGGCCAACTAATCTTTGACAAAGCAGGAAAGAATATCCAATGGAATAAAGACAGTCTCTTCAACAAATATTGTTGGGAAAACTGGACAGAGACGTGCAGAAAAATGAACCTGGACCACTTTCTTACACCATACACAAAAATAAACTCAAAATGGATGAAAGACCCAAACGTAAAACAAGAAGCCATCAAAATCCTCGAGGAGAAAGCAGGTAAAAACCCTCTTGACCTCAGCCGCAGCAACTTCTTACTCAACACGTCTCTGGAAGCAAGGGAAACAAGTAAAAATGAACTACTAGGACCTCATCAAAATAAAAAGCTTCTGCACAGCAAAGGAAACAATCAGCAAAATTAAAAGGCAACCGACAGAACTGGAGAAGATATTTGCAAATGACATATCAGATAAAGGGTTATGATCCAAAATCTATAAAGAACTTATTAAACTCAAAACCCAAAAAAACAAATAATCCAGTGAAGAAATGGGCAAAATACATGAATAGATGCTTCTCCAAAGAAGACATCCAGATGGCCAACTGACACAGGAAAAAATGCTCAACATCACTCAACATCAGGGAAATACACATCAAAACCACAATGAGACATCACCTCACCCCTGTCAGAATGGCTAACATTAACAACTTGGGCAACAAGAGATGTTGGCAAGGATTCCGAGAAAGAGGATCTCTTTTGCACTACTGGTGGGAATGCAAACTGGTGCAGCCACTCTGGAAAACAGTATGGAGGTTCCTCAAAAAATTAAAAATAGAACTACCCTATGACCCAGAAATTGCATTACTAGGTATTTATCCACGGGATACAGGTGGGCTGCTTCAAAGGGCCACATGCACCCCAATGTTCTTATAGCAGTGCTATGGACAATAGCCAAAGTATGGAAAAAGCCCAAAAGTCCACCAGCGGGTGAATAAAGATGATGTGAAATATATATATATATACTTCATATATAAAATGAAGTATTATTTGGCAATCAGAAAGAATGAAATCTTGCTATTTGCAACTATGTGGATGGAACTAGAGGGTATTATGCTAAGTGAAATTAGTCAGAGAAAGATAAATATCATATGACTTCATTCATATGAGGACTTTAAGATACAAAACAGATGAACATAAGGGAAGCAAAAATAATATAAAAACAGGGAGGGGGATAAAACATAAGAGACTCAAATATGGAAAACAAACAGAGGATTGCTGGAGGGATTGTGGGTGGGGGAATGGGCTAAATGGGTAAGGGGCATTAAGGAATCTATTCCTGAAATCAGTGTTGCACTATACACTAATCTGTATGTAAATTATAAAATCAATAAATTATAACAAAAAAGAATTTAATCAATACTGAATTTAAAGATTACTCCTGGATTAGTATTCCAAAATTCCTAAAATACCATCTTACCCTATCAACACTGCAGTATTTTTGAATATTTTGTGGACATACCCTACGTTTATAATCATCAAGCATGACAAAATTTTTTTCACATTTAACTTTATAATGTTTTCAGATGCCTAGCTGTTTTTACAGAATATTGGTCATGTATATTTATATCCTCTGGGTTATATTTCTTGGACTAAAGCTTTCGTTAATTCAACTAATATTGAGTACTCTCTTGCTAGGCATTGAGAAACAAAATACATTCATGTGTACTTTTTGAAAATAAGAAGTCATTTTTAGGGGCGCCTGGGTGGCTCAGTCAGTTAGGCATCTGACTTCAGCTCAGTCATGATCTCATGGCTTGTGAGTTCGAGCCCCACATCGGCCTCTGTGCTGACAGCTCAAAGCCTGGAGCCTGCTTTGGATTCTCCCCCTGTCTCTGCCCCTCCCCTGCTCATGCTTTGTCTCTCTCTCTCTCTCAAAAATAAACATCAAAAAAAATTAAAAAAAAAGAAATCTATCAGGGTACCCGGGTACGTTGGTTAAGTGTCTGACTTTAGCTCAGGTCATGACCTCATGGCTCGTGAGTTCGAGTCCCGCATTGGGCTCTGTGCTGACAGCTCAAAGCCTGGAGCCTGCTTCAGATTCTGTGTCCCTTTCTTGCTCTGCCTCTTCCCTGCTCATCTTCTCTCTCTCTCAATGACTCTCGTTCTCTCAAGAATAAATTAACATTTTTAAAAATTACAAAAAAAAGAAGTCATTTTTAGTCCTATAGGTACATCTTATTTCTAATGGGCTCATGTGATTTTATCAAGAGACACAACTACAGTGGGTATTCCATTTTAACACCAGCTTCGATCATGCAGCAGAGTATCTATTAGCAAATGAGCTCCACTGAGGAAAAAGCATCCTTTTCTGTGAAGATTTCATGTTTGTGGGGTCTCAGATACAATTACTCTATGGGAATTCTGTCTCACTTCTAAGTAGCAGAAATAGTAAAAAAAAAAAAAAAAAAAAAAAAGCTCTGAAACACACCAGCACACAGGGCCTTGTTTTTGCTCTGAAATGGAAAACCAGTTTTACCCAGTTCTCACAAAGAGTCAGGAATTGCCTCATTAAGGCACCTATTTGTAGTTTCTACTGAAACAATGCAAGAATCCTACTTTATTGTAAAGAGTGAATATTAATGGAGAACTGAGGTTTAAGGGATGTAATGCAAATCTGTTTAGAAGCAACTAGATAAAAAGGAAAAAGGAAAACTAAACCTCTTGTTTATGGTCTAGCTGACAAAAAAAGCAAACAGAAAAGGTATGCAGAATATTGTTTATGAACACCAAATTCCAGTTTCATCTCCACAGACTAATCTCTGCACATTTTATGAACAAATATATGGCATATATATTGCAATTCTACCTTTTGTGGGAGACAGGGTAAAAGTCTCATGTTCAAACGAGTATGAAAGAAATCAGATGAGAACAGAATTATAAAGTTGGCCATCAATGTGGATTTAGGGTATTCAAGGCAATCCTTCACATGACTTCCTTAGATAACCAAGAGTAAAATAGTTAGCAATTCTCTCTCACAAATCTAGGAGGTGGAAGATCTGTAACAGAACACACTGAGTGGGGAAAAACGAAGAGAGTCTCAAACCTACAACAGAGCCTAATTGTTCAAGGTTAACTAAAGAAATCTTCGAGCGATGCAGTTTCTCATCACATGTAGAGGATGTCATAACAAATGTGATATTTTGCTTTATAGTGGATTGGTTTTGGGGGCACTTGGGTGGCTCAGTCAGTTGAGCGTCCAACTTCGGCTCAGGTCATGATCTCGCAGTTAGTGGGTTCGTGCCCCACGTTGGGCTCTGTGCTGACAGCACAGAGCCTGGAGCCTGCTTTGGATTCTGTGTCTCTCTCTCTGCCCCTTCCCTGCCCATGCTGTCTCTCTCTGTCTTTCAAAAATGAATAAACATTCAAAAAAAATTTTTTATAGTGGATTGGTTATCCAATGCAAACTGTTCACAAGCATCTACCATGATGTTGCCCACATGTGAGAAATCATAAAAAGTGACCAGGGAACCAACCGTAAGACTGATATTTACTAATCGTCTAGAGAGCATGCCTCAAGATGTCACAGTTGCTCTGAAATTCAGGAAAAGCCTGAATTATTAAGCCTTAGATTCAATTTCCAGAGTATAATTTTACTATAAATAGATAAAATATCTTTGAAGAGTTTTTACCAATATTTTCATCTACCTGAAAGTAGAACATACAGATTTTAAGTTTCCATCTGTGTCTTAGTAAAATAGCAATGACTTTTTCATTACTTGTTACCAATTCTAAGGCAAGTAAGCGTCAAGTTCACACAGGCTTGCTGATCTTAAGAATAAATTTTTCACCATGCCACTTTTTTTTTCCCTTTGAAACTCATATAAGCCCAAACTCAAGATCTTACCCTCCTATTCACTCTTCCAAAATTCATTCAACCAATTCTTTATTAAAACATTTTTAATGTTTATTTATTTTTGAGAGAGAGGGAGAGACAGAGAATGAGCAGGGGAGGGGCAGAGAGAGGGGGAGACACAGAATCTGTGCTGTGTGAGCTGTCAGCACAGAGCCCTATGCGGGGCTTGAACTCATGAACCATGAGATCATGACCTGGGCTGAAATCTGATGCCCAACCAACTGAGCCACCCAGGCACCCCAGTTCAGCCAGTTCTTGTTGAACTCTATTAGGGCACGCAACCTGATACCATTGGGCATAAAATTATGGGAAAGACACAAGGAGCACTACTATCACAAAGTTTGATGTTCCAATAATCCAAAAGAATGCCACCCCAAAAGCTAGTTTCTGATAACAACTCTGTATTAAGTGCAAATCAATAGGTGCATTTAATTGGGCAAATCTTGCTACCAAAAGGAAATGTCTACTGCATTATTCATTCCAGCATTAGCTCCTTATCATATAGAGGCCTCTAACAAGTGGCTCATGGTCTGGTACTGATCCACACTCCACAGTGTGAGTAGCACTCTCTTCTAGATAAAGCTCCTTCTCTCCTCCTCCTTCCATTCCTCCTTCTCCTTCTCTTTCTTCACTGATTTTCCACCTCCTCATTCCACAGAATGAGTAAAATACAGTAAGTGCAGTTTTCTAAAGTTTACAAGTTACAGGTCCATAGAGATTGTCTTCATGACAGTCCCCACGTCTGTCCCAAACTCCAACATGAGAGAATATCTGTCAGACATCCATGGGTGCAATGTCCATTTCTAAATTAATCAATTATGGCCATGGGTCAGGTACATGGTGCAATAATGACTTCTGATGGTATTCCTTGAAGCATAAAAGTTTTTAATTGTGATGACTTCCAACTTACTGATTTTCTCTTTTCCTGCTGGTACTTTTGTTGTCAAATCTAATAAACCACTGTATAACCCAAGGTAATAAAGATATACTGCTGAATTTTCTTCTAAGGGTTTTCTGGTTTCATTATGGCAATGGCAGTATGACTCTGTTAATATGCTAAGATATGTTAAAATATATGCGGTGAGCTGGTTAACTGTATGGCATATAAACTATCTCTAAAGCTGTTTTTTAAAAAGGTTGATTTCTGAGTAGTCAGACTCAGAAAGGCATCTATAACAATAAATCTAATAGGCAAACAAGTGGTATAGTCAATAATTGGTCCAGAAAAGGAAGGCAGGCTCAGCCTTTACACAGGGCACACAGGGACAGCTTCACATCAGAGGCAATAAGTAGACTGTGGCTTGACTGACACTAATCATAAGGAAGTAATCATGATATTTAGATATGTGAAAGAATTTATTACACTGGATTCTCACAACAACCTTAGGTTACAGGAAAGGTATTATTTCCACACTGACAGAGTGGGGAAATGAGCCTTAGAAAGAATAAATGACAGCCCAAAGTTGTACATAATTAGAAATGCTTGAGCCAGGAATGGAATCCACATCTGTCTCCGAAGCTGTGGTCTTAACCACCTCATCAAATCATACAGCAACAAAGCATCTATTTTAAGTGTGGGTCAAGGATACTTATGGAGGCCTTTAGGCTCATACATTTTCTGACAATAAGGTCAACATCATCCTGTACATTGCCAACCCTAATTTTTGACAGTAATGTTAACAACAGAAGTTGTAACAACTTATAATGCTAACTGTATATACACTTTATGAAAGTTTAAAAATCTGTGCTTCAAACTGTCACAAACATTACATGTAGTGTTGTTTATGTGATACATTCAATAGTAAAATTTTAAAATTTATTTAGAAAGAAATGCCATCATAATTATTGTTCTCAAATAATGCCATATTTTCATTAAATTTCAACTACTAAAAGAGTAGAATATAAAGAAACCAAGAAAAAAAATATATATATATTATATATATATACACACTGTATATATATAGTATATATATATATTTTGTATAATGACTGAATTGCCCAAATGACTTTGTTGTAAAACATTTCATCCTATAACATAATGTCATAGGTGGAGTACAAGGAAAGTGCTATTGAGTACAGGGGAAATTAAAAAAGAAAAAAAAAGCTGGCAGGATTTAAGTGTCATTACCATTCTCTTTGATCCCTAGAGCAATATCAAAAAGTACATTGTACTAAAAGATCGTGTAGGATTGCAAACTGACTATCCTTAAGGGCTAGTTTTATAAAGTTTTTCATTAACACTGCACTTGACTCTCTAGTTCACAGGTTCCATGGGTGTCAAAGAAATGCAGGGTCAGATACTCCAGGATCGCCTACTGGTAGAGGACTGAAAAGGTATCAGCTACTTTAGTCTACAGTAGCTGCTTATCCAAATTCTGAGACAAGAAAAAATGGAAAATGTTTTTTTTTTCTTTAGGCATTTTCTTGATTTAAAATATATATGTAAGTGAAAGTATTGTGAAAATTATACCTCACATGAAGTTCTTGTATAAAAATACAAGATTTTTATTTTTTAATCTTAATGAAATTGCTCAATAAATTCATTTAAAAATCTCTCTTGGGAAAATAAAGAAATAAATAGGACTTTAAAAAAAAATTAAACCTGATACTTTTGTTGGCAAGTATGTCTGTGCTGAAATACTCTTTGGATCAATCTAGAAATGGAGGGGCACAGGTAGGTCAGCAACAGGAAATCGTGGTCAAGAGCTTTATGAAAATTATCCTATTAGTAGAATCCTGGGAACATCATAGAAGTGAATCAGAAACATTATTAGAACCTACTTAATAAAGGAGAATAAAAAGAAAATGATAAATGTATCTCTAAAAAAAGACAATCTTGCCAAAATATCTCATGCTTGCCCTTATAGTGCCACCAATAAAGGTGACTGTATCTCACTGAATATCTCACAGGGATTTCAGAGTAACCCCTCTAAATGGGGGCTGTGCCACAGAGCACTGGGAAATAAATGGCATCATTAAATTCCTCTGAAGTAATGTCTCCTTTCTCAATAATGTACCAACTCCTATGACAGTTGTCCCTCAGACAGTCAACTTACCATTGTTCTCTCTCTGGAACGAATGACTATAGATTCTTGGATATAGCCCATATTTAGTAAACAATGCATTTGTCTGTGGAAAGATAAAAGCACTTTTTTTAAACCCAAAAATGCATAATTAGCTCAATATAATGTGTTTTCTGCTTTTCAGAGGAAAGAGCATATTCTGGTCATTCTCCACCAGCCATCTACAAATTATCCTCTTGAGTGACAGAAGTGACAAGCCTCATTAGCAACCTTAGTGAACCCTCCATTTCTTAAAAGGTCTCAAACCTGGAGTGGCCAGGCTGTATGTACCTTTATTCTTTCTTCTCCAACTGGCAACCAGCCAATTGTGTGTTTTCTCATTATCAATAACTATGCTAAAAGCCAAGAGAAAAGTAAACTGTAATTGGCCTCACCACATATCCATTAAGAAATAAAGAGGATAGAATTCACCTCCAGGTGAGATATAAGAAAGATGTTTCTGTCCCCAACAACATGATGGAAACTGCAGAATTGTTTTTATGGTGTGAATTTATAAAGAAACTTGTCTACATAACTTTTATATAATATCCAGAAAAAGAAGAAAGGCTGGTGTTTGCTGTCAAAGTGACATATATAGTAACTTTCTCCTTTACTATGTAAACATGGAAAAATCCTTTAAACTCTTTGAGCCTTGGCTTACTACCTCTATAATATTAATTACATTATTTTCCTTATAGATTTTTGCAAAGTGCATGTGAAATCACATGCCTTAAGCAAGTGTTAGATGTGTGGTAGTTATTTATTAATATATGCCAATATAGATAAATTATGTAAAATATATTTGAGCATCTCTGTGTGCGTGTGTGTATGCATATAGATGGCTGGCTGGCTAGAGAGAGATAAAACAAAAAGAGATTGTTATTTAATCAGGGAATTCAATATAGACCGTACCTGATTTATCCCTGAGTACTTCTCAAAGGCATAGAGCAACTCTACTTTTGCAGTATGGGTCAACCTACAGGTTTTGAGTGTCTGTTTTGTAAAGTGCCCTGCATGAAGTACCTTGCATGAAGTGCTTTCAATTATAGATGGCTGCTAAAATTCATTTCAGAAAGTCAAGAAACAACTTCTATATATGTGATTTTACTAAAGCTTGTTTAGATCATTGACCTTTCCTCTTTGGTTCGTAACATCTTGTCAAGATGCAATGGACTGTTGCTATTGCTAATACAAAAGAAAACAAAATAAGATTCTATTCTGGCAAGGGAGTTCTGCCTGCCTGAAGTGCTAAGGACTTGCAATCTTACAGAGGAATGTTAAAAAGTTACAAACCAGAACTGCTTGCTCCACAGACATTATTATGCTTGATCAGGTGGAGGAGAAAGACTGGAAAGGGGCAACAAGTGTTCCCTGACAGCCTTTATGTTCATCAGATAATGAGCTACATAAACAGTAGCAGTCTCAGTTTTTACACTGTGTCTTTATATGTGCACGAGTTAAAATTTGAATTCTATCTTAATTTCTGACTTTCCCACTTAAAAAGTTGGTAATTGGTCATTTTTTCCCCTATTTTCCACTCTCATGTTGCCATAAACTTCTAATTCCCTGACGAACGGCTGACAATGAATAATTCATTTATCCAAGGCTTCAACTGTAAATTTTTTATGACCTCTTTGGGCGGTGGATACACTTTTACAAGTCTTCCCACCAGAGCTCTGGAGGGTCTCAGAAATTCTGTGTAGATTAAACAAAAAAAAAAAAAAAAAATGAAAGGATGAAAAAAAGAAAAGAAAAAGTACTCTGGCCATACCACTACAGCAATAACACACCAGATCTCAAATATCGCCTAAGAATTAGAGAAAAAGAGAAAGGTGATGGCAACGTAATAGTTTTACTATCAGAGCTGGCTTAATTCTGCAGGTTCTAGTGTTAAAGAACTTCCAACATGAAATGGCAGGGGCCATAAATGTGAAGTTTTATAATCACCTTTAAAAGTAAAATGGAAGGCAAAACAATTGGAATGTATTTTCAAGTGCAATTATATTACACATAATAGAAGTACCATTCAAATGTAAAGCTCATTTAGATAACTATTAACTAGTAATCTAAAGCATATACACACGAAAAGCATTTCCTCTGGAGGCGCTATAGATGGAGGCAGGAGTCCTTTGCTCATGCCAATCACTGACATACCATCTCACACTAAGTTTCTGAGAAGCAGTTGCATGAAGCATCTAAATACAGTAGACTCAGAAATCCTTTAAAGGACAGCTACAAGAGGTTTAACTCTGTAATCCCCAAATTTATTCGGCTCTAAATCCACACTTAAATGGTCATTTAGTCTATAACAAAAGGGACAAGAGCATATAAGGGGGGAAAGAGGGTCTCTTCAATAAATGGTGCTGGGGAGACTGGATAGTCACACACAAAGTATGCAACTGGACCCCTTTCTCAAGCCATTTACAAAAATAAACCCCAAATGGATAAAAGACCTAAATGTGAGACCTTAACCCATAAAAATCTTAGAAGAAAACACAGGCAGAAATCACTTAATCATCACCCTTAGCAGCCTTTTTCTAGATATGTCTCTTCAGGCAAGAGTTAAACAAAAGCAAAACAAATCATTGGAACTACACCAAAATAAAAACCTTTTACACAGCAAAGGAAATCATCAACAAAATGACAAGGCAACCTACTGAATGGGAGAAGATAATTGCAATGATGCATTAGATAATGAGTTAATATCCAATATATAAATACTTCAACAACTCAACACCCCCCCCCAAAAAAAAAGCAAATAATCTGATGAAAAAATGGGCAGAGAACATGAATAGGTAGTTTTCCAAAGAAGACACACAGATGACCAACAGACACATACGAAGATGGTTGTCATCACTAATCATCGTGGAAATGCAGACCAAAACAACAATGAGATTGTATCTTTCACCTATCAGAATGGTCATAATCAAAAAGACAAGAAATAACAAATGTTGGCAAAGATGTGGAAGAAAAGGAACCTTCACTCACTGTTGGTGGGTGAGTAAATTGGTAGAGCCACTACAGAAAACAGCATGGAGGCTACTCAAAAAAATAAAAAATAGAAATGCAATATGATCCAATCTATGATCCAATCATTCCACTGTTGGGTATCTACTAAAGAAAGAAAAGAGAAAAGAAAAAAGAAAAAGCATTAATTTGAAAATACATATACACCTCCATGGTTATTGCAGCATTATTTACAATATCCAATATATGGAAGCAAGCTGTATCCACTGATAGATGGATGAATGAAGAAAGAGTGATATATATAAGTATATATACACACACACATCATATATATATATATAATATGATGGATTACTACTCAGCCATAAAAAGCGAGATCTTGTCATTTGCAACAACATAAATGGACCCAGAAGGTATTATGCTAAATGAAATTATTCAGACAGAGAAAGATAAATACCACATGGTTTCTCTTATATATAGAAACTAAAAACAAAACAAAACAAAAAAACAGAAAGACAAAACAAAGCAGAAACAGACCCATAAAGACTGAGAACAAACTGATGGCTGCCAGAGGGGAGGCAGGCAGAGGAATATTAAAAGGAGAGGTAGACACAGGTTTCCAGTTACAGAATGAATAAAAACTCACAGGGATAAAAGGTATAGCACAGGGAATATAGTCAATGATAGTGTAATAGTATTTTATGATGGCAGATGGTAGCTATACTATGGTGAGCACAGCATAATGTAAGAGTTACTGAATTACTATGTTGTACACTTGAAAGTAATGTAACAATATGTGTCAACTATACATCAAGTAAAAAATTTCAATTAAAATAAATTTAAAAAAAGAACATGCCACTTGTGTTCTACTCTAAACAGTTTAGGGAAACTAATTAAATGGGCCTCATGTTCCAAATTCAATCTTCAGAATAAATATTCATTATTGACCTTTAGAAAAACATCAATAACTTTAATGATTTTTAAGAACATCATTTCAAATCTCTAATAATATATTCAGAAATATCACATTTTAGATCAGAAGGTAGTCAGAAATGCTACTATTTGTGAGAGCTCTTTAAAAGCAGTCTAAACTAACTGAAAAATCAAAAGCATAACCTTGGTCAGACAGGAAATTGATTATCTAGAGTGAATATATCAAAAAATAAAACCAGAAAATTTTGCTGTTTCTTAGAACACAAATACATTCCACTCTTGAACATTCAAACAATTTACGTTAAAGGGGGAAAGACAAACATGTCCAAAGAACTGAGTAAAGTAAATATAGTTATTTCTCTCCTTGTCTCTCACTTCCCTGTCTCTCCATATCAATCTATTTGTCCATCCATCCATCCACCCACCCACCAACCATCCATCTTAAAAATGCTTCATATATAAAAGAAAAAATACTGTTTTTAGTAAAGTCTGTTTGTTTTCCCCAAATAAACATAAGAAATAACAGTAACTTATGGCAGACCAAGCTCTTTCAGATACTTCAGTGAAAAATCTGACAGGTGTTCTTATTTTTTTGTTTTGTTTTTCCACCACTTGGGTTCATGTCTGAGTTAAGAAATATGTGGATCCTGAAACATTTCATGTCTGTAATAACCTTGGTTCTATTCTCTTTTCCTTGCAGTGGTTCAAGGTAAAGACTAATTCAAATCAGTATAACATTAACATACTTTTTCTCTAATGAATTCATATATTCTAGGTCAAAAAGTAGAGTTTTTATGTTCATTCATAATATTTCTACAAACCAGACAAATAGGATATTTTCCTAAAAAAACCCTGGAAAGTCTTATTTTAGGCACTGAGAGTATACATCAAATTTCTGTCAGCCTAACAGTATCTGTTTCATAGAAAACACTTAAGAAAACATAATAGTACATGAAGAATTTTTTATAACAATACCAACTGTTGGTACAACAGTAACATCAATTAACCCAAGAAGCTTTTTTGTTCATTTTATTATGTGTTTATAAAACTTTTCATCTTAAAAAAATTTTTTTTAAGAGACAGAGCATGAGCAGGAGCAGGAGAGGGGCAGACCGAGAGGGAGACACAGAATCTGAAGCAGGCTCCAGGCTCTGAGCTGTCAGCACAGAGGCAGACGTGGGGCTTGAACCCACAAACTGTGAGATCATGACCTGAGCTGAAGTGGGACGCTTAATCGACTGAGCCACCCAGGCACCCCTAAAACATTTCATCTTAAGAGATCATTTATAGAGCATGGGAATATACTTAGTTGGTTGAATATATATGCTTACATTGATTGCATCTTATACTAAAACTCCTGAAGGATTATCAAGGTAACATTTTGTAGATATATTTTATTAAATAAAAATACTATTCTCAACAAAAATGGAACTCTTGGGAAATTTTTAAAATACTGCTAACTCAATCTTTCTCAATTAATATATCTACCCCTTATTTGCACATTTACATTTTGGTTAGTATTTGTCAAATTTTCAGAAAAACGCCTGCATTATGGATTCCTCCAGTGGACTCATCACTTTACCACCCACAATTTTTACCACTCTTTTTCATATTTTCCTACTCAAGTGTTTTTTACCTATGGTTTATTTAAAACCTGTTTTTTTTTTTGTTTGTTTTCCAACCTCTGTTTTAGTTTTTAGGTAGATTTTGAAGTTTCTAGTTTAGCTGAAAAAAATTTTTTTTCAAAAGACATCACAGCAGTTCAATAGTACCCAGTATCTCTACTGCTTATTCTTTCTGGAAGAATTTGGAGCTTGTCACCACATTTCTGAAAGCAGTAAGAAAAAAGGGCAAGAACAAGAGGGTTTTCGATGATAAGGAAAAAAAAAAAAAAAACGCAACAGCCTGCAGAGCAAAGACTCTGGAAGTCAATTTTCAACCTGATTCCTTGTGTGACTTTAAAATCTACTCTAGGAAAGTGCATACTTTTCACAGTTTGAAAGGATAAAAAATACACTGTTCAAAACTTCAGTCAAAATTTCCTTATTTCAAAACTTCATCACCTACTAAAATACCAAGCTACCTTAAAATGGTCACTAGTAGTTCATAAGTGCAGAATGTGGGCAATGTTTCTTTTTAATGCCACCTAAATCAGGGTAATCAAATCAATTTCTTCTAAGAAGTAAAAACCCGACTGTTCCTATAACACCAATTTGTTGATATTTTACACATACCTAAACGTGAATCCCACTGAAGCTGCAATGAAGTGATACTGCAAGCACCAGAATGCAGCAAGAAGAGCTTGAGCACATCTCAGTATGGGACGTGGGTTTGAGAATGGAACACGTCAGTACTGTCATAGGCAGCCTCTATGGCAGGCCCACAAGATCTCCTTCCTGGTGTTTATGCCCTTCTATAATCCTCCCTCCTCGAAGGTGGTCTGGACTTTGTGACTTACCTCAAACCCACAGAATGTATAGCAAAAGTGATAGAATGTCACTTTCGATCCAGAGTCTAAAAGACTTTGGTTTCCACCTTGGACTCTCACACACACTCTCACTTGGCCTACTCACTCTGGGGAAACCAGGTGTCATGTCATGAGAAAGCCCTGTGGAACAGCCTACATGACAAGCAACTGAGTGAAGAGGGCTGTGGGCTACAGCCCGCAAAAAATGGAGACTCACTTGAGTGAATCTGGAAGCAATTTTCCCCTAGTCGTCTGATGACACTCCTACCCCTGCCAACAGCTTTACTGCAATCTCATTAGAGACGTTAGATCAGAGGTGTTGGATTCCTAACCAAAAAAAGAGTGAGATAGTAAATGTTTGGTGTTTTAAGCCATAAATTTTAGAGTAATTTCTTAGGTAGCAACAGATAACTTATACAGGTACTCTGTATTCTTTCTCCTTGTATCTCACAATGCCTTCACAGGGGCTCAATAAATGGAAGCTTTTTTTATTTTGTAAACCATAATCTTGAGTTGTTTATAAATCCTAAGCCTTAAATCAACTGATGTTTTTGCCCAAATAGCATTTAATAAGCATGCATTTCATACAAGGCATTCCAGCAATCTAGCGGGTATGAAGACAGATAAATGAAGTGCCTGATCCTCATGATTACATATAATGAAACTACAACAGAATGGAATTTGAAAAATTAAAAAGAAAATAAAAGTTTAAGTACCCACAGTATAGTATAAATAAGGATAAATCACTTAAATACTTAATAAACAGGCTCACCACTTCTCTCCTACTCTATTTTTCCACTAACATCTTTGTCTCCCATTGATTCCAATACATGTTGAATAGAATTAACACATTATATTTTAGGAAGTCACATGGCAGTCTCTCTCTCTTATGCTGAACATATATTATAGCTAGGAAGTCATGTTTGCTTATTCACTAAATCATTCAAGGTTTACAGAAGGGGATGAAGCTTTCAAATCAGAATTCTCTGAGTTTTAATCCTGGTTCTGTCAGTGACGGGCCCTTAAGATCTTATGAAGTAAATTAACCTCTGACCCATAATTGGCTTCCCCTATAAATTGAAGACATTAACACATACCTATTTTAAAGGGTTATTCTGAGGGTGAAACAAAATGAATCAAACACAGAGCAAAGGGCCCAGTAGTGAGTCTGGAACATATTTAGAATACAGTAAGTGGTAGCTTCACACATGGGGACACACAGATGACTGAGACATACTGCCAGCATCAAGGTACATATAGTTATTGAGAGAAATTTTTAATTAAAGAACGTCAATAAATATGGTTAAATCCACATATATAACGAGAGCCAATTTATAGTTAAAATTCAGCGTAAATATCCATTTAGCACTAACTTTGTGCAAATCACAGTGCCAATAACTAATACGTAGGCAAGCAAGACAGAGCCCTGACCTACAGTACAACATGAGGGAAGAGTATCTGACAGGCATAAGTCACTGCCAAATAAGGCCAAGAAGAACAACTACAATTTTAAAAGCACAAGCTACAGTGAAAATGGGGACATAAGATTAAGTCTGAAGAAAGCTTTGGGAAACCTCTTGAAGACTGTGATTTTAAGATGGCTTTTTAAAAAAATGGTTAGAAATTATATTTACCTATAGAAAAAAAAGATATATGCAAGGCAGAAGATACTATATGAATAAATGTCCACAGGATGGAAAGTGCAGGAAAAATGTTTTTAACTAGATTAAAAGACAGGTGATGAAGGAGGGAGTGGGGGAAGGAAGGACGGAAGGAGGAAAAGGAGAGCAAACAAAATGGGGAGAGAGAAAGTTTCCTGGGCATACATCACACATCAGTGAAAAGTGCTGTTGAAAAGCAGTTATATGAGGGATGCCTGTGTGGCTCAGTTGGTTGAGCATCTGACTCTTGATTTCGGCTCAGGTCATGCATGATCCCAGGGTCATGGGGTCAGGCCCCATGTCAGGCTCTGGGCTGACTGTGGAGCCTGCTTAAGATTCTCTCTCTCTCCCCCCCACTCTGTGCATCTCCCCACTCACATACTCTGTCTCTCTAAAAAAACAAAACAAAGCAAAACAAAACACACACACTCACACACACAAACACACACACACACAAACCATGCACACAGACAGAAAAAAAAAGCAGTTATATGATGATGGTGCCCTCATTTCCAAGAATTTTATCCTTGATATGCCTGAAAAAAAAGCACTCTTAGATATGATAGTAGTTGCTAATGCATAGATATCTTTCCGAAAGACAATTCTCTGATACACCAAAGCATTCCTGTTTGTGAAATTAGAAATTTCAATAACTACGTCTCAAGACACAGAGACATATCTTTCTGCAGTTATTATTTAATATATATTGTATATATGTTTCTATGTTAGAAATGAGTTAAGCTAAATTCCTCCCACACCTGAGTCAGCCCCATGAGAGCACAGCCTTATATTCTGTCCCTGAGATAGCCACTGAGGGCCATCACACAGAAACCATGTTTTCTTTCCAAGATGATAATCTAAAAAAAAAAAAAAACAAAAACAAAAACAAAAGTAGTTCCTCCAAACCTCCCCCCATTCCCTTTTGTGTATAAACATTAGCATCTTTCTAGACTACAGAGCAAAGCTTTTCAAACAAAGTTATATGGCATCTAAGATGTTTTTATCTAGTGAAACCCTCTCTATAGGGGCAGATATGTAAAGAGTCAAACTCAGAAGCCCTCTGGCATTGACAGTGACCAGCACTCTGAAGAGTGAATGTGTTTTTGCCTATAATAGAAAAACCAGTGCCTTAAAACGTAATTAATCTAATGCTTGCCCACCCCCCCCCCATTGAAACCATAAGGGCTTTGTTGATACCCTCTACAAAATACCTTATGAAAATAGAAAAATCTATTTTTTAATAGATGGTCACTATAAATATTTCATCCTATATAGTGTTTGTGAAAACTCTTATTAATTAATATATGAGAACATAAAATATGACCAATTTATTATCATTCTCAAATGTGAAGCTGACTTGCAAAGGACCACAGGCAAAGATAAAACCATTGTGGACAGTAATGAACAGATTCAACACATATTTGAAATTCAGGATAATGCTTTTTAAGAACATGTAAAATTCTCAGCATAGAATTTATGATCTGAGAGATGAACACATTATATCCTCATGGACAGCTTCTCAATATTGTCCCTAAAGTTACTCTTCACCAGAGTTAAACAACTATTCAATTTAACTCCTTTTTAAATAAAAATGGACTCCCAGGGGCGCCTGAGCGGTGAAGTCGGTTAAGCGTCCGACTTCAGCCAGGTCACGATCTCGCGGTCCATGAGTTCAAGCCCCGCGTCGGGCTCTGGGCTGATGGCTCAGAGCCTGGAGCCTGTTTCTGATTCTGTGTCTCCCTCTCTCTCTGCCCCTCCCCCGTTCATGCTCTGTCTCTCTCTGTCCCAAAAAATAAATAAACGTTGAAAAAAAAAATTAAAAAAAATAAATAAATAAAAATTTAAAAAAAATGGACTCCCATAATGTGTGGTAAACTGGTTCAGCAATTAGCAACCTCAACATTAAAGGATTTATTGGAAAGTCTAAGAAATGCAAAAATACAGTAACAGGTAAGTGACCATGCCGTATGTCACCTACCAAATTCCCCTTTTAAACACCTCTTACATCATTCCAGCTTCCAAATCAGAAACCCCCCACTGCTCAAAGAATAAACTTTAAGACACCTGGCCAGGCATTCATGTTTAGATGTAACTTAGGAATGAATCTTTCATCTCATGTTTATCTCACACTAATTCTCAAAATGAACCCTTATGTGTAATCCATCTTATCCAATTCAATTTCCAAACTATGTCTTGCTGATGGCCAAACCAATCTAACAATTAAAATGCTCTCTCTTGTTAATCCTCCTGAAACATCAACAAGAAATCCAAGTCCCTTCTCTTGCTTCATCCTTAATGAGGGCTGGTATCACTATTCTAACCACAATTAGCTCTTCCTTGTCTAAACACTTTTAATACTTAAAATGTGCACCATTTGCTTAGTACTTAATGATACCAGACAGTATATGTTATATGTGGATGTCTCTTCTTCTTTTAACTCTGGCGACCATTTGGACCTAAAAATCTTAAAGTAGAATTTTACAGTGAATTGAGACATATTAGTGGGACTGACATTTAGTTAGTGAGTTGCTTCCACAGCTCTTGTCCCCAATGAAATAGATCAGAATATATCATGTGTAGTAAGGATATCTATTACTTGTGAAATTTTTATTTTATGTAGGTGTGTGGATATGTGTTTATTGAACTGCAATGAATATTTCTTACAGTACTATAATATTTTTAAAAAGCTGGCAAGCAACCATCTTAGTAGACCATGTCTGCTACTTGTTTAAACATTGAGTGTCTAATGAACAATTATAGGGGCACCTGAGTGGCTCAGTCTGTTGAGCGTCCGACTTTGGTTCAGGTCATGACCTCACAGTTCATTGGTTGGAGCCCCATGTCAGGCTCTGTGCTGACAGCCCAGAGCCTGGAACCTGCTTCAGGTTCTGTTTCTCCCACTCTCTGCCCCTCCCCCACTCATACTTGGTCTCAAAAATAAACATTAAAAGAAATCTACCGAACAATTATATATTAAATAAATGCTTAAAATGGGTAGGACAAGAGAATAAATACAACTATGGGAGAATCAGATACATATATAGGAAGCCAAGACTAAAGGACAGAACGGAGACATTGGGAGTATCAGTGAATACATACTAGAAGAGAAAAATGGAGAATGTCAAATTGCCAAGGCCAAATTTCATTTTCAATGCTACCTGCAGTTGGCTTTGATTTGTCACAAGGCTATGTGGCACAATGACTACAATGCTTCAGTGACGACATCTTTGTGGATCACCATAAAACTCAAGTGTAATCTACAGTAGGTTATAACCAGTAAGTTGTACCACCCAGCAATATGAAAGATGGGTTTATTTTTCTTCAATATGTAAGATGGAACATTTGGCATTCTTAATAAAATCCATAAATAGGGTTTTTCTAAATTCATGATTTTCTTATGACCATTTCCTTTCTTGTTCTATTACACAGCCCAGAATTTGGTATCTACTTTTCACATATATTATGTAAATAAAGCTTTCTATTTTAAAATAAAGATGGCATGTGAATAAACATTGAATAGCTTACAAAACTGAAACGGCACCATCTGTCTACACAACATCATTCTAAAATACATGACATCTTTGTCTACCAAATTTCTCAAACTATATTTTAAATTTCTTATGTAAAGTATCCAAAACAATACAGAGTAATACGAAGCACATTCCATGTGGCAAAGAGTACTGATTGTACACAATTCTTGATTCCTTCCCCATCTTGAAATGGCTTCATGGTGGTGTACCTGCTTACTGACTTTGTGCTTAATTTTGTGACTTGCTCTAACCATTCAATGTGTATTGATATAATGAGCCATATCCAACTAGGTTTTTAACATGTATGTATGGTTTGGCATGCATATATAATCCTTCCCTAAACTATGCAAGTATTACTTCCCGGTTAAACATCAGTCCTGGAATGTGAGACACGTGGAGGAGGCATGAACCTACCAACAATCTGAAGCAGAGTTACACCAACCAAGGAGCACTCTCTTCAATGAAGAACAAATCTTTTGTTCTTGAAGAAAAATCATTGAGATTTTTGATGCTTTGTTAAGCGTAACTTTAGAAAAAATGATTAATAGACTTCACAACTCAAGAGTACCATAATAACCAAATTAAAGTCCTAAAAACAGATCACAAAAATCCATTAGCATTCTTGAAAAGCCTCAATTGTTTTTTCAGCATGATTTCCTTAGTATATACACTCTTCTTAATTCATAATCTTGTTGAATATTAACTATGGGAATCACTTTTGACTACTTTCCATTCTCCCTTAATGAATTAAGACCCTTTCTCCTGGCCATTTCCAATGCAATCTGGTGTAATTCATAATTACTTGAATTCAGACATATAACAACCAACAGACTAATTGACTGCCATATGTATTTAATGATGTATTTAATAATGAGCTTGTGTGTATATGTGTGTATGTATTTTGAACATCTTCTGGATTTTTGCACTACCATTTTCAAAGAAAAAAATAAAGTTTTGAATCTATTTTCAGAGAACAAAGATAGCTAACATGCAGTTGGAAATAGATAATACACTGGTGAAGCAACTCCTGACTTATTAATGACTAACTCTACTACAAAGGAATATTGTTAGAATCTTTTTCATACGAGAGTGGGACCTTTCTGGATTTGTAGGTAAGGGGATAAAGCACTTAAAGTAGCCCATCCAGCTATCATTTTTTAAAATGCGAAATTTGTCCCTGGGAAGATCTTCAAAAGATAGAATATCACTTATTGTATATTAGTACTGTCACATAGTTAACTAGAAGAACAATGCTTGACCAAGCAACTCTGGTGAAAAAAGTCAAGACAAAGCAGCTTTAAGCATTCATTGTACAAGGTCATAGATATTATAGCTCAACATATCCTTAAATATCATTCTAGGGGCACCTGGGTGGCTCAGTCACTTAAGCATCCAAATCTTGATTTTACTCAGGTCATGATGTCAGGGCCCTGAGATCATGCCCTTGTTTGGGTCCACACTGGGCGTGGAGCCTGCTTAAGACTCTCTCTCTCCCTGTCCCTCTACTCCTCCCCTGCTTGCATATGTGTGCTCTTTCTCAAAAAAAAAAAAAAAAAAAAAAAAAAAAAAAAAAAAATTCCAGGCCAGGATCCAAAGGCTAAGATTCTTACTAAAATGAGTATTTTAGTAAAACAAGAGGTATGTGACTTCTGTCATAGATAAGCTCCATCTAATTTTGGAGAATGAAAAACTACATCCAGGGAAATGAAATTACTTGCTCTAGGACACAGCTATTATTTCCAGAGTAAGAACAATGCTAATATTTTATTGGTCCATTTAATCATTACTGTGGAAGGTACACCGACAAACTGTGACTTCACGGGATGGTTCTGCTGCTTCCACAAAAAGTATCATGATTTTGGTTTATATTTTCTCCTGTGAAAATACATGGAATTTCAGGATTAATACATAGTGTACTGCAGTGAGTTTATCTTCTCAATAAGAACCTTGGGAAAAAGTAATTCACAAGAGCAGGGACTATGGAGATGCTAGGACAACAGAAGGGAGATGATTATATATGGGGAGAAAAACTCTATTAAAGTGTAATTTCTGAGCACACAATTTATCCAAGAACCATAAATGCTTTCAATATTAAAATTACCTTATCTGATTTTTGATAACTGTAATTTTTCTTAAATACTGAATTTTTCTCAATATCAATTACTGACCAACATACATTTGGGACAGAAAGGCATGCTATAAGCGTGGTTTTTTTTTTTTTTGAAGATTATGTTAAAGGTTAAGTGTCGATGTACACATCACAATCAATAGTTGCTTTATATTATGTGACTTTCTGTACATATAGTAAGAATGAATAAATACTGAGCTATATCCAATAACATTTTAGATTTCTGAGAAAATATTTTAAAAAATAAAAATAAAATAGTGGTGAATAGGGGAGCCTGGGTGGCTCAGTCAGTCAAGCCTCTGGCCCTTGATTTTGACTCAGGTAATGATCTGATGGTTCATGAGTTCAAGCCCCGCATCCAGCTCTGCACTGATAGCGTGGAGCCTACTTGTATTCTCTCTCTCCCTCCTGCCCCCCTCAAAATAAATAAATAAATATTTAAATTTTAAAAAAAAGACTACAGTAAAGCCCTCCAAAATTACTACCGCTACTTGTCTAAACTCTAATGTCCAGGTCAATTTCTTAATGACAAAGAAAATCTTTTAAATACAATTTGATTAAGTAAAACAGAACTGATACTATAATTCTACTTGGTATATTTTGTTTATTCCATCATTTCAGTGTTTCCCAATTTGGGGATAGAAAGGGTATGAAGCATTTCAACAGGATTTATAACTGATATTCACTGAAAACATAATGAAGAATGCAGCTTCACCAATTTTCTCTGAAACTGCCCAAAGAGGACACCATTTTCCCCAATATAATGGGGAAGATATCAGCTCAATGTGGTCTACCTACTGCCTCACTACTGTGGTTCATATGGATTTGCTCTGGGTATTCATTTCCAATCAAGATCAGATGGGAGAATGCTATTATACCCCTCAGGTTACAATCTCCCTGTAAAAAGAACTGAAATCAACTCAATGACCCGAAGAATTCCCTTTCCATCCAGTGGGGCTGAGCTGTCCTATATAAAACATATGCATGCTAGTTAAGCACCAAAAGGAAGGGATCTGGCTCTAGCTTCTCAATTCATATTCTATACCCACCTGTTCTGTTTTGGTTCCTTTGACTCACTCCTTGTTTCTACCTTATTTCTCAGCATTTTCAGATCAGTGTTTCAATGAGACACTTTTATTTCAACTTCAGCCCAAAACTCTGGTTAAGATTTCTTCCAGCATCCCTTCTGCAGGCTTCTTGCGAGGTCGTCTCTACTCCCTTGCCAATTGCCTGTAGCTGCAATCCCAAACTGGTAAGTCACCCAAGACTCTGTTTATCTAAGGTCAAGTTAAGACAGCCACCACCTATTTAGTAGAACCTAATTGGAACATAGTTGGGAGGATGTCTGTGCCATCTGAGAAGAGTTAAAATAAGTGTTGGAAAAGACATGTCAATACGGAGATAAGTAAAATACTCCTGCCAAATAGAAGAATTTGAGAAAGATTAACAAAGAGGGATGAGAAAAGCTTTACATAAGCACTGGATGTAGTCTAAGAAACTCACATGCCTTTCAAACCATTTATCACCTTCAAACATTTGCTTCTGGTCTTACAACAAACACAAAACATTGGCTTCCATACAAATAAACTCTCTCCCCTTATAATTTCCAACACATGTACTCAAGAAATATGTAGCAATTTTATTTCCCTTCAACAAAAAAGCAGTGATAAATTGGACTGTAGAAATGTTGAGACAGAAAGGCCATGGTAGTTCAAAATGTGCAAGACTGAAGAAAAATCCCCCATGATACTAAGACAAATTTCCCATCTTCCAAGTTCACTTACCCCACTTCCTCACAAGTACCCTATCACATTGATAAGGCACACATCAGAAATATCCAAAGTGGAAATGACCTACTAAAATAATTATATGAATCACTGACTTTTAGGGTCATCAAAATTAGGTCATCTATAACACACTATTTTTTAAATTTCTATACAGCTTTTAACTGGTGTCAATGAGATCCTGAATGGCACAGATTTACGTGATTTCATGATGCAAGTTAGAAAGGTAGAAGATATGTGTGTGTGGTGGTGGGGGTGGGGTTAAACCACAGACATCACAGCTCCTCCTCTTGATTATATTCTGCTAGAATGATTGGGATGTTCTGGCTAAGAAATACACGGTCTCTAGCCAATGCTTCTATGCAGTATTTTCCACTGTTCTACTTCTGCTAACAAGGACAATTCAAGGGCAAATACTAATTATGATTTTGACACAGTTTCACTTTTGTGTTTAGCTTTGAAAGTAATTCCACAGTATGCCCCAATTCCCTTGTCAGTTTCCTCTACTTTTAATTTCTAATTTAATGAACTAGTGAACTCAGGAAGAGGTTCTGACTTTAAAACTAATTTCCCTTCCCCAAATTTTAGTTGTGCTTTTCAAAAGAACACTTCCAATTAAGATATATTATAAGGAACAAACTTAAGAAAATTTAAAACTCTAAACAAGATAGTTATAAAAGGGCTTTTAAAAAAATCAGGGGTGCCTGGGGGCTCAGTCGGTTAAGCATCAGATTTCGGCTCAGGTCATGATCTCATGGTTCCTGAGTTGAGACCCATGTCAGGCTCTGTGCTGATAGCTTAGAGGAGCCTACTTCAGATTCTGTCTCTCCCTCTCTCTATGCCCTTCCCCCACTCACACTCTCTCTGTCTCTCAAAAGTAATAAACATTTAAAAAAACGTTTTAAATATTCATACATCCATCACTTTAGCCTAAGTAACTACTTACTATTACTAGCTAATATAGACTTTTGAGGTCCAGTTTTCTAAACTACAAAACATATTCATGGAGAAAAGTACCTTATATTCAAGGAAACAATGGCATTTGTCATGGAGATTTTGAGAAATTTGCAAATCTACTCTTTTTAGACCTGGCATGGGTCTTTGATTTATGGGATCATTTCATAGCATGGTGATTTATCTCACAACTAGCTTTTGTTGAGCTGGACATGTGACCTTCAACTCAACAGCAAGTGCATTCACATTCACAAGATTTCCACATTTCTTGGTTCAAGAATGATAAAAAGTAAACAAATTTTAAAAATCTGTTACACATTGAAAGAGAAAGTAAGTCCATAGTACCACAAACATAATAATTTGAACCCATATCCTACTTACTAACTGCCACATAAGATACACTGATCATAACAGAAGACCTGAAATTAATACCTTGATATTTTTTCTATGTAGTTTATGAAAAGTAATGACTGAGGCTTGAAGGATTAATTTATGGAAAAGCAGTGACAAACATTAGGAATATTCAAATTATTAAAAAATTTGTTAGTTTTAAAAGTATACACATATAAGGGAAAAATATTCTTAAATTATAAATTAAAAAATATACTCCACTGGTAACCACTAGTGAACACACTAAAATAAGTATAGTTAAAGGAAATTTTCTAACTATAGAAATATGCACAGAGATAACACAATTATGCACACACATATATAAAACATATTCAGTTTGTTTGTACACATGTGTGCATTTTTTTTAAAAATCATTGTACAATCAATGCAAATAGACCAGAATAGAGACTGTTTTTTGGCCACCCTAGAATCAAACTTAGGGCAGGTTAGTCCACATATATCCATTAAATCAAATTTATTAATTTTGTTATTCCTCACTAATTTTGAGTCTACTAAACATACTGAAAGTTTCCACTATAATTGGGGATTGATCAATATCTCCTTTTAGTTTGAGCTAGAAAACTATTCTGAGAGTATCTGTGCATAGAACTTCATATTTTTATATCTAATACTATACATTTGTAAGTTTATAGTTAAACATAAAATGTCTAATAAAAATTGAAGTTTTATCATTGCATAGTATCTTTTATCACTAATGATGATTTTTGCCTTAATGTCTATTTTGCCTCAAAAAATACAGCTAAAAGTGATCTTTTCATGGTTTCCCTTGTTAATACCTGCTTGATGTATTTCTTCCTGTCGTTTTTATTTTCTTTTAAACATCTTTATTGAGGTATTATTGACATTCCATATACTGTTCACATTTAAAGTGTAAATTCTACTTAGGGCAGCAATATGTTTTGGTATAGACCACACGTTTCCTAGAGTCTCTTGTAACTAAGTGTGGTTCTGTGACAAAGTTCTTGACCAATGAACAGTAAGCAAACTGTTGAGGTGGACTCTGAGTAAGCTCTTTATTTAAAAGGAGTACATACAGCTGAAACATGTCTCTTTGCTCACCTTCCCTCCCTTCTGCTACCTGGAATGCATGACATCGTGGTTGTAACTCCAGCAGCAATTTTAACATAAGTGTTAGCAGCATGCAGGAAATAGACAACTTCCGGATTTGTGTTATAAGAGAAATAAGGATCCACTTTGCTTAAACCATTATTATTTGTGGTGTTCTGATAAATGTGGCTGAACCTATATGCACATTTTTAGAAACAGAGTAATTGTGCCTTCACTGTGAAATCTATTTCTCATTTAAAATCTGAGTATGTATTTATTTATTAAATATTATTTTATATTCAATTTAATTTCACCTTTAATTATACTTTATCTAACTAAATACTATGGAGAATTTGCCAGATAGAATTCTACAAGTTTAATTTGAACATTTTTCAAACTTTACTTATTCCTAGTTTCTTGTCTTTACTCTCTTACTTTTCAATCAGTTATTTAAACTCTCTGAATAGCTTTGTTATCTATAAAAAGGGATGATAACTATTTCAGCGGGTTGCCATGAAAATTAAGAGACAAAAATGAACGTAGCTGGCACACAGTGGGTGTTCAGTTAACACCCACCACTATCAGAATCCTCACTGTAGACCTGCTGAAGTCTTTGGTTGGAATTCTTCTGCATAATATGTTAATTTCAGACCCATAAAACAAAACAAATTCTATTTCTTTGTACCACCACAAACAAAATTACCTTGAAAGTACGTTGGTTTTATCGATGCTTCTAGCATCAATAAATCATATTTGCTTTTTAAACAGAAATGTTTTCAAGTTTTAATGACAGCTGTTTCATTTAAGGATTAGAAGTAATACTAAAAGCAAAAAGGAAAAGAAAAGTCAGGCTACAAATTCTTAAATTCCACCTGAAATCCTATGTGTGTCCTCTCTTTCAGTTTGACTCCTTCCCTGAACAGAAACCTCTTCTAGAATTCTTCATAACTTTAAATTCAGTTCCATTACCTTTATTGTCTCAAAAACATCCTTGTAAATAATTTTAAACCTGAATACAACATATATTATATCATGAAAGCAAACGTGCATTTTGAATGGATTAATGTAGACCACAATTTTTTCTAACTGAAAAAAAAAACACATCTATCTGAAAATGATAGACTTTCTACTTCAGTTTTTCACCCATTCCAGATAAAACGGTTATTAGGACATATTGCATTCTTTCTATTGAAATGAAAAGAAAGTTGGAACCATAAGTCAGAAATAAAAATCTTTGCTAACAACTTTGCCTTCAGCAAACCCTCAAAAGCTACAGGGTTAGAAGAGAGTTTTCATTTCAAAGAAAGGAATTGGGAAAGAAAGCATTACACGAGAGAAACCCAATTAAGATTTTGGAGAGTTGAAGAATTTAAGCAACTTCATTCAAGTACCTAAAGGAAATTCTGACAATTCTTTATGCTTAGAACTACATTTAAAATAAAAACCTTAATTATTTAGAACCAACAACTACAGTAAGCACCAAATCTATGAAAGTTCCCCTCCTACAGAAGGAAGTCTCCGTGGATTCAAGTAAACACAGAAGAAAAAGGCTGCTCTCCATAAATCATAATTAATCAATAAGAAGGATCAGAATACAGAAAATTAACACCATGAAGCATTAGAGTCTCTGAGTTATACTATGGTTTAACTAAGCAACAATTTGATAATTATTTCAAATTTAGTCCTCCGGGCAGATAGGTCAATACCCAAGAAGGTCAAGTTTGAATAGATGCAATTATCCAAATAATTTAAGTAAAAGTCACTCACTGGAATTATTTAAATAATTTGAAAACTTGACTCACATAGGAAGGAAAAAAATGAGAGGTTGTTTTTTTTTTTTTGTATCTATGACCAATTATGCCCAAATATATATTTTAATACACTTTTCACTGAACAAATTAGTAAGCAAAAGTCAGATCATAATAACTAAAAATAATAATCTATTTTAGAAACAAAATGTATGGATCAGATAGAAAGTTGGCTTTATTAACACATTAATTCTATAATTTATGGGATTATGTGGTCTTATGAGAGGGTTCTACTGGAGTCTGTTTAAGGGTGTCATACTAATATGTGATACAATACAAAATTCATAGGATTAAGAAATTTTTATTTTTTTAAGTTATTTATTTATTTATTGAGAGACACAGAGATAGAGAGAGAGAGAGAGAGAGAGAGAGAGAGAGAGAGAGGGAGGGAACCAGTGGGGGAGGGGCAGAGAGAGAAGGGGACAGAGGACCCAAAGTAGAGTCCGTGCTGACAGCTGAGAGGCCGACAGGGGGCTTGAACCCAGGAACCCTGAGATCATGACCTGAGCCGAAGTCAGAGGTTCAAATGATTGAGTTACCAAGGTGCCCAAGCTTAAAAATCTTTTACGGGGGCCTGGGTGGCTCAGTCAGTTAAGCCTCTGACATCAGCTCAGGTCACGATCTCCCAGTTCACAGCTTCGAGCCCCGAGTCAGAGTTCTGTGCTGAAAGCTCAGAGTCTGGAGCCTGCTTCAGATTATGTGTCTCCCTCTCTCTAGTTTAATTTCAGTTAATTAACATCCAGTGTTATAGTAGTTTCAGGTGTACAATATAGTGATTTCAACACTTTTCCATATAATACCCAGTGCTGGTCCCAACAAGCGCACTCCTTAATCCCCATCAATTATTTCACCCATTCCCTACCATCTCCCCTCTGATAACCATCAGTTTGTTCTCTGTAATTAAGTCTGTTTCTTGATTTGTTTCTCAGTTTTCTTTTTTTGAATGCCCTTGTCTTGTAGCAATTTTCTATATGTTTCTTTACTGATACAGGGAGGGTGGGACTGCTCAAAGAAAATCTATCTAAAATATTTTCTCAAAGGCTGCTCTTTTGTCACATTCTCAATTCTAACTCTTCAGAAATAGTTTACAAATCTGTATTGGTCCATTACTTTGTAACCATCTTGAAGGTAAGAGCAAATTCTATTATACTTATTATGACCCCTGGCTATTTTGATCAGGGTTCTACATGGGGTCAATATTCAGTAAATAGTCACACTGGAAAATAACTACACCTAGAGGAGTACATACATCAGAGTAAATAATTATTTTCTACATTCTATTACTTTTCCTAATTCTTTCCCCTTCTTACTTTTTATTTCTAAATACCCTGTATTTCTGAAGTACGAGCAAGAATTACTTATCAAATTCAGAATGATAGGACATTATTACCTAATTTACAGTACAAATTCAGAATTTATTAATTTTCCAATAACATCCTATATGGTTCTCATTTTTTTTCCAAGATGCAATCCTGTATTGTGTATTCCCTTAGTTATCATATCTCTTTTGTCTTTTTGTTATTCTGAAACATTTCCACAAATTCTTTCTTAACATTGATATTTTTGAAGAACACTGGCCATTTTGTAAAATCATCTCAATCTACATTTATGTGATATTTTCTTACATTTAGATTCTTTATACGTTTTTGTAGCACTATCACTAACACAATGTTGTGTTATTCTTAGTGCCTCTTTTCCAGAGGCCAATGATGTCAGTTTATCCCAACTATAGTGACATTAACACTAATCACTCATTTAAAATGATGTCTAACTGATTTTTTGACCTGTACAGTGGCATTATTGGCATTTAAAAGGCATTTTGTGATAAGACACTTAAGATTATATCAATAAACTTTCCTCATTAAACTGTCGCCTACTAATCTAAGCCCTTAATTTTTTTTAAAAACATTATTCCTTGCATATATAGTATTTTCCCTTCTACAATAAAGGGCTTCTTTCTTTCCTTTTTTGTTTTTATTTCTCCCTCTGTCCATCTCTTCTTTCCTTCCATTTCTATCAGCATATATTCATGAATTTCTACTTTATTCAACATCTTAGGAAGTATTCAGCCATTATGTCTTAAATACTCTCTCTTCTTTTTTTTCTCTTTTTTCCTTGACTTCACTGAGGCACTATTTACATGTAACATGTATAAGTTTAAGTTGCACAGTGTGATAATTTGATACACAAACTGTGAAATGATTATTGCAATTAGGTTAGTTACATGCCTCTATCTCATCACATTATTGCCATTTTTTCTTAATATTTATTTATTTATTTTTTAAGTTTATTTATTTTTGAGAGAGAGAGAAGATAGAGTGTGAGTGAGGGGAGAGTCAGAGAGAGAGAAGAAGACACAGAATCTGAAGCAAGTTCCAGGCTCTGAGCTGTCAGCACAGAGCCCGATTCAGGGCTCAAACCCACGAACCCTGAGATCATGACCGGAGCCAAAGTTGGATGCTTAACCGACTGAGCCAACCAGGCACACCAATGTTTATTTATTTTTGAGACAGAGAGAGAGTGAGTGAGAGAGAGAGTGAGAGAGACAGAGAGGGAGAGAGAGAGTGAGAGAGAGTGAGAGAGAGTGAGAGCGAGTGAGAGAAAGAGAGAGAGTGAGAGAGATAGCACAAGTGGCGGAGGGGCAGAGCAAGAGAGGGAAACACAGAACCTGAAGCAGGGAAGCTAGGGATCTGAAGCTAGGGATCCAATTTCATTCTTATTATAGTAAAAACTAGTGAATATCAAGTTTTCCCAACACCATTTATTGAAGAGACTATCTTTTTATCATTGAGTATTATTGGCTCCTTGTCAAATATTAGCTGACCATTCATACACAGGTTTACTTCTGGGCTTTCAATGCCGTTCAATTGGTCTATATGTCAGCTATTTTGATTTCTATACTTTATAATCAACTTTGAAATCAGGATGATGTCTCCAGCTTTCTTTTTTTCTTTAGGTCTTCTGTGGTTCCACATCAATTTTAGGATTGTACTTCTATTTTTGTGAAAAATGTCATGAGAATTTGATAGAGATTGCATTAAATCTGCAGATTGTTTGGGGTAGTTAACAATATTAACTTTCTGATCGATGAATATGGGCTATCTTTTCATTTATTTACATCTTTACTCTTATGAAGGCTTTTTAATTTTGTGTATACAGATATTTCACCTTCTTGGATAAAATTCTTCCAAGTATTTTAATTTTTTTAATGATACTATATATGGGTCTTTTTATTATATTTCTGATAGTTCATCATTAGGGTATAGAAACACAACTAAACTTTGCATATCGATTTTGTATCCTGCAATCTTATTTAATTTGTATATTGCTTCCAACAGTTTTTTGTTTGAGTCCTTACATGATCAAAATGCACACACACACACACACACACACACACATATTTACATGGTTGAATCATCTGCAAACAGATCATTGTACTTCTTCCTTTCTGATTTGGCAGCTTTTATATCTTTTTCTCACCTAATTGCTTCCAATGCTATGTTGAATAGGGGTGATGAGAGTGGGAACTTTATCTTTTTCCTGGTCTTAGCAGAAAGCTTTTTAAACTTTCACCATTGGGAATTTTGGATTTTTCATATATGGACTTTATTATGTTCAGGAACATTCCTTCTATACCCAACTTGTTGAGAGTTTTTATGAGAGGATGTTAAATTTTACCAAATTTTTTTCTGCATCTATTAAGATGATCATATAATTTCTAACTTTCATTCTATTAATGTGGTATATCACATTTCTTGATTTTCATGTATTAAACCACCAAGGGATTCCAGGGGAAAGTCCCCTTGATCTTGGTATATGAGCCTTTTAATATGCTGTTGAGTTTGGTTTGCTAGTATTTTGCTGACAATTTTTACATCTATCTTCATCAAGATATTGGCCTGGAGCTTTCTTTTCTTGTAGTGTCCTTATTTGGCTCCTATATCAGGTTATGCTACCCTTATAAAATGAGGTTAGGAGTGTTTCCTCCTCTTTAAATTTTGGAAGAGTTTGAAAATGATTGAGGTTAATTTTCTTTAAATGTTTGGTAGAATGTACCAGGAAAACTATCTGGTCCTGAGTTTTTCTTTGTTGGGAGGTTTTTGATTACTAATTCAATCTCCTTACTAACAATTAGTTTGTTCAAAATTTCTAGTTAAGACTCAGTCTTGGAAGATTGTGTGTTTGGGACTTTATCCATTTCTTTTAGGTGATCCAATTTGTTGGTGTACAATTTTTCATGGTAGTCTCTTACGATCCTTTGTATTTCTGTGGTATCATTTGTAACATCTCCTCTTTCATTTCCAATTTGAGTCACCTTTTTTCTTTGTTACTGTTGCTAACGATTTGTCAAATTTGTTATTTACAAAAATCAGGAATTCATTTTGTTGATCTTTACTATTGTTTTCTGGTCTCTATTTCATCTGTTCCTGCTCTGATGTTTGTTTCTTTTTCTTCCATCTGCTAACTTTGAGCCACTTTGTTCATCTATTTTTATTTCCTTGAGGTGTAAAACTAGATTGTTTGTTCATTATCTGTTTTCTTAGTTTAGGTGGTTATGTAACATGCCCCTTTTATGTAAACGTCCCTCTTAGCACTGTGTTTGCTGCATCCCATTAGTTCGGTATATTATATTTCTATTTTCATTGCTTGAAGATATACTTTAATTTCCTACTTAATTTCTTCCTTGACCTATTGGTTGTTCAGTAGGGTACTGTTTAATTCCACATATTTGTGAATTTTCTAGTGTCGTCTTGTTCCTGATTTCTTGCATCAGACCATTGTGGTTGGAAAAGATACTTGGTATGATTTCAATATTCTTACATTTGCTAAGGCTTGTTTTGTGACCTTACATACTATGTATCTAGAGAATGTTCCTTGTATGCTTGGGAAGAATGTGCATTCTGCTGCTATTGGGTAGAATATTCTGTATATGTCTGTTAGGTCCATTTGATCTAATTAGAGTTCAAATCCATTATTTTATTATTGATTTTGTGACCACATGATCTATTGTTGAAAATGGGGTATTGAAATTCTCCACTATTTTGTCTTGTTGTCTATTTCTCCTTTCAGATCTGTTAGCATGTGTTTAACAGCTTTAAGTCCTCCAATATTAGGTGCATATATATTTACAGTTGTGTTATCCTCTTGACATATTGATCTGTTTATAATTCTATAATAACCTTTTTGTCCCGTTACAGTCTACTTTTAAGTTTATAGCAACTTCAGTTTGATTATGTACAAACTCTAAACTTTCACTGCCTTCCCCACATTTAAAATTTTTTATATCAATATTTCCTTTCCTATTGTCTATCCATTACCAAATCATTGTAGCTATAATTATTTTACTACTCTTGTCTTTTTAATATTTATATGAGAGTTAAGTAACCAACACATCACCATTTATAATATTGGAATATTATGAATCTGACTATATGCTTACCTTTACCAGTGTGTTGTGTGTGTGTGTGTGTGTATATATATATACATATACATATATTTATATATATATATGTATATGTATATGTATTTTTTTCCTTTGGATGATTTCAAATGACCTATCTTCTAGTTCACTGTTTTTGTCCCCCCCTTGGTTAAAAATTGCTGTTGAAGCTCTCTGTTGTTTTTTTTGTTTGTTTGTTTGTTTTCAGTTCAATCATTGTATTCTTTAACTTTGGGATCTCCATTTTCTTTTTTTAATGCTTCCTATTATTTCACTGAACTTCTAATTTTATTTATGAATTGTTTTTATAATATCATTTAGTTATCATTATGTATTATAGTTCCCTAACTTTAAGAGAATTACTATGAATTCTTTGTCAGACAGTTCATAGATTTCCATTTCTTTAGGACAAGTCATTGGAGTTTTATTAGTTTTCTTTTCTTTTTCTTTCTTCCTTTCTTCCTTCCTAAGTAGGCTCCATGCCCAACATGAGGCTTGAACTCACAACCCTGAGATCAAGAGTCACATGCTCTACAAACTGAACCCATCAGAAGCCCCTTTGTTTCCTTTGTTGGTATTTATTCCTTGATTATCCATGATCCTTGTGTCCTTGGGTTGTCGTCTATGCATTTGTTAAAGTAGGCACCTCTTCAGTCTTTACACAGTGGCTTCAAGAGGTAAAGCCCTTCATTAGTCAGTCCACCCAGAGATTTGAGGTGAGCCATCTGGTGGCATCGTGGGTGGGCTTTCACTAAAGTTATTGTCTGGATAGGCCTGGTGCATGGGTACATGATGGGGGTCTGGGTTCATTGGACAGGCCTGGCACCTAAGTCTGTGGTAATGGGCCTATTATCTATGTGTACTTGGGTAAACCTAGATCTTGAATCCAGAGAAGCTATCTATATACCAAGGACCACTCAGATGGACCTAACATCTGAGTATGCACAGGTCATTCTAGTACCAGGATGGGTCAGGAGCCTAATTTTCTAAGAGCCTTGTGGAAGCTGGGTCAATGGAGACCAGTCTAACACAAGTGCAATCCTAAAGCCTGGGTCATGGAATAAGCCTGTAAACTGAGAACTGGGTGACTAACCTGAAGGTTGGGTCTATAGGGGTCTGGCACAGTGGCAGGCTGGGAGCCTGTGTCTGTGGGAGCCAGAATGTAGGGCCATGGAGAATGCAGGGTCTGGTCCTGTGGAGGGTCAGGAGCCTATATCTGAGGGAGTCAGTGAAATCCAGGATCATAAGGCCTGGCCTATTGTTGGAGAATGCCTGGAGTTTGGGGCTGCAGTAGTTGCTGTAACACTGATTCTGGCCAGGAACCTAAGTCCATGGGGCTGATTGCAAGCCTGTGGTTACCGCCTACAGCTATGGGAGCTGAAAGGCCATGAGATGTACCAGGATTGGATTTACCCCAGGAGGGGTCTGATGCTGGCTGGGGCTGCTGGAGCTAGTTTGTACCTGGCTGGGCAAGGGATCTGGGTTTGTGGAATCCTACCAAGAGCCTGATGTCTTAAAAGCTGTTAGAGGCCATGCAAGGTACCTGGGGCCACAAGAGCTGGCAGACACCTGGGTGAGCCTAGAACCTACGTTTGGAACAGCCCATAGGGAAACACCTAAGGCATCTGTAGTTGACCTAGTGCTTGTGCAGGCTGGCTCTGTGGTTTGCAGTGAAGCTGGACACTCATTTCACTCTCCTTTTCCCACAGGGAAGGTGTCTCTCTCCATGATGGGTAGCCAGGCTTGGGAGAGAGGTAATGGGGGGCAATGTGAATCTATTTTTCCTGCCTTCCTCACTGAAGCCTTTCTTATTTCTGTGCTTCACATAGGTGCTATATTCTCTCAGCTGGTATTTTTGCTCTTATGAAGGTGTTTTTATGTGTGGATAGTGTTCAAATAAATGTTCTGGGGAGCGGGTGGGGGCAAACACTAGAAATAGCACTGCTGTCATTTTGCAGACATCACTGCCTACTTTTTTTTGTTTGTTTTTTTTTGTTTGTTTGTTTTTCTCTCTTTTATGCTTTTGTACTTCTATGAGCCCTCATAGATATTTGTTGAAGAAACTTAGAGCTAAGATTTGGGATATTCTGAGTTCAAATAAAAGCTTTCTAATAAAATTACATAAAAATCACTTTTTTTCCCACAGAGACAATGGAGACAGTTTTAAAAGGTGGCAGAAAAGCAAGATGTGTGTGTATCTGTGAGATATGGTATTTAGGGATATAAGGTGCTGTGTTTAGCAGTGACAGCCTCAATCTCAATATGCCTTAAAATGGTCATTAATAAAATTAGGCCAATCACACCTACTTTTCAAAACTTTTCTTAGAGAAAGCTGTAGAGCTTTTCTTAGTGAAGCTGTTGGAAATGAGGGAAAAGTGTTTGAAGTGGTTTTGCATTTCAATCAAGATAAAGGAGCAGATACAAGTACTTCATTTCCCAAAGTACAGGGACCTGCCCTGGGTAGCTTCCACTGTTGCTATTATTTCTAACTGTGTTTTTGTTTTTTTTTTTTTTTGCAGTAACCACAGTTGCATACCCCTCCAAAGCCACAAGAGAAGAAAGCCATGAAATACTTTTCTGGACCAGATCTCTAACCCTATCTCATTCTCACTCTCTTGCTACTGCTGCCATAAAGAAGTCCCAGCTTGTGGAAGCTTCTCTAATAGCACACAGGACTTTCACAATTTGGACATACAGAATGTTGGCATTTCACTGGTGTTGAATACTTATTTACCCATAGAAACCATATTTGAAATAGCAAGCTACTACCCTTCATTAATATAATCACAGAAGTTTTGAGAGAGGACTTTGCTAGCCAATATGGGAATGAGATACCTCATAGCACGTTTGCTGAAGTCAAGCCTTTCTTAGTTGCCAGTAACTACCAAATACAGTTTTGGAAAATAAACTGTTATTAGGTTGGCATTCATAGCAGTTTTTTTTTCCTGGAAATTTCTCTAAGACCCTAAGAAGAGTGAATATAAATATTCTGAGAGCTGTGATTATCATCACCCTACCCCATAGACTCATAGTTGTCTCTACTGTTCATACTGTTGATTCCCTATTCTGTACATTCCCCACAGATATATCTCCATTCCATTTTTCTCCCTTCCCTCTAGACCTTTCTCCTCACAGATCTTGTATGTAGTCCAAGAGTCCAAACTCTTATATGAGTTTCTCTCCTCAACACAAACTTTAAATTTTAACCTGTCACAAAAAGGAAGGTCTGTGTCTCAGTTAAGATTTATGGTAGATAAGCTGTGCAGCAAATTCACTATTTAAAGTGAGAAGTCTGTCTCACTAAAGTTGGACATTATATATCTATTTTACAAAAGAATTAAACAATGCACACTGCCTGCAAAATCAGACCTTGCCAGGAAGGTGCCTAAGAAAAAGATCTGGATCATGGGATATATTCTAACATGAGCAAGTACTGCATCCAAGGACAATGAGCAGACAGTGAACAGGAAGAAAAAAAATCTAGTGGCTTTGGGAAATACTTAAATACTGAATTCAAAGGTCAAAAGACTATCCTTCTGTTATTCTTTCAACGTTTGATCAGCTAGTGAACATACTTCTTTACTGTCTGGTAACTCACCCGTTGCAAAAATTCAATAAATACAAGATAATCATAGTAATACACAACAGCTATAATCACCATCATTCAGGACTGCTGTATCATTTTTATGAAGCTATTCATTCACCACAGCACCCTTCCTGACCCCAGAGATTTACTGTTCCTCTCCTGGAACCAGATTGACCTTTTTCATGTCAACTAGGCACTTCTTAAGGAAAAAAAAGTAAAGTTCCTTTTCTTTGATGATTTGTCCATGGACCTGAATTCTCCTTCTTCTGTAAAGCTTGTTTAAAAAAAAATGTGTAACTCAAAAGTTGTGCAGTAACTTCTTTCTAAACTCTCAGATCATATCATATAACAACTTGGCTTAAAAACACCAACAAGGTGCGACTGGGTGGCTCAGTCAGTTGAGCAACTGACTTCGGCTCAGGTCATGATTTCACCGTCTGTGAGTTTGAGCCCCGTGTCAGGCTCTGTGCTGACAGCTCAGAGCCTGGAGCCTGCTTCAGATTCTGTGTCTCCCTCTCTTCCCCTCCCCTGCTCATGCTCTGTTTCTCTCTTTGTCAAAAATAAATAAACATTAAAAAATTTTTTAAAAAACCAACAAAATTTTTTAAGATACTTTTAGTGTGGCAGGCAATGATTTGACATCAGACTTCACTTTCAACCTCATTTGTCTTAACTTCTCTTTTGAAGCAGCTTACTTACTGAAAATAAGCCACATTTTGCATGTTTGCTGCTCACTGGCTACTATTACTTTGTCTAAGAAGTTTTCTCTTCTTGGAATGCACCATATTTCCCCCTAGATTTTTAAATGCTACCTATTATTGAGGTCCAGCTAAAACATCATTATTTACAAAGCTTTTTCTGATCACTTCATATAGACCTAATCAGTTTGAACCACCCTGATCATTCACTTCTTTTTTCATTTTATTTACTCTGAGAGAGCATGCACACATGAGCAGAGGAGAGGCAGAGGGAGAAGTAGAGAGAGAATCCTAAGCAGGCTCTGTGCTCTCAGCTCAACGTGGGGCTTGATCTCACAAACCGTGAGATCATGACCTGAGCCCAAATTAAGAGTCAGATGGTTACTACCGAGTAAATGGGTACTCCCCATTCACTTCTTTTAATATTTCATTTTTTTCTTAATATTTATTTTTGAGAGAGAGAGAGAGAGAGAAGGAGCATGTGAGCGTGCAAGCAGGTGAGGGGCAAAAAGAGAGAGAGAGAGAATCCCAAGCAGGTCTCCTCACTGTCAGTGCAGAGCCCCATGCAGGGTTCAAACTCAGAAACAGTGAGGTCATGACCTGAGCCAAAGTCAGACACTTAACCGACTGATCCACTCAGGCGCTCCATGCTTATTACTTCTTACAGTGTATTTTATATCAAAACATTAATTAAGTAGGAAAGACACACTGTGAGATTCATCTGTATCACTACAGTGCCATTGTACCTGGAAACACTAATTAAAAATATATATACACCTCCATGCTCATCGCAGCATTATTTCCAATAGTCAAGACATGGAAACAACCCAAATGTCCATCAATGGATAAAGAAAATGTGGCAAAGATATATACAGTGGAATATTATTCAGCCATAAAAAAAAGAGTGAAATCTTGCCATTTGTGACATAATGGATTGACTGTAAGGGCATTATATGGAATGAATAAGTCAGACAGAAAACTATGAATCCTGTATGAGTTCACTTGTAGGATTAAAACAAAACAAAACAAAAGCAAAAACCAAGTTCACGTGTACAGAGAACAGACTGGTGGTTGAATACAATGTTATGTCAATTACACCGTAACAAAAACAAAAAGAAATAAAGAGAAACTAATACTGGTACAAAATTCAGTTTTAAAACCTTATAAGATACATCTGAAATATAAAAAAAAAGTTTTTAGTATTTTTTTAATGTTTTATTTTTATTTCTGAGAGAGAGAGAGAGAGAGTGTGTGCCCGTGGGCGCAGGGGGGAGGGGCAGAGAGAGGGAGACAGAATCTGAAGCAAGCTCCAGGCTCTGAGCTGTCAGCACAGAGCCCGATGACGGGCTCAAACTCAGGAACTGCGAGATCACGACCGGAGCCAAAGTCAGATGCTTAATTGACTGAGCCATCCAGGTGACCCTCATTAAGAAACTTTTAAAACTGCCATGAGAATCATTCCATTATTCCTATTATGACTGAGATTTACAAGAGAAAAAACTTACCATGTATTAATATGGCAAGTATTCCTATTCCATCACAGAACTTTTAGAACTCTGTGAAATAAAATCTGAAAGCAGAGGTAAAGAGAGAGGGTCTTGCGATACAGATGGGAGGAAATAGCATATACAGATGATACTGAACGACATAGGTTTGAACTGCATGGGAACCACTTATGCATGGACTTTGTTTCATTAAATATAGGCATAGCATTGTAAATGTATTTTTCTATTCCTTATAATTTTGTTATTAACATTTTCTTTTCTCTAGCTGCCTTTACTGTAAGAATCCCATATCTGATTCATAAACATACAAAATATGGTTAATTGACTGATTATGTTATTGATAAGGCTACCCGTCAATAGTACGCTATTAGTAGGTAAATTTTTGCCAAGTTGAAAGTTATGCTCAGATTTTCAACTGTGCAGAGGTCAGTGCCCCAAACCCTGTTGTTCAAAGATCAACTTGCTATAAAATCTATGCTAATACTTTATTTTAATCCCACTAAAATGTATTCAGAATTGTCACAATGAAAGGTTTAAATACACAGCTATGCAAGATTTTGTATTTATCACTCCAGCTTTTAAATACAATGCATTCTCTCTCACACTATCATTTTACAAGTTGTTCACAACTATTACTTTGAATCATTAAGAAATATTTATACCACCAGGCCAAACAATTTACCACATACAAAATTGTTTTAATTATGTAAGCTATTTGTTATGGCTTTAAATTCTAACTTCTCCATTGCAATTCTTTTTTTTTTTAATGTTTATTTATTTTTGAGATGGAGAGAGACAGAGCATGAACAGGGGAGGGGCAGAGAGAGAGGGGGACACAGAATCTGGAACAGGCTCCAGGCTCTGAGCTGTCAGCACAGCCCGACGCGGGGCTCGAACTCACGGACCATGAGATCGTGACCTGAGCCTAAGTCGGACGCTCAACCAACTGAGCCACCCAGGCTCCCTCCATTGCAATTCTTATAATGCTAGACACAGTCTTTTAAAGTTTATTTATTTATTTGTTTGTCTACTTATTGAGAGACAGAGAGAGAGAGACAGAGAGACAGAGAGAATGCAAGCAGGGGAGGGGTAGAGACAGAGGGAGAGAGAGAGAATCCAAAGCAGGCTCCTAATTGTCAGTGCTGAATCCAACGCAGGGCTCAAACTCATAAACCACGATATCGTGACCACAGCAGAAACCAAGAGGCAGACACTTAACTGACTGAGCCACCTAGGCACCCCCAGAAACACTTTTTTTTTCCAGAAACATTTTTATATTACTTTCATATTGGCAAAAAAAAAAAAAAATTGCTATCAATATGGCTTAATTTATAGCAATTGTGGAAGTGATTTTAAAAGACCTGTGTATCATACTGGACATTCATATATATAACTAATATAGTTATTTACATATTGATAGATTGACAAGGCTTTATTTTCAGTTTTGATACTACTAGCAATAATCACGCCTCAGATAAACCTCACTTGCTACGATACTGCCACTGCGCAAAGCTTCAGTTCTGATACTAAAGCACATAAAAATAAATTCACAGAATTATTTTTTAATATCAAATGGGCTTTTAATCTATTTATTGTATGGCATTTAGTTTCTTACTTCAAAATGCCACTTTCGATAGATTAGTAAGTAGCCAACACATTAAAGACTTGAATCTTAAAATATTTTCTTAAAACTAATTTTGAATTTCAAAATAATAAGACAGATACTATAAGTAGTAAACCAAACTCGAGTATTATCTTGATCCATAGATTATCCACTTTAGCCAACATATTTAACTACTTTTTGCACAAATCCTCATCCAGCCAAGCATAGCTATTGTTCGAAAACACCACCTAATATTTATCTTACTGCCCACAAGCATTCTCTGGTGACTATGAGGAGAGAAGTAGGTAAAGAAAAAAATAAGAAGGGAAAAAAGAAGAGAGGTCAACATTTGAGCTAATAGACTTTTTGATATAAATTTGGATAAATCAAATACTTGATGGTGGCATGGGTTATGGCCTTTTAACTTATGTATATTGTTTTCCATAGCTGCCATTAACTAAGTCAAAGATTATGATGAGATTTTTCACTCATCTTCTGTTATCAAAACGTAACTCTTTACCAGGTGACCAGTTTTACAGTTTCTGTTACTATAGCACATATAAAAAATATATAATTACATGAAAATCTGAGGAAATAAAAATATATTTTTTGCTAAACCTTACTTCTGTTTTTTTTTATGTTGTTTTGTTCTAACCTAAGCATAGTTTTATTTTCAGACTTTAACAGAACTACCAGGCTTTATAAGTTTAGTCACTAAGATGTTCTATCACTAGGATTAATGTGTGTAATTGATCTTATACCAAAACTGGTACTAAAAATAGGAGGCTGCCACAATTATAATAGAAATAGTTGTCACCTGCTTAGCAATAAGGCATTCTGGTGCCAAGAAACTAATACTAAAGGCTGTCAAGATGATTTTCCATATATTACTAAGGCAAAACATTGGTAAAAACTCTTACCTGCAGTAAATTGGAAGTCAAAATATATGCCCAGTAGTTAGTACAACACAAAAAAACATTACGTACATACACACACACTCTCATATGTGTATGCATGCATATATATATGAATATACATATGTATATATGTATTATAATTTATGTGAAAAACAGTAAGTCCATGTGAAGCTATAGAAACGTCACCAAATACCATTAAGGATTTACATAATAAATATTAATAATAATTTTCTATTAAACATTGTCCCTTCACGTTTGTCTTACTTGTCTTATGTTCTTTTAACTGTTTAAAATTATACATCCATGTGTTGCCTACCTCATAGTAGTCCCTGGGATAGTAATAACAGTCAATGAGCCTCATAAGTTCAAAGGAATCTCTCGTGAATATATTAAAATTTTTATGACAACTTTAGGACCAGAACTTCCCTGCTTTCAAGATAAAATTTGAGGCACAGAAGGATTAGCTGATCTGATGGAAGTCGAACAGTTAACAGATAGATGAAATGTAAGTCAGGACAGTCCTATTCCAAAATATCAAGTGTTCCTATATAATAGCAAACCAAAATAAGTCTAATGAAAAGTCAGTGAAGCTGGAAGTGGCTTGGCTGATGGCAGAAGGCTAGCTTGGATATACCTTTCATTATGGTGCCAGGACTACAGAATTCACAGGACAAACATCACCAGTGCTGATGGGGAGGAGAGGGAGTTCAATGAGCTCTTGCTGATTCACTGCTAATCACAATATCTAAGAACATATTTATGAGTACGTGTATTACTATTTTATATCAATAATCTGCACAAAGCAAGATTCTGAGGATGTCAGATGAGGTGGGTTGTGTTCTTTCAAGAAAAAGAAAAAAGACAGTGGAAATTTGCAGCTACCAAGGATAATCAAAATATTAAAATCTAGCAAAATGTTTAAACATGCAGTTCATAAAAAGTCTTGGAGATACTAGAAAAACTGCTCATTTTAGCTCATTTGCTATGAAAAGTTGTTACTATCATTATGTTCTCTGTTGTATCATAATAAGCTTTAAAGATAGAGAAGCAATCTGGTATTTAGCTCAGGATTTTCTAGTTATTAGCTACATTACCGAAGGTTAAATTGTAGTTATTTTGGCTCTATTCATACATAAGATTTTTGTGAAAATTGCATTTGAGTGCATAGGGAGTAGTCAGTAAAGACCTTAGCTTCACAGTAGGAAGGCAGGAAAGTTTTATTATTATTGTGGTGGCTGTGGGACATCTCAATCGGTTAAGCATCAGACTCCTGATTTCAGGTCAGGTCATGAACTCAGGGTTCGTGAGTTGGAACTCCATGCTGGGCTCTGTGCTGACAGTGTGGAGCCTGTTTGGGATTCTCTGTCTCCCCACACCCCCACCCCCCATCTCTCTGCCCCACCCTCACTCATTCACTATCTCTTTCTTTAAAAAATACATAAATGAACTTAAATTATTGTGGTGGTTGTTGCTAGATGCTATACATTAAGGGGTTGTGAGGGAAACAATGAGATTTCTTTTTGAACTCAAGTTGTTCAAGTCAAATCCTAAAATCAAGAATATAGATGTAATGCGCTTTCCTAAAATTCTTAACTCATTGTAACACTAAGATGTTACTGTTGTTTTTGTTAATAGGGAAAGCCAACTTAATCTACCTTCCATGACAAAGGATATCCAATGAGTTGACCAGCTTATTCTGCATAACACCTAATACAGTGCCTGATGCAAATCAACCTATCTCTTACAGATTCAAGTTAAAAATTCAAAACTTACTTTTCAAACATCAGAGTAGAAGAGTCATTGGATGGGAGAAGGCCAGAATGGCACAACGGTTTCAATTTTGATGTCACTCACAACTGATTGCTGATGGGTGGCTTAAGTGCTGTTTATGAAGGATTCCACTGGAAAGACTGCTATAATCTGTTAGTAAAGTCTGCTGTAGAAATGAGAGCAAATGAGAGCCCCTGACACTTGCTTAGGGAGTTATTACTAATACAAACATGATGCCTGGAAATAAGAGGACCAGGGAAATCACTTGGTTGAAGGATTAGCTGATCCTCTTCATTATTCATCTTCCTCTTCATTATTACTAAACAACTACAAGATTCTGACCAGATGTCTGAAAAGGTATCTACTATTAACTAGCAAAGGGCACCTGCACACTAGCACACGCCCAGAGGATATTCTTGAGAAAGTGGGTTGAAAGCTCTACCAGCATGTTAGATCAGTAAGAAACTTCTCGAATCTTTTTAATTGTATTTGTAAAAAAAAAAATGATAATATTTATCTCAAAATACTGTTTTGAGGATTTAACACGAATGTTTAGCATCGTGTCAGGCAAATATACTTGATAGACCTTTACAATTGTCATCACGGACACTGACAGAGAACTTTGAGAGTGTGTGTGTATAAAGGGGGGAATGCATATAGGTTTTGTTTTGGTTGTTTTTTTCGTGTACTCCTTTGCCAAGAGTAAAGCTTTAATTTTAGTTTTGAGATAAGGAATGATAGTTGGCGCTTAGCAATTTAAACAATTCACTGAGAAACTGCCCATGAGACCAAACCAAGCACTGACAAAGCCATCCCGCAAAATGTACTTCTTAGGGTCACAGCATTACATTTCAACTTTAGGATAAACTGGGGCACTCAGAAATTGGCATCCTATCCTTGGCTTTGAAATAATCAAGTAAGGCAACTTGATGTTAAAATGGAATTGCAATGCTTTAAATGAGTCTGTACCAGACAGTATCCCTCCATCTATGGATTCTTGCTTTTGCAAGTTGGAAACCAGAGACCCACACCCCAATAACTCAAATGATAAATACTTAAAAAATGATTGAGGCAAAGTCTTTATTACTATTTCTCCTGTCCAGATCATTACGTCTACTCTCCTCCACTCTTGGTATCCAGAGGGTTTTATGTGCCCCTGTGAACCATTTTCCAGCCCATATTATTCTTACAAAGAGAAGTCTGTTTTCTGAACTTCCCCTTGCACAGGGGTTTTCTGGAGCAATTTGCCTTTCCCTGTGGATATCTGAGAGGTCACACTGAGAATAAAATTAGCAAGTATACAATAAAAGCTAAAAAAAAAAAAAAAAAAAAAAAGAAAGTTGGAAAGAAAAACCTAAGCCTTTTCATGTTAAATGAGAGAGAGGTAGAGAAAGGCTAATAGAGTTTAAAGATCATGTTCTTATCCCAGAGAAAGCATAAATCTACCCTTCAAGGCAACAGGGACATGCCAGTTTAAACTTCAGAGCAAGAGCTGACTTTTATGTCAAGGTCATATTTCCAGGATGAGCAACTTCTAGAATCAAGAAAGCCCTGGCAGAAATAAAAAGACTACTAAAATACAAGGGTGCATGAGTGAGTTCGTGTACTGTCTAGGGTCTGAGAAAGATCTGAAATAGTGCTTACTCTGTATGAGTAAGAGTGGGTAATTTATTCATTTATATGTTTCAAAAATAGTTCCAGAGTATACATTATCGTCACATTCAGGGAAAACAATAAAATTGTATTAATAAACATAAGTACACATACACACACCCAGCCACCCACCAATCAAAGTGGCCACGATGAGCACATGCCATGACATACCGCTGCTCTTTTCCTTGCTCTAAATGTTCCCCAGTAGTGCAGGGATCACAGCAGAGAAAACTACTGCAGATTAAGATTCTAAAATTTTCAGGGCAAATTTTAGAAAGGTCCAGCTGTTGATCTGAGAATCCATTGTATCAGGGAGAGAAAGGCCAACATGTTTATTAGTCTTTACCTTCTACAGCCTTGTTTTATAAGCTGTGGAACTTGATCCATTCAAAGGTTATCTAATCAGGTTAGTGGGTCATGAAATAAATGTCTGGAAAACTGATAGGAATGAATGAACTGATAGGAATGAATGAAAACTGATAGAAACCAAAATTATAGTGCAGGGTATGTAGTACAGAAAAGTATTAGTTTTTTATTATTTATTTATTTTGAGAGAGAGAGAGAGAGAGAACTTGTGCACAAGGGTGCATGCATGTGGAGGAGGGGCAGAGAGAGAGGGAGAGAGAGAGAATCTCAAGCAGGCTCCACACTGTCAGCTCAGAGTCCTACACAGGGCTCAGTCTCACAAACTGTGAGATCACGGCCTGAGCTGTAATCAAGAATTGTATGCTTAGCTGACTGAGCCACTCAGGCCCCTTAGGAAAGTATTAGGTTTAAAAAAAATTATTTCAGAGGTCTGTGTGCATAGAAGACAGGAATAGAGGCAGATAATTTAATTATGATGCATAATGCATTTCCTACTTTGGCCCAGAGATAAAAATGATAAATACTGATCTGGATAATAAAGCTGAGGAATGACTGAATTTGGAAAAAAAAAAACAAACCAGCCATTTCTCCAACTCCATCCCATCACTAGAATTCAACCCTTGCTTTAAGGTTGAAGTAACATGAAAGCATTTCCCCCATTCCTTTCACTAAACTTCTTACTGATTTGTGGATTACCTTACATCTCATGTCTGAAATTTTGTTTCAAAGCCACCTGTTACCGTTGTGGCAGAAGGGTCAAGAGAGAGACAGAAGAACAAAGACAGGGTATATGTGTGTGGGGTAGAGAAAAGGAGAGCCTGTGTTCCCACATTGGGTGTGGAAAGATATATGAGTTTTGCCTGAGTCAGAGGATGCTATAGAAGTTACGTGGAGATTAGGATCCTATGCACACCCACAAGAGGGTTGCAAACTGGGGAAAGGTTCCCATCTGTGACAGGCTCTGCTGGGACTTGCTCTTGGCAGAAACAGAGTCTCTATGCCAGGAAACCCTAGAGGGGATGCCCAAAGTCTCTAAGAGCTATCAAATGTACTGTCAGAGGGAACTCACATTGAAATGTTCCCTATAAAATAGAACACCAGAAGGGAAAGTAGGAAACAGAGGAAGCGGGTGGGGAAATAACAGACTTCGGCAACCCAAAAGATGCCTATGCAGTCAGGTCTAGCCTGTACTGGGTTGGAAGGGACAGAACTAAGAATCATATTCGGGGCTGTATCTTTAGATGACGTCCTAGAAGCAGGTCTTATAAAAATGAGATTCTTTATATAACAAAATGTGCCTGAAATATGGAATCAGACCATTTTCTTTCAGAAAGCACAGTGGAAGCAGTTACTGGAGAAAATAATACCACCTGTCTAACTGCAGTTGAATTGCACATAGACAAATGTCACACACACACACACAAGCACATACACACACGTGGTCTAACACAATTATAACCCTTGATCTTGTTTGGAAGATCACCTTTGATTTTGTATTACATAATAAATTCTTTCACTGTAAGCCTTTAAGATATGTCGAGATAGTCATATCTTACTGCCTTTGCCATTTTAAGTTCATTTTTTTTTAAAAAAAAAAGGTAATTTACAGCCAATATTAAGATGATCATGGACACTTTCAATAAAGTTAGTAAGTGTCTCTATTTATGACCCAGCTCTGGTCCCTAACAGCTAGTGTAACAAATTAAGTTACTTAACTTTTTTGGGTCTCAAATTGCTCTGTATTTAAAATGGAGTTAAGAAACCTACATCTCAGTGTGGTTGTTCTAAGGATATCCAATGATATATGCATAACATTCTTAATAAGGCTGGTACACATTAACTACTGAACCAGCAGCTGTTATTATGATTATTGGGAAATATTAATGCTGTACAGATTAAGAGCTCAAAATGAGTGTATTCACTGAATTCAATATGCATTTTAGGGAGCTTGTCATGTGCAGTGATTATGAAAAGGAATAAAATTGGCTCATTTGCCTTGTGTGAGGATACTGTAGAAAATACACTCACAATGTCAGAATTTCTTTCATAACAGTGGCCACATGACCATTGTACACATGTGCAGAGGAGGAAGAGAATATATAACACTGGGGAAGCCATAAAAGGCTTCAGGGAGTCTGTGAAATCAAACCTGGGTATTGAATTATGTGCAAACTCAAAGCAAAGGGTCAGTTGATACATCATCAGCAAAATAATCAGAAAAGGGACAACATGACACTTTTGGGGATGAGCCTGCCATATAAGTACCCACAGATTAACTCAAGTGCCTTCATCCCTAGACTCAACATATTATGTATATTCATAGCTCATAAAAAGCTCTGTTGCTGTTGTTTTTCTAAAGAAAAAATGCAAGCCAAGAAAACTTCTATTAAGAGTAACTATGTTAAGTCAAGTCTTCAAGAGCTGAAACCACACTTTTAATATTGCCTCCCAAAGGTAAGGAGTTCAGTGGTGCTGAAATAAAGGGACACAGGCTAGAAAGTTGGGCCAGGGTTCTTAAATACTAAGGCAGAAAGTGTGACTCTGTCCAATGAGTGCCAATGACACTGATTTAGGACAACAACAACAAAAATAGACTAGGAATTACAAAGACTGTGCCCACCAAAGCATTTTCTCTTGATTAGGCAGAGTGAGAAAGACTGGAAGGGCCCATGCGGATGCACACATAGGACTCTAAGGCCTGCAACTTTAGTGAGCATGAAAATCATACACAAAATTTGTACAAATCTAAAGGTCCTGTCCATATGAGCTTGGGCTTCTGTGTGCATTAACTCTCCAGATGACGCTTACAGCCACCAAAGTATGAGAACCACTGGTCTGACAAGAGGTAGGGTGGGAATGACCTACAGTAATGGCTCTGGGGGTATGAGGAGAGAACAAGAGGAGAATTACAGAAAAAAAGTGAACCAAGAGGCCAGATTTACTTAATATGTCTCTACTTCTTGAATGAAAGAGTTTGTTCCAAACAAAAGTACAGAACATTATATCTGGTGATTTTCATTGTATCTTAGTGATGCAATAAGGAATAGGAAAAGTTCATCAGAACTGAGAGTTGGAGCTCTTATAACCTTGGAACTCTTCTGTTCACTAACTACTCAAGCGAGAGGTTTTGTTTTGTCTTTTGTTTTTTGTTTGTTTTTGTTTTTTTTCCAGAAGAATGAGGTGTTTTATTAGGGTCTTTTCTAAACTCCCTTCTAGCTCTAAATCAACATATAACTTGTAATAAAACTTAAATATTAATATGAATTGCAGTATAAATGAGGTACTCGAAATTCTTCACGGGAATATGTGAGGAGTAATAACAACAAAAATATTAGAAATATGTGTGTCATAGGACAGGCAAATTCGTTTGTAAGTAGAAAGCATGTTACTATATTTTCACATAGATTTAATAAAAGTAAAAAAAATATGCATTCTTGTTTTAAGCTACTGAGTTTAGAGTTACTTTTCTGTAATTTTTCAATATTTCTTTATTTATTTTATCTATCTATCTATCTATCTATCTACCATCTATTTATTTCTCATGAACCATAAGATCATGACCTGAGCCGAAATCACCACCCAGGTGCCCCACTTTTCTGTATTTCATAAACTTAGATTGCTAATTATATGCAAGTAATTTATTTTTTAGTCTACACACCCATGCAACTTTTCTACTGCAGAATTTTAAATGTCTCAGTTTTAATTCTACTTGAAACACGGTTGTATATAGGCTAATAAAAGTAGAGAACTCCCAGGAAGTGAGTTCAAATAATAAATTACAGTTTTCATCCTTCTTTTTTAATGTTTGGAATACTGAATCATCTTTCTCATCCCACACTCCATAGCGTCAGCTTGCTTCTCCCAACTCAGTTAATTAAATTTTAACTAATTTTCATCTCACTTTTAAAACTTTCAGGTTAAGTCATTAGTTCTCAATCCTTGAGTCTGAGTGTACAGACATTAGAGATTGAAATAAGTACTCATTGTATTTCTTTTCCAGCAAACCATAAGCAGTGTTAGAGCACTGCAGAGTTTTCTCCTCATAGTCTTTATATGTCTATAGTTTCACATTTTTTACATTTTGATACCAAAAATTTATCCCCCAAAAAGTACAACCAATAAAGTGTTACCAGACCTTGAGGATTTCAACATAATCTCTTCTAATATGATTCATTTTTCATTAAATGTAATACTAAAATGTAAATGTTTACAATAATATAATAAGTTTATAAAGCTCCCTCTTTCCAGAGACTAAAATAATGAGAGTTTATTAGAAAAATCCTAAAAAAATGTACACAAAATTATATTTAGAATGCTAATAGAATGGTAAATGTTCATGATAGGAACACTACCTACAAAACAAAAACAAAAACAAAAACATAAAATGGCTGAGCAAATTGTGGTATATCCATACACTGGGATGCTATTCAGCACCAAAACTAAAGGACTATTGATACATACAACACCATGAATGAAAATCAAATGCATTATATTAAGTAAAGAAGCCTATGTATTGTATGATTTTATTTTTATGACAACCTGGAAAGGGCAAAACTATAGACAAAAACATGTCAGTTCCTATGAAGAACTGATACTCATGGAAGGTGACCAAAGAGGGCCCACACAGAGTTTTGGGGAACTCTTCTATATTTTAATTGTGATATGCATCTGACAAACGTAAGAACTGTTCACTATCAAGAATGAACTTTGCTGTATGTAAATTACATCTCAATAAACTTGACAAAAGGAAAAAAGTTTGAAGTCCAAATGGAAGAATCAGCAAATTTCTTTACTGCAAGAGAATTATTTCTAAATGATTTCATGTGCTCTGAAACCTAACCTCACTCTGGTAAATAACTTTTTGCCAAAAATTGTTTTCTGCTAAAAATCATCTGTACTGAAATGAAAAATACAATTTAATTCCTTAAATTCCTAGAATCTTACATCTTCACATAACTCAGATTATCCAGAACATATTTTATGTAACTTGAGAAAAAGGACGTCTATCATACTTCAGATAGAACTTTAAACAACAATTTAAAATTTAATCTTTAGAAGATCAATCCCATCCACCTGTTTTGATGGCATAATAAAGCAAGATGTAGAGTTTCCCCGCATTCAGAGATTATAAGAATGTCCTGGGAACATGGCTATTTATATGGAGTTTCCAACTTTTAATATAAATATGAAATGTGCTTTGCTATCCATAGTCAATATTTATGTGCTCTGGTTTGGTGATTTCTTGTTATGTTTTGACTTACTTGAAATTTGTAGTTCTATAGACAGGAACACATCCATTATGCCACATGGATAGCTTAAACTATTACAATTGGCTATACAAAGGTAACTCCATTAACAAGCAAAATCTGAGGTCCAATTAAGTAATTTCAAACAGCAACTTTTGCTCTGAAATCAATTTCCTCCTCCAAGATATTTAATTAAATTGTGCTTACTCTAACCACTATTGGAAATACTAAATTGATACAACAGTTATAAGTAATCAAAATGAGCATTTTAATAAACTCTGTTAGAGATAGAAGTATTCAGTGAAGTTCATTTGAAAAACATTAAGTATTTCATAGCCAAATACGATTACTTAACACAATATTACATTGACATTTTGAAGATTTTGTTCATGCTTGTTAAGTTTTGTTTTGCTTTGGGGGAGTGACAGTATATTTTAAAGTATTAAATTTAAAAATATGGGTTTACTATGTCTGATATTATTTTCATGGAAATATAGTAGAGAACCACATGATGACTAAGTGGCAGCTTTTCTGACTCAAAACAGAAACAGAAGGTCTCATTGCCTTCCTTTTCTCACAGTGTCTTTGCAGAAATGTGTCAAATGCAACATAACAGCTTGGCATATATTCACACATATATACAACTCACAAAGATATATATCTAGAGCTGTTAAGTAATTAAGTTTCTTAGTAAAGAATGCAGCAAATAGTGCATGATAAACACACTGTGACAGAAAATACTTAGTGAGTCTAGCTCACCCACTACCAGAATTTGCTCACTTCATCATGACAACTAAATCTGCACACCAGCAAATGACAACAGCATTCCAAGTGACAGGATGCTTATCATATACACTCTGTCAAAGAGTAAGTGAAACTGAATGCAAGCTTTGTTGATGAGTTCTGCTAACAGCTTGCATTGCTGTCAGGTGACATATTTGACAGAGAGAGTTTGGATGGAGATGATACTATCAGAGAGTCAGAGGAAATGGTCATCAGCCAAATGGAGCATGTACTGCAAAAGAATGAGATAAGAAAAGCCTCTTAAATCCAGACATGAAACCCTGGGTCCATTCTTGAACTCTCACCTTTACCCTTTGCAGGATGTACAATGATATTTATTCTATCATTATAAGTTTTAACTTTTTTCCTTAATATTTTTTAAACTTCATTTACCTAGATGAAATATATAAATTCCTGAAAACATTCTTTCTTTCTTCAGAAAGAAATATAAAATCAGAGCAGACCAATTACTAGCAAGGAGATTGAATCAGTAATTAAAAATATCCCAACAATGAGAAGACCAGGACCAAATGGCTTCACTGGTGAATTGCAGCAAACATTTAAAGAAGACTTAATACCAAAACTTCTCAAACTCTTCCATGAAAAATAAGAGGAGGGAATATTTCCAAACTCCTTTTATGAGGCCAGTATTACCGTGATATCAAGCAGATAAGGACACTACAAGGAAAGAAAACCACAAGCCAACATCCCTAATGAGCACAGATGCAAAATTCTCACAAAAATATTCAAACAATATTGGATATTACATTAAAAGGATCATATACAATGATCAAGTGGGATTAATTTCTGGGATGCAAGGATGGTTCAACATATGAAAATCAATAAATGTGATACACCACATTAACAAAAGATAAAAATCATGTGGTCACCTAAACAGATACAGAAAAAATATTTGATGAAATTCAACATCACTTTGTGATAAAGACACTAAAACAAATTGGGTATATAAGAAACATACCTCTATACAATAAAGCCCATAAATGACAAGCCCACAAATCGGCATCATACTCAAGGGTGAAAATTGAAAACTTTTCCTCTAAGATTCAGAAAAAGACAAAGATTCCTACTCTTGCCACTTTTATTCAAAATAGTCCTGGAAACCATAGCCAGAGCAAGTAAACCAAGAAAAATAAATAAAAGGCATTCAAACCAGAAGGAATAAGTATAATTTTTTGTTACAGGTGATATGACATTGCATGTAGAAAATGCTAAAAACTCCACCAAAAAATTGTTAGACTAATAAATGAATTCAGCAAAGTTGCCTGATACAAAATTAACAAACAAAATACATTTACATTTCTTCTTTTTGACATGTCTATTTAGAGAGAGCAAGAGAGAATGAATTAGGGAGGGGCAGAGAGAGAAGGAAAGAGAATCCCAAGCAGGTTCCATGCTCAGCATGCAGCCTGACGCAGGGCTCAATCTCATGACTGTGAGTTAATGACCTGAGCCAAAATCAAGAGTCAGACACTCAACCAACTGAGCCATCCAGGTACCCCCATTTACCTTTCTGTGCACTAACAATGAACAAACAAAAACAGAAATTGGAAAAAGAATCCCATTTACAATAGCATCAAATATAATACAATGTTTACAATAACTTTAACCAAACAGGAAAATCTGTACACTGAAAATCACAAGGCATTGATGAGAGAATTGAAGAAGACACAAATAAATGGAAAGATATTCCATGCTCAAGAACTGGAAGAACCAATATTAAAAATACTGGGGCACCTGGCTGACTTAGTTGGCAGAGCATGTGACTCTTAATTTCATGATCATGAGTTGAGCCCCATGTTGGGTGGGGAACCTACTTAAAAATAATGTCTGTACTACCTAAAACAATCAAGAGGTTCAATGCAAGCTCTATCATAATTTTGATGGCATTTTTTTTACAGAAATAAAAAAACAACTGTCCTAAGGTTTGAGTGAAAGCAAAAAAGACCACAAATACCCAAAGCAATATTGATAAAGAACAAAGCTGGAAGCGTCACACTTCCTAATTTCAAACTATATTACAAGCTATGATAATCATAATAGTATGCTATGGGGAGTCTGGGAGGCTCAGTCAGTTAAGCATCTGTCCCTTTTGACTCAGATCATGATCTTGCAGTTCATGAGTTCCAGCCCTGCATGTGGCTCCGCATTGACAATAAATAAACTTTCAAAAAAAAAATAGTATGCTAGACACAAAAATCGATAGAAAAGAAATAGCACAAAAAGAACCCCATGTATTTATGCTCAATTAATTTTCAACAAAGGAGCTGAAAATATACAATAGGAAAAGTATAGTCTCTTCAATGAATGGTGTTAGGAAAACACAAGAGCCACAAGCAAAAAAATGAAAATGGACCACCATCTTATACCATACACAACAACAACTCTTAATGGATTGAAAACCTGAACATAAAGCCTGAAACCTAAAACTCCTGGAAGAAAACAAATGAGTTACAAGACCTTGATACTGGTCTTGGCAATGAATTTTTAGATTTGATAACAAAAGCGAAGGCAACAAAAGCAAAAACAAACAAGGGGGCCTACATCAAATTAAAAATCTTCTGCCTAAAAAAGGAAACCACCAACAAAACAATGTCCGATTCCTGTGGAATGATGGGGGAATTTGCAAACCACATATCTTAACAAGGGGCTAATATCCAAGACGTATAGGTAACTCATACAACTCAGTAACAACAATAAAAACACCAATTTTAAAAAGGGGCAAAAGATCTGAGTACCCATTTTTCCAAAGACATTCAAATGGCAAATGAGCACATAAAATGGTACTCAACATCACTAATCATCGGGAAAATGCAAATCAAAACTGCAATGAGTTATCATCTCATGGCTTTTAGGGTATTTATTATGAAAAAGCCAGGATATAACAAATTCTGGCAAGGATATGGAAAAAGGGAACCCTTGTCCACTGTTGGTGGTAATGTAAACTGGTACAGTCACTACAAGAAATTTAAAATAGAGCTACCACTTGATCCCGCAATCCCACTTGTGGGTATATAACCAAAGAAACTAAATCACTGTTTCAAAGAGACATCTTTATATCTCTTCATATCCCCTTTTATATCACAAAGGCCAAAGTATAGAAACAAACTCAGTGTTCATCTATGGATGAGTGGATAAACAAAAGGTGGCAAATATATACAATGGAATACTATACAACCTTAAAAAAGAAAATCCTTCCATTTGCAACAACACAGATGGAACCTAGAGGCCTTATTCTGAATGAAATAAGTCAAATAGAGAAAGATAAACATTGTATAGTACCACTTATACATGAAATCTGAAAAAATAAAGTTGAATGCAGAGAAACAGTAGGATGCTCGTTGTCAATGGCTGTGGAGTGGGGGAAATAAGGAGGGGTTGGTAAAAAAAAGATGCAAACTTTCAGTTTAGGATGAATAATTTCTGAGGATCTAATGTATAACATGGTGACTACAGTCGATAACACACTATTATATAATTAAAATTTTCTAAGAGGGGAGAACTTAGGTGTACCAAAACCAAACAAAAAAGGTAAATTTGAAGCAGTGGATGTGTTAATTAATACATAGATGTTTCTCCTCCATGAAAGGATGGAGGGAAGGAATTCTTTCACAATGTATTCATATGTCAAATCATTTTGTTACACACTTCAAGTATATTACAATTTTATTTGTTCTCTATATCTCAATAAGGCTGATCCACAGAAAACAATGTATTGATTACATTTTTAAGTTTTTTTTCTATTTTTTTTTTTTTTGAGACAGACAGCATGCACACTCATGAGCAGGGGAGGGGCAGAGAGAGAGGCAAGAGAGAATCCCAAGCAGACTCCGTACTATCACCACAAACTCCAACCTGGGGGTTGATCCCACGAACTGTGAGATCATGACCTGAGCGGAAATCGAAAGTCAGACACTTAACCGACTGAGCCACCCAAGCGCCCTGATATGCTGATTACTTTTTTAAAACTAGGGGAAGCAAACAAGGGATGGGCTCAATGGGGGATGGGCATTAAGGAAGGCACTTGTGATGAGCACTGGGTGCTGTATGTAAGTGATGAATCACTAAATTCTACTTCTGAAACCAACATTGCCCTCTATGTTAAGTAACTAATTTAAATGAAAACTTGACACAAAAAGTAAATAAATAAAAATAGACACAGGTAAAGAAAAAAAGTATATAGAATACTTATACCGACTGAGAAACAATTACTCTTAATATTTGATTTACGTGTATCTGTATCCATTAATATATTTCCCTAGGTAATTTCATTTAAGTCCACAGTTTCAACTGTCAACTATCCACAGCTGAGTCACCAATCTACATCTCTAGTCCAATTATTACTATCAAGTTCCAGCTCTATATATTCATCTGCTTTGGTTTCAACATTTATATATTTCAAAAGCACTCAGCAAGATGAAAATCAACCACCTGGACCAATCAACCACTTGGTCCTTGTTCAGGGTCACCCATCTTAGGGAAGGGTCTCTCCTTCCATACAGTTGATCAGTCAAATCTGATGCCTCTGTTTTTTTTAAGTTTATTTATTTTGAGAGAGAGAGAGAAAGAGAGAGACGAAGATAGAGTGGGGGAGAATCCCAGGCCGGCTCTGCACTATCAGTGCAGACCTCAATGCGGGGCTAGAACTCACAATCCATGAGATCATGACCGGAGCCAAAATTAAGAGTCAGACTCTTAACTAACTAAGCCACCAGGCACCCCGTCATAAATCTGAGACCCCTTTAACACCTTCCTCACACTTCTCTGCAACAAACCAATCACAAAGACGATCTAATTTGCTTGTTAACCATTTCATCTTTTCTCCATTTTTACTGTCCTCTCTCTGGTTCAAGCTATCATGATCTCTTCCCTGCATTGTAACTTGTAACTGATCTCGCTATAGTCTTTCTTGCGTCTCTTAAAAACTCCTTACCACAAACATCAGAGGAATGTATGTAAATGCCAACAGGCTGATGGTTTTACCTTATTTTTAGGATGAAATTTAATGTCTGGAATCTCAAATAGACCTATGGTCTGTCTTAAAAGTGAATATAACACAGTGAATAAGATTCAATCTGGATGCAAAGCCCAGCCCTGCCAAGACTGTGTAATCAGAGGCAAATTTTTAATTTTAGTGTTGTTATCTGTAGAAATGAAAATAGCCATATCTACCTCATCTACCTCAAAAGTTTCTGAGAGTATTTTATGTAATAACTGTATAATGCTTAATACAGAGGAAATATTTAATGTTTGCTGAGAAATCTCTCATAATTCCTTTTTTCCAGTTCAACATCTCCCACAATCACTGTTATTCTCTAACCTCTAGCCACCTATGCCTATTTCCGTTTCTAGGTTTTATTTATTTTTATTTTTTTTAAAGCCTATTGAGATTTTTTTTTAATTTTTTTTTTTTAGGTTTATTTATTTTTGAGACAGAGAGAGACAGAGCATGAACAGGGGAGGGTCAGAGAGAGGGAGACACAGAATCCGAAACAGGCTCCAGGCTCTGAACAGTCAGCACAGAGCCCGACGCGGGGCTCGAACTCACATACCGCGAGATTGTGACCTGAGCCGAAGTCGGACGCTCAACCGACTGAGCCACCCAGGCGCCCCTCCGTTTCTAGGTTTTAAAAAAAGCCATATAACCTTTTTTTTCTTTCTTGACCTCCCCTATATTCTTAACCCCCGAATGCACACAGTTAGTTCTTAAGTCTCCCATCCTAGAGATTGTAGGAAGGTCAATTAGAGCAGATACCATTTTTGCATACTTTGCTAAGACCACACTTATTTTTACAGTGCTTCACAGTTGTAACTTCACATTCATTTATATGCATATTTACTTGATTGAGGTTTTTCATGTAACAGGCCATAAACCCAAAAGGGGCTAAAGTCATGATAGTTTTGGATCACCATTGGCATTTTAGCACCCATAATACTACCCAATTCACCTTTCTATTTCAGAGGGTTTCCTCCAACTTTCTAGTATATTGCTGCCACTAGACTACATTCCTTTTTATGAGTTTCTTTTTGGCTTTATATTTTTCATTTAATCTTTTTCTGCCTTTCAGAGGGACATGTCTGATGCTCTGTCATCATCTTGGACACAGTCTACTAAAGCTATTCACTTTTTATTTCTCAAATCGCCATAATATGCATTATCTAATGTTTAGTTTCCTATATACTTAGTGGTCTACACCTAGGACTGTAAGTTTGTCCAATTTCAGGAAATCTAGCTGGATTCAGAATTTAAATCACTTGTCAAAGCCCCCTTAACAAGCAATAGGCACAACCATCATTAAACTCATGCTTTCTAACTCTTTCACTGGGCCTTGCCTCCCTCTGCACTACACTGTGACAAAGTTACTCTGTATATTACCCTAAGCCCATTTGTTAAGAGGAATATATACATATATATGTATACACACACACACACACACACACACACACACACACACCCCTCTAAAACTTAAAGAGAGTATGTTTTATATTTGAGGCTACTATGCCACCACACTTTTTATTAAAAACTATCACTGATTAATTTACTATTTCTCTAACTAGAAACATACCAAGGAATACACACACACACACACACACACACACACACACACACACACACATTATTGTGCAGCCCAATACTGCCAGATTACTATTATTTCAAAAGTTTGAAAATCTGGGTTTCTTTGTGAAATTTTTAAATGTTGTTAACAAATTCTAACAACCACAGAATATACACTGTGGGGGTAAAATACATATTGGAGTACACATGCAATATACAATTCATTTAGACTAGGTTGGACAGTTTGTAACATCTGATGTGGTTACTACCTTTTGATGTTTTAGAATCAAAATAAATAGTAAGATTTTAACTCTATATAATTCACTGACTATAATATTTTAGTTACATACAAATAAATTATATTTATATATGTATATTTTTGAAGAATGGATATGATAATTAAAAGTAAATTATGTGAAATACATAGTATAGCATCTGGTATGGAAGTAGTGAACTACTGTTATATTTCCCTTTTGGATGTCTCAAGAATCATCAAAGGCACAGTGTGTTGTTTTGTCTTGGTTTTGGAAATGTCCATTAAATAAATGCCCAGATAAGGCAGCCTTAATAATTTCTCAAGGTCATTTATGTCAGTGACATATTGTTCCCTATCAAGGATTAGTTATGTCTACACTATACATACATAATCACCTGAAAAGTGATGACAAACAATTCTTGCTGAATGCATTTTTCTTAGAATAATATTGAACTCAAGGTGTCATTCATGAGATCACATGGAAAAATCTACACAAAGGTAACAAAATGGAAATATATTTTTCCTTATCAGTGTCTTAGATGAACTCACAAAGTCAGTATTTGGAAGTGATGATGCCTGCAATTTTGCTAGCTACCAGTAGATTACAGTGGTGTATTGAACAAAGACAGATTCTGTATTGTCTGCAGACAATACAGAAGAATGACTAAGAGTATAAACTGTGGGGTGACCCTGGCTTCAACAATGTACCCTCAACAATGCCAAGAGAAATGGGCAATTAAATCTCCCTGTGTATCAGGAGCTCCATCTACGTAATAGGAATTTTACTTCTTATGGGCTAAAGTGAAGATTAGATTGGATAACGCTTATAAAGATCACGGTGAGCATTCAATAAATGCTAGTCATTGGTGGTATGATTATTGGGATCACAGCCAGCACTCTACCACAGCAAGTTAATTAGGTTGGGCTAACTGGCTCACACTTCTCTAGCTGGTGATGATGGATGATAAATTCTGATTAAAAATTCAACCTTTCATCTTTTATGACAGTTTTTTCTCTGTTAATTTAAGAGTAAAGGCAAGGTAGCATCATTAAAGGCCATGAAAATAAGCCAGTTCAGCTGGGTCTTCTTCCCAGCTCATTTCCAAGCCAAGTGTGAGTCTCTGGTCAGTCTCTAACTTTCTGTCCCTCATAGTTTGGCTAATGACATTTACGGCTATTTTGCTTTCTTATTACTAAGTTTTCTCAGCTTTTAAATTGGGAATTTAGGGTAAGATTTCAAGAAATACAAACCTGTGTTAGGTATCACATATGATAAGGATCAATTATCATGATCGTTGATGAATATGGCACCGTATTGTTATTGTTGTTGTCATTTTTCCTATGGAAGTTTCTGGGCTTCAGGACCATGGACAAGAAAGATCAGTAATAAAATGAAGGTATATATTTGTAGCCTGAAGTAAAATAAATATGGAAAAATGCTGAGAATCAGAGCTGGAAATCTTGAATCATGTAAATACACACATATACTCAAGGCTAAGATACAAAAGTTAATTGCATCCCTATTATGTAATAAATAGTAGAGAAATAAATACAATATAATTTTCCTCATTTTCAAGGAGTTTAACTGTCTGGAAACCAAAATTGCTCCACCTAGAAACTCAGATACAAACAGGCAAATCCAAGCTTATGTTTTGAGTGATTATCTTATGCTGTAGAATTAAAACTTGTTTCCACTTTTAAGCTATGTAACTGTGAACTCTCTATGGTCCTATTTATCATCTATAAAATGGAGATAATAGTTACCTTAGACACTTTGATAAATGAGATAGTGCATGTTATCACTGAACCCAGAGCCTAGTGTATAGTAAGCATTCAATGTGATTTGGTGGGCAATGATCATGGCTATTAGGAGGAGTTATATTAATTCTTCTAGCATTAAAAGATTAATCGATTTCAAACTGAACATACCATGTTGACCCCCTTTAGGAAAAAAAACATAAAAACTACATTGTGTCTGACTCAATTGAACCACAATTTAATTCAGTAGCATTGTTTGCTTAAATTATGCCAAAAAAAACCAGTCATCACAAAACTGACTCACAGTTCGTGAACGTTAAGGAACCAACATTAGACATGGGAAACTGGAAGTGTAGTTTACTACAATTATCTCCAGTGTACCCTAATCTACAGAGGATTTCCTTGGCATGAGAAGAAAGCCAAGGGTTTTACTCACAACATTCTCAAAGGAAAAAAATTCAGATGGAAGAGACACCGCCTGGTGCAGTGGACTGTGAGGGAACAAGATCTTACTGCCTTCAATTAATTTATTTTACAGGAAGCTGGAAGCTTTATAGAATTAGAATTACTTGTATTGTGCTGGGCTTTTTTAGGGAGGGGTTGGTTGGGGAGCTTAGGAAAACCTTCAAAGAAATAAATGCATTTCTTGGTTTACTCATGGACTTTACTTTCTTCACAAAATTTGACACAGCTGGCTACTGCTGTAAAACTTATGCCAGTATGATAACCAGAAACCATGTAACTTAAAAGAGACATATTTTCCTAAGGTGTATATATTACCTAAATGTCATGCTCTAAAGAAGCCAGGTATTAACAGAAGCAAGAAAAGAAAGTTTTCCTAGAAAATGTAAGGATCCTGCAGAACTTGCTTGCTATGCACTGATTGAAATCACAGAAAGATATGGAAGGCTAGAGACCATGCTTCAAGAAGAACCAAATCCATTTTCTTTTTCCAAGAGCTCAAAGCTACTTATTTCTTGAGTTCAATTTTTTACATATATTGGAGTGCTAAGTTGTAGGGGCCTCAAAGTAGCATTTTAAACAGGCAAAGGCAAAAATAGTAATTGTGTCCTTTTGAACACATGTCAAAAAGCTGTATCAAGAAAGCTAAACTCTATATAAAATATTCAGTTCGTCTCAACACGTTTATCCAATCTCAATCTTTTCAACAAACTAAGAACTCTCTGACAAAACATTCATAATTAATTAAGGCATTGGAATTGTGCCTACCCTTGAAAAGAATACAATCTCATGGGTGAGAGACAAAAACAATTAATAACAATAAAGATTATGAAACATATGACAACTAGGTAAAATAGAGCATGGGGGAGGTATACTTAAACCTAGCTGAAAGTGTGAGAGGTGATGTCTGAGCTAAGACTTGAAGTAAATTAGATAAATAAAGAAGGCAAGGACACTCCTAGATATGAGTAACCAATAACAGTGAGAGAAAGGACAAAAACACATGTGAATCACTAGTGTGTTTGAGGAGACAAAATGGTTTCAATATATAGATTGTTGAGCAAAGTGACAGGAATCAACACCAGTGAGGTAGTTTTCAAAAGAGCTTGATTTTCATGTGTGGGATATCAGAGGCTTTAGGACAGGTGGTGGGTAGCACTGAGGTAAAATAAGATTGAATGTGTATCTGGTAAGTCCTTCTGGCAGCAGTTTTCTTAATGTTTATTTATTTTGAGAGAGAGAGACAAAGAGAAAATACAGGCATGCGCCCTTGTGAGCAGGGAAAGGGTAGAGAGAGACAGAGGGAGAGAGAATCCCAAGGAGGCTCCATGCTGTCAGCACAGAGCCCAATGCGGGCTTGATCTCACAAATGGTAAGATCATAACCTGAGCCAAAACCAAGAGTCAGACACTCAACCAACTGAGCCACCCAGGTGCCCCCTCTCTGCCAGCATTTTGAGAAGGAATGGCACTCTTCTTTATTTACCCCAAATTAATAAAATGTGTTCAGAACACATGTTAGCTACTGAGGAAAGAACAATACATAACAAGTTATTGCTGTATGGAAAGAGACCCAATCTAAGAGAGGAAGCAATCTACAAGCAAAAATTTAAAACAAAAATATCAAAAGTTCTAAGTAAATAATATTAAGTGCCACCTACAAAAACAGGACTAATATTAAATGAGCTTTATATAAGCACTTTATATATGTTTACTATATACTATGTCACTTATCACTCCCAAAATAAGTTCAGTTACTATTATTAAATTGCGACTATTCTATCATTTTACAGATGAAGAAATCAAGATTTAAAGCCATGAGATGGTTACCCCAATTTCAAACGGCTGGTAATTAGCAGACCTAGGATTCACAATTAAGTTGTCTGATGCCTAGTCTTTGCTACTAATTATGAAATATCTTGGTACAACCTTGTGGTGAAAACAATTCACCTAGGAGAAGATGGAAAATTAATATGTGAATTAGGTCTTGAAGATTAATAGAAGCTTATCTGACAGATACAGTGATAAATCCAAACACACGCTACATATCGATTTGAAAGGTATATTGCAATTACACTCAAATATTTTAATGCATGGTTTTGATTATGCTAAGTCAGACACATGTATATTTATAAAATCAATCACTGAAATTTGTGAAGTTCTGTGCAAATGAGGTAATACTCTTGGGTACGCTTAACCCCCAAAAGGATTCCTGCAACTGTGATGGAATTGGAATAATAAAGCTTTTCATCAACTTGCTGAAAGCCAGGGTTGTCACGAAACCACCTTCATGGGATGTAGCTTTCATTCCTTACATTGACTTGGCACGCAGACCAAACCCCCATTCATTCCATAGCCACAACTGTTCTCAATTTGCATGGCACTCTACAACCCACTGGCCACATGCGCCAGGATGTTATGTGACAGTCTCAAGTCTGCTGCCCAGTTCTTGTCCATGGAAGGCTTGTTTCCCAAACCGAATTTCTCTGCATAACTCAAGTCCAAATGTTAAATACTGAAGAAAATTATGTGCCCCTAGTTTTTTTCTTATTAAAAAAAAAAGCATTTGGCCTATTTTTTCCATCTCTAAACCCTGCCCTTATTTCAGTGCCTTAGAGACCCAAGTCAGTTTATTGAGCTCAGAAATATTCCTAAAAAATCTAGTGATTGTAGTAGGCACTAAAATAATAGTAATCTAGGAACTATATAATCTAGGAACTATACACCAAAGCTTCTCATTATAGTACTTAGGACATGGATATCCATCAGTCTTGTTGAACATATTGTACTGTAATGCATCTACTACTATTCACAGGACTAAGCACATGGATGTTAACAAGCATAAATATTAATTGCAGAACTACAACTGGAAACAAAACAGGGTATAATTAGAACAAGATTAGGGGTGCCTGGCTGGCTCAGTCGGTTAAGCATCCGACTTCGTCTCAGGTCATGATCTCATGGTTTGTGAGTTCAAGCCCCAAGTTGGGCTCTGTGCTAATAGCTCAGACCCTGGAGCCTGCTTTGGATACTGTGTCTCCCCCTCTCACTGCCCCTCCCATGCTCATGCTCTGTCTCTATCTCTCAATAATAAATAAACGTTAAAAAATGTTTAATTAAAAAATTTAAATTAGGACAAGATCACAAAAATACAGACCTTATTTTCTCCTACTAAAAATCATCAAACAAAATTACATGAAACACTAATAGTAGAGAAACCATTTTTGAATAACAAGGAATAAACAGAAGAAAAATAATATCTTAGTCTGAAATGAAGAAAGATAAACTGTGTATTATTAGTCAGGATTGAGACAGAAAAGAAGGCACTATAGATCCATGAAGATTTGATATAAAAACATACCCTGAAGCCTTAAAGGTGAATATTGATCACTCTCATTACCGCTTTACGCTGTAGGTAGGTGAGAGAGGGTAAAACCACAGGGACTTTCTAATGAGCAAGAGATTTACAAAATGGGTCTACATTTGAGTTGGTAATCTCAGTTTTCTATAAATTAATGCTAGTCAAGAATAAGGCTTCCTACTCCAAGTTATCACTTATTAATTCTGAGATCAAATATGTGACATGAAATTGCATTGTACCCTGATAGGGCCAGAGGTGGGTAAATACCCCAGCTACCTAAAATGAGTCCTCAGTGAAGACTTTCCTTTCATCTTGGAAACTTTACTCTCTTGTAACTGCATATTATCCCCTCAATTATATTCTATGGGCCATACAAGGGTTATATTAAGAATCCATTTAAAGAATAATGGAGTGATAAAAACTAAATATTCATGAGCATGGTTAGTTATGTGGTGGGTCTACTTTTTAATGATATAAATGAACTGTTAATATGATTGTGAAAGAGAAGTAAAATAGACTCTCTTTATTCCATATGTAATAAACTCAATGTGAATAACCTCAAGCATTCCTCAGAATGAAATATAGCACTCACTGAACTTAAGACACAACATATATAGCCATGTTACTTTAAGAATTTATGAACAAATATACTCAAATATGTATAGATACACTGATAAAAACTTTATTATAATATAAATATACCAAGGTAAAAGACGTTTTAGCATATTTGTATGTGCTTCAGGTTGGTAGCTACAGAAGAAAAGTGGGTTCACACTTGTGTTTCATAGATTACCATTCCACCAAACACAAAAATATCATTTCGTCTCATATGTTAAAAGAGTGTACTACTATATAGTGACCCTCTGAGTGCCAGCATGGACCTTTCAAAGGCATACTCCATAAAAGTTTATGTTGAATCTAAGAAGACACAGATCAAAGTGGTGTATTTCAGCTATAGTAACTGAAGGCCGTCTCTGATCTGAATGACCAGTGTGTGTCCTTTGGCAAAAGGAAACACGGTACACGCGATGCATACTGGGCTGATTCTCTCCATAAAGTAGACTGCTCCGATCATCTCTGCCTAATATATAATCTCCTCACATCTTCAAAGGAGCCTGTATGAAAGGGTCATGCCATAACTGACTCAGGCAAGGAGGTTCACTCCAACTAGTTTTCTAAAGTGCTTAAGGGAACAATAAGTATTTAGTTTAAAGGTAATACAGATAAAGATTAACCTCAGAACTTGAAAATTAGCTAATTGGTGGGTAAAGTACAAGTACTTGACAAAGGCACTGGCAGAGCTTCATAGAGAAATAATTGCCGGTTAAGGTCAAAGCTAAACCATGCATCCTGGGTTATTGTGTTTTGCATAATGCTGAATGCACAGTTACCTCAACAAATCAAATGGCTCTGACCTGTCTTTTGCAGAAGGTGCTAAATAGCCATAGCATCAAATAGTGTTAACTAGCACTTACTTGTTAATCAAGAAAAGAATACTACATTGAATGAGAAAACATTTCAACCACTCAAATAAGCCATTTGCTGCTATCCACACATTCAAACACAAACCGACCAAAAATGAGTAAATTGCTAATAGTTTGTCTCTGTATTTAACCCAAATTTTGACACCATTTGTTTCTTAATGAGATTCAAAGTAAATATATTGACAAAATATGAATACACTGAAATGGTATTTAATTGCTTCTGATGTACACAACTGACTGCTGATCAGTATACTACAGCCATATTAAATGAAAGTATATAGAGTGGATATTCCCCAAATGTCAATATTCTAAGTAGAAGAGAAAATATTTATAAGGAAGGATTCCTTGAACTATAGAGTATGTAAAACCTATTTTATATACTAGACTACATATTTTATATACAATATGTATATTATAAGGAGCTATTCCTTGAATTATGTAACATTTACAATGCATTACATATTTACTGAACATAATTCAATAAGCAAACAAGCCAATGTTATTATAAATCCAAAATGTGTCTGCACTGTATGATGGATGATGTATGACTAATCTCATAAACAGGAACTAGAACTTAGGAAATGGCAATGATACTATTACCAAAGGCAATTTATTCAGGGCATGGCTATGCTAATTAATTTTCATGTGTTGTCTCACAACTCTTCTCAGGTAGGTACTGATATTTGGGCACTTTTGCAAAGAAGAAGCCTGGAGCCTACTTTTCTAGTATCATTATCCTTACTTACCTAAAGACACACAGTCAGGAAGCATGAGACCAAGCCTCTAAGTCTTAGCTGCCATGTGTCAATCACATGCCTTATTTACCACACCAAGGTGTTCTTTAGCAAATCCAATTGTTTTAAGAGCCATTTAAATAAATTCCAGAATGCATCTATAAAAGTCTTCATTTTTCATGTTCAAACTTGACCTTTCATTGTATATCCACATAAACTCAAAGTTTAAAACAATTTGGACCATTTAAAGAAAAAAAATTGTATTGCACTATGGTTTTCATTACAATTACAGATCAATGACAGATATGTTACTCAAAAGTAAAGAACAATGATTTGAAAAGAAAAAAAAAAGGTAATGAAAAGACTGCTTTAGGACTAATGTGAAATTGTCCATGTCAAAAAATAAGAAAAGATCATCGATTGCTTTTTGGCCAAACATTTTTATATATGTTGGCAAATTGAGTCTTTTTGTAGCCCACTGATAAATTATCAAAAATACAGTTTCAGGGACTTCTGGGAAAGACAGAAGAGTAGGAGGGTCCTAAGCACACACTGCCCACAGACACAATTAGAAACCAGTCACATCAGTGTAAACAACCCAGAAACTACCCAAAGACTAGAAGAATGAACTCTTCACAGTTAAATGTAGAGAAGAGGCCATGTTAAAGAGGGTGGGAAGGGCAGAGAGAATCAGGAGCTAAAGGAACATGAGGGACTGTCTATAGGGGGGGAATGACCCCACAGGTATAGAGAGGGAAGAGAAACAGACTATCACACCAGGGAGCCCACACTGGGAAGAAAAATCCCTGTAACATTTGACTTTGAAAACCAGAGAGCCTGAGAATTTCAAGAGTTCTTACCATGAGCAATCAGTGGGACTCAAAACATGGAATTTTAAATGCCAGCAGGCTCGGTTCTAAGAGAGTGGTGAGGGCCAGAGGAAACTAAGTCCCTGCCCTTAAAGAGACAACAGAACAAACAGCCTTAGGAGCTACAGTGTAGAAGCAGCAGTATGACAGACACCTGAGATATATGGGAGGAATCTATGTTTACTAATTTCAGAGTGTGTGCTGGAGGGGCAGGGTTCCTCGGTAGGCTTCTCCAGTATCAAAGGAGATATCAGGCACCTTTTTCCTCTTCTGCCCACCAGCATAAACATATGGCTACCTCAGGGAACCAGTTCAATGCCTGACACTCTCTACCTAACTTGCTAACAGTGTGGGCAGCCCCTGTGGTTCTCCTGTAGGTTTACCCCCCTCCAGCCTGGTTGGAGCTCTCCTTGCTTAGCAGGCCTACTCAAACCATGCTACCTCTGTTTCCTCCACCCCATGTTCTCCTGGGGACCTGACCCCTCCAATATGCTCCTGGCCAGGGCCCATCCAAAAAGGTGCCACAAGCCTAGCACTGTACAAGCAGCCCTGACAGGGGCCAATGCACTCCAAAGTGGCTCCTGCCCTGGACAGAGGGGGAAAAAAAGCACACATAACAGCCAGACTGTGGCGCCAGTAGAGAGCTGGGGGCAGACAGCTGTCTTACTGCAGACTCTGCCCACAAAGAGAAGTTTCTCAGGGGACAAAACAGGTAAAGAGTCCTGTCGGGTGGTGCTACTGTATCTCTGGAAAATGCCTGATCTGACTCAACTCAAGCCCAAAGTGGCCCCAGACTGGACTGTAAACAGTACAGGGAGCAGGCACCCAGTTGTTCCATCAACAGGAAAGAGGCTTTGCACATGACTGGACTAAGGCAAAAGAGGCTGAGCCACAACAGGAGGGCACACACAACACACACAGAGATATCCCTGAAGCACCAGATTCTGGAGAACAGGGGACACTGCACAGCCGAACACTATAGGAACTCTTCCTCATAAGGCCATTACTTTCAAGAGCAAGAGATGTAGTTGACTTTAACACATAGAAACAGAGAGTTAGATAAAATGAGGAGACAGAAGAATATCCCAAATGAAAGAACAGGATAAAATCACAGTAAAAGACATAAGTGAAAAGGGGATAATATGCCTGATCTGGAATTTAAAGTAACGGTCATAAAGATATTTACTAGACTCGAAAAGAGTGTAGAACCTTAGTGGGACCCTTAACAAAGAGATAGAAAATATGAAGAACTCAATAATTGAAATTAAGAATATAGTAGGTGGAATGAATAGACTAGAGGACACAGGAGAACAGATCAGTGATCTGGGGGACAGAGTAATGGAAAGCAATCAAGCTGAGCAGCAAAGAGAAAAATTAATAATAAAAAGTGAAGATAGATACATGGAACTCAACAACACCATGAAGCATAGTAACATCCACATTACAGGAATTCCAGAAGGAGAAGAAAGAAAAGGGGGCAGAAAGTTTATTTTAGGAAATAACAGTTGAAACTTCCCAAATTTGGGAAAGGAACCAGGAATCTAGATCCAGGAAGTACAGAGATATCCCCAAAAATTCAACCCAAGTCCATATCAAGACACATAGTAATTTTTCTTCAAATTTATTTATTTATTTATTTATTTATTTATTTATTTATTTATTTAGAGGGAAGGGAGGTGGAGAGGCACAGAGAGGGAGATAAAGAGAATCCCAAGTAGGCTCCAAGCTGTCAGCACGGAGACCATATTGGGGCTCAACCTCATGAATTGTGTGAGATCATGACCTGAGCCAAAACCAAGAGTTGGATGCTTAACAGACTGAGCCACCCAGGGACCCCAAGACACATAGTAATTAAAATGGCAACAAGTACTGATAGAGAATTTTAAAAGCAGCAAGAGAAAAGAAAAGTTACATACAAGGGAAACTCCTTAGGACTATGAGATTTTTCAACAGAAACTTGGCAAGACAGATGGGAGTGGCATGTTACATTCAGAGTGCTGAAAGAAAAACAACCTGCAGCTGAGACTACTCTATCCAGCAAAGCTATCATTCAGAATAGAAACAGAAATAAAGAATTCCCCAGACAAACAAAAGTTAAAGGAATTCATTACCACTAAGCCAGCTATACTAAAGAAAGTCAACTAATCATGTGAGAAAAGAGAAATAGGAGAAAGGAACAGAGAAGAATTACGAAAACAACTATAAAACAAGTAACAAAATGGCAGTAAGTACATACTGTACATACCAATCAAAAATTATTTTGAATGTAAATGGACTAAATGTTCCAATCAAGAGACACACGGTGACAATGGAAAAAAATCAAGACTCATCTATATGCTGCCTACAAGAGACTCATTTCAGAGCCAAAGACATGTGCAGATTGAAAATGAAAGGATGAAGAAGGATTTATCATGCAAATGTATGTGAAAACAAAGCTGGAGTAGTAGTATTTATATCTTTAAAATAAAGAATGTACTGGGGCAAAGAATATCATATAATAATAAAGGGGACAATCCAACAAAAAGATAAAAATTTTAGACATTAATTCACACAACAAAGGAGGAACCAAATACATAAAATAGTTAACAATAAACATAAAGGAACTGATTGGTAATAATAAAACAATAGTAGGGGACAATACCTCACTTATATCAATGGACAGATAATCTAAACAGAAAATCAAAAGGAACAATGGCTTTGAATGATACGTTGAACGAGATGGATCTAACAGAGATGTATTCCAAACATTCCATCCTAAAACAGAATACACATTATTTTCAAGTGCACATGGAACATTTTCCAGAATAGATCAAATTTAAAATGATCAGTCCTACTATGCACCTTTTCTAACCACAACTCTATGAAATTAGATATCAAGCACAAGAAAAAAAATCTGGAAAGCACAAATGCATGGAGCTTAAATAACACGTTATTAAACAATAAATGGGTCAACTTAGAAACCAAAGATGAATTAAAAAAATACATGGAGACAAATGAAAGTGAAGACACATGATCAAAAATCTTTGGGATTGGGGCGCCTGGGTGGCTCAGTCGGTTGAGCATCCAACTTCGGCTCAGGTCATGATCTCGCGGTCCGTGGGATCGAGCCCCGCGTCGGGCTCTGTGCTGACAGCTCAGAGCCTGGAGCCTGTTTCAGATTCTGTGTCTCCCTCTTTCTCTGACCCTCCCCTGTTCATGCTCTCTCTCTATCTCAAAAATAAATAAATGTTAAAGAAAATTAAAAAAAAAATCTTTGGGATTCATCAATAGCTGTACTGAAAGGGAAGTTTATAGTCAAACAGTACTATCTCAGGAAGCAAAACAGAACAGATAAATGAAAACAGGAGCTGGTTCTTTGAAAAGATCAACAAAATCGATAAGCCCTTCACCAGACTCATAGAGAGAGAGAGAGAGAGAGACAGAGAGAGAGAGAGGGAGGACTCAAAATCAGAAGTGAAAGAGGACAAATAACATCTGAGACCACAGAAATACAAAGGATCGTAAGAGAATATTATGAAAAACTACAGGCCAACAAATTGGACAATCTAGAAGAAATGGATAAGTTCCTAGAAAAGATATAACCTTCCAAAACTGAATCAAGAAGAAATAGAAAATTTGAATAGTCTGACTACCAGCAGTGAAATTGAATCCATAATTTAAAAAATTCACCAAAACACAAAGTCCAACACAAGACACCTTCACAGGTGAATTCTACAAAACATTTAATTAAGATTTAAAATCTATCCTTTTCAAACTATTCCAAAAACTAGAAGAGGGAGGAAAACTTCCAAATTCATTCTGTGAGGCCATCTTTACCCTAATACTGAAACCAGATAAAGACACTTAAAAACAACAACAACAACAAAACTACAAGTCAATATATACTTCTGATAAACTTAGATGCAAAAGTCCTCAACAAAGTATTAGCAAATGGAATTCAACAATATATTAAAAACATTATTCATTGCAAGCAAGTGGCATTTATTCCTGGGATGCAAGGGTAGTTGAATATTCAGAAATCAATCAACATGACGAAGGATAAAATCTATATGATCATTTCAATAGATGAAGTAAAAGTACAACATCCATTTATGATAAAAACTCCCAGAAAAGTATGTTACAGGGAACTTAACTTCAACATAATAAAGGCCATACATGAAAATCTCAAAGCTAACCTCATACTCAATGGTGAAACACTGTTCCCCTAAGGTCAAGAACAAGCCATAAATGTCCATTCTCACCACTTTTATTCGAGATAGTACTGGAAGTCCTAGACATAGAAATCAGGCAAGAAAAAAGAATAAAGGGCATCCAAATTGATAAATAATAAGTAAAACTTTCACCAATTGCAGAGAACAAGATACTATATAGAGAAAACTCTAGAGACCCCATCAAAAAATTACTAGAGTTCACAAACAAATTCAGTAAGTTGGAAGGATACAAAATCAATAAGAGAAATCCATTTCATATCTATACTCTAATAATGAAGTAGCAGAAAGAGAAATTAAGAAAACAATCCCATTTAAAACTGCACCAAAATAATAAAATATCTTGGAATAAACTTAACCAAGGAGGTGAAAGACCCATCATAATCTGAAAACTATAAAATATTGATAAAAGCAATTGAAGACACACAAAGAAATGTAAAGACATTCCACGCTCATGGATTGCAAGAACAAATGCTGTTAAAATGGCCATAGTACCCAAAACAATTCCTATCAAAATACTAACAGTATTTTTCACAAAATTCCAACAAACCTAAAATTTGTATGGAACTATGAAAGACCCCAAATAGCCAAAGAAATCTTGAAAATGAAAAACAAAACTGGAGTTATCACAATCTCATATTTCAAATTATACTATAAAACTGTAGTAAACAAACCAGTATGGTACTAGCACAAAAACAGACCCATAGATCAATGGAACAGAATAGGCAGCCCAGAAATAATTTCCCAATTATATACTCAATTAATCTTTGACAAAGGAGGCAAGAATATGGAATGGGAAAAAGAGAGTCTCTTTAACAAATGGTGTTGGGAAAAACTGGACAGCAACATGCAGAAAAAGAAATGGGACCACCTTCTTACATACCACACACAAAAATAAACTGAAAATGGATTAGTTCTTACATTTAGTTAGTACATTTAGTACATTTAGTTCTTACCTAAATGTAAGAACTGAAACCATAAAAATCCTTAAAGAGAGCTCAGGCAGTAATTTCTCTGACACAGGTGGTAGCAATATTTTTCTAGATAGGTCTCCTGAGGCAAGGTAAACAAAAGCAAATATAAACTATCACAACTACATCCAAATAAAAAGCTTCTGCCCAATAAACAATCAACAAAACTAAAAGGTAACCTACTAAATGAAAGCAGGTACTTGCAAATGACAATTATGAAAAGGGTTTGTATCCAAACATATAAGGAACTTATATAACTCAACACCAAAAAACAAAACCAAAAACAAACAAAAAACAAAAACAAATAATCCAATTAAAAAACAATTCAAAAACATGAACAGACATTTCCCCAAAGAAGATATCCAGGTGGCCAACAGACTCATCAAAAGATGCTCAACATCATGCATCAGCAGAGAAATACCAATCAAAACCACAATGAGATATTACCTCACACCTATCAGAATGGGTAAAATCAAAAACAGAAGAAATAACAAGTATTGGCAAGGATGTAGAGAAAAAGAAATTCTCAAGTACTATTGGTAGGAATGCAAACTGTTGCAGCTACTATGAAAAACAGTATGCAGGTTCTTCAAGATACTAAAAATTGAACTACCATATGATCCAGTAATCGCACTACTGGGTATTTGAACCAAAAATGTTAATTTGAAAAGAGACATGTACCCCTATATTTATTGCAGCATTATTTAAAACAGCTAAACAATGAAAGCAACCCAGTGTCCATTGATAGATGAATGGATAAAGATGTGATATATATAAGACATATAACTCAGCCACAAAAAGAATTAAATCCTACCATTTGCAACAACATGAGTGGTTCTAGGGGACAGCGCTAAGCAAAATTAAGAGAAAGACAAATAGCACATGATTTCACTCATATGTGGAATTTAAGAAACAAAACAAAAGAAAAAATAAACTGAAAACCAGATTCTTAAGTATACGGAACAAAGTAATGGTTACCAGTGGGGCTTGGGGTTCGGTTGGGTGAAATAAGTGAAGGGGATGAAGGAGGACATGCATCTTGATGAGCACTGAGTAATGTAGAGAATTGATGAATCACTACATTGTACACCTGAAACAAATATAACTGCATGTTAACTACACTGGAATTAATTTTAAAAAATACAGTTTCAGAAACAATACAGTTTCATTGGAAATGTTGTGATCTAAAGCAAAAGGGCAGCCAAACATTAGTAAGATCCACAAAGGAAACTAAGCAACTCATTTTTCTGAATAGCACACAAATTTAGCAAATTGATGCTAAAGCTAATAAATAGTACTGTTCACGTCAAGTTACATATTAATCCTTGAAGTACAGATTTATCAGATTTACGTCACTGCTCAAATAGTTGTGGATTGCTGTATGCAAAATAAACAAACTGATTAAAATATAAATGTCGTATTTCTTTTGATATTGCTTGGATTTATTTAATCTTCCTCTCCGTATCTTTAGTATCTGTGATGAATATATTGTAGAAACGTAGTGCTTTTAAATCTGTGTTACTATCAGTGTCACTAAATCTGTGAAGTAGAAACATTGAGACATCTGTCCCTGCAGCAGCTTCTTTGCGCATCTGCTTTGCCACGAATTCATCTCCAGGACATAGTTCCTTCCTTACAGTTACCATATTACTTATTTTTTTGCGTTGCTGTTCTGAGCTACAAAACCAACATTGCCCAGAGGTGTGTTTGCTTGCTCTAGCAAGAGCAAAAGCAAAATGATTAAAGCAAGGTATAAAAGAAGAAAGTTACACTGGACCAAAAAAAAAAAAAAAAAAAAAAAAAAAAAGTGATAAAGCAAAACTAGAGAAGCCAACGCCACAGAATAAAGATTACTTTAGCAAGAAAGCAACTGACGATATTATTGCAATTTCACATATCAAGACTTTTCATGTTTAAACCTAGCTGTAGAATATTTCAAACACATACACGTAAATATAATGTTATACATTATAAATATTCATATTAATGTTATATATTATATATACAAATATATGTTAAGACAAATGTGCATATCTTAAATATTGCTAGTAAAATGTGTCTGATAAGAGCAACTGAAGAATGAGTGAGTACTGAATGTAAGATGTATAAGCAGGTACATTTTCTGCCAAGATGTTCAAGTTCTGTACGGAAGCATATTTGGCCCCTTAGATAGAATGTGGGTTTTATGAGGGCACTAATGTATTCCTTAAGATGAGAAGGATTGCTTTCAGTCACAGCTTACAGTTGGGTAAAAGTATACAAGATCAAGGATACCTCCTTAGGATCAGGATGGTATAGTCTAGGATAGAAAGGAATGCCTCAGAAATGAGTATCATTTTTACAAATGAAGAGTGAGTTCTGGCTCGAGTAATTCAACATGGTACCAGTTTACAATGGCTCTGTTCTCTAGTCTGAGAACTGATCTGCTGACCATCAAGCCAATCCCAGAAAGGGTTTCAGAATAAATATGTCACAGCCAATCAGAAGTGTCAGGTACAAAAACAAAACATGAATATTATTTTCATTGGTAGATTTCCTCCTAAACTTTCACTTCCAGACAATTTGAAACTGTGATGTGGGCACCTCCCTTAATCAAGTCTCAAGCCCAGGAAGCTGTTCTTAACTCCTAAGAAAGAGCTGGAAGTCCTGTGACTGCAGCCACAGAGCAAGTAGCCTGTTCTTCCTCTCACCTGCTGGCTTGCACACATGGATGATGCAAGGGCCTCATGGACAGAGCTTTAGTCACTGTGTACACCAAGCACCTACTATAGTGCCTGGAACACAGGTAGTGATCAATACATGCTTCCTGAATAATGCAGATAAGTGAGACTGGTAAAGTACAGAATATAAAGCAGATTTTAGAGCTACATGAACACTTTGCGCAAAGTCAAATACCAAGAGGTTGAGGCGGAGGCAGCTGCCATTAAACATTTCCCCTTTGCAATGGTACCTCATTCTAGCAATTTATAATTATATTAAAAGAAATTACTCTTTTACTCAATACTATGCAGTTAAGGCTAAATGAAGGTAATAAAATACAAAATAAAATCACAATGGAGAGGTGATAGAAAGCAAAGCTTCCCTAGAGACATGGAGTCTGTTGGTAGCTCTGCCACTAACAAGCCCTAAAGTTTTAGCAAGGTGATTGAATTGTCTGTCCTGAGACTAAGTTTCCACATCCTAAACCAAGGGCTTAGATTAGTGGATTCTCTAGCCCTGAAATTCTATCATCCTTAGCTCATAACTGATGCATCTGTTGATAGATGCATCTAAGAAAACTCCTGGGATTCTCCATCTCCGCTCCCCCTTCTTGTCAATCCACTGTAATATAAGAAGCAGTAACATCCCCAGGGTTTCCCTAAACCTAGCCTGGCTCTCCAATTTATCCTCCTTATTATACTGAGTCATCTTCACCTAGAAACATGTATCTGACCTTGGTATCCCCTGCTGAAAACCCTCCAAAGGCTTTTCATTACCTCAGGCTCCATGCCAAGCTCCTTAACAATCCTTCCACAATCTACCTGCTGTGTTCCAAGTTTTACCTTGAGATACTCTGATTTTGGACTCTTTGCTCTAGCCTCATTGGGTTTCCTTCCATTGCATAAAAACGTTAATACTCTCTCACCTCCAGAACTTTTTCTTTAGAACAACCTTCCCATCTACTCTTGATCCAACTAACTTATACTATTAACTGTTCAAAGGCTGTAAAACACTTAGCAACATGCCTTAAACACAAGAGCAGCTCAAATGTTTATCAATTTTAAAATGACTCAAACGAGGAAAAAACATTTTCTTTTTCTTTTCCTTTATTTTTCTACGGTAATTGCTCTTTAAAAACTTGTAAGCCATTACCTTGGTTTGTAAATGGTTCACAGTACAGAGTACCTACTGCGCTGAAGGAAAACTGGAGATAGGAAAGCACTAATTGCCAAGACTGTTGGAGGAAAACAAATACTCTTCTGTAACTGTACACAAGTTACTCTGCAAAAAGCAAAGCAAGCCTAACTGAAGAGACAGCTGCAAAACCCACAATGATATAATGTGTTTGCCGATCTGCAAAATCATTTGAAAGTTGCTGCTTCAACAGCTGGTATCTGGAAAGTGTAAGCATCCTTCAGTCTAGTTAAAATTACACAGAGTAGAAATGTTTATTATGCACACAAAAAAGGAGGTTCGAATGTTGAAGTTACAGCACTTTGAAAAGTCTGGAATAGTCAACAAAACACTTCTTGGTAGTTGGAAAATTTTCCCATAATCATATTTGTTTAGTCATGTTCTCTTTCTAGTTTTACAAATCTTATGATCACATATTTGAAGACTGTTAGAGAGATACCACCTTCAACCTGGTTTATTCATGTGACATAATTCTTTGAACCTAGCTTGCATCTAGATTAAGTAAATAACATGCACATGCTGAACCTGAGCATTCTTATTTAACATTGTTTAGCATTTACAGAATAAATCAAGAGTCCACTGGTTCCATTACCCCAGAAAACTAGAGAATTCAACCTTCTCCATACAAGACACCACTAAACAGACGTGGAAACCTAGCTGAATAGTGTAACAAAATGTTTGACCACAATCCACCTCAAGAAAAATGTTTCCCTAATCTCACTATGATACCTAACTTTGCCTAAATTTTCGACCTCAGTCATTCCTTTAGTTTAATGAAACATTTCTCAATGTGTTCTTCAGAAATGACATGTTAATAGGCTGACTTTAGAAAAGGAAAAACACCCAACAGGGTTCCATGGTCAAATGTGAGAAGAATTATTGTAAACAAAATCAAATATATTCTCCACTGTAATATTTTTCAGAACATTGAACAGGAAGAATTGAATAGGAAGTGTTTCCCACGTGTACTTACAAACAGAACTCTTTGTTCATGAGACTCTTGATCTGAGAATACTTATAAACAACAGACTAGAAAACACAGATTTAAGGTGTTATAGATTCCTTAACAAGTACAATTGGTTTCCTATGGCATCTACTAACATTATCTCACACTAATACATTTACCTAACTAATACATCCAGTAAGCAGCCCAGTCACTTGCGGGGGGGGGGGGGGGGGGGAGGACATTTCCTTGCCCTCATAGTCCCATTAAGAAACAGCATACACTGGTCTCCTTCAGGAGTGAGAAGTTGTTTGTTCCCTGTCTGTATTCCTCTCCCTGATGGAGTCACCACTCCCCAGAGTAGGAGCTCTCACTATCTGACAGGAGAGTCAGGGAGAAGAAACTGAGCTGCTTCCTCTTTTGTTTATGACCTGTTTGCCCTGAGAATGTGGATACTTTCTTCTCTGTTCCTGCAGCCAGGGGCGGGGCCCAGGGTTTCATCCATAAAGGCTCCTTCCCTCATCCTCAGGATCCTCATGTGTAAAATGTAGGTGGTAATACCTGCTTTGTGGGTTGTTTGCAGATTAGCACATGTGAATACAATACTTTGGCAAGTCCTGTCATTGTCTAAAGTTTCAGTAGATTATTCTTTGTTACTAGCATGGAATTCACCACAATTGCATGCTGGATCTACACAGTCCTACGGGTATATATTGCTCCTGTCAGCTGCAAGAGGCTTTGTTGTTTTTTGTTTTTGTTTTTAATTCCTTGAATGCTGAGGACAATGTCAGACATGTGGCCAGTTCTTGGTGCATGCATGAATAAAGACTTCCCTAGAGCAATTTAAATTATCTTCTTACTACTCATTTTTCTACCTTGCCTAAATTAGAAGTGGTCACTGGTCACCACCAGCTTATGCATAGCTTTAAGCAGAGGCAGGTAGACAAGGCATAATGGATTTTTAACTGTAGAAGATAATTTCACTAATTAGCTTTTTTTAAAATAAGCAATCTAAAATCAGACCAAATTAGAAAAAGTGAAGAGAATTTTCTAGGAGGGAAGGGAAATCTTTTCTACTTAAAATCACCTGCTCCTGCAGACTTTCACTAGATAGATACTCATTTGAATAATAAAATTTTTCTATGGTTTGGATTCTTAACCTAGAGAATCTATCCACATCTGAGTATGAGTTGCTTTACTATGATAATTATGGTAAACTTCAATAGGCCAAGAAAGAATTTTTGTTGGATAAGGAGAAAAAATATTTCACCAGAAGCAAACATGACAAAATATACAGAGTATAATGAATATTGTGTTTGGACAAGGAGGTTCAGGTAGGTCACAGAGCAGTTCAAAAAGAGATAGGAGATCTTTTTAATAAAACATCATTACAATAAAACATTTAAAAAAAGAGATATGAGAGGCCAAAGGTAAAGTACTAATTCCATGGTGGTGTGTGTGTGTATTTCTGTTTATCATCAACCCCCCCCCCTTTTTTTTTCAGAGCAGGAAAACTGCTATACTGCTCTAGAGCAATCCTACAAAAGCCAAAGACAAGCATATACGTGCATGGCTCTCCACCTCCTCATCTTAATAGTACTTTCACACTGACACACCTAACACTTCAGTAGAGATCTGAGAAATATTACAATTTATACACACTGGCAACAACTTGGGGAAAAAAATCAGAAGGATGAGTAGAAAAAAAATGGTAAGCCTAGCCTGCAAGTCAACCCTGTTTCTTGTACTGAAGACCCATCCATTCCTGTGGAAAACATGAGCTTTGTCGGGTAGTCAAACTATTGACCCTGTTTGTTCTAATGCCCTCTCTATCCCTCCTTCCATACTTTCCCTACCCATCTCTCCCTTCATCCATTACCATATCCTACTGATTATCCTTTAAACCTGAGTTGGACATACTGAAAACTTACTAATGCGTTTATTTCTATGCAAAAATAACCATTCACACTAAAAGTTTTTTCCTCAAAATTTTGTGGAAAAAACTGTGTGTGGTCTATTGCCTGTGAGGCAGTAATACAAGGGAATGTATTTTCTTCTCCTTGCCCCTGGTGAAAGCATGGTTTCTACAGCCACTCTACTAGCCATGTGTGACAATTTTCATTTAATGTAGTTAAAATCTGATAAAAATTCAGTTATTCAGCACACTAGCCACATTTCAAGTGCTCAATAGCCACCTATCAGTACTGGACAGATACAGAACATTTCTTACCTCATCACAGAAAGTGTCACTCGACAGACTTCCTCTGTAGACAGAGGAAATAGGAATAGTAAAGTTATAGGAAATAGGAGAAGTAAAGTTATAAGAAACCCAATTTAGACTTAAAATAATGAATACTCCCAAATAAATACAACTCTCAGAGATATAGACTTCCTAGGGAAAAAAAAAGAAAAAGAGGCAAATGTTCACTGGAAGTACTTAGATGGAAGCTATGCAATTAAAAACAAAACAAAACAACAAAAACAAAAGCATATCAATAGGAAGCTGAAGTAGATGAGCTTAAAATTCCAAGGGTGTTTAATCAGAAAACTGACATCAGTTCAGGTCCACAAATCCACAATTTTCCCATTCTCAATTAGTAGGTATTTTTCATTTCGTGAAAAACCAGAAAAGGTTGTACCTTAAGTTTCTAGGTCACAGAAATATGCTTGACTTTAAAATCAGTGGCCTTTATTTCTTGAATTCATTTCCAGAAATGAATTATGAAGGTGTGGCTGAGTTTCAATCAAATGTAAAATAGCCTTGGTAGTAAGCATTTTTTAAGAACGTACAAACACTAACATAAAATTTAGGATCTTTCCTAACACAGGAGCCACATCCAAAGACATGAGAGCACTACCTTTTTTTTTTTTTTTAATTTTTTCAACGTTTATTTATTTTTGGGACAGAGAGAGACAGAGCATGAACGGGGGAGGGGCAGAGAGAGAGGGAGACACAGAAGAGAGCACTACCTTTTGAAGAAAGACACTAATGTAAGGGGACATGAAAGACATTCTCATGCTGTAATTCCCTAATATGTTCCTTGTTCAAATAAGGATTTTTAACCACAAGATTTCTGGATTCGGCAGAAATTCCAAGTATGGAAAATTATTGCTCCTGAAGATACATCAAGCATTTTTGCTCACTTATGACTCCAATGGTTGGGGAAAGACTGGGACTGAGCATAGAGAAATTAAAAAAAAAAAAGAGGATTTCCATACCACTCAAGGCTACCATGGGCCTCTGAAAAGAAATGGTCTACCAGCCAAGGACTTATTCCCATTTCCTTTTCTTGGACTCACCTCCAATACTGTTTATGTACACTCACAATAAATAGATCCTAGCTTAAGACTTCATCACTTAGAAGTGACATGAAAAATCTGAACCATCTCCAACATGGCCACCAAAAGGGCTCTGTTGTTTGAAAAATGTGAGATATGTTTAGGTGAGGACTGGTAAGATATAATTTCTAAGTAGTCTTTTTTTTAACTTTAGCTTTTAAAATTCTTTTAGATTTTAAAATGGTTGAGTTCCCATTTCTTAGTAGGATTAATACAATGATCTCAACTAGGACTAGGTAAATTCTATGAGTTGAGGAACAACTCTTATTTCCGAATATTAATTCCCGGTTTTCTCCCTTTCCTAACGAATGACTTATGCATCTACTTCCCTCTCTATCAGCATTATTTCTGTAGGATAAAGTTCAGAAGCCCTCAGGAAAATGCAAATATAGTAGGCAAGTCGGTCAGTAACATTTTAGTTTAAATTAGTATAAAAAATAAACTCTCATTATGTGGAAGGATTCAAATAGTCAAGGGTAAAGAATAATGAAGTCATGATACAAGAGAACAGGATTAAAAAGGGTCTAGGTCCTGACCCTTGTATTCCACAAGTAGTCCTAGGTGAGGTGTTCTTTGCCAAAATGAAAAAAAGGCATTGGGGCGGCTGGGTGGCTCAGTCAGCTAAGCCTCCGACTTCAGCTCAGATCATGATCTCACAGTTTGAGTCCGAGCCCTGCATTGGGCTCTGTGCTGACAGCTCAGAGCCTGGAGCCTGCTTCAGATTCTGCGTCTCTCTCTTTCTCTGCCCCTACCCGCTCATTCTCTGTCTCTCTCTTTCTCTCTCTCAAAAATAAAAATTAAAAAAAAATTTAAGAAAAAAGACATTAACTAGAGAAAAGGAGAGAGAATTAAATCAGCAAAGTAAACAGATACTCCATACCCTTCATAAGTGCTGTGCCTGCATAGGGAAATAATACTTTTATAAAGTCTCATTCTTCTGCATAATAAATTAGTCATTTCCACCAAGACACCAACGAATATGTCACAATTTTTCTGAATGAATCTTCCTTTGTTGCTACTTAATCAACCATCATTTTTAATCTGCCTATAGAAAAGATTAACTGCTAGGTGCTTAATGACTTTGGGGGAAAAAAATTTAGCTAAATGTTTAATCTCACTACAGGGCTTCTTGTACACCTATGTGAAAATCTAAGAATTACAGCCGAGATTGGTGGTAGTAATGGTTATTTGAAACTCTGCTGCTATACAACAAATGATGTCTCTCAATGCTTTCATTCTTCAAATATAGCTCAGCTCTGGATGGAAAAGACGCCCAACCAAACCATCTGTCAGAGAAGATAGAGTTCAGCTGGAAAAGGCAGTTTGTTTGGCTGTGCTCTTCAATTTTCTTGCTTCAAACTAGATGAACTGTGGGGGGACAAAAAGTACTCTGCTCCTCAAATGCAACAACTGATGCACAGAAATAGCAATGGGACCCAGAGCCGGTGTCATGTCTATGTAGTCTAAGTTTGGAATACAATCATTTCACTCTAGAGACATTTTATATCCTTCCTCTTGATTAAAGGTCAGCTATGTAGGAAGCCAGCCTCTTGCCTTATTTTAAAACACTGTGGGTGTTAGGACAGTGTTTGATCTCAAAAGTGTCAAGCAGAGGGTCTCACATACTATTTGACATGGTCTCAAACTCAGATCTACAACCTGTGAAATACGCCTTATGAAATCCAGATATTTTTAACCATCCCATGAAGATGACAAATGAAAATGAAGCCATAACATAATGACTGTTTCCTTTAAATCATCTTTTAGTCTAAATGCAAATTTCAAAGCCCAAAGTGCTATGAACAGTGATACAAATGTGAAAAGGGCATGGGCACAAAAGGAGGACAAAACAAACACCAGAGCCAAGAAAAGGTCAGATCCTAAATGGATCACAAATTTCCCCTCAAATACTACTAGGAAGGAAATATGTTATTAGAATAAAAAAAGAGTTACATGGCTGTGTGTGGACAAAAAGTTCTCACAGGTATTGGTAACATTCAAATCTAACATCTAGACATTCAAATGACTAATCAAGCATGATCCCTTCAGTGCAGAAGACAAAAGAAGTCAGATAACAACAACTTAATAGTTATGTATAATAGTTTTTGATTCCCAGGGCTAAATTAAAATAATAATAATAATAACAATAGAACTTACCTGACCCTGATACCTCCATACTACATACGGCTTTTGTAAAACCCACATATAAATATACAAGAGATCCCAAGTATAAAACACAAATAAATACAAAGAAGCACATAAATAAACAACGAAGAGATTAAGGGGCCCTGTGCAACCTCCCAGCTAGACTCACTAACTAAGGTAGTGGTTAACAGTGGGCCATAGAGCACGCTGGCTGAAGCGTGGACTCTGAGACAGATACTTATTTGGTATCTGGAATCGAATCTCTCTTTTTTTCTTTTAATGTTTATTTATTTTGAGAGAGAGAGAGAACAAGAGAACATAAACAGGGGAGGGAGAGAGAGGCAGAGAGAGAATCCCAAGCAGGCTCCAGCACTGTCAATGCAGAGCCCAACGTGGGGCTTGATCCCGTGAACTGTAAGATTATAACCTGAGCCAAAATCAAGCATCAGACACTTAACCAAATGAGCCTCCCACCCGCCTTTGGAATCTACTCTTTACCAGCTGTCTAACAGTGGGGAAGTTCCTCTAAGTCTCTGGTTGATTTCCATCATATCTTAAGTGGGCATAATAAAATTATCACCTAATTGCTTATCAAAAGGTCTAAATTTGTTAAAAATTAGTGCTTTTATTAACTTGTTAAAATTTGTTAATGATTCAATTAAAACTTGTGGCTGAGAATTAATGTCCTCAATAAATATTAGCCATTATTAGTAGTACTAGTACTTATTACTATTATTGTCTATAACACCACGATTAGTCTCTTGCATGTTTTTAGATGGAATAAAATAATTTAAAGATGAAAAATAGAAAACTAGAATCTGGTTCCATTTAATGTTTCAAATAAGTCAAAGGCTTCTGGTTACAAGACAAAGTAAGAAGGGCTTTTCCATCTTTTTCCATCATAAGATCTACTTGAGAGGCAGCAGTAATGGTAGGCTCCGATTTAGAAAATGTTTCTATTCATTCATTTACCATGCATTTACTGAATGCCTACTCCATGCCAGAATTTGAGTTAGGTGCTAGAGATTTAATAGTAAAAAAGGAACAACGACAAAATAAACTCCTCGTCCTCACTGAACATATGTTCTGTGGTGGATGGGGAAGGGATACAATCAAAGAGAATAAATAAGTAAAATATATTAGAAAGTGTTGTGGAGAAAAATAAAGACTGCTTGGAAGGAAAGCAGTGAAATTTTAAACAAATCCTTTTAGGGACAGAATCACTGAGAAGTAATTTGATCAAACTCATTAAGAAGCTGAGGGAGAAATCCATGAAGATATCTGAGAGAAGATAATTCCTGATTAATGGAACAGCTAGCACAAAGGCATATCTGAAGAAAAGCAGGAATTGCAGGGTGTATGTATAGAGTGGCATAAGTGGTGAATATCTTCCAGATGTGAGAGTACACAGATACACACACACACACACACACACACACACACACACACACACACACACACAGACTGCAGACATTTAGTTTGGTAACTTACCCACAACCTACGGTACCAAAAAGCTGAACGGCATGTGTAAGAGAGAGTTTTTGAGGAGATGAGTATTATATTTTCAGGAGAGAAGTATTAGGGCATTAAATTATACAGTTCTTATAAATCATTAAAAGAACTTTGGCTCTTACTCTGAGCAAGATAAGGAACAACTGAAGGATTTTAGGCTGAGGATAGCTCATTTAAGTCTTAGCCCAATCATTTACAATAGACATATCTATTTTAATTGATCTTCATGAAATTATATGTATCATTTTCAATCAAACGAGGTTGACGTGACCACAAAGTTGTGATGAGCAAGTACAGTGAATGACGAATATAGAAAAAGAGAGGAAATGCACTAAATCAATTAGCAAGTCTCAGCAAATATTTCAAAGAGAAAGGCATGGCATAGATGAGCTATTACATATCACAGAGAAATGAGAGCATTTATCATGATCATAAATACACCGCATATTAGCAAAATTACTCTTTGGGGAGTGCTACAAAACTTGGAAATAAGATCCTAAAGAATGTAGACACATGCTATGCAGCGAACCCAGCTGAATGCTGAATCACACCAACTACAAATGCCATAGAATATTCACTTTCATAAGCATACTTCAAGACCTCAGTGTCCTGCTGCTTCATTCAAATGGGATGTAGACTGGGTCAACGTTCAAATTTTATGGCCAAGATTTATCAACATCCTAAATTCTGGCTATGAATCAAGTCATCTCTTGACGGTTTATGGTAGTCTTTAAATGCAGTAGAGAAAATAAGGTGTCAAACCACTTGAAGATATAGTCAGTAAGATCTCTTACCCTAAAATTTGAATTCTGAATAGAATTGCACTGACTTAAGTGGTTAAAGTTGACTGCCTTTCAGTAGTGATATTTTGACCACCGATGAAGTGAAACCGTTCTTGTTTCTCCTAAAGTTTGAGTTCATATCCCCAACTTCATTTATTTCTGTCTCCTGTTTCTCCAGTATGTGCCATGATTAAAGTTTGTCCATGTCATATTTACCTGCAATAGTGTCTACCATCCCACCACTGCTAGGCTAAGCCTTGTATATCCATGTTCAAGACGTGACTTAATTCCAGTGTTAGAATAAAGCAACTCCCTACAGGAAGCTCTACTCTATTCAGCTCCACGTATTTCACCATTGCATGTGGTTACATCCAACTTTATGCTTCAGTTTTATTGTGCTTTTTCTTCCAAATATTCTCTGATAGGCTTCTTCTTCAGGACAGTTAACTTGTTTACCATATCCACACCTCTATATGTTCGAGTAAAGTGGGAGGCAAAAGCAGAGAGCTCTATGCAGATTCATGCATGCCTTAACAATCTCCAAGAGGACATGCTCAGAAGTCTTGCTTGATCTTTCTCATTTATGGTATAATAAATGTAAAAGTCAATCTTTTAAATGGTGTTCTTTTTTTTCATAGGGATAGCTACCCACTAAAAGGAGGAGAAATAGGATTTTTTTTAACGTAGCTTCTGTTTTAGCTACTGTGAGTGAACACCAAACAAATTACAAATATATTTCATTACAGGAATCTCTGAAATTCCAATTACTTGAAGTGTGTTTAAGATAAGCATGATCTTATAGCAATCATTTTTAAATATACTAGGAACAACTACCCAGTAGGTTACTGTCAATGTAACACAAACTCCAGTAGGAAAAGCAGGCAGATCCCAAATTCACCAAAGCAGACATTAATTTGTTCTGTTAAACATTTGACATCAGAGGGAAGAATATGCTCCAGTGTTCAAATATACGTAAGGTGAACTCTAATTCTTCAGCGCCAGCTGAAATTTTTCTTTTCTACATTTCAAATAAATTAGAAAACCATAGGGAGAAATCTCAGGAAAAATATTGCTATGCTTTATGGATTGTCCACAATTAATAAATAAAATGAACATCTGGTCCCTGAAAAAATGGCACTTCAATGACACACATTTTTTTTCCTCAATGCTGAAAACACCTCAGACTGGCATGAAATATTGCTCCTGTGTATTCCTTTCAAGATGTGTTCTTTATCTAGGCTTTTGTTCCATTAAATACTCAGTTGTCATGGCAAATTCACTTTTTCACCAAACTGGAAGTAATAAAGTAGGTGATCTACTGTTTGTTGGTACACAAGTAAATGTGAAAGAGAAGCGAGAGAAAATTGGAGTACCAGCCCGCTGCTTTGTTTAGGATGGAGTGCCACAAAACACACGGCCAAGGGTAATTAAGGGAAGGAATTCTGTGTAACAAAACCAGAGGAGAAGCAGCCTTAAAAATTCTGTCGATGCCTCAAGAAGGTACCACATCTATATGAAAAATCAAGGTCCCACAAGTTTGTGTTATTACCTAACCTTCAGTTGTAGAACACACTGTAATAACTTCTGGTCATACACAGCCAAAACCAGTGTCTATAATGATACAGCAGTCACATAAACACATTAACATAAGTAGACGTGAGAGTGTGAAAACATGTAAACTCCTTGAGTGCATAAATAAATAACTGGGTAGCTTTGAAACATAAGCTCAAAGTAGTATCTAGAAATATATTCACACTTTTAAAAGACAAATGTGCAAAACAAGTAGCAAACCTAACAAAATATTCATCTCTACATGTGTGTGTGGGGGGTGGTCTTTTTCACCACACTAGAACATAAATAACGTTTACTTGTAACATCTTTAAGAGTACACAGCAATGATAAAACATGAGGACAATGATCATATGATCTTAAAGACATGTCCATCTTGAAAGCCGCCATGAGTTAGAATTAGAATCCGCTACAACGTCTCCTTGGTATGAAACAAGCTTTCGAATTACAGAGCACCCTTCATGTTCTAATTACATGCTGCTTTTTCAACATAAGTTTGCTCACTCGCTGCTGATGATGAACATGCACCAAATGCCCCTCAAATCTGCATCCCATATTGCCCCCATTTAGATTGATCAGAGAGCAAAACTCAACGCTAGGAAGTTGACCAACACAGTTCTCCTCTGATGCATAACACAGTGAAGTCTCCTTAGGAAGTGCTGTCTTCCTGAGGGGATCTGAATGTTGCCTCTGCCAAGACTAAGTGACAAGAATGTGAAACACTGCATAATTTCCTATTATATTAAACATCTTGCATTAGTGTATTAAACTTCACACATAAATGCCCATTCTGGTCCCCAGCCATCCAGGATACAGCAAGTGTTCACAGCCTGTTATAAAGTAGAAGGTAACGATGGCTTGACAATCACTTCAGGCTCTTAGGAGAGCGGTACAGAAAGAGCCAAGAATGTCCTGGTCAGATTTCTTCATTCATACATCTGATAGCATAATACCTAGCTCATGTTACATACACAGAACCACAGAATAACAGCAGCAATACTCGAAAAATATAACTAAAAAAGTTATATTTTTTAAATAGTTATTTTCTATATTTTAAAAAGTTTTTTTCAAAACAGATTTAGATTTAGGATATACCACTAAGCGTATAAATTCAAATTACTGTTTAAAAATCACTTGGAACAGCTTCTCTCTGTGTAGCCACATAACCTACCAAATACCTGTTTAGATCAGTATATTTTTAATATTTAGGGATTCCACTATTAATTAAACTGTCATTATTTAAATTATATAAATTATTTAGAGATCCAAATTCATTACTACAAGATAATGTACATTCAAAGAAGAATATACTTATCTTCCAATTACCCTCTACATTACTTCCCTCTTCATGTTATAGGTTTTTTTTTTTAAGATTTTATTTCTAAGTAATTTCTTCACCTAATGTAGGGCTCGAACTCATAATCCCAAGATTAAGAGTCTAGCTCTATCAACTGAACCAGCCAGGCACTGCTTTTATAGGTAAATATTTCTAAATGTTGTATTTATTTTTCTAGGCTTTTATGTTAAAATATGAACATTTACGTGTATATGTAACTATGTTATGCATCATTTACTCAAGAAAATGCATACTGTCCTTGGGAAAATAGTAATATACATCTCTCCACTTTGTGTGTTATGATAGGGAGGGAGGTAGGTAGATAAGTAGGTAGGTAGAGATAGTAATATAGTAATAGATATATTTCTTAATCATTTTTATAACGGCAAAGTGCTGCATTTGTATAGATGCATCACAATACTAGTAAAGATAACTTGGATTGTTTCCAGTCTTCTGCTATTATAAATAGACCTTACAGTGAATAGCCTTGGGTGTACTTTTTTTTCATATTCTGCCAATATATATTGAAACAGATTTCTTAAAATGGAATTGCTGAGTCAAAAGGCAAAAGCATGCATAATTTTACTAGATACTGCCTGATTCCTCTCCATATGAAATTGTACCAGTTTGCATTTCTATCGGCAATTCCCACAGCTTTGTCAACAATACATATTACCAAACTTTTCAATTTTTGACAATCCAAAAAGTCATCACTGGCATTGAGTTTAGTTTCAATTTGTATTTCTTTTTACAAGAGAATATAAGCATCTTTATGTATAGTTAGGAAGCATTTGCATTTCTGTTTTTGTACCAGATTTCTAGCACTCAATTTTCTTGAGTTTCCTGTATTTTATGACCCAGTCCATGAATTTTCTGAAGAGACAATAAAGTACTCCCTGTTTTCTTAATAAATTTCAGCTGGCTTAAAATTACTTGAGTCATGCTTCCTTTCGGTGAAATTCAAAGAAAATTTCACAACCTTAATGAAGTGTCTAGATCTTAGTCTGGACTTTTCTTTACATGGAATGATCCAGTTACTTGACATTACTCCAAGACCTTGCTTCCTTAATTATCCCTTTTTCTCCCACACCCCCAATGTTCGTCTGACTCTGCCTGTAGACTATAAGCACTTTTCAATTTTCCTTATTCTAAAACATAAGAGAAATCACAGATAATAGAAAACAAAATTTAAAACCAAGAAATCAGAATCCCATGCCTCCTCCAGTCTCATTAGTCTTTTTCCTTCCGTGCTCAGCAAAACTCTTGAAATTTTACTTCCCATCTGCTCTTTCTCATGCTTCAACCCACGGTATTTTCGCCTGTACTTCCCAAAATGCTACAAAAATGTACGATTCCAACTCTAGACCTCTCTGTTATCTTTAACATTGAAGCTCTCCCTTTGTCATTGAAATCTCATACTTCTTTGGGTTCCATGATGCCCTTATCCTGTTGTTCCTCCTACTGTTCTGGCCACAGGATTTTGGTGGCCTTGAGCACTGTTGTTCTTCCATCTGCCCATTAGATTTTTCTCCTTTATGGATCTTTCATTGACCACCACTTACTCATTATATACACTAAACCTAAGTCCATCTACTTTCAAGTTTATATATATGTACGTGTGTGCGCATACATACACACACACACACACATATACATATACTCATATATATTATATACTGATGGCTCCAAAATTTATGTCTTATTTCCTCTCTCCTTCAAGATTTAATCTCATCTCAGCCAAACAATGTCCATAAATATCTCAAACTTCACATATCAAAAGCAATCTTGTCCTCAGTTGTATTTGTTTCTCCCATTATATTTGAAGAGTCTTCACATCACCTCCCTAAGTCAAAAGAGCTAAAAATCTGGAGGAATTCTGGTCTCATGCTATTCCCCTAAAGTAGTTCTTATTCATATATCCAGCTTGATGACACATCACTCTACTTGATTCTCAAGTCCTGATGAATTAAAACTATATTTTCAACCTCTTATGTTCTTTTCTTACAATCAGAATTTTAGTCCAGGTGTTTTATTATCTTATCTGAATTTTTTGGTAGTCTGGCTAGACTCCCTACCTTAGTGTATTACTACCCTAAGTCCATCCTGCATACTGCTGCCAAATGAAACATCTAAAACTGACTATGTCAGTCACCAACTTAAAGCCCTCCCACAACCTCTAGGTTAAAGCCCAAGCTGCTCTGAATATCCTGTAAAGACAATGATTTCTGGGACATCGCTACTCCAGCCTCCTCTCACACCACTTCTTTGAATTTTACATGACAGTCACATAAAATTGCTTGTAATTCCCCCATAAGTACCAAATGACTGGGATGTGTACAATTTGTGCGTGGTGCTGTCTACCTCTTGAAATGGCTACCATCCTCTTCCTTCCCTCCTTTATCTCCTGACCATGTTTCAAGTCTCAAGTCTAAGGTCACGTCCTCTGACTTCATTGATTCCACTACCCGCCACCAAGGATGAGCTAAGCAAAGCTTTGACAAGGGACTCATAGCATCCTTTGCATACTTGATCACAGTCACCATATTATTGTGCTGGTGTATATCTGTTTTTATTCTGCTTTAGCTTCTGAGAGTTATATCATGTTTTCTTCAAAGCTGTAAATCCAGCAATTAACACAGTTCCTGGTGCATAAGTTTCATTCAGTAAATGTTTGTTGTTCCAACCATATAAAATATACTTTTATTCTCTCTACAGAGAAAAATATACACGTAAAAATGAGTTTACAATTAAATAAAACCAATAAAGAGAACAAAAACCACAAATAAGATAATAAAAAACAGTGGAATTGCTAAGTGGTGAGAGAGAACAGGGGAAGAAATAAGAGAAAATTTCTATTTAATTGCAAAAGAGTTAGAAATAATTACATTAATATAATAGACTTTAAAAAATTCAACCAATTAATGCATTTTGTTAAGTTTATAACTAACACAATAATGTAGGGTATATTTATTGCAAGGTAAAGGTGGTGGGGAGTTGCTCTGTTGTACTGTAATCAGCTTTATTCTTGAAACTAATTTTAATATTTTTCACCACAAAAGTGAGGATACCTCCTGAAGAACTCCAGTCGAACATACTTGCATTACAATCTATACTAACAGGTTTATAATTATAGTGATTACCTCTAACTATACTGACCTACATATGTAAAATTGTCCAAATTATATCCCTTTGTTAAAATTAGCTTCCCTGAGTTCCTGTTACACTGAATTAGAGCCACATCCATCTATGCCCAATTAGATAACATTAAATATCTATATTTGTGTTATTTTCCTCTTGGTTTGTTTAATCATAATTAACATAACCATACATTCTTAATGCAATTTTCTACAGAAATTAACATGCTTGCAGCTTCAATATAAATTGAGACAAAGTTAAAATACTTCTCATTAATAACAAATTTTACATACTTTTTTTTTCTTCAATTTTCAGGACTCTAGTGATAATTTTTCTGCAAAATGAGTTTGGTAAAACAGTAGTTAATATTCCATGAGTTCTTTTTTAGTAGTCTTTCATAATACTTTAAAACTTTTGTCACTACATTTATTTCTGAAGTTTCTAAATATATGTTAATGGATGTTAATAATTTAACTCCCTGACTTTAACTTCTCCCAATACAATGTAGTTCAGCTTCCAAACACCATCAAACAGGTCAGAGGCTCATCCCTTGAATGTGTCTGGTAGCAAAGTTAAAAAAAGAAGAAAAAAAACCCTCCTTATCTATTAAAGCAAACCCTTGAAACAATCCAGTTAATATGCTGGGTATTCTAAGCTTAGGATACTTTTAAAACACTGTCATAGCATTTATAAGACACCTGGCTGGTTCTGGGGCACCTGGCTGGTTCAATCAGTGGAGCACGAAACTCTTGATCTCGGGGTTGGGAGTTTGCGTCCCATTTTGGCTGTAGAAATTACTTAAAAATAAAATTTTTACAAAAAATTAAGAGAACCAAAAAGTTACAGTCCAACTGTGATATACCTTATTTTATAGTCCTGATCTAATTCTAAAAATTAAAAAAAATCAAGCAATGCTCTTTTCCTACTGTAACTTATTTCATCACTCAATAAACCTAACAACAAAAGACTACCATAACTTTTCTCCAGCAATGATGAAATTTGGCAATAAAGTATCCTTTAAGGTTTTCAATATTCTCTTTGAGTTTTACATTATGCATTATTAAAGTGTTACTCTTTTTTCTTAACACTGTTTGGCAGGAAATATTACTTTGAATAACAATAGCTCCTACTAGATTATTCGGTGTCATTGCAATTACTTAAAGCAACCTGCTGTCACCTGTCACAATTCAGAGATTCCAACAGTATGTTTGGCAGAAAATGTTTACATTAGGATATCTATCTCTTGTACAAATGTTTGCAAGTATACTGGGTGAAGAGATAAATAGCTGCCTTTCTTATCTAACTTTTATTAATATCCAAGTACTTCAAAGACCAATATTGGCCCAGGCCATTAGTTATTGCTGGCTTGGCGTTGCCCGTTAAGCTCTCCCATGTATGACTTCTGTGAAGTTGTGATAAATGGGAACGTGTCTCAAGGGCAGCCTCCAAAGACAATGCTACTCTTGTCAAGTCCCTGGTTGTGGCTACCATCATCTTGTAAAATTCTAAGAACTAGAAGAAATCCAACTTCACACGGATCATCTACAGATGTTCACACAACTTCTCTTGTCTTCTTCTTTTTAAAATTTCCTCTACTTCTACCCTACCAATGTAGGCTAGCAGGGTCAGCTCGGTGTGCCATTAATCCTCAATTAAGCAGCACAAGAATTCATCCAGATAAACTATATTATGGTGAAAAAAATAGTAATAGCTGAAGTTTATACCATTCAGATAACTGGACATGAGTTTAATGTACTGTTTCCTTTTTGACCCATGATGTCACTCGGGATAGGTCTTACCCCTGTAGCCATCATTTTTCTTATTCGATTTTGCAGACTCTGTGATTGCTTAGCAGCAAAGTCATTGAGCTATCTATTCCCTCACCCTTTCTGGGCCTCAGTTCCAAAGAAGCTGATTGGATTTGAAGTTAAAACTAACATTGCAATATACCCCTGTAAGTCTGGCTACCCGGCTCACTGCCTGGTCCCACAGGAAGTCTCCAACTGGCATTACCTCCGTAGAGACTTTTGGAGTCTCACATGAGGCACATACCCCTCCCAGCCTAGTACTTTCTGGATTCTGTTTCTCCCCTGTTTGCTCTTCTAAGTTGCTTTAAAACTCTTTTGATCTAGCTTTTGAGGCTCTTATCCTCCTGCTGTGCAACAACTCACCGTAGATTTTCTCTATGAGATTATATACCAAAAGACTAAATATTCATTCCACCTGTTGCAATGAGTTCATCCAGGACTCATCAGTCCACTTTGCCTAGTACCCTTGATCCACAGATTGGGAGCTATTATAAATACTAATCAGCTTAATAAACATTGCCATGTGCCCCTCTCCTAAATGCCAGATTCCTTTCCTTCAAAGCATTTCTACTACAAATGCAAATTGACAAGTATTTTTGAAACCTCCCCATTGATGATTCAGAATTAACAAAACCCAGTCACTGTCTTTAAGAAATGTAGCTATTTGGAGAGAAACAAGTAAACAAGCAATTTCACGGTATGAAAGAGTCAAGAAAAGGTTCTATGGATTTACAGCTGGAGGGCACTTAGCCCAAACCACCAAGACAGGGATGCTTAAAATGCTACAGATAACTTTATTCCCAAGGAACAGTAAGTCAAAACCAACTTGGAAGAAAGGGTTTCTTTTCTGGAGTGTTAAAGGAAGAACCCATCTCTAAGAAGTGAGAGATAATTCTTATGTGGCATTTTAGGGTAGAATGACATCATAATATTTTTCTCTAATTTCTTTTTGCTTCAAGTAAGAGTGGGTTAAAATGTGGTCACAACTAGTGGTACAGGTCATACATTATCATACCAAGACAAATCTTCAAGTATGTGACTACTTTTTCCTTAGTTAATGTGTGTGGGTATGTTTGGGGTTTAAAATTTTTCACTTTCCTAAAAGGACTTGCAGCAGCCCGTGCTCTATGTGGTATAAGCTGCTCTTCGCAGGTGGTCAAGCTCACCACTTAGGACATCTGGCTTTCTACATTCCCATATTCCCTGAAAATAAAGAAAATAGAGGTAAGGAAGCAGTATTTCAAGCAGATCAGGCAGTATGGAGGAGTGGGGAGCACAAGACAGGAAATTCCCATCAAGTCAGGAAATACAGCAATCTTCTGAGAGCACCTTCCTACCTCCTCCCTTAGTTAAATAACTTTCACTTGATCCAAGGGGTAAAAAAAAGGGGAAATTTATCATAAAGAGGGAAACATACCATAAACAAAAGTATCTACACTTGGTATTGGAGCCCATTTTAAAAAGTTATATCATTGAGAACAGGGAAGTTTTCATGCACTACATGTCTAAGGAGGAACATGAACAATTTAAAAAGATACTCCATTTGTTGTCTGATTGCTGATGCTAGAACTTCCAACACTATGTTAAACAACAGCGGTGAGAGTGGACAGACAACAAAAGGAAATCAAAGGCATCAAAACTGGCAAAGAGGAAGTCAAGCTTTGACTTTTTGCAGATGACATGATATTCTAGATGGAAAACCTGACAGACTCCACCAAAAATCTGCTGGAACTGATACATGAATTCAGCAAAGTTGCAGGATACAAAATAAATGTATGGAAATCAGGTGCATTCTTATACACTAATAATGAAGCTGATCCCATTCACAATTGCACCAAGAAGCATAAAATACCTGGGAATAAATCTAACCAAAGATGCAAAAGATCTGTATGCTGAAAACTATAGAAAGCTTATGAAGGAAATTGAAGAAGATATAAAGAAATGGAAAAACATTCCGTGCTCATGGGTTGGAAGAATAAATATTGTCAAAATGTCAATACTACCCAAAGCTATCTATATGTTCAATTCAATCCCAATCAAAATTGCACCAGCATTCTTTTCGAAGCTAGAACAAGCAATCCTAAAATTCGTATGGAACCACAAAAGGCCCCGAATAGCCAAAGTAATTTTGAAGAAGAAGACCAAAGCAGGAGGCATCACAATCCCAGACTTTAGCCTCTACTACAAAGCTGTTATCAAGACAGCACGGTATTGGCACAAAAACAGACACATAGACCAATGGAATAGAATAGAAACCCCAGAACTAGACCCACAAATGTATGGCCAACTAACCTTTGACAAAGCAGGAAAGAATATCCAATGGAAAAAAGACAGTCTCTTTAACGAATGGTGCTGGGAGAACTGGACAGCAACATGCAGAAGGTTGAAACTAGACCACTTTCTCACACCATTCACAAAAATAAACTCAAAATGGATAAGGGACCTGAATGTGAGACAGGAAACCATCAAAACCCTAGAGGAGAAAGCAGGAAAAGACCTCTCTAACCTCAGCTGTAGCAATTTCTTACTTGACACATCCCCAAAGGCAAGGGAGTTAAGAGCAAAAATGAACTATTGGGACCTCATCAAGATAAAAAGCTTCTGCACAGCAAAGGAAACAATCAACAAAACTAAAAGGCAACCAACGGAATGGGAAAAGATATTTGCAAATGACATATCAGACAAAGGGCTAGTATCCAAAATTTATAAAGAGCTCACCAAACTCCACACCTGAAAAACAAATAATCCAGGGAAGAAATGGGCAGAAAACATGAATAGACACTTCTCTACAGAAGACATCTGGATGGCCAACAGGCACATGAAAAGATGCTCAACGTCACTCCTCATCAGGGAAATACAAATCAAAACCACACTCACATATCACCTCACGTCAGTCAGAGTGGCCAAAATGAACAAATCAGGAGACTATAGATGCTGGAGAGGATGTGGAGAAATGGGAACCCTCTTGCACTGTTGGTGGGAATGCAAAATGGTGCAGCCACTCTGGAAAACAGTGTAGAGGTTCCTCAAAAAATGAAAAATAGATCTACCCTATGACCCAGCAGTAGCACTGCTAGGAATTTACCCAAGGGATACAGGAGTGCTGATGCATAGGGGCACTTGTACCCCAATGTTTATAGCAGCACTCTCAACAATAGCCAAATTATGGAAAGAGCCTAAATGTCCATCAACTGAGGAATGGATAAAAAAATTGTGCTTTATATACACAATGGAGTACTACGTGACAATGAGAAAGAATGAAATATGGCCCTTTGTAGCAATGTGGATGGAACTGGAGAGTGTGATGCTAAGTGAAATAAGTCATACAGAGAAAGACAGATACCATATGTTTTCACTCTTATGTAGATCCTGAGAAACTTAACAGGAACCCATGGGGAAGGGGAAGGAAAAAAAAAAGAGAGGTTAGAATGGGAGAGAGCCAAAGCATAAGACTCTTGAAAACTGAGAACAAACTGAGGGTTGATGGGGGGTGGGAGGGAGGGGAGGGTGGGTGATGGGTATTGAAGAGGGCATCTTTTGGGATGAGCACTGGGTGTTGTATGGAAACAATTTGACAATAAATTTCATATATTGAAAAAAAAAAAAAAAAGGTACTCCACAGAGAATTCTATCGCATTCCTGAAAACCCCAAAGCTTTTTTTGTTCCAGATCATTTTCTCTCATGAAAATTGTGACTTTATGTGAAACCTTTGGAACATACTAATCCCATCTTAGTTACTTCATCCAGCATGAAATGTGACAACATAAAATATTTCACAGGGGCAGAATTCATTAAAGTAATTATATCTCAGAATCAAAGTAACTTTATAGCCATAATAACCAACTTCTGTGCACAATGTTGTCCCTTCCTTTATAACGTATACCTTCTCAGAAGTCTAGATATATGTTTTCCTTTATGGCACCAAATTACTCTAGATGGTCATAATTTCCCTGAAGTTAAAAGTTTATTTAGAGCATACTGTATTTTCAACCAAGCAGTACATTAAATTTATTCCCAAATAAATATATTTCATGACTATACCTAGATAAAGGTGAATGTTTTATATATTTCCATTTTACAATGAAAATATAAATTCCCATACTTTAAGAACCATTGCATTAAGACTGTTTTCAATCAATTATAACTTGCCTTCACATTCTAAATCTGTCACATTGACAGATTATGGCCAAGTACAGCATTGACACCATGGCACCACTTTTATCTTTACAATATTTTCATCATTTAAACACCCTTAAATTCTCCACATGCTCATATAGTGAATACTTATATACAGATATAGTTCTGTTGTTTTTTCTGTTCTTTGGTAGTCTGTGGTAGATGTGAGATGATTACAAATTCTTTACACGTCTCTTACGGAGACAAGGAGTTGATTTTCCCCTTTGTATTTGGGTTGACCCTGTGTCTTGCTTTCACCAATAAAATAAAATGTGGCAGAAGAGAAGCTCTGAAACTTCTGCAGCTCATCCTTAAGAGATCTGCAATTTCTGCTTTCACTGCTTGGAGTGCTCCCTTTTGAAAGACAACCACCTGGTAAGAAGTCCTAAGACTCATGCTGTGAAGAAGTCCAAATTATCTGTGTGGATAGAGAGAAAGGCCATGTAAAGCAGCACCAAAGTACCAGACATGAATGAAGCCTTCTCTGCCTTTCAGCTTAGTCTAGCTACTAGCTGAATTCAGTGGAGTTAATGACACCACATGGAACAGAAGAGCTGTCATGAAGCCCTTCCTGAATTCCTGACCAAAAGAATCACAAAAAAAAAAAAAAAAAAAGAAATGAAACAGCTGTTGTTTTAAGCCAGAAAGTGGAGTAATGGGTTATGAAGTAATAGGTAATCAACGCAGAATTATGCCTGAGATACTTTTGAATGCCTTCAGGTTAGCACAATAATTCACCAGACTTTTCTCTGCAACTTCTTAAAAACTATGAAAGCTGCTCATTTGAAGAATTTTTGCAGCAAAACTATTTGTCTGAATACTGTTTTTTCAAGGTCTAGGATAAAAGAAACAGATGTGCCTCACAAGGTCTCAGCGTAAGGCAGTTCACATTAGAAAATGGCTTTTAAATTTTCTGTATTCACAAATCAAAATAAAGGTGAGATGTTTTTTGTTAAATGATGAACATTTTCAGAAGGAAAAAAGTGATTTTTATATGCTTCTTTATTGTCTCTAGTCTCTCTACTTAAGGAAGGAAGGAAGGAAGGAAGGAAGGAAGGAAGGAAGGAAGGAAGGAAGGAAACTATAACCAGGAAGGCCTGAGGTTACCCTCAGAGCTTCTAATATAAACAATAATATAAGCTCCAATGATATTGAGGTAAATAGGAAAAACATTCTCTCCATACTAATTTAGAGGAACTTTCTTGGTGCTTAATTCTGAGTGTCTATATACATACACAACTTTCTATTAACAGAATTATAAAGTTAAATTTTTCAAGGGGCAAAGTTTATCACTTATCCATTGGGTATGTCATGAGACTCTTCTGACAGTCTGAAGGAACAGAAAGTGTGCTGTGCCACTGAACACAGTAACATCCAGGGGCCGGGGAACCCAGACTCCCTGACAAATCACCCTGTTTCACCATACTTAAATTATCTGACCTAAGATTTCTAGGTTAATTTGGAAAAGCAATAGGTCCAACCTAAGAGATGTTGGATTAAAATGCACAGGAGGGTTGATTCCATGTGATAAAATCAAATGGTACCACAAGGGATACAGGAGTACTGATGCATAGGGGCACTTGTACCCCAATGTTTATAGCAGCACTTTCAACAATAGCCAAATTATGGAAAGAGCCTAAATGTCCATCAACTGAGGAATGGATAAAAAAATTGTGCTTTATATACACAATGGAGTACTACGTGGCAATGAGAAAGAATGAAATATGGCCCTTTGTAGCAATGTGGATGGAACTGGAGAGTGTGATGCTAAGTGAAATAAGCCATACAGAGAAAGACAGACACCATATGGTTTCACTCTTATGTGGATCCTGAGAAACTTAACAGAAACCCATGGGGGAGGGGAAGGAAAAAAAAAAGAGGTTAGAGTGGAAGAGAGCCAAAGCACAAGAGACTCTTAAAAACTGAGAACAAACTGAGGTTGATGGGGGGTGGGATGGAGGGGAGGGTGGGTGATGGGTATTGAGGAGGGCACCTTTTGGGATGAGCACTGGGTGTTGTATGGAAACCAATTTGACAATAAACTTCAAATATTGAAAAACAACAACAAGAACAACCAATGGTACCACTACCCGGCCTTCATTTATGAATATGTAATTATTAACATATTAAGGTTTATTTTAAGTCATATTCATTCAGCCTTTACAACATGAAATCAGGAATATTTTTGGTATTGTTTCATATGCCTGTTATATCTGGGTCATTTGAAGAGATTTTAAAACAAGAAATTATAAAAGGCTTGTTTGGTTTTTATTGATGCATTCCCCTCAACTGGGACCCCATTTTTCTTCTAATATCCCGAGCAGAACACCAAGGATTATTAATGCCTGATCTGATCTATGACTAATGCCTGATCCACATGCCATTCAGTAGTTTGACTTTCCAGAATCTTTAGAAACGAAATGCTTTTTTGGGGGGTTTAAAGATTAGCAGCTACCAAGTATGTCCTAGCATTGTTCACCAGGTGTATTGTAAAAAATTGATTGTTCTTTAAAAATTTTCAGAGAAAAGACGCTTTTTTAAATACCTCTGTAATCTTTACAGAATCTTAAAAGAAATAAGGAAAGTAAGCCTTGTTTTTCCTATTGTTAAGAATATTCTAACAAAAAATTCCTCCTCTGAAAGTAGCTGAAGTCTTGGAAGGCTTGGTCATCCTTAAAGACCTAATAAAACATTTCATTACTACCATTTTTCTTCCTGGTGTGTTTGTTCATAATTTTCAGTAGTACTTGGTGGAAACAAGGGGAATATTTTGACCAAATCAATTTTCTGAGTTTGAAATGGTTCTCAGCTTCTTCATTACATGAGGTGGTAAGGACATAAAAATTCACGAATTTATAATTTACTGAAGTAATTTTTCTGGGAAAATTAAAAAAAAAGGAGTCTGCAAAGGCCAAAGCCCTTCATCTCTTCCTCAACTATTATTTTCCTTCCCTTTCACTAGGAGAATAAGTAATTGTGACTGACAGCAACATACAGCCTTTCCAGGGCAAATGAGATGCAAATGAAGTTTTAGTATGTTCCTTAAACAGGTGCCTCCCATTTCCCAAATGAGGTAAATCCCACAGGATATAAGGAAATGCAAGCACAACATGTGCTCACCATTGCTTATTAAGTCTCTATATCCCTTAATGAAATTACAAGAAATCACGTTTTCACAATGTGGGGTCCTGTCCCTTATTAGACATTTTGCTCCACGGTACCATTCATTCATCTACTAACACAAAATCTTCCTTATTCATACAGAAAACACAGGATACATTTAAAGTTCTATATCAAAAATCCTAAATGTCTCATTTCCTTAACATGAATGAGGCATAGAGTATAGACCTGCCTTTAGAAATGTGATAATAAAAGACCCTTTCCTTTTATCTACCCAGTGGGAAATGCTCATCAGTTATTACCAGATTTTTGGATGGCATATGCTGGCACTTATTCCTGAGTCTAATGCTTGGGGTAGGAGGGAAGCTAACCTCTCTTCAAGATGTTAAAAGAATCTCATAGAGAGACCAATGTTATATAAAAGCCTATATATGTTATATATTAACATATAGCAGTGAAGTGAATGCCAACAAATTGAATACTTGTACTACAGTTTTACAAATGAGCATCTGAGGTTCAGAGAAAATAAGAGATTCCCAAGGTAGAAAAGCTCATAAATGGAGAAAATATCCTTTTGGTCACAATCATATGTACCATAACAACCGCAAATTGCTTTCCTTTATTAAATTAAAGCTAAATCATTTGTTAGATATTTATATGATGTTAAATGATTTAAATTATATATACAAATAGCCAGCATTCAAAACCCTGTTCTGCCACTTAGACATCATGTAACCCTAATCAAATTATTTTCTATCCCTCAGTTTCCTCATCTTTACAATAAGAAAACAATACTAACTTGTGCCAAGTTCTGATGAGGATTATCACATTAACTACAAGTCTGACTATTACCATTATTATCTATGAAAGAGAATCAAATTATGATTTATTGATCAGCCACAAATCATTTATATAATTTAAATCATTTAAGAGCATGTAAATATCAAATCATGTAATTTCAACTTAATAAAGGGAAGCAGTTGATAGCTAATATGATATGATTCTCAGCTGTTCATTAGTAAAACTGGAATAAAAGTAATATCTATTACATAGAGTTTATGGTAAGGAATGAATGAGATACAGGCACCTGACCTCTGCATGGTATACAGGAATATTACACAAAATTTTAGCTATTAGTTATAAAAATGCCAATGATTTTATGACTAAAATTATTTTCCTTTTATATTTCTACAGCTATACTTCGTAATTTTGCTATAGGCCACCAGACTTATCTTGTATGACAGGGGTCAGACTAGGTAAAGCCATAAATTAAAATTCAATAATCTTGCTGTTGGGAAATAAAGCCTTAGTTAGAGCACAGTCCACAGAAGAAGCATCATGTTGCAAATGGAGAATCTTGGACCTCCTTCCAGATTCCCTGGGTTAAAATTTGCCACATTATATTATTTCCAAGGGACTTCTATGCATGCTAAAGTTTGAAAAACGAAGGTCTGGAAATGATACAGTAGCTACTAGTCACATATGGCTATTTAAACTTAAATTATTGATACTACATGGATGAAACTGGAGGGTATTATGCTAAGTGAAATTAGTCAGAGAAAGACAAAAATCATAGGACATCACTCATATGAGGACTTTAAGAGACAAAACATGAACATAAGGGAAGGGAAACAAAAATAATATAAAAACAGGGAGGGGGACAAAACACAAGAGACTCATAAATACGGAGAACAAACTGAGGGTTACTGGAGGGGTTGTGGGAGGGGAGATGGGCTAAATGGATAAGGGGCACTAAGGAATCTACTCCTGAAATCATTGTTGCACTATATGCTAACTAATTTGGATTTAAATTTAAAAATAAATAAATAAACAATTAAAACTAAATGAAAATGAGTTCCTCAGTGACACTAGCCATAATTCAAGTGTTCAGTAACTACATGTGGCTGATGAGTACCACACTGGAAAGCACATATATAGAACATTTTTACCATTCCAGAAGGTACTACCCAATCTAAAAGTCTCCTGTAGTTAGTGAAAGATATTTCAGGAAAATAAGTTTCAATAATGCAATAAAATTGTTTAAACCCCCAAGTTATTCACAAACCTCTTTGCACTCTGTACACAAAAACTCATTTTATTTTTTTTCCCTTTTAAACCCAGATTAGAAAAACAGAGGGCCTGTTAAGTAGCTTGCTTCCTGTGCAGACCATGATTCTCTCTTGAGATTCTCAGACTCATTTCCATGTTTATTTCCTCCTGTCCCTACCCCTTCACATTCCTAAGGTCCTCATTTTCTATGGCCCCTAAATATAAATTCTCGATACTAAGTATCACAGAGAGACAAATACATTCAAGGCCATACTAAGCAATCACAGAGAGACAAATACATTCAAGTCATACGTAAACTGTTACCGCCCCTAGGTCACCTTCAAAGGAACAATGAAAGTCATGGTAGAATTCCAGATATTCACAGATGCACATTTCTTGACTGGCAATAAAGAAAGTGAGCATGAAGGGAAGGAAACTAATGCAGGTCTTAAATAAGACTGTGTGAATGGGTATGGTATCTCCTCCTAAGTGCAGCTTTGAAAGCAGCCATTTCCTAGGGACAACCACCACCACTCAACTCGATCTGAACCTTATTTTGCTACATCTTCAAGAATGGCTTTTCACCACCTCCCGTGCAATTATTCTACTTCAACTTTTCTACAAACAGCTCTTTGAAATTACCAAGTTGTTGTCTTCCGTCCCTCAAAAGCACCTGGACCAATTTGTTGGGATGAACCTGACAGACAGTGTTGGCTGACTGGCTGCATTCCAGGCCCTCGCTGCAGGTGAATCAGATCTGACACCTGAAGCTCCAAGGGGCTTAGAGACAGCTTTGATAAAATTGCTTAAAAAGTTGGCTGTGTCATCAAGTGTAGACCCAGATGGCACCATTTTTGTGAGTTAGGGGATATTAAGAAAATTTTTGAGAATTTGGAAATAAAATTTAAGTATCACTGCATCTCTATCTTTTCAATGTCAGGCTAAGTCATTGTCCAATGGGCCCACACAAAGATTATACAATTTTAGGAAAACACACCTGTCTTAAACTTACCATTTACTTTTGACCATTTACTTTTTACATCGCAATCTAAACTTAAACATTCATTGTAAAAGATAGGTAAGTTGCAAAACATTTCTGTCTGCTATAAAAGATAACCATAAGAGTTATGATTTAAGTGTTGTCAGATATTCATGAGTTGTGTATCTGATTTTGCAAACATTGCACACTATTCCTTTCCTGAGTGACTATATGAATCTCTCTCCTTGAAATGCTCTTTGAACCAGCTCTACCATCTTCATGGTTCCTTTATTAATAAGGTAAATCCTTGACATATGTTCACTGTATATTTATATGAGAGCCAGGATTTTTTACTTGTGAACATGTATTTTGAGAGAAATCAGTGTATTCTTCAGACCTTCACATATGATCTACAGTAGCCCTTCCTAATCTCTGCCACTTCATCTGAGAAATGAGAGACTGCAGAGAACGTAAGCTGCATCCTACCATTACACATGTAACCACCTGCTCCTTGATGCGTCCAGATACAATCTATATAATAGATCTAATTTTATTAAATCTGCCTGGAAACAAAATTGAATTTAAAAAAAAAAACTTTCAAAATAGCTGGAAACTTCCCATCTTAATTCTCATCTACTTTTTCTTCATCTGATATCAATACATTCAACCAAAGATGATCTATGATCCTGATGACTGAGTGAGTCCCAACCTAGGAGGGAGAGGCTCTGGTTTCCCACCTACCCAATTCATCACTGGTGTGACCTTGAACAAGTCATCCCTTATCATTCTCAATTATCTTATCAGTGAATCAGGTGACTTAGTCACCATGATTGGTTCTAAGATCCTTTAAAAAACATGCATCTCTTAAAAAGGCAAAACCGAAGGAAAATAAGACTGTATGGTTTTAAATTCTCAGTCAGAAGTAGAGACACACAGCACATGTAATTAATAATCACCACCTATGGATTTTATGATGGCAATTTGTTCGCTCCCATGCTCAGGTCATTTAATATGTGCCTACCTACAGCATACCCATAAGAATGGATATTTTCCATTTAAAAAAATGGCTTTAAATGAAGGTCAACAGATGGTATTATACAGCAGTTCCATGATATGATATCTGCTTAATTTTTATCCCCTGTATAACCCCTTGGTACTTGGTGACCTCTCTGAAACACCTTTCCTTGTTACAGAGTGACTCATTTTAGAGTTTATATAACAATTATGGGCTTGTTATGTTGCATAGCTCCAAAACAGCAATTTTATATCATGATGCTTTTGTCCTAGGTTTTCCCTTAACTAAAAGTGCCTTATGTGACCAATAAGCAATACGAAGCTGACATTTCTGAGCCCAAGCAGCTAATCCTAGATTGTATTTACCTATTTTCAAATATTTGCACCATCTGTGATTCTATATTAGTTTTTTTGGATTCGCTGTTACAGCTCAAAGACTACAGCTCTGAGTAGGAATGAAGCAGCACTCCAAATGTAGAATGCATTATAAGCATGAGAGAGAATTTAACCATGGGATGGGAAAAGAAAAGAACAAATTCAGGAAAAGCAAGTGCATATTCAGTTTTCCAACTTCAAAATACAAACTTTGTTGATTCTCCTGTACTTATCAGTAATATAAAAAGGGATACCATGAATTTTCTTAACGAATCCCTAATCCATGTTTACTCTGGAGCCAAGACTATTCCATATAATCTCCGTATCAACAAAAATAGAAGCTCAATATTAAAGGTGCTCTGAATTGTGGTCAAAGTAATGGAGAAATAAGCTTTAAAGCTGGTATTCCCATCATCTGGGAACCTCAACATCAGTGTAGCACTGATTTCACAATGCTTGCCTCTACATATTAATAACAACAACAACAAATAAATAAATAAATAAGCACCACCACTTTTCAGCACCCATCTCATTGCTAATCCTCAGAACACTCCTGCAATGTAAGCATCATCCCATTTCCAGGTGAAGTATTAAATTCGGAGAGAGACTGAGGAACCTGTTCAAATGAGTAAATAGAATTTAACCTGAAGTTACATGAAAAGAAAGCCCTAGTTCTTTCCACTAAAACGAATTCTGTGTCCTTCAAAAATTCTTATTTATTTTGCATATAAAAGTCTCAGATCTAGTATTGGAACTTGGTACTCTGAAAAAACTATCAGCTTTATCTTCCAAGCAATCCAGTGAATCAGAGGCCTGCTCTATTAACTTTTCGAGGAAGTTCTATAATTCACCTACATGCTTTCCAGAGTTCCAAAGTACATCCCTACTTTCTGAAGGAGGGAGTCATCTTGTCACTAATTCATTGACTACTGAACTGCAATTTCAAATGCTGAGGGTGGAGATAAATGGAAGGTCATTCATCAAAGGGAAAAAAGAAGAGATTTAAGAATGCCAGTGTCTGCATGTATGATGGAAGGTGTTAGCATGTCCTTTGAACAGTGGATCTCAGTTTACTTTCAAAATGACATTATGGCATGGAAGGGACTTCTTGCCATGGCAAATTAGAGAAGATGCATATATGGTTCTCTAAAGTTTTGTGTCCAGGTACTAAAAGTCTAAGGACCATTGGCCTAGAACCAACACATCACAAAGGAGAAACCAATGAATGTCAAGTGAGTTTTGCCTAAGGACTCAAAGATTTTAAGGGAAAAAAATTTTTAAGTTAGTCTGATGTCAAGTGCTAAGGAAGGCAGATATGTCACCAAGACAAGAACAAAGATGCTTTATCAACAGCTGAATCTGGCAGCAGGACACATAGCAAACGGCTGTAAGTAAGGAGGCCCAGAATCAAGTACTGTCTCTTGATCTAACAACTGTGTGTCCTAACACACTTCACCTCTCCATAGGCTATCTCTTGATTTGAAAACAAAGGCACTAGATTCAGCAATGGGAATGCTTTCTCAAAATGGTATCATCATTTATGACTTTATGGCCATTTCAAGGAAGAATCTGGAAAGGCAAGGCCACCGCGGACATCATTGTAGTTTAGACATCAGGGAATCGACCCTGGCCAGAGACTGATCTCAAGACATGCAGAGGTGGAAGGGACTGGATTTGGATTTGGACAGAGCACGGATGCATGTTGAGACAAAGGAATCAAAATTCTCATCCTATAACACAAGAGGCAACGACTCTGTGAGCAGTCAGACATTCATATAATGCCACTGTGGCACTAATGTTTGGTAAACCCCATTTGAAAGCAGTAACAAGCAACCTCCATAAATGTGAACAAGGGTGGGTCCCTTCCATATCAACTCCATGCTCGTTTCACATCCACCTGTCACTGCCAATAGGACTGTCAAGAAGTGAAACACACATAATTCCTAGGATCAAAGGAAAGGAATAGTCCTTTTATAATCCCTTTATAGTACTCTAGTAAAGAAACAAACAGTAAAATGTATAGTCTTTTCCCTTAAAAACCCATAAACCTAGTGGAGTACATAATCTATTCATAAACTCCTAGACACTAGGAAATGTAAATTATATACTAATCTATCCAAATCACCTATTTCTACATTGGACAAATTCTTCATGAATTTTATATTTTTTTCTTCTTGAAAAGATATAGTTCTGACCTCTATTCAGAAGATGCCTTGACTCATAATCTTGATTTGGTGTCTAAGAGAGAAGAATGAGTATGCATGTTTGTGAGACATTGATTTAAAGTGTTGATAAAAAAAAAAAAAGACTTTCTGGCACTTGTTTCAAAACATGTGAAATGAAAAAAATAGTAGCCATGTCCTGCATTCATTAACTTATATTAAAACTTTTCTTGGAGGTAAGATACAATTAATGGAAGCGACAGTATTAAGAGTTTTCACTTATTTGATTCGTCCTGCCAAAAGTAAACCCAAGTAACAATAACAGGGGAGGCCTACTTCTAACCCTGTACAAGCATTATTAATGCAACTTCAAGTGGTCTCTCTGGTCCATTATTTGAAAATAAATCGCAGGACAGCCTGCCATTCAAGTTCCCAATTATAAAATTCAGGTTTGTCAGATTATGTTTTCAGAGCAGAGGCTTTCGGGTGGTATAAGAAATTGAATCCTCATTTAGATTTCAAAAAAGGGGTGAGGATAAATATAATAAAAATGCCCTTTTTTCCTCACTTTTCTTCATTTGCTATCTTCTAACCAGATATAGTTTCTTGCACTGACCTGAAAAAATCAGTAAATATGATAAATTGCAATAATATTAAAGTCAGATAATATACAGCTTGGCTAGGGAATACACAGCTTGGCTTGGCTCTCTCAGATGTAAAGTCAGTTTTGATTATGCACTCAACTAACTCTTCTTAAATTTCAACTCAACATATCACTCAGCTCCTATATGCAAAGAATTTGAGTCAGTCATTTCTGGAGACCAAACTTCCGGAAAGAGGATATTAAACCATGAACACTTCAAAGAAGATCCTGAGTCTTTCGGGAAGACAGGTTATCATCTAAAAATGGAAGAAATCAGTCAGATTGTTATACATTGATTTCTACCTATGACCTATAATAATCTAACTCTAAAATAACCCATTTATTTAGCTTGTAAGTGTAAAAATGGATATGTATATATGTGTGGTGTTTTTTATGTACACACACCCACCCATACATATATTCTGCACTTTCATCAATGTAAATGGAAAATTGCCTTTGCAAGATATGAAATAATCTTCTCAGATAATCTAGAAACACAGTAGCAACAAGAATAAAAATACTGAGTTCTATCTTGGGCCAGATGTTATGTGTGCCCATTCATACAGAATGTCTCTAACTCTTGCAACATTCTTGACATCCTCTTCCTTTAAAGATGAAGGAATGGTTCTAGAGGGATTAAACAGTTTGCCCTAGATTGCATAGAGAATGATAGAAGATTCTATCTGAAATCTGTTCTCTCTTCCCAATCCTACATTGAGTCGCCTCTCCCCCAAACATAATTAAATCTGAAGATCATTTGGCAATTCCCAAAATATTGTACAATATACTATTCTGGTTAATTGAATTACCATATTATCTGAAAGTTGATTTAAAAATTATTAAAGTTTCAGCAACTTTCAAATAAACTATGGCATGTCAACCTTGAATAGAAAATGAAAATCATTTCTTGTTATATGGAAGATGATACAAGGGATACTGTTAACCTCAATTACTGAACAGAACAGTCTGAAATAAAATATTTTATCAGTTTCGGATAAAAGTAAGTTTCCTGTATTAGTCTGGCAGTGAGTGTTACATTCACCATTACATCAAGTCCTGTCTGAAACCCTGAGGATTCAGGAGAGCTTAATAACAATGAATCTCTAAGAGAAGAGCTCTCTCTTCAGCACCCCATCCTCCCCACCACACATACTTCCATCTTTCTTTATCATCCTGGAAATAACAAGCATTTCTTTTAGTTAATATATAATGAGTAATCAGAATGTCTACCAGATAGGGCGGTGGTGGGTGTACAACTTAAAAGCCTTGGAGAACAGGGGCTATCTAGTTGGAAAAAGTAACGAAGAATTGCCTATTGACAAAAAGCTTATGCATCAGATCAGTACAAACTTTTTAAAACAATAGTATGCTGGGGATAATCAATACTGAGCTATTGGACTTCTTAAGGCAGGGCAGCATATACTCGGGCAGAAACACTTCTAAATTTATAAGAGGACATGTTTACAAAGACCTTTGCATTCCATTACGTATTTGCCCCCTTTTTTTGGACCTTTTAAAGGTCTTGAGTTGAGACAAACCTCCAACTTTCCTAGTTGATGCATGTATTCCTATATGCCCCTCATTGCAGCCATCCCTCCTTCATCCACGAGGGATAGATATATTCCAAGACCCCCAGAGAATGCCTGATACCCCCAACAGTGTTGAACCCTGCATATACTGTTATTTCATGTGTATACATGTATGTACATGCATACGATGTATATATATATACACATACATACAAACATACGATAAAGTGCAATTTATAAATGAGGCATAGTCTGAGGTTCATAATAACTAATAAAATAGAACTTTTATAATGTACTATAATAAAAGTTATGTGAATGTGGTCTCTCAATTATTTTATTAGACTGTACTCACCCTCTGATGATGATGATAATGATCATGATGATGCTGTGAGAAGATAAAATGTCTATGTGAGGAAATGAAGTGAGGTGAATGGTGTGGGCACTGGTACTGAGGGCGAGGCTACTACTGACCTCCTGACACCAGGTCTCCACAGAGGAGCATCTGCTTCTGGGATCTCAGCTGACAGTGGGGAACTGAAATCATGGAAAGCAAAACAACGAATGGGGGTGGGGGTGACTACTGCATAATGTTTTAGTAAAACATGAGCTTGATTAGAACACACATGAAGTCACTCAGCAAGTATGAAAATACATGGGGGTAGTTCTATATTTGGAACCCAAGTATGAAATATTAACTTAAATATTAAAGAGCATATCAAACATCCCCTTTCTCCATGCTCATAACCTTATAAGGTGTATTACACTGAAAACATATTCTGCAGCTAATTCACCTGTCAGTGAGAATTAGCCAATGTTTATTTCCAGTCTGGATCCATATAGAGTAGGACAGTAAAGAAGTGAGCTTTGATTGAACGGAAGCAGAGATTTAACAGAGTATTTTTAAGTGTGCAATGTCTGCCAAATCAGCCCTCATGTTAAAAGCAAATACTATAGATCATTAACATAATATTTATATACATGTGCAAGTTCATTTGGAATCATTCAAACATGTGTACTGAACAATGTAATGTTTTGTAAAATGTTAGCATACTAGTTACAGGTGGCTCAATGATCCTTTAAGCCTTTTTTCTGCTTTTTCTAGGCTCCTATTCCCAGACTAGGGAATGGGAGCACAGTTGGTATGAGACAGGCTTTCTTCAAAAGCCTCTACATATTATTTCATTTAATTCTTACAACAGGCACATAAAGGACCTACAGTCACCCCCATTCACAAATTAAATATAGAAAGTGAGTGATCTTGACCACGAAAACAGTGATGACTGGTGGAGCTGGGATATGAACTTGAATCTCTGGTTTCTAGTACATAACCCATAGACAATAGTAACATTACATATTCATAAATGATTCAATGAACCAAAAATTTTAAATTGCTTTATTTTTACTCAGACTGGGAGAAATTTGGTTCCAGTGTTTTGTTTCTAATGTAATGCACTGCATAAGATAATGCAGCATTAATATTTAATAATGCAATTTTCTTTAACTTGTTTTTATATAGTTTAATCATTCTTAAATGTGAAATTTGCTCAGTCCCTGAAATAAATACATTAGAAGCTTACAAGCTAGGAATGTTTTGTGGTATGTTCTAAACTCAGTAGATAAAATGTCATGTATACATGTAATAAGACATACATTACATCTGTAATAAGAAATTAAGGGATAGTAGGAAATGCATAGTATCTCCTAAGTTATAAAGACTCCTACATAACACCTTTATCCAATCTAAATTATCTTTTATAACCAAATCATGTAGAACTCTCCCATTAGATACTATATATTTTATGTTCAACGCCTAGAAGAAGAATAATAAATCATCCATTAAATTTTTTCAACATGATTTCTAAAAGCTTTTTTTGAGGTTCTGTGCTAAAAATCAATAGTTTATAGACTAAATTATAACATATTTTTATATTTGTCAGGGAAACATGGAAGAATAACTTTTGGTAAGTTTTCATTAAGCATACACTTGAAAATTTTAATCGTTTACTACACCAAAGGTAAAATAGAAAAACAGAACTTTAATTTCTGTATAGTAACATTTTGGGCAAATATTACCTAAAAGTCAAAAGTACAATAGATATTTTACAAAGGCATTTTGCACATTATATACTTAATTTCAATTTTGGCCATAAATTATTTCATCATAATAGGCTGCTGCATACTGAATTTTAAGAGATTCATTTTCCAATACTTTTTTTTATGGAGAAATACAGAACTAATGATGTCTTTGCAGCCAAATAATTGCTTATAAAAATATACTTTTTAGTCATACTTCAGAAAGTAGGATTGTGGTTTTTCATTTGTTTGCTTAGTTTTTTGTTTTGTTTTGGGTTTTTTTGTCAGCTTTGTTTTGTTTTGTTTGCTGTTGTTGTTTTTGGTTTGTTTGTTTGTTTTGCTTTATTTGGAGCTTAGAGGACCCTCCAACATTTTAGGAAGTATTTTTACCCATTGGATTCAGCAGAAGGGTGCCACCTGGTGGAAATGTGGTTGAATTCTAAACCAGATCTAACTATAAACATCTATCTATTCCTTTAAGAAAGCTTGAAAGTCCCATCATTACCAAGATTTTTTTTTTTTTAAGTTCCTATGTACTTATCAGGACCTACCTGGCTCTTTTTGTATTATTTCCATCAATAGAAGAGCTATTAAGTTAATTTTAAATTTTCAAGAGCTATTATTTACATTTATAAGCAAAGATTTAAACAAATTCTTCATCCATTTTATATTCAGTTTGTACACACACAATATTTGCAGTTATTTTGCATTACGCTAATAATAATGTGTTGAACTGTAATTGTGTAGAAGTCAGAAGGTGGGACTTTACAATTAAACTACCTTGTTTTATCTTACTTATCACAGACTAGGGTTAAGTCTCATCTCCACCACTTATGAAGACAAACTTTATCAAGTTAGTTTCTTTAATCCTATGTATTCTCATCTCTAAAATGGGAATGACCACAGGACCTAACTCAAAAAAGTTGCTTTGAGGATCAAGTAGAAAAAATGTATTTAATAAGCGTTACCTTATCAGTCCAGAGGACGGTACTCGGCACATGGCAAGCATGTAGGAAGTGATTTTTTTAAAAATAGTGAGTTATAACTAATTACTCAAGATTTTAGATCCCTCAATGTAAAATGGGATACTAATCATATTAAGAATGACTGTATCTACCCATGTCAAAGCAATTATCTAGACATTCTGTAAATGTGGAGCATTATGAGAACAACAGAAATAACCATCATAAACATGTGATCAAGAAAGCTTTAAAAGAGAGACTACTAAAATGATAAGACATTTCCAATGACTCAGAATATTAATAAAAGTACACAGTCCCTGCTATTCTTGTTGCTGCTTGTCCCTGGGCAAGGGGTGACTCTGGTCATGGCACCACATGTCAGAGGAGAGTCACAGATGAGGTAAAACAGAGAGGTGGAGCTCACGACAGGACCATAACCACAACCAGATTCTGTAATTGAGTCTTCCCCTGTGCAGTAAGTGGAAGTAGGTGCTGATGGCCTCGGACAAGGCATTTTTGAGATTTCATAAAATACCATGAAAAGTGAAAGACCTTTCTGGCAATATTTAAAATCCTAAATCACTCAAAATCAATATACGGTGAGTGATTAGCTGGAACATTCCCCCTATTTAAACATTAAGTAGGACTTCATAAAGCTATACTTTTATTTAAATTTGTGAATCATTTTTTTTCAGAAACAGAGAAACCAGAACTATCATCCACGTCTATACGGGGGGTATTATAGCTAGTACCACATAAGAATCTTATGACTGTTGCAGAATCATACAACAATGACTAATCCTGTTAATAAAAACTTAGGAATCTCAGAGCAAGTAGTTTAAACAGTCACAGCAATCATCCACATTATCTGGTCATCATTTCGTATGTCAACCTTCAGACGAATAGATCTAGATATTTTCTGGAAGTGCTTGGAAAACCCTCAGTGGGATGCTGCCATATATACTTCACTCTGCTTTCCTCCCCCTGGCAAAAGCCATCTCTTTCATTCTAACTCAAACACAATATGCATATCACTGACATTTTTAACTCATGTAAACGTTCAGAAAGGCACTTTAAAAACTCAATTAAAACAGGAGTTCTGCAAATGGCCACTCCCTGAATATCTGAAGTGGCCATAAACAAAAATGCACGCTAACTCGATAAAGGGACTCAAGCTCCATTCTCTCTTCAGCTGAATGTTAAGCACCAGATTAATCCTGACAAAAGGCTTTACTGTGCATATGTGGCTTATCCACTATATACATACACATTTTCACTTTCTGCGAGCTCCGCTCTGTCTCTTCCTCCCCACCTCCAAGGCCACTAAGCTGTTTGCAGCACCTCAAGTAACCAGCTGGTGTCACAGGTTAGTGAGCAAAGATTTCATGTGGGGACTCTCACCTGACTAATCATTCTTATTGGAAGCATCATTCCAAGAGCAGTAGACAGGCTGAGCGGCTTGTTAATGAAATTTAAGGGCTGTCAGCTTGAAAGAGGAGGCTAAAGCCACGCTCCTCTCCCGAAATGAGTTTTATAATGTGCTAACCAGTTGCTACCTTGTGGTGTGTTGAAAGAAGCAGAGGAAGAAGATGTAAGGGAAAGGGACAGATCATACAATACAAATGTTTTAATATGTTTATACTTCTCTCAGGGTAGGGAATCAAGAGGCTGGTTTAAGGAAACAGCTGCTTTGTAAACATTCAAACATTCACCCCCCCTAAATGGAGGGGGAGCTTTAAGGCACTAAGCAATCCCCACCACCTGTGTGAAATATATGCCGGGGAAATGAGGAGGGAAGGGAGAAAAGAGAGACCACAAGCCAGGACAGATGACCAAGACTAGAATATTAACAACAGCAGCCCTGGCATCTCCGCCGCCCTCATCACCACCGCTCCGCGGTTTGGACAGCTTCTCTTCACTTGCTCCTCCGTGTTAGCCTATGTGAAAAGCGGAGCCGCTAACGGAGCCTAGCCGCTTGCACCTCCTTCACCCCACCTCCAGCAACGAGCTAGGAGTGTCTGTGGCAGAAAGGCGTCGGGCGGCCTTCAACTGTGCCCTCGGGGCAAAGGGCCCACGGCCGGTACCCGGGCGCCGGCAACCTCCAGCTCCGTAGTTAGCCCATAACCTAACTGGAAGCCCTCCCGGCTGGAGTCCCTGATGGATGGAAACGTGACAACACCTGGAGCCGGCTCATCGCAGCCTCCCTCCTCCTTGCCTGGGAGCCTCAGCACTCCCGACGTTACAACTTTAGGAAAAAGCAACACCGAACTCCCGAGTCACCCCAATCCAGGGACGGAGGCGAGATGAACATCCCCCGTACGGTTATGCTACAAATCTCTGAAAACCAAAACAATAAAAGGGGGTGGCCGGTGCAGAAAGACGGAAACGGGACAGAAATAACCCTCAGCCGGCACAGAGCACCCCATCTCTGCAGACACAAGACATCTGGACCCGACAAATCACTGAGGCCAGCACCTTGCCTGCTTCCCTTAATAATTAATGCCTTTTTGCTCCCAAGCTCCGTTCCACTCAGCAGACCACAGATGTATGCCAAGCCTCCTTCCCCTGTTTCGTCCCCCTGCCCCGTCCGGGGGCTCCTCAAAAGAAAAAGGAAAGGAAAAACTCCGTCGGCCTAAAGGTCGTTTGCCTACTAGGCAGCTTTGACCGGGCGCTCGGTTCAGCTCCGGGAAGACCCCCGCAGGCGGACGCCTCCAGGAGCGCAGCAATTCCTCCAGTGTGCGTTAATTGTAACCAGAAGGCCCCCATTCCTTGGCCCCGACCGCCTCTCCACCCCCCTCCGGTGGCCCACCCGCCGGGGCTCCCGGGCCACCCCTAGCCTTTACCTCTCTCCCCCCTTCCCCGCGGCTCTCCACCTTGCGCATCCTCTCGCCCGGCCCCAGAGCGCACTCAGATGCTCTAACTTCCTGCGGAGTCCATGGAGGAGCGAGGGGAGCCTGGAACTGGGGCGGGGGGAGGGTGGGGAGAGAGAGGCGTGGGAAGCGCGGACTGGAGCCACCCTTCCCGGGAGGGCCTGGCCGCAGCTGCCAACTCTCACCTGGTCCGCCGGCTGCGCCTGGCTCGCCCTGGCCCCCGGGGTGGGCTGCTGCTCCTGCTTCATGGCTGTCATCGCCAGCGGCCCGCCTTGACGCTCACTTCCTCGCGGGCACTTCAGACTCGGGGACCGTCACTTGGCAGCGGTCGCATGTCACAGGAGCCCGGCGCTCTCCGAATTGGCAGAGGGAAAGCGGCAGCGACGGGGTGGGGGGAGGGGAGTGACGGGGAGGGGAAGACGAGCGGCACCAGGCTGGCTCCCCCTTGCAAGATCCCTCCTTCGGCTACCGCAGACCCTTGAACTCCCCACTCCCCCCGCCCCCCACCACCCCAAAGGGTAGAGAGCCTCGGAGACCAAACACGACCAAGTGGCAAGTTAGTGGAGCAGCGAGAGGCACCTGACCGCGCTGGAGCGACGTCTCACCGCGCCGGAGGAGCCCGGCTCGCATTCTACTGCAGTCCGCGCCCCCCGCCCGCCCCCGGGGGCTCCCCGCCACTCGCTCAGCGCGCCAGGTGGAACGGCCGGGGGCCGCGCTCCAGCATCTCCCGAGCAACCGCAACGCGGGAGAGAGCCCTGCGCGTCGCGAGAGCTCCCCGCACGCGCGGCCAAGGCTGCCGGGCTCCGCGGGCCCCCTCACCCCCGCCCCCCCGCGGGCTCCTGCTAAAACCCGGAGAAGCGGAGCGCGCCCGTGCGAAGCCCTCGGTGGCTCTATCGCTGCCACTGGGCATGCTCCAGCGCTCCGAGAAGGCAGGGGGCCGCTGGGGACTGGGGACCCGGAGCCCCATAAGGGTTGCCAACACCTGTCGGGACACAAGGGGTGGTCCCAGATTATGGCCCGAGGCTCTGCACCTCCCGATTTGGGGCAATAGACATTCTTATCCTTAGCTTCCAGCCTGGATTCCCTGCCAGCTGCCTAGTTAAGTAAGGCCAGAGGAATTCTGAAAGGTGGATTACAAATAATAATAACTAATGATAATATTCTAGCACTTTTTCTTTTTTGCTTTTTTTTCCCCCCACGACACGTAAAAAAAATCTTGACATTTTAAGTCCTTTCTCCAGCCTTCCCTTGGCTCAACACAACCTTCTCCCCTTAAAAGTTCGTTTTCTGGTCATCTATCATGTATCACACTGTAAGGCTTAGAGGGATTGCAAAGAAAGGAGACCAAATACCCGACAAATTTACCAAATTTCATGCCTACAAGTTTACTTGACATGGTGGGCACTGGGAGCCTGGAGCAGGGATAGGAATCAATGAGTCAATGAAGGTCTTGCAAGTTGAATTCCTGTGGGTGGGTATAACACAGAAAGTCCACCAGTTTCACCTAAATGCATTACAACATGGTTTTCCCCTATTGCTAGAAAGGGCCTGCCCAGATCAAATGGGTAACAAGCAGTCCCCAGTCTCAGGCACAGGTAGCCAGATGTTACCAGACTCAGCGCCATGGTGGTGACTAGCTTCCAGTGAGAAATGATGGAGCATATGGATAGGGGAGGGTGTCCAGTGGCCTTGAGTTGGTTTTATTGGCTAAGGGCTGGATCCCTTACCCTCGTCTGAGCTACTCTGTCCTTGGACTAGCCAGATCCTAGAGAGGAGCTACCACAGAAATCGAGGAGTTGTGCTCATGTCTGTCAGTGAATTGTCACCTTTGCCCTAAATATTAATTGCAACAATAGTTCCTTTAAAAAACATTTTTTAAATAAAGAAAAATCAGTTATATCTAGATTTGACTAGTTTAGAAAATAAAAATTTGATTTTTAGAAAGGTGGAAATTGGTTGGCATTTTCAAACATGGGTAGTCAAATGCATATTATGAGTAATTTCTAATAGTGTATTGGCCCAAAAGAAGTTTTTGACAGGAATAACTTTCCTAGTTGTAAAAGTATAAACACAGCAATTTATATTTTCCCACAGGATATTTTCTGGAAAGAAAGGGATCTACCTTATTCCAAAAAATGCTTCTGTCCTTACATTTTGCTTTTCAAATGATGACTATGTTTCCATTTTGGACAAATGATTTGACTTAAAAGTGTATGTACAAAGATTTCTGTTGACATTAGACAAGTATAGACAAGAGGGAATTATTCTCATCCTCTTTGATTATTTGGTTCAAGTCAGCTGTTCAACTTGTACTTCTCTTCAGTACTCATTATAAAATCTACTTTGGTTACAAATATAGAAGCTTTATATGTTTCTCGTATAATGTGTATTTGTGTCTGTTGATCTCTTTTTTTAAAAAGAAAGTTTCGTTTGGGGTGCCTGGGTGGCTCAGTCTGTTAAGCCTCAGACTCTTGATTTCAGCTAAGGTCATGATCTCATGGTTCCTGAGTTGGAGCCTGCATCAGGCTGGCACCATTGTCAGTGCAGAGCCTGCTTAGGATTCTCTTTCTCTCTCTCTTTCTCTAGCCTCCCCCCATCTTTCTCTCAAAAAAATTTATATATATTATGTATATATATACACATATATATATTATTTTTTTTAATAAAGGAAAGTTTCTTTGACTTGAGGGTTTTTTTGCATGGGTTGTTATTTTGTCTAAACTAAAAACATTACTTTATATCTGTTGGGGTCTAGGTTAAGGTAGTTAATTAAAAATCACATGTAAATTAACACACACTATTTTCTTGAAATGTGATGCACTTGACTTACAGTGTACAATTTTCTACTTCATTTATTAATGAAGGAAAAACTCTAATGTCCAAGAAGAATAAAATAAAGGAACACTTACATTCTAAGAGAGAATGTCTACATCTCAATTGTATATGACTTCTGATAATAGGATGTCATTTAAACAAACCACCAATCTATTATCAAACATCTATAAAATCTATCTACTATAATCAAACATCTCCAAAATCTATCTACCCAAGTAGATATAACCCTAGGGCAGCTGGACAAGAGGACCTGTACCAGCCTACATGTCAGCAGAATGGGCTCGCCCTAGACCCATCACAGCATCGAGGTATGGGCAAGAATGAAGTCACTAGTCTCCTGCTTCTGCTTCCTTAATTGGTAAAATTAAACATTTTAGAATACATGACCATTAGGATCCTTCCCTGCTCTAAAATTCTATGCTTATATTGTAATTTTATGAATCAAAAGACTATCCTATGAATGATAAATTACTAATGCATGTTTAAATTTTAGTGGGAGTCAGGTGTTTATAAAAATACAAAAATTTCAATAGATAAGTTAGCCACTTCATGAAGAATCCTTAATATCCAAACTTCCCCATGCTCTCTAGTTACATATAAACATACAGTAACAATTCTTGTTTTGATAACACTTTTAAAATTCAGAAAATTCATATAAAAAATCTCTCTACAGTGTATCATTTCTAAAAAGAAAAGATTTAAAGAGAGTTTTGCAGAGATTAACAGAATATTTTGACCATTTTTCCTTACATAATATGTTCAATGAGCTAACTCATGGATAACCATACATCTTATAACGGTGATACAGTGGTAAAATAGGTTTTCCTAGTTTTTGTGGAATGGAATCAGGCTCTCATAACTGCAAAAGACGTGAAGAGATTGCCTAGCAAAATTCCCTCTATTTTAGGTTATACATTTCTATACTTTGCAACATAATCACCAAGATTTCTATGATTTAGGCTCTGCCACTTTCTTCTGAAAATTTTCATTGGTACAAATCCTCATCTTAGGTTCCCATGTGGATATAACCCACCATGCTGCATCCTCAACGTATTGATTTGAATCTCCAAAGTCACTCAAAAATTTTCTTGCATAAAATATTGGGAACATCTACAATGTCTTCCCTTGATATTTGATTCTTTAAAAATGAGATGCCAATTCAGTACATTTCATTTTACCTAGAAGTATTAACATGAATAATTGAGTATGGGTTATGAGATTTATCTAATATTTCAACATAATCATTAAAATGTTTAAGCATCAGTGGCAAATATAGGATGTTCCAGAAATATTTAAGTCATGTGTTCTGTATTCCATCTTCCATATCAAAGAATAGACCCGGGACCCCTAAATCCCAAATTTACTTCAACAACAACCAATAACAAGGCCTGGCTAAACTCTGATATGTTAGAGAAAGGCAATGGTCCCTTGAGATTTGGTGAAGCAGGGTAGCCTTTAGAGATAACCTTCAGTTTCAGATCATTCTGATAAGGCAAATAGGATTCTGTAAGCAGCTAGTGCCCTGAAGCCTCTCCTTACCTTTTCCTTCTCTCTCTTTCCTGAGGTACTTCTGCAGTGTCATGTAAAGGCCACCGTGATGGGGTTTTCCCTAGCATTAGCCAGTCCTCTATTGAGTGCCCTTAATGAGCACAGCATCAGGAAGGCAGAGTTCATGAGCTGTGCCTTCAGAGACCTGGCCTGAAATGTGTCCAATTAGCTTTTCACAGATCAAGAAATAGCTTTAGTTCACATCTTCTGCTATCATTTGCTTTCGATTTATCAATCACCTTTACTCACCTCAATCGGCTTCTTGAATTTCCCAAACTGCACATCATGTCATTAGGCAGAAAACCAGTATGTTGAGCAATCCTCTGAAACAAGCTATATGTTAAAAGCTCTAACTTGTGAATTATCACAAAAATTTATTTTAAAAAGAAAAAAAATAAAGGAAGAAAAAGAAGTCACCACATAATTATGTGATAACCATGTACACTACTCAAACTGTTCAGAGATTCTTCGGGCATTAACTAAACTTTTTGTCAGTCTCTATGACAGGAAGACTTTCCTGTTGTAAAAATTCATAGCCCAATTATGATCTCTGGTGGAAGCAGACAGAGTTGCAATATCCTCAGAGCCATTCTTGTTGTTCACTGGAGACCTGAAGATATTGACAAACTGCTCATTCATGCTGAGATGCAGTGAGTCCGCTTAGTTGTTATATTAGCATACTTCACATCTTCTTTAAATAGCCCTCCTAAGATGTACACAGTTGTATTAAGACAGGAGATTAATGCATATGATTTTTCTGTGTAATATTTTCGCTCCATACATATGGCTGAATCAAAGCACCAAAACAACTTGAGAACGTGGAAAATTTACCTGTTGTCATTATTTTTACCCATTTGATGCTTGACAAGAGGTTCATGTGAGTTCATTTGATTTCTTAAAGGGTAATTGTTTAATGAATTAGTTATGTTGGCATAGTAAAAAAAAAAAGACTATCTTTTTTGACTGATAGTGGTCAGTTCTTTTTGTTGTTGTTGCTGTTGTCACATCTTTACATTTCCTTAGAAATAAAATCAGGTTTTCTAAATCACATTCTGTCTGCAAATGACAGAAAGGTTGTCAGATGTGGAAGAGTATTTAGAAATATTGGCATAACATTTGTTCTTTTCAGAGAGTGCATCTGTGTTTGATGAATACATTTCTCTGAACTTAAGATTTCTCGTTCTTACCTCTTTATCTTTGTCCTTGGAAAGTACATTATTACTGAGATGTCTCTTACACTCAGATTTCATAATGGTTACCTGACTTTTTCCCTTATGCAATTCCCACACCACCACAAAGCACATTTCCCATTCAGGGAAATCTTTCATGAAGTGAAAGAGAAAATGCTACTGTGAAACCCTGACTAATTTTTGGAGGGAAGGGAGAATTTCCATCTTTTGTAACAAATACACCATGCTCAATTTATTCTTAAGGATTTACTTGTAGATTCAGACTCCCCCATGAATTTTCCTCTGGAAAACAAGACATAGTCTAGGATACAGGTGAAGTTGCTCCAGAGCATCTGCTGACATTAAAGGGCCCCTGGTGTTTTTTTATTTTTTTCCACTAATTGACTCTCTAACAACACTGGGAATTATTCTACCATCTTCGAAAAACAAAACAAAACAAAACAAAAATCAAGGCCAAGTCCTTAGATTCATAGCTAGTCCTTTTACCACACAGAGTCATCTGTTTAGATTATACAAATATAGTTTCAGGACATCTTGGGATATGACCTCTATTGAAATGAGGCACATTAAGATACATCTCTCATTACTGAACACTGTTTAACTCTGTTTAACCTAGTAGCCTAGATGGGTTGCTTCCTACTGGTGTAGATCACTTCTTATACACTTATATTCACCTATCGCTCATCCATCTATATCTATTTAGGAGCATCATTGAGTCACTTGATATCTCTTATGAATCTAAATATTTACTGAAGTCCTATCTTTATTCAAATCAGAGAAAGAGGAAAAAGAGATTAGGGAGAAGTGGATGGAAAAAAAAAAAAAAAGAGAAGGAAAAAGAAAAGCCAAAAGAATGCATTCTGAAGCTGTTAGAGATATCAGAGTATATTAAGCCTTTAATATTTTCATTCCTGTTCTCATAAGGACTAGAAATACTTTATTCCCTACTGGTTAGATCCTACATGCTGCTCCTGTATTAGCTATATTATATGTATTTTTATAATTTTAGAAAGCATAGTCCAAATTTTATTTCTCTCTAGGTGATTTACATTTGATGTTTTCAATCAATATTATCAAGTGTGTATTTTCTTGTGGTTTTTTTATTATTATTTTTTGCACTTACTAGTTGATTATAAGCACCAGTGGAGGAGGTGGAGAGAATCTATAACAAATAGCACAGTTTATACAAATCAATGACTAGAGAAATACCCTTTAATTAGCTATTTTATTGAATCAGCAGTGTATTCAATCCAAGTTGATAGGACTTCAGAATTGCCTCACAGGATGAATGAGCAGTTCTGTTCTGTGGTCCCTGAGTCCTGCCTTTGGAGAAGCCATCCACTCCTTTGTCCATTGTCCCAAACGTGACTGATTTTTTAAGCCCCAGCTCCTCTCCCATCCACTCCTAATTCAAGTTCACAGGGATTTTCTTCATTCACTGTTCTCATATCATGTGTATGTCACCACACAGTTTATGCCGCTTTTCTGTACTGGCCGACTTACCATTCCAATTGTCACAAGCGACCTCTTACCTTTCAAACCAAACTGCAAATTCTTAGGGAAAGAGAACAACCCCTTGGGGACTGACATACAGTTTGTATACATGAAAGGGGTTGTGGGTAGGGGTCAACATCAGTCTCCTCGCTCAAGGAAAGATCCTGGAGGAAATGTACTTTGAAAAAAACAAATTATTCTCCTCACCCCCCGAATATTAAGCTCTTTCAGAAACTTCCATGCGCTTGTTTTGTTTTGTTTTGTTTTCCTTAATTTATAGAACAGGGTCACTCAGGAGAAATTTTTTTTCTCTATTGTCTTAGAATAGTTCACGTTTCTCTGTGACATGTATAAGTTATATAATCTTAATATTCCTCTGATTTACTGATGCTGGATATGGACAAAGGCCCACAAGATATTGCTTGATTGCAGAACATTAAGTAAAAGCCAGATCAATTTGGAATTTTCCACACTAATGAGCAGATACTATATGTTATAAAGTACTGAGCCTCTAATGCTGAGAATTCACAGGGTAAAGTGAATTTGGAGACAACAACATTGGCAATGTTGCTCCTAACTTATTTGTTTCCCCCTAATATATAAGTATTATACTTCTTGAGAAAGGAGGAGCTATACTGGGTAAAATGATACCGAAAAGTTTAACTGAATAAGAGGCTTCATTGTTTTCAATATAGCTTAAATTTCTACAGCTTGCCAATATAATGCCAAAAATTATCACAAGGTCAACAGAATCTTCCAGAATTATGCCCAATCTTAGTACATAATTATTTTTGCCTTGCATCCTCTGCATACATTTCAAATGATTTTTTTTCTCTAATTTATAAGTCTTTGGACCTCATTTCAAATACAGGGTGAGAGGAATGGTCATTGGATGGGATACACAAATAATGCCAAGACAGGGAAATATATAATCTTAAAGGAAAAAAAAAAAAGAAAAAAATGGCCTTTCCACTCAAAGTAATAAAACAACTTAGTATCATTTAGTGTGGAGAGGGGAAGAGAGGAAAACATCCCTATGTAACTCAGTAGGACCTTAGAACATAACCATATTATGGCAGAGTAACGTTGATGTTCAAAATGTGGACTTGAAAAAAGTAAAATCAGGCTAGGCATACTTTCTTTAAAAGACAGGGTTATTTTGAGAAGATGGACTGCAGTGATGCCAGCATGGGTTTAGGATAAATAGAGAACTATATATCAAACCCAAAAGCACAACATTTACAACAAATCTAGATAGCAAGACATCTCTCCAAATTTCTAAATACCAAAAGCCATACCGCTTGAATGTCTTTGGTATCCATGTAGGCAAAAGCACAGAGAAGTGGGGGGACAAATGACTGAGCAGGCCAAAACATTCAAGAAAACCTCCAAACGGCCAGTAGATATACACTAGAAAGCACAATGGATCAATTTAAGAATATCCAGTAGAACTAGAAGACTTGTGCATTCCAACAGTTAGTAAAAGGGGCCCTGTTGGGAGCTGATTTCCCATTGATCTCTCACATTTCTAAGAGTCTTACTACCTAGAAATAGTCATTTGTTCTAGAATATCGTTTGAAGAATATTTGCATAGCAATTATCCTGGAAAGGGGAATAGCATTTCCCTCTGAGCAAAATACGTTTGTTCACAGACTTGCAAGATAAATATTGTTCCCTCTCCAGGGTAAAAAGCAGGCATGCTTTCTCTCCAGTATAAAAAGGATAATGTCTCCCTCTGAAACCAAGAGAAGGCATGCTTCCTTCCCATTATAAAATACTTGGGTTTCTTTTGCTTCTATACTGAAACCCACCATGTGAGCAGGTATCCATCTGGTCCAATCATTCACCCTCATGTGAATGGGGGACATGGGGACAAGGACAGCTCAAATAAATATGCTGATGGTCATGCTATTTGCTGTACCATGAGTAATAAAGGTCTTTGTCTCTGACTCAAGAGCCTCATGTCTTTTTTTTTTTAAGTTTATTTATTTTAAGAGAGACAAAGTACAAGTGGGGGAGGGGCAGAAAGAGAGGGTGACTGAGAGAATCCCCAGCAGGATCTGCACTGTCAGTGCAGAGCCTGATACAGGTCTCGAACCCAGTAAGCCATGAGATCATGACCTGAGACAAAACCAAGATTCAGAAGTTTAACTGACTGAGCCACTCAGGCACCCTAAGAGCTTCATGTCTTTTGCAAATATCCATAAAACTGGTAGGTTAACTTGTTAGCTTGCAAGTTATATAAAATCTCAATTCTTAATAGGCTGATGTCAATGTCTAAGGTGGCTGGAGAAGTCTGGATCCTGTGAAGCCTTGAATCTGATACGCCGAAAAAAGGGTTTCTTTCCAATGCAGAACCCCATACTAGGAAAAACGACTGGAAAGAGAATCAAAATTGAGCATAACAGAGATGACAGAGATGAAGGAAAGAGGAAATCCAGCCCAGAGGTAAAAGATTCAGGCAATTTAAGAGCACAAGCCATCATATTTTTTAAAATACTACGGAAAAAAAAAATTAAGGATGTCTTTGAAGTTGGAAAGACTATCTGTACTTTTAACCATTTAAGTTCAAAAAAAACTTTAAAAGTTTAAGAAAACTAAATTCACATAAAAAATGAACAGATCATTTGACCAATCATAATCAAATCCCATGAAAAGTTTGGACTCAAAAACAAAGTTGCTACGAGAAATAAAAAGAATAATACCCCTACAGACAAGGAATTGGCAAATTATAGCCCACAGGCTAAATGCAGTCCTCTTCCTGTTTTTATAAATAAAGTTTTCTTGGAACATAGTCATACTCACTTGTTTACATATTGCCTATGACTGTTTTCATGCTACAATGGCAGTGTTAAGTATTTGTGACAGAGAACATATGGCCTGCAAAGTATAAAATATTTACTCTCTTGCACCTTATGGGAAGTTTGCCAACCTCTGCTGTTGACAAAGAAAGCTTGCCAAAAAAGTCAGGCTCAAAATTTTTTCAAAACTGCAACTTACTATTTCAAAATGAGCTAAAGAACATTAAAAAAAATCATACAATACATGAGAGAATAACACTAGTCAGAGTTAGAAAAACCCAGAAATAAAATAGGACAGAACTCAAGAAGGAGTGAGAAATAAAAGAAATATCATGTTAGAAATAGAGATTAATCTAGGAGGTATATTAGAGCAAATAAGCACAAGAAATGATACTCTAATGAAGGTGGGAAGGGAAAACTTAACCAAAAACAAGTGAATAAAGAAAGACATTAAGGAGAATGTTGGCAATAATATTGCCAACAAATATTATAGATGGCAAAGAAGATCCAACATACAGATTAGGGAAGTTCTGAGTGGGAGAACAAATCAAAAGCAAGGTTGGGGATGGGGGTGAGACAAACACTAAGAACTTTAATTTAAGAGAGTGATCCTGAAATTAAAAAAAATAAAATAAAATAAGCTACTTATTGAAAAATCACATAGTGTACCTGAGGTCAACATAGCACAATCAACACCGAGTAAAATTAAAGGATCAGTAAAAAAAAAAAAAAAAAAAAAAAAAAAAATTTATTTGGGCACCTAGGCAAAAACAACATTTGACTTAAAAGTAACTAATATTATCAGACTTCCCCCCAGGAACACCTTACCTTCAGGGGGAAAATGAAGTTATATCTAAGCTATTCAAGAAAATAAAATATGGGCCAGGAATTTCATGTATTTATATGTGTCTGTATTTCATAGAATTAAACCATAATTTGAAACTCTTATCTAACTGTCCTTTCTTCCTTCTGCCCTTCACAGTGGTGAAGACTGGATCACTATTTGAGACCTCTCTCTACTCTTAAAGTCTCCCCTTTGTTCCTTCATAGGCACTCCTCCACTAACTCTTGCGTATCTAACCACACCTGCTGCTCACAGGACCTGGACTAACACAGCCTGGCAACAATGACCAACCTACTTGGAATCAGTTGTGAGGAAAATTACGGGGTGTCCAATTAATTTTGAATTCCAGATAAATGACAAACTTTTAGTATACGTTGCCCATTGTAGACTTTTGGGGGTAGACTTTTACTAAAATTTATTTGTAATTTATTTGAAATTGAAATTTAACTGGATGTCCTCTATTTGTATTTGTTAATTCTAGCAACCATAGGAGCAATGATTAACACTTATACTCAGATTTCGTTCATAAAAAAAAACGACTTCTTAGAGAAATGCATCTGTGAATGAGAAATGTGCCAGATAAACCTGGAACATTTTGATATAAACCAGCATGGAAGCTATCAAAAAATACCAGGATAACATTAAATGGAATTAAAAGCCAGCCTTGAAAAAGCTCTATCTGGTCAAGAAAAATTTGAACTTTGATAAAGATAGAAATTATAGTTGATGGGAATCCATCAGGTGTATTTAAGTGATGAATTGAAAACTTATACCCACAAAAAACCTGCATGTAGATATTTATAGCAGATTCACCCATAATTGCCAAAAATTACAAGTCATTAATAAGATATCTTTCCATAGATGAATGAATATACTGTGGTATATCCATACAATGGAATGTTACTCACTGATAAAAAGAAATGAGCTATCAAGACATGAAAACACACTGAAGAAACTTACCTGCATATTGCTAAGTTAAACAAGCCAATATGAAAAGTCTATATACTGTATAATTCCAGCTATATGATATTCTGGAAAAGGCAACACTATAGAGACATTAAAAAGATCAGTGGTTGCCAGTGTTTTGTGGGAGAAGGAAGAGAGGGATGACTAGGTGAAATAATGGGGATTTTTAGGGCAGTGAAACTATTCTGTATAATACTGAAACAGGATTATATGTTGCTATATATCATTACATGTTTGTCAAAACCCACAGTGTACACAATATAGTGAACTCTAGTATCAACTGTGAGTGTTAATTTATAATAATATAACAATACTGACTCATCAGTTGTAACAGAAATATCACATTATTGCAACTTAAGAAAATTAGGTGAAAGAAAAAAATAGAACATTGATTCTGGCCCTTTTGGGAACTGCATGACTGGTAATAAATTGTAGACAAGAAGATGCATCTCCTTCTAAATAAAATTATTCAAGCTAATGGGTAAAAACAATGGATATAATTAGAGTATTACCATTTTAGAAGCTCCAGTAAAATAATAAATCAACACATTAAGCATCAATGTGTCCCCTGATAAGAGAACATAACACTTGCCAAAGTGTTACCAAAAACATCATCTTGCCAAAAACATCAAAGCTGTGTCCAACCAAGGGTCCACTCCTGTTTGCAGGAAATACAGAGAAGAGAAGAACACGGAAGCTGCACCATACGCATATAACAGCCACTCTACCCTGGGGCAAATTCAATAAGACAAATGGCCCACGTTCATCAACAGAGGAACATTAAAGAATATTAAAGAATATTAAAGGAATATTAAAGAATAGAAAGGAGAATTAAATTAAAAGGAATAGAGGAATATTAAAGAATAGAAAGGAGTTTGGTGGGGGGTTGGGGGAATGGATGCCTTGGTTAAAACAAAGTGACAAAACCTATCAATTAGAACATTAGTACCTAAGCTATAGTGCATCCGGATGGACACTTAAGTGATAAACCATAATGAAATACCAAGGAAATGATTACTATAAAAATCAGGACAGTGTTTACTTTAGGAAGGAGAGATGATAGAGTATATGGAGAGGCTCAGGTAGCTAGCAATGTTTTATTCTTTGACTTAGGTGATGGCTAAAATGGTATTTGCTTTAGTAATAATTTTGTGTGATTTCCTGTATCTGTATTTTTAAATAAAAGTTTAAAAAATACCTAATAGAGTTCTTGGCTCCTAGTAAACACTCCATAAAGAGTGGCTATTAAAGACCATAAAGTAAAAAGATAAGGACTACATTTAGAACAATTTCTTCCATATTTTTTTTAAGTGATGGTAAACCTCCAGCTCTCAAGGTCATGCTCTTTCCCCAATGTACGTACAGCTACAAAATTGCTCCTGCCTTTCTAAAATGTGTTTATGGCATCGAAAGTGGAATGCTAACCTTGTTTATGCTTTTAGAACTCCTCAGAGTTAGCAAACACTAAGACAGATAGGAGGTTGCAAGGAGAGACGCACTTTATATTTTGCTGGGGATCCTCGTTCGGATCCTCACCGCAAGGTCATTAACTCACTTGCATACTGTTAAATACTATAGCAACTTAGCTGGCATTTGACACCATGGAGAAAATTGTAGACTGTGATCTATTTGTTCAATTCCAAGTTTATGTGGAAAAAGCAATGAGTCCCAGTCCGAGCCCACACTCTCTGACTGCAGAACTACACAGACTGTGTGATGTACAGAACAATTCATGCTCTTCTTAGCAGGATTTGTGGCTTCAGGGGGCTACGCCTCTTGCCTTCCCAGACCCAGTGACATGCTTATTTGAAGGGCTATAGTCCTCATCTGCATCTGTCTAGCTATAAACAGGTGTACAGTTGCTCTTCAAGCTGAGCTTCAATTAGTATTAGAAGGATGCCTTTTCCTCCCTTATGTCCATGCTTCTTTCTTATGTAGCACCTGCCTTGGCACTAACCCTGCCCACACTGCCAGATCTTGGCACAGTGGGCTGTGTCTGAGGGTCCAAATGGGGTTCTTCCATCTGCCAAGAAGTGCTAAAATCTCTGAATTTGTACATCACTGAAAAGTAACCCCCTCCAAATGTGCATTTTCTCCACCTACAAACGTTTGCAAATTCATTTAAACTCTTCACAGAAGCCATCCCTGCCCACTCCAGTGAAAAGTGATTTCTTCTGTTTTCCATTCCTAGAGCACTTAATCTCTACGCCATGCATTTGTCGCGTGCCATTTATTTTCTCATACCGCCAGCCGTCACACTGGCATCATAGCATGCTTTCCACTCCACCACTCTATCGAGTCTATTCCCATTTTGCAATTTTTCCTATGAATAATAATAATAGTGGAAATAATAATAACTCACATTTATTGACTGCTTAATGTGATTCAGGCACTGTCTAATGCTTTTAATGCAACAACTCTACAGGGTAGATGTTCTCTCTACCTCCATTTAGAATCATGTAAACCAAGGCTCAAACAATGACTTCCAAGGTTCCACAGCTCCTTCGAGGCATAACAGAGATTTGAACACAGGTGATACTATTGCAAATATCCTTAATAATATCCTGTCTTAGATCAAAACTCACAAAGAATAGGTGTCTATTTAGTTTAATCTGTAAAGTTTCATAGGGTGCCTGCTGTGTTGATTTTTTGTTTTTGTTTTTTTGCTTGGAATTACTATGTAATATACTATAAACTTTATAAATGTATGTGTGTGTACATACATATATGTATAATATATATCTATATAAATAGTATATACACAGAGTTACTCAATAAAAAGGCAATAAATTGACTTAAATAGGTAGATGGTTTGTAACATTGAAAGTATTTTGTAAGGTCTTTGTCCAATTTATGTAGCACAGACAGATATATAGTAGGGGATCAACATGTTCCTGCTATCAACATTATCTCTGTGCTTCCCCATGATCCTTACAACTATTGGTTTCATGCAGTCTTCTTCATTCAGGTATGTTGTTCAAAAATCTGTATCTAAGTAAGAAGACCTGTGTTTTAAAAGCTGTATCCTATACTAATAATAAGAATTTCTAGTAGAAATTTTCAGATATATGTATGGAAAGCTGTAGAGAAAAGTTTATATGGTATTCTCTAATCAGGGTACACAGCAAACACTGATTCACCTACATTTAACATATTCTTTCACTCTTTCCAGTATAATTTATTTTATGTAAAAATTGTGCTTTGGAAAGTATGCTTCTAGGATGAATGCATGGATAAAGATACAAACAAAATATCAAAACTTCTATTTGGACTTTGAGTCATCCTAGTATGATGGCATAGTGGTTCTCAGTCTTGGGTGCCCTTGAGAATCTATGACTCCAGATCTCCATGTGAAGATCCAACAGAGTGGTGTCTAGGAATATGATATTTAACCAACATTCTAGTTGTTTCGGAAGAGATTGAGGGATCACATTTTAAGACAAAAATAAAAGACACGGTAGTTAAGAGATGACATGTGGGGTCAGAAAGACCAGAGAGCCTGATTCAATACATTTACTTGCAATGTATTTAAATTCTTTAAGCTCCAGTTTCCTTTTCTGTAAAATGCACAATAACAATGGCATGTGATTCATAGCCTTGTGAGAAAATACATGAAAAGTGATTGGTTTGGTGCCTGGTACTTAGGAAGTAATAATTGTCAGCAAGTAGTAATAGTGGTGGTATTACTAGTATAAAAAATGTAGGTGTTCTCAGAATCATATGTCATCTGGGAATTAAAATTAAAACACCAGTGAGATACCACTGCACACCTATTAGAATGGCAAAAACCAAAATACTGACAACACCATATGCTTGTGAGGCAATCGAACAATAGGAATGCTCATTCACTGATGATGGGAATACAAAATCGTATACACATCCTGGGAGACAGGTTGACAGTTTCTGACCAAACTAAATACACTCTTACCAAACAATTCAGCAAATACACTCCTTGATATTTATCCAAATGAATTGAAAACTTATACCCACAAAACCCTGCATGTAGATATTTATAGCAGATTCACCCATAATTGCCAAAAATTACAAGTCATTAATAAGATATCCTTCCATAGATGAATGGATAAACTGTGGTATACCCATACAATGGAATGTTGTTCACATAAATGATAAAAAGAAATGAGCTATCAAAGACATGAAAACACACTGAGGAAACTTACCTGCATATTGCTAAGTTAAATAAGCCAGTATGAAAAGTCTGTATACTGTATAATTCCAGCTATGTGACATTCTGGAAAAGGCAACACTATAGAGACATTGAAAAGATCAGTGGTTGCCAGTGTTTTGTGGGAGAAGGAAGAGAGGGATGACTAGGTGAAATAATGGGGATTTTTAGGGCAGTGAAACTATTCTGTATAATACTGAAACACGATTATATGTTGCTATATATCATTACATGTTTGTCAAAACCCACAGTGTACACAATATAGTGAACTCCAGTATCAACTGTGAGTGTTAATTTATAAAAACAATACTGACTCATCAGTTGTAACAGAAATATCACATTACTGCAAGATATTAATAATAGCAAGAACTCTATGTGCGTGTGTGTGTGTGTGTGGTTTGTTGGAGGGGGGGGCATATGGGAAGTCTACTTTCTATTCATTCTGAAAACAAACTGCTTATAAAAATAAAGTCAATAAGTACAAAACAAATATCAAGACAAAAAAGGTAGGTGTTATTTGCATGGCTAAATATGAAAATGTGATACTGATGAAACAACACTGGCTATGAACTCAATGCTCTAGGTGAAAAAAAATAATAACAGCTGGATTTTAAAAGCTGAGTATAAAAAAATGAATCCATCTCATTTGTAAAGTTATATTGATTACTATTTGAAATAATATGTTACATTCAGTAAAATATATTATTAAAATTAATTTCATGTTTATTTTTTTATATGACTACTAAAATTTTGCAAGTTCACATTATATATCCATTGGGCAGTGATCTACAAAATGCTCAGCAAGTGTTCCAGAATATAAAAAGCCTTCCAAATGTTACCACTCTCTCTTAGATACTTATCAACGTCCTGACTGCCTTATAAAGATCTTTCATTATTTTTCTTAATTAAGGTATAAGTTTCTTTTTTATTATCACTATTTTCCCTTGATGAGTTCTAATAAGAAACTAAGGACAGTTTAATCCTTTGGACATCACCCCAATTCTCCATCCTCTCTTACAACCAAACTGTCTTGTCACCACCTCTGGACTGAAGTCACCTCCAGAGTCCTGACTGGTAATGTGCCAGTATCATCTCAAGTCAATCAGTGCCACTTGGTCTCTCTGATGTGGGCATCCTTTTTCCCATTGCTGGATGTCCTGATCAGATGGCCCTGGTTGCCTCTGTGAGACTCTGAACTTTCAAAAATGATGTTTCAGGAGCTTTCTACCTTCCTGCAAATGACTGAGTGGACCAAATAAATGATTTAAAAGTTTTACTGTTTAAATGTTGAAAAATAAGTGCATTGTACCCTATGCTATACACAGCCCTCACGATTCTCTGACATGATGCAACATACAGGACTTCAGCCTAAATCATACCTGCATTTTATTCCAGTATTTTGCTTTATATAGTTTCAAAAGGGTATGTAAGTGGGTCCTGGAGACGTGAGGACCGTCTCTCCCTGAGGATAGGAGGAGATCTGCTCAGGGGATCTGTGGACTGGCTGACGCTCTACCTGGGAGGCTCTCCACCCTCTACTAGTACTGGGATATAATACAGAAGGGGACAGGCCAGGGTACCCGTGGGTGTCTGAGACAATTACTCCAATGTGGTCTCACCTTATTCATGATGTTAAAAATATTTATGCCATTAGATCAAAGAACTGATCTGACATTCAGAAGACGAAACTCTATTCAGGTATACCCATTCTCAGTAGGATCTGTTGGACTCTGTAACATATTTGGCATATGGAAGATCCCAATGCATTTTAAACCTTTTGTGCCTGCCCTGGCATTAATGACATATAGAATTCATAGCCTTGTGGAAATTATTTTGTACCTTGAGTAATGCCCCCACTCACTGAGCAGATCCATTCATTCTCTGTCATCTATTTCATCTCTTATTTTACTAATCTTTTCAGGTCTGTTGATAAAGTTTGTTCTACCCGAGCATCCTATAATACTTTAAATCCCCTTGGCCTGGGAAGTGGCAATACTGTTGTTGTTTTAATATTCATAATGAACCATCACTTACAGCTGTCTATATATTTACTTTAGTTTCATAAATAGTGATTCAACCTCCAGCTTCTGAAAGGAACTATAGTTTACCCATCTACCCATGTGCTGGGGAAGGACTATCCTACCAGGTATAAATGATGCATCCCTCTGCCTGCCATTCACTTACAACTCCAGGTCAACTCCAGGCAACCTCACAGCATCATGCTCAGCCATGTCTGCCGTGATATGGCCTTCTGTCCCTCCTAGGGATGGGCAACATCCTAAGACAGGCGAATCTGGCAGGGGAATCTAGAACCCAGTACCTCCAGAAATCTCAAGCCCAATTCTAGAGAGCTCAACACTGGACCTTCTCTGGAAATAGCAAATCACCAAAGAAAAGTGGGTCAAAAGCCTTGCCCTTTAATAAAAGCTCAAATTCAATTCTGGGGTTTAACTTCAATCTTAGGCAACTAGTCACCTCTGGGACACCATACCACCACCACCAAAGGCAGCAGGCCCCTCGGGAGGTGGGCGGGAAACACCACTCAGAGTGAAGTGGATTTAAAAGAGAAATGGAAGTTCCGTGGACTCCCAAGGAACTCTAGAGGTGGGGACCTGGGGTCTGACCTTTGTCTCTTCCTACTGGTACAGCAGTAAGCCCTCCCAGGGAGCAGACCTTCTTCCCCTGAGTCCAGATAGAGAAAATTATAGAGTCCATTCAGAAGAGTGTGAGACCCAAGAGGATCCAGAGGGGTGTCCCAGTTGGTCATCCCTCTCTGGGAGCTTCTGGGCCTTGCCACACCCACCCCTACTTTTTAGTTCATGTTTCAGCAATAACTCTCCCCTCTGAAACATTTGAGTTTTTGAGCTAGAATTTCTAAACTTGGTCTGCCTCTATTTAGATCAGCAGTGTTGGCTTTCATCCGACCTCCATTCCTTGGGCTAATCTCCTGGGTTCAGGGTACCTAAGAGCACACATTGCTTTGTTTCCCAGGCTTTGATTTTGTCTGTAGTTAGAACTTGGGCTCTGACAAGCAAAAGCTTCTCCTGAATTCCAAAATCTAGACTTGTACCACCCTTGCTTGAGCCCCTTTGTGGCCATGCTTGATTAACTGATCACTACAGAAGGCAGTGAATGATTTCTGCAAAGCCCAGGATTATAGGCAGGTGATGAATATTAAACAGCAAGAGGAGTACAGCCTTTAAAGCAGAAACACTGTGCTATTATCTGACTCTCCTGATAGCATAGGAAATCCTTGAGAACAAGAGCTGTGTCTTATTTAGCTATGGAGTACATAGCTCCTTGCCTATCAAAAGCACTCAATGAATGTTAGATGGATGAATGAATACAAGAATACACCTGTATATGGGATATTATGGACTCTCTCCTCATGAAAATTACAAATCTGGAAGTGTTTCTTTCCAGAATCTAATATATTAATGTGGTGTATGCACGTAAGTTATTAAACCCCTACCTTACACCAAAATGTTTGGAAGCATCTTTTCAACTTAAGATAGAAATGACTACAAGTAAAGCAAAATGCTAGCTCTAGCCCATGCTAGCTGTGTTACCTAGGTATAATGATTTAACCTTATTTTCCCCACCCTTAAAATAGAGCTAAGAGTCTCATCTCAAAAGTATGCTGGGGGGATCATATTAAGATAATATGTGAAAGGCCAACAAACACAATGACTGAGATACAACATGCATTCCATGAATTTCTCTTTGCCTCCCTTCATAAATGTCAAGTTTCTGGTTCCTAGTTTGAGAATGCTTCTGAAAGAAGCTACAAAAATTTCTCTCCTGCATTGGTGACTTTCACGTTAGGACGAGGTTGTGAGAATCAGTGAGGGAAGATTTCTAAGCCACACATTTTGCAGCCTCTTCCCTGTGATACCACTACCGAAATGTGTAGATGTCAGAGTAACTCCAAGTAATTTCAGTAGCCTTAACCACTTAACTGAACACCTGTAACTTCTTGTACTATTCAGTAGTTTTCATTCCTGTCTGAAAGTTAACATCCCTTAGGGAAATTCACAAACTGTGGTGGATTTTTAGGCCGATCTGCTAAACTTACCATATTCCCCTACTCTATGCATTCTCTTACTTGCCAAGATAAATGCTTTGCATCTTTTCCTCTGTCCTTGAAATTCCAACAGGCATCTCAAAATTATCATGCACAAATATAGACCCCTGATTTATCTCCCACACATAACCTACCCCATTTCAGTAAATGGCAGCTCCATTCTTCTAATTACTTGGAATAGAAAACCCAGAGTCATCAATTACTTTTCTCTTCCCATCTCTCTCCTCTCACACACCATATCCAATCTATCAGAAACACTGTTGACCCTCACTTCAAAACAGATCTCAGATCCCACTGCTCCTTACTACTACCACTGCTAGAAACCTTAACACCTTTTGTCTGGATGGTTGCAAAAGCTTGCTGTCAGCCCTTCCTACACCCTCACCTCTCTTGAATTTTCTCAGAGAAAACATTTTCTCAATTCATGTCATTCTTTTACTCAAAAGTGTCCAATGGCCTCTTGTCTTAATGAAAATAAAAGCCAAATTTCTTACAGTGCCCCAAAGGCTCTCAATGATCTGGCCCCATTATTGTCACGACCTCTGAGCCATCATTTCCCATCATGGCCCTCCGCTCACATCCTACAACCTCACTAGCCACCTTACTGGTCCTTAAACTTAGTCTCCCTGATGTTTCCTGACAGGAGCACACTTCTTTCTAAAATCCACATAGCTCATTCTCCACTTTCTTCAAGTCTCTGTCAAATGCCACTGTGCCAGAAAGTTCTTTCCCAACTACTGTAAAATAGCATTGTTGTTACTCTCTCTCTCTTCTTTACTCTGATTCATTACTGTTATTATTTCTTAGTGAAACCCATCACCGCATGGAACAGGTTTATTTGCTTATTACATCTCTTCTTCTAGTATAACAAACTCCACACCTTGAGACCTTTGTTTATTTTGTCCACTTCCATACCCGAAGTACACAGCATGGGGTCTGCCACTTGGGAGGCATTTGACAGACAGGTGTGAATCTTGATCTCAGTGGGATCCAGCATTCTAGAGCTTAGATTTTCTGGCCTAGAACCATTTGTCTGGGACAATGAGGTTCATATTCCAGCCAGTTTACTGACCATGTCCCTGTCTTGATGATAGATTCATGCATGTATCATTAACATGTAATCATCAAGTTATTTTACAACAAAATAGTGTCAAGATTTTGTTTATTATTGTATTTCTCAGATTTTTAAATTTCAGGCTCTTCTGTTGGTGCCCTTAATGTATCACAGACACATCTTTCTATGCTTGCTTTTCATTTCTGGGCTCCTTTGAAACTCAGTCCCCTCTCCTGCCTGACAGAGCTTCATTTATTAAACTTTTGATACTCAGCCCAAAATGTCCATTTTGTAGCCAATTTTTCTAGATGATTACGCTTAGATTTACAACCAGATGTTTACTATATATTTCACTGTCTCAGTAGTATTTACCTGGTCTTTTAAAATGTGAAGCTTTTACAGTGTGTGTGTGTGTGTGTATGAGAGAGAGAGAGAGAGAGAGAAAGAGAGAGAGAGAGAGAGCGCAACTGAGAATGTCTTCCCAGAGTCCTTTGATGATATATATCAACTTAAAAATTGAAAACAAAATCTATGAACTTCCCTTTTATTTTTGTCTCTGACACTACTTACAACATTTTTTATAATAGCAAGAAGTTTTTTTTCACTTATGTGATTAAAATTTTTGAACACTAAGTCTCCTGACTCCCTCTTCAGAGATAATATACCATAAATTAAATAATATAGTTATTCTGTTCTTTTTGAATATATTTTTAAGTTCTCTGTTACAATTCCTGGAATAGTTGCTATTTTAATTGTTAATACAATGCTTTTGCAAACACCCTCTTGGAAAATGGAAGTTTCTAGAGAGAATATAACTCTCAATCATATTTGAAGGAGGAATAAAGACTTATTTAAATTATAAATCTGTGTGCATCACACATAGCAGTTTTCCTTTACCATCAATACGAAATTCATTTTTTCTACTTCCTAGAAATCAATGATGATTTCAAAGACATTTTGCCCACATCTAAGCTATAAGAATTTACTGTAGATTGTGAATCAAGGAAATACATGTAAATTTAAAATAATGCAGCAAAGTCATGGAGCTTAAATCCTAATAAACAGATATTGATTGAGGATTCTGATAGCATCTACAAATGCAACTCTAGGTGTGAAAATTAATGATATATAATGCTTCTCAGTGCTTTATAAAATTGTCAGTTAAAATAATGAAATCACCTTGGTTTATTTACTGAGGTACCGCTGGTGCTCTAACTAATAAACACATTTGCATTTTATTTTCCCAAATGAAATATATAGCAATCATTCTTACTCACAAGAGTTATTTTCCTAGTGAGTAATTGTATCTATGTTTGTCTTATCTTTTAAAATAATGTTGAATGAAAACATTGAGTTAATATAAATTAATGCAAACTGTAAATGTGTTCTAGAAGAAAAGAGAAAAACCATTCTTATTAAATGCATGTGCAACTATTTCAACACAAATGCAAATCAGCCCTAATTTTATTTCCAAAATGCCACTCTTTAACCAATATAATGCACGATCAATTTTAAGTACCAGGCAGGATGCTTTATAATGCTGCTCTAGGGAAGACACACAATTTTTCATTTCATCAACACAGTTAAGTTGTATCACCAAATAATCTATAAACCTCTGATTAACCAGATGCTATTTTTCCACCCTCTGTCCCAGATTAAAATGCAGTGATGTGTTCAATAGGGTATTAAAAAAATACCTGAAAAGCTTTTTCCTTTTTCCTCCATATAGCTACCCAAGCCCCCACTATGTGGAGAGGAGATGCAGAATTGACAAGCACTTGTGTATGCGACTTTTGGGTAAGAGTATTAGAATAAAACACTTATTTGTTCCAATTTTGTAAGGTTCTTCTTAAGGCATGCCAGTGACTCTGCCAGTCCCTACATCTTATCTTTAAGCTCTGAACACCTTGAGCTCTCTACTGGTGACCCACATTTCTCAGTCTGGCACAGCCACACGTAACACTTTGCAAACTACTGGCAGCCTAAGTCTCATTGCTGAATAGAACTTTGAATTAGTTCCTTGTCTAATAGCATAAATGTGTTTGGAACACAGTGGTTGCATAAGCTCTAAGTCACAACATTCTCTATATCCCTCCTTATTCATCTATCTAACTCTCCTGTTTCTTGATAGGCCTTTGTTAAAAAGAAAACCAGAGGCCCAAAATGGTGTTACTTAGAACAAGTTTCCAAACCAGAGCTTGAGACCTAACCTAATTGCAATTTCAACCTCCCCCAGAAATTGGTCAGTTTCTCAGTCAGTGCAAAGGAGCCCGCTAGAAGGTCCCTCTCCATCCCCTCAAAGAAAGAGGAGTTCCTCAGCATGATAAGACTGTGCCTGAAATCATCCTTTCCTTTGCTAACCACTTTCTTGCCCCACCCCTCCTCTATGAAAACTTTCCTTTTTGTACAACTCCTTGGGAATGCCTCCACTTGCTAGGTGGCATACTGCCCATTTCATGAACTGTGTAATAAAGCCCATCTTTTAAATTTACTCAGTTGAATTTTTGTAATTTAACATCTTCTTAGTTTGAGTTCTGTCAACCTCTTTTTTTTTTTTTAATATTTATTTGTTGAGAGAGACAGGGAGACAAAGCATGAGCAGGGGAGGGGCAGAGACAGAGGGAGACACGGTATCCAAAGCAGTCTCCAGGCTCTAAGCTGTCAGTATAGAGCCTGACACTGGGCTTGAACTCACACACTGCGAGATCATGACCTGAGCCAAAGTCAGAAGCTCAACGCTCAACCGCCTGAGCCACCCAGGCACCCCTGTCAACCGCTTCATTACTTCTCCACCTGGGGAAAGGTTTCTCCCTCCTAGTGTCCTTCCTTCCCCCTCATTATGAATGGAATGCTCTCTTAAACCACAGCGCTAGTCAGTGTCTTCTTAACTAGAGCCCGACTTCCCCTAATGCCCGGCCCACCTGTTAGACATTCTTCGGTATTGAGCTTAGATGCCTTCTGCACCTGGCCTGGTCAAACACACTGGTGTGGACCTCTCATTTCCTTTTCCATGTTGATAGCCTTTGCAGCCTGGGTAACTGACCTGCCTCAGTCCTGTCACATCTTGAGCTGTCTCCCCAGCCTGTGTGATAAGGGGCTAGCCTGCCTCACGGCTACACCCTTTGCTTTGCTGATACACTGGTTTTTCTGCCAGATGGCTCAGTCAGATAGATGTGCTAGAGCAAATCAAATCACTGGCCAGGGCTGGGATTCTTTTGTTGCACTCCCTAAGGCTCTATTTATTGTATTAGTTGTAAATCTATCACTCCCTATCAGAAAATGGAAAGCAAATAGATGCCCTTTACCTATGAAGGTGAGACTGGATATACCCTTTGAGTTTACTTCCCATCAATGCAAATGACCTCCACTTCCCACCCACTCCTCACTTCTGCCCCCACCGCCCCACACGTGTGCATGGTTTGCATGCTAACTGCACTGGCACTGCCTTGTTGAAAAAGAGTGGAATCACCTGGACCACATAAGGGAGTAGCCACCACCAGCACCTGCTGAAAACACTGAGTTAACTGAACCTTGGACCCAAATGGAATAACACATAGTTTATCCCACATCATTGGTAAGGGAAATGTTCTCTTTAACTGAAAATATTTTAAAATCTATTTTGGATGGGCAGTTTTCTAAAATTACTACACTGCTCTCTGCTTTCTTACCCTGGGGATTTTAAATATGATGACTTTGGTCAACATTTGGAACATCAGTTTCTGTGCTATGCCCCCAAAGATTATTAGCGGAGGTGTAATTGCCGGCTCCTAAAATAGGTGTCCTCACACTGCGTGGCTCTGTAAATCCCTATGTCTGCTTTATGGTTTTTCTATCTATCTCTTTGCAATTTTTGCCTTTGCCGACTGCTAGCAGCATTTCCCCTTTTAATCTGTTTTGACCTGCGAAATGAGATAGCCATGTTTGGTAGAATAGGTCATAACATAAAAATACATTGGTTCTGACTGAGCATCTGAGGACGTCTCTTGAGAATATACACATGAAATTTTAGGAAAAATAATTTTTGAAATCTTATGTCCTTACTTTCTTGCTCATAGCTGTAACTCTGCCCAGTCGATGTGTCCCTGCAAACACTATGAGAATGCATAAAAGCTAGAAAAACACTGCCATTTGTTCCCAATATCTTCATAGCACATCCACATCCACACAGAAATACTGAGACGGAACTCACACAAGTGCTTTCTCGCGGTTATAGACTCCCAACAAATTTTCCCAGATAGACAATTTAACACACATACCTAGGCTTACAGGGATCTGGGTGTGTGTAGAAACCACCTCAGAGCCTTTGCTGCATGATTTCTATTCACTTTTTTTTTTTTTTTCTTTTCAGGAGAAACCAAGTAGCTGCTCTTTCCGCCCTCTAAAGTTTCACAAAGAAAGTTTCATGAAAGACTCCTCAAAGACACAAGACATCTCTTTTCACTCCCCTGTTCTCCCCACTCCTTAAAAATAAATAATTAACACTACCTCTTTGCCTAAGTGCTCTCTCTGTCTCTTGCTTCTTAAAAAACTCTTCAGGTGGAAGATTCTGAATGACAGCATGAGACTGAATCAGCAGGCCTGACTCCTCAAGTTAAAGGGGAGGGAGAAAAGCTTTACGACTTTCCAGCTCATTCATTTACGGCATGAGAGTTGCAAACCCCGTGAAAACTCACCTTCGATCCTTGAGATGGAAGTCAAAAAGCCTTTTATGCACTGATTGAGGATTGGTTGTAAAACATTAAAGATTGAATATCCAGCCTCAGAGACACATAGGAAAATATATCTTGGGCTAGGTTGGTGGTGTCATATCACCACTCACATTCACTAGAACTAAAAATACCCCAGTTTACCATGTTGAGGTATATCTCCTCAGGAGGTGAGAGAACCAAAGTTCATTGTACAGGGACCAGACACTGTTTCACTGAACTTTACAATGTTCCATTTTAAGTCATGAACAGTGTTCTAACGGGTAGGCCATTGAATCGGGCAGCACTATCACAATGCTGGTGTCTTTGTTTCTTTCTGGGCATTAAACACGGAATGTAAAACCTGAGTTTTGTTTTCCTTTTCATAAAACAGGTAGTTGGGTGCTGTTGATAAAGCCAAAATCGATATATTCTCCAAACCTGTCTGATATGCAAGGAGGTAACTGGAGAATTTGTGCAGAGGACATATATTTGAAAGAAGTGGGGAAGGGAATAAAAGCTATGCAGGAGGAGGAATAAATACTACTAAATTCTGTTTGCTTTCATTACCATTCTACTCTCCTCTTGACAGTCTCTGGATTGTGTTTCACCATCAGAACTGCAGGGAGAGGGTACACAATACAGTGAGAGATAGCCTGAACACCCCATCTCAAGTGAGCCATAAAGGAGTAGGACCCTGTTAAAGTAGGGTGATCGATCCCCTAGGATGCTGGACTTCCCTACGTGACTGTTCACCTTTCTACCTCCAATATCTAGCCTACTGCGTGCCTAATCAGTTTGGTACCTGCCTGCCTATGCCAGGAAATAAATAACTAGAAGATTTCAGCACTGTTTTCTTTTTCAGCATTCCCACCCAGCCATGACTACTGTTCCTATCCTGGGTTTGAAATGAAAAGTGTAATTTCACAAATTAGTGCTAGCTACCATAGTTTGTGTTTAGCCAGAGCAGCAGTGTGGAAGGTTCTCTCCCTCTGTCCAAGCTCGACTATAGCCTCACAGGGCTCTACTCCCAGAATTCTTCTATAATTTGATGTAGAGCCTTGTCCTAAAATGCACTTATCCTGCTTTATTATGAGTTTAAATTTTTCCATTACTAAAATAACAAAATGTAATGCAATGAAACCACTATTCACATTGTGGTGTGTTTCCTTCCAGTCATTTTTTTCCCAAAAATGCACTTATCCTTGACCCTGTAGATATTATAAATATTTTATTATCCATTACACTATTGCTCTGATTCTTTTAGATGAAGGCCGCATTTGCATCACTGTGTCTTCCTTGTATTTTGAGTCACTGAAGTTAGCATACTATAAGTAGAATGGACAAAGATTTTGGCATCACATAGGCAGGTTTAAATTCTGGCCTTAACAAGTAAAGTGTGTGAATTGGGCAACTAACGTAACCTTTCCTAGACTCAGTCTCTGTATCTGATTAAGATTATAGGCACACATATTTCATATGATTGTTTGGAATATAACATTAGGAAGTCTGTATGCACCTAGCTAGCTACCTAATTCAGAGCAGACATAATAAATATCATCTCCTTTGCTCGTGTGTAGAGGATAAGGCTCAAGCTGTTACACTTATTTGGGGGTTATACTGATTAGTAGCATATATATGAAATTATCTATTAAGAGATATTTGATTGGATTCTCAAGCATAGGACAATCAGTAATTTCAGTAGTTTCTTTATAAGGAGTTCTATGAATTTGTACTTAAATCTATATAACAAATAATTGTTATGTCTCATTATGTTATATCTCATAAAAGGAATGTTTTTTCCAATCCTATTCCTGTTATTCTAGTTATTAAACTATATTTAAAATTAATACATTCAAAAGCACAAATAATAAAATTTTTATTTTTACAAAACATGTTTGCAGAGGAGAATAATTTAATTTTCTTTAAAAGGTTTATCATCATCAGTTGTTTATTAACGTGAGGCCAAAGCAGTTCCTGAAGTTTGACAAGTGTTCCTTAATAGCACGCTAAAGATCCTCCATCAACTGGCCAGTGTTTATTGATTATTGACTATGGTAGAACACAGTGCTAGGCATTAGAGGGCAAATACAAACTATCTGGCAGACTCCTTCGCAAGGAGATCTGATTAAAAAGCAAATAGGGGTGCCTGGGTGGCTCAGATGGTTAAGCATCTGACTCTTGATTTCGGTTCAGGTCATGATTTCATGGTTCTGTGAGATTGAGTTCCACATCGGGCTCTGCACTGACAATGTGGAGACTGTTTTGCATTCTCTCTCTCCCTCTCTCTCTGCTCTTCCACTGCTCATGTGCTCTCTCTCTCCTCTAAATAAATAAATAAATAAATAAACATTTAAAAAGGAGAGAGACAATCTCAATGGGGACTCTTAAAAAAAGTAAAGATTGCAGGTGCTTGAAAGGAAAGAAGCTTGGGCCATGCAGTCAATTAGGAAAACGTCACATTCTCCTTTACCACTTAAAGGTGTTGTTTCTAGAAGCAAGTCACCTGGGATTTCTGAGCAGCATGCCTCATCTGCAAAATGAGGTTTAGATAATAGATAATCTACATGTCTAAAAAAGTCTTAGGCATTAATTAAGTACTCATTTGTTATTGTTTTCACTTACTTTTCCTCATTTGTTTTCTATTGATAATACCTACTTAACAGGGTTTTTATAAAGATCAAATGAGAAAACCCATCTAAATGCCCACGAGTAAAAGATCCTGGAATCTAGTAAGTACTCAGTGTTAAGTCAGTTCCTTGATCTTTAAGTCCCTAAAGAGAAATCCCTGGTCGATCTGTGCTTTTAAGGATTATCCATTAATATCACTTTTCATGTGTGAACTTATATTTACATGTTCTTGAGGAAAGGAAATGAAGCATTAAAGGGCTGCTTGTTAGTTTCTGTATTGGAATACAAAGGAAGCATGCACTGTACATTTACTTTTGTAGACACGATAGAGGGATTCTTTAACAAAACTCCTAGCTCTTCTGACTCTGGTAACATTTTGAACAGGTTCCAAAAGCTATCCACCTGGGAGGGTTTGACGAGTGCATATGAAAAATACCTGATTTTCTGCTGGTTTGTGCAGATGGAATGTTTCTAACTGTTCTAACAGTAATGAAATTTCAAGTTTGCACACTAATTTTTCTGTTAGTCCTATAGTTGAGTTACATTTAGAAATGTCCCCGTTTCCCAAACGGCATCCAGTGTAACTGTATTTTTGATCCATGAAAACCCTGGTAACCAGATGAACACCAGAACAGTCATTGCAGACAAATCTGTGCAACTTTCAGCTTTTCTCTATGTGTTTCAACTTTTTTCTATTTCTTTCATATTTCTTTTGCATATTTCTTTCAATTTCTTCTGCATTTATCCTGTGTTTGTTTCTTGCTAATTACAGCCACATAGACTTGATCATTACAAATAATAGACTTGCATATTAATGTATATAGGGGGCCTAGGGGTATGACAGGCCCTGGGAAGACAGATTTGAATAAGACAGTTCCCACCTGAGGGAGCTGCCAGGCTCTCTGCCAGGAGTTGCTGTCACCCTTATTATTAACCTAGAGAACCCTAATGCATCCACATTTAGGTTGGGCTTTCTCACATAGTCACCTTTCTAATGTAGAATAAAGGATACAAGGGTAATAAAAAGCATTTGTTCCACATACCTAAGGGACAGGGGATGGTGCCTGTCCAATCCAGTTCCTATAAACATTGCAGGCTGACCTTTGAACCCTTCAAGCGCTTGAACTCCAGCCCCAGGCAGTGAGTTAGGCAGTGTCTCATTGTAATTGCCAGTGATTGCCACAGACTTCTCTCCTTGTATACACTCTTGCCTAGCAGGATCTTGGAGTTCTGGTTTCATAGGCTTCAACTTTGGTACTGGCATTATGAAAGAACTTTTTAGTAATCCTGCTCCCCATCTTTTGACTCATAAAATGGTGATTTTTGAGGTTTCTTTCTTGTTTTGATTTTGGAATCCCTCACAAACTCCTGGAATAATTCCCTTTTCCCAAAATTAGCCCATGAATTATAAGTTGTCTCCAGACTCCCTTTTAGAAGAAGTAGGTTTGGGAAAAGAAAAAGGAAATTGGGGATGGAGAATTCAGGAATGAAAGAAGGGTATCACTGAGTAGAATTTTCAGGTATAAGTCAAAGATGTAAAGGAGGAAAGTGTTGCATGTATATGAATAAACCACATGTAAATTTGATGAGCAAGTTGTGGAGTTTAAGAATTACTAGCTAAAGATGAAGCTAGAATATTTTAAGAACAATTTGCAGTCATGTTTCTGACCCAGAATCAATGTAAAATTTTTGCTTTATTTTCATTTATACATAGTTGTTAGAAGGAAATGTTGCCTGAGAAACTACATATCATTTGGATTATTTACCTTCCTGTCCCTTTCACATTGTTGCAAACTCAGGAGACCTTCCTTGCCTTTGGTAGACCTGCAGGGAGAAACCCATTGAGGTGACTACAGTTTGAGGAAGAAAGCTTTTTCACTCTGGAGGAAGTGAGAAAGATTAATTAGAAACAGCCCTGCAGGTGAAGAACAAGAAAATCTAGTAGGGGACAGTTATTACAGTACAAGTAAGAAATAATGAAGAAATGCTGAACCAAGTCAGTAACAACATGCTAAGAGATGTAGGCTAGAAACGAGAGTTATTAAGACAGTGGAATTGGCAGAACTCAGAGATAATTAGATATGGAGGGTAAAGGGAAGGAGGAATGGAGAAAGGCATTTCAGTTTTACCAGCCCAGCTAAGGAATATAGAGTAGAATAAAGGAGGAGAAAATAAGTTCAGTTTGGGGCATGCTGACAAGGAAAGATATCTAATATGCAAAGAGAAACATGAGGCTGGAACTCAGGAGTTCCATCAAAGGAACTGGTAGCACTGAACTTGGTAGTTGAAACCTTGAGAGTAGGTAATATTACTTAGAGAAAATGTGTAGAGAGATAAAAGGAGAAAGTGAGGATGGGTGGCTGTAGACAATATATTTAGTAAAAAAGCAGAGGTAGGGAAATTAAAATGGAAGATCCGAGTCTTTGTAAAATCAGATCAGGATTATGCCACAGAAATGGAGAGAAAAGAGAGATTTAAAGAGTAGGGCATAAATTGAAGTTTGGAAAATGCTCAATATGTTCAGTAATTTTAAGGAATTGTGACTTTGAGAAGCTTCAGGAGAGTGACAGAGCAGAAAGGAAGACAATAAGACCAAGAATGCCTAGAAAGTGGAGTAGGTCACTCTTCAGAGTATCTTGAAGGAGAAGGGCATTCTATCTGAGCTAGCAAGCTAGAAGAAGGCAGGTACTAAGAAATTTTTTTTTTTTTTTTAATTTTTGGAGTGGTAGCAGAAGATATATGAATAGAAGGGTGGTAATTGGACAGAACATTAATTGTGAAGGTGGTTTGGACAGTCCCATCCAAGGTGACTTGCTGAAAGGAGGAGAGGGAAAAGCTGAAGAAATCTCCCTGGGACAGTGGAGAGGGGAGCCATTCAGGAAGCTATGTGTCTGAGACCACAGTGGAAGTCCAAAAGAGAAATAGAACAAAACTTCTCAAACTTCAGTAAGCATAAGAATTACCCAAGGATTTCTTTTTAAGTTTATTTACCTATTTTGAGAGAGAGAGAGACAGAAAGAAAGAACTAGTGCAAGTTGGGGAGGAATAGAGAGAGAGAGAGGGAGAGAGAGAATCCCATACAGGTTCAACGCTGTCAGCGCAGAGCTCTATATGGGGCTCAAATTCACAAACCGCGAGATCATGACCTGAGCTGAAATCAAGAGTCAGAAGCTTAACTGACTGAGCCACCCAGGGGTCCCCAAAGGATTTTGTTTAAACACGTATTCTGATACACTACGCCTGGAGTTGCACCTACGATTCTGTATTTCAAACAAGCTCTTAGGTGATGCCTGTGGTACTGGTTCCCTGACGACCCTTTGGGAAATAAGGACGTAATGGAAAGTGCATGAGCAAGGCCCATGGGTTTTGAATGTAATTAACATAAATGCAAAATAAGGACCTAGTTTGGCCAAGGGAGTAAGGGGGTGGGTGGGAAACATGGCAGGGGCACCTGGGTGGCTCAGTTGGTTAAGCGTCCCACTTCGGCTCAGGTCATGATCTCTTGGTTTCTGAGTTCAAGGCCCACATCGGGCTCTGTGCTGATGGCCCAGAGCCAGGAGCCTGCTTCAGGCAGGCCATATTCTGTGTCTCCCCCTCTCTCTGCCCCTCCCATGCTCATGTTCTGTCTCTCTCTGTCTCTCAATAATAAAGAAACGTTAAAAAAATTTAAAAAAAAACATGGCAAAGAAGAACAAGAATGCATTGTCTACAAGTAGTTCATATATTCATTAAGAATGTACTAAATTCTTATTTAAGCTGCATATGCCTCTCCTTTGCAGAGACACTGCAGGAGAGTCACAGAGGCAGAACCTCTGAGAGTTTAAGGACATCTTAATAAGTATAAGAAAACATAAACAAAATGCTAATAATTAGTACATAGATACATAAGTATTTCAGAAATAAACAATGGTCAACACTTGTTAGAGATGGTAAGTAGACAGTTGAAATATTTCTTTGGATTAATTTTTTATTTATTTATTTTTTTGCATGTCATGAAGCGTTTTCAACTGGCCCTTCATTCTGGTGTTGAATGCATTATCATCCACGTTCCTTTCATTCATCTTTAAAAGAAGACATGACAGATGTAAAGTTTCTATCAATTTGAGAATTGTAGAGGGAAAAATGAGGCTGCACCTTGAATTGAAGAGATCTTATCTCTTTAAGCCTCTTTCACAGTGGAGAGCTACATGAAGCGTGAGTCTGAAATCATTTGGTCCAGAGAGAAGAGACATGACTAGGAACAAGTGTCATGAAGAGAGAAACAACGTTAGATGTTCAGAGATTACCTACTGCTCTTTTAGGTATTTACTCCTGTTTGCTGAATCTGGGATCCCCCCTCCCCACTTTTTGCTACTGCTCCAACATCTTAGCCCATGGATAACACATTGCTAGTGCCATTCTTATCTCCATCTGATTGTGGTGTACATACCAAGTGCTCAGAGCTGTTCAAGGACACTGAAGCACAAAAAGAGTGGTAAGAACAAGCTCAGTGTCTTTAGTAACTTGCTAGCTGGTTTAGAAGAAGGGGTTAACATAAGAGTACATTATGAAGTAGCATTGCCCAAAGAGTCTTTTGCAGAATAGTAGTCCATAAAATGGAAGTAGAGACTCAAAGAGAATTTGATGCTGATAAGAGTTTGTAAAATGCCATATATGAAAACTTCTCTTCTACAATAGGAACAGAAGAGCATGCAAATTGTAACGACTCTGAGAATTACTACAGTAAATAAATATGGTTAATTTTGTTTCTAAAATTTCTCAATTTTTTTTCTTAAACCATTGAACTATTTTATATAATAAAAACTACTGCTATTTCAAGGACTTAGTCCTATTCCTCCGAGGACAAATAAGGGAATGTTGTAAAGATTAAACTGTTTGCTATAGTCACTTAAGTGCAATTGCAGTTAGAGAGGCTGGCGATCATTTCGGAAATCTGGGGATGGCATTACTGAGAAGTTGGAACTGACATTGAATGATGTGAGTATTTTGAGCATTGACAAAATAAGATATTCTGGGCTTGGGTGGAAGTTGACAGGGTTAACAGAATAAATAAAAATGTAGAGGAGGAAACAGTTCAGGGTTCAGGTGTGTTTAAGCCACAATGAGAAAATCAATATGCCTGGAAAGGAGGGTTTTGATTGAGTGAAAATCAATTTGGCAAGGCTGATTATAAGGACCCTTGCATTTTGGGTTAGGTTCTATGAAGATTGAACTATGCATTAATTACATCCAGAGGGGAACAAATAGGGAATATGTCTTTAGTATTCTGACCAAACCATTTCTTTCATTTTTTAAAAAAATTCATTCTTGTTTCTGTTTCTAAAAATAACACAAGCACATGGTGAAAATTTTATAGGATAAAAAAAGTAAACAAGATAAAGTTAAAATCACTCAGGAATGCAATGTGACCAGAGATAATGCAGTTGACATTGGGAGTATCCTTTGCCAGTTTTTCCTGTTCACACACTTCTTTTAGAAAAGTCAGCTCACTCCATGTCATAGTGGCGATAAACTAAACTCCTAAGAGGTAAGTAAATTAATATAAATTTGTGTAGCAGGCTAGAGTGGGTGAGGTGTTGAAGATGCAGTCTTTCACACAGACACATTACAAATTAAATACACAGAATGTTCTTTGCCTTCCACAAGGAAATATACTACTTTCTTGCACTACACCCTTGCGCTATGTTTTACTTCAAACATATAGCCACATTTGGCTATGTTTAATGTTACCACACTTGTTGGAAATACAAGTATAAAAATTTTTACTTTGTCAGCTCTAACCTTAGAAAAACAATAGATGAATGGTACCTGACTCTAACCCTCAGTGTGTGGGAGGCTGACAGTCCAGGAAGGTCGCTGACTGGAGAGTCAACCTCCCTCTGAGGGGGCAGCCACCACCCAGCAGCAGCTCTTGCTGTCAAGCAGGAATGGGGCCCAAAGTAGGCAGATCCTCATGGTTTTCCAGAGAAGATAGAAATCTAGTACTTATGTGATAATTTCTGACTTTTAAAAAATAGAAATTAACAATTTTAACAAGAGGATCAGCGTATATTAGTAAAACAAAACACATTCTAGTCTCTATAGCCTGCACCTTGTGCTTATACATACTCACGAAATGAAACAAAACAAATAGCAACACAACTTCCTGGTCCTTTACAGTCAGGAAATGATAGCACCGTGCATCTTTTCTGGCAGAAAATCTTGAAGCCCCAGGGTAATGGGCATTTCTACTTACTAGACTTTCCCATCCTTAGATGTGACCCGGTATAATATTTACATTTGTATTAGCATATTATGAATCTTTCATTGTAAAAAGACTCATTTGGAAAGTCTGTAGCATTTCAAAAATATGCTTACTGAATGTATATTTTGTTGATTTGAATAGGTATTTACCCACTGAAGGAAGATCTATTCCCAAATGCCACTTAGGTTATTTTCAAGAACTCCCTACTGAATATTGATGCAGCTGTGTGTTTTTGCAGAAGTGGGAACAAAGCCGGCTGTGTCGAACCTTGGAATCACAGTAATTAGCACAATGTCTGTAATCAGGGAAAGGTTAGGTTAGGAAAAGAGGACTAGAAATGTCTGTGACACACAAAAAGAAACAAGAGAGAGATCATCTGAACAAGAACAAAAAGAACAATTGAACTTTAAATGTACAAAACAACTGACTTTTCTATATATACCTTACCTTCTCCACTTCAGTCATAAACTTTTCTCTCACTTGAAAACTCTTAGCCAAGTGTATCTGTGTATATCATTAGTATTTCTTAAAAATTTTTTTAACATTAATTCATTTTTGAGAGACAGAGAGAGACAGAGCACGAGCAGGGGAGGGGCAGAGAGCAAGGTAGACACAGAATCTGAAGCAGGCTCCAGGCTCTGAGCTGTCAGCACAGAGCCTGATGTGGGGCTTAAACCCATGAACCACAAGATCATGACCAGAGCGCCAAAGTCAGACGCTTAACTGACTGAACCACCCAGGTGCCCCAATATTACTTTTAAATAAATATGTTTCAACTACTCCAGGTTAACAAAAAGAGAGCTTTCATAGTCAATCAAGATTGCCTAAACACAGAAAACACAAAACAACCTGAAATGAATGAAGTGTTATATACTTTTAATCAATAGCAAAGATGTTGTAAACTACAACAAAATTTTATGAATACAAATATTCAACAAATGAAGTCCTTTCAGCAAAACTTTGTATTAGGTCCACTGTGAAAATAGAGATATAATTCCAGGATGAAACAGGTGAGTTTTACTTAGTCTAATAATATGGCTTTTTAAAAATCTAACTGAAATATTTTTTAAAGTCAAACTAAACATCTGTAATGACCCACTATTTAAAGAAACAACGAAATTAAATAATTTTAAAAATCTTATGTTGACTTCCAATGTTATTGATTTCCAAGTTTGTATTGTATGTGTTTGGTGTTCTTTGAATTGGAAATGTCATTTTTTTTCCACATTGCCAAGAACAGGTCAGGTTTTAAGGCACCTGACAAGATCCAAGTTTCTAGTCTTTATTTTGCCTTTTTCTACTTACAGTTAGTTTAAGAAGCCTTTAACAATATTTATCATTATTTACATTACATGCCCAGGGACAATTTTAATTCATTGAGGGAGGAGAAATATTTGTTTATGGTCCCCAAGACTTTTTTTTATCTTGGTATTTTATTGATATCATTACTTCTACCACTTGAATTTTGAACCCTTAGATTAACACAGTTAGCCATGCACAACTTTATAAATTGCCTAACTAATCTTCATGAATGCTCCTGTTAGTGTTTGGGATTCCTTCCACAGTGACAGTAGAGAGAAGCAGTTGAACTTTTGACAGAAAAACAGTGGAGAGGGCCTTTTTATATTACTGCATGGACTTGGTGGGTTTACCTAAAATGGGGACTAAGGAGGGTGCCTGGGTGGCTCAGTCTGTTAAGCATCCAACTTCAGTTCAGGTCATGATATCAGGGTTCATGGGTTCCAGCCTGTGTCAGGCTCTGCAGTAACAACTCAGAGACTCAATCCTGCTTCAAATTCTCTGCTTCAGATGCTGTGTCCCCCTTTCTCTCTCTGCCCCTTTCCTGCTCTATCTCTCTCTTTTTTCTCTCTCAAAAATAAACAAATAAACATTAAAAAAATTAAAATGGGGAATAAGGAAGGATTATCTCCAAGGTGTCCCTGGCTCTCTCCAGGTAAGTAGATGTAGGATGAGGCCCTAGTAAGTTAAAGAATAGAATCAGAGTACCTCTAGTTATTTTTCTAATACATTGGTTGATAGATTGTTTTAATAAGAACTTATAAACAACAGCTAGATGTTAGGCATTGTTTTAGACACTAGTGGGCAAACAGACATTGCCCTTTTGTCACAACAAACTTAATGTAATAAGATTTACATGATAGAAGGGAATAAAAACATATAATTACATAAGTAATTAATTAGTTATAATTCTAGTTATTATGAAACCGCATATAAAAGGAAACTTGATCTAGTCTTGAGTAGTCAAACAATAATGTCACTTAATAAATGCCCCCAAGGAAGTGCTTCTTAAGATGAGTTCTAAAATAACAACAGGAATTAAGGAAAGATATGAGATGGTTCAGCCCAAGGTAGGTAAAAGGAAGCTGCTTATATGAAAGCTTAGACCAAAATGAGTCTTACATATATAAGAAATTTGAATTAACCAGTGGTTCCAGAGATCAGATAATCAACACATGAATGGCAAAGATGTGCCTGGAGAGGTGTGTAGGGGTCAATCAAAAAAGCTCATTTGGAGCTATAGCAATCTTAACCTCTCTACATATTTGATGGTAGAAAGAGATGGAAATTAGTTTGAAAGAGTAAATAGTTTATGTAAGAGATGGTGTTGTGTTGTAGACTCTGGGTCTAAAGTTCTCTCTTGTTTAGCAAAAAAGCAGGACGCACAACTGAAAGCAAGACATGGCTAATATCCAGGAAAAAACAAGAACCCTGAATAAGGGTCCTCGACCCATTTTTATTAGGATCAGAATGCTTACAAACATGGCAATGGACGTGCACAAAGGGACAGTGAATCTGTGAACTTTAACTTGTGGATATGAGGGAAAGGGGGTCTTGAGGATATTTGGGTTTAGGAGTCTGGGTTAATACAAAACAAAATCCGGGTGCTGGGCAATCAGAAGGAGGGTTGTTTACAGCGGACATGAGGTAGCACCTCTGTTTATCTTAGCTAGCTTTGGGGATGAGACAGGGGAAATAACCTCAGAGTTAACAAGTCAACTTTCTTTTCTTAATCATCTCTGCTCTGGGCTGCTACACCTGTAGTGCAGAGGTCTATAGCCCAATTTACCTGTTTACCTAACTTGGTCCTTTCCTCCTGTGAAAGCAGCTTTTCTGCTATAGTACTAAATTGGGGGTGCTTCCACCCTGAATATATAATCTTGTTTATTTCATATACCTATGTATTGGGCACCTTTGTGCTGTAACTATTTTAGGCCTTTGCCTCTCCCTTTCTATTCCAGGGACTCTGCAGCCCCTCTCTATTTTGGGGGATCTTTGCACCTTCCCATTCCTGGCACCTTTGCACCTGCCTATTCTCAGGGTGCCTTTGCACCCCTATTCTTGAGGTGCCAATCTAGTTTACCCAAACTCAGGTGTGACCATTTTATGGCTTTTATTTCTTTAAGCCTTTTTAACCCATTGGTGTAAGCCTAGGGGATTCCTAAGCTTATCCCACACAGTGTTGGTTAGACTATTGTGATAGCAGTAGACTAGAGAAAAGTAGAAAGACTTCTAAGACATATCTGGGAGACAATGAGCAGAAAGTGGTGGTTGATTGGATGTAGTAGATGAGAAAGAGGAAGGGATAAAGGGTAACATTTAGGTTTGGGGCTTGAGCTACTGGCTGGATGCTGGAGTCATTTATCAAAATTGGAATCTATCCCAGAGAAGGGATGGGTTTAGAGAAGGAAGGCATGCTAAGACAAAAGTTACTGTCTGGCAAAATCATCCCTGAAAAGCCACCCCTGAGGATCCTTGAATTTGGGAATCTAGTCTTATTTCATATTCCAGTATCTCCTCTCTCCTCCAGGCTCTTCCACCCTCCCCTCAGCATGGTTACTCTGAAGGTGTTTGAGTAAATCAATATATATATATATATATAAATATATACATATACATTTATATATATATATATATAAATATATACATATACATTTATATATATATATATATATATATATATATATGTTTATAGAAGAGAACAAAAAGAACATTCTTCCCCCTTCTCTTAAGCTCCTCTAATTGTAGCTATATATTTTCATACCACCGTAAGTTTTTTAACAAGATCAGGGCAGTCCTTATCATTTTCCTTTTCATCATATGTTAAGCTTGCAAAATCTCTTCAGGAAACTGTGTACAAGTGAGTGCTCCAAAGGTGTGAAAAAATATGTGAAATATAGACACACCTTGAAATAGAAATACTAGCAATTATTTTCAGGCAATGCATATTGAAATATGGAGCTTATTGGCACACAAAAGAAAAAACTGGCTGGTAAAATTGCTATTTTGAGTTTCCACCTCTGAGGTAGCAGACAGTGAATTTTTAACCTCTATAATTCTTTTCTTTCTTTCATTTCAATGATAAAAGATCATATTATTTGACTTGATGTACCTTGCAAATAAACCAAATAATTTGCTGTCATCACCAAAATTTATCAAGCAATCACCAAATAATGACTCAGCGCCTACCATGGCAAAGTCAATATACTGAGAAGACTGAGGAGCTACAAGGAAATGTACAAGTTTTTCTCCCAGAACTTTCTGTCTAGCTGGTGGGACAAGATCTGAACATATTTTTAAAAGGATGAGTGATAACAAGGAAGGATAAATAAAAAGATACAGCAAGTAAGAGTTGATTAATTGTACCATGTATGTGTTATGTTAATTCCAAGAAAAGAGAAATTTTTATGCATTGGAAATTTGGTAAAGATTTATGGAAGATGAAGGTTATGAGCTCAATGTTACAATACAAAGATTTTAGCCGGAAAGAGAAGAAATGAAAGGAAAAGTTGATAGGATATTCCAATTATGAGCAGCTCAAGAGTAAATTGTGGTATTGTAGGGGATGTATCAACAAGATTAAAAGCTAGGAAATTTACACTTTAAAACCACCTTAACAATAATTATATATATGTGCAAAGCAGTAACCTTCTCCATTTTCTCACCTTTAAAATGAGAGAGTTGGATTAAGTGTTCTCTACAGAATCTTTGAAACTTAACATTAGTTTATGTTATAAAGAAAGAGCAAGTTCTTACTTGTCCAGCATTAAATGAAGCCAGCAAAAGGTAGAGTGTTTGGAAATAGATTATTGTTTAAATCTGACAGACCAGGATTCAAATCTTGGCAAACCCATTTGTTATCTAGGAAACCCGGGCCAGATACTTAACCATGATGTACCTTGACTCTTCCTAGATCAATTGATAGATGTTACAGGTATAAATAGAGATATTAACATAGATAGTCTTTTCAATAGTGAAAATAATATGTATTACATATGTAATATAATATATGTTACATAACTGGTTATGTAGGAGACACTGAAAAAATTTTGGTCACATCCCTTGGTGTCCATGGATGAAAGCTCTGTTTTGCAGTCATGAGATGTGAGTTCAAATCTCTGCTATGCAATAGACTACGTATGTGAAAGTAAAAGGGGCTTGAACTTGATCTTTGCATGTATTTCAATATCACTCAAACACAAAAGGTCAAAATACATACAAGGCAATATGAATTGTGAGGATGCTAAATAGCTAGAGGATGCTATAGTTACCCTTGTTTCACATTATTTTTTTTCTTTTAACTAGGCCTATATTCCCCTCACATCATTCCCCACTGATACTTTTGATAAGTTACAATTTCTCTTCCGTGTGCTTTGAAATTCTTGGATACTGTTTAGGCTGCACAACATTTCCACTCCACTGTGCTAATTAACATCACAATGAATAATTATCAGCAGCTTCACAATTGTCTCTAGCATACTGTTTTTATTTTATTATATTTATAGATTATGAGGAGAGCAACATAAAACACACCACCAGCTTCCATGCCAAGAATCCTTCATCTAACTAAGAAATGCCATGCAGTACATTTCAGAAATAAATGCCACTCATAAACACGGTATTCTAATGCATATTGAAGTTTCATGTACTAAAGATTGGAGTAGCTATCGGTAGTCAATGAATAATGGATAGGAATGATTAATGACTTTGTGAGATAAGGGATAATTAGATTTGGCATGTGCATCCACCATTTAAGCAAATTGGTATGTGGAATGCATAGTTGAAAGAGATACAGACAAATGACATTAAGCTTCGATGATTCAAATGGGTCTCTTGAGAATGGATGATCCAAATTCTTTTCTAATTTTCCTCCAACAACTCAACACAACCATAAAGGTAACAATGGACCTTATTTTTATGCTAGCAATGGTTGCCTCAGCAACGGAGTGACAGACTCTGGAAGCCCAGGCAAGCCTCTTCACACCTTTCTGCCTTCAGGTCATTCACCCTTCTTTTCCCAGATCTCTGTCATTTATTCAAATAATGCTCTCTGGTCCCACTACCTCTCCACACAGTGATGTTGGGGAACAACAAAAGCTCTTGTCAAAACTGTGAAGAAGGAACAGTTTTCTAGACCATCTTCTGCCAATCCCCCATCCCACCTCCTCAATGCACACCCACAACGTACGTGTACCTGTAACTGCGTGCTGCCCTATGCTGCTCACCTCTTTTCAAAGTGGTAAATTACTAAGGACTGCCCTTTGCAAGTAGTGGGATGTTTTGGATCCTCTTTATTCTTAACAAACCATTTCTGTCCCACTTCCCTTGTTTGAGCATTCTAGTTAAATCAAGGAATTAATCTATGCCAATGGGTTAACACTACACTTATAAATCTCAAATTAGAAACACGTTGATATCCCCTAATCAAGAGAAAGGCATGCCAAAAGTAATTTGTTACTAACATGAGATAAAATGCAAAAATTATATGAAGGAAATTTTATTATTTAAACTAGATTTCTTCAGTGTTATCAGTATAAAAAATACTCACTTGTATTGAAATGTGCTTTTATTTTCTCCTAGGAGAAATTAAATAAGTGGAGTTACAATGAAAATGCATTAATCCGAGTGGGCTTGGGGTGAAGATGGGGTGTCGTGGTTGGTTGCACACAAAGAAGATCGATTGTAAGTAAAAGTCTGAGAAAAAATTTTGGTGGAAGCTAACCGATAAACGGGTTTTATTCTTTTTAAAATTTTTTTTAAACATTTATTTATTTTTGAGAGAGAGAGAGAGAGAGAGAGAGAGAATGGGGAGGGGCAGAGAGAGGGAGACACAGGATCTGAAGCAGGCTCCAGGCTCTGAGCTGTCAGCACAGACCCCAACGCTGGGCTGGAACTCAGGAACTGTGAGATCATAACCTGAGCTGAATTTGGTCCCTTAACCAACTGAGCCACCTAGGCATCCCTATCAATATGATTTATTCTTAATAGTTATAATTTTAAATGGAATCATGTAGACCTAGGAAAACAAATGAATGGGTACTATCAGGAATTAGGGTAAGGTATTCCTCACATTAAATTCCTGATTATCATACCTTCTTTTGTCTGTGTTTTTAGAAGGGCAATACACAAAAGGAATAATAGTGAGTAGGAAACAAAACACATTATTATGTGCTCTACAAAAGCCTGATACCCTAATACACAGCTCTGGTAAAGTCCAATTTTTAGTAGCCTATATGGGAATTTATGTTGCCCCCAAATCTTTACCTCAAGAACTTATCACCCTCAGACTGGTCACATAAGTTAAAAAAGTAAAGATGAGAAGAAGCTTATGATGGCCAGTTCTGGAAACCTGGCCCCAGATGAGATTTTCCACCTACATATAAACATCAAGGAAGATAGAAAAGAGATGGAAAAGAAATAGAGATAGAGAAGGTGGATGTGTATGATTTAATGCACACTCAACATTAGGGAGCATGACTTCATTATTGTTTGAATGCTGACTAATCAGATTGGAAATGTCTTCCTTGGGCCAGGGTGTAGAATTGGGGATGAGAAGTAAAGCTAGGATGGTTGGTGGTAGAAAAGAACAAAAAACATGACCAAAAATATACCTTATGAAAATATTTAAAATAATGAGAAGTTGAGGCTAACAGAGGAGACATTTGGGGACAGAAGAACCATTCAGGACATTTAGATTAAACAAACACACAGACTCATAGTATATATGTGCATATAAATATAAATATGTATTTGAAAAAGGTGTATGTATTCATATATATGCAAATGTATAAATCATCTATAACATAACATGTAAAACATATAAAACAAACATGAAATATAGCATATATAAAATATATAACTATACAAACTATTATATATTTAACATATAGATCTATAAGTAACTATTATATATAAATATATCACACATAAAATATATATACCTATATACACACATATATATACATATATATAATATGTATATATAAAACCTAGCCCACAGTTATACACACATATATGCATACTCCATGCATATTTAATAGTCACTTAGCGAAAAATATTTATATCTATCTGCAGAGTAAACCTATGAAAATAACCTATACTAATCAAACGAGTTGTTTTTATTCATGAAACGCTGAATCATCAATCACCAAACATGAAAAAAATATTAAAGAAAATACTACAGTGGGGAAACATATAGCTGACTAGGCAGAAATAGAAATGATACACAGAAGAAAACATCTACAAGATATATTTAGTGTATTCAGAGGAAAACAAGCATTTACGGTATTTATAAAAGAGACTGCTGTCAAAGAAAAAAAGTATTAAAAGAAGTACCTAGACAATTTTTAAAGTCAGCATATAGAAGGAAAAGTAAAATGAGCAAAACTAAGGATGTAGTTGTTGATCTGAAAGAGAAAAATTGACAAAATGCCCCAGAAGACAAAAAGAGCAAAGACAAAGGGAAGCATAATAAAAGGAGAGATTTTTCCCATGGAGGAAAGACCCAGGACTCTAGATCTTACTGAATCATCGAATAGGAATCCTAGTTGAAAAGAATGGAGATGAGTGTTAAGAAACAATGGAACAAATAATAAAATAAAGATGGTCTTAGGTAAAGAAAGATACATCTTCATATTATAATATGAAGATAATGTTCATATTCTATTGCTGACTAGAATGAAAAAAGGCCCATACCTGATGAGTTACATAACTTCATAGGGTAAAGAGAAATTCCATGACCTTCCATGGGGAGAAAAGGAGGTACAACGTACCATGAGAATCTGCTGGCAGATCAATTTCTGATAAGAACACTACTGCTGAAAAGACAATAAAGATACAACTTGAGGAAAATGGAGTCAACTCAGACAAATTCTCAGTGAAGCATAAAGAAAAAAACAAATCCAGTATTTGAAATGTTCAAGGACCTCATATAAAAATGATTCCTTAGAGATTGTTTTGGATCCTATTGGGGGCTGCTGGATTCGTTCCCTGGCTAAGACCCTTTTCAGGTCTGAGCATGCATTTCCCCACCTGCTGGACTGCTGACAGTTTGCAGCTGGTCTCCTCCCCACCCACCTCCCAATCTTGTCCCAACCTCATGCCTCCTTGTAACACACACCCAATGCCTATATCCTCGTCCTGATTTTGGATAATTCTGAAGGAGCATTTCTGGTCAAGAAATCCTCATGAGATCATGTGAGGCCTTTGTTAGGATTACTTCACAGACAAGCTTTTCTTTTTTTTTTCAATCCATCCTCCTTCCCCTCATCCCACACCATGTTGATCCTTAGAAGCAGGGCCCAAGCAATTCAATTTCCTGAACACAGATCTCTGTCTCAGAGTCTGCTACCTGGGGAAACTTAAATGCAATAGGAATGTGCACAGCGATTTTTTTTTAAGTAGACAAGAAAGAAAATGACAAGATAATTATGAATTAATGGTCCATGAAATTATATATATATGTAAGCTCAAATGAATAGAAAGGAAAAGTCACTAGATGCAAATGCTTGGGATATTCTTGAGCATTAAAATTTCAGTATCGTAAGATTACATTTCTTTCTTTACAGTTTTAGTTTCAGTATTTGGATTACATAGTTACATAATTTAAAATATTTACATAATTCAAAAGCTGTAAATGTTTTTATTGTGCTTATATATTTGTAATCAACCCATGGTAAAACTGGAACACAACTAGTTACATTGCAAATGTGAAATTGATAAACATAGAAATTTTAAAATAATAATAGAAGCAATAAACTTTAGGGGAGAAAGGAAAAAAAGACACAAGGTTGGATAAGTCACTGTATGATTAATCTTTCAAAGACTGGAATCAAATAATACTGTCAAAAATTAGTAAATCATGAAAAATATCAAAATATTTATTTTAAGTATATAAAGGACAGAACTCAAATAAAATTCAGAAACTATTAAGAGAAATTAACTATCCTGAGTAGAAATGGATATGAATGTGGAAGGAATTTTGCACTCTTAATTGGAGACTCATCTATAAAGATTTTTTCTTTAACGTAAAATAGACCTTAGGGCACCTGGGTGGCTCAGCCAGTTAAGTGTCAGACTTCAACTCATGTAATGATCTCGTGGTTCATTAGAACCCCTCGTCGGGCTCCGTGCTGACAGCTTAGAGTCTGGAGCCTGCTTCGGATTCTGTGTTTCCCTCTCTTTATGTCCCTTCCCCTCTCTCTCTCTCTCTCTCTCTCCTCTCTCTCAAAAATAAATGATAAATGATAAAAATAGAAGTTAAAAAAATTAAAGAGCACCCATATCAACAAAAGACTAGGTAAATAAATTATAGTGAAATAAATTTTAATAGCCACTTAGGTTCCTCAATTTAGATAATGCTCATACCTTCAGAAAGTGCTTTCACATGTTGTTGAAGCAAAAATCATTTATTGATCACTTCTTCTGGGCAAGCCATTGCTTTCCCTATTAAGTCATTTATTTTCATCTCTGAGACAGATAAGGGAAAATGTCTTTCGACCTTCTGACAGTTAAGAAAACTAAAACAGAGTAAGTTGCTTTGCCTAAGGTCATCAAACTAATCCTGATGGTACTAAAGCTTTGTTCCTTGTCCTCCCAAAGCCAGATTCTTATGGCTAACCTCTCTTCCCAATTAATGAGAAATGAATGATAACTAAGAGTTAATCCAGAAGAGCCAATGTGAGAAATGGATCGAAGTAAATAGAAGGAGAATTGGTAAATGCATAAGCAATTCATTTTTTCTACCTGACTTTATTTGTCAGGCACTGTGGTAGGTGTCAGGTTTTATTTCCTCACAACAATCCCTATGAAATGAATAGTATTGTCCCAGTTAATATATAAGGAAATCGAGGCTCAAACTAGCTACTTATGACCATTTACACAGCCAAAAATGGCAGCAAACTATCCAGTTCTCTAACTTGTATTTTTCCCCCTAAGCAGAGTTTCTCAACTTTGGCGTTATTGGCCATTTGGGCTGGCTAATTATTTCATGGGGGATGTTAAACAGCCAGTAGCACCCTCACCTCCATTTGCAACAACCAAAAATATTTCCAGATGCCCCAAAGGACAGAGTGAAGGATCACTGTCAACTGAGAACCACTGCTCTATCGGTATGGATTACCTTCTTGAGCTTTATCATATTGGAAAATCTCCTCCTGCCCTCCCCTCGCCCCCGCAATGGGATTCTAATCCCTTGAACTTGGATTCTCTTTATTATTCTCTTTGTACCTTACTGTAAAATTCTTATTTATGATGGTGAATTTTATCTGGGCCTTGTGAGTCTAGAGAGCAGCAATGATTAGGCAATCCCTCCATCCCTACTGCAAGGAACCACCCTTCCCCATTTGACTTATATAAGATAACAGATGTTCCACTTGTTCACCTCTGACAAGGCCAGACACAGACCTTCCAAATTCCCATTCTTTGCCTCATAAATGATTGGATGTACTATTTTCTCCCCACTGATAAATGCTTATAGCCAAATTGGTTACCTTTCTTTCCTCCCAGTCTTCTGGACTTTGATCTACCCTTAGCCTGAGCCTACATATAACCCCTCTTCATAGTCCCCATCCTGAGAACAGACAAACTTCTGCATAAAACATTCTACTGTCAGACCACCTCACCCTTGCTCATCCTCTTCCTCAAAGCTCAACCCTTTTGTAGCTTTGTTTACTCCTCTTTCTGAAGAAAAGGGCTTTTTCTGGCTAACATTTGAGAAGCTGGCAGATCTCACGATTAGAAGTTCTTCCTAATAACCCCCTCCTGCTGCTACAATAATTCATCCCCTCCCCCCACTCCACTGCAGTATTTTTTTTCAAATAAAATTTCTCTTTCCCTAGATCCAGATTGTTTCTTTTTTATCTGACATTATGATAACATATACAAACGAACAAAAACAAATGCCAATGACTTAATGTATCTGCCATTTAGGACAGAATCAAAATTCTGCATTTAACCTAAATTTTTTTTAATTAAAAAAAAAACAGAAGTATGTGGAATGTACACTGTAAATAGATAACTGAGGAAAAAAAAATAAGGTATTTCATTCAATGACTTCAAAGTTTGCTCATCTTCACAGCCTTCTAAGTGGGCTTGTTTGGAACCCTCAGGCTGGAAGCAAGAGACAATAGCAGCTCAAGAGCTAACATCTGTACATTTGTCAGCATAGGACACAATTGACATGTCAGCTGAGTACTAAAATGGTCAGGGCAAAGCTAGCTGGAGTGAATGACTCTAAATGAGAAAACAGTGTGATGAGATTCATTGCCTGAGGCACAGAACCTTTGCTTAAGCTGTCTCCCAAAGGTCTGGGTTGAGGGGAAGCCAACTTGTTTCCAAGAGCAGTCTCAGTGACTAAGAAATGGCTCACCATTGACAAGGTTAGTTCAAGGGAGCAAAGGTGGAACAGAAATAAAGCCAAAACTTGATCTGCCATAGAGATGTTACCTTTTGTAGCCATGTCAGAACTATCCCCTGAGTGTGTTTCTTCTGTCCTGAAACCAGTTTAATTTATTCTGTAATTTAGCAGGAAACAGAGCCCATGTGGGGGTGTGGAGGACGGGGAGGGGAGAGAAATGGTCGAGTGAAACCAGTTCCACCAGTAGCTGAATTTTATGTACAATAATTTTTTAGCCATTTTTTGTTTGCCTGTTCTGCTAATTATTGCCTTCAAAAATTATTGTTTCTCTACCCAAATTTTGGACTTGGTTCCTTCCAGCTCTTTTTGTTCTATTGCCTAGGACTGATAGCCTAGATTAGAATTTTCTGTTGCTATTTTAACATAAAACACCATTAATGACATGAATTCAGGTTTTTGTTCCACATAGCTACAGATACCCAAATGGATGAAAAGTTGCCACTCCTGATAGAGAAGAGGGATTGTTGCAGTTCCCTGAATCAACCTGTCAACGAATCTGTTAAATCTCTCCTTTCCATTCATTTCTCAATCTTACACCCACCCTCTCTTCCACTGATGTGTGGTCACTAACATTGTCATTGGGATTTTTGGACCAATGGTGGTCATAATCTCAGGAGTATTCAGAAGTCTAAAGGCAAATAAATGAATGAAAAAAAAAAGCTAACAAATATGAAATGATAAGAAATGATAGGTCCCATAATTTAACAATGTTGAAAATATTAAAATTAGATTAAAGAGGGGCACCTGGGTGCCTCAGTCAGTTAAGCATCTGACTCTTGATTTTGGCTCAGGTCATGATCTCACCAATTGAGATGGAGCTCCCCTTGGGGCTCTGCTCTGCACAGATATAGAGGAACCTGCTTGGGATTCTCTCTCTGCCCCTCCCCTACATGAGTGTGCATGCATGTGTGCCCAATCTTTCTTTCTCAAGAATAAATAAACATTAAAAAATTCAATTAAAGAAATTTTTGTAGACTTCTGTTATAGCAAATTTCTCATTTCTACACAAGATCTATTATTAGGCTTAAATCTCTGTTGGTAGATCACAGAGATGTATTTTGAATTTTTTTTTAACATTTTTATTTATTTTTGAGAGACAAAGAGAGGCAGAGTGTGAGCAGAGGAGGGCCCAGAGAGGGAGACACAGATCTGAAGTAGGCTCCAGGCTCTGAACTGTCAGCACAGAACCTGATGTGGGGCTTGAACCCACAAACTGTGAGATCACAACCTGAGCCGAAGTCAGACCTGCAACCGACTAAGCCACCCAGGTGCCCCAACACAGAGATGTATTTTGTATGGCTTGTACATTGCTCAATAATTTGAATGAGATCCCCACATTTAATGGAAACTTGATGTAAAAGAACTATTTCTGACGTCTCTCCCTATACTAATTTTGGGTAATATCTAGTCTACATTTCAGCAGGAAAACAATTGCTTGACCTTTGTAGATGCTCTCTCTTTTTGAGAGAGTGTAGGCTTTCATGTTCACGATAGTCTATTGAATTATACCTGCCTGTTCAATCCATTTATATTACCTTCCAAGCCTCTACTGGCATCTAAGTTTGAAAACTCTAGTCCATAAGTGCTACGAGCCTTTGATCCTACTCCAGATTAACACATCCACAATCTCTTTCCCCTGCCCATTTCATCTACATCACTTATGATACACACACATTGGTAATGAGCAGATTTTTTCCTCAGGAATAAATATTTAGAGAGGGTTTATCTATAACCCTGGGAAATAGCCTGGTCAAAGAGAAAACCAGGACCAGGAAAAATAATGGGTGACTCAATGTTATCCTTCATGATCAGATTCACAATAACAATTATGACAAGATTAAGTTTGTATAAAGTAATCTCAAAAGCTTATGTTGTGCACACTCAATAATTTGCAATAAAATAAATGTTCAGCTTCTTTTCTTCTCCAAATAAAGATGAAAATATATTAATATATTCTTTTTAAAAAGAGAATGTCTTGTTTTAAATTTTGCGTGTTCAGGTTTTCTTAAAAAGAATGACTAGAAATGTTCTATAAATCTTTTGAAATTATAATAAGTAAGACAGTAATGGCACAAATCATAAGTACTGTAAAATTGCCTTAGGCATTATATTTTCTGGAAATTAGCATTTTAGAGTACATTTTGAATTTCTGATCAAGTGGTAATGCATAAGAGCATTTTGACTTTAGTTAAAAAGATGCTGCATTATATATATATATATATATAGTGCATATATATATATATATATAGTGCATATATATATATATATATATATACACACACACACACACATATATATAATCATTACACAAAAGTTTCTGTCTATCTATCTATTGTTTGAATCATTGTTAAAACAGTATCTATCCAAATTTATGGGCCTGGTTTTTAAAATATAGGCTTAAATTTCTAGCTACCTGACATATAGTCAATCTTATTAATAGTCCTTAAAAAATGAAATAAAATAAATATAAAGCTGTAACCAATACAAAAACCTTTTTATTTCTCCTTCTTTATTGTATTTTCCACTTGCTTCCTTTTTTCCTCTTTTTCTTCTAAGTCATTTATTTTTAAACCTAGAGTTTCAATATTTTAAGTAAATTCAGCTTTGTAAGCAATTAGACTAAGCAATAGATTGTCAAATAGGTGGTTTCTATTCCCTTCAGGTTATAATACCCAAACAAAGTAATATAAAATTCTTCAAGACAAAAAGCTTTTGTATGTCTGTTACCTCACAAAATTCTGTGTTTGGAGTTATAATCTTTGTTAATTAGAGATTACTGGAATTTAGAAGTTTGTTGAGACAGAATGCATCTTCCAATGCAGTTCTATTTTAGGAAACTTTTTTCATTCCTTTCTAATTTGTGCACAGAGTTATCTCTTGGGACTAGAGTCCTTGCTTTGGATGCCAAAAAAGCCATCTTGTAGGAAATCAGTCATTGTAAGACATCGGCACAGAATAGAAAAATATTCCCATACTACTTCCCTTCACTACAAGATGCTGTCTGTGGAAATTATCAGTAATTCTAAGCATTTATGCAATCACTGTTCAAAGTGACATTATCAGAGACATGGCATTGATAGGAAGAATCATAAAACAGTAAGAAAGATGAAGTAATTTGCAGAAGTACAGTAGGCCATCACAATGATGTCAAAATAGCTTTTGGTGATGGAAATCATATGTATGTCCATGTCTTTAGAACTAGGAGACAAAGTTTAATAAATGGGGTTATGTCAGGAGTTAATCTGACCTATGCTTTAAAGTGTCTAAAAATAAATATGAAAACCTTTGTGTTGCCATTGGTATGCAATATCTCTTCCAAATATGTTCACTTATGTATTTGGACTCTTTGTATATTTTTCCATGTAATCACTAAAAATGTGTGTAATGATCCCACCACCACCACCACCAATATCACCACCAACAACAGAAGTGAATGATTCATCAGATTTGTGTGCTTAACTTTAGTACATATTTTATTAGAAAATATAAGTATTTTGTTTAGCAAGAATTGATATTAACAATAGTCTTTGAAACTTAATGATCTATAACTGTGCTAACCCATTTTAATGTGTTAAATCATATAGATTTTTAGAATCAGAGTGTGGCCATCTAAGAGAAGAATTAAAAGGAAGGACAATCAATAGTGAGGAAGAGCCAGACCCAAATAGATGTGAAGGATAACATATAAAATCAGTTCTAAGTCATCTTAGCCAAACCAGACTCTTTCCTTGTAAACCATGGGAAATGCAATCAATTCAGTCACTCATTTTATGAAATAGGTCTTTTTCTAACAAAAGATTGAGTAAATATATTACTTAGTTGATCAGGCATTTTTGGTGTTATGTAAAAATGTTTCAGGGCAGTGGTCTCTCACTAAATTATTGGCAAAGAAAAAGAAAAGACTATATCTTACTTACACTGATGAGACTTCACTTAGTGTGAAGAACCAAAAAGGTCACATATATTGTTACTAAGGATATAGTAGATTGCTACTGTTTTGTATGTATATATAAGATCCTCCAAGGTCCTATACTATGGTCATGTAAGACACTGACAAGACATATATTTGGTTCCCAGTATACAATCTCGGCTGTGAAACAGAGCAAAGAAAACTACTTATTTATTCATATGTTTAACAGTTATATATTGAGTGTGTGCTATGAGTCAAGCACAGCTCTATGTACAGAAGATTAAGTGATGAAAGATAGGCATTAAACTCATCAAACTTATGTATTAGTAAGAAAGGGCAGGTAATAAGCAAACAGAAACAAGAAACAAAACATGATTATTTCTGATAGTGAGAAGCAGAATTGACAAGCCTAAAATGGAGATCAGTACAAGGAAACGGGGTGTTGTTATAACAACTAAATATACTGCAGTGGCTGAGTGTTTGGGTAGCAGGCAGGGAAGGAACTAATGATATGAGAAAGCAGTCCAGATGGGAACCAATGTATGTAGTATGTTGCTATAAACCATTTGGTAAAATCATGGCCCATGGTAACTTAGGAATTAGACTGGCACCTACTGAGCCTGTACCTCTAGAGAAAATAGTTGGAAAGGTAAGGGTGATTGTGTGTATTGAGATAGTAATATAATATGGTAATTGAGATAGTAATAAAAATATACTATAAAATATATATGTAATATAAAATATATAATATAATATAATATAAACATATAATATAAAATATAGTATAAAATATAGTAATTTAGATAGTAATATAATTGTGTGTATTGAGATGGTAATATAATAAAAAAGTTTATCTGGGAAAAAATTGGTTAAATCGCCAAAAGAACTAAAAAGGAATTAAAGAGACCAGATTTGAGAGTGCTAAATGGTTACCAAAGCTTACTGCTTAGACCAAGAACAGCAACAGATAAAAGAGAATATTTTGAATGATAAAGGGTATTCCTATGTAGTCTAGAAACAAGGATCAGATTACAGCTCTGGCCATCTGGAAACCATGCCAGAAAGCCCCAACATCTCCATGAACTAAAATATAAACTGTGAAGGCAAACAATTAAACAAATCAATCTGTCTTGAAAAACATATCTAGAAAAAACTTTGGATATGATTACAAGTACACAGAACATGACTGGAATAAAATAGATCATACCTACTAAGTTTTTGAAGAATTGTATTACAAAATTTCCATAAACTTAGCTTTTTAAAAAGTCTTTGGCATTTGGAGCTGACAACAATTCTTGGACTCATAACCTTCCAGGAGCAGGAAGCATGTGGGAGATATTCTCCTACATGCATTTTTAGCAAACATTGTAGATAGGGGCAATCAAGGACCACAGAGAACAACGGATAAAAGGAATTTATGAAAGAGAACAGAATCAGGATCTGATCAAGAATTTCATTACCCCCAATTTAGGAAGACTTCATAATTCATACAAAGGTTCATAAATGCTGTGGACCAAGAATTGCTTTGTGTTTCTTCCTTTACTGAATGAGATAATCACCAGTTATTATCTGCCAGTTCCATCAGTGCACATTAGGTCAGGATACAAGTAATTTTTACTTTGGTTGACAGTTTGCTACATCATGAAGAGCCACACCCAATATGAAAAAACATGTTGCACCTCACCTGAAAATTCGGAAATTTGAGCTGGAGATAGTAAGTAGCTGGTAGAACTTTGGGTTGTTTCTCTTTAGAAGGTGTTTAATATGTAGCAGAATGAGGGGTGCCTGGGTGGCTCAGTAGGTTAAGTGTCTGACTTCGGCTCAGGTCATGATCTCACGGTCCATGAGTTCGAGCCCCGTGTCGGGCTCTGTGCTGACAGCTCAGAGCCTGGAGCCTGTTTCAGATTCTGTGTCTCCCTCTCTCTCTGCCCCTCCCCTGTTCATGCTCTGTCTCTGTTTCAAAAATAAATAAACACTAAAAAAAATAATATGGAGCAAAGGGATATTTGAGGCACATGAGACTGTACTGTGACATCTCAGCTGATCATTATGCCTCTTTCTGGAAAACATAATTTCTCATTATTGATTGCAGTTAAGAGTCACCATATAGTCTGGAGAATGTAGGCAAAGTGATGTATGCTGGTCCTAGGCCTGATTTATTCAAAACTTCCCCTGCATAATTTTCTATGTTCTAGCCCCTTTCCAAATGGTGGAAATGAAGTGATCCCCAGGATAATTTTGTAGCCAAAGTTTGGAGATTGGTGGACCCAAAATTTGAAGGAAGCCATGGTTCTGTTATCATTGTTTGCAGGAGAATCACCCAGGTGGAAACACCCTGATTTAACTGTTACATGAAAGAGATGTAATTTGTATGATATCATTGATATTTTGGAGTTTATGTGTGTGTGTGTGGCTGCATGTGTGGCTGCATTAACTAATGCAAATGGCTTTAAATAAGAAAAATCTTCTTAATGGAATAAGAACCGCAGTGAAGTTTTGCAGCTCAAGGATATTGTCAATAATCTGGAAGACTATCATTCTTCCACCATTTTCAGTGCATTGCCTCCTTTGTGCTTGTGTTTATTGTTACATGGCCACAAAGTAGTTGCCATAACCTCAGACACTATGATTATATAGAGGGGAAGATGTGGAAAGGGTAAGGTGTGGAGGGAAGGTGACTGGGGCTACAAGAAGACCTTTGTCCATATTACTTTATCTTTCAGTCAATGAAAGAAATCTTTACCAGAATTCCCCTATGTTGTGGACTGAATACTTGTATCCCTCCAAAGAAATCACATGTTGAAACCCTATCCTCTGAGGTGATGGTATTTAGAGTTGCAGCCTCTGGGGCAGTGATTAGGTTTAGAGGAGGTCATGAGAATATGGCCCTCTTGATGGGATTAGTGTCCTTCCAAAAGAGGAAGATCCTTCAGAGCTCTTTTTCTCTGCCGTGTTAGAACATGTAGAGAAAACAGCCATCTGCAAGCCAGGAAGAGAAATTTCACCAGGAACCAAATCTGCTGGCATCTTAATCTTGGACTTCCCAGGCTCCAGAACTGTGAGAAATAAATGTCTATTTAAGTCACTCCATCTATGGTACTTTGTTATAGTAGCCTGAGCAAACTAACACACTTCACTCTATATTTACTGTCTTGATCCAGCACTATGGTGACATCTCCATTCCTCCTATTCATAATCAGTCGGAGGAAATGTGGACGCTGTAGGTACTTTGCAGAATTGGTTCAGGTACCCAGATATTTTGATTAGCCCACCATATCAATGATATCATGTTAATCACTCAAGAATAACAAGATGTTATAAATGTGTTGGGGGCCTCGAAAAGATACATGTGCTCCAGAAAATAGAAAATAAAAACCTATTAAGATTTAGGAGCCAGCCACATCAGTGATATTTTTAGGAATCCAATGGTCTGGGGCACACTGAAACAATATAACAAAATTAAAAGACAAAGCTATCACACCACTTTGGATTTGAGAGACAGCATCTATCACACTTGGGGATATTTCTTTGATCAGTTAACTGGGTAACAGCAAAGGCTGCCAGTTTTCACCAGAAATGAGAACATAAAATAATAGTTCTGTAGCAGATCCAGAATGCAGGTGCTTATACTACTTGGAGCATATGACCCACCAGATTCTTTACTGTTACATATATCAGTGATGGGAAATGATGCGGTGTGGTGTTTACTGTAGCTCTAATAAAAGAACCACAATATGACCCCAAGGGTTCTGGTATAAGATTTTACTACCTGCAGTGGAGAATTGCACTCTATTCAAAAAACATTTCCCAGAAGATATGGGTCAGCTGACCATGAGATATCCAACTGATCATTCAGCCAGAGCTTTCCATCATTAACTGATTTCCAAGAGGCCCAAAAAGTACTAAGATGGGAAGAGCCCAAAGTAAATTAATCATAAGATGGAAAGGTACATTTGGACAGAGCAAGAGCAGGGACATAAGGCACAGGTAAGATGCAGAAGAGAGTAGCTTAGACCTCATGTCATCCATCACTATTATACCCTTATTTCTCCCTGAGCTCATACATGTGGCTCACAAAGACACACAGAGGACCATTACGACTAGCTAACAGATGAGAAAATGACTGAGTTCTGCTATAGGTGGTTGGCTGATTATGAGAGTGCAAACTAAAAAATGACCCTGAATAACAGTTATATTGAGTAAATCTTCCCAGACTTTCCCAAACAGAGCTTCAGGTGGTGCATCTGGTTTTCTACCTGGTGTGTTAAGAGAAAAGGTGTCAAGGTAAGAATATATATGGAATCATAGGCTAGGGTGAATGGCCTAATTGGTCAGGGGTCTGGAAGGAGGGACATTTAATGATGGAGATAAAGGCAGTATATGACAAATAGGTATGTGGATGGATCTATGGGGGTAGTCACAAAGCGTGAACACATTTTTGTCATAGGTGAACACTCAGCAGAGAGTATCCAATATAGAAGAGGCATTTATAAACCAAGTTGAAGTGAGCCAGTTCATGTGAGCTAGGTTTTCTCATCTGCCATCTCAGTGTTAGTGCAATGTGCAAATAAATAGAGCCGCCATGGTAACAGGGAGGGAATCTATGCATAAATCCAATAGTATGGGTTCACACTCACCCAGTTTAATTGAGTTACTGCCACTTTTAAATGCCTAACCTGCTAACAACAGAAACTAGTGGTGTACCTCTAATATGGCACCACCCTTTGAAGTGACCAAAGAGCTACTTGGTAGTGCATTGATTGCATTAGATCCCTTTTACCCAGGAAGGAGCAGAAATTCATCTTGAATAGAACTGCCCATATACCAAAGAGTGGATTTGCCTTTTCTGCCCACAAGGCCTTATCAGCTCCATTATACGATGGACTAAAGAGTGTTTGATATTATCAACGTGGATTTCAAATAGCATCATATTGAACTAAGTAATCCACACTTTAACAAAGGAGATAACTGTGGGATTCACAGACTCCATCACATACCACAGCACTCCGAATTTTCTAGCCTTATAGAGCAACAGGAGACTTATAAAGGCAAAGTTGAGACTCCAGCTTGGGTATGACAGACTGAGAGGATGGGGCTCCATCCTCCAGTGGATAAAATATGCACTGTGCATCAATGACCATTATGTATAACTGTGTCCTCAACAGATATAATATACGATATCGGAACCATGGGATGGCTTCACTTACCATTACTCCCAGGGACCCACTTAGGGAATTTGTGCTTCCACAAATTTTGATTCCATAATTTTAAAGACCCAGAATGCAAAGAGTCACAAAATCCTCATTAAACTTTAAGCTATAGCTGATACCAAGTCACTTTGCACTTTTTATACTGATACACCAGCAGATAAATAAAGAAATTATCCTGGGAGGACAGTTTACCTTGATCATCAGGAGAATATAAGGCTACTGTGGCATGTTGGGGGCAGGGAAAAATTTGCATGGTCTCCACATGATGTATCTGATGATTTACCAGGCATCTCTTTGTATTCTCTTGCCAATTTTTTATGGCAACTGGATAGTGCAACAGACAAAGCCTGAGAAGCATATAGTAAATAAGCCCAAACTCCTCTGGCATAATGTTCATCAACACCCAGTCTGTAAGACACCTAGATTAGCAGTGACATTAACTAAAAGGGAGGGGAACAATGAGCCTAATCTATGGCTTTGGACTAGCTGTAGGATATGCACTATAGCTCATTCCATTTATCATTTGGGTGTTTCCCCAGGAATTTTGAGGAGCTGGTCCCAGAATGTCATGTATGAAGCACAAGGATCTGAGTAATGCAGGAAGTGGAACGTAGTGGGTGCTCTTATACACCATCATTTCTCTCCACAGCACTGAAACTCTTATTCCCCTAGCTTCTGGGAGTATTTTTGGCGGACAGCTCTCAGCCAGGACCTTCCTCTGGGACTTACCCTCAGCCAATGAGAGCTGATATACTCACAGTTATGCCCCCACCCCCTTTTCAATGCTTGACTGATGAGGAGGTATAAATGTTTGTCTCCTTTGCAGCAAGTTGGGATAATTCTTTATCAACAACCCAGCACCAGAGTTAGTGGGAAAGATGGATCTGCTGAGGTCTTAATTCTGACTGCATGCCTCTGCCCAGTTGGATTTCCTTCACTCCTCCATGGGTGTTAAATCCAAGGACATTGACTAGTAAACTTCCTGCATGCACATCTCTGTCCCATAGTCTAATTTCTGGAGAGTCCTACCTAAAACAGTGGTGAAAAGTGGTCTCTCCACAAATGTGGTGTTTGAACTGAGACCTGAGTGATGAGAAGAATTCAGCCATAAGAACTATCTAAAAAAAATCCAAAACCCCAAATCCCAAAACCAAAACCAAACGAAGCAAAACATTTCTAGGTAGCAGAATAAACCTTATTTTTTTATATAGAATCATTGTCCCACTCAGGGTAACCTAATCATACCTCTATTTCCTAACTAAGGAAAGTCAAATATGATTTCCAAGTTTTGGAGCCTTATTACACCTTAAAAGTTATACCCTTCTGAATTTTGAGCAAGAATTGTATATTTCATTAATGCTATACCTTAATCAATTATAGGCAGAAAGCAAGGTGGTACTTTTATTATTTAGAGATTTCAGGTCATGTGTATTGAGGGATTAATGCATTACATGTTCATGATATAGTTTGTTAACTAGACAATAGTGGTCATTATCTAAAGAAATTCTTCATTAGTGAGATTTCAGTGATCTAAGAGTACTTAAATGAGAATCAATATTTCTAATCTCTTGCAAAGCATTCTAGCAAAGATCTTCACATTAGAATTCAATACAGATACACATCTGAAGTATCTATATTTAAAAAATTTGATCCTTATCTAGGATCAGTGACAATCTTTAACATGAAGTTAGGGGAATATTTATTAAGTAGAAAAGATTTTTTGAGGGTTTTTGCTAGCCAGACTGCCAACAGTCTTATTATTATTATCACCCTTAATTCTATAAATAATTTGTTTCAATATCCAGGGTCTTGATAATGCAGTCAATTGGAATGTCAGCCACATAGTTACATAGCTGTCTCAGTTCAATCTCTACCACACTGGGCTATCTCATTACTATTAAAGTGGTTATTTTCACAAGAGTATAATGTCTAGATTAGGCAGGCATTTGGTTTGAGCAAAACCTTTTATTACTATTTAAGAGATGGCACCATGGGAATGAGTTTAAATTTGAGAAATAGGTTTAAAATGAACATTCATTGATTTATTTATCTGAAACACAAGTTTCAGAGAAATATAAACTAGATACTATCATATCTGAAATAACCATTGCTACAAATATAGAATGAATTTGCTAGCAATGTTTCTTAGAGAAACTGACATTAATACATACAGGTATACATACATGCATAGATGTGCATATTATATACTAAACTTATTAAGCTTTTTACTCTGGTAGTCTTCATTCTTTTTGCCCAGTTATCTCTAATCCACTTCCTGTCTTCCTTATCCCCATTCTCCACATAGGTATTTATTTTTCATTCTATCCTATTCACCAACCAGGAAACTCTTCGTATGTTTGTATAATATGTATCTGCACAATGTATCTAAATGTATCTAAATCTAATCTGAGTTCTACAAACTACAATTTGTGTGATAGCTGCCCCTTTTTATACATAAAGATTTATTAGGACATATCTTACTCATTTTTTATATGCTATTTATGACTGCTTTAATCCTACAACAGCAGAGTTGAGTAGATGTGTAAGGAACTATGACCCACGAGCCTAAAATATTACCATCTGTTTGTGTAAGAACAAGTTTGCTGACCCCTGACATTTACACATCCTATTAGTCATCTTTTGTTGTGTAACTAATCATCCTGAAACTTCAAAGATTAAACCAGCAGTCCTTTATCTGCTTCAGATGCTGAATGTTGGCAGTGTAGGCTGAGTGCATCCAGATAGTTCTGCCACAGGTCTCCTCTGGGCTCACTCACTCAGTTGGTTGCTCAGCAGGGAGTCAGTAGTCCAAGAGGGACTCATTCTTGTCTCTAGTGGTTGGTGGTGACTACAGCCGGGACTTCTCTTACTTGGTCTTTTATCCTTTAGAAGGCTAGCATCAATCTTTTTTTCCCCTCAAGGTTCTATTAGGGCAGCATTTTAAGAAAACAAGAGCACAACCTGGAAGATAGCTTAGAGTCCTATGTTTGGAATATCACATCCATCAAATTATAATGGTCCAATAAAGCCATGAGACAAACCAAATTTCAAGGGGTTGTAAAAATTGACAATTTCATACTGGAAGCATTAAAAAAATCACATTTTAAAAGCTTATCATATAGAAATTGAATGATTTATTATCTCTCATTTTCTTTTTTCTTTTCTTTCTCTCTCTCTCTCTTTTTTTTTTTTTTTTTGCAATATACCATTCTCATACAGATTACATTGATAGCATATTATTCGGTAATTTCAGGAAGTGAAATGTTCCTTATAGAAATGCTTTCCAGGAAAGGACTTCAAAAACAAATCTATGAAAACTTGGAAATATTCATGATAGAACACTTTCAGTATTCTGGCATTTTATAGTATCTTCCTGTAGAGAACATGTTGAGTTTAACTTAACCTATATTCATGAAAAAATTCAAAAATTCAAAAAATTCACAGTTGTCATTCTTTAGTGTCATTTATATATATAGGCCTCTAATATAGCAGTAGCCCCAGTGGGGTTATTGATGGGTATGATTGTATGGAACAGTTGCCCCTAAACCAAGCGCTTAAATAGCTCTTTTTAAATTCTATGATTGTTTAGCAATATACTCAGATCTTATTCTCTTGTTCTAATTTTATGTTTCCAGGCATTGGGTGTAAAATTACATTTAAAATATGTTAGGATTGCCTCTAAAGCAAAAATATGTAGTTTTTAAATTTTTTTTTAATGTTTATTTTTGAGAAAGAGAGACACAGCAAGAGCAAGGGAAGGGCAGAGAGAGAGAGGGAGACACAGAATCCAAAGCAGGCTCCAGGCTCTGACCTGTCAGCCCAGAGACTGATGTGGGCTTGAACCCACAAGCCATGAGATCATGACTTGACCCGAAGTCAGATGCTCAACCTATTGAGCCACCCAGGCACTTCCAAAATATGTAGTTTTTCATTGAAGCCCTCCCTAAACAGTCTGCAGTTTTAATGCAACTTACTTTGATTAAGTCACTAAAAATTCTCAGGACATTTTTTTTTCAGGTTCAGTGGCCAGGTGTGAAACTGATGTCTCTCTAACAAGGAGTCTGGAAGACATTGGAAGAAACCCAAAACTTTGTAAGTGCTATGACCTGTATGTCTATGGCCCCTCCTCACTACACACAAAAAATTCATATGTTGAAATCCTGATGCTCAATGTGATGATATCAGGAGGTAGGGCCTTTCGGAAGTGATTAGGTCATTGGGGTAGACCCCTTATGAATGGGATTAGTGCTCTTATAAAAGAAACGCCTTCCACCGTGTGAGGACACAGCAAAAAGTCAGCAGTCTCCAACCCAGGAGAGGGCATTCAGAGGAACCTAACTGTGCTAGCACCCAGATCTTAGACTTCCAGCTTCCAGAATGGTGAGAAATAAATTTCTGTTCTGAGCCACCTAGTCTGTGGCATTTTCTAACAATCAATATAGACTAAGAAAATACATATTAGTGATGAATTGGAAATTGCACTCTCTTTACACACACATACATACATTACATTTTATGTAATAAAATCTTGTTTATCAAGTGACCCCTAATCTTTACATACTAGTATTGGTGAAGTCTTTTAGCAAAAGGTCTGCAAAACCAGGATTTCACTTTGGCCTTCACGTGTTTGTGTGATATTTATGGCATCCAAAATTGTGTCATTAGCTAGTTGCCAATATATTAAGATTTGCAGATTTCACATAAGAAAGCTAGATGTCTGACTCATCTAAAGTTAGCAGATCTGACAATGATGGCATTGCTTTCCCACCTGATAATCATCCAGAAAAGCCAGAAGTTGCAGACGCATTTGACCAAGCAACATTCTCTGGTTCACTGCTCTTTCTGACAACCCACGTCCTCCCCTTCTGGTTGCCCATCCAATCCATGTGGCATTTGAGTCTGAGAGCCCGGTTTTATACTAACCTTTCCTTGGATCTGCATTTTTTCCTCACTAAACTGGGTTTATTTACTCATATCAGTGCCCTAGGAATTCACATCCGGTGGGGCTCCTCTGACTCTTTCTGTACGTAGTTAAGATTAGTTCTTAAAACACCAGCCTTTGTGCTGGTGTTGATTTCCTGTTTCTCTGACTTACTGTGGTCTGTTTGCTCCTTTGCACCTGTACATTGCATTGCATCATGCTGCTGAAAAAGAGAGATTTTTCTCAGTCTATGTAGGCAAGCAATTTTTGACTGTGTGTGTGTGTATGTGTGTGTGTGTGTTACTTTGACCCATATTTTAATTTCTGCTGGGTTTAGTTTCCCATGTATACTGAGTACAGTTACTTATGATGTTAGAGTTTTCTCCAGCAGGGAGCTCAGTCTTTGAAACTGGTACATTAGTAGGAATAAAAGTCTGAAGTTTTTCTCTCCTTTAAGGAGTACTTATACCTTCATGGAAAGGACAATTTACTACTTACTCACAAAAGTTTTCACATTTTAATGATTGCTTGCCCACGAATCATACTCACTAATGGGACCTCACCTTAACAAATTCATGCAGATGGCCTATTCAGACGTTTAAACCCCAGTGAATCTTCTCTGCTTACTTTCTTTCTCCATCTAGCAGGCATCCCACAGTTCTAAATTCTCATCATACTCCTAGGAATGAATGGAAATATAATATAACATTAAACATTATAATTAGGGGAGCCTGGGTGGCTCAGTCAGTTGAACATCTGACTCTTGATTTTGGCTCAGGTCCTTATCCCAGGGTACTGTGATGAAGGCCACAAAGGGCTCCCGGTGGAGAGAGAGTCTCCATCTGCCCCTTCCCCCAACTCATGCTCTCTCTCTCTCTCTCTCTTTAAGATAATAATAATAATAATAATAATGAATGTAATGTCTCTTGAGAATGACTAAAATTCCCTCCCTTGTCCATTACTACCATATTATTATGGAAAAATTGTTTTTTAGGGTTGCATGCAATTCTTTAGGAACGCTTACCTCTTGTGGGTCAGGAGTTGCTTTGTAAGTGTAGGTGGTTTTGTGGTTAGAACAGTGCAGAATAAAAGCAAATGTGATTGAATTTTTAAATTACAATTACTCTGACAGTTATACTTAATATTTGGCTTAATAAGCCTTAGAAAATCAAATGTACTAGAAAGACATGACCCAGAAATGATGTACATATCATGTCAGAGGGTCCCAAATTTTCTTGGTTCACAGCATGCTTAGTGACATGGTATTATTTTTAAGAAGTAATGATTGTTGGGGAGCCTGGATGGCTCAGTCAGTTAAGCGTCTGCCTTTGGCTCAGGTCATGTTCTCCCAGTTTGTGGGTTTGAGCCCCAATTTGGGCTCTGTGTTGACAGCTCAGAGCCTGGACCCTGCTTCGGATTCTGTGTCTCCCTCTCTCTGCGCCTCCCCCCATTTACTCTCTTTCTTTTTCTCAAAAATAAACATAAAAAATAAAAAATAAATGAAAGAAGTAATGATTGTCTATGTCCTAACAACCTGTTGAGCATTGTGCCACTTCTCAGGACTTGGAACTGGATTACACAGTACCCTTCATTTCCTGTTTCACCTTGATTTTCACATGGTACCTGCTGTTTGTCAAAGCAACTGCCAAAAAGCCAGTTTCTAAAAGATAGGACATGGTTAAAAGGAACGAACTGAAACTGAACTATACGTACCTCCCACTTTTTGCAAGTTCACGTTATTGCACTTTGCTTTCATGAAAGACCTACACTACTACCTGTTTTCTCTAACCAAAATAAATCTAAAGAGGATTTTCACATATATATACATACATATATATATATGTATGTATATATATACATACATATATATATATATATATATACACATACATACGTATATATAGGTATATATATAAAGTGAAAAGCAAGGATAGTGTTCATTGTTTGATTTGTAGGGAGCTGCTATAGATGCAGTGGGCACTTGAGCCACAAGTGAGGCCCCGCCAAGATCTTCCCCTGGGTCTACACTGAGCATCTCAGCACTAAGCCGTCATAGCTTAGAATGAGGTGTCTCAATATCTGAGAGATTTTATTTATTTTGTACATTCGTTAGCAAGATATTAGCATCTGCTAATGATGTTTGGTATCAGAAAAGCCTAACAGAGGTTACTTTTTGGTTCTGGGAAGACTCAAATATTTTGTCCACATCAATCAGTGGTAACTGCTGCTTTGCTTTATGCCATTTTAGCTGATGAATGATTTCATAGGCTTGGCCAACTTTTGGATAGTGAGGGAAACCTGTATGTCTGTATAAAAGTTTGCACAGTGTCTGACAAATGTCTCTGTAAGTTCACTGTGCATCCCTAGGGCACTTTGACATATAGTTTGGGAACTATGGGTCTAGGGTTGAATTAATATGTTCACATATTACATCATTATACATTAATATGTTTACATATGTTTACATCTGTGTACCTTGGGTGGTTTAGTGAGTAATTTTGCACTTTAGCTATTTAACTTATAGAAAGTTTGTGGCTTCCTGGCATTTCAAAGATAAATAGCTCATCAGCAATTATTAGGTAAAGTCTCTTCACCTGACCCACGAAAAAGCTAAGGCTCAGAACATTTAAGGACTTTGCCCATCTCATAGTTTTTCAAATTTTATTATTATGCCACTTGAAGGTACTATATGTAAGGTACCTTACAGTTTGGAAAATGTCATGTGACTCCTTTTATAATGCAACATTAATGAACCACAGTCTAATCTCATTTAAAACACAGAAATAAGTTGATTACAGTTAATTTCCATTGCTCACATATGTTTTATTGCACATGTTGTTCAGTTAGAAATGCAGAATTCCTATTGGCAAAGAGTAGCAGTTTCCTGAACAGACCTCACTTGTGTTTAACATTTCCCAGTGCTAGATACTCTTGTGTCGGAAGTCAGACCTCAAGGACAATGACCTGTCATGCCTATAGAGCAAGTAGCAGCTCCTACTCCAAGTAACTCACCCTCACATCGTTTCCAAAGTCCATTTGCCTATGAACTTCCTCCTACTGCCAGGAAGGATATGTTCCTTTTATCTAAATCCATCCCTTTTCTAAGGGGCACTTTAAATTCCATTGATTTTTCTCTCCTCCGATGATGTCATTCTCAGTAGCATCTCCACACTTATTTAAGCCCTATTATCCACATCACCCACAGAGCTCCCAGAATTTGCTAACTTATGTGTGACAGAAAGGCATAATTAAACAATTCATTTCAATTGTTTGCTTTAAATTCACAGGAAATTGATTTCAATCCATCACCTGATTACCATTTTGTCCATAAATTTGCATCATGAAGGACCAAATCTACAGAAATATTTGGGTCACCTACATGAACAAAATCTTCAGATTTATTGCATAGGGATCTACTTCAGAGGTCAGTAAACTACAGCCCAAGAACTAAATGTGCCTTCTGACTGTGTTTGTATGGCTTGTGAGCTAAGAAGGGTTTTTATGATTTTAAATGGTTACATTTTAAATAGGTATATAGGTACCACACAATAGCCTAAATTTTTCTTTTTGATACTCTAAGTTTAAAATACTTGCTATCTGGTCCTTTCCAGAAAATGCTTGCAAAACTTCAGTATACTTATTTCTGTGTCCATTTTCATGCTGTTTGTCACCGTTAGCTAAGTATAACTAGTTAAGAAAAAATAATTGCTTACATAATTCAACTACACTTGAATTCCAACAGTCAAATTTTGGTAACTTCAATAAATACTCATAGAACTTCTATTTCAAAATAAGTATTGTGCTAGGTCTAGGGATGTAAAATTGAATAAGACAGGAAGCTTACAATTCAATAAAACCTTCCCATTTTACTCAAAGACTATCTCCTTTACATTTCATTCTATGTATTACAGTTGAAGTAGTTTACCACCTGTTGTAAATTACAGTCTTGAGGATTGCCTTTTGAATCTTATGATCAATGAGAAAGTTTGCTGGAGGTGGGAAAATAATTTTTCTTTCTCCCAAGACATATACCCAGTCTAGATATTTGACTTCTTTTATCACTTTGAGTCAATTCACACTAGCAATTGAATAACAGCCACAAAGCTTTTGTTGCAGTAAAGCAGAACCATAAAGGTCAGCTGCTGTCATATGAATAGAATAAACCTATTTAAATGACATGTACTTGATTTTAATTGGCACATCACTATGTTAAAGTAAGTGTTTAAACTTAAAATATGAATGTTTTTTTTCTTTTCATTTTCAGAAACATGAACTCTATCATTCACAATTTACTTTTTTAAAAAATTGTTTTAATCTTTATTTATTTTTGAGAGAGAGAGAGAGATAGAGAGACAGAGCGTGAGCAGGGAAGGGCCAGAGAGAGAAGGAGACACAGATTCTGAAGCAGGCTCCAGGCTCTGAGCTGTCAGTGCAGAGCCTGACGTGGGGCTCCAACCCACGAACTGCAAGATCATGACCCGAGCAGAAGTCGGACACTTAACCGATTAAGCCACCCAGGTGCCCCCACAATTTACTTCTCAATACTTCAGAGTTATATGACACCCCTAAAAAAATCCAAGAGTAGTAAGTCTCAAAGTCTTCCACTCAGTTTTAAAAGAAAATACACTGTAACATATGTCACATTTTTATCCCTAAGTTATCCATTCAGTTTCATAAAATATCTTTGAAAATGTATGTTTCATGAACACAAAGCAGAATTTCTCCATTGTTAGAAAATTAAAGATAAAAAAGATCTGTTTGAAGTAGTTCACAAGTGTGTCCACACAGAGCCAAGATACACTCTCATAAATGCCAGGAAATTCACTTAGAACAAAGAACATATTAGGTGACATATTATGCATTTCCCTAAAGTTTACACTCCTTTAGAATTCAAGTTTTTAAATATAATTAATGTCCCAGCACCCATGGGTCAAAAGAATCCCGGTTTCAGCCTGTCTTTTACCCAGAAAGGCTGTTCTGCTTGTATTCCAGGGGCTGCTTTCACTGATTCACTCAACAAATATTTATTAGGTGTATACTGTTTCCTAGACAGTATGTGACATGAAAGTATCGCTATTTCTCCAAATTTGGTTTCCTTCCAAAGCAAACTAAATAAACTTTGTATAAATATCCATTTTAAAGTCTGGATTAAGCATAGAAAGTTTCATTTTCAATGTTAACTGTCTTTTACAAATGGCAAATAATCGTATAAAGGATAGTGTAGTCCTTCAGTATGGTATAGTCTTTTTTCAAAGTGTTAATTAGTATTATTGTTGTTGTTGTTGAATTATTATTATTATTATTATTAAGAGAGAGAGAGTGTGTGTACCCTCGTGTAAGCAGAGGAGGAACAGAGAGAGGGAGAGAGAGAATCCCAAGCAGGGTCTACGCTCACATTGCACAGGCACACAGGGCTCTGTCTCGCAAACCCTGAAATCACCACTTGAGCGGAAATCATGAGTCGGATGCCCAATCAACTGAGCCATGTAGGCGCCCCTGATTATGATTTTTTAATCGCCTTGGACGGAATGTAAGAAAACCATGCCTGCAAGTTAAACTGGGTGCACAAGTTTTGTTTCCCATTTTGAGGGCTCTTCTGGAAGAATGGAAGTGTGATGGAAAGAAATTCTCCAGCAGCTTTATTAAAAAGCCACACAGTATGGCTGCCCTCTCTGTATTCCGTGAACGCCAAAGGCTTCCTTCCTCCAGTTCTTTGTCTTCTTCTAGGTCTGCTTTTCTTGGGGTGAGTGAGTTTGTTTGTTGTCCAGCTCCCGAATTTTTTTTCTGTTGGACAGTTCTATAGTAAACTCTTGCTTCTTTTTCATTTTATTTTTAAATCATCTTCTTATTTTATTTTTTTAGGGAGAGTGCAAGCATGGGAGGGACAGAGAGAGGGAAAGCGAGAATCCCAAGCAGGCTCCGTGCTGTCAGTGCAGAGGCGGATGCAGGCCCTCATCTTATCACCAGGAGATCCTGTCGTGAGCCTGTATCAAGAATCAGAAGCCTGACTGAGTCGCCCAGGAGCTCTAGTATATTCTTTGTATTAGGATATTATATAACTCATTGTGGAGATTTACAGTCTTGTTTTGGGATCTGTGATGCATACCATTACGTATATGTGACAGCCCACGTTAGCTGATTCAAATGGAACCCCCGGATTTCTGCTGTTCTATGTACCTCTAGCTCTCTGTGTAGTCCATCAGTAATGGTTTCCACAGTTCTACCTCTTCTCCAAGGTGGGTTTTTATTTATCTTGGTTTGTTTCATTGAATTCCAGCTAGACTGTTACCTTACCTCGACTATTTTTCCTGATCTTTAGATCCTAGCCTTTTTACCTTAATGGGTGGTGAAAACCCCCTGAGGCAATGCAGAGCCAGGTAACTTCTCCTGAAGGAAAGATAGTTTCAACAACTACAACTGTATTTCAGGTTCACAGTCTCAGCTTTGAATTTTTTTTTTTACTGTGTACTATATACTTGCCTAAAAGTCCATTAAGTAATTAATCAACTGTTTTTTTTTTAGTAACGATGATATAATACAGTTACATAGCACTTCATCAAGTTATAAAACACTTATACATCCATTATTCTATTTGATTTTCTTTAAAGTGAAAAGTAACCCAATATTGTTATTGTTATTACCATTTTTCCATAGGACAATATGAGGTCCAGTGCCCCTCACTGCATTTTCTACTATTACACAGCTAGTCATGCTAGAATTAAACTTAAACTTTTTTTTTTTTTAGGTTTAGAGAGGAGAGAGCACGTGTGCACATGAGTGGGGGAGGGGATAGAGGGGGGGAGAGAGAGAGAGAGAGAGAGAGAGAGAGAGGGAGAGAGAGAGAATCATAAGTAGACCCCAAGCCTAGTGCAGAAGCCAGGGCAGGGCTCAATCCCTGGACCCTAGGATTGTGACTTGATCCAAAATCAAGAATTAGATGCTCAACCAACTGAGCCACCCAGGTATCCCTTAAATCTCCTTATTTCAAGTGCTATGTTATTTTTCTCCATTTTATCATGTCTCTCTCTTTACATTATTTATTGAAATCAAGTACTGAGAACTAAAATGAGCAACAATTGTGTACCAGATAGTGTAGGACATGTAAAGTATACTCGTGAGACCTAAAGACACAGCTAAAGATGGTAAGTGTTCTTCTAACATGAACTGGGACATTAAAAACAAGGGTTAGAAACAGACATACCTTAGTAGAAGAGAAAAAGAAATACTACTTCATGCTGAGAAATCAGGGGAAGAACAAGATGAGATATAAACTAGCTTTATAATACTGGATGGGATGTTTTATGTTAAAAAGAGTGGCAGAACCATTGTGGAAATGAGTAATAAAATGAACAAATTAGTGAGGTGATAATGTATGAAACACATGATAATAGACACAAATTGTTTGGAAAGTGAGTTATTTGGTATTTGGATGGTGTTCAAGAATATAGTCTGGAGTAAAGCAGAGAGATTCCACCATCTATTAGTATGAGGAAGGAGTACAAACCATTTAAGCTTTCTTGATTTAGTTTCTTTATTAAAAAACTTATATAAGGGGCGCCTGGGTGGCTCAGTCGGTTAAGCATCGGACTCTTGATCTCAGCTCAGGTCTTGATCTCAGGGTCGTGAGTTCAAGCCCCATGTTGGGCTCCACGCTGGCTTGGAACCTACTTAAAAAAAAAAAATGTGTGTGTAAAGCAGACAAGTTCCAGGCTGCTGAAGCGATTAAAATGTATGAAAGCCCTTAGCAGACTGTCTGGCATGATGCATGCACTCAACAGTGGTTACTGTTAGTGGTAGTATCTCTGGGTAGCTAGATTCAGGATCACTATTTAATGGTGTTGCCTGGAAAGTCCCAGAGCACCATTGTGACTGTTTTCAGTTTATACTAATAACAGGGTGTTTTTCTCAGTACTGAATGACAAATAAGCTATGACACCAGACAACAAAAGGCAGAGGCAGGTGGGCTGCATGTACAGTGCTCTCCCTTCTCAGCTGGGAGTATATTCTGAGACCGCCCACCCCCACCCCCAGTGGATGCCTGAAACTATGCATAGTATTGAACCCTGTATATACTGTGATTTTTCCTTTCCTGGACATACACACCTATGATAAAGTTTAATTTAGAAATTAGGCACAGTAAGAGATGAACAATAACAGTAAAATAGAACAATTATACCAATACACTGTCATATACATATTATACATAATATAGTTATGTGAATGTGGTCTCTCTTTGTCTCTCTCTCAAAATATGTACTGCCCTGTATTCACCCTTCTTGTGATGACCTGAGAAGATAAAATGCCTAAGTAATGAGGTGAATGACACAGGTACTATGACATTAACATTAGGCTTACTATTGACCTTTTGACAATTCATCAGAAGAAGGATCATCTGCTTCTGAAAGACAATCTGTGGGAGGAATGGAACTGCAGAGGAAGAAATCACTGATAGGGGGGACTTCTCCACATTTAGAGAGAAGAGAAACTGAACTCAGCTGTGGGCAAATAAAAACAAAAGGAAGCCTTTCCCAGAGCAAAGTACGACTACAAACAGGTTTCATTTTTTCCTTTGTAATTCCTGCCTCTCCAGTACATTGTTCATAAAGATAATTTCAAAGCAAATTGACAGGGCTCCTGATGAAAAATGGCAGAGGTAAGTCATTTTTATTCTACTCCTTCCCTTAAGTCTCACTGAACAAATATAGACACACAGGGGGGAGGGGGTGGGGGAATAGAGGGGACACATTTTTTTTTCAAAGTGCTAAGAAAGGACCCTAACTGCAAACCTAAAATTAAAAATATCTGTGTCATACACTATAATATGGACCAAAATGGTTATGGCGCCTTAGAGCTAATACTTAGCTCTTCAGACTTTAGGTAACTACAGACTTGGCAATTTCTCTAAAAAGTAAGATGGTCTTGAAAATGTGCTTCAAAAATTCTTTGTGGAGAGTGTTGACAGAGTCCAGAAATGTGCATGGCTTGAGGGAGGAAGAGAAAGTGACCCTGTGTATACCTAAAGGTACAAGGCAGAACAGGAGAGAAATACCTAACGTGGATCCCTGCTGAGGTGTCACTGTATTGTCTTCCTTTCTGCTTCCTAGCTAGGAGAGGTGGTTGGACATAAGAGTAAGAATGGAGGGGGAAGCAGAAGTCATCTGATTGCACCATAGGAGTTCACTGTGAGCTGCAGTTTTGCCCTGAAAGTCAAACGCTGAACAGGGAGATGTTCTTAAATCAGAAGTCATAATAGATTTTGTGAGAGGGGGTTTGAAACAACAAACCTGAATGAAATTGTAGTTTGTTCCAAGGCAAGTGCCCCCCCCCCCCCCAAACACATTTTGCTCCATCCTCTATTCTTCAAATAGCTACTCCAGGTAGTTTTCACTACCATGGCTTCCCACTACCTGCTTTGAAATAGGGATAAGAACTGAAAGAAACCAGCATGAGATCCAGGGATTGAAAAATTTAAATATGCATAGAGTTGTGTTCAGAATGTCATTTAATGAATGCCAGTGAAGGTTACCTCTGGGTGAGTAGAATTTTTCTTTGCAGTTTTATGTCTTACTTACACTTTTAAAAATTGTGATGTAAACATCAGGCAAGTGGATAAGGAAATGAAACATATTTTACCATGTAATAGTGAAGAAGAGAAAACCAAGTGGTAATAGCTATGGAGCACCAAGTAAGAATCAGGAGAAATTAGAACAATGAAAAAAAGAGGAATGACCCACTGATTCATTTAGTGAGCAGTCCCTGTGATGTCCCAGCTCCTGAGCTAGCTGTTGGAATCAGAGATGAAAGGCAAGAGTCACAGGGAACCAAAAGTGCACAGTCTAGTTTAGGAGACAGGCCAGGAAAGAAATGATTTCAGTTGGGCGAGGTTTTGGTTTTGTTTTAAAACAACAATGGGCCCTGTTTCTGAACTTTTAAGTGTTGCCTACTTTCTCAGGTGCTCGTCTGGTGAGGGGACATATAAAGTGAAATGGGGGTACTTAGCCAACACTACCCATGTGCTGGCTCTTGTTTCTTCTCTGTGTTCCTCTGAGTCTCTTGTTTCTTCTGTGTTCCTCTGATGCAGGAAGCAATGAAGCTGTACAGACTAGTGCAGACAGAGGTACCAGTGAAAGGGCGGGCCTACGCCAGCCAACTCCATCTTGTTTTGTGTCCTTCACCTTGACTACACCTCCTCCCCTTGAGTAACCCCCCCTCACCTGCCTAACAGGACCCGGACCCTTCCCCAGGACCCTTCCCCAGCCAATCGGCTGAGGCCACAGCCATTACCTCACCAACTGCCCCTAGGCCCCAATAAAACCTTTGTCCTTTTGAAACTCGCTCTCTTTCCCTGGTATCTCACCGCTGTGTCAGTGCAGGTAGGGGATTGAGCTCGAGCTAGCTTGAATAAAGGCTCTTTGCTTTTGCATCGGACTCGGCTCCCTAGTGGTCTTTGGGGATCATGAATTCTGGGCATAACACCAGCATAGGGATGGGTGAAGGTGAAAGGGCGGGCCTACGCCAGCCGACTCCATCTTGTTCTGTGTCCTTCACCTTGACCACACCTCCTCCCCTTGAGTAACCCCCCCTCACCTGCCTAACAGGACCCGGACCCTTCCCCAGGACCCTTCCCCAGCCAATCGGCTGAGGCCATAGCCATTACCTCACCAACTGCCCCCAGGCCCCAATAAAACCTTTGTCCTTTTGAAACTCGCTCTCTTTCCCTGGTATCTCACCGCTGTGTCGGTGCAGGTAGGGGATTGAACTCGAGCTAGCTCGAATAAAGGCTCTTTGCTTTTGCATCGGACTCGGCTCCCTGGTGGTCTTTGGGGATCACGAATTCTGGGCATAACATTTGGGGGCTCGGCCCGGGATCCCCAAGAACCCCGAGGGACCCCCGACCCGGAGAGCCTGACTGGCCACGGTTAGTGTCTGTTTGTTCTGTCTTTTCTGTGTGAGCTCATTTCTGGAATTCTGGTAGTGCCCGACGCGGTCTAAGTGGACGCACTGGAGGACCACGGGCCGGGAGTTTCGGAAGACGTTCTGATTCTCCCTTCTGGAGGGACGTGGAATCCCCTCAAAGGTCTGAGACGAGGCGGGTCGCTCCCGCTGGTCGGCGTGAGGCCGTCGTCTTTGGAGGGACGTGGAATCCCCTCATCGGTTTTGGAGGGACATGGAATCCCCTCAAAGGTCTAAGCTAGCTTGCAGTTTTGCTTCCATGGGGTTGGAAGACTTTCTAGGGGCCCTCTGTTTGTCTGTTTTTGTGTTTCTCTGTTTTGTTCTGTGGACTTGCTGGACGGACGTTATGGGACAGACTCAGACTACTCCTCTAAGTATTATGATTGATCACTTTAAGGATGTGAGGGGAAGAGCTAACAACCTCAGTGTGAAAGTCCGAAAGGGTCGGTTGCAGTTTTTTTGTTCTAGCGAGTGGCCAACTTTCAATGTCGGATGGCCACCAGAGGGGACCTTCGACCTCCCTACCATCCACCGAGTCAGGAGTATCATCTCTCAGCCTAAGGCGGGCCATCTTGATCAGCTCCCTTACATTATCACTTGGCAGGACCTTGTAGAAGACCCACCCTCTTGGCTTAAGCCCTTCCTAACCCTGCTCCCTCCGGAGCCAAAACCCATTCTTGCTTTGCAGGAGACAGAGAAGAGGAAAAGTCTTACCCAGCCTTCAGCACCCCTCTACCCTGTCCTACAGGGGGGTACTGAAGAAGAATTAATTTTTCCTCCCCCGTATAACCCCTCTAGGATGCCGGAAGAACACCATCCTCCCCCTCCGGGGGAGGCAGACGCTGTTCCGAGAGCCGGAGGCGGAAACGCTCCAGGGGGAAGCCCGCCCTTTACCAGACAAAGGGCTCAGAGGGGGCAATCTGCCTCCGCCGCCGACTCCACTATTCTGCCCCTGCGAGCCACCGGACCCCCAGACGCGGAGGGGAATCAGCCCCATCACTATTGGCCTTTCGCCACTAGTGACCTCTACAATTGGAAAGCTCAGAATCCTAAGTTTTCCGAGAAACCGGCAGGGCTTATTGATTTATTAGACTCTGTTCTTTTTACCCATCAGCCCACGTGGGATGATTGCCAGCAGCTTTTGCAGGTCCTGTTCACGACTGAAGAAAGAGAAAGAATCCTCAGTGGGGCCCGAAAACTAGTTCCAGGCGCAGATGGGAATCCCACCACCAACCAGGCTCAGATAGATGCCTCCTTCCCCTTAACTTGGCCCCAGTGGGACTTCAACACGGCAGAAGGTAAGGAGAGGCTCCGGGTCTACCGCCAGACTCTAATGGGGGGTCTCCGAATGGCTGCTAGAAAGCCAACCAATTTGGCCAAGGTAGGAAATGTACAACAGGGAAAAGATGAATCTCGGGCTGCCTTTTTAGAACGGATCATGGAGGCATTCCGTACCTACACCCCCATGGATCCAGAGGCTCCGGAAAGCAAGGCAGCTGTTCTCATGGCCTTTGTAAACCAATCGGCCATAGACATTAGGAGAAAATTACAGAAAATAGATAGACTAGGAGAAAAAAGTCTGCAGGACTTACTGGTGGTAGCCGAAAAGGTATATAATAACCGGGAGCCTCCTGAGGACAAGCAGGCTCGCGCCATGGCGGCTGCCAGCAGTAAGCAGACTCGAGACCTGGCCAGAATACTACTAGCTACCACTGCTGACTTCCCCGAGGAACGAGACCGCCGTCTCCGGCAGCTGGCAGACGACACAAGAAAAGGTAAAAGCACCAAGGGGGGAAGCAGAGGCTGCAGAAGGATCAGTGCGCATACTGCAAGGAGATAGGGCATTGGGCCCGAGATTGTCCAAAAAGAACTGGCGGGAAGGGAAGCAAGACTGATCGAGTAAAAGTCCTAGAGCTGGATGAACTAAGTGATTAGGGGAGTCAGAGTTCGGACCCTCTCCCCGAACCCAGGGTAACTCTTAAAGTGGAGGGGACCCCTATTGACTTCCTTGTCGACACCGGAGCACAACATTCGGTCCTCCGCACCCCACAAGGAAAACTAGCCAGCAAGAAGTCCTGGGTACAAGGGGCAACTGGTATGAGCCAGTATTCATGGACTACCCGAAGAACAGTAGATTTGGGAACGGGCCGGGTATCCCACTCCTTTATGGTAATACCAGAATGCCCCTACCCACTGTTAGGACGGGACTTACTGACCAAATTGGAGCTCAGATAACTTTCAGACAAGGGGGCCTCAGGTCACCGATGGCAAGGGCCACCCCATCCAGGTCCTGACCATGAAACTGGAGGATGAATACCTCCTCCACCAGGAGGCGCTCCCGAGAGAGAATAATATAGACAGATGGCTACAAGAATTCCCCTCAGTTTGGGCAGAGACGGGGGGGATGGGACTAGCCGCTCACAGGACCCCAGTCCTGGTAGAGCTCAAGCCAGGAGAGAGTCCGGTAAGGATCAAACAATACCCCATGTCTCAGGAGGCCCGGAAGGGGATCCAGCCACACATCCGGAGACTATGAAGCCTAGGGGTACTAGTTCCTTGCCAGTCTGCCTGGAACACCCCCTTACTGCCGGTCAAAAAGCCTCATACAAATGACTACCGACCGGTACAAGACCTCGGGAAGTAAATAAGAGGGTCGTGGACATACACCCAACTGTTCCCAACCCATATACTCTCTTGAGCTCCTTGGCGCCCTCCAGGGTCTGGTATACTGTACTAGATTTAAAGGACGCCTTCTTCAGTCTGCCGCTGGCACCCCAGAGCCAACCCTTGTTCGCCTTTGAGTGGCATGATCCGGAGGAGGGCTACAGTGGGCAACTCACCTGGACACGGCTACCTCAGGGATTCAAAAATTCACCCACCATCTTCGACAAGGCTCTACACGAGGACCTGGTATTTACAGACACCTTCTCTGGCTGGGTGGAGGCCTACGCAACCAAGCATGAAACGGCTCAGACGGTGGCTAAGAAGCTACTAGAAGACATCTTACTCAGGTATGGTTTTCCTGCCATGGTAGGATCAGACAAGGGACCAGCTTTTATCTCGCAGGTAACACAGGCAGTAGCCAAGGCGGTGGGGGCAAACTGGAAATTACATTGTGCTTATAGGCCCCAGAGCTCAGGACAGGTAGAAAGAATGAATAGAACCCTAAAAGAGACCCTTACCAAATTAACCATGGAGACTGGAGGGGACTGGGTGACTCTCCTACCGTACGCCCTTTACCGGGTTAGAAACACTCCTTACACTCTGGGTTTTACTCCCTACGAGATCATGTTTGGCAGGCCACCCCCTGTTATTCCCAGCCTTCGAGCTGAACTTATTGCTGAGTTTAAAGATCAAGAACTTTTTCTTTCCTTGAGCGGGCTCCAGAGGGCGCACGAGGACATTTGGCCGCGCCTCCGTGCCATCTACGAGGCTGGCCCGATCCCGACACCTCATCAGTACAGGCCAGGAGACTGGGTCTACGTCAAGAGGCACCACCGAGAGACTCTCGAGCCGCGCTGGAAGGGACCCTACATCGTGGTGTTGACAACCCCCACCACTCTCAAGGTAGACGGCATCGCGACCTGGGTCCATCACACCCACGCTCAGCCAGCGGACCCCTCCTCGATCCGGAATGACGTTGTCACGCGATGGGCCATCATTCGGGACCAACACAACCCGCTCAAGCTCAAGCTACAGCGCATTTGACCTACCTAATATTGGTAACTCTGTTAACTCTGCTTGTCATTGCTCATGCTGCCGGGAGTCCCCACACCCCCCAAAACATCACCTGGCAGATCATAGACACCAGCTCGGGGACAATACTTAATCAGACGTCCCAGAGCCACCCCAGGAACACTTGGTTCCCAGAACTTTGCGTAAACCTCCAAACTCTGTTCCCCTTGTCACCATAAATGCAGCTGGTCCCATGATTGGGTCCCTAAGCTACATGACAAGGGGGGAATGAAAGGGCGGGCCTACGCCAGCCAACTCCATCTTGTTCTGTGTCCTTCACCTTGACCACACCTCCTCCCCTTGAGTAACCCCCCCCTCACCTGCCTAACAGGACTCGACCCTTCCCCAGGACCCTTCCCCAGCCAATCGGCTGAGGCCATAGCCATTACCTCACCAACTGCCCCCAGGCCCCAATAAAACCTTTGTCCTTTTGAAACTCGCTCTCTTTCCCTGGTATCTCACCGCTGTGTCGGTGCAGGTAGGGGATTGAGCTCGAGCTAGCTCGAATAAAGGCTCTTTGCTTTTGCATCGGACTCGGCTCCCTGGTGGTCTTTGGGGATCACGAATTCTGGGCATAACAAAGGAAGTGGAAAGAGACAACTGACTGGTGGCTATTATTAAAACTATTATTTATTTTTACTATTATTATTTTATGTGGCTGGCATGGGAGGAAAAATCTTTCCAGAGTGTGATAGAGAAGGCATTTGATGAGGGTTTTGGGGGGGGGGGGGTTGGGGGAGTGATGGTGGGGTTTGTGGGGTCCAGAGCCAATGACCAAGAAATAATTTTTGAAGATGTCTTTGGTGCAAAAAGTTGATTTTATTGAAGCATGGGGACAGGACCCCTGGCCCAAAGAGCTGCCTTGGGACCATGAGAGACTGGTTTTATACTATGGCGTTGGGGGGGAGGGGAGGTAAAAGTCCAGGGGAAATTTCCGGTGAGATTTTCATATGCTAAAGAAGACTTACAGGATAGTGGAGGCCTAGCTATTGTCAAGCTAAGGTCGTTTTTTCCCTCTAGCAAAGCATTAACATTAAGACAGTAGGGAGTTCCTGGATAAATGGTTTACTCTGCCAGCCTCGAGTATTTGTCAATGGGCTGCAGGTTATGAGGAAATTTACTTCTATCTGCCATTTCCTTCTGTCTTTGTTTCCCACTTCACTATAGAGGTGTGATGAAAACTTAGTTCCTGCAGGACTATGATTTCTATCAGTTCACTATTTGTTTTTCCCCTTTTCTTTGTTCTTGGGCAACCTGGAGTGCCCAAGGAATTTCTCACATATCCCACCCCACCTGGTTGGGGGAGGGAGGTGTTTGTGGCCTGACAGCTTGCTTTATGCTACCTCATCAATAGTGAGAAAGGGACCTCAGTGAGGAGAAGATGAAATAGAGATTGGGGACAATGACAGGAGATGCTAATCAAGGACATGTATAACTCCTGCCCAACTAATATTGGAGCTCACACATTTCCAGTTGCATATTCACAGGATGGCTATACCATATTTTTCTATCAATGATCAGTAATACAGAAGTCAGAAGGGAAAATACGACTAGATTAGATTATTTTGCTTTTTCTAAAGAATGTTTATTTTGAGGGAGGGAAGGAGGAAGAGAGAGAGAGAGACAGAGAGAGAGAGAATCCCAAGCAGACTCTGCACTGTCAGCACAGAGCCCCACATGAGGCTTGAACCCACAAAATGTGACATCATGACCTGAGCTGAAACCAAGAGTTGAACACAACCAACTGAGCCCACCCAAGTGCCCCATAGATTGGATTATTTTGGCCATTTGCAAGAATGACAAGAAAACAATGATATTTTTAATCATAGAAGAAATAGTTATTTCTTCATGATTGTGATGTTTACCCATAAAATCTAGGTAATGACTTGGCTTCAGAAAAAATAACGAGGCAGAAGAGAGTGAACTGAGAACTTGAGAAAAGAGAAAAAAAAGAGAAACAGAGGAAATCAGAGTCTGGAAGCTTTGAGGAGGTGAGAGGGTAGCATATCAGCATTAAAAAAAAAAAAAAAAAAAAAAAAAAAAGAGGTGGAGAAGGTTTGCATAATGACAGTTTTCCAGGATGTTATTCTGGGACTGAGTAGCCAAAACAGTAGAGTAGTAATGAATGTGGAAGTCTACTGTGGGCAGGAATTTAGATAATTCTAGGACTGAGATTTTTTTTTTCTTAGTTAAATTTGGCTGAATATTCACTCCACATTTCACTCATCATTCAGTAGAAAAGCAATATAAAATGACTATAAACCCTACTCTATATGTGTTTTTTTTTTTATTCCTTATGGAAGTTAGCCAGGTAGCACCATTTCTGCTCTTCTGAAACAATTCTCAAAGTAAAATTTTAGTAATTCTGATGAAATTCAGCTTGAAGAACCCTCTAATAGTTTTTGCTCTAGAAAAATGATTTTCAAAGTGGGCTCCCCAGCTAACAGCATCAGTATCACCTAGAAACTTGTTGGAAGTAAGTATTCTCAGGCCATACCCTAGACTTACTGAACAGAAACTCAAGATGGGGCTAGCATTCTGTGCTGTGGTTTAACCAGACCTCCAAATGATTCAGACACTCACCTGAGTTTTAGGACCACTGCTCAAGAGGTTATTTACACTAATTGATTGAATCATTTTTTTTTTTTTTTGACACCCATGGTTTCCTACCAGTCTTTGTTATTCACTTCTTTCTTCAGCCATTTTCTTGAAGGTAACTACAAACACTACAACACTACTATTTTAACACCCAGTGTATTTAGCTCGGTATCCCTGTTTGGCAGAGGCTCCTTTTAGCCATGGGAGATCAAACCTGTTTACTATAAGATAAATGGAAGCACCATTAGAGGGTGCAGCAAAATAAATAAAGTACATTAAACTCAGTTGGAACACACAGAGTGCTTATTGGCTGAGAATGTTGGCCTTGTGACTGGATAATATTCATGGGATTAGAATAGGTCACATAATCCGCAGTGCTTGCTGCCATGGGTTAAGAGCATAGTCTGGATGATAGCATAAGGTAAGATATTTAGCTGTTTATAAAACATATTTTATAAAATATTTTGGATTTAAATAGCATTATAATGAGCCAACACAAGAAAGGCTGATTTAAATGGGATATGGATATGTTTTGTTTTTTGGAGGAACACTTTTTTTTTTTCTTTTGATGGAGGTTGAGGGAAACACTGAGATTTCCTATCATCTGTCTTAATGGGATTGGCCAAATATTCAGGTACATCTACTTTTGACTTCTCAATTTAAATTTCACCTTTTTGAGAACAATTATTAGAATGTTTCTTTTTAACTATGTATTTTCTAAATATAGTACTACAAACTCATTTATTCAGATTAGAGTAATTTATTATAATTTGGAAATGACTGGGTTGAAATTAACATTTCTATTCTTTCTGAAAAAGGGTTTTCCAAACATATTCATATTTAAGGGGAACTATTTAACCTCCTCCAGCAAATGGCATGCTTTCAGTTATCATAACAGAATGGATGTGAATGCACACATGCTCAAATTTATATACAGAGGAAATTGGACTATCCTATCTAGAACATGTATTTCCTGGATAAGCTGATTAGAAATTGTTGCTATGAGTGTAGTAACACTAGTCTTTACTCTCTTAGCCTCTTTCTTTAAGTCTGATGTATGTAGATTAGAATAAAACCACCTTTAAAAACCATTAAAATACTTTAATCAGAATATTTTTACTTCAGTCATTCTCCATTATTAATCATTATTGTAACTAAATTTTTTTATTCATATAACACCATTCCTTCCAATAGGAAGTTAACAATTTTTTTCTCTTTTTAATTTAGAGTTTTCTTCAACTTCCTGTATACCTTTTACTATTGCCAATATTTTCCTAAAATTTCCTCCCCCAAGTACATAGTATTTACAAGCTTACCTATTTTTTTTTCTGCTAATGCTAGGAAACGAACCCTTACTCTTCTACCTAGAAGGTATCTGAGTATAAAATTCACGTCCTAGGTTTATTGTATTCACTCAACCGGACAGTTTAATTTATATTGAATATGCATACATTCAAATGGTATATAGTTATGTATGTATTTATCTACATATACATGTATAATTGCATATTTAATTTATACAAACACACACATGCAAAAAGAGTGAGAGAATGAAAGAGGAGGGGAGAGAGGGAAAGAGGAGGTGAAGGAGAGTAGGGGAAGGGATTTTTTGAGTACATAGATAAAACAAATATTACAAAAGAGCACATAGGGGCGCCTGGGTGTCTCAGTCAGTTAAGTGTCCAACTTCGGCTCAGGTCATGATCACATTGTCTGTGGGTGACAGCCCTGTATCGGGCTCTGTGCTGACAGCTCAGAACCTGGAGCCTGCTTCGGATTCTGTGTCTCCCTCTCTCTCTGCCCTCTCCTGCTTGTGCTCTGTCTTTGTCTCTGTCTCTCAAAAATAAATAAACATTAAAAAAATTAAAAAAAACAAAAGAGCACATAAAACAAATCAAGTAAATTTTTTTATTCCTTGGTCAAACTATTGGCTCATGTAAATAAATAATGAATCACAGGTAAATGCAGATTGTACTTTCAGGATGTTATTCATTTCAGGTAGCCTTAGCCCTGTTGCAAATTCTTTTACAAGAGATAAGCCAAGAAACAGATTTTCTCTCTTCTCACACTCTGTGCTCTGTACTCTCACCAGAATAAATGTTGCACCCAACTGAACATCAGTGTGGTGCAAAAACAGAACTTGTTCTCCAGGAGCCAACCTGCAACTCTGTAACCAGGAAGAATAAAAATAAACTCTTTTCTTAGAAGTGCTAATCCATTTTTCTGAGGCTGTGTTGTCTAACAGAGTGCATTTAGGTATGCTTGAAACCGTGAGCCCTCTGGGGGAATATCAGCCCCACACAACTTGAGGCAATCATTATTATAACGGGAGCAGCTCTCTGGGTCCAACATATGGACCACAAACTGGCAGAGAGCCTGAGCTCTCCAAGGAAGGACGCCAGTGGCCCTCTCTCGTTTCCTTAGCTGTTGGGAGGATATTTCAGCTCTTCAGCATTTTCCCTTCCTGACCAGCTTTTCCCAAGATAAATCTTAGCTAGGACCATATGTTTCAAGAACAAAAAAAACAGCTTCTGAATTATTACCGCATAGTGTACTCTTGCCCAGGAAATTCAAGCTGCTTAGGCACTATAATCATAGCACCAAGGCAGAATTTGAAAGAGCAGTGAACCTGATTTCACAACCCTTTGTCAAATGACACTTGCCTATAGAGCATAGGACTCCTTGGGAATTTCCCTGAGATAAGAGAAAATGTTGCTTATAGCCCTTAGGTATTTTGGAATCATAATCCTGACTGAATGACCAATTCTCAGATAATGTTGAGTCCACAAGTATTACTGGAGTTTGGGGAGGTCAGTGTTTTCCTGTAGGCATTTTGTTGTTGTTGTTTAATTTAGAACCACTGAATGCTTATAATTATCAGGAATTGTGCTAAATGCTCGGGATATAAAGATATCTAATAAGGTAAATGGGCACATCACCAAAAAACTGCAAAACTGTACACAGGAGTATTTATAGGGATCCACATGGAGTTGGACAGAATCCAAGGGAAGAGCATCTAGATGTTTCATAAAATGATACATGAAAGAAAATAGAGTTGCATCTTAAAAGAACTGTAGTGTTATATAGAGTGAATAGTAGGAGAATGGATGGGCATTCTGGGTTGAGGACACAGCATCAACAAGGAGGCAAAGAAAGGAAGATACAAGAAAAGAATAATGAGTGGTTGTATTTTTGTTTATCTTGGAGGAAAATGGTCAAGAAGCAATGGAAAAGCTAATTCAGAAGATATGGACAGCGACAGCTAATAAATATTCTTCATTGACTATGTTCATTCAGACATTCAGTACAGTGGGTTAAAAATGGGCACACTTTTGACACTCTCCTCATCAACATCCCTACCTATTAAATCTGGGCCAGCCTTATCAACTTGCTTGGTTAATAAAATATGATTAAAGTGACCTTCTGAGACTTCCCAGGTTCTGTCCTAGGAATTGTTTTCTACTGTGGGCCTCTCAGAATTCTTGTTCTTAAAATCCAGCCACCATGCTGTGAGGAAGCTCAACCAGCCACATGCAGATACTTTCACAGAAATAGAAGTTCCTTCCCAACTGCACTGGCTGACCACCCAGCCTACTGTCAATCCAACCTTGCTAGGCATGTAAATGACCCATTCTGGCAGTAAATGCTGCAGCCCCAGCTTACCTACACCGGCTAGTGCTGCATGGAGTAGAGGTGAGGCTTTGCCCAAATTATAATTTTGAATAACGTAAAGACTTTGGAGGTTATTTGCCATGCAGCAATATAATTAACTGGAACAATCAGTCAGTATTTCTAAGTGCTTACCCTATTCTTAAAATATAAGGTTAAGGAGTTTAGACTTTAATCCTGACAAAGATTTTCCGCTTGACCAACCTCTAGCCAGACTCCTCTAGTCCTTCCTATTGACTAGGTCTCTACCTTGGCCTATAAGCACTGCAGACTCTCAACACAAATAATTCTGTCCACTCACCTCCTCCCACATTAAAAGAACTAAACAAACACTAACATATTTACTGGCAGCTCAAAGCCTCATCCCTAGGATGACTCTAGTCTCCCTTAAAGTGCCTGCCTGAGAAAACTCAAGGGTCCCAAAAGGACTTACTGTTTCCTTCTAGCCAATATCTAAAGATAGGCTTTAAACATCTTTTCTTCAGAGCATTTCCTAAAAGGGGTTTCGATTGAAATTTTCCCCTGTCCCTTTGAGATGTATATTTATTGCCTTCAATTCACGAATATCTTTCTCAAGGACCTGAAAGTCATTCCTTTAAAATATGAACATCAGAAAGGATATTGTCTCAGTTTCTCAGTATCTGTGGGAGGACAGAGTCCTAACTTCCTTATTTGCCTGCTATCAGACACAGTGGGTCTAATCAGCATTTACACAGATCAATCCTTTGTAATTTTTCTCTTCCCTGATTCTACTGACCCCGACTTTGCCCCTCTTCCTACTTGCTCGCTCTCCCTTTAAAATACCCAGTCACCTCTGGACCAATAAAAACTGAGTTCAGTTCTTACTGGGTCCTCTTCCCTATTACTGATTAAAATCTGTCCTTACAAGTTAGTGTCCAGCTTTGTTTACCTCTGACAATCCTAAGTCAAATAGATTTCAGCTTTAAAGTTACCTCCTTGTCAATGGTAGTGGCTGTCTCATACAGGTGGATTCTAGACTTAACATGAACTAAAGCAGAGATCACTTCTTGATGATTGTCAGAGGGAGAGAAGATACTTGTCGTATCATATGTGCTAATGGTTTGCTGAATCTGCTGCAGTAAATGTTAAGCTTCTGAAAGTTTGTTGCTTCTTTTTTTTTGTTTTTAATAACTTCTTTTGGCAGCTTAGTTTAAGACAGCTATAAGAGATACAAACTAGAGTTAGGGAGACTAGTCCAGAAGTGATCAGTGTTTCAGGAGAGAGAAATGGAAGGCCTGGACTGGGGCAGTGGGATGGACACAGGACATGTGATGAGAAGGATGGAATTCAGCAGAGTCCAGTGTCACCCCCAGGTTTCTCTAGCTGGCCTCTGGGTGACTACTTGTGACATGACGTGAAATGGAGGAGTAGCCAGCCAGCCAGCAGGTGGCAGAGAAGAACAGGATTACACATTATGGGATATGTTCAATCTTAGGGCCTGGGGACATGTATCTAACTGTCAGCTAAGTGTCACATTACATATTCAAGTTTGTAATGTAAGAAGAGGTTTTCTACAATGATAGAGATAATGTTATCATAACCATACAGATGGTCACTGAAAGAAAAAAAATGGAGGAGAGCTAAGAGGAGAGTGTATGGATAGAGAAGTGGCAAGAAGACTGAAATCTGGCTAACACTTATATGAACAACCAGAAGAAATAAAATCTGTGAGGGTAATGGAGAAAGAACAGGGCAGAACTTTTAGCAGAAGCAAGAAGGTATGGTGTCACAGAAATCCAGAATTTTTAAATAGTAACCAACACTGTCAGATGATACAAATGGTCTCCTTAGATAAGGGCTGAAAAAATGCTCATTGATTTGACAGTTAAGAGGTCATTAGTGACTTTAACAAGAATAATTTTAAAAAATTAAGTTTATTTATTTATTTTGAGAGGGAGACAGAAAGTAAACGGGGGAGGGGCAGAGTGAGGGAGAGAGAGAATCCAAAGCAGGCTCCATGCTGTCAGCACAGAGCCTGATGAGGGGCTTGAACTCAGAACCTGAGATCATGAGCTGAGCCAAAACCAAGAGTCTGACACTTAACCAATTGAACCACCCAGGTGCCCCAACAAGAATAATTTTAATAACTACCATAGCTACATGAATTAGCTTTTTCTGAGGACCAACCAGTTATTTAGCTCATGAAGTCACAAGTTGACAACCTTGGCTGGGCTTGGCTAAGTAGTTCTTCTAGTCTGGGACAGACTTGAGTAATCTCAGTTGAGCTGGTAGCTTCCATGGCTTGAGTGACTGGGGCATCTGCCTACATGGTTTCAAATCATCTGGTAGTCTATCACTGGCTCATTCAGGTGAAATTCACAGGGTTCCGAAGGTAAGAATGGATGTGCTCAAAGATACTTAAAACTTTGCCCATAAAACATATAACATCCTTTCTCCAGCACTCTATCTACCAAAAATAAGAGTCTGCCCAGATTCTAAGGGTGGAAGAGTTTCTATGAATTGCCGTTTTCTCAGTCTCCTGCAGCACCAACAGACAGTTCTTGGGGTTCTGGTTATCTGCCATAGCCACAGCCCTTTATGGACAAAAATGGCCTCAAGTTATTTCAGCATGAGCTTTTTATAATGTCAGAGCAAAAAGAGCATGAAGCATTTCTATAGACCTTTACATGTACAGACAGTTATAGGCTGAGAAACTTCCCCCTGCCCCACCAAGGCAGCAGAGGAAGCAGAAAGGTAAGTCTTCATTTTTAATCTAGTCTCCTTAGTTTTTAAATGCAAGTTCAGAAAACTTTTTCCTTCCAGTAATGGGAGGGCCAGGTTATTGGCATGTCGAAAACTTTAAACAGCTGGATAAAATATTACAAAAAGAAAAAAAAATGCTTCTTAAAGACATCACATAGACAACGGGATAATAAGGAATTACCAGGCCAAAGTGAAAAAATAACAAAAACCAGAGATTTATGCCAGCACAGAAAGTGATTCTGCCCTGAAGGTATATGACTTTCTGGCAGACACCTTCTGAGAACGGGACCAAAATCAAAGGCCAGAAGTACACAACCCCGGGAAGTTGAATCTGATTCCTTCTTGGTCAGCCAGACCCTAAAGAGTTGATCCTCAGGCTGAGGGTCAGCTGGAAGTGGCAGAGCTTGGGTAGAATTACAGTCAGGTGTTGAATTATCCGTATCAAGCCCTGAACTTGATGCAACAATGGCCTTTCTCTTTGAAAAATTGCTTGTCAAATTAGTCCAAAAACAGTTTTCAAGTAGAAAGTTCATCACATGAAAAATAATAACTAGGTGCAAATATATGCCACACTCCATGAAGATATGCAGAAAGGGCAGAAATGGAAACAGAAATGCAGCAAAAGGCAAAGAGATCAGATGTTGGAATAATTAGACACCAACTGCAAAACAGCCATGCTGATAAAACTTCAATGAATGAAGGACCAACTGAAAGATATTTGCAGAGGGCTTAGGACTACAAAAAGTGACATAGTAAATTAAAAAAAAAATTCTGGGAAAAATGCAGAATAGAAATTAAAATCTCTGTGAGTGGGCTTAACAAGCTAAGGAGAGCTAAAGACAGCCATGGTCTACAGGAAGATGATTTGAAAAGAATTATTTAGAAAAACCAGAAAGACCCAAGGAGGAGACTAATAACCATGGACAACAGGGGTGCTGGGTGGCTCAGGCGGTTAAGCACTCAACTCTTGGTTTAGGCTCAGGTCATGATCTTGTGGTTTGTGAGATCAAGCTCCATGTTGTGCTCTGTACTGATAGCACAGAGCCAGCTTGGGATTTTCTCTCTCCCTCTCTCTCTGCCCCTCACACATGCAAGCATGTGCTCTCTTGCACTCTCTCTCTCTCTCTCTCTCTCTCTCTCTCTCTCTCTCAAAATAAATAAATAAACTTAAAAAAAACCATAAGCATGAATGACACCCTAACAAGGTCTGGGACAGGCGATCAGAGTCTTAGGTAGAGAGAAGAGAGTCTACGGGTCAGCGAACATCTGAAGAGACAGTGGTTGAGAATTTTCTAGACCCAAAAAGACAGTAATCTGCAGATTCAAAAAGCCCACAGATTTCTTGCAGGGTACTTAAAAAGAAATCTGCAACTAAGTACATTACATTGAAGGTGCAGGAAAAAAAAAAAAAGACGAAGAGAAAAATCTTAAGAGAGGCCAGAGGCAAACAAAAAAGAAAAGATTATCTTCAAAGGAGCAAGAGTTAGACTGACAGTTGCCTTGTTAACAGTAACAAAGTAAGACAAATGATAGAGGAATCATGTCTTCTATGTGTGAAAGAGAATGATTGCAACCCAGAAAACATTTCATGAATGTTGGTGAAAAAGGGTTGTTCCCAGTCAAGCAAAGGTAGAAGGGTCATTGTGACAGATTTTACTTCAAAAGAAAATCTCGAGGTTGTACCTCAGGCAGAAGGAAAATGATCCCAGGCATGTGTGGGGTATAAGAAGAAATAAAGAGCAAATAAAGTATGATTGTTTGGAAAAAATACAGATTTGGGACTGAGTGATCTCTTAAGTCAGGAATTGCCAAACTTTGTCTATAAGAGCCAGAGTGTAAATATTTTAGGCTTGTATACCCTATGGTTTCTTTGGGGAGTATTCTGCTAATACAGTGAAAAACTAACCATAGGCAATGTGTAAAGGTAGGAGGATATGGCAGTGTTCCAACAAACTATGTTAAGAGAAGCAGGAAATGGGCCACAAGTGTCCTGCAGGCCACGAGTTTACAGATCCTAACTTTAGCGAACTTCCAGCTCTACTCCTGAGCTCTTTTGGTTTACCTCCATGCTTAACGGGCAGACACAAAGGACCAAACAAGTGCCCAGCCTTTCCTTTACTATTGCAGTTTAACATTTACAGGACCAGTACCCATATATTTAGCATAGGCTCTGAGTCTTTCTACAGACACAGGTCAGAGTGATACTGGGAGGTCATCACATAGCTTCCTCTTATGTCTACTTAATTTATGTAAATTATAAGAAATATTTAACAATAATGAAGCAGCTAAAATGGCTTTCTGAAATACACATCTGATAATGCCATTTCCCTGTTTATATTTTTTTAAGGGCTTCTTTGTGGTCATCAAGCCCCAATTCCTCACAATGGCATGAGCACCCTTGTGACCTGGTGTTGATATTTCCTGCCTACTGTGGCCATTTGATTCCCACTCCATCCAAGCTCATCTCACCACTTAACCTGGGCATCATGGTCTCCTGAGCTTGGTGCACTGGATGCTGCTGTAGGGTGCATGAGCTGTTTGTACTGATCCTTCTCCTCAACTTTGTCTAGTTGACATAGTCTTTCAAGACTCCACCCAGGTTGTTCTTTTCCAGAAAGTGATGATGCCCCAAATCCAGCACGCACAATTTCTCTGGACTCTTAGGGCTTGACTGTAGTCCCCAAGCACAGTGAGCCACACAATATGTCCTGTGTGTCTGATTTCCATGTGAATCTGTGATTTCCTTAAGGATCTCTTATGTATGTGTCCCAGCTTGCTGTAGATTGGGCATGCAGTTAAGTGTGTATGCGTGTTTCGAGGAATGACTGGATAAAGCAAAACAAGAACAACACTAACCAAAAAAACCCAATGAAACTGGTATCCTTGAGTTTATTACAGAATCAATCTAAATCAAAATGGCCCATTAATCAAATAACCCATAAATATCTATTGAGCATGATTAAACAGAGGTCAAATTAATCAAAATATTATTGTAGAGTAATTATGGTGTTATGTTTTCTGAAATTTAACTAATCACTTGAGTGATTTAAATTATTGGTAATACTTAAATATGTCTGCAATGTGAATGAATGTGTGGAAATAATGGTTATGGGTATAAAGACAAAAGAAACTTTTTGTGTTAATGAAGTGCATAATTTGGAACAATTTAAATATTCATATCAGTTGGCCAAATTTGTGTGTCTATTACAAATTCAGGACTGTTTAGGTTAGCAATCCCTTCAGTCAGTTATTTTAATTTTTAATTTTAAAACATAATTTTAAAAGTGAGCATTGGGGCGCCTGGGTGGCTCAGTCACTTAAGCCTCTGACTTTGGCTCAGGTCATGATCTCGCACTCTGTGAGTTCGAGCCCCCCATTGGGCTCTGTGCTGACAGCTCAGAGCCTGGACCCTGTTTCAGATTCTGTGTCTCCCTCTCTCTCTGACCCTCCCCCCATTCATGCTCTGTCTCCCTCTGTCTCAAAAATAAATAAACGTTAAAAAAAATTAAAAAAAAAGAAAAGTGAGCATTTATAGACTCTATACATTGTTTAGATATTTGGTTATTTTCAGTCACTTCAATTACCTTTAATAAGCACTGCATTGTGCAAACTGCAATTTGTTTATGCCTGCCTATATTAGAGTGTGTTCCATTTGTTCATTGATTTAAAACACATAATGGAACTTCTGGTATGATGTTATTTCCCTTTAATTATTTCTAAAATAAATGACTTTAAAACAGTTTTACAATATTTACCCTATTCTTTTTTTTTAATAACAAATTTCCAATAATGATATGTTTGTGATATTGCAGCATAATTTTCTTTTATTGCTTATTTCAGTAATGTTTAATGTTTTCATGTAATATGGAGTTAATTTAATATTGACTAGTGTGAAATGAAATCATTTGGTGTTCATTTGAATGTCACATATATTTTCTTAAATGTTTCATTATAATTTAACAATATTTAATAGGCACTAAAAACAGTTACCTATGTACTCGCCTTACTTCCTTTAGCATGCTGTGCTTGTGTCTTTGAATTTAAATGGTGAGCGCTATTGTCTCAGGACTTTATGGGGTGGGTGATGGTAGAGGAGTTTTCTTAAAGATACCTAAGTAAATCAAAATAATAATAATAATAATAATAATAATAATAATAATAATAATAAAAACCTTCCAAGATTATTTCTGTTTTCCCCCTACATTTAAGAAGCTTAGTTTGATACTTATAGAAAAATATTTTTGAGAGACTTAAAAAAGAAACTGAGTAAAATAATTGTCTCCAGGGCAAATATTTTCTAGGGTAGATGGGGCATTAAGCCACTGTAAATACTTGTTAGTTCGTTTACCAGCTTGATAAGCAAGGAGAAAAGTCCTCAAATAATAGGTAAGTAATAGTTGAGATGTTAGAGTAAATATGTGGAGCAGCAAAATGTGGATGGCTTGAACTGTTCTCCAGGATAAGAGGGTCAGCATGTTTTGGCAGTGCACCTTACTTCAGGGCCCTAGGTTGCCAAAAAATCAGGTAAAACGTGTTAAAAGTTAAAGGTTGTAATCTGACTTCATCAAGTTATTTCACTTCTTTGGGTCGCAAAATTTGAAAAATCGCTTTTCAACTTTAAAAAAAGGAGCTTGGTCAAAACTAAGCATAGTCTCTTTAATTCAAATACATGAAATGAAGGGATTTTGAAGAGGAGCTAAAAGGAGCTAAAAAATGGTTTGATAATTTGACCAAATTCCTAGTTTAGCGATGGGTCAGATGCCATGTCTGACTCAAGGAGGAGCAGAATTTTGTGCTTGGCTCCTTGAAGTTCATGGTAAATGTGGTATGGCCTCATCAATGATTATGTAATCCCCCCTTTTTATTATTGAATCAGAATTATAATTGTTTTCACTGTCACTAGCTAATATATGGTGAACAAAATCAAGATTTTGCTTATGATGTTTTGATTTATGCCCAGTTACATATCAGATTACAGTATGTAGTCCATTCTATTGTACATAAGTGTTTAAGAACTGTGCATATGAAAAGAATCAGGGAGCTGATGGTGTTTATAGAGATGAAAGTGACAATGGTGGTGGTACCAACTTTTCATAGATGTAGCTGTGAAACTCTGAGATAAAATTGTGCCAACATATGAAAAAAAGAAAATACTACATTTTGGTAAAGAAATGAAAAAAAACAAACAAACACTCCCACTGTTACTACAGTTTTACAACTACTTCAGAGAGCAATTATGCAATGTGGTGGAAAAGGCTAACAGTCTTATAATCTATATCCAAAAATAAATATTCTATGTATTAGACTTTCACATATGAACAAGAAGGCATGTGCCAGACCAATAGTGCTCACTGTTTCATTATTTATAGTAATAAAATTATTAACAACCTAGCATTCATCACAGGAACATGGAAGAGTACATTGTGGTATATTGGTAAACGGAATACTACTGTAGGGGAGGAAACATTTTCCTGACTTTCTTAGGGTTCCTGGCTGGGTCTGAAAATTAAACTGACAAAAAGAGAGTAACAGGAGAAAAGTATGTATGTTTATTTAATATAGGTTTTAAGTTACACAGAAGCCTTACAAGGAAACAGAGCCTAGTTAAACCTAAGTGTTTTTACTCTAGGTTTGATGAAAAGTGGATAATTGTAGAGAAATGTGGAGGGCCAAAGAATATGAGATAGGTGTAGTTAAACTGGAGGAAAATTAGCAAAGCCTGCTTATTTGGATTCAACTGGTATCCCCACATCTTTGGAGACAAAGATGCTCCTTTACTGTGGGTATAGGGAGGGCACCTCTTACATGAGGGTTTTATGACCTGCTTTGGGAGAGAAGTGGAGGTGGAGATGAGAGTGACCTTCCTGCTCTGCTGTTTTCTCAAATTCCTTAAACTTATATTATTTAGTATGCCAAGGTGCCATATCTTGGGGTAGTGTGTCCTGAGTTCCAACACCATGTACTAGTTGGAATGAATTTGAGTTAGCTCTACCAACATAAATGAAATACTGAGTAAAAGCAAGGCACCAATATTACATGTAGTATAATCCTATTTAAATAAAGGGAATAAAAACCAAAACACTATGGATACACAATTATGCAATGAAAATATAGAACACATAATATATATGTATATATATATATATGTATATACAGACACATATACACATATATCTATCTAAATAAATGAACTTTTAAAAAATTAAAATATTTAAAAAAGCATTTGATTTTAAAATTTGCAGAGGACTTTACCTCACTTGAAACTTCCAACTTTGAGAAGCAGATAGCTTTAATTATTTTCATTATTTATTTTAAAAACCATGTGTCACCTATGATGATGAAAATAATTTGAAATCCAAAGTTGTAAAATACTGTTTGTTACTCCACAGATTTCAATAGTTTTAAATGGTCTGAAAAAAATTTTCATAATTATATATATATATAAAATAAATATAATATAATATAATATATATATATGTTACATATAGGAATGGTTATAATTTTAACACATAAGGGACCAATACCTATAGATTTAGCACAGTCTCTGACTCCCTCCCTCTACAGTCACAGGTGAGGATCTGGTAGACCTTTGGCTATTAAAAAAAAAAAAAGCTTTTATTTTATGTACACTGAATTTCCAAAAGTGATGACTTCAGAGGAAGAAGAAAAACTAATCCAGGAGAAGTCTAGAAAGGGGACCTTGAGTGTATCTTTAAATTTTTTTAATGTTTATTTATTTTTCAGAGAGAGAGAGAGAGACAGAGCAGTGGGGGAGAGTCAGACAGAGGGAGAGACACAGAATCTGAAGCAGGCTCCAGGCTCTGAGCTGTCAGCACAGAGCCCTACGAAGGGCTTGAACTCATGAACTGTGAGAGCATGTCCTGAGCCAAAGTCAGACACTCAACCAACTGGGCCTCCCAGGTGCTTCTTGACTGTATCCTTAATGTTTAATTTCTTTAAAAAATCAAAAATAGTTATTTCCTAAACTGTGGGCTAGATGGGCTGAATGGAAACTGGGCCTTTCAATTGTGAGTGTGGTACACGATTCACAGCAGCACCCTCTTAATTGCTTCCTGCACTCCATTTGGAATCCAAATTATCAAAGCACTCTTGACCCGGAATGGTAAGATTAAACTTAAGAAATGGTAGCCTAATTTTACTTGTTGAAGTTTTAAACTGTCCCTGAATAGTAAGAATTCAACCACTCTGCCTAAGGTGGTTAGAAATAGAATTTTAAGTAAAAAGCTGGTGTTTTCTGCATTTTGGAGCAGAGGGAGTTGCTTAACATAGGAAAAATCCTTCAATATTGCATTTTTGCTCTTTTCCCTGCAGTAAGATGGACAGAACTAGTAATTCTCAAATGCCTTTAAAGCTGCTAAGACTATTGGAGATTCAGAAGAGATTTAAGATCTCTGATTAAATTTTAGATTATGGACTGCAGGTGACAAACATGAAAATTATTTTTTAAAGGAGACCCTTTTGGCAAAATCCCCAGGGGTAACTATTTCTTTAGGGATTCAAAACAATCTTAGGATTTTGAACTGAATTCTAAACTGAAATGGCAAAACAGTCTTCCAAGTTCTCAATCTGATATTCTATTGATCATACTACACAATGACTGTATCAAAGGGCCTTTTGGAAATTTTGGCTCCCTGCTTGGACTTCCAAATATATGCAAGAAACAGTCGTTGATGAGCAGCTTTGCTTTCACTTTGTTTCCCTAAGTTTATTTATTTTATTGAGAGAGAGAGAGAGAGAGAGAGAGAGAAACAGGCATGGCTGAGAGCAAGGGAGGGGTAGAGAGATAAGGAGAATGAGAGAATCCCAAGCAAACTCAGCACTGTCAGTGTGGAGCCCAATGCAGGTTCAACATCATGAACCATGAGATCATGACTTGAACCAAAATCAAGAGATGGACACTCAACCAGGTAAGCCACCCAGGCTTCCCTTTATTTTCGCTTCCGAACAGCTTCTAAGGAAGAGTACCTGTGGGTTAGGTAGGCTATTTTAAACACCAGAGTGATTGGCAGTTAGTGTTAGCAATGGCAGACCTCAATAAAAATGTGTGCACTCTTCTTGCTGTATGTTTTATCTGACTATGGTCTCCCATGCACACAGCCTCATTTGCCCCCTCACCATCCATAGTCAATACCCACAGATGTCTATCTGCTTCTCACATCTCTCCTCTGAGGGGGCCAAGGATTTATCCAACTGCTTACCTAACTTCTCATCTTGGATACTCCAAGGGAATATCAAACTCACTTGTTCATAACATGGTCTTCCACTCCAAATGAAAGATTTATTTAGTACACACAATTTTACTGAATAGTAGCCTAGCTGGTCTGCAACTCAAGTCAGATACATAGGTATCACAGGCCAGCTTCTCCAAATCCCCTTGATTTTACGAACCTCCTAAATAGTACATGCATAAATCCTTTCTATATGCAAATCCCAGCGGCTCTCTTGACCACATAGTCTGTGCAAATCAACCGTTCTCTGTCTCCACCACCCCACCCTAGTCCAGGGTGCTTACATCTCTCTTCAAGAGGGCAACTTTGTTACCACTAAATAGTATGCTGTTATCCACATTTGATTCCCTTCTATCTGCAGCATTCAATTTGTTCCAGTGACCTGTAGGATTACTTGATCAAAATATATCTTTCTCCAGAAGGTTAACTGTAGAGTCAAGAAACTTGCTTGTTTTTCTCAGGTTTGTATTCCTAGCACTCTGCAATTGTATTACATTGTCATCCTGCCTTTGTGCCCTAAATTGTGGAAAACAATTTCACATGTGTGTTTATGAATTTTTTTCAGCATCAGCAGTGTCTTTGGTATAACCGCATATCTCTCATAGCTCAGTATTTTAAGTTGAATGGTACTTATCAAGACAAAAACATTTTGCTTTGTGTGTGTGTTTTTTAAAGCATCCCCCCCACCTTAAACTTGTAAGTACCAACCTTTTCCCCAGTCTTTAAAGAGATATTGCCAAAGTAGTAAGTAGACTGACTTGATTTTGATTACCTTCACTTGCTTCTCCTATTTTATACTAAATGAGCAGCAGATAACATGAAAAGTTACAAGTCAGTTGTAGAGAGGGAGAATATACACACTGAATATTTCCTGCGTGCTAAGTCTTACACATATTATCTTCCATTTCATTTGAGTAGCCCCTGGGTTGTTGAATATGATTTTTCTTTAAATTTTTTTAATGTTTATTTTTGAGAGAGACAGAGACAGAATGCGAGTGGGTTAGGGGCAGGGAGAGAGGGAGACACAGAATCCGAAGCAGGCTCCTGGCTCCAAGCTGTCAGCACAGAGCCCGACACGGGGCTTGAACCCACGAGCCGTGAGATCATGACCTGAGCCGAAGTTGGATGCTCAAGTGACTGAGCCACCCAGGCGCCCCGTTGAATATGATCTTTAATCACCTCTACTTTATAGATGAGGAAATTCATGATGTTTTATTAGGGATTCATCTTTTCCTAAATATCTCAGCAGATAAAAGTTTGAGCCACCATTCCAGTTGAAGACTCTGGTTCAAAAATCCCTGTTCTAATCTTTATAGACTATGTTCTCTCAAGTCAGGGTTGGCCCAGATTAACTCTTTACCAGGATTATTCAGTGAAAGAATTATAAATGGAATGAGGTTGATTTCAGGAGGAACTTTCCTCTAACATCCTATTATATAGTTAGGTAGGTTTGGAGAAGAAATTTTTCTTTTTCATGTATAGGCAGACCCTAATATAGTGATTCTTTACCAGGGCAATTCATGAGATAAACAAGGGAGAATTAATTTTTTTTAACATTTATTTATTTTTGAGAGACAGAGACAGAGCATGAGTGGGGGACGGGCAGAGAGAAAGAAGGAGACACAGAATTCAAAGCAGTCTGCAGGCTCTGAGCAAGCTGTCAGCACAGAGCCTGATGCGGGGTTCTAACCCACAAACCGTGAGATCATGACCTGAGCCGAAGCCAGATGCTCAACTGACTTAGCCACACAGGAACCTCGGTCGGGGAGAATTTTAAAAACCTGTATTTCTGAGGGTGAAATTCAGGTTTCGGTATTTTTAAAGCTTTCCAGAAGATCCCAATATGCAGATAATGTTGGAAAGTACAGTTCAAATTCTTTTTAGGAATGTATCATTACATCTTTAAATTTAGTATACAAATGAACACTAAATTGTAGACAGGCAAATTATCCTTTAATATGGGAGGCAGATTCAGGAACATTATGCTTACTATTTCTAAATGAAAGGAAAGATACACTTTCTGTTTAATATGTATCGTTTCCACTCATTATCAATAAATCCTTGCATCTCCCCAACAACTAGGGGAGAAAGAGTATTTTAGACACTTCAAATGCTCTTCATGGAGAAGATGCCTTTTTGCTGTTCTTGGGTTTTACACATTCGGTCCCAAATGTACGTGTGTGTGTCCGTCTGTATGTATATATTTAAGCAAAGTGTTAATTCGGTAATAGCACCAGAACACAATTTTCTGAAAAAAGGAGAGAGGCTCACAGAGAAGGCAGAATAGCAGTAGGGTAACAATATTGAATGTACCAGAGGCTGCTGTTTCAAGGGCACAGGTGAATTTAAAACTACTATACTCACATCTCCACACAGCCAAAATCACTCAAGGCAATAGAGTAAAGAATGGCTTCTATGAATAAAATATAAGCCAAGATTGTTTCTTTTAAGAAAAAAGACATATCTATGCTAAATCGTAAAACCTGTTTCTAGGACTGTTCCCTCTAGCTATGTTACTTGTCTGCTTGGCTTAGTCTGACTGTCATCTTCTTCAGCAGGGCTCTCTTTCAGATAACCATCAGGTGATATATGTGCTTTTTAAAAAAACAGATGGGAAAGAATGCATAAGTGTGCATTTATTCCATTTCCAATCTGTGACTCATTTCTGTCCTTTCGAAACCTATTGTTGAGTTCTACAGTCTCTTTTTCTTATTCTCAGTATCTTCCTGGTCTCTTCCAGATGCACAGCCATTGTCTCAACTTTGGGTTAAGCTCTCATGTGTACAACTGGACAGTCTCTCCTTGCCATCCTTACGATGCCTAGCTCTTCACTGCCTGGCCCTGCCTCAGGGGCACTGCCCATGACTGAGCACTTTGAACACTGCTGAACATTGAAATCTTCTGTTCATTGCAGAAAAAAACCAAACAAACAAGAAAGAATAAAAGAATAAATGAAAGTAAGCAAGCAAGCAAGAGAAAACCCAATGGAAAAAAAAAAAATTGAGTCCCTAGATTATGGGCCAGGGAATGCCCTCCCTTGTGGCTTCAGAATGTTTTAAACTAAGGTGATCAGCACTTCTGAACACATTGCATCTCTCCCGTGCCTCAGCCAGGCCCTCAGCTGCTGCTTCCCACCTTGCTGGACTGTGGTCCATCGCTAGCCTCTCCCTGTGCAGGGAGGCTCAGGGGAAAGAAGAAAAGGAAAGGGCAAGGAGTAAAAAACAAAGAGGATGAGAAAAAAAAATAGTTAAGCATGAAGGATAAGGGAAAAGTATACAAAAAAAAGTTTATAAACAAAGAAAAAAGAAAGAATGCTCTGTTGCTGACTCCTTGAAGAGCAAGGACATTTATGAATTCTAAGATAAGTGTTTAATTGGCAAGCAGACAATTGCATAAACATTGATTCATTAATTTCTATTTAGGAAGAGAAAATAGTCATTTAATTGCAAAGTTAGGCAAGTAACCTTTCGTCCTTTATAAATATTAATTTTCAAAATACTTAGAAAATTATTGGCATTGATTGGGCAGTTTTGTTTTTGACTATCTGGGAAATTTCATGCCTGGAGCCAATACACATTTTTATGAGGTGAAGGCTAAATGCACTGAAAATGAATGTGAGAAAATTTCAAGTTATTTAATGTACTTCTTATTTACAACCCAGGGAGGCAAAAAGAAGCAGCCAGTAAGTGTCAATATTTGTGAATTTAACTGCATTTTCAACAAATTAGTATTGTTACACTTACCTTTATACTTGTTATTCCTAAAGTAAAAGAGCCCATATACTGTAAGTAATGTCTTTATCTTTTTTATTATCGTATCCTGTTACCTGTTTCATAGCCAATACATAGTAATCGGTGGGTTATCATGCTAATAAATGTGTCTGATTGATTATAGTTAACATTGCTTTATACTCATTATTAGAATACAGGAATAAAAACATCAGTGTGCTTTTTATTGCAATTTATCATATCTGAATTAGCTTATGTGATTTGACATGGTGCTAAATAATCTATTGCCCTCTGGACAGAGTATGCTTGAGGTACTGTTTAATAATTCTCTGCCATATATTTGTTCTGAACATTGATCAAAGAAGATAGTGTGATCTAGTTCTTTTTAGTTTTATCGAAAAAATTACAATTCTGTAATGTACTAAATGAGTGAAATATAGCACCTGCTTCTGTGTGCTACTTAAGGATCAGAGGATGTTAAGAAATAATGACTAGCATTTGCATAGCTGACAAGCTAATTCCTAAACACAAAGAGATATGTAATGCCACATTTGCATGAAGTATTATCTCTTATCAGCACATAATGTATTTCTCATTATATTTTTATGAGCCCATGGGGTTTCATTGTGTTTGTTTGTTTTAGAGCATCCACATTTTAACCTAATAGATTATGATGATATAAATCTACCGGGGTATTAAGCTCAAATCAATTGTATTTAAATTTTTACACTATGGAAACATACATACTACATTTGTTAACAAACACCACATTGAATGCCTACAGGTAGGTGGTTATTTTATGCTGAATTCTGTATTATATGTGTATATAATGTAACCTATGAGACCAGAATTCAAATTTGCATCAAGTCAAAGCTTACACATTTACCGCTGCTAAACTGAGTAAAGACTGAGTTAATGCATTTCCAACAAAAGAAAAGAAATATTAATCTTTTAGTGAGTCTTTGCAACCTTACTGAGGACACCGAGACTAAAACTGTAATTTCTGTAAGAAAATGCTGAATAGTTTGAAGAATACCCATTATGACCTTCACAAATCCCTAAATTTCCCAAACTTGGTGGGGAACCTAGTTTTAGACATCTATTAATTCCTAAAATAGTTCCTCTAAAATCAAAATAATTGACATACAATAGTATATTAGTTTCAGGTGTAAAACATAGTGATTCAACATTTATATACGTTAGGAAGTGATCATCACTGTAAATACAGCCACCATCTGCCACTATACAAATTTATTACAATATTATTGAATATATTCCCTGTGCTATACATTGTATCTTGTGTCTTATTTTACAACTGGAAGTTTGTAACTTTTAATCCTCTTTCCCTATATTGCCCATCCCACCCTCCCTTCTCTCTTCTGGTAGTCATCAGTTTGTTTTCTCTGAGTCTATGTCTGTTCTGAGTCTGTCTTTCTGAGTCTATGTCTGTTCCGTTTTGTTTGTTCCATTGTTTTGTTTTTTTCGATTCACATATAAGTGAAATCATATGGTATTTGTCTTTCTCTGTCTGACTAATCTCACTTAACATAGTACCCCCTAAGTCCATCCATGTTGTCACAAATGGCAAGATTTCATTCTTTTTTATGGCTGAGTAACATTCCATTGTGTGTGTATATTGTGTCTTCGTTATTCATTCATCTATCAATGGACACTTAGGTTGTTGCTTCCATGTCTTGGTTATTGCAAAAAAAAAAATGCTGTTGCAAACAACATGGAGTGCATATATTTTTTTGAATTAGTGTTTTCATTTTCTTCGGGTAATACCCAGAAGTGAAGTTGCTGGCTCATATGATGGCTGTATTTTTAATTTATCAAGGAAACTTTATTCTGTTTTTCATGGTGGCTGGCCCATTTTGCAGTCCTACCAACAGTGTACAAGGGTTCCTTTTACTTGACATCCTCACCAATATTTGTGATGTCTTGTCTGTTTGCCATTCTGACCGCTGTGAGGTCATATCTTATTGTGGTTTTGATTTGCATTTCCCAGATAATGAGTGATGGTGAGCATCTTTTCTTGTGTCTGTTGGCCATCTATATGTCTTTGGAGAAACGTCTACTCAGGTCCTTTGCCCATTTTCAAGTTGGATTGTTCGTTTTTTTGATAATGAGTTGTATAAGTTCTTCATATATTTTGGATATTAACCCCTTATCAGTTATATTATTTGCAAAATCTTCCCTGATTTAGTAGGCTGCCTTTTCATTTTGTTGATGGATTCCTTTGCTGTGTAAATGCTTTTTAGTTTGATGTAGTTCCATTTATTTCTGTTTTTGTTGCTCTTATCTGAGGAGACAGATCTAAAAAAATATTGCTTATACCAGTGTCCAAAAGCTTACTGCCCATGTTTTCTTCTAGTTTTATGGTTTCTGGTTTTACATTTAAGTCTTTGATCAGTTTTGAGTTTATTTTTGCATATGGTGTTAGACAAGTGGTCCAGTTTCCTCAACCATTTACTGGAAAGACTATCTTTTCCCTATTTTATGTTTTTGCCTTTTGTTGAAGATTAATTGACCATATAAGTATGTATATATTTCCGGATTCTCTATTTTTTTCCTTTGATCTATGTGTCTCTTTTTGTGTCAGTTCCATGATGTTTTGATTATTACAGATTTGTAATATGGCTTGAAGTCAGGGAGTGTGATACCTCCAGCTTTGCTTTTTTCTCAAGATTTCTTTGGCTAGTCAGAGTTTCTTATGGTTGCATGCAAATTTTAGGATTATTTGCTCTAGTTCTGTGAAAAGTCCCACTTGCATTTTTGTAGAGACAGCATCCAATGTGCAGATTGACTTGGGTAGTATGGACATTTTACAATATTAATTCTTTAAATTTATGGTCATGGCATATCTTTAATAACTTCTTGTTTTGACTGTAAAGCACAATATTTAACAAAAAATACTGTTACTATTGTTTCTTATCTTACTAGATATTTTTAGAAATGCAACAGTAAGAATCATTCTAGATTGGGAATTTGTTTCTGTGTTCATCTTCATATTTTTAATACCTAAAAACAGCACTGAGAAGCAGGTACCCAATAATTATCTGTTGGGGAAATTACAGGTATAAGGACAGGTGGCCATTTAGAATCAATTTGGTTAGTGCCATATGTTGTTCTAACATTTTGTTATTGTCATTTGCTTTAAGTTGAAGGTAACTTTTAATTTTCAAAATTTGAGAGACTTTATAATTTTAAACCAATTGTGCCATGTAATGGACCCCAAGATCCCATTAGATCCCTGAAGCATGCAGGATTAGTTCTGTATTTAGGTTGTGTAGATAACTATAGTAGCTTTTTTCATATTTATATTTGTATTTCCTTGGAATGTTAAATATCCTTGAATGAAGCTCCTATTAATGAGATAATCTATAAATATAGAGATTTAAATGTGTACACATGCAGCCACATGCGTGACAAAAATTGCAACTGGAATTAAATTCTAAGACCGTATAATCTGTAACAACCAATCTGCGATTTATATATAGAAATTAATAAATACTTATGATTTATTTACTAGATTAAACTATTGTAAACAGTTTATATCTTTTAAAGTTTACATATTTAATATTTATCTCAGGTGATAATATGCAGTTTTTCAGGTCACATCATTTAGAAACATGGTAGATCTCAAGACTTGGTGGTTTCTTAATGTATCACTTTAAGTTTTATTCTGGTTCAGAAACTGAGTCCACCGCGGGATGGCAGGCAATATGCTAAAGTTAACAAAAATTTAAGATAAGAAATATTATCCACTGTATAAACTCAGATACATGAATTCATTTTTCTTTCCTTTTGGTAAGTATGTTTTATTGAAAACTAAGTGTCCTAAATGTGTATACGTAATTAGAAAGTGTACTGCAGATTGTATTAAAGGAATAGGATGAGTACACAACGCTATTATGCTGTTTTTCAAAATCCCATAAAATGAGAAAAAGCCAGGTAACAAAGTAGGACAGAAGAGAGCAAGAGGGAGAAGGTAGGGGGTGTACCACTGGAAAAGGTGGCTGCACTCACACACCTGCACGCACACACATGCACACACATGTGCACACAGGCACAGGCACACACGCATGCCCCCACACACAGACACACATGCATGCACATGTGCACACACACGTGCATCTTCAAAATGAGCACCAGGGGCTCCTGGGACCTTAGTGGGTTAGGAGAGGGACTTCAGCTCGGGTCATGATCTCAGGGTTAGTGAGTTTGAGCTCTGCATCTGGCTCTCTACTGTCAGCACAGAGACTGCTTTGGGTCCTCCGTTTCCCTATCTCTGTCCCTCCCCTGCTCTCTCTCCCTGTACCTCTCTTTCTCAAAAACAAATAAGCATTCAAAATGAGCACCAAAAAGCCTGAAGAGCACCATCAGAGAACCTGAATATTGAGGAATCCCTGGAACTTAGAATGGAGATTAAAAAGCACTATGAAGAAAATAAAATAAGCATAAGAAACCAGAGCCCCCCAATTTTGTATTGAATGATCATCTGCCAAGGTTTTAACAGGCCAGAGGACCCTTATGATCAGAGTGAATGGATGGCTACCTGGTCATTCACTATGGTGATTCCTGGAACAGATAGGTAACTCCTCCCTTACCCTTCCCAAGCAGAGAAACAGCTGCGATTAGAAAGAGTTTGCTTTAAACTTTTAGTTTCAAATTGAAATAAAACAATTAGAAAACTCACGTGATGGGTTGAATTGAGAAATAGATAGAGCTATAAAGGAAACTAGTGAGCTCAAAAACAGATTTTTTTTCTAAAAATTCAGAAAATAGGGGTACCTGGGTGGCTCAGTTGGTTAAGCGTCTGACTTTGGCTCAGGTCATGATCTCACAGTCCATGAGTTTGAGCCCCACATCGGGCTCTGTGCTGACACCTCAGAGCCTGGAGTCTGCTTTGGATTCTGTGTCTCCCTCTCTCTATGCTCCTACCCCGCTCATGCTCAGTCTCTCTCTATGTCTCTCAAAAATAAACAAACATTAAAAAAAATTAAAAAGAAAAGAAACATGTAACACAGTTGTGTGTAACAACCTAGGGATATTGCAAAATTTTTGTCGATACTAAACCCTGAGAATGTGAACACAGGGAGTGGCTGACAGAGGTGGAGCATGTAGGGTACAAGGATGGTGAATGTATGTGATGTCCATTTTCTTAGGGGCACCTGGGTGGCTCAATCGGTTGAGTGTCCAACTCTTGGTTTTGGCTCAGGTCATGATCTCACAGTTCCTACATTCAAGCCCCACGTTGGGCTCTGTGCTGACAGTGTGAAGCCTGCTTCGGATTCTCTCTCTCCCACTCTCTCTGCCCCTCCATGGCTTGCTGTCTCTTTCTGTCTCAGAATAAAAAAAAATAATAAAACTTAAAAAAATAGATACTAATTCAAATTATTCTTCAAAATTTAACATAAACACATATATTAAACATTTATCAGTAACAGGTATATGATGCATTATGCCTTAAATTAGAAAGAATATGGGAAGAAACAATTCAGTATAAGAAAATAAAATAATAAAATAAATTAAATTAAATTAAATAGAAACGCAATTAAATGTCAAGAAGAAAACTGTTTTAAAAGCCTCTAATGCACCATTTGTTTATACTTTCTCAGACCCACCGCTCTTCTCTAGGCCACCTCTGTGATGATCAGCTCTGAGAATTTTATGACCAACTTCTACAGGTACAACCTCATGGCTTGTCACTTCAGTGTCCTTGCCTTGTGCCCCATTCATGCTTCCTCTTCCCACCCTTTGTCTCTCACATATAAGTGTAGAAAGTTAAGGATCCTCACCTAATGCTCATCTACATCCAAGCAGCATATGGGGCGGTGAGGAAGAGAGTCGTGGGGAAGTAATAGTCCATCATCTAAAATTCTGAGCAGTATGTCAGCAAGAGTGAGTGGACAAATTTTCACCCCTGTGTCCCTAGCTCATACTGTGCCAAGTAGTATGGTTTCTGGGCGAGGGATTCTGAAGGTCAAGCATCAGTTTTATTTTGTGGCAGCCAGCTCAATAACACATTCTCTACTGACTCCCCCTTCTTGCCTCCTCTTGACCTCACTGCTTTTCCCTGGGATCACACTCTCTAATGTAGCAGAAGCACATAAACCTTTCCTTCTCACTCTCCTCTCTGAGGACCCCAACCTAAGAAATGCTAAGTAAGTTAGTAGGAACCATAAACACAAATTACTTACATTTTCTTATTATAAAACAATGGCCCTAACACCAGGCACAAAATGAAATAAAATAAAATAAAATAAAATAAAATCATGAAAGACATCAAATTTACAACAATCCCAAACCTACCTATATGTTACAGAGAGTGAGAGAGTTAAAAATATGATAATAAAATAATAGGGAAAGTACATGCGGCAAATTTTAACAACCACCACCCCAACAAAAACAAGCAAGCATTGCACTAGCATTGTAAAGTCAGTTATAATAGCAGAAAACAAACTGATGAATGAGACAGGCTAAAAATATTTCATATTGGTAACAGTAAAATTATAATACCTTATACATCTAAAATATGGTATTAAACTATACACAACAAAACAGATACGAACGTCTGGGTGGCTTGGTCAGTTAAGCATCCGACCTCGGCTCAGGTCATGATCTCATGGTTTGTGAGTTCAAGCCATGTATCAGGCTCTGTGCTGACAGCTCAGAACCTGGAGCCTTCTTTGGATTCTTTGTCTCCCTCTCTCTCTGTCCCTCCTCCGCTCACTCTCTATCTCTCTCAAAAATAAATATTAAAAAAAAAACTAAGCTGATAAAAATATAAGGAAAAATTTACTAATCCTTAAATGTGGGAACCTTAGGATACTTCATTGTAAATGTATTTTATGAGAATATTAAAATCAAAATAAAGAGAAATAGTAAAATTCAAGCAACAATTTGATTTAATAGCTATACATAGATAGTATATATATTCTATATTCTATATATACATGTACAGGGAAAGAGAGAGAGAGGTCTACCCTTAAGACAATAATATAATTTTTTCAAACACTCATAAAAGAGTATTTAAAATTGACATGTGATAGATCACAACTAAAAGCAGAACAAATTATATAACAGAAGGCTGCATTCTTTGAACAAAATTATTAAAAGGTAAAATTAAAAAGAAACAGCCAGAAATAGCCAACAAGAGTAACAAATACCTCTTTCCTTAAAAATTTTAATATATTTAAAAATAACCCGTGTACTAGAAAGAAAATGAAATTTGAAATTATAAGATATGATCACACGAAAGCATCTGACCCTCTGTGGTTCATTAAACATGCTGTGCTCAGTGTCACCTCCGGTGCTCAGCACTGGCTATTTACCACCTAATCTGTGTAATATTTGTCCCCATTCTCAAGTAGGATAATCATACTACCTGCCTCAAATGGTATTTGGGAGGATTTAATTAAATTAATTTGTATAAAGCACTTAAAAGCTATGCTCGGCACACTTGTAACACCCCCCCAATAAACAAACAAACAAACAAACCAAAACAATTTTATAAGTACTATCTACCACTATCATCATCATCCTTACAATTACTATTTTTCCTAATAATAGATACTATGCATTTCACTTAATTAGCATGTATTTTTAAATCTCTTGAGAACAAACTCAGTGTAAGTTCATACTGACAGATGCAAATGCCTTAGCTTTTGCACAGAGGGTAACAAATTTGCTATTTGTGTGTGAATTATTGCTTAAACTGCATTATTGGATACCACTATAATGCCCCCCACCCCCGCCTCCGTAAATTGGTAGCACTTTTCCATTGCAAAGAGCAATGGAAATTACCAGCTTCAAAAGCCATTTGGCTAATTTTGGCATGACTGAATAAAAGTAAATGAGTCATTTTCATCTGCACTTACCTATCAATTTTTAATAACAAATAGACAAAATGTAAGTTTTCCCAGAAGCTTCTTCAGAGGTCAGATGTTTCTTAAACAAATTCCTGAATAGGAGGGAAATCTCTATGTCTGCTCTTGTATTGTTTTTAATCAGGATGAATAATGACTCTGGCATTTAACGATATTGTTAATTGTGATAATTCATAGCCTTGTTAAGTGTAATGGCTAGGGAGAAGACAAATAAAATGTTAAGAGTCTTAAAAGAGTCTCCAAAGTAACCAAAAAGATCCTGGATAATTGTTTAAAGGGGAGTAAGTCATCAGAGGGAATTTTAATTCATCTTGAGATGCAACAGAAAGCATAAAAGCATAAACCTTCAAGGAGACTGAAATGTGTGGAGCGTGGAGATACAATATCTGTTCTCCCAGATGGGATGAGCACCCTCACCACACATTACCAGGGACATTTTCTAAGGTTAAAGAGTTTGAGAAGCATCTCTCTGAGCTCACATTATTTGCATAAAATGAACATTCCTTAGACAGGAAAATTCATAATCAAGGATGCAATCAGAAGGGAGAAGATTTCAGGAGAGTATGTGATCAAAAGATGAAACCTGTTAGAATAATACAAGATGTTGTGAATGAGTTCCCAAAGCATATGCTACTAAATTCTGAAGAACGGTAGAGAATGGGAGAGTTGATAGAAAGTTCATTTAATTATTTCTATGTGCGTATGTGTGTATGTATGTATCTATCTATCTATCATCTATCTATCAATCATGTTAACATGTATGCTGTGTTAACTGAGTGCCTGACACTGTGCTAGACATATAAAGGTCAACAGAACAAATAAACACTTCCTGTTTTCATGTAACTTACAATAGCCTGGGAGAGAGTTGTTTAAATAATTAGACAATTAATAAGGTACATTAAGGGTAAGGATTAGAAAAAGGAATAATGCTAAAGATGTACAAACAATATCCTCATGTTTTAAATTGGGACTAATTGATTTTGGAAACTCTAGTGCAATTTGATATTTGCTTTGGGAAAGTAGATATTACTAGTCATGACTCTTTGTATTGCAAATAAAGAAACCCAGATGAAAGGGGCTTAAACAAAAAGTGTCAGTAACTGAAAAGTTCATTGGTAGAAATGACTTTCTGGTGTGGTGTGCTCTCTGTACTTCCAGGTTATCAAGAAGCTGTTTCCATCTCCTGGCTCCTTTTTTTTTTTTTTTTTTTGCGTTGGCTTTTTTACCGCCCACATCTGCTTTTTCCTCTTGGAGCCACTAGCAGTCTCAAGCTTTCTTCCAAATCTTGATGATATACAGTTTACTGTGATCTTTTCAGTCAAAATTCTGGTGTTAGCTCTGGCTCCACATGGGTCAGATGTCTATCTCTGAACTAGTCATCATGGATGAAGGAATAAAGTGTTTTGACTGGGCAGACCAGAATCTCATGGACCCACTGAAGCTCACATTACACACAGCTCTCCCAAAAGCTTGCCCTGGAAGTGACGGCTCCTGGATCCATTAGGAGATTTGGGCAATGTTAGAAAAATGGAGAATGGATGTTACTTAGGCAAACAACAGAAACCTACTGTAATATTTATCAAACAGTTTGTGAGTAGTTAGAAGCCAAAGAAGGAAAACTTTTAAAAACTTGCATGATTTATTAAGAACATATCATGCCAAAATAATTTTTCTTCCTTCTTTCTTTCTTTCTTTCTTTCTTTCTTTCTTTCTTTCTTTCTTTCTGGTCCTCTTTCTTTCGTTCCCTCAGACTCCCTCTTCTTTCCCTCTCCTCCCTCCCTTCCTCCTTACCTCCTTCCTTCTTTCCTTCCCTCTTTTCCTCTCTCCCACTCTCTTTCTCTTTTACCTTCTAGTTCCTTCTTTCCTTTCCTCCCTCTGCCCCTCCCTCTTATTCTCTTCCCCTTTAATCTTCTTTCCTTCCTTCCTTCCTTCTTTCCTTCCTTCCTTCCTTCTGTCCTTCCATTTCTTCCTTCCTCCCCTTTTCCCTTCTTTCCTGAGATGGAACACATACAACTGTTAGTGGAAAGACTGCAATAAAGGATTTCCAATGTAGATAGGAATGAATCCTTGGTGGAGATGTGCATCCTGGGAGAATGTTGTGGCTCAGCAAGGGTCTGCTAAGAAATCTACACTTTCTGTTTTTTCTTTTATTCATGTTTATTTATATTAGAGAGAGAGACAGAGAGCACTCATGTGTATGAGTGGGGAAGGGGCAGAGAGACAGGGAGAGAAAGAATCCCAAGCAGTTTCCACGCTGTCAGGGCAGAACCCCACATGGGCCCAATCCCACAAACCGTGAGATCATGACCTGAGTTGAAATCAAGATTTGGACGTTTGACCAACTAAGCCACTCAGGTGCCCCAGAAATCTACACTTTAAATTTGGAAATGACTCATTGGATAATGTTCTAGTGAGAGCATATAAAGGCAAGAGAATCTGTGGTATGGGAAGAGATGTATCAGGATTTGGGGACTACAAAAGAAAATAAGATCAAGGCTAAACGTGATTGTAGAAAGGAGGTAATTCATTGAGATACTTGAAGGGTTGTTTTGCAGAAAAGGTTGTTAAGTTTTATGGCGCTGCTTCAGACTAGAACAAAAAGTTGGAAATTTAAGAGATGGATTTCATGTTTCCATGAGAGGAAGAAGGTGTTAACAGAGTACTAGAAACTGGGGCTTTTTAAGGAATATGTTTCCTGTCATTGTGACTTAAACTCAGCCTCGGTTTCAATACGACAGCTGTCGAGCAAAGGCTGACAATTATGTTTCCCAAACTGAAAGAGAAAACACTATGATGTTGTCAACCACCCATTATGGAAAATGTTCTCACAGTCTGAGCTATTTCTTGGGTTAGATCACGGACAACTCTGACCATGGAAGCAAACAAACAAACAAAATAGTAAATCTCCTAGACCCTCCAGGGCAGGCACACAGGAGGGAAGCATGCCCCAGTGTGAACACTGCAAGAACTTGAAGACCCACAACATTGTTAGCTGCTGTGTAGTTTTTGGACTGCTTATTTGCTGCTTTGCAAAGAAGCCAAAGAGAAAGCAAGTGTGCACCACATCCAAGTGAAAATTCTCACCCAAATTCAGACCCATACCAGCAGGAAGGTCTGGCCTAGCACATCTTTTCTCAGAGATGTTGGGAAAATATTGCCTCTTAGGAGGGGTTGCCCTAAATGACCACAAAAGCCCTGTCCATCTCCTAAGTTCTGTGACTCTTATTTATGCCCATGATCTATGATCTACGAGACTATCTATAAAGTAGAAGCTCTTTGAAGTCATGAAGTGAATAATTTACCATCCTTGCTGTTTTGTTCTTGGTAATAACATGTGCATTTACCAAAACAAAACAAAATAAAACAAATACCGACCCTATATCCCTTCTATTCTTCCAAAGAAAGATAACTTCACCCAGTAAAACTATGAGTCTACACCTTCTCAGCAAGTCACTGAGTCCTGGCTGCTTCATTTCATGGATGCGTGTGGTATATTTACCTTCTTCTGTAGTTGAAATAATGAATGTGAAAAAGCAAGAAACTTCTAAATCCTTAAACTGTAAAGCTTTGGTTTCATGATCCCTCCATTCTACCAATCAGTTCTAAAATATTTTTTTCTCATGTATAATAAATGCAAGGATAAGGGAACATTTTGCAGTCAAAACTCTATTCCCATCTTAGGCACCAGAACAGGGAGATTGGCACATGGTGTGGGTAGTGGGGTAGCGGGGCTGAGATAAGTTGGTATCCTGGTATATTTTCTTATAGCTCCTTTCCAAGGAAGTCAAGAAAGAGATGAACAGGAAGTAGCAGCTTCAGTTGTGAAATTCTTTCCAGATATTAACTTTGGTAGAAACATCTAAAAGAGATACAGTTATGCTGTTATTATTATTATTATTAGTTGTTTTTGTGTAAGGAGTGGTTCTCCTCTTTTCAACTTAAATTCAAGCTATGATTAACATGATATCTATTATCAGTCTGCTCTCATTGGCTGTTAGATGCTATAGTGGTAAGAAAATGAAAACCTATTTCCCATTCTTGTTTTAATGTTTTAAGCAATTTTGTTGCAGGAGAAAGAGACGGTGGCCACTTTAATGAGCAAAGTTGTAAAGGTAGACATGATGAATCGATGTCCCCATTTTGGCTACTTCTGTTTTTCCTCTTCTTCCCATTCACTCTTTTCTGACTCACTTTCCCACTCCCTGTCCTCCATTTTGGGCCATTTGGAGAGAAGGGATGTGCAGCATTGAACTTACACTGACATGGTTCATAGTTATCTGAGACATGATTATCATGTGTTCCTCAGTGACCCACGTTTTTTGAACTCTGGACCTAATAGTATTTCAGTGGCAACTTGGGTATATTCAGCTCATACAGTTTCCTTGACTCACACATCCTTTTTGCAACGATAGCCTATATGCTTCACCTTACAACCCCAGGACGTTACTTATAGATCCATACATATGCAAGAAACAAATAGGGAGATTCAAGGTAGTCATATTTACAGAATCCTGTTTACCTCTGGGAGGGGTTTATCTCTGGGAGAGATGCTCAGGAAGCAAGAGACAAAGGATATTTGACTTGGGACAATATTTTACATATTAAGCTTGGCACTAGATATGGCTATTCATTGCATTCTTTATAAATTCTTTAAGTCTTAAATGCAGCATGATGGGTTAATTTTTTAGAGAGTGAATCTAATAAGACACATGTTTAGTCTTATATCAATAAAACCTTAAATTTTTATATGACACGAAAGGCCAAACAATACCAAATGTTTGAGACTAAAAATTACAAAATAATAAATGAAATTATGAGCAAATTCTCTCTTACAGTAGCTTGGGTGCAATAAGATTCAGCCAGCCCTCCATTCCAGAAGCAGGTGGCAGACAAATTATGCTAGTTCTATCAGCAAATGCAGAGTCCCCTTCAAATCACTCTTGGACAACTGGTTGAAATACATTTTCAAATAGTTTGCTCATCAAATACTAATTTCATTTCTGAGGGTTAGTGTAAAAATTATGAACTTGAGAAAATAGAATTTCAAGTTTGAAAAGTTCCTTAAAATTACCTGTTCAAGTGGTTTTTAGCCTGCTGTTTATCTTCTACCAAACACTTTGTCAAAAAAAAGTGAGTCCTACCATCACTGAAAACGAAAGCTATTTTTTCCAAGAATGACATTGATGAGTTATTTGGAATTCTATTTATCACTTACAGAAAGCTTCAAAACAACAAAAAATTTCTGGTGATAGTTCTGAAGTAACTTTTATTTGTGTTATTACTTCCTATGTTGTGTTCCACATCTCCACAATGTATGAAAAATAGATTAAAACCAGGACAGGCTGTGTGGAAATTCAAGAGAATGATGGAAAAAAAAACAAAACATTTTTCAGGGGACTGGAATAGTCAAGACATTAGTTGTTCATTCCATCCTTTTTTTTACTAAAAGCTAGACTCAATGGGAAAAAAACCAAGTTGTATGAGAAATTGTAGATTAGACAGACTAATAGCACAGTTTTATCTCAAGCACGACAAAAATAAATAGCAGCATTGTTATTAAAGGATTGTGGGCAATTCAAAAGGGATGTTAAAATAAAATAATAATATGTTAGCAAAGAAATATAGTGAAAGGAGGAAGCCAAACACATTATATTTTTTAATGAAATTGTGTATATCAAATATGATACATATTTCTAATAAAAAGCAAGTATGAGAATATCATAGACCAAAGACTGAATTAAGAAAGTGAATTTTACCTTCAGTTGTTTAGCTAAAACTTGAGTTTAACTCTGGCTGCTACAAGAAACTACAAAAATGAACCAAAAAGTGAATTTTTTCCCAAGAATGTTATCAGAGAGAAGTCCATTCTGTCACTTGCAGTGAAGTATCATATATGGAAATGATGCTGGAGCTGAGTTCAACAGACTTCAGCTTTTAAGAATGCCTTTAGGAAGCAAAAGTCAAATATGATGTTCATCAATGTCAACTACATAAAGGCTTGAAAGTCTCAGTGAGTAGAGTCTCTATCTCCTTTTACATTGTTCTAGGATCTGAGGAGCTGCAAAGCATTTAGTACTGAAACCAAAGATGATAAAAACTGATCATCCTGCAAAATGTAAGATACCAGGAAATTACTCAAATTTAGTTATGTTCATCAAGTGAATGATCTCCATAACCCTACCATGTTTTGGCTGCTCCATTCATTTTGTAACTATGAAAAAAACCCCACATTTTCTGAAAGGCAAAAATTGGGCCAGGGACTGCCAATGACAGCATATTAACTTCCTTCTTCTAAGCCAGAATGTGAATAAGTCACTCAACAACTATTTATTAATATGGCCATAAGTTGTAAGTGACTAAGCTAGTTGAAAACAGTAATAGAAACTCAACAACAACAATAAAAATGGTTGTTTTCCTCAAGAAGCATATAGTTTAGAAGAAAAGATGATATACTCTAGTGTATCCTACAAATAGATATTGGGAAACCTTAATATAACATGCTATACATTTTAGAAAAAAAGTCTGAAAGAATTGAGTTTTCATGTAAATATACCTTATACTGAAGGCACATGAGATATGTTTTCCATACTTATATTAGTTTTCAAATTTTCTATTAGATATTTCTTTTTCCAAATTTTTAAAACTGAGATATTACCTCCAAGTTTAGCCATTTTTAAGTGTATAATTCAGTCATCTTTAGTACAGTCACAATGATGTCCAACCATCACATCAATGTATCTAACTCTAGAACATTTTCATCACCCCCAGAAGAAAACTCATAATCATTCAGCAGTCACTACCAATTTTCCCCAACCTCCAGCCTCTTCTAACAAGTAATATACTTTATGTCTCTATGGATTCCTTACTTATTCTGGCCATTTTATGTTAATAGAATCTTACAATATGTAGCCTTTTGTGCCTGGCTTCTTTCATTTCTCATGTTTTTAGGATTCATGCACGTATCAGTATTTTGCCCTTTAGTATGGCTGAATAAAATTCCATTGCATGGTTATACCACACTATTTACCCATTCACTACTTGGTGGACATTTGTGTTGTTTCCACCTTTTGTGTATGGTGAATAACATTGATATGAACATTTACACACAAGTGTTTATGTGAAAGTATATTTTCAATTCTCTGGGTTATACCCAGGAGTGGACTTGCTGGGTCACATCATAACTCTATGTTTAGTTTTAGACAGTTTTAGAGGAACTGTCAAGTTGTTCCCCACAGCCCCTGCATCATTTCATACTACCACCAGCAATGTGCCAAGATCCCAGTTTCTCTACCAACCACTTGTTATTTCACATTTTATTTATTTATTTTAGAGCCATTCTAGTGGGTTTGAAGTGTATCTCGTTGCATTTTTGACTTGCATTTCCCTAATGACTCCATGTTAATCATCTTTTCATATGCTTACCGGCCATTTGTATATCTTTGGAGATATATCTATTCACATCATTTGGCTGCTGATTTTTCAGTTGTGTTGTCTATCATTTTGCTGCTGAGTTGTGAGAGTTCTTAACATATTCTGGATCTTAGACTCCTACAGATATATTACTTGCAAAGATGATCTCCCATTCCATGGGCTGCCCTTTTACTTTTCTGATAATGTCTTTTGAGGAATAAGTTTTTAAATTTGATTAAGTTCAGGATATCCATTTTATCTTTTGTTGCTTGCACTTCTGGTATCATATTTAAGAATACTCTGCCTAACACAAGCATAGGAAGACTTATAGATATGTTTAGATCTTACACTTATGCCCTTGATCCATTTTGTGTTACTTTCTGTACATGGTGTGAAATTAGGGTCCAAACTCATTCTTTTTCTTGTGGATATGCTGTTGTTCCAGCACAATTTGTTAAAAAGATTTTCTTCCCCCAGTGAGTTGTCTTGGCACTGTCATTGAAAATCAATTTAGCTCTACATATATGGATTTATTTCTGGACTCTCAATTCTATTCCATTGATTTATATATCTATTTTTATGCCAGTACCACACAATTTTGATTATTATATTACGCCATATAAACAAAATAGAGGAGAGGAAAAAATACTGTATGATCATCTCAGTAGTTTTGGAGACAGTCTTGAAATCAGGGACTGTAAATTCTCCAAATTTTTCTTTTTTTCATATTTTTTTGGCTATTTGGAATTACTCGCAAATACATATAAATATTGAAGTGTACTTAGCTATTTCTGAAAAACAGGAAGATGGGATTTTGATAGGATTGCAATGGAACTGTAGAACATTTGGGAAAATATTGCCATCTTAATATTATATTTTCCAATCCATAAACAAGGATGTCATTTATTTAAATTTTTAGCTGATTTCAACATTTTGTGTTTTTCAATGAACAATTTTGTACTTCCTTGTACAAAGAAGAATTTTACCCTTTGTGATCCTATTATATGTAGGAATGTTTCTAATATTCTCACTTTTGAATTGCTCATTCCAAGTGTATTGAAATATAACTGAGTTTTTGTATATTGCTGAACTCATTTATTAGCTCTAATAGGTCTTTTTGTGGATTATTTATGGTTTTATATTTATGAGATCATGTCATCTGTGATAGAGATAGTTTTGCTTCTTACTTTCCATGCCAGATGCCTTTTATTTGTTTTCCTGCCTAATTGTTCTGACTAGAAACTCCAATAAATGCTGAATAGAAGTGATGGAATCAGACTTCCTTGGCTTATTCCTTATGTTCATGGAAAAGCTTTCAGTCTTTTACCATTCATGTGAAGTTAGCTGTGGGTTTTCATAAATGCCCTTTATCAAGATGAGGAAGTTCCATTATCATGCTATTGTCCTGAATATTTTTGTCATAAAATTGATATTAGATTTTTGCCAAAAATTTTCTGGGTCTACTGAGATCATATGGTGTTTTTCCTCTCTTAGATTCTATTTATATTGTGTATTGCATTACATTATTTTTAAAGGTTGAACCACTTTCTGTTTTCTGGGATAAATCTTACTTAGTCATTATGTGTAATCTTTTTAATATGCTGTTGGATTCAGTTTGCTACTATTTTGTTAAGGATTTCCACATCAACAGTCATAAGGTATATTGATCTACATTATAATTTTGTGTGGCTTTTGTCTGTCTTTGGTATTAGGGTAACATAAATCTAATATAATGAGTTGAGAAATGTTGTTGTCTATTGTATTTTTTGGAAGAGTTTGAGAAATAGTGGTATTTTTCTTAAAATGTTTTGTAGAATTCACCAGTGGTTCTGGTCTGCTGTTGGGAGGTGTTTGATTACTAATTGACTCTTTATCTATAACAAATATATTCAAATTTTCTGTTTATGAATCAATTTGGTAGTTTGTGGGTTTCTAGGTCTTACTCCATTTTCATCTATATATCTAAATTTTTGACATATCTTTGTTATAGGATTTTTTTAAGCATTTAATTTCTGTAAGGTCTGTAGTAATATTCCTGATTTTATTCTTAATTTTAGGAATCTGAGACTTCCTTTTTTGTACAGTCAAGCTAAATGTTTGCTAATTTTTTTTTTGATCTTTATAGAAAATCAACTTTTGGCTTAATTTGTTTGTTTTTATCCCTAATCTCTTTTTCATTTCTCCCTACTCTAATTTTTATTGTGTACTTCCTTCTGCTTGCTTTGGGTTGAGTTTATTCTTTCCTAGTTTCTTAAGGTAGAAATTTAGGTTATTGAGTTTATTTAAGAAATGTAAAAAATAAAATAAAAATAAATACCTGTGCTTTTCCACATCCATATTTTATCAATTTCTAATTATTCTATTGTCAGAGAAAATGCTTTGTATGGTTCACTCACTTTAAGTTTATTGAAGGGGCACCAGCCTGGCTCAGTGAGAAGAGCAAGTGACTCTTAATCTCAAGGTCATGAGTTGCAGCCCCACTTTCAGTTTAGAGATTACATAAACAAACAAACAAACTTAAAAATAATAATAATTCTAGGGGCGTTTGGGCGGCTCAATCAGTTAAGGATCTGATTCTTGATTTCAGTTTAGGTCATGATCTCATGGTTCATGATTTCAAGCTCCATGTTGGGCTCTGCACCGACAGTGCAGAGCCTGCTTGGGATTTTCTTTCTCTCTCTCTGCTCCTACCATGTTTGTGCTCTCTGTCTCTCTCTGAAATTAAATAAATTAAAAAAAAATATTGAGACTTCTTTTGTGACCTAACATACGGTCTACCCTGGAGAATATTCCATGTGAGCCTGAGCATAATATGTATTCTGTTGCTGTTGGGTGGAGGGTTTTAGACACATCTTATAGGTCTTCTTGGTTTTAATTTTGTTCAAGTTTTCTATTCCCTTGCTGACCTTCCATCTTGTTCTATCCACTGTAGAAAGTGGGGTTAAATTTTCCCACTATTATTGTGGAACAGTCTATTTTTTCCTTTCAATTCTGTCAATATTTGCTTCATGTATTTCAGGGCTGTATTTTTAGATATGTATATATTTTATAATTGTTACATCTTGAAGGACTGGACTTTTGTCATCATATAATGACATTCTTTATCTCATACACAATTTTCATCTGAAAATCTATTTTGCCTGAGAGTAATATAGCTACTAGTGAGGTCTCCTTTAATTACTTTTCATGTGTTATCTTTTCTATTATTTTACTTTAAGCTTGTTTGCATTTTTTTTTTCTTTGAGAGAGAGAGAGAGAAAGAGTGCCAGGAGGGGGCAGAGGGAGACAGAGAATATTAAGCAAGCTCCACACTCAGAATGGAGCCTGACACAGGACTTGATCCCATGACTCTGGGATCATGATTGAGCTGAAATCAAGAGTCAGATGCTCAACTGACTGAGCCAGCCAGGTGTCCCTCATTTGTATTTTTTAATATTTCTTTCTCTTTTTTTATTTTTTAGAGAGAGAGAAAGTACACACGCATGCAAGCAGGGAAGAGACAAAGACAGAGAGACAGACAGAGGATCCGAAGTGGGCTCTGCACCAACAGCAGCGAGCCCAATGTGGGACTTGAACTCATGAACTACAAGATCATGACCTGAGCCGAAGTTGTACACTCAACCCACTGAGCCATCCTGGTGCCTCCCTTATTTGTATTTTTTAATCTAAAATGTGTCTCTCACAACTAGTATACAGTTGGATCATACTTTATTATCCATTATTCCAATCTCTACTTTTTAATTGGTGATTTTACTCCTTGTATTTAATATAATTACTGCTGTTAAGGAAGGACTTACTCTTCCCAGTTTTATATTTATTTTCCATTAGTCTTATTGTTTTGTTCCTCAATTTCTCCATCACTGCCTTCTTTTTTAGTAAATAAATATTTTCTGGTGTACCATTTTAATTCTTGATATTTTGTATACTATTTACTTTTCAGTTATTTACTAGTGGGTGCCTTGGGGGTAACAATTAATATCTTAACTTTAAAAAATCTAGTTTGGATTAATATCAACTTAATTTCAATAGCATACAAAAACTTTGGTGCTGTATACCTCTATCTACCACCTTTATGTTGTTATTGTTATAAATTATATATTTATGTATTATGTGCCCATCAATATAACATACATTTATAATTATTTTTCTATGCTAGCTGTTTATTGTGTTTTAAATTGAAGGAGTTATAAAAAAATAAATGTATTTACATTTTAAAAATTATTTACTTTTATGAGAATTCTTATTTTCTTCATGTGGATTCAAGTTACTGTCTAGTGTTTTGTTTCAGTTTGATGGACTGTCTTTAGCATTTCGTGTATGACAAGTCTATTAATGAGAAACTCTATGTATTTTTTTATCTTGGGACATATTTTCTCCTTCATTTTTGAAGGCTAATTTTGCCATATGTAGAATTCTTGGCTGGTAGGTAGGTTGCTGGTTATCTTTTTCAATACTTCAAATATGCCATCCCATTGTCTTCTGACTTCAGTGGTCTATGATAAGAAGTTATCTGTTCATCTTATTAAGTATCCCTTGCACAAGTTAAGATACATCTTTCTTGCTGCTTTCAAGATTTTCTCTTTGTCTTTGTCTTTTGACAGTTTCACTATAATGTGTCTCAATGTGGGACTTTTAAGATTTGTACTATTCAAAATTTCTTGAGGTTTTTATATGTGTAAATTAATATTTTCATCAAATTTGGAAAGTTTTGGCCATCATCTCTTCAAATATTCTTTTTTCACTATTTCTTTCCTGTCCTTCTAGAAATCATTATGTGTATGGTAGTATGTTTGAAGGTGTTCCACAATTCTCTTAGGCTCTATTGATTTTGCTCCAAATATTTTTCCATTTTTCAGACTTTATAAACTCAATTAATCTATATTAAAATTTGCTGTTTCTTTTTTCTGCCTGCAAGAATACGCTGTTGAGTGCCTATACTGAGTTTTACATTTCAGTTATTATACTTTTCAGCTCCAGAATTTCTTTTTACAACTTTTAACTTTTTATTAATATTTTCTATTTGGTGAGACATTGTTCTCACTGTTTCCTTTAGTTTGTTAGTCATGATTTCCTTCAGCTCTTTGAAAATAAAATAGGGATTAATCTACTTGCACCAATGTCTGAGATTATTCAGGGACTGTTTATATTAATTATTATTTTCTTGTACATGGGTCATAACCTCTTGTCAGTATATCTAATGTTTTTGTCATTGAAAACTTGGCATTTCAAATCTGATGGCAAGTATGGAATTCAGATTATTTCCCTTCCTTAGGGTTTGTTGCTGCTTTGTTGTGGTAATTGTTTTTGTTCATTTAATAACTTTTCTCTTCTTTTTAAAAAATATTTTAAATGTTTATTTTTGAAGAAGAGAGAGACACAGAGTGTGAGCCAGGAAGGGGCAGAGAGGGAGGGAGACACAGAATCCGAGGCAGGCTCCAGGCTCTGAGCTGTCACCAGAGAGCCTGACACAGGGCTCAAACTCACGGACTGCAAGATAATGACTTGAGCTGAAGTCAGACACCCAGCCGAATGAGCCACCCAGTTGCCCCCATTTAATAACTTTTGTAAAATAATATTATGAAGTCTGTATTCTTTATCATGTGTGGTCAATGAAGTCCCTTTTCTGTTATGCTATCAATTGCTAGTGTTTGGACAATGATTTCCTTACATGTCTAGAACCAAGAAACAAAACAAATCTCACAGACTGGAGATGGAATCTCTCTGTGAGTCATGGCATGCCTTCAATGCAATCTACATCCCAATCTTAGTATTTACTTCATGCTGGCAAAGAATCTGAAAGTTAACCAGAAGTGAAAGCTTAAAGCCTTTTCTGTTTTTTTTCTGAGCATTTTCATGGCCTTGTTTATGTGTAGCCTTCTAGACTTCCTGGAATCTGTTGGAGATTTTCAAAGCCCTTATTTTCCCAAACATTTAATTCTCCAGTCTTTTGTCCTAAAGCTTTTGGTTGGTCTATTGTTTGGTCTACCTGTTATTCATTGCAGCAGGTAATTCATGTTAATATACCATTAATATATTAGCTAATGTTTTTGAAAAATGCCCCTTTGATAGCCACCTTAGCATTTGGAGAGTTTCAAGCTATGAGAGATTAAGGCAAGCCCTTTGAGCTTGTCCTTCAGGGAGCTACCAGGCAGGTCAAAACAATCAACTACAATGCTTTGTGAATGGGGTCCGTTTTGCTCCCATCAGTACTGAATGATACTTGTACTAGAAATATAGAATATCTTTTTCAGTGCCACAACTAAGCTGAGGAGTAAGGGAAATGATATGATGAGAACAAATTAAAATACCACAGAACTTACTGCCCTTACCAAGATTCAGCTAATGTTTCCTGACTAAGGACTCCCTGGATTTCTGCAAGATTTTGGTTATTTCCTAGCAACTGGAAAACATCAATTCAGATAGCTTTTACGAGCCTTTTCTATTTATGGAACAATGGAATTTTGGACTTCCTTCTTCTGCCATTATTGTTTTGTTGGAAATTTCCTTTGAAATAAGTCACTCATTTAATGTAGTGGTTAAAAACCAAAAAAAGATAATATAACCATATAGCTGACACAATCCTCATTCCTTTCCAGTTATAACAGCATTTTATTTTCACAACTTATAGCTCATTTTTCCCCTAGTTTATTATGAAACAGATTTGAGGTGACTTACATATGCTATTTAAAAGATCTAGTAAGATAGGTGCACTTTTGAGGCTCAGTCGGTTGAATGTCTGACTTTGGCTCAGGTCATGATCTCATGGGTCATGGGTTCAAGCCCTACATTAGACTCTGTGCTGACAGATTAGAACCTGGAGTCTGCTTTGGATTCTGTGTCTCCCTTTCTCTCTGCCCCCTTCCTGCTGGTGTTGTGTCTCTCTCAAAAGTAAATAAATATTTTTAAAAAATCTACTAAGAGTAAAAAAGTTAGAAAAGGGAAAGTATCAGAGTCAAATTATCAGTTGAACTCAGTAGGAAGAGTGCAGGAATACACAACATAAGAATAGCTTTATACGTGGTGTCCAGGACTATTTGAGATATAATGAGTATAACAATTGCCTGGAAAGAAAGATTCAGATGTGGAGTAATGTTGTTATGAATAAGAGTAACACTTTTCTGATATTAAAAAGACATAAATTACAAATGAGGAAAGGAATAGCTTTCTACCAGATGTCTACAGTCTAAGAGTTTAAAATCATGTCCAATATCTTGCTTCAATTCTCATAACTATAGTGCCATGAAGTCAGCAAATAGTGTCTCCATTGCATAGATAAGGAAAAGAATGAGTAACTATAATTAGATAGTTTTGGTGATGACATGGAAACCAGAGCTGGCTTTCTACACTCTGATAAACTCTTGTTTCTCAAGACTGGTAGGAAAATCAACAATTAAGTGGGGGTATATATGATGTTGGTATAAATGGACATATTATAATATCAAGTATACACTAAATGTTCAACATTATTACTTCTTAAGATATTTGATGCACAACTTCATTATTATTATCATCACTTATACTATATGAAATTTAGTGGATTATTAAAAGGACTTAAAACACATTTTTACAGTTTATTTTTAAATTTATTTTGATAGAAAGAGAGGCAAGGAAGGGAGGGGCAGAGAGAGAGAGGGACAGAGAGAATCTTAAGTTGTCTCTGTGCTGTCAACACAGAGCACGGAATGGGGTTTGATCATAAAAAAATATTATTTGAAAGAAAATAATATGTTATTGTATCTGTGCTCTATAAATTCATTCCTTTGACACATACTTATTATATATTAAAACTTACTTATCTCATCATTTATCTATTCAACCATTTATTTGCTCATTAAGATATTTATTAGACATATTCTCTTTAATTGCTGGGGGTGAAACTGTGAAGACAGCTCTTTAAATTTAATTTACTTGCAGACAATTGGTAGAAACACAAAACTTGAAATGACACAAGATAAAACTTATTGATTTATTGGCCTAGGGAGAATGATATTCTTTATCTGGTTTGACCAATGCTGGAGCTACTCAGTTGAAAAACAAGAAAAAAGAGATGAAAAGCTGATCCTGGGTCAAATTTTCAATCTATTGAAAACATCCAAGTGAGGGTATAAAATAGGGTACTGGCCATGACACTGTACCACATGTCACAAGTAGTGCAAAGAATAAAACATGTTCCTAGTCCTTCGTGGCTTTACACTTAGGTTGAAGGAATAAGACATATATATGTAAAAGGAAAATAAGTGGATGAGATCTCATTGGAGATTAGGAAAATTATACAACTAAACTGTATACACATTGGCTATTACTATTTGCCAGGCAGAGTAAACTGCGGGCACAGTAGATGAGGGATCAATTCATGAAGGATGGAGGACTAAAAAGGGTGGTGAGTAGGAAGTGAGATTTGGGTAAGCAGGGGGAAGTAGTTTAAGAATAGAGAAATTTATTTGGTACTGGCAAAAGAGATTTGTGGTAGTGAAAATCAGCAGGAAATATTTTAGACTCTTTTCAGTTACTGATATCTATAATATGTATTACTTTCAGATTTTCTAATTTTAAAGGCTATACTTACTGAGTGTTTATCTCTTTATTTCATCTCATTTGGAGCATACAAGTGCTTCTCTTCATGCCTAATAGTTTTTCATTAATTTATTGTTCAGATGTCAAGTTGGTGCCTTTTTATTTTATATATGAAAATGTACATATGATTCACATTGATCACTGTTATCTATAACATTTTGACTCGTAAAATAAGAAAGGAAGAAAAATATTGAAGTTTCACTGATTTAAAAGAATGAAAGGCAACTGGTTAAAATCAGATTCAAAATAATTCATTGTTAAAATTTTTATTTATTTTTATTTTTTTTAATTTATTTTTATTTATTTTTTTTGTTTTAATTTACATCCAAGTTAGTTAGCATCCAGTGCAATAATGCTTTCAGGAGTAGAATCCAGTGATTCATCTCCTATGTATAACATCCAGTGCTCATCCCAACAAGTGTCTTCCTTAATGCCCCTTGCCCATTTAGCCCTACCCCTACCCTCAACCCCTCCAGCAGACCTCAGTTTGTTCTCTATTTTTAAGAATCTCTTATGTTTTGTTCCCCTCCCTGTTTTTATATTATTTTTGCTTCCCTTCCCTTATGGTCATCTGTTTATATCTTAAATTCCACATATGAGTGAAGTCATATGATATTTGTCTTTCTCTGACTAATTTCACTTAGCATAATACCCTCCAGTTTCATCCAACATTGTTGCAAATGGCAAGATTTCATTCCTTTTGATTGCTGAGTAACACTCCATTGTATATGTATACCACATCTTCTTTATCCATTCATCTATCAATGGATATTTGGGCTTTTTCCATACTTTCACTATTATTGATAGCACTGCTATAAACATTGGGATGCATGTGTCCCTTCGAAACAGCACACCTGTATCCTTTGGATAAATATCTAGCTGTGCAATTGCTGGGTCAGAGGATAGTTCTATTTTTAGTTTTTTGAGGAACCTCTATACTGTTTTCCAGAGTGGCTGCACCAGTTTGCATTCCTTCCAGAAGTGCTAAAAATGCTAACGCGTTCCTCTTTCTCCTCAACCTTGCCAACATCCGCTGTTGCCTGAGTTGTTAATTTTAGCCATTCTGACAGGTATGAGTTGTATCTCATGGTGGTTTTGATTTGTATTTCTCTTATGATGAGTGATGTTGAGCATTTTTTCATGTGTGTGTGTTAGCCATCTGGATGTCTTCTTTGGAGAAGTGGCTATTCATGACTTTTGCCCATTTCTTTACTAGATTATTTGTTTTTTGGGTGTTGAGTTTGATGAGTTCTTTTTTGATTTTGATACTAACCCTTTATCTGATATGTCATTTGCAAATATCTTCTCCCATTCTGTCGGTTGCCTTTTAGTTTTGCTGATTGTTTCCTTTGCTGTGCAGAAGCTTTTTATTTTGATGAGGTCCCAATAGCGCAGTTTTGTTTTTGTTTCCCTTGTCCCCAGAGATGTGTTTAGTAAGAAGTTGCTGTGGCCGAGGTCAAAGAGGTTTTTACCTGCTTTCTCCCCGAGGGTTTTGATGGCTTCCTGTCTTACATTTAGGTCTTTCATCCATTTTGTGTTTATTTTTGTGAATGATGTAAGAAAGTGGTCCAGGTTCATTTTTCTGCATGTCACTCTCCAGTTTCCCCAGTACCATTTGCTGAAGAGGTTTTCTTTATTCCATTGGATATTCTTTCCTGCTTTGTCAAAGATTAGTTGGCCATAAGTTATGGAGCCATTTCTGGGTTCTCTGTTCTTTTCCATTGATCTATGTGTCTGTTTTTGTGCCAGTACAATACTTTATTTTTTTTTAATTTTTAAAATATTTATTTATTTTTGAGAGAGAGATAGAATGTAAGTGAGGGAGGGGTAGAGAGAGAGGGAGACACATAACCAGAGCATGCTCCAGGATCCTAGCTGTCAGCACAGAGCCTGTTACAGGGCTGAAACTCATGAACCATGAGATCATGACCTGAGACACAGTAGGACACTTAACCACCTAAGCCACCCAGGTGTCCCCCGTATCATACTGTCTTGATGTTTACTGCTATGTAATACATCTTGAAGTCTGGAATTGTGATGCCTCCAGCTTTTTCTTTTTTAGGATAGCTTTGGCTATTCAGGGTCCTTTCTGGTTCCATACGAATTTTAGGATTGTTTGTTCTAGCTCTGTGAAGAATGCTGGTGTTATTTTGATAGGGATTGCACTGAATATATAGATTGCTTTGTGTAGTATCAACATTTTAACAATATTTATTCTTCCAATCCATAAGCGTGGAATATTTTTCCACTTTTTTGTGTCTTCTTTAATTTTTTTCATAAGCCTTCTATAGTTTCCAGTGTATACATTTTTCACCTCTTTGGTTAGGTTTATTCCTAGGTATTTTATGATTTTTGATGCAATTGTAAATGGATTGATTCCTTGATTTCTCTTTCTGTTGCTTCATTATTAACATATAAAAGTGCAACCGATTTCTGTGTATTGATTTTTATACCTGCACGTTGCTGAATTAATGTATCAGTTCTAGCTATTATTTGGTGGAATATTTTGGGTTTTCCATATAGAGTATCATGTTTTCTGTGAAGAGTGAAAGTTTGAATTCCTCCTTGCTGATTTGGATGTCTTTTATCCCTTTGTGTCATCTGATTGCTGAGGCTAGAACTTCCAATACTATGTTGAATAACAGTGGTGAGAGTGGACATCTCTGTCATGTTTCTGACCTTAGGGGAGAAGCTCTCAGTTTTCCCCATTGAATATATTAGCAGTGGATCTTTTGTATATAGCTTTTGTGATCTTGAGGTATAATCTTTCTATCCCTTTCTTGAGGGTTTTTATCAAGAAGGGATGCTGCATTTTGTCAAATGCTTTCTCTGCATCTATTGAGAGGATCATGTGGTTCTTGTCCTTTTCTGTTTGTGAGTATTGAACCAGCCCTGCATCCCAGGTATAAAGCCAAGTTGATTGTGGTGAATAATTCTTTTAATGTATTGCTGGATCTGGTTGGCAAGTATCTTGTTGAGAATTATTGCATCTATGTTCATCAGGGAAATTGGTCTGTAGTTCTTTTTAGTGGGGTCTTTGTCCGGTTTTGGAAACAAGGTAATGCTGGCCTCATAGAGTGAGTTTGGAATTTTTCCTTCCATTTCTATTTTTTTGGAACACCTTCAAAAGAATAGATGTTAACTCTTCTTTAAATTCTTGGTAGAATTCCCCTGGAAAGCCATTCGATGCTGAACTCTTGTTGTTTTTTTGTTCGTTTGTTTTTGTTTTTGTTTTTTTGGGGGGAGATTTTTAATTGCAATTCTATCTCTTTACTGGTTATGGGTCTGTTCAAATTTTCTATCTCTTCCTGTTTCAGTTTCAGTAGTGTATATGTTTCTAGGAATTCGTCCATTTCTTCCAGATTGCCCAATTTATTGGCATATAATTGCTCTTAATATTTTCTTATTACTGTTTGTATTATTGAAGTATTGGTTGTGAACTCTTCTCTTTCATTCTGGATTTTATTTATTTGGGTTCTTTCATTTTTCTTTTTGATAAAACTGGCTAGGGGTTTATCAATTTTGTTGATTCTTTCCGGGAACCAGCTCCTGAGTTCATGGATCTGTTCTATTGCTTTTTTGATTCCAATAGCATTGATTTCTGCTCTAATCTTTATTTCCATCTTCTGCTGTTTTTGGATTTTATTTGCTGTTCTTTTGCCAGCTCTTTAAGGTGTAAGGTTCGGTTATGTATCTGAGACCTTTCTTCCTTCTTTAAGAAAGCTTGGATTACTATATCTTTCCATCTTATGCCTGCCTTTAGTGCATCCCAGAGGTTTGGGGCTGTTGTGTTATCATTTTCATTGGCTTCTCTGTACTTTTTAATTTCCTCTTTAACTTCTTGGTTAACCCATTCATTCTTCAGTAGGCTGTTCTTTTCTCCAAGTATTTGTTGTCTTTCAAAAATTTTTCTTGTGGTTGATTTCAAGTTTTATAGCATGTGGTTTGAAAATAAGCATGGTATGCTCTCATTCTTTTTGTACTTGTTGAGGGCTGATTTGTGTCCCAGTATGTGATCTATTCTGGAGCATGTTCCATGTGCACTTGAGAAGAGTGTGTATTCACTGCTTTAGGATGAAATGTTCTGAATTTATCTGTTAAGTCCATCTGGTCCAGTGTGTCATTCAAAACCATTGTTTCCTTGTTGAGTTTCTGTTTAGGTGATCTCTCCATTGCAGCAAGTGGGGTAATATACCCTACTATTATGGTATTATTATCAGTGAGTTTCTTTATGCTTGTGATTAATTGTTTTATATGTATGGGTCTCACCACATTGGGGGCATACATGTTCACAATTGTTAGATCTTCTTGGTGGATAGATCCCTTAATTATTTGCTATTTCTTGTTATATCTTATTTTAAAATGTAGATTATCTGATATAAGTGTGGTTACTCTGGTTTTCTTTTGGTGACCATTAGCATGATAGATGGTTCTCCATCCCCTTACTTTCAATCTGAAGGTGGCTTTAGGTCTAAAATGGGTCTCTTGTAAAGAGCATGTAGATGAATCTTGTTTTCTTATCCATTCTGTTACTCTATGTCTTTTGATTGGAGAGTTTAATTGATTGACATTTAGAGTTAGTACTAAAAGATATGAACGTATTGCCATTGTGCTGCCTGTAGAGTTGGAGTTTCTGGTGGTGTTCTCTGGTCCTTTGTAGTTTTTGTTGCTTTTGGTCTTTTTTGTTTTGTTTCATCTTTTATCCTCTCAGAGAGTCCCCCTTAAAATTTCTTGCAGGGCTGGTTTAGTGGTCACAAACTCCCTTAGTCCTGGGAGACTTTTTATCTCTCCTTCTATTGTGAATGACAGTCTTGCTGGATAAAGACTTTTTGGCTGCATATTTTTCTGATTTAGCACGTTGAATATATCTTGCCACTTCCTTTCTGGCTTGCCAAGTTTCTGTGGAAAGTTTCTGCTGTGAACTTGATCTGTCTTCCCTTATAGGTTAAGGACTTTTTGCCTTTGCAGCTGTCATAATTCTTTCCTTGTCTGTGTATTTTGTGAGTTTGATTATGGTATGCCTTGTTGATGATTGTTTTTTGTTGAATCTAATGCGAGCTCTCTGGATTTCCCCAGGTTACGGAAGTCTTCTGCTTTGATTTGCTCACATAAACCTTCTACCACTTTCTCTTTCTCTTCATCTTCTGGGACCCCTATGCTTTGGATGTTATTTCTTTTTAACGAATCACTGAATTCTCTAATTCTTATTATAGTGTTGTTTTGCCTTAGTTTCCCTCTTTTTTTTCTGCTTCATTATCCTCCATAAGTTTGTCCTTTATGTCATTGATTCACTGTTCTGCTTCATCCATCCTTGCCCCTGTGGCAACCATTCAAGTTTATATCTCAGTTGTAGCATTTTTAATTTTTTCCTGATTAGCTTTTACTTCTTTTATCTTCACAAAAGGGATTCTATGATTTTTTCAACCCCAGCTAGTATTGTTGTTGTGATTCTAAATTCTGGGTCAGACACCTTGCCCATATCTGTGTTGATTAAGCCCCTGGCTGTCATTTCTTCCTGTTCTTTCTTTTGGGGGGAATTTCTTTGTTTTGTCATTTTAGAGGAAGTAAATAATTAATAAAAGATAAAATTAAATTTAAAAAAATTAAAAAAAAACAAAAAAATCAAATAAAGGAAGCTAGATCCTACATGTGTTTTGGTCCAGTTGTTGAAAGAAGCTTGATAAATAGAGAAAAAAGGGAAAGCAAAGAAAAGAAAAAAGGAGAAAGAGAAAAAAAGATAAGTTTTAAACATTTAAAAAAATTATACACTAAAGCAGAATAAGATGAAATGAAAAAATAGAATTAAAAAATTTACAAAAAATTAAAAATAGGTAAAAATGTAAAAAAAATCTTTTTTTATAAAAATGGAATGCAAAAATATTTTTTCTCTTTCTATAAGAAAAGGAAATTAAGAAGAAAAGGAAAGAAAAAGAAAAAGAAATAATAGATGGACCAGTGAACCAAATGAACTACAAATGAAATTACATCCAGTTTCCACTAGAAGTCAAACTCTGAAGCACTTTATAGTCTATTCACTAAGCAGGTGGAAAGACTTGTGGTTGTCCTCTAGGGCTCAGTTGGCACAGTTGGACAGGACTTGGTACAACAGGTCTGTTCTCCCGTAGATGGCGCTGCTTAGCTTACTGGGGTGGGGTGTGGTGTGCGCATATTATGTGTGCATATTCAGGAGAGGTGGAAACAGTGTCACCAGGCTTCCTAGTCTCTAGCATCAGAACTCTGTGCTCTGGGCAAACACCCCTCCTTTGTTTTTGGCTTCCATTCACTCTCTGCTTCTATACTTGTCCACAACCAAGCCAGGCCATCAGCCTGCCATGCAGCACCTCCCTCCTAAATTTTATCTTAGATGGGGCTGTGTTTTCAAACGCCTCACTTCAGAGAGCCCTGCAGCTTGGACCTGTTCCAACCTTCTGGGGGAGGATCACACAGCTATGGCCAAGTGCCACCTTGCCCCCAGGAATGCTTGAGTGACTGTGCCACCACAGAGGCCCAGAAACTGCAGCCGGGTACCAGTCCACCCCTGAAAAATTTCACATGATTGTGTAGCAGCAGTTCAGGGACTATGGTAAATCACAACATACATCTGGCACCAGGTTTCAATGCGTCCTTGTTCCAACACCAGTATATGTGCCCGTTCTCTGGGGTCCTTTGGGACCTTTGACCAGGGGTAGACCACATAGCCTCTACCAAACATCCTCACAGCAGAGGAACTGCCTCTCCCCGTGTGGCCCAAGGACCCCTCAGATCTCCCTGTCTGCTTCTGGGGATTTGCCCTTCCCACCAGAGCACCGCCATGTATTGAGTTGTGGAGTTTGCAACTCTGTGCTTTCCTCTTTATGGAGTCCAAATGATATTGAAACCCTGTCCTTTCTCCTTTCTCCCTTCTTGTTCAGTCTCTTGTGGGTGTTTCCACTCTTTCTCTTTCTCTTTCTCTTTCTCTTTCTCTTTCTCTTTCTCTTTCTCTCCAGCTGCTTTCGGGGGTAGTACTTTTCCTCTACTCTTCTCACTGTCTCAGTCCTCTCTCCTCAAACAAAAACAGTTTTCTACCCTCTGTGGCTTCTCTCTCCCCCAGTTCACCTCTCTTTGCCATGTACCTGTTGAATTCTGTGGCTCAGGTTATGCAGAGTGTTGTGTTAGTCCTCAGATCAATTTTTGAGGTGCGCAAAATGGTTTGGTGCTGATCTAGCTGCATTTCAGGAATGAGAGAAACAGAGAACTTCGATGCATCTCTGCCATCTTGGCCCTTCCTCCAAAATAGTTCTTACTTTTGAAAATACAAGCATGGACAAATATTTCCTAAAGTTGAGAAATATTAAGATTCAAATGAAGACACAGTATTTTTTCAATTACAATGTAAGAGTGATTGATATAGTGAAAATTTAATTAACATTTAGCATTGCTGGCAAAGAGCAATGACAAAATGAATGGATTTAAAAGCATACAGTGTAAATATATTTGTAAAAATCAGATAACTGGTGGGATAAATTGAGGGAATGATAAAACATTTAACTTACTCAACATTGGAATGAGATACACCTAACCAGCATCTGTATAATTTATAAAGTTTTCAATGTTTTCTCTGGATCAAAACAGATCTTGTTCAGTAGAATGATATATAATGTGTTACCACTGCTAAAATTGTTAATTCACATATGCTTGCAAACAACTAATGATTAAAAAATAACATGGAAGGACATCTATTCAACTTTGTATTCTGAACATCAACCAAATTGAATGAGGATATGGTCCATTTTTAACATGTACCAGATGGTGTTTTGTTGATAAAGCTTACAGAACAAAACCAAAATTAAAACACAAAATATAGCCACACATTTGAATCTGTACTAATATTGAGAAAATGGCAATTTTGATTTTTTAAAAGCTCACAGGAGCCAGAAACAGAAAGTATAAGCTAATACACATAAAATGCTTATATAGCAAATTTGTGCAAAAATTGGGAAGAACTTGGAAAATAATAATGCATTCTTAACAAATATAGTGTATCATGTTTAAAGTAATTATATTGGGATATGTCCTTCTTTCCATAATATCTTTGGACAATTAAATGTTTTGATTGTCAGCCTTTAGAAGGTATTTGTAAATGTCTCCTATATCAAAATAAGTTACTGCTGCCAAGCATTGACTACCAAAGTTACAAACTAAAGTGGATTCTCTGGTTGAAAATTACAAACTGTTATCATCCATTGTGATTTAGGATGACTTCACAGAACCAGGACAAGCCTAATTGGATGTAATACATATAAGGGTTCTCTGGAGAGAGATTCCCATTTTATTTCCTCACCCAAGCTGAGAATCATACCATGTGGCTTATTAAAAATGCCCGTGGGGTGTGAAGGGTAGAAATCTATTTAAGCTTTAAAGTTTCCAAGAATTCAAATAGTATGGTTTTGAATAGTTACCTTTATTTCATTAGGTAAAAATTTATATCCTTTGTAACCAGAGCTGTATTCTGTCCTTGCTTTAAAACAGTATCATTTTTGAAAATTATGGTTTTGTAGATGAAGATAATACTAAGTTGTTTACACATTAATTAATTTCTAAAAACTCCAGTTCTCCTTTTATCTCACCAAAATGTCTATTACTGCTTTGACATGAAAATAGCTGGTCAATTCAAAATTACCAATGGTTTGAATTCATTTAACATCAATCAAAACACACACACATACAGTCTCCTAGCACACATCAAATGTCTCTCTTGTGCAAATGCCAACTTAAGAAAATTACTCATCAAATTAGTGAAAGAAACAAACTGGAACAAAGCTCAACAAAAAAATATGAACGAACATATTTTTGATAAATTTTGATATTTTGATAAATCAAAAGTATCATCTGTATCCTTCTTTATCTGGCCCAAATATATCTTTGAACACCACAGAATTATTGAAGGGAAGAGTTTTGATATATTTAATATACAGATACTCTCAAAACTTCCAATAAAAGCCAATGTTTCTAATGTTTTCTCTATAATTAAAATTTTCTTTTAATGTTTATTTACTTTTGAGAGAGAGACACACACAGAAATGTGAGTGGGGGAGGGGCAGAGAGAGAATGAGATGCAGAATCTGAAGCAGGCTCCAGGCTCCGAGCTGTCAGCACAGAGCCCGACACGGGGCTTGAACTCACAGGCTGCGAGATCATGACCTGAGCCGAAGTTGGACACTTAACTGACTGAGACACCCAGGCGCCCCTATAATTTTAAATTTAAAAGATAATTTGGTAATAAAAAACACTTAATATGGATTTATTTTTTGTTTCTCTTCTTCATTTTGATTGAGTTGCTAGTGAGTATTGATAATGCACAAGACAAGCAGCAAGGAGAGAGAAAGAAAAGTGAAGAATGTGGTGATTGTATCAACTGATAGGTCCATCCCTGAATAACTGAGAGTTCACTAAATTTTTTTCAATTTTAATAGTCATATATGATAGGTTTTAGAAACTAAAAGTTATGAAGCTTTATGTGCATTCCATGGAAGAAGGCGTTTTAAATTACTAGCTACACAAATTGTTGATATATACATGTCTACATATTGTGATAAGGGTGCTTACAAACAATAGCCTAACAAACGTATAAGGTCTCTCAAGTTTTGTGATCTTGGAAAGTGAGTTAATTTAAATCCAATCAACTTATTTTTCAAATAAACATGACCCTTTCAAGATTCATGTGACTATGCATTGTTTTCTAATATTCAAGACTGGCTAGAATAGTCATGCAACATCACATTGTATTTTAAGCAGAAATAAATCTACAAAATAAATTTTCTCTAGTAACACATGAAACATCAATTGGAGACTCTCAAAAAAAATTGACACTCAGAACTACTTAAATGAAATATTTTAATTAGTTTGGCTAGCAAGGGTTAAATAGAATGCAGCAGCCTTGAGCAAGGGAAACCTGCCTATGTCTGTGGGGCAGAGTGTAGCTTTGGTCAAACAACACTCCTCAGTAAAGTAATTCTGCACATATCATTGATGAAATAAACTCAAAAGTATGAAATTATTTAACATGTTAAATATCAAAGTCTAAGGTGTTAACATGAAACATTACACTGACTTAGTTAATTAGGCAGGGTCCCTGATCATTAGGTTCACATTTAAAATGGTCGAGAAGTGCATGCTATGAAGTGAGAAGAGGAGGGACTCTATTGGTAGAGAAATACCAGCATGGGGAAAATAAAATAAAATGGATCCTGGCTTGAATTGAAGTTGGAGTATCATGATGATTTGAGGAGACTAGTCTATTTTTGCCTTTTGCAGTTTGAGCAACATCCTTTCTATATCTTACTTTCCTAGTCTCATGAAGGGCCGGAATTAAGAAAGGTTTCAGCTCAAACACCCATAAATCAACAATCAAGAATAAAACATATTCACAATATTACAATAGCAATGTTGCCAGGTTTTTATGAGAACTTAGTCTTCAAGATAAAATATTAGCATTTTAGGGGCACCTGGGTGGCTCAGCCAGTTAAGCGTCTGACTTTGGATCTGGCACGGTTCATGAGTTCGAGCCCCACTTCCTGAGTTTGAGCTCCACATCAGGCTCTCTGCTCTCAGCTCAGACCCTATTTTGAATCCTCTGTCTCCCTCTCTCTCTGCCCCTCCCCTGTTTGCACATGCATGTACTCTCTCCCTCTCTCTCAGTCTCAAATATAAACATATAAAAATATATTAGCATTTTACCTATATTGCATAAGTTAAAATTTAAATCAATCCTTTGAAGTTGGCTTTATTTTATCCATTTAATAGATGTGGGAACTGAGAATAATTTCATGAGTCAGTGATCAAGCCAGAATTGAAACCTGCATTTTTTTTTAATTTTAAATTCTCTTCCCACTAAATCATAGGTTCTTGAGAGAAAAAATATTGAGATAGCAAAACCAAACCAAAAATAAAACATAGCTTAATTTGAGAATGGGAGATGCAAGGTTCATGACAACTGTACTGTGAAAAACCAACAAACAACAAATGGCTTATTGACAGAGGGCCAGTAGGCTCATGGCATTCTCATTGTGTCACAAAAGGCACCACCTATTTATAGAATATGTTTTCTTAAAACACACCATTACTCAAAGTCATAACAAATTCTCATATGAAAATGATGAAGGATAAGGTCCGAAAGAGAATTTCCAAGTATGTGGACACTGTAGATTTATAACTCTCATTACAATTCTTGAGGCAGCAAGGGTGTGACCTAGAAAGATATACTATGTGGAAGAAAGAGTGAAGAAGTTCCACTGTGCTACAAAAAGGGGAAAAATAAAGAAAAAGAAGAAAAGACAAAAAATACAACAAAGAAAACAGCGCGGTTCCTATGAAAAATGTATAAAGAATATAACTTGTTAATGCATAAAGACAGAGATCCTGAAGTTCACATCCTGACTTGGGTCATAAAAAAATCACTAAGCTGAAGATCTTCTCTATTTTATCCGATCAGATAAGCAACATCTCAAGGTTAGGAAGAATGATGAAAACACTTCTCTCTTGGGTGAATGCCAGGCCAAACTCAAAGTAAGAAACCAATGATTATTTGTCTCATATGATACAAGTACCAAATACTGGAAATCAAATTGGTGGGAGCAGAACTGGTATTCCTTGAAACTTAGTTAATGAAAAAAGATTATATCAATAAATAATTTTATTCCATTAGCCAGGTGATCACAGAATACCAAAAAAGAAAAAAGAGTATCTATCTGCTCTAGACATGACCATAAGTGGGTAAAATCTCCTTTCCTCTTGGTTTGTACCTGAAATTGGAACTAAACTTACTCAATTAAAAACAAACATAAGTCGGGGCACCTGGGTGGCTCAATCGGTTTAAGTGTCTGACTTTGGATCAGGGATCTCCCAGTTCCTGAGTTCAAGCCCCACGTCAGTCTGTGTGCTAACAGTTTGGAGCCTGCTTCAAATTCTGTGTGTCCCTCTCTGCTTCTCCCCCAATCAGGGTCTGCCCCTCTCTCTGTCTCAAAAATAAATAAACATTAAAAAATTAAAAAGTCAATTATAAATTACTCCATTGTTAAAAACCATTTTTTAAAAGTTTATTTCTTTTGAGAGAAAGGGAGAGAGAAAGCATATGGAGTGGGGGAAGAGAGAGAGAAGAGGAAGAGAGAGAGAGAGAGAGAAAGAGAGAGAGAGAGAGACCCAAGCAGGCTCTGCAGTGACACTGCAGACATGGGGCTTGAACCCATGAAACATGAGATCAAGACCTGAGCCAAAACCAAGAGTCAGATGCTTAATTGACTGAACCACACAGGCATCTCATAAGCAAGTCAATTTTTAAATCAAGTTGGAATTAGAAGTTTTAACAATAAAATAAGAAACATGTGTGTAGCTTGAATAGACCTGAGGGAGGTGGAATGAATTAAATTCTAGCATCATCTATGTTTATATTTATATGGCCTTTTGAATGGTTAGTTGGATGGATTCATCAGATGAAGGTTTGTTAAGTGTCATGTTCAGTCCTAGGAATTAGTGTTGCTAGTAAGGCATTGCTTGAAAATTGTCCACAAGACACTTGCTGATGGACAGGAACACTTGTACTTCAGTAGATTCTGGCACCATGATTACTGTGCCCAATACGTAGGCTCTAGGATCCCAAAGTACCAAACAACCTAAAAATTACTTAAAAATAAAAATGATGGTATAAATATTGGCCTATGCTTATGGAGCTAATCACAAAATAATTTTTTAACCTGACCTACGAGAATTCATAACTCACCTGAATTCACTAACTCGTGGGAAAAATGTGTGTACCCATAATTTTCCAGATCAAAAACCTGCTGGGAAGGTTGGCTGTCTGTATAAGAAATTATATCATAGTTACCCTTTCTTGGAGCCAGAATGCCTACAAACTCTCAGCAATACAATTTCCTTGATGAAGCCAAAATACGCAGCGACAGAAAATTTGGATTCACTGTTATCAAAAGTTTACACTATTAATTACCATTCTTTAAAAATTAATTTCCCTAGGGAGCCTGGGTTGCTCAGTCGGTTGGGCGGCCGACCTTGGCTCAGGTCATGACCTTGCAGTCTGTGGGTTCGAGCCCTGCATCGGGCTCCATGCTGACAGTTTGGAGTCTGGAGCCTGCTTCGAATTCTGTGTCTCCCTCTCTCTCTGCCCCTTCCCCATTTGCACTCTGTCTCTCTCTGTCTTTCAAAAATGAATAAATGTTAAAAAAAATAAAATAAATAAAAAAAATTAATTTCCCTGAAGTAAAACCTGATGATTTACATGTTCAAACCCATTCAATAGATTTGTACCTTCTATGGGATAAATCTGAGATCCTTGGAATGACATACAACTTTCTGCAATATCTGTCCACTTGCTTTCTCTGTCCATCATTTTGTACTTCTCTCCCACTGCAAAACTTACATGCAATCCAGCAAAACCAAGAACTTTACACAGCAGATCCTTGAACAATGCAGGAGTTAGCAGTGCCAAACCCCATGCAGTTGAAAATGTGCATGTAACTTTTGACTCCCCCAACATTAAACTACTAATAGCCTACTGTTGACTAGAAGCCCTTAAGAGTTGATTAGCATGTGTTTTCCATGTTATATGCATTATATACTGTATTCTCACACTAAAGTAAGCTAAAGAAAAGAAAATGTCATAAAGAAAATCAAAAGGAAGTGAAAATACATTTACAGTACTGTATCAAAATAAATCCATTATAAATGGACTCACCCAGTTCAAATCTGTGTTGTTCAAGGGTCAACTATAGTCACCTAGATATGGCATATTATGTCATGCTTTGTGCTATTGTACACATTGCTCCATATTTCCAGAATTTTGCTCTTTCTTCTCCATGCATGGACCATGGAAACATCTTCTGGCCTTCTCTGACTCCTACCTAAACCAATGATTCTTACTTTCTTCTGTGTTTCCGTTGAGACTCCTTTGGGCCTCAAATGTAGTATGCTTGCCATAGTTTTTCACCTGTGTGTCTACTTAAGAACTATGATGGTCTAATTCCAAAAATAAGGTGCTAGAAATAATATAATATAGTATATAGTAATATAGCATAGAAGTTAAAAAGGAAGGCCTGTGATGAAATAGAGGTGGATCCAAGTTCCAAATAAAATTTATTCTGGCTGGGTGACTTTGAGTAAGTCCTCTACATCTCTGGTCACAGCTTCCTCACTTGTAAGACAGGAGTAACCACAGTCCCTTCATTATATGATTGTGCCTATTAAATGCAATAACACATGTGGCAATTAAGAAGATTCACTGATACATAGTGAAAATGGTCTATAAATATTTGCTTTTATTAATACCTTAAATTCCATTTCAAACTCTGGCTCATAGCAGAAGCTTAATAAATATTTATTTAATAAAAATGAATGAACGGATGATCGAAGACAGGTTGCAGTGACTTCTATTGTTTCTCTCATTTTTTGTAATACATCTGTACTGATTGTCCACATGCCCCCGCATCAGTCAAATAACAGACACTAACTGATCAGCCCAAGCAACGCATTACTACTCTTTAAATTTTCAATGACCATTGGAGCTTGACAAACAAACAAGAAACACAAGTAAAGTATAGTAGTTTTAACAGATTCACTTGAGAAATGTTAAAAATAGATTAATAGGTAATGGTGGAATTCAAGTTTTGGAGAACATTTGACTTAGTGTCTCTCACATCACTCTTCAATACAATCACAGAGCTTCATTGTATGGTTGGCCTCAGAAACCACATAGACCAGACCAGTGCTTCTCAGACTTTAAAGTCTATGTGAACCATTTAATGAGTTAAACTGTATAGTCTAATTAAGTAAGGGATGGGAATGGGAAGTGCTGAAAGATTTGTTTCTCAGACCATACTTGGTATAGCAAAGGTAATCCAGGGTGCATTTTTTAAAATGTTTATTTATTGTTGAGAGAGGGAAGGAGGGAGGGAGGGAGAGAGACTGAGAGAGAGAGAGAGCAAGAGAGAGAGAAAGTGTGGTAGGTGAGGGGCAGAGAGAGAGAGAGAGGAGACACAAGCTCTGAGCTGTCAGCACAAAGCCCGATGCAGGCTTAACTCACAAACCATGAAATCATGACCTGAGCCGAAGTCGGACACAACCTACTGAGCCACCCAGGTACCCTGAATGTGCAACTTTTAAAAAGCAAAAGAATCAACTGAGGTGCTTAAAAACAGAGACTTTGGAAGCCCTGATTTGGAGTGACATCAAGTATCTACATAGTTAGCAAATACTTAAGGTACTTCTCATGTCAGTGGTCTCAGGACCACACTTTGACAATCACTGCACAGGAAATACAAGCTTCTTGAGGGCAATCCTATTTGTCTTTACTTTCTCCTGCCTAGCAGAGCATCTGGAAATTTGGGGCAACTACATGTATATTTGTTTTGTAAATGAAAAAAAATGAATAAATGAACCAAGAGTTCACCTGATATTTTAGAAAAAATGAGGACAGAAAGCAAAAAAAAATTTTTTTTCACACGTATGTGTGATATATGTTAGTCTGCAAAATTTCCCATAACAACTTCAGAATATTCATTATTTATCTTTCGTTCATAATTCTTTAGTTCTTCAGTATGGGTAAACAGTAATATTCAGGTAGTATAAACTTAATGAGAAAGCATAACTATTAAAAATGTGTGATCAAAACAAGATTATTTCAAAATTTGTAAATACACACTCCTCCATAGGTTACTGCATTTCACATGAATTGTGTTTAGCTACTGAGTTCTAGTCTGTGTTTGGTAGATATATGACTCTCCAGGCAGCCTGATCCACTTGGCAAGGGAGAAGAATCACACTGGCTCCCACTGCTTCTCTCTCAAAAAACATCACATTGTCTTCTCTCAGAGCTAGTTCCATCCTGAGGCCCCAAAAAGCGAATAATGGAAGGTGGTTTATATTTTACAGATTTGGGGGGCAGAAGACATGTATTCTACATTTTAATGTGTTTCTGCTATAGAAGATTGGGGTTTCTTTAATTCTCCATTAAAAAAAAAACACTTATAACAAGAAAACTTTATGTCGAGATATTGAATTGTAAATATATACAGATGATGGGTTAATGAACATGAAGTACTTTGAAAAAAATAAACAGCAATGTAAAATGACCACAAAAAAAATTGTGGTCAGATACAGCTTTAACTGAGGAGAATCTAGAAAATGCTAAGTACATTGAGGTGTTAAGTTAGAATATAAGAACAAGAATCTCAACACCTCATGTTTTCTTCGTTATCCTTTCAGAATTATGCGATAATTAAATACCACTTTTAATTTTTTTAGATTTTAACATGAGACTACAATAATTTGACTAAAAGTCCCTTGCTGTTACAATAATAGAATAATAATAACAATAAACCAAAAATAATAATAATTGTACTCTGTTACAACTCTCATCATTTTTCACCAAAGAGCTTTACAGGGCTTAATTACTTATATGTCTTTACTTTTAAAAGGAATCATTGATCTCTCCCTTGTAGGTGGGAAAACATAAGACAATATTAACATCATTTATAGGAAGCATTGTGCACAAAGATACCAGAGGGGGAAAACACCAGAAAAGTAAATAAGTCATAATAGTAATAATTTTATTACTTGCTAATCTTGTACTACTTTAATGCTAATTATTTTATGTGTATAAACTTACCAATATCCATGACAACCTTATGAAATAGTTGCATGATTTTACAACTGAGGAAAATGAGATACAGAATTCAGTCTTCAGATATAGATTCAGGCTTTCTACCAATTCACATTGACACATTGAAATTTTAAAGGATGCAAAGGAAGGATGTTAAATATAAAGGCAGTTTCTGCTATAATCACATTTCAGCATTGGGTTGGCTGAGAAGGTGAAATTTAAGAGTTGTTTAATTTCATTCATTCCATAAATAGTTTTTGAGAATTGCTATGTGCTAAATATATGAATTGTTCTGAAAATACAAAGTTAAACAAGACTGAATTTCTCCTTGAAGACATAGGATAATTAATAATTAATAATGATTATAATTAATTCATGCTCAATTAGTATAAAATAAAATATCATTGTCAAGATACAACATTATAGAAACAATTGATAATTTGTGCTAAAAATTGGTTTCTAGAAATTTGCATAGATATCTGAGGAGCCAGTGCTCCATTCTGCCTTATGGGGATAAGCATGGAAGTGGATAGAGAGATGAATAGGGAAAGATTTATGTTCAAGCTTATGACAAAAAAATTAAGTAGGAGTTTTCCAGGCAAAAAGAGAAAGCATGGAGTAAATGTATAAAAGGAGCATGATGTGTTAGGGCATGGAAAGTTGAGTCTCAGTGTTGAGAAGCAATCCTGACGAGTGCACAGCATGAAATGTGTTATGGGCTAAATGGCAACTGGTATGATTGGCATGGTAATTTGTGTTTAGATTGAGAAAGACCTTACATATCATGATTACATGAACTTATCACATGGAGTACTTTAGCCAGATAACTCTGTAGGCAGTGAGAAAATATAACAAGAAAGGTTAGAATTTACAGTCAGGGAGACCAGTTCAGTTGTTTTAAAATCAGCAGCATGAAAAAACTGAAGTAGTGGCAGTGGAAAAGGAAGAAGATATTCCAGGGGCTGAACAGTAGTAGAACTGTCATGACTAGAAATTGGTTGGATATAGCAGTAAGGAAGAGTGACAAGTTAAAGGCAATACTACTGTTACCTCACAAATATTGAGAGCTTACAAGGTGCAGGGACTCAAACATTTTACAAGTTTTAACTCATTTAGGAAGGCCTTGAGTTTTGAACATGGATAACTGAATGATGATTCCCATTTCACATGTAAAGAATAAAGTAGAGGGAGGAAATACTGAGGGCAGTGGGAAATAATGTGTTTGCTTTGTTTGAGAAGTCTACATACCCTTTGGGTGGTGATGTCTATCATGCTGTTGGTAACATGGATCCCACACTGAAGAGAGAGATCAGGACTAGGTTTATAAATGTATAGCTCTTCTTGTACATGGATCAAGGGTGCTTTGTAGAACAAGGAGAGGGGAGAGTAAAGTTTGGAATTCTTGGAACATAAATACTCAAAGAAAAGGAGAGAAGACAAAAGGAGAGAAGACAAAACATACAGGTGAGCAAAATAAAGTAAAAGGAAAATCAGGAGGAAAAAGATAAAAAAGGAAAACATTTAAAGAAAGATAGTATGGTAAAAATGTCAAGTTTTGTATTCAATTTGAGTAGGAAATGAACTGAAAGTAAAAATTTGGGAATTAGGAAGGGGTGGTAAATTTTACCAGTACATTTTAGTTTCATTAAATGTGATGAAGTGAATGAGAAGTTGAGACAGAGGCCAAGTAGATTATTGCTTTGAGGATTTGACAACAGAAAGAGTTGGGGGTGGAGGGCAAGGATCATGGTATTATTAAGGTTTTAGAAAAAAATGAGAAACTTTAACATGTAAACAGAGCAAAAGGAGCCACTGAAGATGCAGAAGCCAAAGGTAGAAGGTAGTGATGGAAGGTCAGTGGGGTGCAGAGAGTGAGTATTAATGGAGTGCAGTCCTGGGGGAGGCCACAAAGTGAGAGAACGGGTTATTGTAACGAATACAGTATCTCACAGTGTTTATGGCCTCAGTTATTGGAGTCAAGTAGCCCAGTTTTAATCCTGACTCTCCCATTTATTAATTGTGTGAACTAAGAATTATTAAACCTTTCTGTGTCTCACTTTCATATCTGCCAAATGGGAAACTACTAGTACCTCCCCAACCCGCCGCCACCCCCCGCCGCCAGTGTCACTGGGAGGATCAAATGAGATAAGGCTTCTGAGAACAGAACACACTACTATTGGGCAAGTGTCCTTGAAGAATTAACTGTTATATCTAACAGAGAGGTGCAAGGAGTCATAGTATAAAGGAGCAGAATCACTAGTCTTTGTGAAAGCAAGAAGGGAAAACGGGACGAAAAAATTTAAAAGGCTACCTAACAATGAACCTATACTCTACACATATATAGAATATTCTTTTAAAAGGCTAACAATAAACCTATATTCTACACATGCGTGGAATATTCTTTTATTCTCTTTTTATTTTTTATAAAGTAAACATTCCATATCTCTAAGGAATATTAACACTCAGTTTGATGCTAAGGGAAATAAATATCTTTCTTCCTATTCTGAGTCACATTAATCACAACTACTTAATTTCAGAGTTTTTCAGTCTTTGTCTATATAATGGTTCAAGGTGTAGGCATAATGAAGGCTGATCACCTCTTTATATTAACTACATACACATGTATGATACTGAGATTTCAGGATTTTATCTCATTTCCCTCTCTGCAAAGTGCAGTGATACTCTGGGAATGATTTCTCAGCTTTGCAAGGTCTCTGCTCTGCTGTATGGGTATTCTTGGCATTTTTATAGGAAAAAAGGCAATTTCCAGAGTGAATATGACTTAAAAAGGACTCTGCCCATTGCTAAGAAAAATGGATTGCATGATATTTCTGTCTATCGTTTGCAAATACTGCCTATTTGTTTTATTTTTTAACCACTTTATTCTCACTCTCATGAAGCCTACACTGAAGTCATGGAGTAATTTGTTCTCCTATTTTGACTCTTCTTTTAGAGGATTTTATAAGAAAATTATATGTGATAGACTCAAACTTTGCATTCTTCCATTATACTAAGCATTTATAAAGGAATAATTCAGCAATGATACATACTATTGTGGTTGTATATTATGTAGGTAATGGGTAGTCTGTGTTTCAAAGTGATTTTTACAACTATTATCTTATGTAGTCCATGCAAGAGTAAAATGCATTATGGCTATATTTCAGGTGAGAAACCTGACATGATGAAAGCAAAGAAAATTTCCCCTAAGTCAGATAGCAAGGTTAGAAATGCTAAACTGTTAAAAGCTGCATTGTTCATGTTGTAAAAAGCTATTCTTAAGCTATTTTTGAGAGCTTTTGTAAAGATTTACTCTTCCATGAAATCACTGGAGAAAATAAACAGAAAAAAATCTCACCTTTTCTATTTGTTTCTGTCATCAGTACTCTAACATCTATAAAACTGCTTATATTTAATGTAAAATCTGCATGCAGAAGAATGACTTCAATTTAGAGAAAGCAATGATTCGATGATCTAGGAAGTTTCCTGTGTTTATTTTCTTAAAGGTGAACAGAGGTGAAAACAAATTAACTAATTGGATTGCCAGTGCATTCTGATTCGCAAACACAAACCAAGCCAACTCTAGTCATCTTCTCTGAGAAGCCAATGAGACAGCCTGTAAGACCCATTAGCTATCAACAAAGATAAATCAATCAGTGCCATGATGTCACAGAGAGGTTTTCCAGAATTTGAATCTCCTCAAGTTACTCCAGGCTCTTTTCCCCTGTCTCCAAATATACATTGAAGTGACAGGAGACATCATTCCCCCTAAGTGATTCTTCTAAGATCTTGGGAAATATTCTTCTGGAGGAAAGGAAGTTATATGAGACATTTGAGGAGTTTTGAGTATATAAGAAACCTGTTGTATGGTGTCTTGACTACTTCCAAGTGAGAAATGTCTGAATGAGAAAAGTGGCAATTTATGCTAAAAAAGCTTCTAGCCAGGGCCCTCATATCAAAAGATTGCTAATGACAATGGCATCTCAAGAATTGTAAGGCTACATTCGGAAATGATATCTTAATTAAATATTATGAATTAATTCCTTACATTATATACTGACTCGCATTCTTAGAAAATTATATTTTAATTATATTTAACCCAAAGCATTCTACATATTTAATGCACCCACTATCAAAATACCAACAGCATTTTTCACAGAACTAGAACAAATAATCCTAAAATTTGTATGGAACCACAGAAGACACTGAATAAACAAAGAAATCTTAGAAGAATAAAACTGGAAGTATCACAATCTCAGATTTAAGATACACTACAAAGTTGTAGTAATCAAAACAGTAGGACACTGGCACAAAAATAGACACATAGATCCATAGAACAGAATAGAGAGTCCAGAAATAAACCCATGAGCATGTGGTCAATTAATTTTTGACAATGGAGGGAAAAGAATGAATGACAGTGGGGAAAAGATGGTCCTTTCAACAAATGGCGCTGGGAAAACTGGACAGCTACATGGAAAATAATGAAACTGGACCACTTTCATACATCCATATACAAAAATAAACTCAAAATGGATTCAGAACCTACATGTGAGACCTGCAAACATAAAAGTCCTAGAAGAGAACACAGGCAGTAATTTATCTGATATCAGCCACAGCAACATTTTTCTACATATATGTCCTGAGGCAAAGAAGACAAAAGCAAAAACAAACCCTTGGAACTACATCAAAATAAAAACCTTCTAGGGGCAGCTGGGTGGCTTAGTCAGTTGACTGACTGACTTCAACTCAGGTCATGATCTCACGGTTTGTGAGTTCGAGCCCCATGCTGGGCTCTGTGCTGACAGCTCAGAGCCTGAAGCCTGCTTCTGATTCTGTGTCTCCCTCTCTCTCTGCCCCTCCCCCCATGCTCTGTCTCAGAAATAAATAAACATTAAAAAAAAAAAAACCCTTCTGCCCAGCAAAGGAAATAATCATCAAAACTAAAAGACAAGCTATAGAATGGGAGAAGATATTTGCATATGATACATCTAATAAAAGTTTTGTATCCAAAATTTTTAAAGAACTAATACAACTCTAAACCAAAAAAGCAAATAATCCACTTAAAAATGGGCAGAAGACATGAATAGACATTTCTCCAAAGAAGGCATACAGATGTCCAACAGACACATACAAAGATGCTCAACATCACCCATCATCAGGGAAATGCAAATCAAAACCACATTGAGATATCACTTCTTGCCTATTAGAATGGCTAAAATCAAAACTCAAGAAACAACAAGTGTTGGTAAGGATGTGAAAAAAAGAAACCTTTGTACACTGTTGGTAGGAATGCATACTGATGTAGCCATTGTGGAAAACAGTTTGGAAGGTCCTCAAACAAACAATAAAAAATAAAATTACCTTAAGATCCAGTAATTCCCAAGTTTACCCAAAAGAATACAAAAACACTAATTTAAGAAGATATATGCACCCCTATGTTTATTGCAGCATTATTTATAATAGTCAAATTATAGAATTAGCCCAAGTGCTCAATGATAGATGAGTGGGTAAAGAAGTGGTATGCATATGTATGTAAGTATGTACACACACACACACACACACACACACACACACACACACACACATAAATATAATGGTATATTACCCACAAAAAGAATGAAATCTTGCCATTTGCAGCAACATGGATGGATGTAGAAAGTATAAAGCTAAGTGAAATAAATCAGTGAGGGAAAGACAAATACCATATGATTTTACTCATATGAGGAACTTCAGAAACAAAACAAATGAACAAAGAAAAAAGGGGACAAGCCAAAAAAACAGATTCTTAACTATAGAGAACAAATTGCTGGTTACCAGAAGGCAGGTTGGTGGGGAGTTGGCTAAAATAGGTGATGGGGATTAAAGAGTACACTTATAATGATGAGCATTGAGTAATGTATAGAATTGCTCAAGCAGTATATTGTACACTTGAAACTAATATAACACTGCAGGTTAACTACACTGTAATTTAAAAAAAAATGATAAATATAAAGTCTTAGGAGCAACCAGAATAAAACAATACAATACATAGAGAGGAATAATAATAATGACAGCCAATTCTCTCAACAGAAACAATGCAGTCAGAAGGCAGTTGAGTAAAACCTTTAAAGCACTAAAGGAAAAAAAAAGCCCTGTCAACCTGGAGTTCTAGATTGAGTCAAAATGTTTTTCAAAATTTAGAGTGAAATACAAAGAATTTTTAACACACATCAAAGCTGAATTTAATAACCAGCAGACTTGTACTATAAGGAATATTAGAGTAAGCCCTTCAGGTGAAAGGAAAATGGTCTGGAAACCTAGATCTGCACAAAAGAATGAAAAACACCAAAACATGGTAAGTATATAAGCAAATAAAAAGACTTATTTCTCTTACTATTTAATTCTATTTAAAAGGTGGCTAACTATTTAAACCACAGCAGTAAAAGCATATTGAAGAATTTAAAATGTTGTTGAAATAAAATGTATGACAATAGCACAGAGGCATGGGATGGTAGAAATGGAAGTAACATTAGGAAGATTCGTATACTATGTGCAAATAGATATATCACCTGAATTAAATTAAGGATATATGAGTACTATAAACCTTAAAATAATCACACAAAAAAAACCAATAAACCAGAGTTATAACATATAAGCCAAAAAGGAAATAAAATTGAAATCGTTACAAAATTAATACAAATAGAGAAGAGGGAAATAGGAAAAAAGAAAAAAATAGGATAAATAGAAAGCAAGTGGCAAGCATATTAATTAATATTCACATTCAGTACATGTAAATGGCCTAAAAATGCCAAATGAAGATAAGGGATTGTCATCAGGTTAAAACCAAAACTCTACTATATATTGTCTACAAGAAACTCACTTGAAATATAAATATGCAATGTGGCTAAAAGTAAGATAATGAAACAAGTATCATGCTAACACTAAACCAAAAAGATAAAGTCAAGTTTTCAGAAGGACCTAACAATCTTGAATTTTTATATGCCTAATAATGAAGCAAAACATATGAAGCAAAAATGATAGAATTATAATGAAAAGTAGATACATCCTCAATTATATTTGGAAATTTCAAGATTCATCTCTCAATAAATGACAAAACAAAGAGAAAATCAATAAGGATATAAGAGATGTGAAAAACACTATCAGTAAACTTGATCTAACTGGCATTTATGGAACACTGTACAAAAGCAGAAAGTACAGTCTTCAAGTTCACAATGAACATTTATCAGATAGACCAGATTTGGAGCTGCAAAACAGGTCTCAATAAATCTAATATGTTTAAACCATACAGTGCATGTTCTCTGACCACAATAGGATTAAAACAGAATATATGCAAAAATCCCCCAGTATTTGAAATGAAATAAAATATGTCTAAATAATATGTTAATCAAACAAAAACCAAAGGAAAATTTGATAGGATTTTGAACTGATTGGAAATGAAAATACAACATATCAAGGAATCCAGGCTCATATTTGTCCCCTGAGGCAGTACCTTAATTATGCACATTGTAATGGCCATCCTTGCTGCCTCCTCTTCATTCATTCCCTTCCTCTCCATCAATTTTTCAGGTATTGCCTCTTCTGTCTTGCTACTATTGCTTATAATAGTAGAAGGCATGTGGAACATTGAGGGATTGAGAAAAATAAAAGGATTTAGCCATGCCCAGTTTGTTGCTATGAACTCACTAAACATACATTAATGGATTTTTCATCGACTAAATGATGGATATTTGAGCTTCTGTTGCAAAAGCATCTCAACACAATTTGCAGAAATAATATGCATCTCATTTTCAATTCTTATCACAGTATTTGAGCCCTTTAGACTTATTTTAATTATGCACAATGATGTGTATTGGTGATCATGTTCTACAGATAACCGTGTATATCAATGTAACCTGTTAATTTTCCATTAATTCACATAGATATGTGATAAAGAATGATAATGTTTTGTAATTGACACCTGGGCATTGTCACATCTGTTTTTATTCTTAGCAATGAAAAATGCATCATTTATGTTTAAACTATACCCATATTTTCTAAGAAATTTCCCTCTGATTTACATGATTAACTTATTTAGTGAGGCAGAAAAAAGGTCTCATGCATTGTGCTTAGTTACAAACAATATGTGACTGGATAAATAGCAACTGCACATCAGTCTGCCTGACTTACTGCTATTATCTACCAGCAGGAATAAATTAAAACTTGATTCCATTGTTACATTCGTATGTGCACATTTTCACAGTGTGTCACCATCTATTACAAGCCTGGTGCCTAGCTTTCTGCATTACCTTTACTTCAATGACCAGGGAATTAAAAAAAAATATTTATAAAAATCATAAAGTTGTGTACTTGTAAAAATCAACTATGAATGGCAAAATGATCATGAAAAGCACAAAAAATATTCAACTACATTTTATTTTAATAAAATGAAGAAAATGACAAACTAAAGGTAGATCAACTGGGAAGTTTAGGAAGACCTACCACCCACTATCAGAGTACCTATCACACTACATTTTAAATATCTATTTTATTTTCTTCAAAATGAAATTCCTGGAGGACCAGAAATGATCTGGCTGAGCTTTAGACCCTCAGCACATAGCCCAGTTCCATGCATATGGTAAGGTTAAGCAAATATTTGTTGGACTGATGAATGAACTAATAATATATGTTCATAATATAATACTGCTATAAAATATAATAAACCAAGTATATAACTTTGGGAAGATTGTTATTAAAAGTTGCTTTATGTTTATATATTAATTCCTACATATATGAGGAAATGTTGGTGAATATCTGCATGACTATAAAATGTTTATTTCTCCCCAGTAGTTTGTGGCAGTTTGGAGAATTATGTATGCTTTGAAATTTATTTGTGAGTTATTCATGTTACATAAGTGATGTTATTGTTCTAAAATTCTCCATATCCTCATGTTAAATATTTAAGTTACAAATTAAATATTTCACATAATTCACTTCATAATGACATTCAAAAAAATCCTCACAGAGGTCAAAATGTCAAAATCTAAGTTATTTAGATGTTGATGGTTAGTGTTGAAAATGAGGAAAAGTAGATCATGAGCATAAATAGAAAATGTTCATTGATAATACAGAGGATATTAATTTGGCTATATAGAAAATGTTGGAGCAGGACAAACTAATGGGACTCCAAGTTTATTTGCTAGGCTCTTCTTATTTTCTTATGCCCCAGAAGTCATAGATGTCACAAAACCAAGAGATGAAATTGGAATTCACTTTCTGAGCTCTGAAACAATGGCTATTAGAGAAAATGAGCATGCATGAATTATCTCCTTGTCTGATGGCCATGATTTGATTGGTGGTGGAATTACTCATAAGCCTGAACAGGTTTAGAAGAATTTGAGATATTTGCAGGTGTGACGGTTTTAGGTTTTTTTTTTAAATGCTTTTAGAAACATTCAACATATGGGTGGGACATTAAATTATTTTGCCTCAACATTAAAATAGTTTAAATATCCACCAAAGATACTGTTTTATGGAGCTATTGTGTGTTTAAGAACTGTTATAGTAGTATATTTTATAACCATGGCAGGAACAAACAGAAATGAAAAGCTACTTATAGAGCAAGTGATAAACACACATCAAATGGGTTTTATGAGCAACAGAGTGGGTTATAACCATCCGAGGCTATTTACTGTAATGACAAAAACTATTATAAAAGATGCAAATTTATTCTTAACTACAGGTACTGAAAAAATCTTCTGAAAGAATTAACAAGGTTTGTTTTCTTTTCCACATTACATAACACAGTTATTTTGGAAGATTTTTTTTCTTCTGGAGTTGTTAACTCCAAAAAAGGAACAATGATGATGGCAACAATTTTCAACTCTAGGACTTATGTCTCCTAATTTCTCTTTATGTTCCAAGCAGTCCTGGATGTATAACAAACACGAAATTTGAAGCTTGATGAATTAGATTTTTAAATCATCTGCTCTTATTTTTCTACAAATTATTTCAGGCCATTTATTTTTTTTAAGTATATAGATATAATTAATTTCTAAAAATAAGAAAAAGCTAATTAAAGAGGGGCTTCTCAACACTAGGTTCTTATCTCTCCAAGACAGAGAAGTTAGAAAACACAAATGGGCAGACCATAAAGTATACTAAATTAAGTATAACTGAGCTGGAAATTTGACTGATTGGGAATGATCAAGAGGAAAAAGGAAATTGATCAATTAAAAAAGGTTTTGTCAGAATAACAACAGGAAAAAGACCTACACACATCTAGCATTTCCACAGGGAAAATTAGATTGATTAGTAGGATGAAAATAAAAGCTTTTTAAGCAGTTACCCTCTTGTGCGCTCCTTTGCTAACACTGAAACAAAGCCAGGAGAACAGTAGTCCCACAGACTTTGGAGTACATGTAGGTATAGGATGGAAAGAAAACAATAAGCCATATCAACCCATGAATGAACCTATTTTAAAGGTGCAATTTGATGAGTTTTGCTAAAAAGATACATTTATGTAACTTCTACCACAGTCAAGATAAAGAATATTTCTGGAGGAGGAGCCAAGATGGCAGAACAGCATGGAAGTTTTTTGTGTGTCTGGTGTCCATGAAATACAGCCAGACCATCACTAAACCATCCTGCCCATCTAGAAAAGTGATCTGAGGATTAACACAACAATCGGCACAATCTGAACCGCAGAATTCAGCAGGTATGCGGTGTAGAGAGGTGAATTTGGGGAGAAAGAAGCTGCAGAGGGCAGGGAGCCACTTTTGAGTGCAGAGAGAGGATGGAGACAGGGGCAGGGCAGGGGAGAATACGGAAAAAGCACCCGTCCCCAAAAGCAGCTGGAGAGAAAGCTGAAAATTGGAAACAGCCACAGGGGCTAAACTGAAAAGGGAGAAGGGAGAAAGGAGAGGGTTTAAATTCCATTAAGACTGTAAACAAGGGGAGCGCAAAGGCTGCAACTCCGCAGCTCAATATCTGGTAGTGCTCTGGTGGGAAGGGCAAATCCCCAGGAGCAGAGTGGAGTCCAGGAGTTTCTCAGGCCACATGGGGAGAAGCGCTTCCACTGCTGGAAGGACATTTGGTAGAGGCTGTGAGGCCACCTGGGCCCAGCAGACCCCAGAGAATGGCCACATTCACTGGTACTGGAACAAGGTCATTGGGGGTGAAGCCTGGTGCCAGATGTGTGTTGTGATTTTCCATAATCCCTGAGGCACTGCTGCTACAACTGTCTCAAACTTTTTCTGGGGCGGGCTGGTACCTGGCCTCAGTCTCTGGGCATCGGCAGGAGCACGGTCTTGCAAGCATTCCCAGGTGCAGCCAGCATTCAGCCATTGCTTGGTGAGAGACTCCACAGAGGGGAGGAGTGGGTCAAAGCTGCAGTCCCTCAGAAGTGGGGGGCCGGAGAAGGCAGCCACATCTGAGACAAAATTCAGGAGGGAGGTGCTGCCTGGGGATTGGTCACAGACAGTGGAGAAGTGGGAGTGGATGGAAGTAGAGTGGACGGAAGCTAAAGATGAAGGACAGGTGCATGATTGCTGATTGGGGAGAATAGAATTCCGATTCTAGAGACTGGGTAGCTGGGTGAAGCCATTTTCTGCTGTTCCTGCACATGCGCATATGCACCTGCAAGCGCCACAACAATCTACCCTAGTAAGCTAAGCAGCACCATCTAGTGGAGAACGGATGTGTTACACTAAGCCCCGCCCAGCTGGGCCAACCTTGCTCTTCAAGTACACAAGTCTCACTGCCTGCTTAGTTTATGGACTATAAAGTGCTTCATAGTTTGACTGCTAGAGGAAAACAAAGTAATTTTAGTCATATTCCAGTCTGTTAGCTGGTCCAACTATTCAATTTTCTTTCTTTCTTTTCCTCTTTTTCATTTCTTTTCTTACAGAAAGAAAAAAAATTCATTTTTATTTTTAATTTTTACTAAAAATATTTTTCTTTAATTTTTTTCTACTATATTTTTTTACTTTTGTGTAAATTTTTTCAAATTCTATTTTACTTCCATCATTTCATTTTAGTCTACTTCAGTGTATTTGTTTTTTCAAATTTTCAAACGATTTCCCTTTTTTCTTTTTTTCTCTTTTCCCCCTTTTTTCTCTAATCTATCAAGCCACTTTCAACACCCAGAATATTCATTTTTTCAAATTTTCAAACAATTTCCTTTTTTCTTTTTTTTCTCCCTCCCCCCTTTTTTTCCCTAATCTATCAAGACAATTTCAACACCCAGACCAAAACACAGCTAGGATCTAGTATCATTTATTCGATTTTATGTGTGTGTGTTTGTTTTTAATTTTTTAATTTTAATATTTTTTAATTTTAATTTCTTTTAATTTTGTCAACCTCAATAATTCCTTTCCTCCCTTCAAAATGATGAAATGGAGGGATTCACCCCAAAAGAAAGAGCACGAAGAAATGACAGCCAGGGGCTTAACCAGCACAGATACAAGCAAGATGTTTGAACCAGAATTTAGAATCATGATAAGAATACTAGCTGGAGTCGAAAATAGATTAGAATCCCTTTCTGCAGAGATAAAAGAAGTAAAACATAGTCAGAATGAAATTAAAAATGCTATAACTGAGCTGCAATCACAGATGGATGCCGCGGCAGCAAGGATGAATGAGGCAGAACAGAGAATCAGTGATATAGAGTACAAACTTATGGAGAATAATGAAGCAGAACCAAAGAGGGAGATTAAGGCAAAAGAGCACAATTTAAGAATTAGAGAAATCAGTGACTCATTAAAAAGGAACAACATAAGAATCAGAGGGGTCCCAGAGGAGGAAGAGGGAGAAATAGGGGTAGAAGGGTTATGTGAACAAATCATAGCAGAAAACTTTCCTAACCTGGGGAAAGACACAGACATCAAAATCCAGGAAGCACAGAGGACCCCCATTAGATTCAACAAAAACTGGCCATCAACAAGGCATATCATAGTCAAATTCACAAAATGCTCAGGCAAGGAGAGAATCAAGAAAGCAGCAAGGGAAAAAAAGTTCTTAACCTACAAGAGAAGACAGATCAGGTTTGCAGCAGACCTATCCACAGAAACTTGGCAGGCCAGAAAGAGTGGCAGGATATATACAATGTGCTGAATCAGAAAAATATACAGCCAAGAATTCTTTATCCAGTAAGGCTGTCATTCAAAATAGAAGGAGAGATAAATCATTTCCCAAACAAAAATTAAAGGAGTTTGTGACCACTAAACCAGTGTTGCAAGAAATTTTAAGGGGGTCTCTCTGAGGGGAGAAAAGATGAAAATGTAAATACATACATACATACATACATACATATATACATATCAAAAGCAACAAAGATTAGAAAGGACCAGATAACCCACCAGAAACTCCAACTCTACAGGCATCATAATAGCAATAAATTCATATCTTTCAGTACTCTCTCTAAATGTCAATGGACTCAATGTTCCAATCAAAAGACATAGGGTAACAGAATGGATAAGAAAACAAGATCCATCTATATGCTGTTTACAAGAGACACACTTTAGACCTAAAGACACCTTCAGATTGAAAGTAAGGGGATGGAGAACCATCTATCATGCTAATGGTCAACAAAAGAAAGCCGGAGTAGTCACACGTATATAAGACAATCTAGACTTTAAAATAAACACTATATCAAGAGACGAAGAAGGGCATTATATCATAATTAAGCATCTATCCACCAAGAAGACCTAACAATTGTAAACATTCATGTGCCATTCATTCATGTAAACATTCATTCACAGCAATGGACAGATCATCTAATCAAAAAATCAACAAGGAAACAATGGCTTTGAATGACACACTGGACCAGATATATTCAGAACATTTCATCCTAAAGCAGTGGAATATACATTATTCTCTAGTGCACTTGGAACATTCTCCAGAATAGACCACATACTGGGACACAAATCAGCCCTCAGCAAGTACAAAAAGATTGAGATCACCATGCATATTTTCAGACTACAACACTATGAAACTTGAAATCAACCACAAGAAAAAATTTGGAAAGTAACAAATACTTGGAGACTGAAGAACATCCTACTAACGAATGAATGGGCTAACCAAGAAGTTTAAGAGGAAATTAAAAAGTATATGGAAGCCAATGAAAATCATAACACCACAACCCAGGACCTCTGGGACACAGCAAAGGTGGTCATAAGAGGAAAGTATATAGCAATCCAGGCCTTCCTAAAGAAGGAAGAAAGATCTCAGATACACAACCTAACCTTACACCTTAAAGAGATGGAAAAAGAACAGCAAATAAAACCAAAAACCAGCAGAAGACAGGAAATAATAAAGATTAGAGCAGAAATTAATGCTATCAAAACCAAAAAAAAAAAAAAACAGTAGAACAGATCAATGAAACCAGAAGCTGGTTCTTTGAAAGAATTACCAAAATAGATAAACCACTAGCAAGTCTGATCAAAAAGAAAAAGGATCCAAAAAAATAAATTCAAGAATGAAAGAGGAGAGATCACAACCAACATAGCAGAAATAAAAGCAATAATAAGAGAATATTATGAGCAATTATATGCCAATAAAATGGGGAATCTGGAAGAAATGGACAAATTCCTAGAAACATATACACTACCGAAACTGAAACAGGAAGAAATAGAAAATTTCAACAGACCTATAACCAGTAAAGTAACTGAATAAGTAATCAAAAACCTCCCCCAAAACAAGAGTCCAGGGCCAGGTGGCTTTCCAGGGGAATTCTACCAAACATTTAAGGAAAAGTTAATACCTATTCTCTTGACACTGTTCCAAAAAATAGAAATGGAAAGAAAACTTCCTAAGTCTATGAAGCCAGTATTACCTTGATTCCAAAACCAGACAGAGACCCCACTAATAAGGAGAACTATAGACCAATTTCCCTGATGAACATGGATGCAAAAATCCTCAACAAGATATTAGCCAACCAGATCCAACAATACATTAAAAAATTATTCACCACGACCAAGTGGGATTTATACCTGGGATGCAGGGCTGGTTCAATATCTGCAAAACAACGTGATTCATCATATCAATAAAAGAAAGGAGAAGAATCATATGATCCTCTCAATAGATTCAGAGAAAGCAGTTGACAAAATACAGCATCCTTTCTTGATACCCTCAAGAAAGTAGGGATAGAAGGAGCATACCTCGAGATCATAAAAGCTATATATGAACAACCCAACGCTAATATCATCCTCAATGGGGAAAAACTGACAGCTTTCCCCCTAAGGTCAGGAACAAGACAGGGATATCCACTCTTACCACTGTTATTCAACATAGTATTGGAAGTCTTAGCCTCTGCAATCAGACAACACAAAGAAATAAAAGGCATTCAAATCGGCCAGGAGGAGATCAAACTTTCACTCTTCACAGATAACAGGATACTCTATATGGAAAACACAAAAGATTCCCCCAAAAAACCGCTGGAACTGATTCATGAATTCAGCAAATTGGTAGGATATAAAATCAATGCACAGAAATTGATTGCATTCCTATTCACCAAGAATGAAGCAACAGAAAGAGAAATCAAGGAACCAATCCCACTTACAATTGCACCAGAAACCATAAAATACCTAGGAACAAATCTAACCAAAGAGGTGACAAATCTATACACAGAAAACTACAGAAAGCTTAATGAAAGAAATTGAAGAAGACACAAAAAAATGGAAAAAGATTCCACGCCCCTGGATAGAAAGAACAAATATTGTTAAAATGTCGATATTACCCAAAGCAATCTACGTATTCAATGCAATACCTATCAAAATAACACCAGCATTCTTTATAGAGCTAGAACAAATAATCCTAAAATTTGTATGGAACCAGAAAAGAACCCGAATAGCCAAAGCAACCTTGAAAAAGAAAACCAAAGCAGGAAGCATCACAATCCTGGACTTCAAGCTATACTACACAGCTGTTATCATCAAGACAGTATGATACTGGCACAAGAACAGACACTCAGATCAATGGAACAGAATAGAGAACCCAGAAATGAACCCAAAAACCTCTTTGATTTTGGCCACAGCAACTTCTTACTCAACACGTCTCTGGAGGCAAGGGAAACCAAAGCAAAAATGAACTACTGGGACCTCATCAAAATAAAAAGCTTCTGCACAGCAAGGAAACAATCAGCAAAACTAAAAGACAACCGACAGAATGGGAGAAGATATTTGCAAACGACATATCAGATAAAGGGTTAGTATCCCAAATCTATAAAGAACTTATCAAACTCAACACCCTAAAAACAAATAAACCAGTGAAGAAATGGGCGAAAGACATGAATAGACATTTACCCAAAGAAGACATCCAGATGGCCAACCAACACATGAAAAAATGCTCATCATTCATCATCAGGGAAATACAAATAAAAACCACAATGAGATATCCCTTCACACCTGTCAGAATGGCTAACATTAACAACTCAGGCAACAACAAAAGTTGGTGAGGATGCAGAGAAAGAGGATCTCTTTTGCATTGTTGGTGGGAATGCAAGCTGGTGCAGCCACTCTGGAAAACAGTATGGAGGTTCCTCAAAAAACTAAAAATAGAACTACCCTACAACCCAGCAATTGTACTTCTAGGCATTTATCCAAGGAATACAGGTATGCTGTTTTGAAGGGACACATGCACCCCAATATGTATAGCAGCACTATCAACAATAGCCAAAGTATAGAAAGAACCCAGATGTCCATCGATGGATGAATGGATAAAGATGTGTTTTATATATATATATATATATATATATATATATATATATATACACACACACATATATATACATATATATACATGTATATATATACACATGTATATATGTATATGTATATATACATATATATACACGTATATATATACGTATATACATACACGTATATATATACATATACATATACATATATACACATATATATACGTGTATATATATGTATATATATGCACGTATATATATGTATATATATGTATATATATGTATATATATACGTGTATACATATGTATGTATATGTATACATATACATATATATACATGTATATATATGTATATAATATACATGTATATATATGTATATGTATATATACATATATATATATATAAACACATCTTGCATATAAACACTCCATTGCATGTATATATATATATATATATATATACATATATATATATATATGCATGCAATGGAGTGTTACTTGGCAATCAAAAAGAATTAAATCTTGCCATTTGCAACTATGTGGATGAAACTGGAGGGTATTAGGCTAAGTGAAATTAGAGAAACACAAAAATCATATGACTTCATTCATATGAGGACTTTAATACACAAAACAGATGAACATAAGGGAAGGGAAACAAAAAACATATAAAAACAGGGAGGGGGACAAAACAGAAGAGACTCTTAAATATGGAGAACAAAGAGAGGGTTACTGGAGGGGTTGTGGGAGGGGGGATGGGCTAAATGGGTAAGGGGCATTAAGGAATTTACTCCTGAAATCATTCTTGCACTATATGCTAATTTGGATGTGAATTTAAAAAAATAAAAGAAAAGAAAAGAATATTTCTATCACCCCCAAGATTTTTCTCACTCCTCTTTCCAACCATTACTTCCACCTCCAGCAAGTTTTGCCGTCTTGAACTTTATTTTTATAGGTTATTCAATTTTTTAGCCAAAAATTGAATATTCTTTTGAAATTGGAAAATAAAACATAATTGGATTTTTTAAATGTTAATATTTCTTCTAACATTCTACTCTTACATTCACCCACCAAGGTAACCCAAATCAGAAATTTGAGATGTATAACTTTACAAAATCACCTGCCTTTGTATTTATTTAAATGCTTATCATCTATATAGAATTTGTATTTCTTCAAGTGTTATTTTACCATTTACATTATTATAAAACTTGCATTTATTCTTTCCCTTTTTCATTTGTCTCAATTGCACACCATGGGCATCTCTCCAGATTCATACTCATCCAAATCATTCCCTTAAATAGATGTTTGTCAACTTTTTATTATTGATTAAATATGCTTGATTTTAGATTTTTGCCTTCAAACAGCACTGTAGCAAATGCCTGTTTATAGAACATGATTTATTTTTGTTTGTTATGTCATGAAAAATATCCCCCAAGTTAGAATTGCTGGTAAAATACTCTTTACATTTTCATTATAACGGATATTGCCAGGATACAGCAATTTATATTTCTACCTAAAGCTAGAATAAACTTTGAACTCTAAGTACTAAAATTCTTGTAGTATCTCTTTACTCCCACCTACATAATTTAAATTAAAAAATATCATAAATGTAAGAAAATCCAAATAGAACTTTGACTTTCCATGATACATTGTACACCTTTTAAAATGTTGTCACAGAATCTTTACCTTTTTTAAATGTTTATTTATTATTTTTGAGAGACAGAAACAGACCATGAGTGGGAGAGGGAAAGAGAGAGAGAAATGGAAACACAGTATCCAAAGCAGTCTCCAGGCTCCAAGCTGTCAGCACAGAGCCAACATGGGGCTCAAATTCACGGACTGTGAGATGACTACCTGAGCTGAAGTTGGACGCTTAACTGATGAGCCACCAGGTGCCCCAAGTCACAGAATCTTTAAATAAAATTTTGGAAGTCCTCCATCTTTTAGAAATATTATAGCACTTTCTCCAACTGCTTTTGGTATAATTTTCTTACTAGCACAAGATGATATCAATCTTCAAAAATATTTGAGAATCTGATGGATGAAAAAAGTATCTCACATTTGTTTTAATTTACATATTTCTGACTACTAGGTAATTTGAGAGTCTTTTCATAAATTTATTGGCCATTTTTGCTTACTCACTTGTGAGTTTTCTGTTCATAACTAAATTTCAGAAGCCATATGCATATTATATGAAGCTAATAGTTGAATGGGACTTCTTAGCTGTTGTCTCCTATGATCTTATCACAACTCTGTACAGGCAGTTGGATATTATTGTTGTTTGGCAAATGAGAATGCCAAGGCTCAACATTTACCAAATTTGCTCAAACTTACACTGTTACTCATCATTCTGCACCTAGAGTTCAGTCTGCATGAATCCTGGGTCACTGAACAAATAGAGCCTGTTTTCTAGCTCTGAGCCAAGCATAGGTTAGGCACAATGGTCAACAGAGAGGAACAAGAGCCACTGTCTTCATTTAAAGATTTCACAGTCTCAGACTATCATGTTTTCTAAAACACGCTTCTTCTCCCAATTTTGGGTGTCAAATTCTCTGGTTTTACAGTAGCCCTTCAGGGTTCTTCTCACCCATAGAAATGGTGTTGAATACTGGGAGAAAGGAGAGAAGCAGCATTTATTGCTAGACTCTTCTTTTTCCCCTGGGGAACCCTTACATATATCAAAAAGAAAGGAACTGCCGGTTAAGTATAGCTGGTGGGTGTCTCACAAAATTGCAAAGCAGAGAGGGTAAACTTATCTTTGTCATTCTTTCCCCACTTCTGTATGCTGGGGGCACCAGGATGCAATTTCAAAGCAGAAAGGCATTCTTTATGTTTTTAATGCCTGGCTTTCCTAACGTCTATTTTTCTGTTAGAAAGTGGGATATCCGTTGTTTGGTAGTTTTTAGCTCATTTATTCTTTAAAAAAAATTTTTTTTTCAATGTTTATTTATTTATTTTTTTGGGACAGAGAGAGACAGAGCATGAACGGGGGAGGGGCAGAGAGAGAGGGAGACACAGAATCAGAAACAGGCTCCAGGCTCGGAGCCATCAGCCCAGAGCCTGACGCGGGGCTCGAACTCACGGACCACGAGATCGGGACCTGGCTGAAGTCAGACGCTTAACTGACTGCGCCACTCAGGCGCCCCATTTAGCTCATTTATTCTTAAGACTCTTATTATGTGCTGAGTACTGTGTCAGACAAAGGGAATGCAAAAAAATAAAAATAAAATAAAATAAATAAAGGTTGTCTTCCTTTGTTTTGCTATCCCCCGCTGAAAGGAGGTGATAGTAGAGAGAGCCAAGTAATTAGACACAGCATCCTCTGGGGTGGGAGAAAACTATACACAGAATGATACAGAAGTAGCCTTGGAGTTCGGAAGCTAGGGGGGCTTCTTGGAGAAGGTAGCACCCATGTTGAGTATTAAAATCATGGGGTGACTTGGTGGCTCAGTCGGTTAAGTGTCTGACTCTTGATATCAGCTCAGGTCATGATTCCATGGTGTGTGAGATTGAGCCTCCCCCCATCAGCTCTGTGTTGACAGCACAGTCTGCTTGGGATTCTCTTTCTCCCTCTCTCTCTGCTTGTCCGTCTCTCTCTCTCTCTCTCTCTCTCAAAAATAAATAGACATTAAAAACAATGCCAGACAAGGGCATCTCAAGATGGAGGAGGCTATAAAGCAGGATTGGCATGGACAAAGGTGTCAAGATAAGTATGGACAAGAGGTAAGCAAAGAAACAGCCAACTTCATGCGGCAGCAGAGTCAAGTGTAAGAAAAATGGTGGTCGGGGCCAGATCTTCAGGGGCATTGCAGGAACTTGTTTTTATTAAACAGGCAAAAGAAAACTCCGGTTGGAATTTAACCAGAGAAATGAGTGATGAGATTTGGCTAAAGAAATCACATTCTAGCTGTAAAATGAGGAATAGACTGGAGAAGAGAGCAATTCAAAAGAACTCAGAGGGACTCCTGGAAGCAATACGGGAGAGAGATAGTGAAAGCTTCAAGAAGTGGCAGTGGCTATGTTGTTGAAGCCTGCCTCTCTCTCACTTCCCAAAACTACACGTCTGTTCACTCAGGGTTGTTCTCCCCACGCAGTCACTCATACATTCATTCACTTATTCAACTAATATCTATTTTGCTCCTTTTATAAACGTTGAGGGTACAGCAGTAAGCAAAATAAAGTCATCTCTGTTTCAAGTACAATATCCCCACACTTCATGAAATGTTTGATTCATTACTTAGTTATTGAGGACAATCTCCTTTTTTTTTTAGCACCCAAAGGAAAACATGACTTTTGGTGGCATTTCAAGCACTAAAACAAAGAGGGTTTTTTTCGGATCATAAAAAGTCACTTCAATTTCTTGAAATTATATCAAACAGGTCACTGCTTTCCTTTTTGTAACATTCCATGTACTATTACAGTTTCAACAGTTACTGTAATCTATTTTCTGTAAAGCTCTACCTTAAATATTTTATATGCATTATCTCATTTAATTTTTATAATAACATAACAAATTCAGGATTGCGATAGCCAGAATAATGACCCCCTCAAAAGATGTCTGCATCCTAATCCTCAGAACCAATCAGTATGTGACATTACCTGATGAAAGGGTCTTTGTAGCTCTAATTAAGTTAAACTCTTGAGATAGGGAGATTATCCTGGGTTATTCAGGGAGGTCCAGTGCATTCACATGAAGCCTGAGAAGTGGAAAAATTTCCTTGGTTGTGGTCAGTGAAGCAGATATGACAACAGAAGAAAGGTCTGAGAAATGGCAGCTTGGGTAGGATCCCTGTTTTGGGTTCCAAGATATCAGGTGCAATGGATTAGGACCAGAGAGATACCTCTAGGAACTTTCTGATCTGGCAGCTGGCAAGGATAAAGAGAATTTAGTTCTATAACTGCACAGAACTGAATCCAAGAACCCAAATGAAAAGGAAATGGACTCTGCTCTAGAACTTGCAGGAGATGCAGTATTGCCTGCATGTTGATTTTGGTGATGCCTGTCCCAGACTTCGTTCTGACCTACAGAACATAGTGTGTTGCTCAAGTCACTAGATTTGTAGTAAGTGTTTTACAGCAGTAATAGGAAACTCATAAAAGGATTATGATGTGTGGGATTTTTTTTCCCCCATAGATGAGAAAACTGTAGCCTAGTAATTTAAGTTTTGTTCCCATTTGATGCAGTTAAGTGACTGAGCTAGGATTTGAACCTATCATACTCTTTGTTCAGTGCCCATGCCATTTCTCTGATCATAGACCTTGGTTGACTTTAAGCATTAGGTTACTTGTATTAAATAACTGCCATCTTAGAAAGTATGTTTTGAAAAAATTAATTTGTAAACCATGTGTCCTATGAAAAAATGACACTGATATGTTTCATGGAGATAGGACAATTTTGAACTCAAAGTTAATTTCTAGGCCCTAGATGTGGGAACCAAAAAAGAAAACTCCGGGCCTGAAAAACAAAAAAAAATGTTGTAGGAAGATTGGTTTATTAAAAGTTTTACTGAAAGAATATTTCTCTTTGTACAGGAGAGAAATATGAAGCAATCATTTTAAACAACTTGTTCCTGATTGTTGAACAATATGGCAGAGCTGGGTTTAGAATTCAAGTTTACTGTAAAGCAGAGAAGTTCTCTTTTAAGAACAAATGAGAAGGTGGAAGATGTAGAGGAGATTTGTGTGTTGGGTTGGGAGCTGGTGAGATGTGGGGAATATGTGGATTTCTGTCTGTCCCTGGGTATGCATGCATATGTCTACACTCACACTTAATCCATGGTAACTAAAAAGTGTTTTGCCTCCAAATTATAAAATGACTACCTGTTTTATAAAGAATTGTTGAAATATGAATAATTATAAAATATAAAATTATAAAAAGAATAAATATGAGTCATAACCTATTGGACCTTTTGTCTGTGCCTTTAAATCATTCTCCACCCCTTTGCCCTTAGTTCTGTGCTCTGGAAAGCACAGACCGTTAGAATCTCTGGTCCCCTGTTTTCTCATTGGTTTCAGCCAATGGGTGGAATGGGCAGGAGGTCAGAAGGTGGGAGGAGGCAGAGATCAGCAGGGCGGGGTCCCTCTATCTGCTGGGAGTCCTCCCCATGCAGCTTCCTTCTCTGTGTTCCCTTCTCCACTCCTGCTTCACCAGGCCTGGATGTAATAACTCCTTGCTATTCCTAGCCCATGGGTGCTGCACTATCCCTTGATGGTACCTCATTTTTTTTTTAAATTGCAGCTAAAGGGATGCTGGCCAATACAGCAGGAGATTCCATTAAAGCCAGAAATTTACTTTAAAAAAAACCCAAAAAACAAAAGTTTATTTATTTTTGAGAGAGAAAGTATGAGCAGGGGAAGGCCAGAGAGAGGGGGGAAACAGAGAATCGGGTTTTGCACTGACAGCAGCAAGCCCCATGTGGGGCTTGAACTCATGAACTGTGAGATCATGACCTGAGGCAAAATCAGACACTCAACCTACTGATCCACCCAGGGGCCCCATCAGAAATTTATATATTCTTGATGTAAGAGTCTGAGTCAATATGTCAAGGTGTACTGTGAAGAATTCAAAAATTGAGCTGTTAGTATTCAGAGAAATAAACTATCAAAAATGCAAATGGAGTTATTTTAAAAGTCCTAAGTACCTTAATATGCCTATTTATTTTTTGATCTAACAACATGCATATGAAAGACAAGTATTTACTAGAGAAGAACGTGAAAATAACATAAATCCATCCAATGGAACACAATAAAATATTATATTGTAGCATATGTCCTAGTAACTAGTCCACTGTTTATGGAACATGCTGTACTATTTTCAAGAAAACTGGAAACTATGTTTTTGCTGACCATTAGTTCAGAATTGTCTTGTAATACACCATTAAAGATACTGGCAGCAAGCAATGTTCTTAATGTTCTATCCAGTTAGATTTTGACAATGGAAGGAGAAGGCCATTATTTAGCAGAGGCTTGGCGATAGACTAGAGAACTTTTTTCCTTGGTCAAGGCAACTGACTACATAGTCTTCTCATCTATTAGACAGTTATAATTGTATGTGTTTTTGTTACTGTCTTATAAATTTCTTGCAAAGCTCAAAAGAAAAAAAGCACATGATACTACCTCAAGGCTACGTATTCTTAAGGTACGACACCTATGGAATACAACAGCTTTTAGTTTGGATTATGAATCTGTGTACTCCCTTACAGGAACACCATAAATAAGGCTGTATTTCTAGAGGCCCAGATTGGAATCATATGAGTCGTAATGAGACCATAAAGAACTGCTCAGGTTGGGGTAGAGTTTGGTTGTGAGACTCAAGCGCACTCCATGAAAACATGTGAGGCATGGAGATTTCAGACTCAGTCCTATTTGTAGTTTCTATTAAAAAATGTTTTTAATGTTTTACTTATTTTTGAGAGAGAGAGAGAGAGAGTGAGAGAGAGAAACAGAGCATGAGCAGGGAAGGAGCAGAGAGAGGTAGACACAGAACTGGAAGAAGGCTCCAGGCTCTGTGCTGTCAACACAGAGCCTGAAGGGGCTCAGACTCTCGAACTGTGAGATCATGACCTGAGCCAAAGTTGAAGTCTTAACAGATTGAGCCACCCAGGTGCCCCCTATCTGTAGTTTCCAAGGTAGTTGTTGTCAACCATACAAGTCATAAATAGAAATTCTCAGATTAAGGTCTTGATGAATACATGCATGTGGTTCCTTTCCAAAGCCAGGACTTGAACAAACTGCCAAATTTAGTCAGATCACTGTAAATATAGAAACAGTTTCAGCCTCATTGTGCCAAACACTGGAAATTAATAAAGCTGCTTCAGGTCCTCTCCCTATGTAGTTTTGTTGGTTTGGATGAGTGTTATCATTCTTTTCTGTATACTCGTATAAATTAGTTGTTCTAAACCCACTCAAAACTGCAAATTCTCTTTGTCAGTGATTGCTGTTTCTATTACAGAGAAGAAGCAAGTCATGATGTGACAAAGAACCCCAACATTTAAAATCATTCAACAGGATGATACCAAATTCAAGATTCTTTGCTTTAAGAATTGTAGAAGCAGATAAGGATTGTACACGATTTTCCCTTTTTTCTCCAGATCTCCTCCCTCGTGGAAATAGAAGCCCTTCCTTCTATCCTACCATTCATATTTCCAGAAATTATGATTCATTTAGCCAAGGCTGTTTTCATAGTGAATTCTTTTGTTTGCCATTTTACCAGTTCTTGTATACACACACACACACACACACACACACACACACACACACACACACACACACATAAAGTGTCTCAGAAATATGTAACATCTATGACCTTCATCCATGAGGACTGACGTCCTTTTGCAACATTTAAATTTCTTTTAAAGTATTTAATGATTACATTGACTAGGGGAAGCAAAGGTAGCTTTTCATATAGGTGTAACAAAAATTATTGTCCTAGCCATCACCATTTCCAATATAAGCAAGTAGTACATACTATACCCAGTGACTCCCTTAGGAAATCCGTTGTGAACTAAGATTTGTCACTACAAACCAAAATACTATTAAGGTAGTATGCATCTAGAGAATTTCAGTATGGACTAGGATCTGCCCAACTGATAATCAGAACATTTAAACTTATGTGTTCAAAACCAGACAGCTGTAGACTTAAGGTATCAATATTGCCTAAAATATAAAGCCAGTAAAAAAAATGTCTGGTGTCTTTTAAATTGAAGAAATTAAAAAACTGCCTTCAACTCTATTTTATGTAATTTCTATTTTCTCGTAACTAAGTCAGAAAAGAAGAAAAAACATTAAAAATAGTGAATGTATGAGTTAATATTTGCATGTGTTTTGTCCCTTAATCATCTGTTTAAATGGATGTACTCCCCACCTTCTTGGGCAATTTATAATGTCATTATTATATCTATATGCTACAGTCTATGACAAAGAAAGTAGAATGTGATTTATAGGTAGGGAGATCAAAGAATATTTCAGAAGTGAGGGGATATGATTTAACTGAAGAGTGACAGATGATTACACCTTGCCTCAAGCCACCTGTGATATTAAAAATAAATTAAATCCCTGGAAGAAAAGCAAAGCCATTCAGTTTCCACACCCGTCCATAAGCTTGATGTTTATTACTTTTGCACTAGCAGCTTAGAGAAATATCCTTACATAGATTGATTCTTTCAAAGCTTGAAAGAGAAGTCCTTTGTGAGGGGGGTCAGAGCAATCTTTCTAAATAGCTGAATCCTGGAATTCCTAATCTTTCTACATCCATATCTTAAGTGTATGGTTTTCTTTATTTATATAAAAGGGAGAGATTTACCTATTTGGTTTTACTGCCCAGAATTGCAAATTTATACATAATTTTATTCTAAAAATGTATATGAGAAAAAGTACCTTATCAAGTACATGAAACAGGGGAGATAATTTATATATGCAGTTTACACTGAAAACGGACAGAGCTTAATATGATCAGTAGAGGAAGGATGGAAAAAGAACACTGATGATGTTTTCAAAGTTTGTCTCCTCCTCCTAGACAAGCACAATTCTTACAATCAGTTTTAGAGAAATGCAGAACATTACATGAAGACCACTGAGGAAAAATATATAATACTGACTCTCTTCTAGAGCTTAAGATTGGCTATAGAGATATGTAAATTAGTCATGTGCATATGCTGATTAGGGAGATTACATAATTCTCTTTCCAATATCTTTATTTTTGTTTAGAATCTCTTTAAGCAGGAGACTAAATTTTAACTATTAGAAAGAAGATATAGAATGCATTTCCTTTGGGAAAGGAAAAATGATGGTGTTATTAAGTTCAATTCAATGAAAACATACTAGGTCAACTACTTTTCTAAGTATGAAAAAAACTGTTACTGAACTGTACTGTGAGCTACATTTAGTAGCTCACAAGGTGGAGTCAAAGCGATCATATTGTTTACCTATTGCTATGATAGTATTGCCTAGCAAACATATCTGCTGATAAGCTGGTTATCAGCTGGTGCAAGATGACCATGGCAGAGATAACTGGGACAAAATGGTTCTGCTCCATGTGTATTGAGCCCAGGGTAGTCTAGGCAGCTTCTCATGCTAATATCAAAAGGCAAGAGCAAATAAGCTTCAGTGTGCAAGTACATTTCAAACCTCTGCTTGTATCATATTTGCCTACATGGTATTGGAGAAAGTGATTTACATGGTTGAACTCAAAGTGGGAAGATACCACAAAGTAACATTTCAAAAGGAAACAGGGCGAGATAATGACTTGCAACCTAACAGTCTTTCAACCTAATACAAAAATTTCACAGAAATAAATCTAGTGTGGTAAGTACAATAATAAAATTGATAAAATAGACAATGGGTGTAATTCAATTTGTACAACTGCTATGTGATTGGAAGAGTCTTTCTGGAGCAGGTGATTTCAGAGGAAGTGAGATGGCCATTTGCCAGGGAGATAAGGGCATTTCAGATATTGTGACTATATCGAAAGTGAGTATAATGAGTAAGTGGACCTATAATGATAACATATGACGTACATCAGCTGTAGCTATGGATGATAAAGGTAGCCTGAGTGTTGAGGATTTGTGTTACAGAAAATTGGAAGTCACAGCCTGGAGAGCATACATGCCACGCCGGATAATTCTCAGTAGAGTAGGTTTTAACAGGGTGGGGAGTAGGGGTGAAGTGAGGGACCCAGAAGGCACACTGGTTATATTGAAGGGGAGGGATGGATGTAAAAAGGCAGTCTTGGAAGTGCCCAATATGAATTCTACTGCTTCACAGAACTTTTGAGACTTAGTCCTGATAATGGTCATTTTGAATTAAAAAGAAATTATATATATATAGGAAGGATTTTTTTTCCCTAGGTAACTTTCTCATGTAATTTATAAATACTATGCTACCTTACATAGTAATTACATTTACTTCACAACTTCTATCCAGAGTTTCAATGAACTTTTTCTAGTGTATTAAAAATTCCCTTTTATATTTCAAACATACATGCTAACCACTAGATTGTGCAAAGCTGAAACAAAAATATAAGATTGTAAATTAATAATCTTAGCAACAAAACCTTGAATCTTTAGACAATTGGGCTTTTTTTAAAAACTTGGTTCAAAGAAAATAAAGTTACTGTCTTAAAATAAAGCCTAAGTTAGTCTCACGAAGAGTACATGTGATGAAGAGATGATGAGGGAAAAAAGGTGCAGATCAGAAACATGGAGTGATAAATGAGAAGATGGGGATTAGGGATAAGGTTAATCAGGAAGGAAATGTTGAGATCAATTATTTAGTTGTCATAGAAATATTCAGAGACTTAATCTGGACTCCACTGTGCTTTGCATCGCTTCTTAAAATCCACTACATGTGTAAACCCATGTACATACATACATGTGCACACATACAAACACACGCACACGGTCATAACAACCCATGAGTGGATTATAGGAAGATAACATAAATTATTTGCAAGCACCTGCATGCTATACAAATTATATTCACAGGATAAAATTAGGCTTCATGTAAAGAGGATTTTGTGTAAGTATACTCTTCCATAAATCTGAGAGTTACCATCACATTAAAGCATTAATCACATTGTATAAACACACAATAAGAATTCATCCAGTGTCTACATTGAATTTTCAGCCTAAATATAACAGGACAGTACCATTTTCAGTGTATTGATTTTTTTTTTAACTTAAAGGTTTGAAAATCTGTGTGTACATGTTAGCAGATTTTGACATGGAAAAACCTTAAGGGTAGTTCAGTTATTTATTCATTCATCCATGTAATAATAATAACTGAAAAAAGGATTACTCACTCTGACTGTACTAAGTACCAGGGATGCAATGTAGAATGTTCCTCACTTCTAGGACCTCTCTGTGGAGTAGAGAGAATAGATACACCTAAATAGTAGACTGCAATTTGACAAATGAAATACTAAGTGCACGTGCCAGGAACTGTATGAAGACAGTAGTGAGTGATAATTTCTGCAGTTGTTCGTACTGTTGTTTGTGAGGTTTCACAGAACAACATCTGATGGAAGAAATAAAGGACAAACAAGAGAGAAAGAGACACAATGAGGGAGATCTAGCGCGGGCACAACCACATACATGTTAAAGGGCATGAAATATTCAGAGAACTGAAACTAGCTAGGTGTAGTTGGAATCAAGATTGTAAGGAAAAATAACATTGGAGAGAAAAAGGAGCCATGTGCCCCTTCTTCCTTGTAGAATTGCTGTGATGGTAACTCTCAAGTTTATGGAAGAGTATATTTACCCAAATACGACTGACTATCCATAAATAGTCCATAGGCTAATGCTCTGTAATTATTGAAAGTACCCCACCCTTTGGATGCCCTCAAATTTAAAACTCTTAATTACTTTTTCTTTTTTTTTTTAAATTTTCCTCACTAAAACAATTTAGTTCTCAAATACTGTTCATTCTCCCTTTATATGTCTCTTGCATTTGCAGTCTAAAACCTGCTTTTTGGGGCACCTGGGTGGCTCAGTCAGTTGTGTCCGACTTTGGCCCAGGTCATGATCACATGATTTGTGAGTTCAAGCCCCACTGTGGCCTCTGTGCTGACAGCTTAGAGCCTGTAGCCTGCTTTGGATTCTGTGTCTCCCTCTCTCTCTGCCCCTCTCCTGCTCACACTCTATGTCTCAAAATAATAAATAAACATTAAAAAATAAAAAATAAACCCACTATTCATTTTCCAGATGCTTCTCAATCACCTGGGTGCAGAAATTTCAGTATTTCAGGGGGTGGAGGGAGGGCAGTCTTAATTATTGTTCTCTGGTTGCAAGCAACAGAGACTGCTTCTGGCTAAATAACCCAAAAGGGGACTTATTAAAAGAAATAAATCAGAGTAAGTGTTAAACAAATAGTTGGTACAAGGCAGGACCTAGGTTGGAAACGGAAGACACAACAGCAAGAGTTTGTATAAGTTCTCCGTAGGAAGCTGGCATTAGTGTATCTCAGGTTCAGAACTTCACACTGGGGAACTTGCTTCTGAATCAGAAGCAAGTTATCTTGTGACCAGGCAGATGGCTACCATTTCATTGACTATAAATAAGAAAAGCCAGTCTAAACTCTAAGCAGATGGACAGAAGAATGTGTGTCCACTTTGGTGGTTCAGTAGTTCTGAAAAAGTTCCTCTTCTTTGAAACTTCTTTATTTCCTCCATCATGATTCCTATTCACCCCAGCTTCCAAAATGGCCCTCTTTGGGGCATAAGTCAGTGTTTTGGTCATTGATTTTGTATTCACATCTGTTCTAAGCCATCTGGTTTTCATCTCACACGTGCTGGTGGTCTGTTGCTGTATACCTCTGTAGCCCATTCCTTGTTTCTGTTCAGAGAGATCCCCGCCCACCTGTGGACTTGCCTGAACATAAGCATACTTAGATACTGTCTTTTGGTGCTTTTAATAGTCATCATGAAGCCACCATATCATTTTTCCTATCTGTTACCTTTTTCTCTATTCTTCCCATGCTTATCTCCAAAAAAGCTCTCAGAATGCTTCCTGCCCTCTAGTTGATATATCCTCTTTATTTTCCTTGTATTTAAATGACCTATTCTAGTCCCAGATAATTTGTTTACATTCATCAGGCCTGTAATGCCTCATCCATAATAAATTTTCTTTCTTCCTTTAACACTTGCTAATAATTTAATATACCTCCTGGGGTTGACAGCCAGGGGGTCAAAAAAAGTTAACATGGTGTTAGCATTAAGATGGAGGTTCATTGTGTAATGTTCTGGTAGACATTTCTAGTCATTACCTATATCTGATTCTCTGCATTTCTATGGCTACTCAAGGAAATTATCCTTCTTTGTTCTTTTTTGCCTTTTCCTAAAGTGAAAACCTGTGAATAATTCTGCTGAATGACTTCTCAGGGAAGAACCTTTTATTGCTTGTAGGTCAATGCCTTAAATTATTAGTGTGAATATTCTAGAACTCTCCACCACCCTCAGGATAATCATGGAGTCTTGACTGCTGAGCCACAGTTCAGAAGACAGCTGCCCTGGACAGTTGGCCAGTCCTATGGCAGACTTTAAGATACAAGGAAAATTTGCTTGCTTTAAGACACTGATATTTTGGAGTTGCTATTTACGGCAGCCCAACCAAGTCTATGTCTACCAATAAAAATATGAAACATTCTTAAAAGTTTCCAAGTAATCTCAGTTTGTGTAACTGTGATTTGTTCTTACTTGTTATTCACTTATGGAGGTATGATAAAAGTTTATCCTCAAACAAACGTATCCTTTGATGTAAAGAAAATTTATTACATAGCATGTGGAACAGACATGCATGCCATTGATTGTCATTTATAAATGTTAAGTGCTAATAAATCCTACTAAAATATTTTGAGAGTAATGAAGAGTTTGAGTCCCCATAGAGCAAGAGAAACAGTGATGGAATGTCAGTGGCAGTCATGCAAGAGACAGCAAATCCAATGCATTATTGAAGGCTGGTCTGAGGTCAAAGAATATGAAAAAGGAGTAGAAACTCTCTTCTGAAAAAACACAAGATGTTAACTTCAAAGGCATGTCTGAACTCAGACCAGAAAGATTCCCAGATCGAAAGTAGTCAAGGCTCTTTTATAAACAACAACAACAACAACAACAACAACAAAAATGCTAGGAGGAAAAAGTAAAAAGAATACTGCTTTACATACTTGAATGAGGAAAGGGATACTAATATAAGGAAGTTGTCAGGTAACTGTTGGGCCTAAAAAACATTATATTTTTATTTTTTTTTAATTTTTAAAAATATTTTTATTTATTTTTGAGAGACAGAGAGAGACAGAGCATGTGTGGGGGAAGGGAAGAGAGAGAGGGAGACACAAAACGTGAAGCAGGCTCCAGGCTCTGAGCTGTCAGCACAAGCCTGAGGCAGGGTTCGAACTCACGAACCACGAGATCATGACCTAAGCCAAAGTTGGGCACTTAGCTGACTGAGCCGCCCAGGTGCCCCCAAATCATTTATGATTTTTGAATAAGAAAGAATAATTTTGATTTGCTTAGAATAATAAAGGAATCAGAGCAGATTCAAGCCCAAAATCTTAGCTATTGACAAATATAACACATGGAAACCAGGAAATTAGAGAATCATGAACAAATTTAAAGTCAGGAAGGAGGTTAGATAGATAGAGGGTGAGCTGAAGAGGAAGAGCTAGATAGATAGGTAGAGAGACAGACACACACACATCTTAAAGTAATTTTTTTCTTACCTTTCAACTTAGATTTTAATAGAGTGTCATCACACAAGATTTAGCATCTCCCTCTTTCCAGTTTCTGTATGTGACTGTGTTGAAAGCTACATTGTTAATATGTCCAAACTATGATTATATGTTTATACACATGTCAGTTTTACCAAAAAAGAAGCTATTTCTTTTTGTAAGACTTCAGTCTATTTAAATTGTGCAACAAAAGAAAACTAATTAGCTTTGGTATAGGGAGCATTAATAATTAATTCACGTTTGTTCAGCTATTCACCCTGATAGGGACTAATTCAGAGAGAGGAAGGAAAAATACAGTTTATGAGAAAACAAATACCTGGGAAATACATCGCTAGTGATGGTGAGAATGGTTGTGTTGAAATGTCAAAAAAAGAAGGGAAGGAGGAAGATGACAAAGAGGAAGGGGAAAGGGGGAGCAGGAAGAGAAAAAAAAGTCATAAAAGGTATCTGGTAAGTTAAAGAAGTTAAATCTTCCAGTCTACAACTTTATCCATTATGGCTTAGTCTTAGCAATGAACGCAATGATAAACTTCACTCATGTTTCTGAAGGCAAACAAAAACTCCAGTAGTGGTAAGTGTTAAAGGGAAAACATGAGCATTTTTAAAAGAATTTCAGCATAAAGCCTATAGGATCAGTATGTGAGAAAAGATTAATTGCAAGTAGACCTCTGTTTTATTCTAGCTGTACCAGTGGGAAATATAACCTCAAATCTTAATTGTGATTATGATTTCAATAATGGACCATCTACAAACTAATTCCCCTACTTCAGTTACTGGAATAGATTTTCTATTCCTCAGCTAGAATTCTTACATGAATCTGAGCCCTCTACAACTTGGCTGCAACTGTCTTCCTAGACACATATGCTGTCACCATGCCCAGCCTGAAGCAGCAATCAGTTCTTAGTTGCTCCATTCACCTTCTCTCTCCTGTAGCATTCTTCTCTTCCTCTAATAATGATAGACTTCCAGTCACCCCACCAGGTCCAGGTCCAGGTCCAGTTCATACTTGATCTGTATAAAATTTTCCTCAGCGGAGACTGATGTTACAGGGAGTAAATAAATACATAAAGTAGAAGTGATCCTTGCAGAGATCCATAATGATACTGTTTCAAGAACGGAGAAATGTGGGTAATACAAACCACAGTAATACTAAAAAAAAGAAAGGAGAAAAAGAAATATAATACACCTATTTCAGGGCATCTGGGTGGCTCAGAGTCGGTGAAGAGTCTGACTCTTGGTTTTGGCTCAGATCATGATCTCACAGTTTCATGAGTTCGAGCCCCACCTGGGGCTCTGCGCTGACAGCACAGAGCCTGCTTGAGATTCTCACTCTCTCTCTCTCTCTCTGCCCCTCCCCAACACACACTGTCTCCACCTCTCTCAAAAGAAATAAATAAACTAAAAACAAAACAAACTAAAAAAATAAGAAAAAACAAACAAACAAACAAACACCCATTCTCAGGCAGAATCACCATTCTCCTAGCAAAGTGACTCTTTGTTTTCTATCATCATAGTCTGGCTTATAACATAATTAACTTTTGTTTGTTTTTTGCCACTACATAATAATCTTTTTAGGGAAAAATGCTGCTTGGTTTATTCATTTATTGCTATATTCCTGCTACACCTTTCATATAGCAGGTGGTTGTTAATAAATATCTTTGGATTTGAATTAACTGATTCACTGTCAACTCAGGCTCAAGTTTTCTTGCCATTGAACATGAGCAAATCTTAAAATGTCACAGAGAATTTAGCTCTATTTCAATTATTACAAATTCTAAATGCTATTTGCTTCAAACAAAATGTGAGAAACAATGTATTTTGATAGGCAAAAAGGTTGGTTATAAACCGTACAACTTAACTACTAAGAGGGTCATATAGGACCTTTCCACAGAAGTATGAGAACAGGGACTTAGGAAAAAAATGCCAGATTGAGCTGATGGATGAGAAAGTGTAGATAATATTGATGGTGTATTGTTGATAAAGAGAAAAATGACTTTATCATGGGGTCAAGGGAATTTTTTTTTTTTTAAGAAGCAGGGTTCTGAGTCTGAACGCATGTTTAGAAGGTGGATCAAGTAGGGGGGCATGATGAAAAAAAATGATTTATGGTATAAGGTCCTGAAGAATCTGGGACAAAGTTACTACAAAAAGGGACAGTCTTGGCTTTTTGCCATCTCTTTGTCATACATACAGCCTTGGCACTCTAGGAGCACAGTCTTGGACCAGTAGTGAAGGATAACACCCCAGTAAGATAAAAGATACCTCTGGCTCCTTCTATATGAACAAGATTAATGGCAATTCCTACTAATTTCACATTAAAAAAGTGCTTAATTAACTTCCATTCAAAAGTAAGGCAACTTCAAAGAAATACAGCCTTTCACATCTTATATACATTAGGAAGGAAAACATTTTGAGAGAATAACTGGGTTATAGAGACAGAAACTAAATAATAGAAGAAAGAAGGAAGGAAGGTAGGAGAGGAGGGAGGACCAACAAGTGAATTTGTACTAAGTTATAGCTTAGAAACACTTGCTGCTCAATCGTGGAGAGGTTACATCAGTGTAAGACCCTTGAAAAGAATGAATTATTTAAATAGGTGATGGAATGCGGGTCAGGAGAAGGCTCGGAAGTGAAAGCCATGGTAAGTATGGGAGATGGTGTTGAAGGCACAGAGTGAACAAAGTTGAAGATGTAGAGGGAGATGAAGCTGGAAAATAGTACTGGCAGCTTTACTGAAGTATAATTTGTGTCCCGTAAAACTCAACCAGATAAGTGTACACTTCAATGAGCTTTTGACACCTCATTTTTTTTTCAAAAATCCTTAAAGGCAATTAGAAAGTCTGTCCTACAGCAATGAATTTGTAGAAGTCAGCTTTAGCCTTTTTTGCAGATACTCTTAAATGCCTAGATTCTCATTACCTCTTAGCATTGAATCATGCTATTTATTTGTATTATTTACCTTTTTGCTGTCAAATAATGAGTTTGGTAATTTCATTATTATTTTTAGGAACTTGTGTTCATTAAATAAGTTGCTCTTTAGATCTGATTGGTTGTGGCAGTTAAAACAAATCATGACCATGTTCTTGGAGTAGTTTGCAAAGATTCTTATACTCCCTACAAAATTATATCCAGAAAGCGTTTATGAGATGAAACCTCAGGGAGGGGATGTAAATGATATGGCTGCGAATTCTGGAAAGAACATGAATGCAATGATCTCCTCCTCAAAATCTTGCTAAGTCTTAATTAAGTTTTGTGGTAATTACTGTAAACTCAAGGCCCAGCCCAAACTAAAAAGAAAAACTACACTTAAAAACAATGGCCATTTTGAAGTCAGTTTATCGCAAATTTCTCTTTTAAAGTTTTCTGGAACAGGTTTATTGGACTTTAAATGAAAGGAAAATACCATATAAATATAACATGTATTAAATTCCATATTTTACTACTTAATTATCTTAACTTCCAAAAAGACAGCTTCACTTTTAACCAAAATTATTTCAGTTGTTGCTGGAGGTCTGTCACCTCAAACGATGATACACAAATTATGCATAAGCATTTCAATTATAAAGACTACTTAACCATGTAATTTGACAGCCACATCACAGAGTATATCTTTAGTTAATCTGACACTGAGGATCAAGGCATCCTTATTTAAATTTTCAACTTCTGAACACTCAGAATTGTGTGCATTTCTTTAACTACTTTTACAAATCTATTTTCCTATTTTAATTATGGCCATGTTATGATTAGATTTGAAGACCATTAAATACAATGTACATTTTCATGAGAGGATAAAACTGAATATAACACACACACACACACACACACACACACACATATAGTCATTTTTTTTACTATGTCCTCATCATTTAATACATTCAGGGGGTTCAGCTCCAATATGACTTCTTCCAGCCTCTCTTTCTATTCTAATGAACATGCAAAGAACATGTTCATCATCCAGAGTGTCAATAGTGGGTTATTCCTCTTGACCTAATTCACCACCAATTTCATTTATTCAATGGACATTTACCCTTTGCCAAGTATCTAGCTCCGCACAGCCCAAATGAGGAAGAATGGGACCCTGCTCTGGTAAAGTGTGCAATCTAGTGGGGCAGAAAACACATACACAAATAAAGAAGGAAGATAATTTAGACTGTCACATTTGCCATGAAAGAAGTAAATACACTGGTGACAGGAAGGGACTTAGGGGCTTTCTTTTAAATCGCTGCCCAGCAAAGCTTTCTCTGAGGAGATGATATTGGGCAGACGCCTGAATAAGATTGAGGTAGGTTTTTGAAGGGCTTGGGAAGAGCATTCCAGACAAAATGCTTCCAGACAAAAGCATTCCAGAAAAGTGCAAACACCCTGAGACAAGAGAATGTGTAGGCTCATTGGAGAACTAGAGGACCATATAACTGGAAATAAGTAACCATGGTGTGGGGAGAGGAAGTGGAAGAAAAAAAAGGAGATGCAGTTACAAAGGCAAGATTGTTCAGTCATTGGGCCTTGAAAAGGAGTTTGGATTTTCTTCTAAGATCTATGGGAATGCACCAATTTTTCTGTTTTTCACTAAAATAAGCAGGGATGTGATGTGATCTCATTTCTAGCTTAAAGTTCTCTGGAATGGGTCATGGAGTACAACTTGGAGGAGGTCAAGAGTGGAAGCCATGGAAATCCGTGTATAGCTGTGGGCATGGCTGTGCTATAGGGCAGAGAGAATCACACCTTGGCCTAGGGAACTGGGGAAGGGAACAAGGAGAAAGGGGCTATACTCTCCTTTCATTTTCTTTTCTTTTTTTTAATATGAAATTTATTGTCAAATTGGTTTCCATACAACACCCAGTGTTCATCCCAAAAGGTGCCCTCCTCAACGCCCATCACCCACCCTCCCCTCCCTCCCACTCCCCATCAACCCTCAATTTATTCTCAGTTTTTAAAAGTCTCCTATGGTTTGGCTCCCTCCCTATTTTTTTTCCTTCTCTTCCCCCATGGTCTTATGTTGAGTTTCTCAGGATCCACATAAGAGTGAAAACATATGGTATCTGTCTTTCTCTGTATGACTTATTTCACTTAGCATAACACTCTTTAGTTCCATCCACGTTGCTACAAAAGGCCATATTTCATTCTTTCTGATTGCCAAGTAGTATTCCATTGTGTATATAAACCATAATTTCGTTATCCATTCATCAGTTGATGGACATGTAGGCTCTTTCCATAATTTGGCTATTGTTGAAAGTGCTGCTATAAACATTGGGGTACAAGTGCCCCTATGCATCAGCACTCCTGTATCCCTCATCTACCTTCATTTTCAAAGTGAACCTCTGGGCTACCTAATGGTTCTGACATCAGATCAAGGAAATTAGGAAAAGAAAAAACTAAGATAATGCTAGCCTTTTGATGACAGCAATGGTGCCTGATGGTTATTATTATTATTATTATTATTATCATTATTATTATTATTTTATTCCTTTTTTACCCTTTTATTTGTTGTTAATAGAATAGAATATTATAACAATATGCTGGACAATACAAAAGTTATTTAAAACCGATTTTGGTATTACTTGTAATTGAGAGGTCTTTTCGTTACAAATAACACCTATTTTTATCTGCAAACTGATTTTTTTTAATATTAATCTTCTTGTTTTCATTCTTAACACGTCTGTGGGACTGATACACTCTGCTGACTTACAGCTTGGACCAATTCCTTTTTCTTCCCCCTTTTCTTTTCGCTAAATGTGTTATAAACTGTACTCACCTTAGATAAGATTCCTCCTGGTTTTATATGGCCTTTTGAAACGAAAGACAACAGTCACAAATGTGTACCAGGTTCACTCCAAAACTCAGGGTATATATTTTAAATGAAATGTAAATATTCTAACAAAAATGTGAAAACACTGGGACTCTTTAAAGAAGACAAAGCATCAGTGGTTTCGATGAGAAAGTTTATCCTTTTTTGACATTAACTGTCTGGCAGGAGTTTAGAAGAAATCAGCTAAATCTCTTCAGGTTTTAATACCAACTGGCAGCAAAATTGAACCAAATCAGATTTCTTGGTGTATACAGCTCTATTAACATGGTAAATAAGCAGAGGAATTAGAATTTCTGTCAAATGGGCTTCTGGTAGCAAATTAAAGTTATGGAATTTCGGGTCTATCTGTGTCTGCAACTTTATATGTCACTTGATTCCAAGTGCCTAATTCAGTCACTCAAAACTAATTTGTACAGAGGCTGGGTGGGTTAATGGTTAAGTCAGAGCATGGCCTGTGAAGCTACACTCTCTGGGCTCACATTCAGGCTTAATCTCCTACTACCTATATGGCACTGGGTAAATTGCCTAGCCTCTCCAGGACTGTTTCTTCAACTCTAACATGGACCTAATAATAGGATCAAACTCTTAGAGAGTTTTATAAGAATTTATTTAATATGGGTGAGACAATTTTAAAAACGCATGACTGGTGTAAGCTTACAGGTGTCTCTTGCACAACACAGGTTTGAATTGAGCGTGTTCACTTATGTGTGGATTTTTTTTTTTAATAAATCCAGTAGAGTACTGTGAATGTATTTTCTCTTCCTTATGTTTTTCTTAATAGCATTTTATTTTCTCTAGTTTACTTTATTGTAGGAATACAGTGTGTAACACATACAAAATACATATTAACCCACTGTTTATGTTATCTGTGAGGCCACCAGTCAACAGTAGCCTATTAGTAAGGTTTTTGGGGAGTCAAAAGTTCTAAGTGGATTTTCAGATGTATGAGGGGTTGGCATCCCTGCCCCCTGCATTGTTCAAGGGTCAATTGTATTTTGCTTTTTCTCTACTGTTTTTTAGTTATTCAGTCTACTAGACAGTTCCCTACTCAACAGTAAAATTCATTGACAGCACTCAATTTTATATAACTGATGAATGCCTCTAACCATGTGTAAAGACTAAAATGATCTTAGGGGAATGCAATTTATATTATAATGGCTTAATGGAACCAATTATATTATATTAACCTAAAAATTTTTAAATAGAAAATGTATTCACCAATAAAAATGTACTATATTTCAACAAGAATGTTCATATGCCAACTGTTTATTAGTCAAGACTCAAGAAATATTCACCAGTTAGCATTAAACTTTATGATTTTTAATTCAATATCCATTAATAAGTTAATTCAGAAGTAAGAAGGGATTTTATAATATGACATTTAATTATAAAATAGCCTTAAATATAAAGCATCTAGGAACTATGTCAAACTTTTCAACCAGTGTAACTAATTAAATCTTTCTAGGGAGAAATTGGATCATCTGGTAACTCTGATTTAAAATCATGGAAAGGAATTCTTCATAGCAATGAAGACCATTTTCATTCTCTTCATATCCAATTTTCATATTCACTTAAAAAACACAAAATTAATAATCAAGTGTATAATGTATCATTAGCTCTGAATAGTGCCATCACTATTGTTTCAGAGAAAATGGGTTTTGATATCAAACCTAAAATCACTGGAGGACAGTTAATATATAGAAATAATATTTTAATAGGACAATAAAACTTAAGTGATGAAAATAGTCTTCCAGATTTGAAAGTTGAAAATGAAAACTGTATTACATTTGAAGTAAAAAAAAAAGATTTTTGTTAATATTTTGTTATTTTGCTGAAATTTCATTAGTTTTAAAAGAAAGCTTATGCTTACTACAATTAGTTTTATTACAACCACCCATCACTAAAACAATAAAATGTGTGGGATAGGTAAAATGGGAAAATTATAAAAGGTTTCATCGTAACTACTGGCTCTGTTCCTGTGAGATTTTTTATAGATTGTTGTAAACTTTGTGTTGAAAAGGAACAGCTGAAGAATTTCTAAAATAAATAACTGGTTGAAATAGAATGAAAAGAAATGTTAATGGTCTACAGTGGTATAAATTAAAATCTATTTTTGTTATAATGCTTAAAGTTAATAATGCAAAATAAAAAAGAAAGTATATTGCATGTTACTGTATGACATATATAATAAATTTGACTCCTATGCTATTCAGTTGGGTCAAAAGAATGATCTTACATGTTTAGATAAAATTTCATGTATTTAAATAATTTTTCTTAACATAAATAAGAGTAATATACTGTTCTACACTGTGGAATATAAAATGCTATTGGCATTAAATTAAGAATTACAAATATAATACATGCTCATTCTAAAAAAAAAAAAAAGATTAAAAAAAATGGGAAAATCTCTCACTTAGCTACCCAGTCCCAGTTCATAAAGGTTATCATAGTTGACAGTTTGGACGATACCATTTTAGATTTATTCCTTACACTGATAAAAATTCATGGGCTCATACAAATATATTTGTAAGTGTATGTAACTTATCTATAAAAAAATAAAATAATATAACTAGATCTATTGTCTTTCAACTCACTTTTTTTTTTAATTTTTTTTTTTTTTACGTTTATTTATTTTTGAGACAGAGAGAGACAGAGCATGAACGGGGGAGGGTCAGAGAGAGAGGGAGACACAGAATCGGAAACAGGCTCCAGGCTCTGAGCGGTCAGCACAGACCCCGACGCGGGGCTTGAACTCACGGAGTGTGAGATCGTGACCTGAGCTGAAGTCGGCCGCTTAACCGACTGAGCCACCCAGGCGCCCCTCAACTTACTTTCTTCAGTAAAAGATAAATTTTCAAATAGAGTTTCTTACTTTTTAATGACTGCAAGTAATCCATTCTATTGATTTCACATAATTCATGTTACCAAATATTGACATTGAGGTTGTTTACAATATTTTACCATTACATACAATGTTTCAGAGGTCTTTTGTACAGACATTGAAGCACCAGTTGAAGGTTTTCGCAGGACTGATTCTTAGAAGTAGAATTAATCAGTTAATGGAATTGAGCATTTAAATTTTTGCTTTCTGAAATAGTTGAGCCAATTTACTCTCCTATCAGCAGTATATGACAGTGCCAGTTTTTCTCATACTCTCTGAAACACTAGATATTATTCTTCTTTACATTTTGTCAATCTCGTTGGCCAAAATTTGCTATGTCATTGTTAAGACTTGTATTTATTTAATTGAGATCATGATTGGGTTTGGGCTATTTAGATTTCTATATTATAATGTATATTTAGATTTCCTAATTATATTCTTTTTTTTTGTTTTTCTATAGCATCCTTTTTTTCTTTCCAAATTCTAGGGGCTCTTTATAAAGCATGGCATTTCTCTTTTGTATTTAATATAGGTTACAAGTAATTTTCCAAATTTGTCACATGCACCTGAAATTTGTTTATGGAATCTTGGTAACTGTAGAGTAATAACTCTTAACTATATTCTTCAATGTCAGTGTCATATAACAATGATATTTAAAATGTATTATTAGGGGCTCCTGGGTGGCTCAGTTATGTGTCTGACTCTTGATTTAGGTTCAGGTCATGCTCTCATGGTTCATGGGTTTGAGCCCCATGTGGGGCTCTATGCTGGCAATGTGTAGCCTGCTTGGAATTGTGTCTCCCTTTCTCTCTGCCCCTAAACCAACCTGTCAAAATAAATAAATAAACATTAAAAACATAAAATGTATTAGGAATTATTTATAGCTATTATTAGAAAGCATAAGATTTGTGACTATATTAACTTTTAAAAGATAAATAAGATCAGATTCATAGTTATTCATATACTATTACTCTTTCTACTTCCTCCCATATGTTTTTCTAGATACTAGGGATAAAGCAATAAAACAGACACACAGACACATACTGCATGCACATCACTGCCCTCATAGAAGGTTAGTCGGATTCAGAAATCAAGAAAAATTACAGAAAGTAAGGGAATAAAGTTACTTAAAAACAACAAACAAACAAAAACCTAAAAGACTTTATCTTCATAGTTGATTAAAGGAGATTTAGCACACACACAAACACTTTTAGATTATATATTAATAATTAGAAAAGACTGTGAACACTGACAAAATTTTCTTAGGAAGAAATCAATTGACATTATGCCAGAAGGCAGAAAATTAGTGTGTTTGATAGGTAGCTATATTATAAAATAAATTTATCTAAACCCACAGTGTATATAATTAAAATTGTATTTTATGAGTTTTAAAAGATTCTTCTCCACTAATTTTCTAATGTATTTACCAAAGTAGCTATTAATTTTTATTGTTTGTCATTTATTCTTGAAAAGAGTTAATGCAGTCATTTGCAAAAATTTAAATCTACCCTAAACAAATCTCATCTCTGACCCTTTTCAGGACTAGGTGTATCTCTTGTAACAAAAAGTTTTTAAACTGAGAGGTTATATATCCATAATATTTACATATTATTATATATGACAGACTGTTCAGTAATCACTCCCCAATATCAAGGAACTTCACTCCACTAGTGATAAAAATCCAAGATAACTGAGTACAAACCCATAGGTAGAGTTCGGAAAGCCTACTAGACAATCAACTCAAATAATAATAAACATGATAGGGGGGAAAAAACCAGCAACGCAAATGATAAGGAACATCAACATTGTTGGGGAGAACTGATGGGGTCTGTCATATAATTAAAGATAAAAAATTCTAGTGGAACATTCAAAATAGCTGTCTTGATTATCTTGGTTCTACTTCCCCATGTGTATTGTTAACATTTTAATAAAGACAGATAAAGAAATTCGCCATTTTAAATATTAGAGCTGCAGTGAATCTCTCTGTCAAACACTAATGGAAAATGGCTCCAAAATGCAAATGATTTATGAAAAATGATAATTTGTTGGACTAATAAAACTAAATGGTGAGATTATTTCAACGGGAGAAAATACTACAAATTTTATTTATCTAAGAAATATAGGGCTGTGTTTTTCTCTGGGAATGAACATGACAAAGTGTCCTAGTTTGTATGAGATGAGCCATACTGAATTATGTGGTCCGGCAACATGAAATGTCAACAGAGTATTAGGAGTAGATTTGAGGGGAGGAAATAATTATCATTCCTACATTGTTGATGATGGGTACATATGAAATAAAAGATTCCACATCTTCAAAAGATTTGCCTTCACTGAGTTGTTGACAGAATACCTAGCAATGCCTTGGAGGGATTATTTGAATATATATCTACATTAAAATATTGCTATCATTATTTTCTGTTTAGAAATAAACTTAATTATAATTTTAAAAACTCTGAAAACTCAAAGCAGGATTTGTAGCATTGAAACTATTATCACAGGACACCAGGGATGGGACACAGTCAAAGTAGTTATTTTCTATGAGGAAAGAACAAAGAGTAGTGTTTTGTCTTTATTGGAGAGTATGTTCTGATGTTATTGGGAATCTATTGTTAAACACCACCATTTTTTGTAAACTGGTACTTTTCCTCTGACAATTTTATAAATGGTGTGTTCTTAATCTGTTAAGAAAGTTTGATTATCTAGACATGTTTTTCAAAGTGTGGTACCCTGGACAGACAGCATCATTACCACTGGCCATATCCCAGAACTACTGAATAAAAATCACTGTTGTTGGAGTCCAGCAATCCATGCAAAAGGAACTTGTCATGCATATAAAATGTGAGAACTACCAGTTGAGCTCTCCAATATGGTAGAAGCTAGCCACATGGGCTATTTAGTTTACATTTAAATTAATTAAAATAAAATAGAATAACTCAGTTCCTCAATTACACCAGTCACATTTCAGGTGCTTAATAGCCACATGTGGCTAGTGACTACCATATTGCAGAGTAAAGATACTGTTAAAAAGAAAACTACAGGCCCAAAATGGTGTTATTCAGGCCAAGTCAACAGACCGAGGCTTAATACCTAACCTAATTGCAGTTTCAACCTCTCCCAGAAATATGTCTTAACCTGCATTCAGGGATCTGAATTACCAAAAAGGTAATCTGTCAAATGAGCTCTCTATTCCCCAAAGGAAAACGAGATAATTCATCTAATAAGACCCCCTACCTTTCCACTTAAGGGAAGGTGACCTTGCTTGGAATAATCTTCTTCCCCTTGCTAATAACTTTCTTGTCCCACTCTCCTTCTTGCAAAAAAACTTTCATTTTTATAACTACTTGGAGCTCCCCTGTATTTGCTAGATGAGATGCTGACTCATTCATGAATCACTTAATAAAACTAACTAGATCTTCAAATTTACTGAGTTGAATTTTTGTTCTTTAACAATGTAGAACATTTCCACGACCATAGAGATTTCTTTTGGCTAACATTGCCTAGGTCATGGCAATGAGCCAAACCACCACTGAATTTATTATGCTACCTTTAATTATTTCTAATTCTTTTCAATTTCTTCTTTTTATTTCATTCTTTTCAATTTCTTCTCTTTATTTCATTTTTGTCATGGTCAGATTACTTTAGAAACCAGAGAATTTGGAGCTAAGGTGTCAAAGGGAAGCAGTATTGCAAAATCTCTCTCCCAAATTTGCAAAAAGCACAAAACTAGTCAAAATAAATTACCAAGATTCACCCACAGCAAATAGTCATAAACTTTTAAAAGTGGCAGCCAAGGACACAAAGGAAGAATCTAGAACTGAATATAACACTACTGAGAAGAGAAAGGGAGTTAGTTAAATACTAACTTTCAATACTTTAATATATTTCAATACTTTAATAATATTTTCCAATTTGGAGAAAGAAGTATTAAGAAGGCAAGTAGTTAAGCAGGAACAATTTTAAGAATAACAAGTTCTTGGGATTGTAAAATTTTACATATCAATATAGGACTTTGGTCAAGATGGAAAAGGCCTAGAGGGATTGATGTCTTGGGGGAGGAAGATTGGGGGTAAGTGTTACTGACTTGGGGGATGCCCACCTAACTAGGAGAGTTGACTCTAGTACAAATCATTTAATATCATTTCAAAGAAGAGAACAGAATTCTGTGCTCCAGTAAGAATTTATCTCAGCTTCATCCAAAACCTCCCCATTCATTCCCTGTCTTCATGACCCCAAGAACAGAAAAATAGTTTAAATTCAACATCTACCATTCAAATTATAGTTTCAAGAAAAAAAAAATGTCCTGGATAAGATGACTAAAGTCTGAAGAGGAATTCATTCCCATTATATCGAAGTAGATAGAACGTATGCACAGAGCTGCCTAATGCAAAGATAAACAAGATTTTAACAATTGCATGATAGTTATGCAAACATATTTAACCACGATGGGATGTATGTTGAGGGGAGCAGAATGAGCAAAATGCATAAAACAAAGAAACAGAGGCCACTGCAAAAGATAAAAATAGTATAGATATGAATTCAACACAAAAGGAAAAATACTATGATTACAATAGCAGAATAAAAATGTTGAAAACAAATTGAATACTAAAACAATTCCACTCAGATCTAATAAATGAATAGAATTCATGATTGATGAAGTTAGCCCTTGAATATCAAATTGATAGATATCAATATCAAATATCAAATAGATAGAAAATGATAGATATGGAAAGGGGACAAAGAAGGTTGAATATAAAGATTATTGTTGTTTTCAAAGTAGAAATCCAACAAATGGAATGAGAAATAGTATTGAGGAAGGTAATACATGGAAAAATTTCTTGAAATGAGGGAGCATTGAACCTACATACTATATAGGTACAATAAATAAAATACCAGGAAAATTTATCATTGGACAACTAATATGTAAGTATATTCTAGCTAATTTTTATTGAGCTTCAAAGATGAAGAAAATATTTTACTATTCTATAGGCAGAAACAAAAGGCACTTATAAGGGGGAAAAAAGTCTGTTTCCAACCTCTTCCCCTGAAATATTCTTTAGTAAAAGACAATGTAAAACTACTTACAAAGTTCAAAATGGAAAGTATAATTCAATAATTCTGTGTTATTTCCAACCATATTGTCATTTGAGAAAAAAGCAAGAGGGGGTATTCAAATATTCTGTTCTCCTTCAGGGAATATTGCACTTAGGTTCTTGAGAAAAAAATAAACTGCCCAATGGTGAAATTCAGCAAAGAGATAAACTACACAAAAATGGAGACACCATGGTAGAAGAGCTAGCAGTGAACATTGAATCCATTTAAATATGACACTTAGACAAAGTGGTAAGAAAATTATAGACACAGAATGTTATATAAATGCTGAATAAAGCAACAAAATCAGGAGGAAAGGTAAGAGAGAGAAATAGGAAGAGAAAAAGTGCTAATCCTCATGTCTTTCATAGCAAAGAATCAATTGACACTATAAAAATGATACGTGTAGTTTAAATTAATCACATTTTAACGATTTTCATATTTAAAAAAATTTTGAGCAAGTTTTCCAGAGTTCTTGTAATAAAAAGCATTTATGTAAAATTCAGCATTTTTTTGTTTTTCTTCAAATTATTTTACTTCAATTAAAATAAAGTCAAAGGTACTGTTTTATTTTAAATTTAATTTTCTAATTTAAAATCAAAAGTACTCTCACATAAATAAGTGACCACTGAGTTAAAAAATACTAAGTTAAAATGGGAATGAAAATCGTGTCTTAACATTTTTATGTCAACCAGAAGATATTTGCACTAGTCACTGTTCACTAGTTATTTGATTAGAATGTTTCTTCTTTGAGTATCTGCCCACTAATCGAAGTTCAAAATTTTCCTTTCAAAATAACCATACCACATTGTAGAAACGATATTTTCTACAATGTTCAATTTCATTTTTTTTAAAGAAGAGCAACACATTAACATTAAAAATGTGTGCAAAATAGTCTGATTGCAAATCTTTCTAGATTTTTTCTTAAATAGTATCCGGATGTTTTACAGTTGCTTCTCCCACACTAATTCTACCAAAATTTCTGACAACTTAATTGTAACAAGTCTTTCAAAAACATTCCATTTAATTTTCATAGATATAACTCATATTTTTCAGCTTCATGTTTCATCCATTCATATAATAGTTCATTAAAATATTACAGTAACAACTATAACTGCATAAGCAGGTTTGGGAACAAACCTATCTGACTCTTAAAATACAGCCTAACTGGTAGGAATATAAGTACACAGTTATACTAGAGAGGTACCTACCAACCATCAACATCTATTGTCCCACAGACAGTCACTTAAATGGATGTCAATGCTACACTTCCTAAAAACCAGAGCATGTAAAGTATGACCTCATTCTTATAAATTAGTTCTTTATATTTCATCATACATATATCTATTTAGCCATTTTTCTATGTGCATATACATGCATAGAAAGATGCTGGAAATTATACTTGCCAAAGATAGCACAGATGTTAATATAGCCAGTAGTATATTTCATTAGTGTATCTTTTTAGGAAAAGTTCCTATCATTTTATTACTATATTTTGTTGCCACATATTAAATTTTACTATATAAATTTCTTACTATCATCATATGTATTACTAATCATTGACTATAAAATTAAAAAATAAGCAAACAAAATCACAAAACACAAATCAAAAATGCAATGAAGAGCAGAGTCTGATTCAGTTTGGGACACTAGGCAATAAGCTACAGTGGATACTTTTGTTGTATGATTAACATATACTGACCCTTTCCTCCTCACAGAAGAAACCTGAGATCTCCTCTCTTCTGCCATGGAGCCCGTGTGCATCAGAGGAACATAACCAGTGAATTATGTTCTCCTAACCACAGTAGTATTAAGTGTGGACATGTGATTTAGACCATCCAATCAGGTTGAAGCAAGGAACTCTTCCTTATTTAGAATACTGGACAGGGACATTTTTTTTTATCTCAGCCTTTCCAGATATATGAGGAAACATACAGCCCTAGTTGCTAATAGAAATCATCCTTCAGCCATTAGGAAGATCAATGTAAGTCAAAAGTGGCACTGTGAGGAAAATTCCTGTTAGGCGAGTGAGGAAGTCTTTTGTGTGTGTGTGCAGATGTATTGAGTAGGACACCTAAAGCATGCTGATTGACACATTCATTCATTAGTCAAGAACAGCAATTCTTCATACTACATAAAACACAATAACCAAATTTGTGCCTGAGTATTACTTGGGCCATGATCTTCTACCTATCTGAATCTTCAAAACCGAACACAAAATCACTGAAATGCAGAGGTTTAATCAGAAGTGTCCCTAACTTCAAATTAAGTCAGTCAAATTGGTTGTGAGGGTGGACCCAAGCATTTCTATGTAAACTAATATTTGTTGGGAAGATGAATCAGATCAAGTTCAAAGCTGATGATTCTCCAGGACAATAGCAAAATGTGAAGCCCAAGGAGTGATTCACAACTAGGAATTAATTATGATTACCATCTAAATCAGTCTCATTCTAAATGGGAATTTTAACAAAACAGTGAAGAACCAACTTAGTCACAGTAGTAGCCTAACTTGGTTTCTAACAGTGCTCCTGTAATAAATGATACTAGTGAATCCAAGTTTGCTGGCATGATTTTCGTAGTGGTTCATGATTAAACAACAGAATTCTCCTCAGCCATTTTACTACTGCAAATTATTAGTATGAAGGAGAATTAATTAAACTTGATTGTCTCAATATGAAAATTAGATATAAAAATAATCAAGAAAAATAACTAATTTTGGAAGTTTGGTTTGCTTCGTTGATAATGAGAGATTAAACACCTGAACAGGTTGTGCGTTAGGAAAAATGGCAAGCAGTCTCAAATTTTTCTTCAGTGTCCCTTGCCTCTTTTGCTTTGTTTCTCTTAGAACTCCATGGCATCTTCCTCTCCATTTTCTTTTTGGTGTCTACCTGCTCTCTCAAACTTTTATTTTTTTAGTCACGTTAGAGCTGAAGTAAAATTGTGTTTATTCACAGAAAGCTAAGTGAAGGCTGGCATTCATTTATATCTCTGTGTGAATCAATTTTGATGTGTTGCTTCTTCCGGTGGTGTTTTTACATCTAAAACCATAGCTCTAATAATGGAGAGAAAGCCTTATTTCTTCTCAAGCAGATTCAAAACATAAGTGAGTAGGTGGTAGTGGCTTTAAGAGGGTATAAAAATCCTTTCCCAAGGGGCCATTAATGGTACCATGTGATTATAACGTAGTTTATCTTTTTGCCAAATAGTAAGTAAATAGGTAGATAAGTTAGCAAATTAGTAAATGCTATAAAATGCAGTTTCTTAAAGTGGCGAGCGTACCATGAATTATGGTATCCAAAAGTGACTCCAAATTTGAATAAGCTTCCTTATCTTTTAAATTGAGTGTCAACTTCGTGAAATTGCCGTGAGCTTTAAATGTGTTAACACAAGTAAAACATTGGACATGGTGTCTGTCACACAGGAGGTACTCAAATTCCACTCTGTTATTCAAATTGAATATGTATTGAGCCACAAAATCTGGGTTATACTTAAAAAGCATGTTATAAAATACAATTTCTGAATTATCCAGTTGGCTTGCCTATTATATGCTAATGATCTCCTAAACAAATCCTCCCCTTCGCTGCCCTTTAACTTTGTAGTCTGGGTTAAATGAACATCCTATGTGCTACCTTAATAGTCTGTGTTTAACTCAACCATCCATCACATACCTGTCTACTCCATTAAGTTTTGAATCCCTTGAAGGCTGGGATCTAGTTACTAGAGATCAATAACCTTGGGATTGGATGAAAGAATAAACAAATTGAATCAATTTATTGCTAAATCCTAATTAAATTTGTTGTAAAGTAAACAAAGCTGCATTAATACATTGCTACTAAGAACCAAATATTTGCTAATATATACAGTTAAGAGGAAAAAAAACTTTGAATATCAGGGTTTCTGTTTAGCTGTTATGGTTTTAAGCAAAATTCAGATGACTGGATTTTATCCCTTGTCCTGAGAAAACAATCTGATGGTGATACTCCCGGGTGTTAGGGGATTAGCCACCATCTGGCCTGCTAGGATACATCCCTATATGTGATGCTGAGACAACATATAACTTTTATCAAATGCATAATGGGAGAGTTTTAGATGTAAACATACTACCAACATTGGAAACTTGTTTTCACCCTTATGAGTGGGTGGGAAGGGGCTTTTAAAATATAAGTGAGCTACATAGGGTATGAGCTGCTTAAACGTTGCTTTCATCAATAAACCCCTAGAATTAAAAACCTCTAAAAAAGTTTCCCATTATTGCTTCTATGATATTGCGATATAATAAGAAATAAATATTTGGTCTTTTTTCCTAGTTCCTAGCACAGAGATCTCTTGTAATTCGCCAAGTAAAAAGGATGAGAGGGATATCTTTTGTTATTTATAATAAGCCCATTACAGCCATACCTGACATGCTACTGACATACCTCTTCGTGGGCTCCTGGGTAGTTCAAGATGGGGGCTGGATACCAAAGAAACAACTATGATTGGAGACCTGGAACTTTCAGCCCTATCCCCAGCTCTGGGTAAGGAAGAGAGGCTGGATGCTACTTATTAATGGCCAGTGGCTTAACCAGCCATGACCATGTACTGCACCTCCATAAAAACCTCAAACAACGGAGTTTGGAGAGCTTCTGGGCTGATGAACATATCCACATGTTCCAGGAGGGTGGTGTATTCTAAACTTCTCCTCATGGGATATTTCCAGACCTCATCCTATGTACTTCTTTATCTGGCTGTCCATTTGTATCCTTTAGATATCCTATATAATAAACCAATAATAATGAGTTAAGTGTTTCCCTAAGTTCTATGAGCCATTATAGCAAATAATCGAATCTCAGGAGGGAGTCATGGAAACCTTGTGTTTGTAGTCAAGTTGGACAGAAGTATGGGTGACTTGGGGACTCTGCTCTTGCAGTTGGGATCTGACATGGGACACAGTCCTGTGGTACTGAGCCCTTCCTTATGGGGTGTGGCTAATTCTGGGAAGTTAGATTCAGAATTGCTCAAGTGAGGGAAAACTCACACACTTGATATATTAAGCACTGTGAGAAGAGAAAATTTTTCCTTTTAGTCGGTGACTTCACTTCATCTAAGGCATATCTAGATTATTAAAGGCAGATTTATATCCCCACTCTAACTTTCCATTCATTTCATCATGAAGTCATAAGTAAGCCTGCTGACAAACATGTTGGAAATTCATGCATGCTCCAGGTTAGGCTAGGATGTATTCTGTCTTAATCCTTGTCCACAATTTCACTGTCGCTCCCCTATTGTCTAAATCATTTGCCAAGCAGGGCCTGGATATTCAACTGTACCTGAGGAAAAGTCAATGGTGGGAGAAAACTAACTTTTGTCTATAGAGAGTAGATTCCAATGATGCTAATTAAGGCAAATAATATTAGCTTCTATAAAAGTAAATCCTGAAATCTGAGTGGTTTAAAACAATTCAAGTTTCTCAATCATACTGCAATTCAATGAGAGTTGGTGGACGGTGGGTGTTGTCTGTTCCATGGAACTAGTTCAGAATCAGATACTTCCTCTAGGTCCTCAGAATCCTGCACCTTCAGCCAAAGGGCAGGAAAAGAGGGCTAGAGATGCTATTTGGGCCTTGCCTGAAGGAGGTACATATCACTTCCATTCATATTGCATCGACCAGAGCTAAATAAGGATACTAGAAAATGCAGTCAAGCTTGTGAAAAGAAAGGACACAGATATCAATGAGGACTGACATAATCTGCCACAGGCAAGATCTCAAAAAGTCAAGCAGAGGATCCTCATGAGTATCAATCTTGGGGGTATGCAACTTTGTAAAAGTGTCTTCCACAGGTTCATTTAATTTAGTGTGTATACTTTGGTTGTAATCTCTGTATAATTGAGAAAAAATTTAAATAATGAATTTGTGTTGTAAAAATGCTGTGTAAGGAGGCTATGTGAATTCCTTTGTAAAATTAGTAACTTTCTTCCAAAACAAGTAGTTGTCCCATAATTTACATACGCCTTTAAAACAAGAGTATGAGGTACTTGATTTCTTAAAGAAGTCACACATTTGCTGTAATAATTCAAAGCTAATATGAGTCTGCATTACTACTTGAAAAGTATATTACATGAGTAAAGGTATTGAAACTAAACCTAAAGCCTTTGGTGGTTTACCTGTCAGAGGATTTTATTAATTCACCTACATTAAATGAAAATAATTACTTAAGCTATCCTAACATTAAATGAAAATAACTACTTAAGCTATCCTATTGGATATAGATATTCCAAAATGACTCAGTTTGCTATTGTATATCTCCTGTGCCCAAGAACATCTTACCATTTAACTGTGTCAGTTGGCCCAGCTGTTGGAGATTAACAATCAAGGGTTTGCTTAGTGTGGCCACATGAAATGAAATACATAACAAATCTGAATGTTCCTGGTTGGCTCAATTGTCCAGAACATGAAATTTATGAAGCCATCGTCATAGCTTCAATCAATGTTCAAATTGGAAAACCCTGCTATATAACCACAAGACTACTAGTATTGCCCTGACAAAGCAATGGGCAAATACTTTTAGGGATCACAAGAGTACTCATGGGGAAAGAATCTGAACACTTGGGGCAAATTCCATATAGTTCAAGAAAAATAACTCTCTCAAATCACACAATCTTATTGAAAAATTAGTAAATGTTTGGTTTTCACATAGGAAGAATGAAAACATTATGAAATTTTATTATTTAATATAGTTGTAAATGGCCTGGTACAAAGAAATGTATTCTATAAACAGATTGTTCATTATTTCTGGCTGTGCATGGCACATAATAAATCGTTGTGAATCAGATGTGTACATCGCATAGCATCTGAATTCAGAAACCATTTCACTCTGGAATAACTCAGTCACTCATCCTCCACGAATATACAGTGAATGCCTAATAACTATTTTAGATGCTGAACTACAAAGATAAAAGAAAAATATCCTTACCATCAAGGGCCCTTCTTTCTAGAGGAGAGTAATAAATGGAAAAGGTAATGAGATTATGAGATGCCTATTAAAACAGAAGTCTATATTCAGTCCAATGGAAGCAAAGAAGGAAGGTCACCTGAGCTGAGCTAGGGGAACCAGGAACGGTCTCAGCTTAAATGCAAAGACTGAGTCATAGTTGTTTCTGTCAGTGTAGCAAGACGGAGCCCATTCAGGGCAAACAAAATTGCAGAGGTTAAGGCATGAAAACATGGAAAAACAAAAGCTAGAACATAAGATGGGGGTAAGGGAATAGAATAAGCAAGGAATTTTAGATGTTATGCTTTAGGTAAAGAGGACCCAATGAAACATTTTGAGAGGCAATGTGACATAATGAGGTTTGCTTGTTTGGACCATCCCATGGATAATTGGGCAGGAACGGGTTGCAGCAAGGGCAGTAATTTTCACATGCTATGTGCATAAACAATCACATGAGACCCACTCCTAGAGATTGTTATTCAGTGTGCCTGAGTTGAGGCCCAAGAATTTGCATTTCTAATAAGCTCCCAAGTGATATTCATGCTGCTGGTCTGTGAACCATACTTTGATTAGTACTGGATTAGAGGCAAGGAAAATGCCCCTGGAATAATGATTTTGATAACCTGAAATAAAGCAGTGCCAGGAAGAATAAAAAGAAGCTGAAGACATGTAGCAGATGGAATAACTAAGCCCGTTGGGCCATAGGACCAATAAGAAGCTTTTAAAACAGAGACATAATCCTTCTACCTCACTGACGTGTACAAATCTCTCAGCTTTTCATTGTCCTTCCTTTTCACTCCCCACTCCCTCCCTTTTTTCACTTCCCTTCTTTCTTTCTTTACTTAAATGATCAGTCATACCCATTCCTTTGCATTTACTTTCCCTGCCTTGCCCCCAACCCCACATTTCATTGTACTTATTTTGACAGACAAGATGCCTGCTTAAACCCAGACCCCCAACTACAGTTTATCTGCATTTCATAGCCCACACAGTGATAACTGGGACACTATAATTCCCCAGGACAGTGTCCACGCTGCAGTCTGGCAATCTGCCATATTCTTCTAGTCTATTCTCTCCCTCACTCTCTCACTATCTACTATGTCCATAGACTCTCAGTACCAGTCTTATTCTCAGCATTATATTCCACTGAAAACCTACAACCATTCAGCAAAGAGCCTCTACAGGCTCTCCCCTGCACATCTACCCTAAATGCTTCTGTACTCATACACTCAGCTGGCTTTTCTGCTTCCATACAATGCAGCAAAAAGGTAGCCATCTATGAATGAGGACATGGGCCTTCACTAGTCATAGAATCTGCGGGTGCTTTGATCTTGGACTTCCCAGTGTCCACAACTTTAAGAAATAAATTTCTGTTATTTATAAGCCACCAGTCTCTGGTATTTTGCTATAGCAGCCCACAGAGACTAAGACAATCTTCACCTCTGAAAACCCCTGCCTCTAGTTCAGCTCTACTAGGTCTCCTTTTTCAACCCTCCACTTCTCATTTCTCTATCCAGCTCTGCTGGATCCTCAGGCTTTGATCTTCAGCAAATCCCTTGCGACCAGACTGTCAGGTTAAATCATCCCCTCACTGCTTTCTTGGAAGATGTGGGTCAGTCCTATAGACTCTCAAGCTCAGCCCACCTGCCAAGGCAGCCAGGTGAGAGCTGAGGACAGCACTTTCTTTAAATTCCTTTGCTTTTTGCTGCACCAAGAGCTTTAATAACTGTATTTACATTGGCACAGAGCGTCAGTCTGGTTATGGAGAGAAGGGAATCTATAATGTGGTGTTTTAGTGCCGCATATAAATTTTACATCTCAGGTTGTATGTGTGTTATAACCCCCACCCCCAACACACACACACACACACACACACACACACACACACACACACTTCTTGTGTATTCAATCTAACGACTGGATCTGTGGGTTTTATCTTTTTCCTTAGGCATTTTTCTCACAACAAATTATCCTTCTTATTTTTTTTCCAGAAAAGATGATATATCTGGATTCTCGCAATGATCTCTAAGTTGTGATTTTAAATACCATTTACTAAAATAGTTTGCATATTAATCATACTTTGAAAAACTCTCATCTGATGTTTTAGCTTTACTAATAAAAGACTCAATTTTTCTAAATCAGTTTAAAATATCTCAGTGATGTTTTAGGAGTTTCAGGAATATTTTAACTCCAGTTTACACATTGTTTAGAAAAATCTTATTCTATATTAAGAAATTAACTAAGAAACAAATTATATCCACTGTTTTTTTAATAGGAAATAAATAAATAAATAAATAAATAAATAAATAAATAAATAAAATCAGTGTTTTCAGTCTGATACTGTTTTAATATGTTTAACACAGAACATCTACATTAATCTTCACAACTATCCATTATTAACCAGATTTTACAGATTAAGGAAACAAGCACAAAGTGGTTACATGACTCCATGCAAATCCTGTGGTTAATAAAGTTACGACTTGAGTCTAAGTCATGTTCTTGGTCTCACAAGCCCAAACGCTATATGTGTGGTGACTATGCTGCACTACATTTTCTAGAATTCTCTTTCCTATGTATTATCAGTTTCAAGGGTCACTAGAAATTCTCATAGGAGATTTGGAGAGCAGGAGTGAGGGAGCAGCTTATACACGTGGTCACTGACCTGTTGTCCCCTTGTTGCTGTGAGGCAACAGTTGTGCCTGAAACCACTTCACTGTCCCCTGAATCCTTCAGCTTTCAAGACTCCCAGGCCAGGTGAGTATTTAGGTTGCCATAAAGGACTCTGGCCTCTGCAGATATATACACATACAGATTCTAAATAGGGACTCTATATGTAGAGATTCCATACACAGATTCCAAATGTAGATTCCATATATATAGATTCCATTTATAGAAGTCCATATGTAAAGATTTTATATATAGAATCTCTATATAATCCATATGTATCATCCACAAATAACGTATGTAGATATATATTATATTACTATATATACACACACAAAAGGACAACCTCCTAGTGGTTCCGCTTCTCTGATTGAACACTGAATGATCCAACATTGCATGAAAATCTGATTCCACTGAGAAAATAAATGCCATATCAACCTTTAATAACTTTTTCAACTTAAACTCTTCCCAAGAAAACCGCTGTTTCAAACTAGGCTTACTTTCCTTAACCTTTTCTGTTAGAGGAAAAATTAATGAATGAATCAATCTATGAAAATTATTGATATTTGAGGCACACCTGATTGTTAATATATGAAATGTTACTACTTTGTTATCTTAATAAGTTATTTCAATTTAGAAGAGTCATTTAAATTACCAGCTCTCATTCTGCATTTTCCTTATGAATACAACTCCAATGAGAGATCAAGAGTCAAAGTAAATCTTGCATAGCCTTTCTTTCAACTGCTCAACATCTAACATCACATCTTCCTGGATACTTATCCTGGCATAAATTCAGTTCCCTCAAGGGAACTATGTAATAAAACTTTGTTTCACCTCTGCCATGGTAGAAATGGCGACTTTCTCTTCCTTTATTATGTAGGCATCATTAAGACTCATAAGCTGTCAGAGTGTTCTTCTTGAACAACAGTGTACTTTATCCCTTTAAATATACTTACAGCAGAATCAATAGACCCCACGCCAACCTCACCTGAAACACTCTTAACATGCACAATAATTTTTACCATTCTTTCTTAATTTGAAAGGAAAAATATGCTTTCCCCCAAAACGCTTATATCTGTAGTAAAATATACTCTCTATTCAGGACTTGCCTGACAATGTGAGACAATGGTTGTAATCTGTGAAGGCATCTGCAAGGTCATGTTTGTTCCCACAACTTGAAACAATTAAATATAAGTTGAAGGAAACAAAAATACACATATTAGACTACCTGGACACTTACCATCATATAGAAGTCATCTCTTGGTCTTTGTCTGATTTAAATAAAATAATCCATACTGAGATGTTGATAGAGATTAAATATAAAATGAATTGAAAATGAAGAAAGTGTATTTTCCCCTTGATCCTTTGCATAAGAAATATCTGCATTCTCCCTAGTTCTCTGACCGACACTCAGACTTACTATCCATACCCTCAAGGAATAGGAGCAACCTGATTTGCTTCTTGCCACTTGCACAGTTGCCACCCTGGTCTAAGCCACTACTCTTCACTGAATTAGTATAGTAGCCTCCCCATTTGTCCTTTGGTCTGAACTCTGCAAAGCAGCCAGAGAATGTCTACTAAAACTGAGTCACATTGTCACTCTTCTGTTCAAAATGCTTCATCAATGCCTGCTCATCTCACGTGGAGTAAGATCAAATGCTGGGCTGTGATTTACTTGTTTGTCTTGTCTCCCCCACTAGAAAATAAGCTCGAGGAGGGCAGGGAGTTTTATACATTTTGTTTGCTACTGTACCTGCACAACCTAGATCAGTGCCTGGCACGCTATAGGCTCAGTAAATATGCAACGAATAAATGAATGGATTTTTAAGTGTAAGTGAAATGAGACTGACATCAGGCATAGCAAATGATGTATTTCTAAAGATGGTAGCTCAACAAGCAGCCAAATGTTCGATGACGCACCCAGAAGAGTTTTTGGCTCTAGCTGCTTCCCTCACTGAAAATACAATTATGCTGTATTATGGAACTATTACCTCTTTCCATGCATCTGTAAGTCTCAGCATCTGTATTTAGATAAAGATATCACTTAAGGAAAGCTTTTCTTTGACCTAAAACTTTCTTATGAATAAAAAACTGATTCTGCTAACTGTTATAAGGGTATGCATGTTGAATTGCATTTCTCTTGATAGAAAGTGAAATTTGTGTCCTTTCTTGTCAAGTTTATTCAGAAACCAATGGCATGCTTTCACATTGGCTGTTTAAAACCAGAGTGCCCTTGGGACTGTGGTGAAGTCTTTGCTTCCATGTAAAGCAGCCACACTGCAAATGGACCTGAAATCTGGGTCCCGCTATTTCCAGGCGTTAAGAAACAGTTTCAGGAAATCCATACTGTCATCATGTGTAAATATATGCAAAGACAACCCATGGATTTTGTTTAAAGAAATAGTGTGCTTAAGAATGTTTTTAAATGCTAAGGTTGTTAGATTCAGAAATATATCTTGTGACATTTTAATTCTTCCTATTATACAAATTTGTAACAGCATTGCTCGAAGGAACTTAACAAGACTCAAAGTAATTATTCTCATCCATCTCACTGAAGATATATAAATCTTACATTAAAGATTTTGCAAGTTATGAAAATATATTGTCCCTATAAAGTACATTTAGCATCAGAAGGATTCAGATGAGGCTTTGGAATAATAATGGAGAAAACCAAGTGATTTAAATTAAGGCTCAACAATAGTGCCCAGCAAATCATTTTGCAGGTCTTCAGCTCCACGTTTATGTCTCTTCCATAAGTAGATTATGCTAATAGGTGCCAAGAGATTCATATCTCCAGCAGGCTGAGGAAGGCTGTGGTTACTTTAAATTCTCTTTCTCTCAAAGGGCAGACATCATAACCTGAAGTATTTTCATTATGATTCACTTAACAAAGACGATGTGTGGCAGGTAGGCTGCCTATCAATAATCTTTAGTGAGTATTCGCTTTGGACAAGCTTTGTAATGTGGGTTTGGAGCAGAAAGGGAAATAAAAGAAGACATGATCTTTCCTCTTAGATGCTTGAACCAAAAACTCACGTGTACATCCCTACTCTCTTTCCCTTGTAAGGATCCCTTTGAGGGATAGAATAAATTCTCACGTGGTCAAATCATACTAACCGTAACTTATTCTTGAAACACATGCTAGATCCTAACTCCCTACCTCCACGTTTTCTGAAGAAACTGTATGTGTAAAACACACACAAACTGATACATAAACACAAAAACAAGCCAAAGAATTCACCTTGACAAAAGGATATTTAACTTCTTCTCAGTATTATTTTCCCTGACCTCATTTTTTTTCACTGATAAAAATTGGGGTAACAAGAGTACCAACATTATACATACACACAGGGATTAATGAGATAAAATACAAAGACCATAACATATAATTAGCACTCAGTAAATAATAGCTATCAGTAGTAGGAATAGTATTCATTCAGCAGCAGCCCTACTGATGAACTCGTAAACTAGAATTGAGAGCCTTTTATATGCCAGAGACTGCATTAAGTGCTAGCAAAATGAAGATAAACCACGCATTCTATACTCTTAATTATTTCTCAGATTTTCGTGAAACACACACACACACACACACACACAGATACACACAAATACAAATACAGTGTGACAAATGCTCTGATTACATTTTACAAGGTGTTATAAGAGCATAGTGGGTCATTGCTTGGCGAACATCACATATTTTATGCTATATCTGTATTGTCTTTTTACATGCAAATAAATAAAACAAAAACTTTAGTTAGAATGTATTTTCGTCTATTTTTGATAGGATACCAACTGCTTCTACCCACTGAACTCGTTTGAGCTTTAGAGCCAGCAAAATACATTGGTCAGTTACCATGTATAGAATCTCTCAAAGTCACCTGTACTTCAACATATGTCCACTCGACAGAAGATTACAATTCATATTGGTTACACAGATGACATTCCATTACAATGAATGTCCAGTGAGTGAATAGCACATAGTATTTTCTTAAAATGGGATTTTCCTGGAGCAGAAACTGTATGGATATAACCCATCGCCACTGTGCAGAAGGAGATCATGATTGCGACTGGTTTTCATTTAAATGGTCTTGAGGCTAGATAATAAGATTCCACCTGTATAAGCTAAAAATGCAAAATCATATTTTAGTTTTCTCATGGTCCTGCTACTTGAAATAAATGCATAATAAATATATTTATATTTATATTTTCTTAAGTGAGTAAAATTAACAGTTGTAAAAAATACTGCCTTTGCAAATTATTCTAATACTGTAGTTTTCCATCAGTTACACTCAAAGATAACTCATCATATCCCATCCAACAAAAGTGTATATGAACAAAGTATTTGCTGTATATCAGAGACACTGGATTACTAAATGCATACTCCTCTATTATTTATTGAAAAAAGCCATGATAGCATGCTACCATACACCTCTCAGAACAGTAATAGTAATAATGATGATGATAGTAATAATAATAATACAATAAAAATAAAAGATAGCCTGTGTTGATGAAGATGTGGAGAAAACCGAATCCTCATACATTGTTGGTGGGAATGTAAATATAGTAGTTCAACAGTTCCTCAAAGTGTTAAAAATAGACATCATAAGACCCAGCAATTTTTCTCCTAGGTATGCACCCCCCCAAAAAAATGAAACCATATTACAAATAAAACCTATACATAAATGTTCAAATCAGCCTTATTTGTAATAGCCAAAAGTGGAAACAATACAGAATACCTATCAATTGATAAGTGAATAAACAAAATATGCTATACAGTAACAAGGGAATATTATTTCGCAGTAAAAAGGAATAAGTATTGATAGATGTTACATGGATGAACCTTGAAAACATTATGCTAAGTGGAAGAAGCCAGACACAGAAAGTCACATATTGAGGCATTCTATTTATATGAAATATCAAAAATAGGCAGATCCACAGAGGTAGAAAGTAGATTAGTGATGTTGAATATACTAATAACTATTGGATTTTACATTTTATATTTTTAATGTTTATTTATCTTTTGAGAGATAGAGAGAGAGAGACAGAGCATGAGTAGGAGAGGGGCAGAGAGAGAGGGGGACACAGAATCCGAAGTAGTTCCAGGCTCTGAGCTGTCAGCACAGAGGCCGACACAGGGCTTGGGATAATAAACCATGAGACCAGGACCTGAGTGGAAGTCAGACACCTAACCTACTGGGCCACCCAGGCACCCCTGGATTTTACATTTTAAATGGGTGAATTATATGGAATGTGAATAATAGCTCAATAAAACTGTTAACAAATAACACCCTGACAAACTAAAAAACAAACAAAACAAACGAACAAACAAAACAGAAAAATACTAATTTGCAGAAGTCTTTGTGAGAGTGTCTTTCCCCATCTGAACATGAGTTGCCTACCTTTAGCAGGGCTGGGAGGAAGAGTAGAGTGACCCAGCTCAGCGATCGACAAGGATATTGAATTGTGCAAAATTTTCAAAAGCCTTCCCTTTATGAAACTCGAATAGGTGAAGCAGAAAGCAGCACCTTTAAACTACAAGGTCATCTCATGATTTGAAATGTATTATAATTGTTTATTTAAAAAGCCTTCAATTAAATAATAAGGTTATTACAATAGCCTCAAAATTTAAAACATTGTAAATCGCAACTATTTATTATTGAAAGTTATGAATCACAGTATCATAACAGCATCATGAATTATTTTATTTATATATTTTGCTTTGGTTGAACAATTATAAGAAACCCCTATTCATACAAATAAATAGTTAGAATATTATTTGTAATTAATATATATTTTCAATTAAATGATTCTAGCATTTGAGTTGTGTTGCTTGAAAATTGCAAAGCAAATCAGAGTATGCATAATAAACACAAAGGCCAAATCAGAGTATACCAAATAATAAACCTCAAAATTTTCTGGAATATAGTTTTAGTAAGACAATCGATATTTTGTACTTACTTGTTGAATATTATTATTATTATTATTATTATTATTATTATCATTATTGTAAGTTTATTTCTTTTTAAATTTATATCCAAGTTAGTTAGCATATAGTGCAGCAATGATTTCAGGAGTAGATTCCTTAATACCCCTTGCCCAATTAGCCCATCGTCCCTCCCACAAGCCCCCTAGCAACCCTCTGTTTGTTCTCCATATTTAAGAGTTTCTTATGTTTTGTCCCTCTCCCTGTTCTATATTATTTTATGAATGATCTATTATTAATTAGAATTATAGCACGTACCAAAAAGTTGTGTTCAAACTTCACTAGAATTCAATTAAGTATAGCAAGTGTATGCTATAGGAGGGTATATATCTTCAGAACTTTATCAAGTACACATGGGGAAGAGGTCATGATTAGGGATAATACCAATACTGAATTGCAACCTGTCTAAATAAACATGAGCACTACACATGACATGCTGTGCACGAGCACATGCACACATGCACACAGATGGCAGAGCAAGGAATGTTTTATTTTGAAGCCTTCATACTCAGAAAACACAAAGTAGAGCAAAATTCATCTTATCAATAGTGTCTAATACATTAAAATTTGTGTTTGTAATTCATTTGAAGTTGTGCCCTTTCTAAAATGTAATTTTAAATATAATGAAAAAGATATATTGTATTAGTGTCATTTTAAGTAAATGCTTCATGAGATTGCTACACTGAGCAGAAAAGTCCCACAGTGCAGACCTTGGAAAGCATGGGGCTACAGTGACACAGACGTTCCCTGTGGATATACAATTCTATTGTTTTATTCTCTTAAGCAAGATTGAATTTTTTTTAGTTTGCATAAATCATTTAAGATGTTAATGTTATTTATAAAAGATTTTTGGATTACTCTGCCGATAACCTACAGAGACATAGGACAAAACAGTAACAACAACAACAAGAGAAAAAACTCAGCCACCTCTGTCTTGCCTCACACACTTGTAGTTTGTTTCATTTGCCCGAAAGCCTTTGCCTGGCTGGATAGAAGGATGACTCCTTCTATCCTTAAGTCTCAGTTTAGATGGCATACATCTCCTCAAAAAGCTATGCCTGACTGGAGAACCTTGATATACAAGGCATGTCATAGTTATTTATTGGGCCAGTTCTACACACCTAGACATATACCAGCAAAATTAATGTTCCTTAAGGATAGCAGGTATCTTGTGTTTCCTACCTCATTACCCCTTTACCCATGTTGACCTAACTCACGTGTCCATACATGCACAGGTGCCAAGAGCCCCTAGCACAGTGCTAATAACATAGTAGCCTTAGACATATTTAGGACCAGGCCAGACTTTACCATTTGGGCCAGATATTTTAGAGATCAGAGAGTTTCATACACTACTTTTACTTTTTTTTAATGTTTATTTAGTTTTGAGAGAGAGTGAGAGAGAGAGAGAGAGAGAGCGAGTAGGGGAGGGGCAGAGAGAGAGAGAGGGAGACCAAGAATCTGAAACAGGCTCCAGGCTCTGAGCTGTCAGCACAGAGCCCAATGTGGAGCTCAAACCCACCGACCGCAAGATCATGACCTGAGCTGAAGTCGGATGCTCAACTGACTGAGCCACCCAAGCTCCCTGACTACTTTTAAAAGGTAAGCTATTTAAGAACAGAGAAAATAGGTAATTTCTTAAGGGATTATTTTTCCACCTGAGTCTAGAACTCAATTCTCAAATCTGATGGCTATTACACTAGCATATCACACTGTTTTTAACATATTTGTGTTTTATATGGCAACTACAGGAATGATGCGTTTATGTGTACTTGCAAGAGGATGTATTGTTGAATCCAAAAAAAGTTTGTTTTGTATGTGTGTGTTTCTTGTAAACTCATTTATATTGTTTCTATGGATATGTATGTGTTTACACAATAATGTAATTTACATATACCCACTTATATTTATAAATTTGTGCATGGGAAATTTATCATATACAACGTATATTTATTATTTATTTACTTGATTTTATAATCCTCCCAAAATATCTTCTATTGAGATGTTAGTATTTTGGCTTGGTAACTAGTAGGTTTATAACTCTAATCATAGTAAACTACTTGTTTATTTAATATTTAAGAAATACAGTTTTGATGTAATAATTATTACTAAGCCAAACACACATTTAATAAGATTGTATTAAGTCCTATAATAATATCATATAAATATTACTTTTCTTACAAAAAATACTGGACTGTAAATGTCTGTTCGTATATTAGGGGAACGGGAAGGTACTACTGAAATTTATCAGGTACACATCCTACTCTCAACAGGCAAACAAAACAGTAGAGCAGATGAGTGTGTAAAAACTCTAAGAGGAGCCAAATGAGTTCAAAGGTCTAATAAATTTAAAGCAAGTAATATAATCCAAAACAGCGATCTTAATTCAGATTGGGAAAAACAGAGAAGAATTGATGAAAGTAAAAGGAGGAAATATTTAAGCTGGAATAGTATAAGAAAATAAATTTCTTATTTTGTTACTTAAAAAAAAATCTGTCCTCTCATTATTAAAACCCTTCATCTTCTGTCTAGCTTTAGGGTATTTTACAATATTTAGATTTACTTCTAATAACCTAGAGTAATTACTTATGGAAGCACCCTGGGAAATAAATGCAAAGTTGGTTGATTATGATCACTTTTTAAGCATATATAATTAAAAGCCAAAAAAATACGATTTATTTACCAAGCACAGAGGAAACTCAATAGAAATCTGCAGGGATTATCTTCTTATCACTCATTTATCATGTTCATCTTCCTTATAAAGTTTTCTGTACAAGAATCAGGTATAATAAACACGACAATAGTATGAAACAAATTATAAAAATGAAATACTAACCCAAATATGATTGAAGGTTTAGCTTACTTGAGCTAAACTTTCTAAAATATACGATCGCCCCTTCCTGTGAGTGTTGTGTACTAAATCTTACCTTGATTTATGATGTTGGAAACCTACAAAGGCATGCTTTCTAATACATATACTCAGTCACGGCTGAATACCTCACTAATGTACTATATTCCCTGATGAACCAACCAATTTAATAACTTTGCCAATGCCAGCTTTTGAACAAAGCAGCCCCTCATTGACATTCCAGTGCAATAGCTAATAACAATTAGATTTCATTATAGCATTGTATCTTACTATTGTCATCCCAACAAGAGATTCTTTCCTTCTAATCCATAGAATTGACATAAATGTAAATGTTAGTCCAACCCACCGAATAAGTGGTCTATGGACCCTCATTACCAGATATGAGCTCACATCTGTCTCATTGTCATGTATTGTTTTTCCATGTCATTTATTTTCCAGTCTTTGAAAAGACTCCAACATTTTTCAATTTTTGAAATCCTGTCACAAATTGGCAAAATCTTTCAGATGCTGGAGAATTTTTTTTTTCTTTCTGGTGTTGTTAACACTGTCCTTTCAGAACCTAAGTAACTAAACAGTGTACTATCCACACATTGTATGGGTAGAAAACTCAGAAGTTTTCTTAGTACAGACATTAGAATCTGAAAATTACTCAAAAGTGCTGTATTCAAAAAAATTCAAATCATCCCTTCTCAGCTCACAAAGAACAGTCATTTTGAGAATTTGACATTAATGACAAAAGGCTTGTAAGGATGTTGAAGGAAATAATATCACTGAAATACATTGTATGATGTAGGCAAGATAGGGTTGAATTTACATTATCGTAGTAATGGATAGATAGGAAAGACCATTTGAAATTCAAGTGATTATCAAAGTAATTGAATGGCATATGGATATATGAACATAGCATTAAATGGCTTTGTCAGGATTTCCTTTTAAGTTACATTAACTTTCAGGTTTCTGAGATGATGACCAACCAACACAGGTTTGCTGAAATGTACTCTACAGAGGGATGCCACAGAGAAACAAGGAATCCGATGGAACATAGACATGAACATTAAAACCGTGAAATATCTTTTGGAGAGATTAAAGATAATTGGGTATCTACATGGGAGAAACTCCCCAGTGGCCGAGAGCTGAGGCTGGGGCAGAATTCTTATATTGTTTTGCCTTCTCCCCAACACCCACACGTCATTGCAAGGAATCAGTGCTTCTGTCCTTTGCACTGAAAAAGAGAAAGCAAACAGAAACAAAATCAGTACAACTAGCCCAACTCAAACCAGAGAATATAGGGTAATCCATGAGGATGCAAACTCGTGGGCCCCAACCACTAGGGACTCTGTGAACAGAAGTCAAATTGTGGAAGCTTCCTTTGTGGAAGCCAAATTATGTTTTAACAAGCTTGCCAGGAGCTTCTCATGAGCACTCAAGTTTGAGAAGCCCTGGAGCCCAGCTGGGTGGTAAATGGTTAACAATAGCTACAGGTATGCTTCTGGCAAAACTCTTTCCTTCCATGAAAGAACATCACTGGATAGTGTAGTAAAAAAAAAAAAATCCTGAGAGAAAAGGTTGGTCAATAGTGGGTAGAGAGGGGAAAATGAAAGTGGTTTAGCTCATATTTTGATACTCTTGTCTCTCTGTTCTGAATCATTTAACTCCCTAAAATCTCCAGAAGAATTATCAATAGCCTTAGAAATTAAGGAGTCATGTTGGAAACACTAAGTAAAAATATTTTTAAAGAATACCCAAATAGAAATAATTTGTATAAAAAAGAAGAATGAAATTAATTTATTGAAGGGTTAAATGGCCAGATTAATTCAACTAAAGAACAAACTAGCAAGCCAAACCATTAGATTCAGGAACTATTCCAGAAAGCAAAATAAAGAAATATAAGTAATGAGAGAAAAGGGAAGGTAAAAGATACTAAGGATATAAAGAGAAATATTAATATCCATTTAATAATAATCCCAGCAGAGAAAAAATAATGAGAATATTTGAGGAATTAAGGACCAAGAGTCTTTCAGAACTAAGACTACAGATTAAAGGAGCTCATAAAATACTGTTAAAAACAAAGACAACAAGCCCCAAATAGAGCTACTATGCTAAGCCTTGGGTCACTAATCCAGGACTTAATTACAGTTTTGGATCTCACAGAAATGGTATCTAAAACCAGTCACTGGGAATCAGCTCATCAGCACTAGTGAGGTAATTGGCCAGGTAAACACCTGCCCTCCCCTGAAGGAAAGTGACCTTGCCACAACAAATCCATTTTTTGCTGGTATAACTTTCTTGTCCTGCTCCCTTTTGCCTATAAATATCTTTCATTTTGTACAGCTCCTCAGAGCTCCTTTCTGTCTGTTAGAAGGGATGCTGCCTGATCCATGAATTGTTGAATAAAGCCAATAAGATCTTTAAAATTTTCTCAGTTAAATTTTATTTCTTAACAAAACTGAACCAAAGAGATGGGAGTGAGGGTGGGAACACTTGGGAACATAACTAAATTAAATTTAATAACATCAAAAGTAAAAAAAAAAATTTCTAAAAACTTCCTGAGGGAAAACACATCTACAAAGAAGAACTGCCTGTCAGGGGAAAAAAATGACTTTGAACCTAAAATGTATGTCTATCAGAATTGTCATTTTTGAAAAATAAAGAGGTTTTCTGAGTTACACAGGCTCAGAAACGTGATCTTATTAAAATCCTCTTCGAGAGGATTTTTCAAGAAATTACTGCATCAAAAAGCAAAAAAATATGGACAATATGAAAAAGTAAATAACTTATGGAATTTTAATGTCAACCAAAGCAATAACAAAAAACAGATACCCAACAAAGCTTGTGTGGGGGTTGGGATGGCACACAGAGGAAACAGAATGAGTAGTGAAAAATGCTGAAGAAATGTCCTTATTTGTAGAAAAAAGTTTATAATAGATAAGTAGTAGATATAGGTATATGTGTGTATACAAATATATACATGTATAATATTTTTTTAGATTGATTAGGAAAAATAAACATGTGAAGACTTGCAACTTGCAAAAGTTGAGAAATAAAAGTTAATAAAAACAGAATATATAAATTGAAACTAACTAAAGTTCTTTTTTTAATCAAGAAAATATAAAAAGATAAATATCAAAGAAAATCACAGCACAGAGATACACTATTTGAAATGAGCTAACAGGGGTGCCTATGTGGCTCCATCAGTTGTGTCTGACTCTTGATTTCAGCTCAGGTCATGATCTCACTGTTGTGAGATCAGGCTCCATGGAGCCTGCTTAATATTCTCTCTCTCTCTCTCTCTCTCTCTCTCTCTCTCTCTCCCTCTCCCTCTCCCTCTCCCTCTCCCTCTCCCTCTCCCTCTCCCTCTCCTTCTCCCTCTCCCTCTCTCCCCTTCTGCTCCTCCCTGGTTCATGCACACATGCATTCTCTCCCTCTCTCTCACTCTCTCAAAATAAATAAATAATAAATAAATAAGCTAACAAAAATAACAATGACTGTGTCATTGTGCAGGACTGAAATCCAACTCATGAATATAAAGATTGGCTCTCAGATACTTTTATACAAGATCCATTAAGATAATATCAACAAGCGATTCATTAGTTGGGAACAAATGTATATTAGGTAAATATTATGGAAGATCATGTAATCATCTTCTTATCAGGAAAAAATTGAAGTGAAGCTTTGCAATATCAAAGTGGATATTATATTCTGATATATCCAGCTAATGAAAAGGGAAAGTAATAAGAAAATATATGCACATCTATAAGTAGCACCAAAAAATATGAAGTAACAACTGATGGACCAAAAGACAAAGTTTTTTCTTAAATGTCACTTGAATATTTTGATACTCTCAGGAAGTGATTTAAAAAAGTAGACAAAAATCACACAATATATTTGAACATTTATTTTTTTATTTTTATTTTTTTAACATTTATTTATTTTTGAGACAGAGAGAGAGCATGAATGGGAGAGGGTCAGAGAGAGGGAGACACAGAATCTGAAACAGGCTCCAGGCTCTGAGCTGTCAGCACAGAGCCGGACGCGGGGCTCAAACTCACAGACCGCGAGATCATGACCTGAGCCGAAGTCAGCCGCTCAACCGACTGAGCCACCCAGGCACCCCTATTTGAACGTTTAAATGCAATGTTCATATTCTCCAAAAAACACCACTTACCAAAGCTGGCACAAGAAATATAACATCTGAATATTTCTAGAGTTAAGAAATGTAATTCACATTCAAAAGTCTTTCCAGTAAGAAAACCACAGACTTATGTCATCATTGGACAATCCTTCTAAACATTTAAGGAAGAAATAATATCAATTCTACACAGTTCTTACCACAAAAGAAAGGAGGAAACTCTTGCCAACACACTGGTGGGGCCAGAGAAAGCCTGATACCAAGCCCTGTCAAGACCTTTAAAAGAGAAGAGAAGACAATCCCCTAGTCTCACTAACATAGATATAAACAAAACAAAACACCTAACCAAATATTAGCAAACTAAATCCATCTGTTTACAAAAATGTTAATAACCCATGGATTTATTACAGAAAATTGAAGGTTGGTTTAACACTCTAAAAGTAATCAATGCAATTTACTACATTATCAGTATGAAGGAAAAAAACTGGAGCAGGGAGGGAAAAGTTTAGAAGTCCCCTAAGTAAGCTAATAAACTCTTGATCTGAAAACTGGATAAGAATAATCCAAAAATACAAATCTAACAAAATCTCCAGTAGTCACTAAACTTCCTTTAACCTCAGCATCTCCTATGCAGTGTGAAGGCCTAAACAAGACAGTATATGTACAGTGCCTGGTAAAAACCTGAGTGGCATAAAGTTGTTGTTGGGTTATATACTCCCAGTGGAAAGAGGAGTGCCTTTAATTCTGTGTTAAGGCTCCAGAAAGCTTCAGGTCATGAGATAAATGTTTCCTGGTACAAAGTGTCACGCCCATTTATTTCCCTTGGTTGGATAACAAGAAATATAGTTGAAAAAACAGTAAGGAAAAGAATGCCTAACATGTAGGTCAAAATTAGCCAAGATACACAATAATGGATTTAAAAAATGAGATACAAGTGTTTAACAAACAATTTTGCGAAGCAAACATGGACATCAGAGGAAGAGAAACACTTACGAAATCAAAGTACCATCACTCTCCTGTCAAAGTAGACAAGTTGTTCAAAGCCAATAACAGTTAAAGCAGAATCAGAATTACATACACTGCTGTATACACATCACTATACTGGTGTGATAATGAATCACATTATCATCAGTAGAGTATCAAGAAATGTGATTATAAATTACATTATTAATAATATCAAGAAAATAATTTCCCCCCAAGTGTAAATACCCAGGAGAAAGCAAATTGCAACTTTGTGCCCACAAATATTTTTTAATGCACAAACTATCACTGAAAACTATTACACAGAAATTGAAATTAATCAAAAAAAATTTGCCCTAAAATGTTTATTACAGAACTATCTCAGGATAATAAAAAGGTAAGTAAATAAATTACAGCCTGCAAACCCAATGAAATACTGTGCGCTCATAACATCTTATGCTGAAAGCAAAATAATAATAGCATGGGGAAATATTTGTGCTGTTAAGTTTTATTATAACTGGAGTGAAGGAATTTTCTACATATTATACTCTCAACCATTCTTAAGAACAATGAAAGCAAAAAGCAACACCTTAGTGATAATTTTCTCTGGAGTGATGGTTGATTCTTAAAATGTTTTACAGAACTTCTATACTTTCCAATATATTCATGATTTAAATTGTATTCAGAAAAAAAAACAGTGAAAGAAAATAATTATTTCAATTTAAGTCAATTGCCTTCCTAATTGTCAGAAAACATGACTTACTATGATATCTCAAATTCTAAATGCCCATAAAGAACCACAGGTAGACCACAGCAGGTAGGGTAGACAGAAGCAAGGCCTAATTTAGCTATAAAAGGCATATCAACTAGGAGAATAACAATTTTGAAAAAAAAAACCGATTGCTTAATCAAAAGGCAGATTTGGCTCATTTGTTTGGTCTCAATCCTCCACCCATCCTCCCCATATGGAACTGACCAACTGAACTGGTCAAAATATTTAACAATGGCATAGCAATACCCTAATCTTTGCTCTGACAAAATGTCTAGAACCAAGGTCACCTGAACTTCATTTCTCTATACTGATTGCATATTGTCTCCAAAGCCTCTCCGTAAAGGTCTTTCTAAAATCCTCTCATTTCTCAGCTCCTCCATAGAAGTCATCACAGGTGTTACGGAATAAACAGAAGTTTAATAATTAATGCCATTGTGCCTTTTTAGCAGCTAGAGATGTGTTTATCAACAATGAGTCTATTACTTAGTATAGACAGTAAGTGTATGACAGCTACTTGTCATCTGTTAAGAGTGTATTTTCATGACATTGACTTAATCTCAATAATTTAGCATATGTTGCAATATAATACAGGACCAATGAACCATATTCTTCGTATATTCAAAGATCAAGAGTTACCTGGAGTATCATGAAATGCTGTAGACATTTTAAATAATATTATTCTTATGCTTATGATTCATGTATCCTCTACACTGTAATACCTAGAAAATAATCTTTTCCCTAACTTGGCAACAACCAAGGAATACTAATTTCCTGGGAACACGTCGTTCGTTTATGGAATAAACAGTGATTGCTCATGGAGAGGCCACTGTGGGAGCTGTTTGGTGTTTAGATTTTTGAACTGAATGAACAGACGCAAAAGAAAATAAGAAATCTCAGAATCATTAAAGAAAGTCTGAACCTTTCCGCAAATACCCTAGAGTGGACAGTTGACAAAAGATGGGTGCAAAGCATGTGGAACCCATAGAGATTGGAGTCATATCCACCACACACACCACAGGCATCATTTATGCTTTTTGGCGAAGGAGCTTTAAATTTGTTTAAGAAAAAGGAACAGGTTTTTAGATTCCCACTTAGCACCTTTACAATTAAACCACTCTCAAGTGGTCGATAAAACATGTTCCAAGAAAAAAGTATTTAGTAATGTGATTTAGCATGGAATGTGTGTGGCCTTGCCTGGGCATCACAGCTAGATTGTTCAGCTGACAATAGTCCCCTTGTAAAATACAAGCAACGGTCACATGAATAAGGATGTAAGAGTCTAGAGAATGTAATTAGTGACCTAGGAGATATATTTAAGGAAAAATTACAGCTTTTAATCATTTTAAGGGTCCAGAGACTACACGGCACAAGCAGAATAAAATGTGTGAGGCACAGAAGTAAACACAAGTCATAGTAATGCACAGTACTGTTAACGTAATGGCTTTGCTATCTTGGCAGTTCAGTTTATCACCTAACGCTATGTTATCAAGGCCTGACGTTTTAATTTCTTTTCGACCTAATTGATATTCCCTTAACATAAGGTGAAGACAGAATTTCATACCTTGATCTGGGGTTTGCTATGCTGCCTATTGGCTGAACCAATGCAAACATGCAAGAATCTCATTAAAACATCACTTTTTCTGCGCAGTCTCTGGTGGAGATTCTGATGTTTAGATGTAAACTGACTGTCACAACACTAACTGCTCCAGCTTACAAAAATTTTCATTTCAGGCCAGTCTGTTTCTAGATGTCCATGGCTGTCAAATCTTGTATCTTTCTTTCTTTCTGATCCCTAGAACAGATGTACTCTGTTTGCTCTTATAATAAAACATGTGTTTGGCCTCTAACTGATTATGGTATCAGCTGGAACACAAGACAGTCAGACCAAAGGGTTGTGTGTCAAAGAGCAGTTTAAGCTTCTCAGTGGAAGAGGGTAATTTCTGAGGGTTTCACAGTGTGAGAGTTACTTGCTTGATCCACAAAGGACAATATTAGCTTGCACATTAACCTTGTGATTATTCATGCTTCTAGGAGAAAGACATTTTGGAAATAATTGTTTACACATATGTATGAATGTTTACCCAACTGCCAGGAATTAAGATAAGCTTAAATACACTGGAAGAATGTGTAAGCAAGGTGAGTAATTAAATGTCACAAGAGACCACTGATAAGCCTTTTACATGGGTGCCAATTAGTATATTTTGGATATCTATTCTGTGATCCACCATAGGCCCACATAACTCAATTTATGCAATAATGTATTGGAGAAAATTTTGCTAGGAGTTACATTTCATATGTAAAGTAAAACAATGATCTCACCAAGAATGATCTGGTGTTATGGCCTGAATGTTTGTGCCCCACCCTCAAAACTCAAATTCATGTGTTGAAACCCTGACATCCAGTGTGGTTATGTTTAGAGTGGGGACCCCTAAGGAAGTCATTGAAGTTAAAGATCATAAGGTTGGGGTCCTGATGCTATATGATTGATGTCCTTGTAAAAAAGAGATCCCAGAGAGCTTGCTCACTTGCTCTCCCCATGCACACTCACTGGGGAAATTCCACATGAGGCACAGCAAGAAGGTGGCCTTGTGTCGGTCGGGAAGAGAGCTCTAGAAACCAACCATGCTGATTCACTGATCTTGGATTCCAGACTCCAGAACAGTGAGAAAATAGATTTCTGTTACCTTAGTTACTCAGTCTGTAGTGTTTTGTTATGGCAGCCCAAGCTTACTAATACATGTGGTAGAGCCACAGATGCAGATAAAGAATGTGGCAAGGTTAACAGCCACCTGCAGAGCAGAGAGGGCGGAAAGTGGATGAAATACAGAAATTTTCCGGAGATAACTAAACACACATTCCAGGATGTTTATACAATATGAATGGGACAAAGTGAAATACTTTCCTTCAAAATTAAAAGGAGAATGAGAATTAGATTTAAATAGTGATGGATCTGACTAGAAATTTATTATGGGTTTTATTGATAGTAGGTTCATCTTTCATTATCTTTATAAATAGCATCTTAGATTTAGTGCACGTTGTTCAAGTTTATTACAAAAGAGAAGTAAGGCAGAGTTTGCACTAAATGGTGTTCGCGTGCACTATGGAGTTGAAATATTTTAAATAGCATGAAATGGGTTCAAAATAGAGTGACAGAGCAATTGCACAATGTAGAAAATAGACAGAAAAACAAGTGTAGAAAAATTCAGTATATGACAAAAGTAGTACACAAATTAGAATAAGTAAAACTATTTTTAAATTGGTACTGGGAAAAATGGATAATTATTTCCTAAAATGAACAAAAGGATGACTAGTTCATTTATTGCGACATATTTTAGAAGAATTAAAAGTACACACATACATATATCCATTTATGTATACATACTGGTATGCATGGAAACTTACATCCTATATATGAAGCCATAAGAGAATTAAAAAATAAATGAATAATTATCTGAACTTGAATTAGGAAAGACATGTGTGTATAATATCAAAATCAAGAACTCCAAATAAAGTGATTATTAGCTTTCACTAAATAAAGGATTTGTTTATCATAAAAGTCTTGTTTATTTATTTATTTGTTTATTTATTTATTTCTAGAGTCTATTTTTAAGTAATCTTTACATCCAATGTGGGGCTTAAACTCATGACACCGAGATCAAGAGTCACATGCTCTTCTGACTGAACCAGTCAGGCACGCCCATAAAAGATTTCTTTCTAAAAGCATAAGAGGAAGGAGGGCTGGTGGCTCAGTTGGTTAAGTGGCCAACTCTTGATCTCGACTCAAGTCATGATTTAAGTGGTTCGTGGGATCAAGCCCTGAGTCTGGCTCTATGCTGACATTGTGGAGCCTGCTTGGGATTCTCTCTCTGCCTCTCTCTCTCTGCCCCCCCCCCCCTCTCTCTCTCTCTCTCTCTCACTCTGTCTCACTCTCAAAATCAGTAAATAAACACTTTTTAAAAATGAAAAGCTTAAGAGGGAAAAAGCATGATAAGAGAAAAAAGGGATGATAAACTTACCAACATAAGGATCTCATACAAATTAAGGAGTTAGGAAAATTATTCTCCCCTCCTAAAAAAGGGGGATGAAGGAGTAAAGGCAGTTCTCAAAAGGGATAATTACATGAATACCTAGGGAAAAAATATTCAGAGTCACTATTCTTAATCATGCAAATTGAACAACTAGGCACAAATTTTGCCTAAAGAATCAGCACTTAAATATGTTTATCAATAAGAGTGTTAATGGATACAGGTAATTCCGTGCATTTTTTGTAACCTGTTATCATTTTTCTAAAGAGAAATTCAGAATCATATGATCACCTCTTAACTCAAAAAGCCACTTCTAATTACTTAGAAATAATCATATTTTATTATGTGACAAGGTAGAGGTCATATTATATGGAAGAGGTAAGGTCTGTCATAATACTGGAAGATGATTAGTGGTGAGTACAAAACTGTGTGTGTAAAAAATATATGATGTCATTTTAAGTAATGTATAAATAACAGGAAAATATATGGAAATAAATAATTTCAGTTAAACAATTTCTTATACCCATTAAGGGTGGGCATTCTTTATAATTATATGTTATGTTTATTTTTAAGAGAGAGAGGGAGAGAGAGAGAGTGAGCAGGGGAGGGGCAGAGAGAGAGGGAGACACAGAATCTGAAGCAGGTTCCAGAATCTGAGCTGTCAGCACTGAACCCAACATGGGGCTTGAACTCACTACCTGTGAGATCATGACCTGAGCCGAAGTCGGACACTTAATTGACTGAGTCACCCAGGCACCCATAAAATTATATTTTAGAAAAATGTAAAATATATATATTATATTAACAGAAGAAAATACATTAAATTCATATGTAAATATAAAACTAATTGTGTGACTAATAGAGTCCATAGAGCAGGATATCTCTATCTTTCATTTATCTATAAAATATGAGAGGAAACTGGCTAGGATGAGATAGATCACAGTGTTGATTCTTAACATGATGCGTGACTTTATTTACTTTTCTATACTTTTTAGTATTTTCCAATTTTTCAAAATGAATATTTATTACTTATATTATCAGAATTCAATTGGAATAAATATTCTTTTTAAAAAAATATTTAATGTTTATTTATTTTTGAGAGAGAGAAAGAGAGACCAAGTACGAGCTGGGGTAGGGAGGGTTAGAGAGAGAGAGAAACACAGAATTGGAAGCAGGTTCCAGGCTCTGAGCTGTCAGCACACAGCCCTACGTGGGGCCCAAACTCACTGGCTGTGAGATTGTGTGACCTGAGCTGAAGTTAGGCGCGCAACCGACTGAGGCACCCAGGTGCCTGTTATTTTAATCTAAAGGCCCTCTCCTCACATCCCGTGTGGAAGAAACATACATAACTGGATTTTGTGTCAAATTCCTGTTTTTACTGATAGTCTTAAACTAGGCTGTGCAGCAGTTCTCAGTCCTGGCTGCCCAAGAGGAATACTCAGGAAGCTTTTAGAAGATGCTTACACCAGGAGAACTTCACTCTCGGAGAGTCTGAGTTAATTATTCTGGGATATTGGTGTCTTTTATAAACTCTAGATGTTTCTAATATGCAGCCCAGAGGTCCCCAAACTTTCTTCTTCATAAGAGTCACCGAAGGCTATTATTTAAAATATAGATTCCTAGATCACATTACAGTAAAACCTTGGTTTGCAAGCATAATTTGTTCCAGAAACATGCTTGTAATTCAAAGCACTGGTATATCAAAGTGAATTTCCCCCAAAGAAATAATGGAAACTGAGATGATTCGTTCCACAACCCAAAAATATTCATATAAGATGATTACAATACTGTAATGGAATATAAAATAATAAAGAAAATACAAAATATAAAGAAAAATAAACAAATTAATCTGCACTTACCTTTGCAAACCTTCGAGGCTGGTGTGAGGGAGACAAGAGGAGGATTATTGTGTAGGATGACTTTCACTATCACTAACAGAATCACTGCTACCTATTGGCTCAATGGAATCTTTTGTTTTCATGCAACTTTAACAAGGAAACTATCCAATGACTGAGAATGAAGCAAAACATTCCTAAGCTTACTCTTGTATGGAAAAGCAAAGGACTGTGCATAGGTGCTTTGAAGTGACAAAAAATACACTAGTGCCAGTTGTGGCAATATTCTGAAAAATCACTGATTTCTACCAAACACCATGGCCTGAGACTGAGTATTGAGCGTGGGAGACAATCATTCACAATCTCGCAGCAAGAGAGAGAGAGAGAGAGAGAGAGAGAGAGAGAGAGAGAGAGAAGAACTATTGGCTCAATTGTGATCATGTGACTTTCAGGGCCATGTACTACTCATATTGCAAGACCTCACTTGTTTATCAAGTTAGAATTTATTAGAAATGTTTGCTTGTCTTGTGGAACACTCACAGAACAAGTCACTCACAATCTAAGGTTTTATTGTATTTGGAGATCTTGAGATAGTTGGTCTATTGTTCAGACTTAAGCACACACATGCATGCGCACGTGTGCGCGTGCATACACACACACACACACACACACACATGCACACTTACATAACTCAGGTGATTACTTCTGACCACTAAAGTTTGTTTGGGAATGGCTAAATTTGTCTTTTCTTTCAAGCCAGTCACCAGATTGCAATCCTAGTGCCGATGAAGAATTATCAACTTTAAACGACACTACTGTGGAAAGACAATTCTATGAAGGGATAGCAAGTCTTATCCATAATTCTGATGAATTGAAATTGCAAGGTGAAGGTGCTACTTACAAATAACATGGCTCAATACAAATTCAATAGTGCATACATTTAAGTGCTTTGTGGATACATTAAGTCCTAAAGAAATGGAGAGAGCGTGGGCCACAGTAAAGTAAGAGGTTTCAGTAAAAAAGGTGGTTGATATGGACCTTTACAGATGAATAAGGGTGAGTCAGACTTAAAAGCAATGAGGTGACCTTTTTTTTCAACAGGAGGGAAGAATATGCGAAGAGCAACCAAAGTGGCATCTTGATCAGGACAGTAGGGCAAGATAAGAGTAGACCAATGGACCATAAACAAATGTAGAGGCATTAAATTGAGAGGCAGAGGAGTAGAACGATGAGGGGATAGGCGACATGATTAAAAGACTGTAGTTTAAAAAAATCCCTGTAATTTAAGTACCTGTGGTAGATTTACCTCATTCATTAGTGAACCTCCAAAATCTGTACCAGTAATTGGCACTCATTAACAGCTCAAAAAATGTCTTCACATGAATGAACATGATTATAATGATAATGTGATAATTTATCAGTTGCTTAGGACTAATGGAAATATACATTAAAATATTATTTTGTATGAGCTCAGAGAATGGATGTTTGCAATATGGTAATGACTGCTGAGCTATTATTATCCTTTATTCTAGCCCCACAATTTCACTAAACTTCCCTTGACCACCACCACTAGCCCTGGCATCTGCTACAGGAGGGTCTCCATGATCACCTCGTGTGTGTCATCTTCTATAACTTGATCCAGCTCCAGCTTGTGGTCCTGGAGAGCAGGTTGCCCTTTGTAGTATATTAAAAGCAAGGTGCTTCTGCAGAATGAATAAGAAAATAGTAGCTAACTTAATGTGTTTGTAGTCAACTCCAGGAAGACCCTGGAGGTGGGTAAGAGGTTTCACTGCCATGGTATCCCTACATCTTAATAGTGAAGTTCAGAAAAACAATAGCAGTAGTAGGCAGAACCTCTCAGTTTCTTGTTTGAGAATAGAAACAGCTTGTTCAAAGTCAGAGGGAAGGGAGAGCAGTTCAATTGTACATTACCTTTTTCTAATTCTTCGGTTCTCGAAGTGTGTCCAGGGACAAACAAAATCAGCCTGACCTGAAAATTACTAAAAATGGAAAGTCTTAACTCTCTGTGTCTACTCAATCAGACACTTTGGGTATATGACCCAGCAGCCTGGGTAAACAGCTCTCCAGGCAATTCTGGTGCAGAATCAAGTTTGAAAACCCTTATTCCAGGTATGTGATATTCTTCTGGATACTTTCTTTCTTGTACCCTTCACCCTTTGGTACATTTTGTCATTGCTGTTATTGTTTTTCTGGCTTCACACTTATACTTCTTTACCTTCTACTTTTGCAACCTTAGTCAATTCTTTGGAATATTTGGTTGGATCGTGTGCTGTTTTGGCAGTGAATGTTAAGCCCTGTTAGATTTTCTTGCGTCTGCCTGATTATTCTGAACCCTGCATTCAGCAGCTATGCAGTTTAGAATCTTGGACTCTTTGCCCCATCTGTGGAACTCCTGATGACTCATGGAGCTGCTGAAGTGTCAAGGCTGGGGAAGGATGGTCCAGAATGTGTCATACAAACGTCAGCTGGTGCTTCCTGATTACAAGAGAGACACTAGGTCTTAAAGTAAAAGATGAGGGTAAGTGGTGATAAAATAAAGGGCATTTTCCACTTTTCATGTTTGTGGGCTCTTCTCTTGAGCTCTCAGGGAAGCTGTATTTTAACATTTACCAAGGTCAAAATGACTCAGCAAAACCTCAAAACATGGGCTTTCTTTCTGCCCTGAGCACACATTGTACATCTGCATCATTAAAAAAAATAATAACCAAAAAGGGGCCTTCAAAACATAAAGACAAGCAGAAGAAAAATCTGACTGGTTCCCATAAGATTAAAATCACACAGCTTTGCATATACTAAAAGCAGAAGATAAAGCCTGCAACTTTGTGGAATGTCTTTTGTCTTGATTTGTAATGCTTTCTATATGAAAACAAACAAACAACAAACATAAATAACCCTGCATCAAATGTTCCTTCTCCGGAGCATTTCTCTTTGTGAAGATTGTGTACCCAGGGCAGCTGTCCTAACTTGGGCTCCAGTAAAAGTGTTTTCCTTTTTCTTTACAATTTTTTTAAAAAGCCTTGTTTATTTTGCATGGACAGTGGCCAAAATGTCATTGCATCAATCACAATATTAATGTGTTAATTGTAATGCCTTTTTTTTCTAACGAGAATATATGCTCCATAAGAGCAAGACCATTATGTCTTATCCCACTCACATGCCTAAAAAAGGGCCTTGTTCATAACAGGTAATCAGTAAATGTTTTGTTGGTAAATGAATAAGAGAATGAATAAATGCAAATATGTCTATTACACAGAACTCCAAGATCTAAGTATGTGGAGTCTTTGGAGTTGATCACAAATATTCTGCTCATTCTCTCTCCCTCCAGGGAGAATAGACTTCTCTGCCTCTTTGAAGGTAGGTGTGGCCATTTGACTGACTGGGCCAAGTTAGGTGAGTGGCAGTTTTATTTATTTTTTTTATGTTTATTCGTGTATTTGAGAGAGAGCATGCACGAGAGCTGAGGAGGGGCAGAAAAAGAGAGGGAGAGAGAGAGATCCCCAAGCAGGCCCTGCAGTGTCAATACAGAGCCCTGACTCAGGGCCTGAATTCATCAACTGTGAGATCATGACCTGAGCTGAGATCAAGAGTTGGACACTTAACCAACTGAGCCATCTAGGTGCCACAAGTGAGTGGCAGTTTTAAAACCCTGTAGTATGAGTAAGGCATGATTTTTTGTTGTTTTAGTCACCAAGATTTGTTATGCTAATTATATTTTCTCTTTTTGAGGTGTAACATACATAAAGTACAATAACCTATACTGTCTATTAATGTATACATATGAATACACCTATATAACCATGATGAGATCAAGGCATAGAACATTTCCAGAACCTCAGAAGTTTCCTTCATGTTCCTTCCCCGTCAATACAACCAACCCACCCATGCCCCCACTAACCACCATTCTGATTTCTACCACCATAGATCAGATTTACCTGACTTATAAAACATTTTCATTTGTATTTCTCTTTTTTTTCCACTCACTATGATGTCTGTGAGATTCACCCAGACTGTTTACCATATAAGCAATTATATATTCTATAAACTATCACTGATCTTTGAATCTACAGTCTGCTGCCTTTCAGACCTATCCTTAGTGATCAAGGGCTCACCTGTCTCCCCCAGAGGCATAATTCCATATTAAGTCACCTGCCAGGTGGTCCATGTAAGAGATACATGGTTTACCTTTCTCTCCCAGAGGAAAGTACCAGGCACTTCTATAAATTGCTCTTTTGCAGTGATACAGGGGAGCAGGCAGTTAGCATTTCCCTAATGCTGGTCTCCAATTCCAGAATCCAGGGCCTGGCCAGGTAAATGAGCTTAGTCCTGAAGGATACCTCTTGCTCCAGGGAAAGGCCGTCATGGTCTGCTCAGGCTTAAATGGCCACAGTCATCCAGTGGTGCTGTTGTAAGGATTCTAGATTGACACCTCAACCCCCAAATAGTCTCCCTTCCTAAGAGTTGAATTTCTATTATTATCAATTCATGCGTTGATTTTAAGAATAGTTTGCAGAGGGGGATGCCTGGTTAAGCGTCCAGCTCTGGATTTCGGTTCAGGTCATGATCTCATGGTTCATGAGATTTAGCCCTGCCTCAGGCTTTGTGCTGACAATAAGGAGCCTGCTTGGGATTCTCTCTCTCCCTTTCTTGGTCTCTCCCCTGCTCATGAATGTGCTCTCTCTCTCAAAATAAATAAATAAGCATTAAAAAAAAGTTTGCGGTGGTGAAAAGGACAAAGTATCACAGGATGTGTCACCATCAGTAATACTAAGTTAAAGAGTTTCAGCAGACCCTCACTTCTTGACAGGAGAGTTCTTGGGCTGCATAAAGGAACTTGGGAGGAAAGAGAGAAAGGAAGGGACAACAGCTTCAAGCATCACATCTTCTGAGAAATGATTCCTGAGTTTTCTGCTTCCAGAGGCTGAAGGGACATTTCCTCACCTGTGCTCAACTCTGTTGTACCACCTTAATTACCATGTTGCTAGTGTCTATTTAATTGAAAGTCTCCTCAGCAAACTGTGCGCCTTTGCAAGTAGAAACTTGTTAATCTCTGTCCCTCAGGATATCAACAGTACATTTAGAATATGGTAGATATTTGGGACAGTTTGTTAGACTATTTGTCTGCCTGAGTATTTACTAGGGACAGATTTCTTTGATTTTATAGTTGGGCCTTACACTGGCCTATGGATGCTTTAGGGGCACTTTTGAGGACAGCCTTCTCCCTTGGGGGAACTTTTCTGGTAGGGTCTAAAATCTACCTCCCTACACACACGTGCACACACACATGCACATGTGACCATAGGGGTCTGAGAGGAAATAGTCTGTGGGCTCTCATTTCTTGAGTGGACCAGGGATACTAACTGAAGTTGCCTTTTCAAGCTTGCCTGTTAAGATTTGAACCCTTGACTGTTGGATGCTATTGGAAGGACTGTCCTCCGAAGCTATCTTGTAGCTTTTTGATACAATTAGGTAATCAAATCCCATACAGGAACTGCAAGAGGAGCAATTCCCAAGCAGCTGTTGAGAACAAAACAGATCTGACCTTTAAATCTGAAAACATGCAAAAAAGATCATTTTGATAAACAGAGCCGGATTCTAAAGTGAAATTTTCTCCCCTTCTGAAGGAGTGAATGAACTACTGCTTTTCTGCCCTTTGTAGCTCTGATAGTCAAACTGTGGTCTCATAACAACAGCATTAACATCATGTGTAGCTTGTTAAAAAATGAAGCATTTCAAGCCCTTACCCCATACATGCTGAATCAGAACCTGCAGTGTTTTGTTTTGTTTTGTTTTGTTTTGTTTTGTTTTGTTTTGTTTTGTTTTGTTTGTTTGTTTTATGGTTCATTTATTTATTCTGAAAGAAAGAGTGCAAGCAGGCATGGAGCACAGAGAGAGAGAGAGAGAGAGAGAGAGAGAGAGAGAGAGAGAGGGAATCCCAAGCAAGCTCTGTGCTGTCAGTGAGAAGTCTGATGTGGGGCTTAATCCCGAGAACCATGAGATCATGACCTGAGCTGAAATCAAGAGCCAGGCACTTAACCAACTGAACCACCCAGGTGCCCCAGAGCCTGCATTTTTTTTTGAACCTGCATTTAAAAAACTTCTTTTTTTGAACCTGCATTTTTAATAGGTGATGTACATATATTAAAGTGTGAGCTCTTCAGAATCGAATGATTACAATTAATTTCATGCCTGTTGCTTTGTTTTTTGTTGTATTTTGTTTGGTTTTCCTGAGGGATCGGAATGCAAATATCTGGTCGATTGAGAACTCCATCCCAAGGATAATAAGGGAGAAACTCCATCCTCAACAGATGGCGTGTTTTCCACTGAACCAGCCTTATTTCCTTTTCCCAAATACACCATGCTCTCTGATGTCCTTGGGTTTTATCTTAAAATTAGGTATTCTTTGTTTGATGAGACTCTCATCTTTCATCTTCTACATTTTTTTCTCTCTCTTGTTTGCATGTATTTTTCCCCTCTTGTTCTTTTTTTTTAAGCAACAATCATTTTTGCAAAGTGCCTGTACATCTCAACTGAACAGTGGAAAGAGGATTTCTGGTAAGCCCAGCCTTATTAAAAACTTGGGACTTGTTTTGAAGAAAGCACATAACAGTTCCAGCTGAAGGTCTGGGGAAGTCCGTGGGATTTGCACTGTAAATGAGGGGAGCCACACAAAACAAGTGAATTAGGATGACACTGATCAATATTGATTTTCATCAAGGCTAATTAAAAATCAAAGTGTCCTTAGATACAACACCAAAAGCTCAGTAATAATAGACAAAGTAGATAATTTGGACTGTAGCCAAATTTTTAAACATTGGGCTACAAACTAAACCACCAAGAAAGTAAAAAACAAATCAAAGAACGGGAGAATATATTTGTAAATCATGTGTGTGTTAAGTGACTTGTATCTAGGTTATAAAAGGAACTCTTGCAACTTAATTATAAAAATCCCAAATAACCTAATTTTAAACATGGCCATAGGGTTTGACTAGACATTTATTGGACACCTTCTTTGTCCAACAAAGCCCATAAGTCTAGGAAAAGTTACTGAGCATCACTAGTTATTAGGGAAATGCAAATCAATACCAAATCCACCAGGATGAGCTAATCAAAAAGGAAGATAATAACAACTGTTGGTGACAACATAGAGAAAGTGGATCCCTCATACATCACTGGTGGGAATGAACAATGTGCACCCCCCTTGGAAAATAGCTTATAGTCTCTCAGTGTTAAACATAGACTTACCATATGACCCAGAAATTCTGCTTTTAAGTATACACCTAAGAGCAATGAAAACACATGTCCATGTAAAACCTATAAATAAATGCTCAGAGCAACTGATTCATAACAGCCAAAAAAGTGGAAACAACCCAAATGCCCATCAACTGTGGGATGGAGGAACAAAATGTGGTCTATGCATATGATGGGATGTGGTTCAGCAATTTTTAAAAGGTTGAAGTCCTGACACCTGGTATAACATTTAGAAACTTTATTCTAGATAAGAGAAGCCAATCCAAAAAAACCCCACTGTATACTGCATGATTTATACAAAATGTCCATTTATATCAAGTGTCCAGAATAGACAAATGCATAGAAACAAAAAGAGATCAGTGGTCACCTAGGGGGAGAGGAAAAGTGATGATACTGGGTATGGGGTTTGTTTTTAGGGTGCTGAAATTTATAAAATTAACTATAATGATATGACATGATCATATCTTGTCATTATAATACAAAATTCTGTGAATACAGTGAAAACCACTGCACTATACATTGAAAATTATTTGGGTTAACTTTATACTATGTAAATTATACCCCAATATATCTGTTATTTAAATATCAACTAGTAAATTAAATAATATGTAACATATATACTGATCAATTATGGCTCATACTTTTGCAAATGGATAAAAACATTATGATAAATGAATGAAACCTCAAAAAGGACTGCAGTATATGGCTTAAATAATAATCAATACAAATTTAAATAAGAAGAGATCGCCACTGCATTCTCTGTATCTTTCCCTTTGCTCATTAATTCATTCATTCCTATGTGAACACAATGCATTCATTAAGTGTGTACTAAATGTGAGGCATCATAGTTGGCATCTGGGATACCGCTGTGATAGATATTATCCCTGCAGTAATGTGACCTATGGTCCAGAAATAAAGTCAAACTAATAGCAACTATTCAATAAAACCTGATAAATAAAATAGATAATAGAGCAAAGACAGTCTATTCATTTTGCTCACATAATGCCTAAAATAATTTTAATAAACTATGCTTCCATACATATTTTAGGTTGATATTTAAATATTTTCAATATGAGTTTAGATTAATGTGCTTTATACATAGTAGCTAGAAACTATAAGATAAAATAATATGAATGACTATAACTTTAATGAACATTTCATGATATGATTTGATACAATAGATTTTAGCTATGTATTAAATGAAATGCAAAATATCTGAAATATGTTATCTAGAAGTTTTACCCACATGATTTATATACAACACACTTTGAAAAATGTGGCAGTCCTCAATGCATTCCAACTACCTTTCAAAGAAGTGGCTTCACTAATCTATAGCTTAAGCTCTATAAATTACATGCATACCCAAATAGGTCAAAATATTTTTCTAATAGCAAACTTCATCCTTCCCTCATAGGAATATATAACAAATCAGGAAAAGACAGAAAACCCTATGGATTTATGTTGCCTAAATTAAATATTAAACTATATTTTCCTTACCCAATATTTTAATTTCTCCTTTGTTTGATGCCCTGGTGGATTTTACAACCCAGGGACAATTTTACAATAGCACAGTAAGATTTGGTATAAGTGAAGAGTTTTATTTGTGTGTTTATTTTAGTAAATTGGGAGAAAGAATACTGTGAGTATTGCTTCATTCACAAGTTGATCAATTCTAGCAAAGATCTGAAGGTTGAGAATATGGAAATAAGTTCCCTTAAAACTCTTGGTGCAAACACATCAATGGAAAGCCTTTCTGCATCACCATGGGTTAATGTATTACCATAGTGTAAAGATCACTATTCTATAGTTGACTGGAGAGCTTCTGAGCTCTTTGGAATTACTAAAAATAGAGATATGAGGAAACAAACAAGAAGTAAAGAATAATAAGATTGATAGAGTTTGCATTTGTTGCCACCATAAATGATAGAATACATGAACATGGAAAAAGGTATGGGCAAACTAGGATGTTATCAGATATGCCAACATTTTAGTACTTTTAAAGACTATGTGTCAGAGGTAAATGATAGCATAAACCTTATAAAATTGTTATGTTAGAATCTTTGCTCTGATTATCAGCCCACTACTTAATATATCTGGTTAGCATCCCCAATTGGGAGCTGATGTTTGGAAAACAATACTCTTTTCCATTCAAGCTGCTCAGAGAGATGTGATAGATTGTTTCCAAGATAGGTACTACTGACCCTATTAGGCCATGGAGTATATTCCTCTAATCCCTTGAATCTGGGCTATTCTATGACTGCTCTGACCAATCAAATATTGTAAAACTCATACTGTGTGCTTAGAAAAGAAGAAACACTGCAGTTTTCCTTTAGGTCTTGTGCCAGTAAAGAAAGTCCCTCCTCTGAGATACCCATGCTGTAAGGAAGCCCAGGCTAGATGTATGAAAAGACCATGTAGAGAGATGCCCAGCTAGAATCAATCTCTCCATCTAAGATTCTGATTACAAATTCCATTTCATGGGGGGTTTTGCCCCCACACATCTAAACAATCCTCTAATACCAACTGGATATCCTACAATTCAACTCATTTTTTAACAGTCTCTACCTGGAGATAGCATCAGATCTCACAGGTTAAGGGCTCAGTCCTGCAAGACTGCCCTCCTCCCAACTGTGGATGCCAATTAAAAGCTCAGGTTGTCACTGCTGCTTCTGATTGACTGGACACAGACCAGACATCGTAGGGGTGTTCTCTTTGGGTTTGATTCATTTGCTAGAGTGGTTCATTGAACTCAGAGAAACATTTTCTCACCAAATGACTGCTTTATTATAAAACACATATAACTCAGGAACAGCTTGATGGAGGGAATACATAGGGCAAGGTTTAGGGAAAGGATAGGGAGCTTCTATGCTCTCTAAGACTCCCACTCTCACCATATCTCAAATTGTTCACCAATTCAGGAACTCTCCAGACTGAGTAATTTTGGGTTTTTATGGAGGCTGCAGTATGTAAGTTTGAGTGATTAAATCATTGGCTGTTGGTGATTGATTCAGCCATCAGCCCCTCTCCCCTTTTTTGGAGGTCAAAGGATGGGGCTGGAAATTCCAACCCTCTAATCATATGGTTGGTTCTCAAGGCAACCAGCCCTCATCCTTAAGTGCTTTCCAAAAGTCAAACATCAACTTAACAAATGACACCTTGATTTCTTTCCTTACTTAGGAAATGTCAAGGGTTTTAGGAACTTTGTGCCCAAAATAGGAACAAACACCAAATATACATTGCTTATTATATATCACAGTATCACACCATCTCAGGCACTGAAAATGTGATTGAAGATATCGTCAGATGACTCTGGCCCAAATGTGATTTGACTGCAAGTACACAAGAAACGAAATGAGAACTACCAAGCTATGCTAGCAGAACTGTAGCAGATTATAGTAATTATTTAAAATCAGTGAGTTTGGAGGTGGCTGGTTTTAAAATAAGAGCTAACCAGAACTGGTGATTTTTGTAGCATTTGGCTATACTATCTCTTTTTAAGAGGAAAGTCTAATGGGTTGGGTTTAACCTTACAGGAAGATTACGGATATCGTTGCAACTGGTGTTACCAACATGGATTCGGTAATGAGAAATTCATAAAATTAAGGAGAATCATAGAATTAGAGAATATAGAATTGATTAGGATATTAACTCTTTTACAATCTAGCATCTTCAAAGTCAGAAGACTAGTTTGTGGGTTAGTTCTGTGGGATTCGGTTCATTCTTTCACATCTCTCTGGTCCCATTAAGTTACTGAGTAGTCACCAAACTGTTTGTCTTTAGGAAGCACATCATGCTCCTGAATTACTGAGGACTTTGTGAGATAAAATAACTACGTGATCTCAAATTTTCTTAAATCTACAACATATGTGATTTTTTTCTGGCCATAAATATGCACGTCTAACTACAAAATTTGACAACTTATTTTCATGTTTCATAAGTATCTCACACTTAAGTTGGACAAAAGAGAATTTTATTGTTCCACCCATGACCTAATCCTACTTAATATTTCCTCATCTCAATAAATAATGCCACTCTTCATTCAGTTATGTCAATAAACTTGTACTCATCCTTGACTCCTCCCTTTTCTTCCCCAACTTTCATTTAATTCATCAGAAAGTCGTCTTGTATCACTTCAAAAACTTTCAAGTCCATCTATTTTTCTTTATCTCCACTAACTTAGTATTAAGTTTTGAATATCTATATTAATTATTATTATCCCGAATGCCAACATGAGGTTTTCGGGCACATAGGCAAATTAGTTATTACTTGTTCACTGAAATAACTGCACTGTATTCCCTTTTCTCCGGTTCTTGTACAATTGGATGTCATCCTGTACTATAGGGCCTCTATGGTAAATAAGGAATCCTGGATATACAATGCTGGATAGTTATATAAGCAGGAGAAAACTGTCCTAATTCCATTTTTGGGTGAAATCTTTTGCTCCCTAGAATACACAAGTTCAACATGGGAAAGATCCCTTGGTTCTTACCCTTGCGAATGGAAATACAGATCTATAAGGGAAAGAGAAGACAAGTGTATCCGACTTTGTATCATAGTGTTGCAGGGTTGTTGTTTTTTTACCTCAAAACCCAGGGTTTGTTGTCTTGCCACTTTGAAGAATGAAGAGGTGGACAAAAATGAGCAGCAGGCAAAAGTTTATTAGAGTATAAGATCAGAAGGGAAGAATAGTAAGAAAGCTCTCTTTACAGAGAGAGGAATATGGAAGTGAATGCCTGAGGACTATAGGCAAGGGTCCTTGTTTTATGAGATTCTGGTCATCTCAGTCTTCCCTTCCCCCTTATTCCTTCCCAGATTCTACCCCTATTGGCTGGATAACTCTATGTGCTGAGCTGTCCATTCCTGATTGGCTCGTTTCCATTGTATGAGGGGTGGTCTACAGCCATATCATTCCTTGTGGTTCATACATTATGTGTCTACTACTTATTTTTAGTCAGGTCTTTCATCAAATTCCTAAGGGAAACCTAAGGGGGAGTAGGTGGTGTTGGTTACATTCTTAAGAGGAACCTTAAGTCTGAGATAGTTTGCTGTGGTCAGACGTTCCCAGCATTGTTCCAAAATATGTATTTTCCCTACCCAGGGACCTCAGGTCCAATCCTTTCCCTCTCTGCCTATTTTATCCTATCTTTTCCTATCATAATAGGGTTATACTCATGGTCCCGAGCCTCATCACCCCCCTCATAATGTAAATGCATATCTTTGAGGAGATAAATCTTTCTAGGTGGTTTAACACTACCTAATCAGTTATAATTCAACTTCCAAAGACTGTTCTAAGGACAATTTTCAAGTTTCAGTAAAATTTGCCCAGAAAGCCCTAACCATCCAGAAAAATGAAAATATTTTTCCTGTAGCACCATGCCTAGTGAAGCCACCATCATGTGTCCTAAGTCCTTGTCTAGATTTCACACTGCCCCTTCCCATACATTCTCCACAGAGCAGCAAGCTTGATTTACATAAACATTAATTTCATTGTCACTCAACTGCTTAAGCACTTCAGAGGTTTCCCATTGTATTAGAATAAGTCCAACTTCCTTGCCATGGCCCATAAAGGCCAGTGTGATCTAGACTTCCCTCAGTTCCCTGATCACTAAGTTTATTTCCCACACAGGGCCGTTGGCATTGCCAATGTCTCTGCTGGGATTGCGCTCACACATTCTGGCATGGCTGGCTGCTTCTCTTCATTTGAGCCTCAGGTTAATAGCAGTGCTCTAGAAAGGATTTTCCTGAACATTCTGTCTAATGTAGCTGCTCATCATCCTCCTATTCTCTGTCATAATACCCACCCTAAATCCTGCACAATGATAGTTCAATTGTTCTATGTGTTATCTGCTTAGTGTTTATTTCCCCTACTATGATCCAGAAGGCCAGAGATCTCTGTTGCCTTTTCTTATGTTTTATTCTTAGTGGTAAGCACCATGCCTGGCAGAGACTGAGCATTCTATAAATTTCTATTGAAGAACAGAATTGATGAATAAATAAATTGGGACTATATACAGAAAATCATTCAAAAACAGATTGCAGGCCCTCTTGGTTGGTTATTACTTGTCACCTTGATGCTAAAAGGACATCCCAGATGATATTTAAAAAGATACATTCAAGTGAAGTAGAGAACATAAAAATATCAGAAAATTTTAATTCAAAAGTGAGGCTTTTCTATAAATGGGGGACAAAGGGAAGTCTATTGATTTCAAACTTTTATTTGACATATTTGTACTTAGACCCATACCAGGTACATGAATAAAGAGAACATGTTAGGTAACTTCTTCATTTTATATCTTTGTATATATTTTATATCTATATATTTATTTTATATCTGCTTAATATTTACTGAATGAGGCATACATACAGAAATACACATTTCTTATCTATAGTTCGGATAGTAGCCACTTTTGAATGTTAAAACACAAGAAAAATCCATGCACTTCTTCAAAAATCAACTTCCCTTCATGGAGAAAAGGGTTAAATAAAAAAAAAATGATGCTCCAGATTACCTTTGAACAACAAAAAAAACCATCCAAAGTTGAATAAACTTATTAAATTTTGTGTCCTATATTCCAAATAGTATTAGATTTCTTTGAGCATGAACCATTATATCTTAAAGGATAAACTTTTAGGTTTATTTTTAAAGATTCCCTAGGCACAAAAAATTGGGGGGATTCCCAGATCAAAGGGTATCCACATCTGTAACTATACTTATACCTATATCTATACCTATCCTCTCTTTTGTATCTGATGATGTCACAGCACACAGTTCTAGACACAAAACAAGTGACTAATGCCTACAAATTGACCGGTTAAAAAAAGTCAGAATGTAAAAACATTAGATTGGAAATGAAAAAATGTGTTTCAAGTTTGGATATGCCCCTGAAATAGTAGGGGACCTTGAACAAATGGCTTCATAACTCAGTTATACCAGATGTAAAATAAGAAGGCGAAAGCAAATTATTTCTGAGGTTTCTTCCAGATTTAAAATTCTACAAATATCTAAGAGCATGTTAAGAGGCAAGAGATTCTATGAATGCCTTCTACTTTTAAAGAAATTATGAGTTTTCAAGTTAAGTCAAGAAAATATGGCTCTTTGGAGCCTTGGTAATTGACAAAAGGATAAAGAATGTAGAAATGCAAAGCAGATGTTCTCTGCTAAGAATAACAACAAAATATTAATGCCAGAATAAAGGGCAGACAGTTTACTCAGAGGCTTTTGGTAAATCTGAAGAGATGCCGTAAGAACAGAGCTTTTCACCATCCAAAATAGGCAACAAATGAAAATATATTGAAAGCACCTCTGCCAAGAGAAATAACGTGACTCAGGCCCACACTAAACACTGAAATTTCAACAGAAAAAAAAAAGGTTTCAGAAAAAACTGGCAAAATAAATCATCTCCGTTTTTATACAAATAAATTGTAGTTATTATGTCTTGCTCTCTCTAAAGTAAGTCATCAATACCTTCTTAGGTTATGCCCAGCTCCTGGTTATTATCTACAGATAATTAGCTAACAAATTGTGTCATATAAAATCTTTAATTCTAAATATGATGAATTATTCATTTATCTGACCAATAGCTAGATTATCAAATTGTACTTAGTAGTTCTGGCCATTCGTGTTTCAGATTAGGGTCCCTGAAAATGCTGAGAATTACCTTTGCTTTCAGTTTTTAATTTTTTTTAATTTTAAGAAATTCAGCTCACCATTTGTTCTGAAAGGATGGTCTGTCTTAATTGAGGTCTACTAGTACAACCTAGGGGTTAACTGATATTCCTCAATATAGGAATATATTTCTTCTTTTTTAAAGTTTTTTTAATGTTTATTAATTTTTGAGAGACAGAGACAGATTGCAAGTTGAGGAGGGGCAGAGAAAGAGGGAGACACAGAATCCAAAGCAGGCTCCAGACTCTGAGCAAGCTGTCAGCACAGAGCCTGATGCGGGGCTCAAACTCACCAGCCATGAGATCATGACCTGAGCTGAACTTGGATGCTTAAGCAACTAAGCCACCCAGGCACCCCAGGAATATATTTCTTTAATTCATTCTGGAAAATTTCCAGCCATTGTCTAGCCCTAGTCTCTCCAGTCTATCCTTTTAGAATTTTGTTTAGATGTATTTAGATATCCTTACTCTTTCCTCTGTGTTTCTTAATTTCTTGTTCAAATTTTCCTGTTTTATTTTCCTTTCTCTGATGAATTTTAGATATTTCAAAAATCAATCCCTCAATTTACCATAGTTATTGTTTCTTCAGTTGTGTCTGGTTTGCTACTAGGGTGTCTATTAAGATTCAAATTTTCATAATTAAATGTTTAAAAATCTAGAAGTTCTATTTGGTTCTTTTCCAAATCTGGCTGTTGATGGATTTTTGTTCCTTCCTCCAGGGCCAGATTACCCATTAGACACAGTAGGTACAATGCCTAGGGCTCATGATATGTTTTGGACCTACAAAAATGCTTTACTTTATTTTAAAATCAGAAGGGGGAACAAAGGACTTTTAGTGTTAAGAAAATGTTTTTATATAAAATAATATATTTGCCTTTTAGCAGCATAGTCATAAAATATAATTTTTAAAATATATACGTATGCATGTATATTATACATAAACACACACACACACACACACACACACACACACACACACACACACCCATGCATACATGGTAGAAGGTGCCTACAAAGGCAAAAAATAAGTGTCTAGGGCTGACCAAAATCATAATATCATTCTGGCAACCTGTGGCAGGTTGCCTTCTGGCAATTCAGTGTTTCAATTTTTTAAGTATATATAAATATTTGTATTTAGTACTGGTTGATTCTTTTGAGTTATAGTACATGCAGTTTCTGTAGTCTGCGGTTCTGAACCTGTGGTTTGTTGCATCTACTGACTCTTGCTAATGGTGGCTTATTTCCTTAAGTGTTTCTGATGTGTGTGTGTGTGTGTGTGTGTGTGTGTGTGTGTGTGTGCGCGCGCGCGCGTGTGTGTGTATAAATATATGTCCTTCAGAACTTCTTTGTGTAAATTCATTTAAACTTGAAAGTCTTTCCTACAAGTGATTTGTTGTTGCTTCTGCCAGGTGCCTGAGATACGAACAATTCAGAACTTTAATACAAATTATGATTTAATTTTTCCCCCAAGACTCACACAAAAAGTATTATATCTCCAATCTAATGACTGCTGAGTTACAGTTAAGGCCTCTCAGAAAAAAAATTTCTCTGGGGGCGCCTGGGCGGTTCAGTCTGTTAAGCGTCTGACTTAGGCTCAGGTCATGATCTCAGGGTTCCTGGGTTCCCTTGTTGGGCTCTGTGCTGACAGCTCAGAGCCTGGATCCTGCTTCAGATTCTGTCTCCCTCTCTCCCTGCCCTTCCCCCACTTGTGCTTTGTCTGTTTCTCTCAAAAATAAATAAACATTTAAAAAATTTTTTAAAAGAAAAAAACTCCCGCCTTTCTCTGGATCTAGACCGAGAAAAATATGTATCTCCAGACACTTTCTCCAAATGGTATGATTTTTCCAAGGATTCTATCAATAGTATTACTTTTGAGGGAACCTGGATTTTTGTGGGATCTGATCTAAGTTTTCATCCTACTTGGTCTCTGGCTTTTATTGCCCAATTTCCAAGCCATTAGTTATTCAAAGATGCCTCAATATCAAAGCTAGCTCTGTATTCCTGATGTTTGAGAATGTCTGAGGATTTTTTTACTTACTTTCCAGCTCAAGAATTATTTATACATTATATCTAGAGTTTTAGATAATCTATAACATCAGGGATCTTTCAGATAGACAACCTTCTATCAGAAATGTACTAGGGGGGCACCTGGGTGGCTCAGTTGGTTAAGCATCCAACTTCAGCTCAGGTCATGATCTCATGGTTTGTGGGTTCGAGTGGGGCTCTGTGCAGACAGCTCAGAGCCTGGAGCCTGCTTCAGATTCTGTGTCTCCTCTCTCTCTGCTCCTCCCCCACTCACACTCTGCCTCTCTCTCTCTCAAAAATAAAATAAAATAATTTTAAAAATTAAAAAAAAAAGAAATGTAGATTAACCACATATTAATGGTTAGGAAATTGAGGGCCAGAGAGATAAATAAAATTTTCTAAGTTCTCACAGCTGTTAGGTGGCTGAACCCAGATTAATACCCAATCTACTTGGCTACAATTTTATTAAGACAAAAAAGATTCGTAATAAGAAATCTGAAAATTTTGAAATGTAAATTTGAAAATTTAGGTGAAATGGACTCATTCCTTAAAACCTATAACTCACTGAAATGGACAAAAGAAGGAAAAGCAAGCTATTAACAACCACCAAATAAACTTCTTAAAAATCTTTTTTCAAAGAGAACTTTAGACCAAGATAGCAGCACTAGACAATTCTTTCAAATATTTAAGGAAAAATAACACTGTTCTTACAAATATTCTTCAAGAAACTGTAAAAAATAAAAGAATAAATCCCAGTTTGGTGGTAGCATAAATTCAATATTAAACTATGACAAGAATCATTCAACCAAATTCACTTACAAATATTACAAATACAAAATCTTGAACAAAATATTACTTGACTAATTTCAACAATATATAAAAAGAATTATATATCATGATCAATAGAGATTTATTCTAGAAATTAGAATTTTATTTGGAAAAGGAATATTTAGCAAGATAATTCACAACATTAATTGAATAAAGGGTAAAATTATATGATAACTTCAATAGATGTAGAAGCATTTCATAAAATCATATCCACTTCTGATTTAAAGAAAAAGAAAGAAATTTACTGATATGTTTATCTACGAAAGGAAAAAAATGTGATAGGAACATCATAGATAATAAAATATTGAATAGCAGCATAAAAAGAGAGAGAGGAACAGAGCTTTATAAGACTACAATTAATACATCTCACTGGAATTAAGATTGTATAAATCTAAAATAGATTTAAGTTAAAATGTATAATGAAAGCCCCAGAGAAACTAGTAAGAAAATAACTGAAAAATATAATTTAAAGTTATTAACAGAATTAAAATGTCACACTAAAATATATTTATTGACTATAAATATAAATAGTAAAGGAGGAACAGTAGAAGAAAAATGACAGACATATAGAAAAGTAAAAAATATAGTAAACATAAATTGAATAATATCAACAATAACAGCAAGCATTAATTGATGTAATAATCTAAAGTGAAAGATTTTTAGACTGGATTAAAAAAATCAAAATACAATCATGCCTGTATAGGAGATATACTTCTGATTCAAAGATCCAACTAGATGGAGTAAAAACATGGAAAAAGGTACACCATGCAAACAGGAACCATAAGAAAGCTGGAGTGCCTATACTAATTTCAGACAAAACTACCTTTAAAACAAAAAATATAATGAGGGGTAAAGAGGAATATTTTATAGTGACAAAGGGTCAATTCATCAGGAAGATAGAACAATTACAAGTATATAGGCATCTAACAACAGAAACCCAAAACACATGTAGCAAAAAATGACAAAATATGAGGGAGAAATGGAAAATTCAAAAATAGTAATTGGAGAATTTAATGGTCCATTTCCAATAATGGGTGGAACAACTAAACAGAAAATCAGCAAGGAAACAGAAGATTTAAACCACATTATACACCAATTAGGTCTAACAAATATATACAGAATACTCTACCCAATAAACTGACCATACATTCTTCTCCAGACACATATCACATTCTTTAGAATAAACTATATGCTGGGGGTGCCTGGGTGGCTCAGTCAGTTGAATGTCCAACTTTGGCTCAGGTCATGATCTTACGGTTCATGGGTTCGAGACCCGTGTCGGGTTCTTGTGCTGACAGCTCGAGGCCTGGAGCCTGCTTTGGATTCTCTCTCTCTCTCTCTCTCTCTCTCTCTCTCTCTCTCTCTCTCTCTCAATCTCTCTCTCTCAAATAAATAAAAACATTTAAAAACCAAACTATATGCTGGCCCATATATCAAGCTTCAAAATAGCTGGAAGAACTGAAATAATATGTGTTACAAAGCACAGTTGAAATAAATTTGAAATCAGTGAGGAAATATGAGACTTTCAGAAATAGGTTGAAGTTAAAAAGTACACTCCTACATAACCAATGGGTCAAAGAAGGGAAAATAGAAAATATTATCAGGTGAAAGAAAATGAAAACATAACATACCAAAACTTATGGAATGCATCTAACGCAGTGCTTACAGAGAAATTTATAACTGTGAGTGCTACATTAAAAAAGAAGAGGGGCTCCTGGATGGCTCAGTCAGTTAAACATCCAGCTCTTGGTTTCAGCTCAGGTCATGATCTCCAAGTTCATGAGTTCAAGCCCCAAGTTAGGCACTGCACTGACAGAGAGAAATATTCCCTCTCTCTCTCTCTCTCTCTCTCTCTCTCTCTCCCCCTGCCCCTGCCTACCATGCTCTCTTTCTCTCTCTCCAAATAAATAAATAAATATTTTTTAAAAATAAGAAAAATCCCAAATTCCCTAATTTTCTGAACACACTGGAAAAAATGAGAAATTAACAGCCCAAAGCAAGGATAAGGAAGGAAATAATGAAAGTTACAGAAGAAATTAATGAAACAGAGAGTTAAAAAAATAAAGTTAAGAAAACCAAAAATTGGTTCTTTGAAAAGGTCAACAAAATTGACATAGTATATAGAATGACCAAGAAAAATTACAAATTACTAAAATAAATATGGGTGTATAGAACTTTTAAAAAGACAATTATAAGGAAATACCATGAATAGCAATATGTAATAATTAGATAACTTAGAGAAAGTGGTTAAAATTGATAGAAAAGTAAACTACCAAGATTGACTCAACAAGAAATAAAATATCTTACTAGACTGAAAACAAATAAAGAGAATGAATCAGAAATCTTACAATCATCCACAAATAAAATTCCAGGCTCAAATGGCTTTACTAGTGAATTCTGCAAAAATTTGAAGAAATAATACCAATTTTTCACAAATTCTCCTAAAACATAGGAGAAGAGGGAATGCTTCCAAACTGCTATGAGTCCTTGATATCAAATGAGACAAACACCACAAGAAAACTGCAGATAAATATCTCTCATGAATATGGACAGAAAAATCTAACAAAATATTAGCACAGAAAATATATATAATTACATACCATGAACAAATAAGATTTATCCCATGGATGCAGCCAAAAAATCAATTAAGGTAATGTACCATATTAATATGTTAAAGAAAAAAAAAATGATTATCTCAACCGAAACAGAAAAATAATCTGACAAAATTCAACACCTTTTTATGACAAACATACTCAATGAACTAGGTTTAGAAGAGAACTTAGTCAACTTAACAAGAGACAGCTAATATATTATACTTTAAATGGTGAAGGATTGATTCATTTGCAAATAATATGAAGAACAAGACAAGGATGCCACTTTCATTACTCCTATCAACGTTGTGTTAGAGAACTGAACCAGAATAATAGGACAAGAAAACAAAAGAAGAGACATTCAAATAGGAAAGAAAGAAGTAAACTCTGTATTGCAGATAACATAATCTTATAAATAGAAAACCCTAATAAATCCACCAAAAACTATTAGAACTAATAAACAAGTTGGAAAAGTTTACAGGATACAAAATCAAGATATAAAAATTAGGGGTGCCTGGGAGACTTAGTTGGTTAAGTATCCAAGTCTTGATATCAGCTCAGGTCATGATCACATGGTTTGTGAAATCTAACCCTGCATCAGGCTCTGTGCTGACAGCACAGGGCTTGATTGGGATTCTCTCTCCTCTCTCTCCCATACCCTGCTCCCTCTCTCAAAATAAATAGATAAACATTAAAATATATATAAATGTGTGCATGTGCATGTGTGTATACACACACACACACACACACACACACACATATATATATATTAATCTTATACCTATACACTAAGATATATAATTCAAAGTGAAAAAGTTCTATTTAAAATAGCATCAAAAGAATAAAATACTCAAGGATAAATTTAACCAAAGAAGTGAATATGTGATATAACAAAGTATCTTTATAGACATTTCTCTGACAATGATACACAAATCGTCAGTAAATGCATGAAAAGATGTTCAACATCATTAGTCACTAGGCAAAACGTGAAAATTATGATGACATACCATTTTACAATCTCTAAGATGCTTATGCCAAAAAGAGAATATCAAGTGTTGGTGACGATATGAGATATGAGATATGGTGAGGATATGAGATAAACTGGTCCAACCACTTTAGAAAACAGTTTGGTAGTGCTTTAAAAATATATAGCTATTATATGACCTCGAAATTCTGCTCCTTTGTTATACAACAAGATAAATGAAAATCTGTAACTTCACAAATAACCTGTATACCAATATTCATAACAGTATAACTCATAATAGCCTGGGTAGAATCAGCCCAAATGTCCATCATCGGTAAAACTGATCAATAAATGTGGTCTACCCATAAAATGAAATATAATTCAGCAATATAAAAAAAATGAAGTAGTGATATTTGCTACAAAATAGTGAACACTGAAAATATTATACTAGGTAAAAGAAGCCAATCACAAAAAAAGAGGTTATCATATGGTTCCATTTAAAAGAAATGTCCAGAAGAGGCAAATCTATAGAGGTAGAAATGATACCAGTGGTTTCCTAGGGTAGGAAGAAAAGTAACTGCTAATGGGAATGGAGTGTCTTTTGGGGGATGCTGAAAATGTCCTAAAATTACATTATTTTCATGGTTCCTCAACTGTATGAATATACTATAGAACACCAAATTTTATGTTTTAAATGTGTGACTTATATGGTAGATTAATTATATCTCAATAAAACTGCTTAAAAATAGAAAGGGATTTCATAATATGTTTTTGTAAAACAAAACAAAACTTAAAGCAAACATTGTACTTGATGAAATGTTGACGGCAACTATAAAAAAATACACAAGAACATCCTCTATCACTACTTTTTTTTTTCAAAATTTTACCAGAGGCTTTTGTCAGAACAGTAAAGTCATAAAAAGAAATGGAAGCAAAATGAAACCATTTACTATTAAGAAAAATTATTTGGGTATAAAATATGAAACAACATCAGATAAACTGCTATAATTAAGAGATTTTGGCAAGATTTTGCTGGATCTAGCAATGAACAGAAAATAAGGTTTCACCATATACATCATGTATAATAAGATAAGGATATCAAATAATCTAGTAATAGAAACCCCTGGCTATGTTGGGTGATCCTACCTCCAAGACTCCAGGAGCTGGCCATCTGGCCTGGTGAAATTGCAGTAGTGGCCTCGGTGATACCTGAGTCACCTTTTGGGACATATTTTCCTCTTCTTGAAGAAGAGCACATTTTGTAGCCAAATAGGTCTATTAGTCAGTCCTGTCAGGTCTAAGGAGTTTGACAGCCTTTCTTCATTTCCTTCCTTCTCCATCCCTTTCAATTCTCATATAATAACCCCATAAACTCTTTCTTGAGTTATAGTCCAGTCATACTAGTGGTGTTCTTTTCAAAACATGCCTTTTCACTTTCTGCAATATGAGCAGGCTGAGAATTTTCCAAATCTTCAAGTTTTATTTCTTTCTGCTTAACTATTTCTTCATCTCTTCTTCTCACCTTTCACTATAAACAGTCAGAAGAATCCATACTTCTCCTTCAGCACTTTGCTTAGAAATTTGGTCAGCTAAATACACAGTTCCATTGCTTACACATTCTGCCTTCCACAAACACAATTTATCCAAATTCTTTGCTACCTTATTAACGAGGATTACTTTTCCTCCAATTTTCAAAAATATGCCCCTCACTTCCATTTCAGACCTCATCAGAATGGCTTTTAATATTCATATTTCTACCAACATCTGGTCATGATTTTTTTTTAGTTTATTTATTTGAGAGGGGGAGTGGTGGATTTGAGAGGGAGGAGGGGCAGAGAGGAGAGAGAGAGAGGGAGAAAGAGAGAGAGAGAATCCCAAGCAAGGGAGATTTCATTCTGAAGCCTCTTTTCTTGGCCTGTAGATGGCCACCTTTTCACTGTGTCCTCATACAGTTTTCCTCAGTGCATGCATGTGGAGGTAGAGATCTCTCTTTTTTTTTTTTTTTTTTTTTTTTTTTCTCGGAAGCTCACAATCCTATTGGATTAGGTCCTCACTTTTATGACCTTATTTAACCTGAATTACCTTCTAAAATCTCTATCTCTAAATACGGTCACATTAGAGGTCAAGACTTCAACATAGGAATTTTGAGGTGACCCGTTTCAGTCTATAACATATATTCATTGATTAGATGGTTTAATGTTATAAAGGTCACATTTCTCCACAAATTTATGCTGAGATTCAATGGAGTCCAATTTAAAATGCAAGCATGCTTTTTTAATTTGGGGATTGAGGAGAATTTAACAAGCTGATTCTAAAAGTACATGAAAATAACAGGCCAACAATAGCTAAGATTTTTAAAAGAACACAGGAGTTTCACAACTTGATATCAAGACTTCTTTTAAAGCAATAGTCATCAAGATAATATCGTATTAGTATAACAATTGCAAAGAGAAAACTGAATAGTTATAGAGTTCAGAAGTACATTATTTCATCTGTTGGCAGTTGACTTCTGACAAAGGTGGCAATGCAGAACAGAGGTAATAGGACAGTTCTTTCCAATAAATGGTTTGGGAACAAGGGAATATCCATTTGCAAAATTAAATTTGACACCTACATCATATCACATAAATAAATCAAGTGCATTATATCCCTAAACTTGAAACACATTTTGCCACAAAGTCTGTAGAAGGTTATATGAGAGAATATCTTTTATCTTCAAGTTTAAAATAGACATCTTAAACAAATCTCAGAAACAAGAAAAAACCCATGAAAGACAGGTTGATAAATCTTACATTTAAAATTAGGGACTTCTGTTGACCAAATGAAATTTGAGAAGAATGAAAAGATAAGACTCAGAATGAGAAAAAAAAATATTTGCAACATACAAATGAATGAAAGGATGCAAGTGAAAATTAAAGCCACAATAAGATAACACAACGCACTCCCCAGACTGCCAAATTGAAAAGACCAATAATGGCATATGATGGCAAGGAAGGGGAGACATTGGGCCCCCATAATCTGTTGGTGGGAATGTAAATTATAAACTTCGGCGCCAACAATTTTACTTCTAGGCATACATACAATAGAAGGTGTACACATGGCCACTAGGGGACATGTCCAAAATACTAATGACAACACAGTCATAATAGCCCCAATGTGAAACGACTCAAAAAATTTGTGACATCGTCGGCAATGAAAATGCATGAACTACAGCTACGTGAATTATCATGGGTGAATCTTACAAATGTATTTTTGAGTTAAGGAAGAAAATCAGAAAAGAATGGTGATTCCATTTATATAAGCTTCAAAAATCTATAAAAATTAAACTATTGTGTTTAAAAATGTATAGGTCGGTGGTAAAAGTATAATGAAAGCAAGGAATTAATTATCATGAAAGTCAAGAGCGTGGTTCATCTAGGAAAGAGGGAGGAATTTTAATTGGGGAGGGTCACAAAGACAGCTTTCTAAGGTGCTGGCTCTATTGTATTTCTTGTTCTATGCAGTAGTTGTACAATAGCTTATTTAATAGCAAGCTGTTAAGCTTTACATCAATGTTTAATGCATTTTTTTCTGGTCATATATTTTATTTTCCAATAAAAAGTTCAAAAGAAAAAAAAATGAAACTCACTTTTAACCACCATCTAGCTGATGCTAGAAAAGAGATAACAATTAACTATTAAATGTATGCGTGCATGAAAGTCTATTTATATACAGAATTTCTATATTGATCAAGCTACTATGAATAGCCTTTCTTGGGTAGCTATCTGTTCATGACTGTTTTGAAAAGAAAGTGAATTCCTGAAAAAAATATATTCATTTAAGTAGTTAATATGCATTTTTCCTGTGTTGCACTTCTCTCCATGTAATAAATTAGATGAGATTCCCAACTACCACAACTGCATTAAGATTCTAGTCCACATCTAGAGGATTGATTTAGGAGTGACTCAGAGAATTAATGACCTGAGCTTGTTGTGCATATTAAATACGGGCCACTCTATTAGGAAAGAGTTTGGGTAAATTGGTGCAGAGGCCTCAGGAAGAAAATAAAACCCTGTTCTTTTCTTCAGTATTGTCCATACCATGTATCTGAATGAAGCAGTTTGAGAGTTGCCTCTATTGAGAAATCAACAAACGCTATTGAAAACTAAAAACTTCTGGCAACTAAATAGTTGTATTATTGTAAAAAACCTAATTTAACCAATTGCTGTATGTAGTATAGATATTTAAGTGGTGTATAAGTACTGATATTGTTAAATGTATTATTATTTATTTATTTGTATTTATTTATGTATTTTATTTTAGAGAAAGAGAGAGAGCATATGAGTGGCCGAGAGAGGCAGAGGGGGAGAGAGGGAGAGAGAGAGAGAGAGAGAGAGAGAGAGAATCCCAAGTAGGCTCAACACTCAGCATGGAGCCTGACACAGGGCTTGATCCCATGACCCCAAGATCATGACCTGAGCTGAAATCAAGTGTCGGATGCTCAACTGACTGAGCCACCCAGGCACCCCTGAGATTTTTACATTTAGATTTAACTACCATTTATAGGTTTCCTGCTCTATTCCAAGCTCTGTCAATATATTCGTTCATTCTTGAAACTTTTATGATGGGAGTTTTATAGCAAATAAAAGGACAACGAAAGAGATTATCTAAACTGCCCAAAGGTACACAGCTATAGAAGTACAGTTTGGACACAAGAGCCCTAATTGCTGTTTGAATAATTTCTCTTTATTGCATTAGTTACAGTAGGCTAACTCCTTTGACAAAAAACCCCAGCATCTAAGTGGCTTAAAACAAATAAATGTTCATTTTGGGGGGCACCTGGGTGGCTCAGTCAGTTAAGTATCTGGCTCTTGATTTTGGCTCAGGTCATGAACTTGTGGTTCGCAAGTTTGAGCCCTGGATTGGGCTCTGCAGTAAGAGTGCAGAGCCTGCTTAGGATTCTCATTCTCTCCCTCTCCCTCAAATTAAATAAATAAACTTAAAAAAAAGTGTTCATTTTTTAAATGTTCCAATCTAACATTTGGATGCCAAGTTGAGGGATAGGGGCTGTGCACACTCCCCAGCCTTTAGGGGACCCAGGCTTCCTCTAGTTCCTAGCTCTCTAAGGCCAGTGGTCTTCCCCTGGATCCTTTGACATCTGTCCAAGAAGAGAAAGAACATCCAGCATCCTATGGAAGAGTTTGAACTTTCACATGTGGAAATGGCCTACATATCTCTGTTCATATTCCATTGTCTAGAGCTTCTCACTCTAGACACTGCAGTAGCCTCACCTCACCTCACTGCAATAAGGCTGAGAAATGAAGTCCTACTACGTGCCTGTGAAGAAGAGGGAGAAATATGATGAGTTTCTATCCATTACCATAATGCCTCTGTTCTTAGGACTACTACCAACCACATTTGCATAATTTGTTTGATATTTGAGCACCCACACTCAATTATTTTATTTTTAAGAGATACGCTAATTACCCATAGCCCTCATTTTCAGGTCCTTTAGTAATAATAGATAATACATATATGGGACGCCTGGGTAGCTCAGTCAGGTAAGCATCCAACTTTGGCTCAGGTCACGATGTCACAGTTTGTGAGTTGGAGCCCCATTTCAGGCTCTGTGCTTACGGGTAAGAGCCTGGAGCCTGCTTTGGATTCTGTGGCCTCCCTCTCTCTCTGCACCTCCTCCACTCGCCCTCTTTCTCTCTTTGTCTCTCAAAAATGAATAACCTTAAATTTTTTTTAAATATGTATGCAACTCATACCACGTACTAAGCACTTCCTCCATCCTTTATGATTATTTACTAGTTTCATTTTCTCAACATCTATGTAGGAAGTAGGAAGTATTATCTTTTTTTTGTAGATTGGACAACTGAAGTACAGGCTTTAAGTAACTTGCTTAATTATTATATTTCTAGTAAGTGTAATAAAGAACAATGATTTTTACTCAATTGGCAGCTTACTACTCCTTTTCTATATTTAATCTCTTTGCCATAAATTATGTACTTTCTCATATTTTACGTATATTACTTTTTAATTTATTTTGTCTTTTTATATCTTTTTATAAAGGCCTAATTCAAGCTATTAAAAACAATTTGATACGTAATCCCATATTTATTATTAAGTTTATTCTCATAAATCATGCTTAGGTTTCGGACTTGATTCATTTCTTATTAAGCCAGTTTTGTTAACCATACAAAGCCAGGTATTTTTAAAAATCTGATAATTCTTAAGGAGAATTACCAGTGCTGAGTGTCACTCTGAAAAGTAACTACTTAATTGCAATTACTATTCTTCTGCTTTGATGCACAGTATTCCATAAATATCCTTTAGACAAAAAAATATTTAATATTTTTCAATGGATATCAATTAATAAAGTTATTAAGCATAGTGGTCCTCTGGATGGTGGGAGTGGGCCAACATTCAATGGCCTATGGATTTCCGAAGGGGCTAAATTTACATCCTCAACTTTTTTTAAAGTTTGTTGTTGCTCTTCTTTTAATTAGAGTTACCTAAGGGTTAAGCAACACAGTCTTTGGAGAACCAGAAATAAATTGCTTCCAAAGAATTAAAAGTGTACACAGCTTTAGAATCTTGTAGGCACAGGTTGGAATCCCATGGACTGTACTGTACAGAGCACTTTTTTTGTTTTTTATGTTTCAAGTTTTTATTTAAATTCTAGTTAGTTAACATGTAGGGTAAGACTTGTTTCAGGAATAGAATTTAGTGATCCATCCCTTGCATATCACACCCAGTGCTCATCACAACAAATGCCTTCCGTAATGCCCATCGCCCATCTAGCCTATCCCCCATCCACCTCCCTTTTCAACCCTCCGTTTGTTCTCTATCGTTAGTACTTTGATTTTTTACCTTCCTCACCTGTACAATGAAAATAATAATGCGTATTTCATGGAGGTACTGTACAAATGAAATAAATATGTGAAAAGATTTGAAACAGAGAATGCCTTATATAAATATTAGTTATTATTAAAGTGCACTAGCTGGGACTAGTTAAATATGCAGAATAATTGACAAATGGAGAGGTGTGGAGAGAATAGCAGAAAGAAGTGAAGAAAATGGAACTATACATGGGGAAATAGAAGGGGCTAGCAAAGATTCTTAGGTGGCTGGGAGCTAAATTACTATCTGGTCAGAGAACAGGACTAGACTCAACCCTCGCAAGGTTGTATAGAGCAGGAGCAAAGGTCAATTTTAATTAGATTTTCATCATTAATTGGTTGATTTGATGAAATTAAGTTCAAGTTTTAAAAGTGTTATTGACTTGCTTATCAGTCTGTAAAGGGCTGGTATAATTTCTATGGAGTCAAGATCAAGTGGCTTCTTCTAGAAATCATGAATCTCCATATTTGGTCCCAACTAGCCTCTCCCACCTTGATAACTCTTAATTTGTCTGAGTTTCCCATTCCACAGCCAACATAAGCTACTTATTCTTGCTCTTTCTGGTTCTCTTTTTCATGGCTGCACCTATGTTCCTGGTATTCCTTTGTCCTAGCATGACTTCTCCCTGACCCACACACATCCAAATGTCCAAAAGCTTCTTGGTGATTTCAAGTCCAAACCTAAATGCTATTTCCCTGAAACCTCCCCCATCTGCCTTGGCTAGAATGAGAATTATCTCCTTTCAACCTCCATAGCGTTTGATCTATATCTCTGTTAAGGCTCACATTGCTTTCTAGTTTATTATTTTAGATTCATATTTAAATCATAGAGCATGTGCAATATATTTAATGGTGAATACATGTTTTGTAAACTGCATTACATGAAGCATCATTAGTATACTCTTAGACTGGTATTTTTTGAAAAGGAATTCTTGGGGATCCTGGGTAGCTCGGTCAGTTAAGCGTCCGACTTCAGCTCGGGTTATGATCTTGCGGTTTGTGGGTTTGAGCCCCATGTCGGGCTCTGTGCTGACAGCTCAGAGCCTGGAACCTGCTTCGGATTCTGTGTCTCCCTCTCTTTATGCCCCTCCCCCACTCATGCTCTGTCTCTCTCTGCCTCTCAAAAATAAACATTAAAAAAAATTTTAAAAAGAATTCTAAGATCATTTACATTTGGAAAATTGTAATTTTTCCCTATTATTTATTCTTGGAGCTCTGAGATAGTCAAGGATGTATTTAGAATATAAAGTGTTTGAAAGTTTAACTATGAAATTAATAATTTTTAATAATAAGGACACTTTTCCCTTACAGTATATTGGTGTTCCGTGGACACCAACGGCCATTAGTTTTACCAGTGCCTCAGCTCAATGGAAGATCTTGAGATAGTTCTACTAAATCTAATCCTCCTCAGTTATGGGAATTTTTTTCTGTCTTGTCATTGCCATTTTTCTTGGAGTCTAGAACTCTATCCTCTGTCCTGGGTTTTGGAAAGAAGGTTTGTCTACATGGGAAGGATATGTTGGGGGTGGGGTGAGGGTTTGAGCAACATGAGTGATTAAAAAGCTACATGCTGCAGTTCCTGAGGTGTCTTCATCAAACGACAAGGAAAGGAACAACACATTTGATTCTGTCACAGGAATTGTATATGGTTTACCTGCATAAAGACATGTGCTTTTCAAGGAGCTGGACAGCTCTGGTGGTTCCCTGGAGCTAAGTGCTTACTATGCCCGCAGAGCAGAGCTCAGAGGACTATCCTCATAAACTCCGTTTCAGTTTCTGTGATCCTTGGCCTCATTCTCTCACTCAGCCTATGGATCCATTGACTAGTTTTGGTTGGGAGAGAACAAATTGGATCATCATTTTTTTTTCTTTTCTTTTTAATTGTGTTTGTGTGTGTGTGTGTATGTGTAACTCAAGGATCATCTCATTTGAACATAAGAGCCAAGAGTTTCTTGTTCTCCTGTGAAAATTTTATCCAAGTTAATTGGTATATCAAGTCTCTTTGGTGACACTGGAGGTGGAGAGTCAGGATGGAACTTGAGAATTCAAGGAAGATTGGAAAGGGTAGCAAGAGCAGATGGTTAATACAAACTGTTATCTTAATACACTGATGTATGTGAATTATCTCTCACCCACCGATTAATTTCTTGAGGTTTATCCTTGTCAGTTGTGTTGTCTATAGTGCATAGCAAAGAGTTAGTGTCTAATGAATATTTGTTAAATAAGTATAAAGTTGTTAAGACATTAGTTGTGGGGAAAGTCTTCCAACCATCTCTGACCATTTTGGTGAGGTTATTAGTTGTCAGCCCAGAGGGATGGGTTTTTTAACGTTTATTTATTTTTGAGAGACAGACAGAAACAAAGCATGAGTCGGGGAGGGGCAGAGAGAGGGGGGACACAGAATCTGAAGTGGGCTACAAGCTGCAGGCTCTGAGCTGACAGCACAGAGCCTGACACAGGGCGCAAACCCATGAACTGTGAGATCATGACCAGAGCCAAAGTTGGACGCTTAACCAACTGAGCCACCCAGGTGCGCTGAGGGGTTTTCACTCTAAAGGTTATGCCTCATGGAGAGCTGATACTGGTTCCAGAAAAGAGAAAAAAAAGCATATGTTATTTCTACAGACAGACATCCTCTGGAAGAGAACATTTTGCCAAGAAGGACTGGGGTGTAAATCATCATTTAACATATCACATGATATTGAAAGATAAGTGCAGATTTCCTCTTCTTCTCTAAATTGTACTTTTGACTCAGTGTCCTTCAATCACTCATAGCACAAGGAGATTAACAGGCTATTTAATCATCCGCCAAGAGAAAATACACTGAAAGATGTTGCAAAATGACTCTTCAGCAAGGTCACATGATTTTCTTGCAGTGATTTGAAATTGTTTGCTAATGACTGATTATGCTCCTTTTTGATAAAAGCACTGCTGGTGGCAATGGCTTTATGTGTGGGCACAATTAAGGCTGATATTTCATCCTTAGCTCATTCCTCAAGCCACATACTTGAAGACAAGCCGTCTGCACGTGTGTCTACCTGTGGCATTTCTTGATGCCGTTAAGCTTAATTTTTAATAAACCTTTCCATTTTTCTGGTGTTTAACATTTTTAGGGCACTTTAACACCTGTGAGCCACATCAAAGTCATAATAGTCCTGAGAGGTAAAGAGAGCCAGAATTAGATTTCTAATTGCACTTTAAGTATATGTGGTAAATAGCATTAGTCACATTATTTGTGTCAAGGCTTATTCTGTGACCCTATGGTGCCTCTTATTTTTTTTTCTTGAACTGCTACTTCAACTTGTTCTTGGTATATCTCCTTCTTGTGACATTTACTTTCCGTGCTTGTCTTACCATTATGCAGTTACTTGAATACTTGGCTACAAACCACTTTCAGCAGATAGTCTGTCCATGGACTTGATTGGGATGAGCATTCCTTCATGCCTTGGAATTTCTCTAGGACTTATTTTTCCCCGTGTGTTTAAAAAGTTAGTTTTGATTTTACACAACAGCATCTTTCATCAGGATGTGATTTTCCAGAGCTACTGGCAACTGAAAATAAGTACCAAATATAACTGGTGATTTTTCTGAGCAGGGTGATGGCATTTGCACACATTGTACCCTGCTGCAGAGTCCTATACATGGAATATACTCAATAAATAGGAGAAATTAAAATATTGTTATTTCTAAATTGATATGCATTCTCAATGCCTCACTTGGCTTCAAACTTGATTTAATTTATCATTGAATTATTAAAACATAGTAGGCATTCAATAAATGCTTCAGGAATGAATGATACCAATAAGTATCTGAATGTTGGCTACAACAACAAATGGGTGATAATTTAAATTACTCTAATTGTGGTTTATTTTTATACAATTTTGAAAAGTTGGCTTGGGCTATTGAGGACTGTTCTGAATTTGTGGATCAAATTCAAATTGTTCCTTCTTTGTACATGTTCTATTTAGAGCTCTCATATCTCCAAGGCTCCTGCTCTCTATTTTCATTGGGTGGGGGGGGAGAGGATTTTATACTTTATTTCCTATCTGCATTTTCTCCTCTGTATTGTTTCTTGCACCTTTCATGATCAAACTGCTTTTTTTCCAACTGTCTTCTATTTCATGGGCAACATGTTTTCCCTTTGCCCTGTAGCACACAAAATCATTTAGAAAATGTGCTCCTGCATAAAATCCATCTTACCACCTGCTAACACATCAGTCAATCTGAGCTCACTTCTTTAGCTTTTTGATCAGCGTTGCAATATACAGGTGCCTCTCTTAGCACATATTGCATTAAATGACATTAAACCGTGTTTGTCTCTCCATCAGACTGTGAAATCCTTTAGGGAGGAAGACATGGTGTAGCCATGTATATATCCATACCTGATGGAAGCAATGTCAGCCCAGTAAGCACTGGTGGACTTGTAACAACCACAGTCTTCTTGGGACCGGGATGAGAAGCTTGACTTTCGCAAATGAATGCTGACTTTAATGACATTTGAACAGACATAATAAAGGTATATATATACAGTGTGTATTTCTCTTTTTGCCAAATGTTTTCAATTAAAATATTAGTCATTCTCACTTTAGACTGCAAAACATGAAGAAAAAAAGTGGAACATTTGTGACAACCATCTGTCAAATTTCTTGATGTCTGAAAGCAACAATAGGATGACTTCATTCATTGGTTTTAATGTGGATGTTTTGCAGTTAGAGACAAGTTTAAAAACAGACATTTTTTCTAAGATAATGATTTTCTTTGGGCTTCCTTCTTTTCCAAAGCTGTGCAGGAAGACAAAAGGAACAACCCTATAAAAATTCCCTAAAAAATCAAGTGCTTATAATGTGATATAGAAATGTTTAAAAAATTGTACATTCAAACCCAAAGGCTATAGTTTCATGAGTAAAGGTGACAATGATGTAGTCCTTGGTTCAAATTATAGATTTATTATTAGAAATATGTGCAAAAATGTGTGTAAATTATTTAAAGCTAACCTAGAATCACATGAATCCAGACCTGGTGATCACAGTTCAGACTGACAGATTAAGGAATAATCTGGGACATTTTTCTAAACCCAGTGCTAGAGACAATATGAACAGAAATATGTTACTTTACTAGGATTTCATAACAAACACCATAGCCTTTAACATAGAATATGAGTTCTTCTCAAGGTAGATCTTCCCAAGGTAGAGCTGGTTGTACAGTCTGTGGGTAAATGAAGAGATTCTGGATAAAGTTATCTCTGGTGAACTATCTCATGATGACACCCCAATTATAAGTAGAAATCAGGAAGAGAAACATGGGAATCCTATATGAGTTTTACCTCACAGAGAAAAATCTTCTTTTTAGCACATTATTACAAAAGAAAATGCCTTAATATAAAAAATACATTTTTAAGCAGGGAAATTGTTCTTTGAGTTCCATCTTGAGGAGCTTATATAACTTAAAACACTCTTAAATGAACTTCAAGTTCTACCTACAAACTAATTCAACTTTAAATCCTTTGAGTTAACTAGAACTTCTTTGATCTTTTATTTTCTGTTAAATATAGTTATGAAACTTAGTTTTCAAAGTAAAACTTTGTTTAATCCTGATTATTATACAGATACATGAACATTTTTGACAAGTCGCTTTGTGTCAACATCTCCATTAAATGTATCTCTTTTTTCTTTTATCTACTACAGTCTAATGACCTAGTTAGTGTTTTTTAATGATGCATTCAAAAATCTGGTGATTAATCAATCAACACATTTGGTAGGTTCTACTCTGTGTTGCAAAACTATGCTCAAAAGGAGAGTCAGAGGATACCACTCTGCTCTGAGCACTGCTACTGATATCTTATAATACAGAGACAAATATTATGATACTCATTTTCTAGATGAGAAGCCTGGCCACGTGGTATAACACATGTTAAGATCAGACCAAAAGTATGCCCCATGAGTTAATACTCAAACCCAAGCTTTCACCGGCATCAACACCTACACTTTAAAAAAAAATTTTAATCTTTATTTATTTTTGAAGGAGAGACAGAGCATGAGTGGGGGAGGGGCAGAGAGAGAGGGAGACACAGAATCTGAAACAGGCTCCAGGCTCTGAGCTGTCAGCACAGAGCCCGACACAGGGCTTGAACTCAGAAACCGCGAGATCATGACCTGAGCCGAAGTCGGACGCTCAACCGACTGAGCCACCCAGGCGCCGCAACACCTACACTTTTTAATATGTCACACAATATTTTTTTCTCCAAATGGTAAAATGGTAAAGACAATAACATTTATGGTAGCCTTCTGTCTTGATGGTGTGATTACCCAGAAAGCTCTCTGAATTATATATAATTATCACCATTTTACAGAGGAAAGATTCTCACTTTAAAGGAAGTAAGCAACCTGCTAAATATGATGGCACAAGTGTTGAAAGACAGAAGATGAAAGAAACCTTGAGACTTTGGGGGTTGTCTCAGTATAAAACATTAACCTTGCTCTTAGGGAGTTTTAAATTAACTGGAGAGTTGTAAAACTTTAAAATTAGAAAAAAATCCATATTTGATCCAAATGGTATCCTGGTGACAGTGAATATGTTCCAAGAGGACATAATCCCAAAGCAAAAAATTTTTTATACTTAGATTTATATTGTTTCCCCTTGAGCTTATCTTGAGCAACCTAAATTTCAGTCTTCACTGAGTCACTAACCCAATCAATCACTTTGAACTAATTGATTTATTTGTTATCACATAATAAATCCCTTTTAACCTGAAATCCAATACCCAACATGTTCACAGGCACCAGTCATTACTGAGAAGACCTAATGTTCAAAGGGAACCTACTTGAATGCTCTAGCAAAGTAAGGGAAAGCCTGGGGGGTCTACATAAAAGGAGATATTTGGAAATTGAGTGCAAACAATAAAGAGAGAAAGGAATACAGAAGAAAGAGAGACTACAGATTACTATGGATTATCAACCATTATAGCAATTAAAGCAAAATAAAATAACTCACACTAGTGGAGACAGCATGAGAGAAAATGAGTCAAACCTGGGAATGCCAGTCTGGAGGCAACGGAAAATATCATGAGGGGGGGAGGAAAGTTAATGAGAAAGCATTCACTAACACAGCTCAGTGATATGCGTGACTGCATAATTATTTATATATTGCTTGTCAGTACATCCAGGGCAAGGCGTCTGGGTGCATGAATGTAGAATATGCATTCACACCAAAAGGGAGGAAAGTAGTCACAAGGATTCTCAGGGAAGAATTTTATATTTTGTATTTTATATTTTTATATTTAAATATTTATTTAAATATTTTCTATTTCTACATTTAAATGTTTATTTAAATATTTTCTATTTTTATATTTGTGTAGACAAAATATACATACAGACTTTTTGAAAATTTATGTAAATTAAATAATATTTAAAAATTTAAGGAATCAGATGCTAAGAGATGTAAGAGATATATCTAAGACTACATCTTCAATAAAGACTTTTAAAATCACTGCCTGACAAAGTTATTTCAACCTGTAGATCATGATATTTTTTATAATATAAACTGCTATACAGACAGATTCCATGAGAAAGTTAATGTCTTGTAGGTACTATATGGAGTTTTCTGTATCATTATATTAATAAAAATTTTTTGAAGTTCAACAGCAACCCGAGATTCAAATTTTTATATGATAAATTATCAAATGGATTTTAAAAATATATTGCTGCTTGTGTTATTTTGAACAAAAAGTACACCTGGAATGAATTGTCTTTTACTTATGAGATGTGAAATAGAGTTAAAATTGAAGGTAGACTGAAGGGGAAGAATGGTTTTGAGGACTGATACTATCTGACTTCAAGACTTACTATAGCTATAGTAATCAAGGCAGTGAGGTATTGGTAAAAGAATAGACAAACAACACAATGGAACAGAAGAGAGAACTCAGAAATAGAGTTACATAAATAAAGTCAACTGATCTTTGACAAAGGCAGTACAATGGAGCAAAAATGGTCTCCTCAGTAAATGGTGCGGGAACAACTGGATGTCCACATGCAAAACTACAAATCTAGACCTTCTATCTTTCATAAAAATTAACTCAAAATGGATCAGAGACCTAAATGTTGTGTGTCTACACAAATATACAACTCCTAGATGGTTGCATAGGAGAAAACCCAGGTGAATTTGGGCATGGTGATGCCTTTTTAGATGTGACTGAAAAGTTATGACCCATGAAAGAATTGATAAGCTGGACTTCATTAAAATTGAAAATTTCTCCTCTGTGAAAGACAAGTGTCAAAAGAATAAGAAGACAAGCCCCAGGCATAGAGACAATATTTGTAAAAGACACATCAGATAAACGACTGTTACTCAACATATGCAAAGAACTCCTAAAACTCCACATAACAAAACTAACAACTTGATTAAAAAATGGGCCAAAGACTTTAAGAGATGACTCATCAAAGAAGATATAGACCATCCCCGGCTTGCGCTCTGTCTCTCTCTGTCTCTCAAAAATAAATAAAAATGTTTAAAAAGATTAAAAACAAAACAAAAAATGGACCCGCTGGGTGGCTCAGTCTGTTAGGCATCCAACTACAGCTCAGGTCATGATCTCACAGATCATGGGTTCGAGCCCCACATCAGGCTTTGTGCTGATAGCTCAGAGCCTGGAGCCTACTTCGGAAACTGTGTCTTCCCCTCTCTCTCCCTCTGCCACTCGTGCTCTGTCTCTCAAAAATAAATAAAACGTTAAATTTTTTTTAAAGTAAAAAAGGAAGATATAGAGTTGTCAAATAAGCATACAAAAGGATGCCCACATTATATATCATCAGGAAATGTACATAATAACAACAATGAAACATATTACAATGGCCAAAATCCAGAACACTAATGACATCAAATGCTGGTAAGCAACAGGGGCTCTCATGCATTGTTGGTGAGAATGCAAAATAGTACAGTCCCTTTGGAAGACAGTGGACAGTTTCTTACAAAACTAAACCTAACCTTACTCTACAATGCAGCAATCATGGTCCTTGATATTTACCCAAAAACGTTTGAAAACTTATGTCCACATAAAAACAGGCACAGGATGTTTACAGCAGCTTTATTCTCAATTGCCAAAACTTAGAAGGAACCAAGATGTCCTTCAGTAGGTGAATGTATATGTAAACTGTGGTACATCCAAACAATGGAATATTACTCAGCCCTAGAAGAAAATGAAGTATCAAACAATGAAAAACCATGAGGAACCTTAAATGCATATTACTAAATGAAAGAAACCTATCCAACAAGGCAAAACTGATATTATAATGATGGATATGCCACTATTCATGTGTCCAAATCCAATGAATGTACAACACCAACGGTGAACCCTAAGGTAAACCATAGACTTTTGGTAATTATAATGTATTAATGAGATCCATCCTTGGTTAAAAAAAAAAAGTTTACCATTCTTTTAAGGGATGTTGATAACGGCGAAAAGGGATATATAGAAAATCTCAGTGCCTCCTGCTCAATTTTGTTGTAAACCTAAAACTTCTCTAAAAAGATAAAGTCTTAAAAAATAAAGAGAGGAGTCCAAAGTCCAGAGTAGCCCCAGTTACATATTTATTCAGATGTTAAAAATAATTTTTCCTACATATTTTCATATAAAATGTGGATTTAAAAATAAAAGTCTACATTCTACTAGAAGTAAAATTTTATGTCTCTCAGTACTGTTTTAAGCTTTGTCCACAAGAAAAATAATTTCATTAAAATCAGAGACCTAAAGAAATGTAAGTTTATAATGGCCAGGACATTGTCATAAATAAAACTAAAGATGATAGCTCTAATTTAGTGAACACTGAATGTGTGTTAAAAACTTTTCATGCATTATGTCCTTTAGTACTTGCCTCAATGCTTTGAAGCTGAAATCATCATCCTTATTTTTTAAAGGCAGAATTTGATGCTAAAAAATGTTAAATAATTTTCTTGATGTGACACAAAGATCAAGTAGAAGAACTTGCACCTAGAGAATCAACTCTATGTTCCATTTGTGAAACCACAAGACTCTATAGTCCTCATCTATAACATACTTCAGAATATAGTTTTATACCTTCTCTATTTTTATAAAGTAGTTAGGTGTCTAGAGATAATGAGTATCAGTGATAAATACTACCAATTTGTGATCAATGCAAAAATAGTACAATGAAGGCGAACTCAAATAAGTTCAAAGGTCCATGTTTTGCTGAGTCTGAATAATAAATTCCACAGATTTGAATAAAGGTAAAGGCTTTCTAATAGAAAATCAGTTTCACGTCATGCCCACAAATTTTAAGCAAACAGTTAAAAAATATAAGGGTGAAGGTGCAGCCACAGGTAAGGAATATTTGATTTTGATCTCAGCCTTGACCCCACTCTAGCAGTAGCTGTGGATTTATAGCACTGACTTGTCAACATTCTGTTGCTCTGTATGAACAAAGGTCTTCCAGTGTTAAGAGAATAGCTAGCAGTAGTAAAGTTTCTCTTTTACAAAATCTGTACAGCTTATAAAGAAATTTGAAAACACTGACAACAATCTCATGATCTCACTAAGAAGACCACCATTATTATAAACTAATTGAGTTATGTAGAAGTCCTTTTTAACCTTTCCCATCACCTAGTACAGCGCCAATATATATAAAATAGCTCTTCAATATATTATACTTTATTTGATTTCTAAGATATCTTTAACATTAAAGAGTCAAGTCAATTTAATAACTCAATATAAGGCAATTAGAAGAAAAAAAACTAAAAAATAAAGCTAGCATTCATTGTAGAAGGCCTGCCAAAAGATAAAAACGACAGCAGTATTTCTAATTCTTGACATTAGCAAACCTTATGTGTACATACAAAGGCTTGTAAAGTACTTGATTTTATTTTACTTTTTTTATTTTTATTTTTTGACTTTTGGAAGCCAAATGCCAGGTGACTAAGCCTCAACTATCTGCTAGATGTTTATAATACAAGGTCCCAATTGCTCCCATTACCCCAACTAAATGCCACACATGCGAGTGAGGCCATCGGAGACTACATCCTGAGCCCAGGTGGCATCAGGCTGGCTTTGGTGCATCTTAAGGAAATATTTGATGTTCAGCTGCTTTATAATATCTGAGTTAGTAATATACACATTACATATATATATGTATATATATACACATTACACATATATATGTATATGCATACATCCATTTTTCTAAATTTTTCATCAAAATACTACCCTCAGAAATATTGTGTTATAGACCAAGTAAATAAGAAATGGTTTTAGGAATACACTGAAAGAGGCCAGGAAAAATGAGCCAGGATCATGGCCAAATTAAGTAAAATGAGCATGCTTAAACAATAAACAGGATGCTTATTCATATCTACTCCTAACTCACTGAGAATGAAAGTCTAGCAGCTCATGGAAAGAATAATTTTCTTTCATAGTACCTCACCTTAATAATTTGTATTAGGAATTGTGAATGCTATAGGAAGGAAACTGTATTTAATCAATCAACAAGTGCTTGTTGAGCCCTATCCTCTGTGTACTATATGGGACACTGTGAATGAAGCCAGCAAGACATACAAGCATAAGTTCCAGTAGCCTTGTCCATGTTGGTGTCACCTGACACTCAGGAAGCAAAAGTAGGCTCCCTAACCCCCACACAATATGCAGTTGTTTCTTCTCTAGTCCTCAAGCAAGAGAGGAATCTGATTCATTAGGAGAAGTACACTTGACCAAAACCAATATACTTGATCTTAATCCCAAAGCTTTTAGTAAGTGTGTGATTGTTGATTTGGCATCTAGTTTTTCTGTATCTGCCTTTTTTTCACTTACAGTTTGAGAGGTAAGAACTTGCCTTCCTTGTCTCAAAGTGATACGAAAATGAAATTTAGCATATTAGAACTAAACAGCACAGATAAAATTTATTAACTGGAACAATAGCTATTTCATTTTTTTGCACTTAAAGATCTGAATTGGCATCTTCTTCTCTTTCAGCTTCACCCATCAGGAAAGTAAACCATAGGTACCATGTGGACACTCTTGAATACATTTTTTATTTTCTTCTTTATTCTGCTTGGCTCTTTAATATAATTCATATTTTGACTAATCTTGATTTTTTAGATATTTTTATTTTTATTTTCTTTTAGGTGTTTATTATTTACTTCATTTCATTATATGCATTATTTTAAAATGATTCCATATAGTTTCTGAAAAAAGCTAGTAAATATTTTTTTTTAAACAAACATGCATGGGTGCCTGGGTGGCTCAGTCAGTGAAGCATTCAGACTTTGTTTGGCTCAGGTCATGATCTCTCAGTTCTTGAGTTCAAGTCCCGCATCAGGCTCTGTGCTGACAGTTCAGAGCCTGAGCTGCTTCAAATTTTTTGTCTCCTTCTTTCTCTGCCCCTCCCCCATTCACACTCTGTCTTTCTGTCTCTCTCTGTCTCTCTCTCTCAAAAATAAATAAACATGTAAAAACAAAAAAATAAAACAAACATGCATACACATAAACACATACTTGTAGGAGAAAGAATGAGCCACATGCCTGATGTAACTTTAGGACACCATGAACTATTTGGTCAACTTTTGGATTTTAGCAAAATGACCCTGAAACAGTGGGAAAAGTACACTTGACCAGAAGCAAATATACCTGGTTACTGTATATACCAAATGAATTTATTTGCTCTCACATATGTGCTATGGGGTATTAACATCTCTAGTGCCTCTCGGAGTGTCCCAGAAAAAAAGAATATTCTCTGCACAAGCTGTGGCACAATCTCCAACGACCAAAGTGCTGGTTTTCTAATCTCTATAAAATTCCATTTGACTGTATCTAGGTCATTCCACTACTCCTTATCCCTTATTAAATTTGCCTCATTATTTAAACCTATTCATAGATAGATAAATAGATGAGAGAGAGAGAGAGAGAGAGAGAGAGAGAGAGAGAGAGAGAGATGGAGATCCTGTCCAAATGGCTCAAAGCAGATACAAAACAATCAGAGCACATGTACAAAAGGATCATTCATGACTTTCTTGGAATCAAAATTCCGTGTGAAGAAGCACTGTTTCTTCTTGATATTGGAGAGAAGATGTCCAGCAGATATTAGAGACAAGGGGCCCCAATTTCTTACATTCCCCCAGCCATATGCCAGATATGCAAGGCATGTTATATACTATCAATGTTAAAATGGGCCACTCCTCCTCCTCTATATTGAGGTTTCTGATTTAATTTTGAAGTCAAAGTAAATTATTTTCTAGGATCTTCATGTCTAATAAATACATGAACTATCCACAAAATATACAGGTAATATCAGCTCCGTATCCAGTGTAGCTGGGCAGATGTGAAGGTGAACTAAATAAAACCTGTCAGCATTGCAGCCACACCAACCTCACAAAGATAAACAAGGAATGGCTTTCAGAGAGCTGTTAGCCCATGTTTCTGCTCCTGTCTGGTCTTTTGCCTAAATCTTCTTTGAGAAACCAGAGTTTCTCATTTTTTCGCTTCCATCCTTTTTCAATATGGACGCACAAAATTCTATGACATTTACCTCGTATTTAGCTCGTCCCATTCATATCACCTCATCATTTACTGTTACAACAAAAGGCTTTAATGTACTTGACTCATTTTATTGTCTTTAATAAGTTGAAAAACGTGGTACATTTTGTATACTTTCTTGCTATTCAATATAATTGTATTTAGCGAAAGTTTAGTCCTTGGAAAGTTCCTTAAATAATATTGCTCATTAACAATTGACCAGAGCACTTAAAATCCAAACAACAAATTACATTGTAGAATTATTTTTCCCTTTTGTTGAGAAACTCATTTATTTTTAAGAGAATGTTTTCATTAATCTTATCTGGCAGGTTTCTTGGTGTGTGTATATTTCCCGCAGTCAAAACTAAACTCTGCCCTCCTAGATAATGCTCACAAAATTATATATGGCAGTGCTGACGCAGCTCCTCATTGGCATGCTGCAACCTGCTTTGTTAATGAATATTTTTTAAGCTTCTTTGAAGTCTTGAATATGAAAATAGAATAAAAATGTGATTACTGTCACTATAGCACTGCCAAATTTGTTAATGAGGCAATATTCTTTATTTTGTCTTGGGCCAAATTTGGTGGTTGTTTTGCAAACAGCACAAAGCAATGATTAACACGTAAGCTAAGCTCTTCAACTTTATGTTGTGGATGCCTTCTATGCAGATTTATTCAACATTTTCCCCTTAGTGTTTAGGAGGAATCAAATTTCATAGTTTCTACTACTTATTTAGGGTAGATCCTAATAGTAGGTAAAATGGAAGTGACAAATTTCCACAGGGAAATATAATCTTTTATATTATATGTTGTCATAAAATACTTTATATGATGGCATTTGTCATCTATACTGGGGTTGCTAAAATCCTGCAATCCCATTATGTACAATCATCTTCGTCTTTATTAGCGCTAAATTCTCTAAGTTACTGAGCATGGTCTCTTCTGCCTAACTCAAAAGATTCCAGCATCCTAATACCTGCAGAAAAGCATGTGGTCAGCCCAGGGCACCTCCTGACAATGGGAGAAAGTAGTTACCACATTGAACAACCTTCCACGGAAAATTACTTAAAAGCGTTCTTGGGGCACCTGGGGGGCTCAGTTGGTTGAGCATCCAACTTTGGCTAAGGTCATGATCTCACGGTTCCTGAGTTTGAAACCCACATTGGGATAGCTGCTATTAGCCTGTCAGTGCAAAGCCTACCTCAGATCCTCTGTTCTCCTCTCTCTGCCCCTCCTCCACTTGTACTCTCCCAAAATAAATAAATAGTAAAAGAAAAAAAAAGTCCTTTTGAGTTATTTACTCTCTTAAATCAATTCTAGGGGTACCTGGGTGGCTCAGTCAGTTAAGAGTCTGACTCAATTTCAGCTTAGGTCATGAACTCAAACTGTGAGATGGAGCTCTGCGTTAGGCTCTGTACTGACAGTGAGGTGCCTTCTTGGGATTCTCTCTCTCCCTCTCTCTCTCTCTGGCCCTTCTCTTCTCTTCTCTTCTCTTCTCTTCTCTTCTCTTCTCTTCTCTTCTCTTCTCTTCTCTTCTCTTCTCTTCTCTCCTCTCCTCTCCTCTCCTCTCCTCTCCTCTCCTCTCCTCTCCTCTCCTCTCCTCTCCTCTCTCTCTCAAAATAAATAAAATAGGGGCACCTGGGTGGCTCAGTCAGTTAAGTGTCTGACTCTGGTTTTGGCTCAGGTCATGATCTCATAATTCTGTGAGTTCGAGCCCTACATCGGGCTCTGTGCTAGCAGCCTGGAACCTGCTTGGGATTCTCTCTCTACCCCTCTTTCTCTGTCCCTCCCTGACCTGCACTGTCTCTGTCTCTCCAAAAATAAATATCATATAAATAAATAAACATTTAAAAAAATCTATTCTAAACCACATTTTCTGTCTTTTTTATTTTACCTGTTAAATATTTCAGTTACCACAAAGACATCCACCCCCACTCCCAACCCACCTACTTCCATGGAGGTTTGTTAGAATATTTAGAATCATGTATTAAAAAGAAACAAACCCAGAGACCCACTGTTGAGTCACCTCTATTAAAGTTCCACATCAGCAAAGCAAGACTTAATACCTCACCTAATGACAGCTTCACCCTGTCTAGGGATGTGAATGTTAAAGGGAAATGAGGATATCTGTGAGATGATGATAATAACAGCAATAAGAGTGGACAATTTACTGAGCAGAAAACTAGCAAAATAACAAAAACATTATTCACTGCTAGATAGTAAATTCCTTGAGGACAGGGACTACATCTTATAAAACATTTAGCACACATGCCCAGCCTCAACTGTGGTTAAGTGGCCAATAAATACACTCTAACTTCAGTTTAATGGTCAGAGAGGAATAGAGAGGGACAAATGCAGAAAATGGCAAAATAATTTACCTATAAAGTCATTGACTGTTTGAATCATCTTTTAAATCTGAAGGATATAAATAATTCATTACTCCAGACAAGACAATTATTTGCCAAACTGCCACTAAATCCTAGGAAAGAAAGTCACACACCTTGCCAGTAAATCCTGTTCCTTTCACATGGATATACCAGGCATATATGTTACAAATGGAGGAACAGTTGGCCAAGTATATTGTTTTTAAGGGAATGGGTAAACAATGGGTCTTTCAGATTGTGTCTACAAGGAAATGAGTTCAATTGTCTTAGGTGAATCCAGCTAATCAATCAGTTTGAGTGACTTTTTTTCCTACTTGTCAAATGTCTGCTAAACCATTTTAGAATCATTTTCAAGTTTCTTATTCTGAAATCTGTATTGATTAATTTATTAAAGACATTTTTTCCCCTTTTCATGTCCTTAAAACTTCTTAGTAATGTCATTTTCATTTTATTTCCTTATCTTAACATGAATAGGTGGGGTGGGATATTCAGATAACCAGTGGCCTTCTCTTTCCAGAACTTTTGCTGTTTCGTTATTAAAAATGGCCACATAGACAATTGGAGTTATAATGTTTTTCTCTTTAAATGATAACCTTGGGTTAGAAATATACACGAGCAGATAGAGGTAGAGAGACAGTGTGGACAAAAATACCTGTGAATACATCCAAAGGAGGAAAGAAGGAAGCACCCTGGTCACTAAAAAGGCTTTAAGAGAATGAACTTGATTTTGTTAAACTTGTTAGCAAGTACTTAAAGTACAGTTGCTCTTAAATACAAATTAAGTAAGATACAAAAAATAGAGACTGTAATACCAGAAGTCTGGGGTGTAAGAAAATTTTACAACTAATTGACTAATAATCATAATAGTGATAATACTGATTTTGTTAATGATGATAATTTTCTAATCTAGGCACAGTAATTCTACGTACTTTAAATTTTTTTAATGGTTATTTATTTTTGAGAGAGAGAGAGCAGGGAAGGAGCAGAGAGAGGGAGACAGAGATCCAAAGTAGGTTCTGCACTGTGAACACAGAACCCAACGCGAGACTCAAACTCACCAATAGTGAGATCATGACCTGAGCCAAAATCAAGAGTCAGCCGCTTAACCAACTGAGCCACCCAGGTGTCCAAAATTCTACATACTTAAAATTGACCAATTTTATGTAAATGTCATAAAACTTCCATTCATTTGGTAAAACCATATCTTGATTTTACAGATAAGGAAGACGAGGCTCATGGAGGTTAAATGACTCACCAAGAACACATAGTTTAAGGAATCAAGATTCAAACTCAGTATGATTACAAAGATTCAGAAAGTTCTTAAGTGGAGAGTTGTGGCCTTCTTGATCCTTTGCTCTGTTCTATAAACTCAGAGTACTAATGAAATGACTGATACCTAACTGCTATCTTGGATCCTGAAGTAACATTGAGAATAATGGTAGAAGGAGCCTACCTCCCTGGCCTGTGCTTACTATTTCTTTTTTTTTTTTTTAAGTTTATTTATTTATTTTGAGAGAGACAGAGACAGTGTGAGTGGGTGAGAGGCAGAGAGAGGGAGACAGAAAATCCCAAGCAGGCTCCACATTGTCAGCATAGAGCTCGTGAAACTGTGAGATCATGACCTGAGCCAAAACCAAGACTCCAACACTTAACTGACTGAGCCACCCAGGTGGCCCTGCAATTAATATTCTTAAACAAATAATCTCTGAACATTTCTCATATGTTTAAACCACTGTGATTTCCAGTTTTTCTGATACTTGTAGCCAAATGTAAGTGCTATAATTATAATTACAAATGTGCACCTGCAGTACTGATCATGGCCCAATCATCTAACTTGTTTGATTTTCTTTTGTACTGCCTGATCTCTTACCTTGTTAAACTGGACTGAGGCCTTGAGCCTTGATCCTTGAGCCCCAAGGATGTTAGGAAAGGTCCGCAACCTCCTGGGTTTAATGTCCCATATGAACACAGGGAGATCCAGTGTAAACAGCCCAAACCAGAATTTCCAATTGTGTGGGCTAAAGGAATGAATCAAAGACTTGAGACCAAATGGTTTTGAGAAATGAGGGGTGTCAGTGAATTGTGAGGTTCAGAGCAAGCAAAAGAGAATTTGGATCTGGAAAAATATCATGAGTTAGATCAGATACTTGAAATGTTTTGTATACATCTTAATAATGTGGTCGTAAGGACAAGAGTTTTTAAGAGGATAAAGCCAAACCCATATTGCAAAATGAAGGTATCTATGATATTTACTCTACCTACCCAAAAGCTTATTGTATGAATCAGAGAAAGAAGGATAAATGAAAGCAATTCTTACATATAAATCCACAGTATATAAATATCCAGATTTTTTTCTAGAATAATTCAAACAAAAGCATTATGGTTCTTAAGGCTGAAGTTCTATGTTTTAAAATGTATTATTGAGAATATTGTCTATATTTAAATAAGGAAATTTCTGATCCTCCCTCTCCTATAGTTAGTTCACTGTTATCTGGTAAATATTAAGTACATCCTACATATTTTTGATTGGTTGATTTTATATTTGACTTAGTCATTTCTTTATCGACCATTTTTAATGGTACTTTCCCTCTTTCTGCCTTCATTCTCAGTGGCAAAGATATCCATTCAACATAGTCAAATTATGGAATAGCCCTTGTCTGGGATGGAAGACTAGCCAGTAGTCTTTACCATATTCACAGTGCCATGTTCCCCATGGAATCTCAGATCACTAACATTATTAAAATGTACTCAAATATTTTCAATTCTATATGGCCTCATATTCACATATCATGAACATTTTAAATTGTTTTATTATCAGGTCAATTTTTTTCTTCCCCCTCATACCCTTCATGTAATCACACAAAAAGAAAGCATAAGTGGGCTTCCCAAAACCTATATTTGTCTAAGTTTGCTACTTTCTGTCTTCATCTAAGAACTTTGAACTCTGAACCTATGAAAAAATGGTTGAAGAAAATATATTTAACACAGTAAGGATAAAATTCAAGTCAATGTCATAAATGCTTAGATGACATAGGCAGGAAGTATCCACAAGTGGGTAGGCTATGGAGTACAGAAGAATGGTTTAAAATTGAGGCAAACTGAACAGCCCATTTCTAACATCTAAATGGTCCTCACTTCTTGTAGTTTCTTGTCTCATGGGATTGTGAGCTCAGTAAAACTAAAATATCTCATGTTTCAAGATAAAGCAGAAATCTAGATTGTCCTATAAAATGTTAATATTTTAAAGGGCACAGCATAGCATCATTACTAAGAAGAGTATGGGTTCTCAAGCCATTTTGCCTGGATTTGAATCACAGCTCCACTACTGACTTCCTGTCTGTCCCTCAGTTTTCTCATTTTTGAAAAGGGGATCATAATAGAATAATGGGAGTCTATTTCATAGGGCTACCATGAGTAGCAAATTAGTATTTTTAGAACATTTAAAAAAATGACTAGGGGCATCTGGGTGGCTCAGTCAAGCATCCACCTGGATTTCAGCTCAGGTCATGATTTCATGGTTCCTAAGATCTAGCTCCACTCTGTGCTGACAGTGCAAAACTTGCTTGGAATTATCTCTCTCCCTCTCTCTCTGTCCCTTGTCCAATTGAGTGCACATGTGCCCACTCTTTCTCAAAATAAATAAACAATAAAATGGACGTATAGAAGGCACTATAACATGAGCTAAATAAAAAGTCAATCATACTTTAAAATACAGAGTAAGGATATCATTGTATAAGCCAAAGTATAATTGTGAATTTCATTCAGGCTGCATGATGTGATTTTCGAATTCCTGATTTAGAGAACATGAGAAGTAATCTGACATCTGGGGGTGGGGAGAGGAAGTAATCGTATTGTATGTGGCATTCAAATGGGATAGAACTGAGATCAGTAAGTGGAAGTCAGAGGAAAGTCTAGCTTGAGTCAAGATAAAAGCTACTTTCTTCCAATTACATATGTCTAACAGTAGAAGGAAGTGCCTTAAAAAAACTGGTGCATTCTCTGTCACTGAATGTGGCTCAAGCAGAAACTATAAGATAGATTATCTTTTGGAGATATAATAGAGAGAATTTCTGCAGAATTTGGAAAAATGAACTCTAAAATACGGTCCAACCCTAAAGTCATGAATCTTATATGACAAATATCAAAGAACCCTGGCCAATAGAATGTGCAACAACTTTCCAGGGCCACTGCTAGACCCATCAATAACCCACAAGCAGTGGTCAGTTACATCAATGCTCAAGGAGGCAGAGGGAAGAGAGATAGTAACAGATAAGAGTAGGGTCTTTTAGGACTGAACAAAGATCCACTAAAGGGTTTTCATATCCATAGTTCCAGCAGGATGCTGGTAACCAGGTACACAGGTAAGGGGAGAATAGAATTTGATTATTGGAAGAGTTACCTGCCAAATAATGCCACCCACCTCTTTCTGTCCTTCTCTTTTGTCCCTACTTATATGATAGCTATGGCCCTGTAGCACCTTGAAGAGGCTGCTTGGCTTCTGACAATGATGAATATTTTCCCTCAAGCAGAAATTGATGGTGGGCAAATGGAAGGTAGATTGGGGTGATGGAGAATTGACAGAATGCCACCAAGATGAATGGTCAACCACAATTTTGCCAAGGGCAAGCACTCCATCATGTCTTCATTAAGAGTTGAAGGAATCCATTTGTATATATACTCCCCCCATCCTTTTGCTCCACACACTCAGAAATTGAAGAGCCATACTGGAGATAGGGTTTTATTTGTCTAGATTTCATAATTTACTTTAGCAAGACCAGTCTTTTCCAAATAGCCTTTCCTAACTCTGTAGATATTAAAAAAGAGATGATTTTTTAAATCAATTAATTTGCTTTACTCTGACATGTGTGATATATTTTAATTAATGTTTTAATTTGGAGTACATTTTTTGAAAGTCTCCCAAAGGTTCAAATTTTAAGAAGATTATATAACAGCTCTACTGGATTTTGTTATATATATATAAATTATATATATATAATATATAATATACACATATTATATATACTATTTCATCAAATATTTTTTATATTTTATTAAATGTCATTAAATATATTTTGCATTTTATTAATACAAATATACATTAATATTTATATGTAAATTAATATATGTAACCAGAGAATATTTCCTTTTACTTACTGCCATATCATCTTCCTGATAATTTTATGAACTTTCTTATTCTGAAACAATGATTATGTTTTATAAATGCTACAGAATTTTAGAACTTGGAGAATTTTAAAGACTCAGCCCATATTCAAAGTTAAAGAAAGTGAAAGCCAAAGAAAAAGCTAGTCCAAACTATAATGGCTAGTAAATGGCAAAACCAATAACTTGACCCTACATTTCCTGACTCTCAAATATAGTATCCTTTGTGTGCTATAGCAACAACAAAAATGTCTCTAATGACACAAACAAGTGAGTTTCTAGTAGCAAACGCAACATGGAATTCAGTGTTAGGAACACAGTAGAGTAGCTACCTCTCTGGCCCTGAGGTTCGCCCCAGCTAAAAGTGAAACAATAGCCTTCAAAGTCATCAGTAAAACACAGAAAGTCGCTATCACAAACTGTTGAATAGAAAGGAATTTCAGGATGCGCTGGGTTTAAATTTCTAAGTAGCAAGAATTAAACAAATAAGTAATCAGAGGAAGCAGAAAAGAGGTATTAGGACCTTTTCAGCTTCCTTAACAAGTATATAACTGGCTTTGTTCTCTTACTCTTCAGACATCCAACACCTATTGCTCCTCTACTTGCTCTGTCCATGACACCCACTGGTCAATGCACTGGGGGTATGGAGAACAAGAAATAGGTCTTTGTTGTTAAAGAACTTTATTGTAGTAGGGAATGAAGAGGGACATCTGACACATAAATGATGAAGCAAGAAAAAATAATAGAGATAAGATTTGGGCAGAAAACACAAATGCAGTGATGTAATAGAAAATGTCTGGATGGCTACATTATGTTGATAGTTGCAAAAATAAACGAAAGAAACTTCATCTAGAATGGAGTTGGGAAGCCCTGAATGGGTAGCTCGCATGTACGTTTCACTCACAGCAGCCTACATAACTGGCAGGAAGAAGAAAGACAATTATTGCGACAAGGGAGATCACTTTTCACACAGGAATTTCTCTCTCACCTTTAAGAAAGTTAAGAAGATCCCTCCCTGCACAGCAACAACATACAAACCACTGTCTGCAGACAGTGAGAAACTGTAATAACCTCAAATTCTTGTTCTTCTCCAATAAACTTTGGTTCAGAAAAACCCTCCCCAATTTCCCCCTAAAACCTAATAAAAGCTTACCCTTTGTCTCCTTAGACTTGCCTATTGTTCATGATAGCTTGCTTGTCCAAAATTGCAATACCCCTGCTATTCCCGAATAAACTCGTTTTTTCTTACTTAAATAAAATTGCTCTTTGTTCTGCTCAAAGTTAAAACAGTCAAGAAAGTCACTTTGAGGAAGTAACTTTTCAATTCAGAAACATAAGGAGTCATGAGAAACATAAAAAAAAAAAATCAGGTGGGGTTGTGGGCGGTGGGCAAGATGAGAGCAGAGGGACATGAAGAAGGAGGTAGGCAGGAAAAAGATTTTCAGAGGTGTTTGGAGCCAGGGTAAGAAGTTTGAATTTTGTTACAGATGTGGGGATGGATGTAAGCCTTTGTATCTGAGGGGTCGTTAAGAGGAGCGGGCAATGTAGTGTTTTCAGCAGGGGAGTGGCAATCTTTTTAAAAATCACTCTGGTATGTAGTGGATGAAATGTGACATGTAAATCTTGGCAGCCAGGGAAGCTGGTTAGGTGGTCAGGCTGTAGACTAAGCAGGAGACAAGAGTGACTTGGTTTAGAGCAATAGTTCTTGATGGGAGGGAGGGATATTTTTCCCAGGGCACATTTGCAGTGTCTGCAGACATTTTTGGTGGTCATGACTGTAAAGGGTGGGGGGGGGTGTTGCTACTAGCATCTACTGGGCAGAGGTCAAAGATGTTGGTAAACATGCTGCAGAGCACAGAACAGCCCTCAAGAGAGGAATTACCCAGTGTCGACGGGGACAACTTCATGGGTTATGTCCTGTGAAATCTCATAGGTCCCCACTCACACTCAGAAGGTAGCCATACCATTTTTATTGTTCACTGTCATGAAATGTTTAATAATTTTATCTTTGAAAGTTTGATTTATGAATTAAGCCCTTTTGAACAATGAAGCATGCTTCTAGGTAGAGGAAACATATGCATTAGGTATGTCCTCCATTACTTCCTGCCCACTGACACATAGGTTTTGCCATACCTGATGAGCAATAGAGTTCTGGTGATCTGTCGAATTTCAGTAAGATTCAAAGTGAGTAAAAGATAACCATTTTATATTTATGAATGAATAAGTAGGGCCCAAGAGCCTCAAGTGCCCACACCAGTGCACAAAGAAACAATGAGTTCCTAGGCGGCATGCATGACCAAGAAACCTATGTAACCTTTCTTACTTGTGTTAGTGTACTGTATTAACCAACAGCTTATTTATAAAGAATGATATTGAATGACAGTGAAAAAAAAAAACAAGAAGACCCTTGTTTCCTTTTTCTTTCCCTAATTATTCAGAATGAATTTAGAATGTACATATCAAGAGGTGAAGTAAAATTAGATGAGTTAGTTTTGCACAGCATTTCCATTGTTCTGGTAATGCACAAGTTATGGAAGACTACTTACATAATTTCCATGATACTGCATAGGAGTTAAATTAGGCTCTTAAATTTACATTTAAAACTGGCATTGCACAATATAAAAATGAATGCCAAAATTTATGTTAATAATTTAACCTTTTAATTTTTCTTTGCTAGAGCAATATTAAATAGAAAAAAAAATACCATGGCAAGAAAAGAAAGAGGCTGCAGGAAACAGGAAAAATGTTTGTATTTTAGTAACTTTAATGTCACAGTTTTCCTGCATTTTGAACAAAGGACTTCATTTTGCACTGGTACCTGCAAATTATGCAGCTGACTTAGGCTCCAAACATCAATAATGTCAAAGTTGACAATTCTCGGTCTAGAAGATGTCAGGGAAGATGGTGAAAAGTGGACAGACACAAGATTTGCTCTAGAGGCAATGTTAACTGGACTTTCTCATGAAAACACTGAGGGGGAGGGACCAAGGATAGCTAGTACAGGGCTTGTAGAACAGGAAAAGAAAACAGTGGCGAAATTATGTGATGACATATAACATCTAATCAATCCTTACAACAGAGATATGAAACATTATAATTTTTCTCATTTTATAAAAGAAGGATAAAACTGGTTGTCCAAAATCCCAAAGCGATTAAAGGGCAGAGCCATCGTTCAAATCCAAAGACCTTGGAGTTCACAGAGAGCATGTTCTGACTACTCTGCCTCCCATAATTGGAAAGCTGCAGGCTGAATGAGTCTCAGCTACAAGTTATGGAGCCTATTATGAATGGAAGCCTGTCGAACAGAGCAAAGGACTTTATTCCTTGTCTACTCTGATCTGTGGATTTCCCTGCACTTCTGGTGATGTCAATAATGAATATCCCCTTCACTGTGTCTCATCAATTCATCTGTCTCCCAATATTGCATAATATCTTAGAGGATAGTTACAGAAATTGAGAAATATGAGTGTATAAAAGAGAAAGAATTTGCTGTGCCTTTTCATTATATTACATTCTGTATTTTATATCATTCATATTTTTCTTTATAAACTCCTTGTCAAATATTTGAGCAGTCATTTACTTTATCTTTAGTTTGCAAGAATACTGAATATAGTAACAAAACTGTAAAAAAATGACCAAGACACTCCACGCTATAAAAATTCAAAGTATATAAATATATTGGAACTTCTAAAAATTCATTCCAAAGTGTCAAATTCCACTAGACATACAATGATGCTTAAATTTATAGCTTTAAAGATGCCCTTGTCTATTTTTTTATTATTTATATATACATATTTGAAAGTAAATGATATTCTAATTAAAGTATCTCTTTAAATTATACATGCTTCCCTTCTACTAGAAACAATAAAACAGCATATGACAGAGAAATGTGTTTATGCCAAGGATTTCAGTAATTCAATTGTGTAAAAATGAATGTTTCATTATTTAACTTATGCTAATTTCTTAACTGTCTCCACCTGCTTATTTAGATAACCAGAGCCTGAATTTGTCTCTGAATATTTGGATCAAGTTCTTGTAAGCTGAACTGCCCTACTCCTTTTCTTCTTCTCAAAATTTGTTATTTCTCATCAAGCTCACTGCTGAGAATTTGGGCTGAACTTATTAGTTTCTCAACAGAGCTTTCAGTGTCCCAGGAGGCAAAGTAAGATTTATTCCAAGTCAGAGCCAAAATAAAGATATTAGTTTTAGTTCTGCAATAAGCTGCAGTACAAAAAAAAACAAAAACAAAAACAAAAAATACCCAAAAACCTTAGCATCTTGCATGATGGCACTGACTATGCTATGCTGTAATTTATTCATTTATGTGTCTGCTCTCCCAATAGGTTGTGAGGTCTTTGTGAATAAAAACCATGTCTTATTTGTCTTGTTGTATCTCTTCTTCTTTATGATGCCCTGACCATTATAGGGATTCAATAAATGCCTGATGAATGAATGAATATTGAAGAAAAGCATTATATCCCCAGCACACATGTCATTCCCAAACCTCTGATAGTTGCTTCTGTCACTGGGTCATTGAGGTTAATATGAATTAAAGGCAAACTACAAAATTCCAAATTATATCATAGAGCCACACTCCCTAACAACATTCTCTGCAGTGAATGAGACCTAGCACCCATACTGCAGACCAACTGTGTCTCACTGTTTGTGTTTTGTTGCTGTTGTTTTATAAAGATGTGACTTTGGGGACTGTTTGATCCAGCACATTGGAATAGTAAAGAAACCACCTGCCTCCTGTCTAGTAGTACAAGGAGAAGGTTAGTAATAGGTGTTCTGCAGTCAAAGTGCCCAAGGTCAAAAGCTGCCTCCTCCATGTATAAGCAGTGTGGCAGTGGGCAAGTTAACAATATTAAGCTTCAATTTCCTCACCTGTAAGATGTAGGTAAGAACAGACTATATATATCACAGAGGTGTAGGGATTTCCAAAATTCAAAAGGAAGAACTGAGTACAGTTCCAGGAATAAGAACTCAGTAAATGTTAGCTCTTATTAGTTTAATATGATGGGTTACCTTTTATTACCTTTGTAGGTTCAAAGTAAACTCTACTTCTTTTATTAGATCTTCCTGAGGGCCCTTCCATACATTTTAATTTCTCCTTTTCCTGATGTATATAGCACATTTTGGCTGGAAAAGGATTTAGGGCACTTTAAAATTTTTACACCTTGAATTTCTTTGTAATTATTTTATGGGCATAAGTCTTGTTTTCCCAATATGATTTTTCTATTATAGGGGATTATGGATTTTTTCCCAAAGTGGTTCATGGCAGCAATCTCTCCGAAAAAGGGAAAATCCAGGCGAGGCAAGGTGATTATTTGACATGGTCCAAGTATAAAGAACTAGAGAGTACATGTCAGCCTTCTGATAGGGAACACCAATAACCGTAACCAGGACGGCCATAAATTTATCATCTCTCATAGGCAATAAATTAAAAACAAATAAAAGTAGTGGATGCTGCTTAAACTTTTAAAATATTAAACAAAAATATTTTTATGTAACTGACTGGGTGGCTCAGTCAGTTAAGTATCCAATACTTGACTTGGGCTAAGGTCAAGAATGAGCCCCGTGTGGCCTCCACATGAAGTCTGCTCAAGATCCTTTCTCTCTGCTTCTCCCCTGCTCACATGCATGCTCTCTCTCTCTCTCTCTCTCTCTCTCTCTCTCTCTCTCTCAAAAAAAAAAACTTAAAAAAGAAGAAAGAAAAGAAAGAGACAAAGGGAGTGGATGTAGCTGACATTTGTTATACGAATGCTGCCTGTACCCTTTGAGGGTTCACAATCATTTCATCAATAAGCTGTACAACAAACAAACCTACCTAAGGTGTGCTGTTTTATTTTCAGCACAGCTCTATCTTGATGGAAAGATCCTGACGAATGTCATATATAAGAGGACAGGTATTTGAAACAGGCATTTTTATCTATTGATAAAATGAAATTTGTTTTAGTTACATAAGTTAATATAGATGTTTCATTACCCACAAATCTTATCTTTACCTAGCCACTAGTCTATTTTTAAGAAAAATGAAACCCATCCTCTGTTGTAACAATTAAAACCTCATATTTTATTGAGATTCTGGAACAATCACCCCAGGGAGATATCTTCACCTTTAAATGTCTCCTCAGCCTTTTGTATATTTCTTCCAGTCAAGAGTTTCCCTCCCATTTTCCTGCTATTCATATCTTCTATTGCCCAAACAGGAGACCATCTATATTCCCTTGTGAAATATTTTATTCTATAGGGAATAAAAGTCTCAAACTACACACTCTCCATTCTCATCCCTATATATAATCACCTTTGTGTGTTCTTCAGTAAAATGGAAAATATACTCATTGAATGTTTACTCTGGATCAAGTATGTATTCAGTGTTTTTCATGCATTATGCCATTTGCTTCTCACCAAAGAACTAATGAGAAGGAGGCATTATTATTACCATTTTACTAAAAAGTAAACAGACCTTGAGAAGTTTGCTCAAAGTCAAAAATTAATAAGACAGAAATGGATACTGAAACCAAGTTAACTATTAAGCTACATTTCTACTGGAAAGAACAAAAATCTTATGTTCAGGGTAACAGTCTTCTTTATTGAGAACCATGTCCAAGATTAGAGGAAGAGCCAGGAAGTTACATGTTTGAGAGGAGATTCATTTAGATTCCTATACACATCAGGATTGAATTTCATTCTGACTGCTCTTACACAGCTGTGACTTTCTACTGCCTCTTTCCCTATGGTTAAAAACCTTCAAAAGGATGTGTTCTTTCTTCAGGTGAGTTATGAGAAGTTGTATAAGACCACATTGCCCTTTTGCAGTTAGACAAAAACCCAGGGCTCACTTTCTAAAAGCAACAGGTGAAAGTGTAACAAAGTCAGGTCACTCAGCTTCTGAGATCTGTAGAACAAAGTGCTGTAAGAGGAAGAGACAATAGCTTGGGAGGTGATCTGGGGACCACCAGGAACCCTGCAAATACTCCTGAATGTGTAGAATAGGCTGAAGGTCCTTGAGTTTCTACCTTCCCTCAGCATCTTCTTCCCTAATTCCCATTACCCTTTGCCACAACCAGAGTCAGGCTTCCATGTTATTGTGTATTTATTCCATATTTATACTTATATACCATGTGATAATAGATCATATATTAGTGTTATGGACTGAATTGTGTCCTCCAAAAATGCATATGTTGAAGTCCTAACCCTAGTACCACAGAATGTGACTGTATGTAGAAATAGGGTCTTTAAATAAATAAATAAGTTAAAATGAGATCATCAGCCTGGCTCTTAATTTGATATGACTGGTACCCTCATAAATAAAGGAAATTTGGACATAGGTACAGAAGGAAGACCATATTAAAAAATAGCAAGAAGAGACCATCTATAAACCAAAAAGACACACCTCAGAATATCCCAACACTACTAACACCTTTGATCTCAGACTTCTATCCTCTAAAATTCTGAGAAAATTAATTTCTGTTGTTTAAGCCTCACAGTCTATGGTACTTTGTTATGGATGCTCTAGCAAACTGACACAGTCAGTCACCCTCACCAGATTTGGAGCATCTCTGGGGAAAGAGCTATCGCTTTTATCTATAATTCACCAGCCAACCAGTACAAGCTCTAGGAGATGATCAGTATATATTTGTTGAATGAATGCTTGAATAAATATATGTCACAGATATATTACTGCATCTACACCACCACTACCTGCTAGTGAACCTGCAGAAATTGCTAGTTCGTTGTCAGCCCTGGAATTTGGTGATTTCATGCATGTTTGCTTGTTCTTTCATTCTTTCTTTTTCTCTTTCTTCTTTTCTTTTCTTTAGACACAAAAATAAATTTGTACATTGGCAAAGATGGGATAAGAGTTGGGTTACTGAGACCGACTTCCTGAGTTCATACTTGACTGCTTCTCAAACATAACTGTAGGGTCTTATATGAAAAGCAACTTGGAATAGTCCCAAGGAAAGTATAGAAAGAGAAATGCTCTAGCAGAAGGAAATGAGACTTCAGAGGAGGAGGTATAATGGCAGATCCAATTTATAGGAAACACTGATGTCTACATATTGTCATGGTTAACTAAAACCAACCATGTGATAATGAGTTTCCTTAAGTGGTGTTTATAATGGGCTAGGTGCTCTTTGTGGTGTTTTATATTGGCTAATTCATTCATTCTCACAACTCTTGGAAATTTTAATTATTATCCCTATTTCATGTTTCAAGGATGGCACATAACTTGCCTAAGTCCAAGCTTGCCTAAGTGGCTAGCAAAGAGAGAGTCCAGAATTATACCTCAGGCATATAGGTTCCAGAGTCAGTGCTCTCAACTGCTTCATCCCTGTGGCACATACTTCTGTTATAGCTAGTCCTGCCAATCAGTTAAAGAATATATGAGTGTGTGTATATATATATATATATATATATATATATATATATATATATATATATATTATATAGAATATAAATATATAAATTATGTACACATACATACATAGAGTGTCTTATAGTCCAAAAAAGCCCAAACTCATTTCTTATTGCATACACTTATTTCCTAAATAAAACCTAATGATGCTTTTAGCCATCAATTGATAATCCTTCCAAAATAAAATAAAACCAATACCTACATTCCATAAATATAACAGCAGTTTTCACTGACTGAGTGCTTTCTATGGTGCAGACACTGAATTCAGTCTTTCCATAAACTCTCTTCCTTAACTTTCCTGGCCCTGTGAGGTAAGCGTTATTATTTTCCCACTTTTACAGCTGAGGAAATAAACTCAGGTTATTTAGGTTAACTAAATTCACACAGCTAAACACTTTCAGAACCAGCTCTGGATGACCCTAAAAGTTATGATTATAAATACTGCTCAAGATTCATTTGACGATCGTTTACAATTCATATCCATCTTGAATCTTAGATCAAGTACCCCTGGAATTCCTATCTGATCCAAGTGTAGGTTTTTTTTTTCTCCCCCTAGGCATTTCATCTTCCAGATCTACCGTGGATCCGTAGGACTCATCCCAGCTTAATCTAACACGATCAATGTCCTGTCATTTGTCTGCCCATATTAGATAGGTGTCTTTGGCTTATTCCTTGTCTCCTGAAGTTGGTCTCATGACTCCCATGTGACAAACTGACCATTTCTAGCACTCTATCATGGACTGAACTGAAAGTGAAAGTGGTACAATGGGGAAAATAAAATTACCCTTGGAGGATTAAACTACAAATCAACACCTATGGATAAAGTCAGAATCACCTTAAGATAGAGTGGTTATTTTAACAAAAAACTCTCAAAATACAATGGTCCCAAAGCTAGCAATACTTAACTGTAACCATCAAAAGCTCTATTTTTTTAGGTCAAGTGTCTGTCAGAAAAAAATACACTGATTGATAACAGAACATGGGAATAGTAAGGGACCAGAGATGATTCCTAGTACTGTTCAAGTAGTGCCTGAGAGAAGGGATCCTAATAAAAGGTTCAACCTGTATAGTTTGGGTGGCAAGGAATTCTTTAGATAAATGCCTGAGGCTTTAATTTCTTGAGGCTCTTGAACATTCAAATATAGTGGATTCACCTTGTTTTAATGTTAAGCAACTTTTACCATAGTTTAGCTTTAAAATACTGGACCAACAGGAGAAAATATTGACCAGGAGATATGACTATCACATTCCTCTGGTAGTAAGAAATATAATTAAAAATTAATACCTGGCCATTCATGTTTTAAATACCATTTCATTAGGGCTGTTTTAATTCAACTCAGCATCCAGATATAATCAAGTCTCAGATACTCCTGACAAGATTGAATTTGTGAGTCTAGGGATCTGAGGGTCACATGTGAAGCCTGAGAGAAGTGATCCCAGGGCCCTTACAGGTGACAGGATGACCTTATTTTCCTTAAATGCCTTTAGCAACATCTTTCTATGCTCTTGGACTTCCTTAGAAGTGAGAATAAGCAATCTGTCAAGAGAGTCTTACTTCCTTCCATGACATAGTACAGGCATAAAAATGGTTTCGGTTTTAGCAAGCTATAGTCTGGTGCATAATGAGACATATAGCCATAAATAAATACTCTCAAAGTTTGTGCAACATCATATTAAGACAGATGTCAAAGCTCACAATTGCAATACACTGCATATTACTGAAACTTTTCATAAAATCTAATGAGATTCTAACTTATAAAGAAAGAGGCATAAAGAAAGTTGTAGCAGCATAATTGGATGACACTTCCTGCCCAGAGGGCAAAAGAAGCTAAAAAGCATAACTGGTATTTGTGTTCCTAAAAGGAAGGGATTCGGGAAGATGTTTAAAATCCAGTAAGTCCAATTCTGATTGCATTATCTTTTGAAAACTAGAATGAAAAGTTTTGAACAAAGGGTTCCAGAAAGGGTAATTAAAAACTTCCCACCACTCGAATCATATTGAATAAGATCATTCAAAAGGTGATGCTCTTCTGTGCTGGAAATGAGACGCAGGGGTGAGTCAAAGAGACTCTCTAACCCAGATTTCTGACTATTTGTCTGAGTTCCACCCGAGAATCTCCTTGTTTTAGAGGTGGCACAATACCTGGGAAATTGATTCACTTTGATTTAAGCCAGAGGTAAACAAAGATCTCGAAGAAAGTAAAGAAACGTAATGAGTCCTGCATTTCATCTTCTGTACCTTGTTCATTAATACAGAATACAAAATTCCTTATGGAAATAAATGACAGTTACATGTTGGGTCAAGGAGAGAACCTGTGACAACCTCCCTAACCTACAGAGATGCTCAAAGTGAATATTAACAAGACAGTAAAGAATAAAGCCTGCATATGTGAATATGACTAATGAGGTGTTAATGAGCTTTACATGCACTTAGGGGAGTGTCCAGTCTACATTTTTAACTACAGATCAAGGGAAGGTTAGTGCAGCATATTTTCTCTTTTTCTTAGGTTGCAGGCTACTAAATTCTGGGTGATGAATTTACCACTTTTTCCATTTCTTGAACATATGGCTAAAGGACAGCCTTTACATTTTGGTTCTTGACTTCACCACTCAGTTATGTGACCTGGGGCAAGTTACTTAGCATGTCTAAACCTCAGTTGCCTTGACTATTAAATACGCATACACATATTTACTTCCTGGGGTCTTTGTGAGAATTAAATAAGATCAAGTTTTTAAGACTTCTACACATTGTCAATAATATTTCATAAAGCTTCATATTTACTAATAACAATGTATATAATCTTTCAACACACAATGTAAATGCTTTAAGTTACACAGCATCTTTCTTCTATTATACTTTCCACATATGATGTCTCTGCATAAAGAATTTAGAACATAAGGTATTTCTCACACGTATATCAACTTATTAGATAATAATATTAAAAAAGCAATTTCAGAGCCCAGAATAAGAGCTCAATACATAGTTGTTTTGTTTTTCTTTTCTCATTAGTTATCATATGCCCCAAAGGTGAGTGAAAATCTAGGATGATATTAATGATAACTCTTCCTTTGCCATGATTTATAAGTGTGATTATGTTTTGAATAAGCAAACATAAATTTTTAAATAAAAGAGGTTTTATTTATTAGAACTGGGTAGATGTCAAGATTGGCTTTACTCCGGTTAAGTTTTCCTAATGGTTCAGAAAAGACTTTCAGAGTAATGGAGCAGAAATAGGTGTATCAGAAAGTTAATCTTCCTTCCTATTTCCTCCCCATCATGCCTAAGACAACACCCAGCCAAATGGGATTGTTATTTGCAATACAACGTGTTCCAGCATCTCCTCTCTCACTTGAATATTAATATGAAATGATTAATGAACCTGTTGCCCAACATGTTAAATTAAATAACAGTGAAGAGATTAAGAATGTCTTTCCCATTATTAAGTGCTGCATTTTAAGTTCTAATGTGTAAAGTAGACCATTAGTTTTCAGTCAGGCTTTGTAATAGATTTACTTAGGAATTTATCTCACCTTTTCTGTAAGCAATTCATGCAGCAAATATTTATTTTTTTCATTCTACTTAAAGAATTGAAAGCTTGTTCCACCAGTAAATAATGCAGATCTCTGACCCTGAGATTTTTACATAACTGTCATTTTCAGACCAATTAGTATGGATAACTAAGACATTCCTGACTTAATGCTTCACATCACTTCTGAGACTCCTGCAGTGAAGCCATACTCTCTCAGAGTGTGTATAAACCTAGAGGTCCTCAATATGAAAATATAATTTATAATCACAGTGCAACTTTCCTAGCATCCGTCCCGGTTTCCATAGTATCAGACAGTCAGGAACTTGTGCTTACAATTAGAATAGATATAAAATGTGTCCGTTCCTACCCCTCAAGCCTAGGATGAACTATTGTTCTCTGTATATTTTCCCAGATCTTACAATTTCTTAGAATGACCTCTCACATTAGAAAGAAACACTTCTATAGACAAAGAATCCTCTCACATTATTTGTTAGCATGATCAGTTGTCTCCCAAGAGAAAACTGTGGTAATTGTTTTGTGAAGGTTGGGGCCAAAAGTTACCTATGGCAAAGTGGGTTTAAAGAATTGCTGTTTATTTTTCAACTAATATTTATAAGGAATCTAATAAAAATAGGATGCATTGGGTATGTTGGATGCTTCAAAATATATAGGATGCATAAATGCATAAATAAGATTAATAAACTACAAGAATGTGTGCATGTGAGAGAGAAGGTGACTAAGAGAAAGACAGAGGAGAATGAGACACTGGTAATCTTATTTTGAGAAATTTTAAAATTCTTATCCAGGCAATAGATTTCAAATTAAATACTAGGTATTTTCCATTCAAATAAGGCTTTTCAGAGCATTTTTAGTCATTCATTTGCTTGAAAAGTTACACAAGATACATGTCTTCACAAAACGGAATACTGTTACAACTCCTACTTTGTATAAATTAATATGTGATATCAGGGAAGATTAGTTTAAGTGTACTCTCATGCCATTTGTCTAGGTAGTACCCAAGCCAAATTCCATTGGTTAACAAAGAGGTGAATCATCACTTACTAGATGGTTCATTGCAAGGTTGGGCAACATTACAGAGTATCTCTTTGAATTTAACTTAAGTAATCACTTTGAAATTGTTCTGAGAGCTTTCTAGTGTTACAATCTTTGTGTCAATCTTGGGAAATTGGCAACTGACATGCTAAAAGTAGAACAGGATATGTCCACTCAGGTCCTAGGCTCCATTTTGACCATTTTACTTTGGGAGTCCTATTGGATAAACAAAGATGTCTAGTGATTTTATAATTTAGCTGGATGCTAGCAGTGGTTCATTCTTCACCTCTCTATCCTAACTTTCCAAATAAGTAATTTCTTAGAAAAGACTTATAGAAGAGAGGCAAGTCCATTGTGCTGAATGTCTCCCCATGACTATCCCTCCTCCACCTTTAGAAACAAGCTGGAGCTAGATCAGCAGAAAGAGCTACAAGGTTCATAGCTGATACAGCGCAGGCATGTATCAGTACGAAACTACCATACAAACTGACTTCCAAACCCTGCATATTCCTCTTTCCAGCAAGAAGTTTCACAGGCCAGTTAGGTCCTGTTGTTACATAGGTAGTCGACTACATGCTCCCTGACTCCTCCCAAGTTCCCCATCAATAAGTAAGAAGCAGGGGGGTGGGCTCTCTTTCCAGAAGCACAATCCATGGAATGCCTAGCTGTGATGAGTTCAAGCATGCTTCTCAGTGGGCTGTTACAAATTTGTGGGACTGAGTGCATTCTCTTGATCTCTTTCCCTGTTTCCTTTAATAAGGGTGTTTTTGGGTTTTTTTGAGATTCTACTTTTTTTATATAGGAAAAAAAATCAACACAGCTTTAAAAGACTAATTAACAATTAGAAATAAGGTATCTTCCGGGAGTTACCTATGGTCTTTTTTTGGGGGGGAGGTCTCAAAAGGGAAGGTTTTACTGATTTTTTTTAATAAGGGTGTTTTTTGCTTGGACTATGTGATTGCTAATGATGTCCCTATTCTCTGTCTTGATGACTGTGGGGCTGGTATGAAGAGGATCTTCATACCTGGTGTCAGACCAAATGTGACATTGGTAAAGTAAAAGAGTGAGGAATGTAGATTTTTTATTGGCTTCCATAGGAAAATAGGAGAGTTTATATCTTATGGAATACTGCAAGCAACTTAAAAAGTTCTCTACTAGACATCTCTGTTCTCCCTCTACATTTCTGTTTTAGCATTGGCTCTTCCTTTCTCTGTAGTCCATTTTTTTTTAACAGCATTTCCAATATCCTCTATTATCTTATCATTTTAGCTCTGTTCTCAAATTGCTTGTCCCCTGTGCAAAATAAAAGTCCTTCAATTAACTGAACTGACATTCCCTAGAAGGCAGATAAGCAAGGAGCTGTATGATGCAAACATGACTTTGAGGCACCAAGCCCCACCCGAAGCAGTTTATCAAATTGCTCATCCACATCTTTCCCTTAGTGTGCAAAGGACAGGCACAGGAATAATGTAGCCACACCTGGGGAATTGGGGGAGGGAGGGTAGAAATAGCATTGCATTGCTAAGACAAATAGTATTTTCCTTTTAATAAAAAATAAATAAATAAATACATAAATACATAAATAAATAAATAATTAAATAGAAATAAAATGTAGTATCTTTAACCATGGTCATAGCCTTCCTGTATCTCAAGAAGTAGTTCAACTTTGACTGTTTTTTGTCCTGTCTCAAATCACACAGTAGTGAAGACATTCTGTCTGTATTCATCAGGGTGAATTCAGGGAAGCAGAACTACCATAATTCTTATGAAATTATGAACTGGACTTCAGACAATTTGGGAAGCACTGGGGAAGTAAAGGCCAAAAAAGGGACCAAAACCATTAACCATCCTTTATGCTGGTGAACAAGTTGGAGCTGCAGACAAAACACCTGTACCAAAATCATGAAAGGGGCTAATGAAGTCTATGACAGATGTGGGTCTTTTGGCTGTGAGTTTGCAGCTATGTGCCTGGTGTCGGACCCCAGATCTATCAATGTTCATTAGTAGGGATGGTAATTGGGATGGAAAGCTGTGGGTGGAAAAGGGAATGCACTGACACCACCTCTATCGGTCATCTTGAGAACATGATGGCTTCTGCTTTACTTCACCTCAGTTTACTTTCAATCAACTCCCATCCTTTAAATAAAGGAAATCATACAGGACAGGGATCTCTAGAAATGTAGGTCACAGAATAACCAAGTTGACAAGTACAATAACCCAGCATACGGTCCCATAAGGAACCAGATTCTGGCTAACCTGTCCCTCGCCATTTATCCAGAAATCTGGTCAATTATCTTAAGCTGCGAGTTGGTAGCCATCAAGCCACGGAATACGTGCTTCAAGCAGACACATGCAGCACTGAGAATGACTAGTGAATGCAGAAAATTAAGACAGATATGTTGATTTCATGATGTGCTTTAGATACCTGTGCATGCGCATTCACACCCCTTCCCCACATGCGCACTATCACTAAACCTACCTGCTACAAATCCTACCAGTCTTTGGCGCATCTGAGGTGCCTAAATCATGTTTAGTGAATAACCGACGGAACCACACAACAAATCTACAAAATAAAGCTGGCTTTTGGGTCCTAAAATAAAAACTCCTAATGTATAATACCAACCGAGTGGGCTTAAAGCAGATAGTAAAATGAAAAATTTGTTTATTACAAAGAGTAAATAAACTTCACACGTCATAGCCTGACTTTTGTCAAATATCATTGGTGCTTCTGCACTGCTGCTGTTCAAATGATCTTCAACCTACATTTCTCCTTTTCTACTTGCCCATGTTTCCCATTTATTTCTGATATATTTTTTCTCAGCTGTCTTTATCTTCTTTCCCTTTTGCTCATTTTTTTTGTTTTGTTTTAACTTTTCTGTCTTCTCCTCATGTAGCTTCTTTTTCCTTTTATCATTGCCCTAAAATCAAAGAGCCATTTAAATTGGAATGTTTGATTTCACAGGAGAGAGAATCACAGTCCATCTGCCAAAAACGGTTGTCAGCATCTGGTTCCCGGGTGTGAGATTTAGTTTTTTTTTTCCACTCTGCTAACACACACGTTGCCAATATTGTATCACACTGTTCTGACATTGGGGGGAAAATAGCAAAATGCAATTGCAGCATCTTATGACGGAGAAAGAAATTCTTTTTATCTTACATGAGCTGTGAGTTCTTAGTCCTTTTTTCTATTTTTTTTCCACTTGGACAGTTGTATGTGATAGCTTTCCAGATGGAGTTGTATCTGCAGAGTTTTAAAAGTCTATTTGGTTTTGCCTTTGTTCTCTCGGACTTTATAATCTATGTCTGGTGCTGCTGTCTACAATATTGCTATATTGAGAAGAGGAATTTTGAAATGAATAATAAAATTCTGGATTTGACTGTCTGTGGATTTGTAGGCATTTTTTTTATTAAAAAACAACAACAACAAAGGTCATTGAACCTGAAGTGAAAATATGAATCAAACCTTTGATTTTGTGCTACATGCACATAAAACTATTTGAATTGATTGGTTTCAAAAAAATGATCAGTTCTGATTGTCTGTGTGTGTGTGTAGACACAATCTTTCTCCTTTCAGGGTATTTTACTATCAGGTAAAGGACACCCATCTCTACAGTTTTTCCTAAGCGTTGTACCTAAATACTAAAGAATAAACTTTCCAGTTTCTTCAAAACAAACTACAGATATCTAGTTTAAGCTCTGCACCTTATAAATGATAAAAATATGACCACAAAGAGATGGTCCTTAGGAAAATTACCCACAATTACTTAGCTATTTTGTGGAAGAACCTACATTAGGAAAAATAAGAGCTATACAAATCAGACACCCAGCGTAGTGAGGACTATCCAACTTACCAAACTATGGCCTGAACAAAGTCGCCCAAAGACCAGCCCCAGAACCTGGACAAATCAACTTGCTCACTTATTCACTCGACCTCTTCTGGCACATGTTTCCATGTGTTACAGAGTTAGTATTGTTGATTTATTAGGCTCAAGAGTAAACTTGTTTAAACTTATGCATTGAGTGTCTTTGATATTGGAGTGAAAAATAAATTAGCACCACTGTAATGATATTTTATGATTTACTGGGAATGAAACTAATTGGATATTTTTGTGGTTGTTTGTTTTGTTTAGAAAATATATTGGTACTTTTCAGTTAGTTGAGAACCATATTCTTAACTTTTATGAGAAAAGTTATTGAGAAAAGGGTTTGGCATAATCTTGATGGTATGGTCTATTAACTCATAACACTCAAGGTTAGGTGTGTGCTCATGTGGGAGATGGGCAGAATCACATCCTTGAGTTTTGTAGCATCACTGTTGTAGACTCCGGGCATCCTGTGGACATGGGGTGTGTGGCCACAGGAAGTGTGTCTAATGCAGGATGGATGCAGCCTGCCGACTCTCTGCCCTGGAAGGTCTGTGGCTCCCTACAATCCAGGATCTAAGGAAATAATACAGTTCAAGTCAGGGACACACTTTGGACCTACATATTTTGCTTTTGTACTGAAATACTTACACTTGAACCATGTATTGATAAGAGCAAGGTGATATGTTGTAAGTTTTGCAAGCGTCGGCTTTTAATTCAGAGAGATCTGGATTTTACCCCTAGCTCCTCATGTAGAAAATTTAAAATAAATGAATAAATAAGGAACAATGAGGGGGAAAAGTTTGCTTCTATAAGCTTAAGACATCCAGGAGGAATTTACAAGTCAAATATCGGTTGCCTCTAGGAAAGAGAATCCAGTGGCTCACAGATAGCACAGAGAGAAATACTTTTATCTTATACCCTTTAATGTACTTTGAATATTGAATTATGAGAATGCATCACATTACAGTAAGTAAGCACAACAGGGAGGAGTAAAGAGACAATCTAAAGTGGTAAAGTAGGTATAATATTTAATATAATAATGTTTATTAATTTTTGTCCCTGTTTCATTATACAGCTAAAGTTTGAAAATTTAATTTGTCATGCTTAATTTCAGCTTCTCTTCATTAAAAAACAACAACAACAACAAAAAAAACCTAAACAGTGGCCAAGATGTTAACATATAAATAAGTGCCACTAAGGTCAAATACATACGATTATACAAAAAAGTCTTTATAAACTATATCAAAAAATCATATAAGAAATAATTTTAAACAGAGAAGTATACATTTTGAAAATAAAATTCTAGCTTTACCACCAATCACCCTGTGGCCTTGGAAAATTTATTTGATCTATAATCTTCAATATCTCTATATAAAAATGAGGTTATAGTTTTTATTTTGTTGAGTTTTTTTTCATCATGATAAATGTACTCTTTAATTCCATCACCTATTTCACCCATCCGCCACTCTCCTCCCCCTTAGTAACCATCAACTGAATTTTTGTGAAGATGAAAATGAAATAACGTAAGTACAGCTTCTAAAGCAATGCTTAGCACACACTAAGTTCTCAGTAAGTTAGAATAACTGGTAGTGGTGTTACAGTTAATATTATGATTTCCTGTTAGAGCAAGGAGAGTAGTCAAGATAGAGACAATCATGGAATCAATCATACAAGTGCATCTAACCTTAAAGAAACTAAAACGTAGAGAATTTGTGACTTGATTAATTCATATAGTTAATTCCTATAAGAGTTAAGAAAAGCCAGATTTCCCAGTAACAACTCAAGTTCTTTTGAATCAATCTGTCACTTAATAGGTCTGCATAGACCCTTGCTTCACAAAGTGTGACCCAACTATCAGCAGCTAAGCATCATATAGGGCCTTATTAGAAATGCAGAATCTTTGTTCCCATCCTAGGTCTACTGAGTTAGAAGCTGCATTTTAAAAAGATCTCCAGATGATTCATAAAATATTAGGTATGCTTTAGAATCCCTATTATAGACTAAACCTAAAAATACGATAATTGTAGGAAAACAACAAACTCCAGTGATTTAGCTAAAAAAAATCAATAAAATTATGTCAAAACAACTGATTGGGAAGTGAAAGACACCCAAAATCACTTGTGAGGGAAAGATCCTAGAGAGGAGGACAGATGGATGGATGAACATGAACAGACAACAGACCCAAAGAGAGCCACAGTGAGACATAGGCATATATATTTTCTCTGTGTTTTGTGGGAAAAGTATTACACTAATTTTGGCATATGTAAGTTCTATTTCAAATAAAATATAACACATTATTGCTATATCTAAATCAAGTAACTATTTTGAATATTTCTTCCTTTGTGCAATGTATTGAAATAAATTGATTAGCTGTTAGAATATAAATTTAAACCCACTTTAAATTAAGTAAAATATGAAATCTGTCAAAAGCACAGTGTGGTCACATGAACATTTAATAACCTACTGATTCACTAAATACTTTATTTCTCAACCAATTATTATGACACCATGTAAACACAAGGTGAATCTCAGATGCTACTCTTGTTGAGATTTATAACAAAGGATAGCCTGTGTAGATAGACTGTATGTGGGAACAAGAGCAAAAGATTTGAGTCACTCAAATACAAATCCCAGCTCTGCCTCTTAGTAGCTATCTAGTTTCCTAAATTCCCTGGGAAAAGTTTCCATATTTCTTCATGTAAAATAGGAATATTAAAAAGCACTTCACGGACTTGTTTTCAGGAATAAGAACACCCACAGAGTGCACTGTAAACATCGTAGGAATGGCAGGTATAACAGTAATTCTAGTAATGTTCTATTTCTTATTTAAACCTTAACTGGAATTCAAGTCACAGCTATAATACTCATAAAATAATCTGATAATTTTCAGAGTTTTAACAGATAGTGCACATTTTAATTACTACTCTAAGTGAAGCACAAAGAATACTGCCAATTTTGCAAAGCTCTTTTTAAGAAAATGTTCATTGCCAATACCATCGACGTACATTCCATTAATAACTTTTGCATATGAATCCTGTTGCAATCCACTTTGTTTGCTAGATCATGGTGATTTAATTCATAAACACACAAAATACTCCACAGTATTTTTAAATTATTTTTTTTTTAATTTTTGAGAGAGAAGACACAGCATGAGTGGGGGAGGGGCAGAGAGAGACACACACACAGAATCCAAAGCAGGCTCCAGGCTCTGAGCTGTCAGCACAGAGTCTGATGTGGGGCTCAAATTCATGAACCATGAGATCACGACCTGAGCTGAAGTCGGATACTCAACCGACTGTGCCACCCAGGTGCCCCTAGAGTATTTTTTTAAGGAGTAAGAAAGGAAAAAGAAAAGTGAGGATATAAAGATTGGTTAAAATGTATCATTATATCCTAGATCTTCAGGAATGAGGATCAGATTTTAAAAAGTAAATAATAATACTAATAAAACCCCAACATTTTCAGTTTTTTTTTATGTCACAAAACACATTTATTTATTTTCCCTAAACTGTCATAGAGTTATAAGTTAAGACATTTTTATTCCCATTTTGTAAATGAGGAAATTGAGATTCAAAAAGTCTAGTTACCTTCTCAAGGTGATGTGCACAATAAGCAGGCAGAGTTCACTACTGTGTCTGCCTCATGAAAACTCAGAAACCAGCTCTCAATCTAGACTGGGATGTTAACCTAGTGACTGCTAATTAAAATAAGGGCAACTGTTTCTTAGAGACTGTTCATCAGTTCCATCTCTGAGTTTCTTCACTGGACTTATTTCAGTCAGGTATCTTACTTATTTTTCTAACAGCTAACTTCTTCCTACCTGTGAGTCTTCACAATGCGAGCACTACTAAATTCACCCCACATTCCCCCCTACGAAACAAAGTCCAAGAGATATTTCCAGGGCCTGGGATGGCTGTGAGGAGGAAGATGAAGTGAACTCCAAAGCATAGAGCCAACCTCCAAAAAGGAAGGACAAGAAATAGAAGAAAAACTGAGCTCAGACGACAGTGTGCCAAAGCATGTATCCAAGGGGGCTGGGCCAGTAGGCATAGGCAATCTTACTTAACCCTGAGGATAAAAGTTTCCACTGATTAGTAAGGTCAGGTGTGAAAGACTCCAGCCAGCAAGTGAGAAGAAAGGAGGGCTCTGAAAAGGACACTGCTATTCAAAACTTCTACGGGGTGGAAAGAGAATTTCCTTCACAAAATACCCCAGGAACATTTTCTTTTTCTAGAGAACAGTAGGGAAAAGGATATTTTTACATAGTGTATAAATGAATCTTTTTTCAGTCTAGAAGCACTACAGGGTGAATTAGAAGCTAAATTCCTGTCTACTGAAAATCAGTTAGGAAAAATTAGAAGCTTTGGATTCAGAGGGACCTACATTAGAATCCTGCTCCTGTCAACTTTTAGCTCTGGGTGATTCTAGATGGGTGCATCCTCTTTCAAACCCTCAAAACCTCCCTTCCTTTCAAAAAGGAATAATAATATGTATCCAGAAAAATTATTGTAAGAATTAACTGCAATATTATATTTATTATAATGGAAAGGTATCGGACACTGAAAAACAGTAGCCCCTACTGCCTTATTATGATCACTGTCCACTACATTTTATAGTTCGAAGTATAGAAAAGTGCACATATCACATGTGTATAGCTAGATGAGTTATCATACAGTGAACAAACTCATGTAACTATAATCTAGATAAAAGCTGAATTAACTCTCTTGCACCCTCCTTACCAACTCAGATTTAATCACAATTCTGACTTTTAATACTAGAGATTAGTTCTGCATGTTTTTGAGACTTCTACAAATGTAGAATTTTGTGCAACTGTCTCCTTTTGTACTTCTTTCATAAATGTTACATTTGTGAGACCTATGCTATTGCATGTAGCAGTTCATTCATTTTCATTGCATATTATATTTTATTTTTTAATGACTATTTATAACGTTGATGGACATTTGAAATATTTCCAGTTTTTAGCTACTTACAAAGACTGTTGCCCTGAAAATTCTCCATTTATCTCTGGTGACATTATTGTACGGTTGTGTTCTACACAAACAGGGATGAAAGTGCTAGTCAAGGGTATGTTTTTAGGAAATGCTGCAAGACAATTTCAAAATGGATTTTTTCACATTTAACCCTCCCATTGATGCCTTATGAGAGTTTCTAGTTCTCTGTGTCATCACCAACATTTGGTATTTTCAACTGTCTTAGGATGTAAGTCATTTATAGATGTGTAATGACATAACGGATTTTAATTTGCATAGCAGTGATAACTAATGACATTCAGCTCTTTTTAAAGTACTGTCTTATGTAAAGTTCCTGTTGAAGTGTTGAACTGTCCCTTGTTTTTCTTCTTTTCATTATTGCCTTTGTCCTCCTGGCTCATTAAAATTTCTTCTAAGTTCAGGATACAAATAATTTGTCAAATGAAGGAAAATATTAACAGTTTGGGGTGCGTGGCTGGCTCAGTCAGTTAAGCATCCCACTTTGGCTCAGGTCATAATCTCACCGTTCCTGAGTTTGAGCCCCACATCAGGCTCTGTGCTGACAGCTGGAGCCTGGAGCCTGCTTCGGATTCTGTGTGTGTGTGTGTGTGTGTGTGTGTGTGTGTGTGTGTGTGTGTGTGTGTCTGTCCCTCCCCTCACACTCTGTCTCTCAAAAATAAATAAACATTAAAATTTTTGAAAAATATATTAAGAGTTTGTTCTGTGGCATTTCTCTTAGCCTCAAAGACGCCTAAAGATGTGACTTTTGTCAAATACTTTTTGCAACACTAACATTCAAGAAACTGTCTGGAGTGTATTTACATGAGATCTAAGATAACAGAACATCTCATCCAAGACTATAAACTAAGACAAGCCATTAAAAAATTAGAATTACCAAAAAGAAAATTGCATGGACTTATGTGATTTTAAAATATCCTCTTATAAATTATTTCTGTGGTATAAGGTGCTGATCTTTGGGTGTGGTAAGAATCCCTACTTATCTCTAGTTAGCTTTGCATGTCAGAGGCTTACTAGATGACAGGACTACCTTAATATGTTTAGGAGAGGAGCACAAAAGTATTGTGATACTTAATACAACTTTAACATCACAGAGAAGGAAGCTGTGGGGTGGCTCAGTTGGCTAAGCGTCTGACTCTTTGTTTTGGCTCAGATCAAGATTTCATAGTTCTTGAGAACTCTCTCAAGAGTTCTCTCCCTCTCTCTCCCTCTGCTCTCCCCACCCACACTTAAAATAAATAAATACATAAACTTTAAAAAACTTTAACAAAAACTTTAATAAACTTTAAAAAGGAGGAAAAGAAGGAAGTTGTGCTCACATATGGGCTACAGATAGTTTGGGGAAGTTTCCAAGAGTACATTTCAATTTGGATAACGTATACCAGAAGTTGCTAAAATAAATGCCCATTTTATGTTAAATGGTGTTCTCAATGAGGTTCTACAGTGGAGGTCTGTATTACTACCATGTATTGTAATATATTTAAGAAAATCCCTTCCTACCTCTCTTCCTTCCTTCCTTCCTTCCTTCCTTCCTTCCTTCCTTCCTCCCTCCCTCCCTCCCTCCCTCCCTCTTCTCCTTTCTCCTCCCTTCCCCTCTCTTCCTTTCTTGTACCTTCCTTTCCCTTTCCTTCCCTATTTTCTCTCATCTTCCTCTTCCTTCCCTATCTCCTTCCCTTCTCATTTCCCTCCTTAACATTTCCTCTTCTTAATGAAATTGAAAATTGAATCTATCTGGAATGGAAAGGAGTTTGTTATATCATATCTCAACAGGTAATTTTTTTTGCCTTTCTGTGGACTCACTGAAGTTTGGAGGTAGAAGGAGATCAGTGATTTGACACCAAAAGTAATATTTCTGCATTAATTTTTTTGTGGATTATCTTACACCATTCACAAGTATTAACTCAAAATGGATTCAACCTGAATGTGAGACCTAAAACTATAAAACCCCTTGAAGAAACATAGGCGATAAACTTCTTGACATTGGTCTTAGTGATGATTTTTTTAAAATTTGACACCAAAAGCAAAGGCAAAAGTAAAAATAAAAAAGTAGAACTACATCAAACTAAAAAGCTTCTGTGCAGCAAAGGAAACCATCAAAAAAATAAAAAGGCAACCTGTGGAATGAGAAAATATATTTTCAGCCATATATTTGATAAGGGGTTAATATCCAAAATATATAAAGAACTCATACAGTTCAATAGCAATAAATAAATAAATAAATAAATAAATAAGAAAATAACCAAAAAAAAAAAAAAAAAACCAAAAAGCAAAAGCAAAAACAAAAACCCAAAAAACAAACCCAATCAATTTGATTTTCAAAATGGGAAGAAAAACAGCATTTTTCACAGACCTAGAACAAACAACCCTAAAATTTGTATGGAACAACAAAAGACCCTACATAACTAAAGCAGTTTTGAAAAACAAAAGCAAATCTGGAAATATCACAATGTCCGACTTCAAGTTATATTACAAAGCTGTAGTGATCAATACAGCAAGGCACTAGCATGAAAACAGACATTTAGATCAATAGAACAGAATAGAAAACTAAGAAATAAACTCATAGTTATATGGCCAATTAATCTTTGACAAAGCAGGAAAGAATACTTAATGGGAAACAAATAGTATCTTCAACAAATGGTAATGGAAAAACTGGACAGCAATATGCAAAAGAATGAAACTGGACCACTTTCTCACACCATATACAAAAATAAATTCTAAATGGATTGAATACCTAAGTGTGAGACCTGAGATCATGAAAATCCTAGAAGAGAGCACCGGCAGTAACTTCTCTGACATTGGTCATACCAACTTTTTCTAGATAGGTCTCCTCAGGCAAGGGAAATAAAAGCAAAACTAGACTATTGAGACTACATCAAAATAAAAAGCTTCTGCACAGTAAAGCAAACAATGAACAAAACTAAAAGGCAACCTAAGAAGGGGAGAAGATATTTGCATAAACATAAACAAAAAACTCAACACCTAAAAAACAAATAACCCAATTAAAAATGGGCAGAAGATATGAACAGACATTTCACTAAAGAAGACATTCAGATGATCAACATACACATGAAAAGATGCTCATCACTTATCATCAGGGAAATGCAACTCAAAACTATAGTTCAATATCACCTCACACCTGTCAGAATGGCTAAAATCAACAACACAAGAAACAACAGGTATTGGTGAGGATGTGGAGAAAAGGAGCCCTCTGCACTATCGGTGGGAATGCAAATTGGTGCTGCCATTCTGGAAAAGAGTATGGAGATTCCTCAAAAAGTTAAAAATAGAACTACTCTATGATCCAGCAATTGAAGTACTGGGTATTCACTCAAAGAATACAAAAACATTAATTCAAAGGGATACATGCACCCCAATGTTTATTGCAGCATTATTTCCAATATCCAAGATGTGGAAGCAGGCCAAGTATCTGTGTATATATGTATGTAATGGAATGTTACTGAGCCATAAAAAAGAATGAAATCTTGCCATTTGCAACATGAATAGAGCTAAAGAATTTAATGCTAAGTGAAATAAGTTAGTCAGAGAAAGACAAATATCATATTTCACTCAAAAATAGAATTTAAGAAACAAAACAAACAATTAAAAGGGAAAAAGAAGGGGAGAGACAAATCAAGAAACAGACTCTTAACAAAGAGAATGAACTGGAGGTTACCAGAGGGGAGGTTGGTAGGGTGATGGGTGAAATAGGCCATGGGGATTAAAGAGTGCACTTGGCATGATGAGCACCAGGTGATGTGTGGAATTGTTGAATCACTATATTGCTCACCTGAAACTATTATAACACTGTACTAACATTAACTGGCATTAAAATTTTAAAAATTAAAAATGGGCAGAGATCTGATTTTTTCAAAGAAGACATGCAGATGGGCAACAGACACATGAAAAGATACTCAATATCACTAATCATCAGGAAAATGCACATCAAAACCACAATGAGATATCAATGACAACTGTTAGAATGGCTATTATCATAGAGATAAAAAAATACCAGTGTTGATGAGAATGTGGAGAAAAGGAACCCCCTGCATTGTTGGTGGGAATGTAAATTAGTGCACCCGCCATAGAAAACTGCATTGAAGTTCCTCAAAAAGTTAAAAGTAGAACTACCATACAATCTAGCAATCCCACTTCTGGATATTTACCTGAAGAAAATGAAATAATAAAATACTAACTCAAAAAGGTATCTGTACCCCCATGTTTATTACAGCATTATTTACATAGCCAAGATATGGAAATAACCTAAGTATCCATCAATAGATGAATGGATAAATATATTATACATACATATATATATGTATATATATTTATATACACATGCATACACACACACACAGACACACACACACACATATATACACACACATACACACACAAATGGAATATTACCCATGTATAAAAAGAATGAATCTGGCCATTTGCAACAACATAAATAAACCTTGATGGCATTATGCTAAGTGGAATAAGTCAGACAGAGAAAGACAAATATTTTATGATCTTACTTATATGTGGAGTCTAAAAATAATTACAATAACAAGCTCATAGTAAGAGAACAGAATGGTGGCTACCAGAGGTGGGGTAGGGAGAAATGGGTAAAGGTACAGTACAAACGCCCAGTTATAAAACAGTAAGTCATGGGGATGTAATCTACAGCATGGTAAAAATACTGTAGTAATTATAGTTAGTAATATTATATATTGAAAATTGCTAAGAGAGTGGATCTTATAAGTTCTTATCACAAGAAAACAAAATTTTTTTAACTATATATGACAGATGTTAGCCAGACTTATTGTGGTGATAATTTCTTTTTTTTTTAATGTTTATTTATTTTTGACAGAGAGAGAGAGAGACAGACAGAGAGAGCATGAGTGGGGGAGGGGCAGAGAGAGAGAGGGAGACACACAATCTGAAGCAAGCTCCAGGTTCTGAGCTGTCAGCACAGAGCCAGACGTGGGGCTCGAACTCACAGATCGTGAGATCATGACCTGAGCCGAAGTCGGACGTTCAACCGACTGAGCCACCCAGGCACCCCATGATAATTTCTTAATGTATACAAATACAAATCACTGTTGTACACCTGAAACTAATATAATGTTATATGTCAATGACAGCTCAATAAAAATAGAAAAAGAAAAAAATTATTTGTGGATCGAAACAAGGTTTCTAAAAATGAACATGCACACAAATGTGTACATGCTCTCTCACTATGAAATAGTCAGAAATAGTCAGATATCCACTCCCAAACTTTTGCCCCCCAACTTAAATATGACCAAATATGAATGTCTTTCAAAGACAAGTTAGAGAGCCTAGAAGGAAGTGTCATATATCTGATGCCCCCAAGGGTTAGTGAATCCTTAATTCTACTTTTATAGGTGCTAAACAGCAATATTCAAGGACCCTATCCTTCAAGTATTTACAATTTCCATAACAAAGGAAATGACAGATTTTTTGAGAGCTTCTTCAAGCCTTGTTTTTTACCACTCAAGGTCATATCTGCCTTCCGACTATGGCACCTGTTCTTATTCCTCTGAGATTGTAAAGTATTCTTGAAGCTTTCGGGCATTAACAGCCTTCTCTGCCAGAGGTGCTTTATGTTTTCAATCAGTATTCATATAAATTGAATAGTATTAGGCTTTTGAACACTGTAGACAGAAGATCTCTTTATCCTTGTTTCTTGAAAATACTTAATGACAATGGAGTTAAGGTGAAGATACAAACTCTACAATGCATTTTACATTGGATTACAATTGAGAAAGGTCAGTTGTAAAGAAAAATAATAAGTGAAAATCAAACACGGTTGACAACTTACTATGTGTCAAAACTGTTCTAAATGCTTTAGAAAAATATCTCTTCTCAGATTCATGACAGCTCTAGGAGTTAGGCAATAAAAGAGACAAATCTGGTTCTAATCTTGATTATGACAATGTGCATGTGTGATCCCACACAAACTACTTAACTTCTCTGGGCCTTAGTTTCCCATTACATATTTCATCTATTGCTGCATAAGAAATTACTTCACAACCTAGAAACTGAGAACAACAGATACTAATTATCATATAGAGTTTCTGGAGTCAGGAATACAAGAGTGGCTTAGCTGTACAGCTGTGACTCAGGGTCTCTACTGAGGTGACAGTTGAGATACTGGCCAAGGATACAGACATCTCGAAGGCTGGACCTGGGCTGAGGAATCTACCACCACGCACATCACATGGGTGTTGGAAGACTGCTTCAGTTCCTACCATCCTGCTGTGGAGGCCCCAGAGTCTCACTGTATGGCCTTCTCCACAGGCCCCTTCACATCAGAGCAGCTGCCTGCTTCCACAGTGAATGATCCCAGAAAGAGTGAAAAAGACAGAAGCCTCAGTGTGTTCTTACTACCTGTTCTCCCAAACCTCACTGTATCATTTCTCACTGGCTGTTTTCTACTCAAAGAAGCAAGTTCAGCCCACACTTAAGTGGAGGGAAGTTAGGCCCTACTCTTGAAGGGAGGATATCAAACAATTTGATGCACAGAGATGGTTTCAAACTATCACACCATGTATAAAAATTAATAGGGTGAGACCCAGGGGTCAAATTCAGCGGGTCTTTAAAACCCCTGACATTTTGCAAACCTGGGTGTTAAGTCAGTCTTCTTGAAACTGACCAACCAACCATGCCCCCTCTTTTAGTGCTGACTCAGAATGGTGGCCTTGATGATGCAGATTATATTGAAAGTCTTACAGTCAGCCCTGCTTATAAAAATCATTACTAGTAGTAATACTACCAGTCATCCCATTTCCTTGTTAGCTTAATTCATTTTCACATATGCTTACATCTCTGTAACTACCATCTAGATCAAGTTATAGAACATCTCAATATTCCAGAAGGCTTTCAAACCTTTTACCAGATACCACTGTCCTCTGTTCTTACGGATTAGTTTTTAAAATTTAATTAAATAGAATCATACCATGAAAGTTTATCTAGCTTCTTTTGTGCAATGCACCTTACTTTTAAATGGAGTAGATGGTTACACCGAGTCCAGTCAAAAAGCCATCTGATCAAAATACAGCTCTATAGGTTTTTGGAATTTCTATCACCAAAAATTCACTTAAGAAATCATGTATTACTTCCTGGAAGTAGCATGAAGTAACATACTTGGGAAATAAAGTAAACATCTGGATTTTTTTTTCAGACAGAGAGAGTTTTGTTTATATCAACTCATTAAATAAATATTTATTGTGTTCTTCTTAGGTGTCAGCCATCGGAATACATGACTAGAATGTAAATATCAATAGGCCTAGTTTGTAGTCAAAAGCAGCTCCAGTGTACGAATTCAAGGATGATTATAGCACAGTGCTGTGAGTACTATCATGGAAGCAGGTAGATCAAGAACAGGAACACTAGCTGTCTAGAAGGGTCAGGGAGGTGATGTTTGAACCATGCCCTGCAGGCTCATAGGAGTCACTAGGAATTCAGTGTATATATTAGGGGTTATACTAAAAGACAGGATGTGATACCTATAAAAATTTGCAGAAAAAATAGACATTGAACATTGGAAAGAGGGCATGGGTAAAACAGTGAGGGTAGAAAATGTGGCTGCAAAGGTGAGGGCTGTCCAGGTAATGAACGTTTTGCAAGTCATGGCTATGAGATTATATGTACCCTATGAGCCATCAAATGCCTTTGAAACTTTTTGGTAAAGGAAGAGGCAAGATCAGATTTGCATGAAAATAACTCTAGCAGAAATTTATTTTTTTAAATGTTTTATTGTTTATTTTTGAGAAAGAGAGAGCACGAGCAGGGGAGGGACAGAGAGAGAGGGAGACAAAGAATCCGAAGCAGGCTCCAGGCTCTGAACTGTCAGCACAGAGCCCAACGGTGGGGCTAGAACCATGAGCAGCGAGATGACCTGAGCCAAGTGGGACCCTTAACAGACTGAGCCACCCAAGTGGCTCTAGCAGCAATGTAGATAAGGAGTTGGAAAAGGGAGAAAATGGGACCAGGAGGGCCACAAAGGAGATAAATTATGATATAAATGAGAGACAATGAGGGCCTACTAGACTCTGGCCTGGGGTGAGCAGAGACCAAAGAAAAGCATCTCAGAGAGGTCCCTGAAGATGGCACTAATCAGGCTCTTTCGTCTTCCCTGGGAAAAATTACAGGTACAACTCATTCTTCTAGAGGTTCTTTTCTGCCATCCTTGAACCCTGAAAGTTCCCAGAGGGCATTCTAGAGGTCCCCAAGTCTCCTGGCACTATACCTACAATTGTGTTAGTTAGAGATATGTGCATTGTGGGGCTATGGGGATGTATTTTTTCTGAGCTGAGGTTTATGCCCACTTAGCTGAAAACCATTACATTAAAGGATCATTAATGTAGATTGAGTCAAAGTGTAGAGTTATGTAAATGACTGTGTAACTAAGCTTGATAGTTGTTATACTGAGAACCTTAAGAGAAGGACTTGAACTTATTTTTATTGAAACTCCTAAAATCTAGCACAGGGCCTGACACATATTTGGTGCTCAATATCCTGGTAAGTGCATAAAATCAGTAACCCAAACTATAAACACCTCCTGTAGAATGGGGATGTTAGTACTTACATTGTTACAGTGAGGGTTAAATTAAACTAGAGAGTTAATGTTCTTGGTACTTCATGATACAGAATAAGTATTTGGTACAAGCCAGTTGTTAATTGTATTAGCCTTGCCTTCAGTAACACACATAAACTCCTGTCTAACAATATCTATAAGGAAATCATTAAACCCTGAATAAGGATCAGGGTAATAATTTTCCAAACATTGATTTTAAAAATGCTACAAATGATATGAGCCAAAAGTGCTGTCAGGAATAAATGTTAGAGAGAAAAGTTTTTGATTACTTTTAATTAGCTTTTGATCTTCCCTTCACCGGCCTTTTATCCTCTCTATAATAAAAAAATAATGATGGAAAAATGAGTCAAGGTACTAAATCAAAATGAAGCAGTTATATAAAATTCTGTCTAGAGAATTCATTCATATCACACAAACATTTCTGATTCTAAATGTTATAAATGGTTTAAGTTCCTATCGTACAAAAAATACTGAACAAAATAATCTCTGGAAGGTTTCCAAAGAAACTAAAAATACACGAAAAAAAATACCTGGGATAACATTGCTGGTTACAGTGCAGGAAAAAAATATATATATAAACATAAATATATAAATATATAGGATATCTATCTATCTATATATAGACAGACAGATAGATAGATAGATAGATAGATAGATCTCCTAAAGACTAAATGCAACAAAGAATAATGTGAAGTTTGTGGCCTGAGTCTTTTGTAATTCTTCTTTTCTTAGGGAAAGGAGGCCCCTTTGCAGTGTGTGTTCCCTTCTCCTTGAACCTCCATAGTGCCTATACAGAGAAGTAGAAACCCATTCTCAAGTCTGGACACAAAAATAAGGGAGAGGCATCTTAAGCAACAAGTCCATTTGGCTCTAGTCTCCAGGATCTGTATTAAGCCTTACCAGGTTGGAAAACAAAAACAAAAACAAAAACAAAAACAAAAACAAAAACAATGATAACTGGGGACAATATAATGGCTTCCTCTTAGGGCATGATAATGACGATTTTAAAAATGATTTCTGTCAAATGGTACAAACTTTTTAAAAGAATTAGCAGTAGTTTATTTAATCTGCAATATTTATTATTCATATTAGAGGATTCTATTCTATAAAAAGAATGCTACTTTAATAGTCTTTCAATTAATCACTTATTTTTAGGTTTTGGGCTAATGTTGATCTAATTTTCTTCAGAAATGTTAAGATAAGCCAACTCTCTGACATCCTAAAAATAAAAGGTGCCTGGGATCAGGGTCAAGGATAGCAAGATAAAAATGGTGCGTTATCTAGATTACTTTGGGCATGTTAAGATTACACCAAATGCTGTTCCTGAACTACCTCTTGGCTACTGCTAACAGGAAAAAAAAAAAATTATTTGCGTTTGATCTCCACTTTTCTGTGGAATACTGATTTCTTTTAAGAAGTGACTTTAAGTAAAAGGTGTTTATAAATCCCCTTGCCCCACTCCACACATATGAAACCTGGCAGAGGATAGCAAAGCAAAGAGAACAGAGACCCCAGAGCAATTATTTCAGAGAGGCTGGGGACAGGGGCATCACTCAGCCACATGGAAATCAATCAATAGAAGCTTTGTAATCTGAGTAAATATGTATGTGAAGAATCAGACTGAAGCCAGAATCAACCTGTTCAGAACCAACTGGGCAACACGAATATGGGCACCAACAGGTTTTTACTGGATCCAAGATCATGTAGCTACTATTTTAAAATATCTTTGAGGTCATTCATTAGTATTTTTGCTCTAAAGTCTTTCAGATCATTGAAGGCCTTTCCTCTTGAAACACAAACCTTCTCAATGCTCTTCAAATCAAATAGATGTGTGATAAGACAAGACTTATGTAAGTCATTGTGGCATGATATTTATCACAGTGAGTTCATTTTCTTCAGTTTCTCATCAAGTTTCTCTTTGATAAAAATCCTAGTGGTATCTATGTGATCCCATGTTTTTGAATCTCAAAAATTTGGAATGTTAAATAAGGCTTCCTTATTTATAGTCCTTGGGGTATCATATTTCTGTCTTTTGCATCTTCTGAAACTCCCTTATTGTTATTTATCTCAAGGGGACTGCAATTCTTATTAGAACTCATTTTGGTTGGACTTGTTTTATTTGCCCTGTAAGTAGTATGTGTCCTGGATTGTGAAAGTATCCCTATAGAATAGTTTTAAATTTCTGTTGTTAGAACCCTAAGGATGTCATGAATCTTGGATCCATATCTATTGTATTCTTGACTTTGACTAATGTAGAGTAAGTCCAACCCAACTTTCATGCACAGCACCAGATAGGACATTTCAGTTTCTCATGGGAAAATTTCTTCTCCACAAATAATAGGATAGAGAGATGGCTATCTTATCTGTCATCTCCTATCTGTCAGCCAAGTTCCTCTAGGGTCTATTTTATGAACTTGGGCTATTATTGAAAGATCCCAAGTTATGGCCAGCTCCCCACCTCACCTGGGTGCAGGACCACACATCTTGATCCCCTTTGGTTTTTAGTATTTTATTAAAAAAATTTTTTTTAATATGTATTTATTTTTGAGAGAGACAGAGACAGAATGCAAGTGTGTTAGGGACAGAGAGGGAGACACAGAATCTTAAGTAGGCTCCAGGCTCCAAGCTATCAGCATAGAGCCTGACATGGGGCTCGAACTCATGAACTGTGAGATCATGACCTGACTCCTAGTCAGACGCTCAACCAACTGAGCCACCCAGGAGCCCCTGGTGTTTAGTATTTTAGACATGGAAGACCATTTCTCAGGTCTGGTATTTTCTGGCAGCATAAGTGAAGCTAACTACCTTGACATTGACTTTATTACAATAGCTATTAATTTTCCTCTCATTGTCTTTAAACCCTTTTAGATGTTATTGTTATTATTATGATACTATTATTATAATTAATGTTAGTGCATACATGCAAAGTTGGTTTGCCTTGTCACCTGAACCATGGTTCAGTGTTCTTTCCCTAACTATAGCATTGACCTACCATTTATTCTGTGCATTTTAGCTAGTGAAACCAATGCCTTTACATAAAGGAATGATTATTGTAGCAGGCCCATTAAAAGATAACTTTTATGAAGATGAACTTTTATCAAGACTATTAAAATCACACAATGTAAATAAAGGAGGTAGTTGCTATTTCACTTCTACAAAAAAGTTGTCCCTGGATACACTCACATAGTATCAATTTTCTACAGATGAACTGATTTTTTGCTCACTTATTTATTAGGACAACCATTCTAGAGATATTTATCCATAGTTTCAATTGTGTTAGGCACTGCTGTAAGGGTTGGAAGTGTAGAAACAAATAAGAGTGTGTCCTTATTCTTAAGGAATTTATAAACTAAAGGGCTATTGATTCAATGATCAAAGACTATAGTTAATACACTAGGAGGAATTGCTTCAGAAAGTCAGACATCATCCCAGCATTGAAAATGAAAGTAAACAACTATGATGAGGCTGAACTGGGTTTGTATATGGGGGATACAGAGGTGGACAGTCCAGGTATGAAACTGTGCAGGACTCTGTAGGTAACAGAGCTGTTAAAATTGTTGTGAAAGGAACAGAGCTTGAGGCAAGGCCCAGCAAGACTCAAGGTACTGAAAGTAACTAGGGACTACACCACACTAAGTGTCAGGAAGCAAAGAGGGTTAGCCATGCTAAAGAAAAAAAAAATCAAGCAGGAAATTGTGCAGACTTTTTGTTTGAGAAGGACTTTTTGGCTCTTATAACAATCAGACCCAAATATCTCACCATATGAACAGGTGTTACCAGTCCTTTTCTACCTCTTGACCCCCCTTAAGAACAATTTGAAGACAACTTAGCCAGAAATCACAAGGCTGGTAAATAGAGATGGTTTTCCCTCACTCATGTTCCTATGGACAATTCTGAAATTGCAGTCTACTGATAGAGAATGTGGAGCTTGATGAAATCAAGCAGTATTCATGAGGTCTCAATTGTGGTTAGGTTCATGCCAGTACAGAGATGAATCCAGAAGACAAATTTTGGCCATCTTCAATCCTCATCTTAAAACAGAAAAATCAGAGTTGAGTGTGAAGCTTATATTTAGGGAAAAATACAACTTCACTTTATCTATTTGGGTCTAAATTGTGGAAAAGAAGGATGGTACAGGGGTACCATTAAGTTCCCTACAAGTTATTCTGCCATGGACTTTTCAGATCTATTTTTGCAACTGAGAAATGATTTTTTGTTTCTTAAAGACCCTATTTCAGACACTTTGTAATCAAACAGATCCTTACAGCCTTCTCCTAGATTATTTGTTGAGTAATTTATCAGCATATTTAAATTAATGAAAACAAATTGAAAGTCATGGCTTGGTATTTTGATTTCTCAATATAATATGCCATAGGGTTGAGACAGCATTAGAATAACTGGGTTCTTAACCAGCCTCAATTCAAGATGAATATATAGCATTAAGATTTTCTTAAAATAATGATGGATTTTTATTAATACATCATCAGAGGCACTTATGTTTATGATATATTACACTGAAGTTATTAGTAGAGCACTGAACTGTGATGGCCCCAAGCATGGTTATGTTAGCACAGCCTGTTCCTTAAGCTTGTCCTCAGTGAGATCCAATACGTAAACATACATGTGTATGAGAAAGAAATATCTACAGTGAGTCAGAAGGAAGATGTCATGATAAAAAAGGCAGTTTTCTCTCCAGACTGCTCATAGTCTATTCTTCAAAGTCTCAACTAGGGAAATAAACAGATTCAGATGGAGTTTGCCTCTTCAAACACCTTCAAGTATTGTACATTAGCCCTGCCACAAGAGAGAGTGAGAAGCAAGCAAAGAGGCATGCTTCCAGAAAAATGTATCCATTTAGGAGTGATTGGCAATATTCCAATGGCTAGATTTTTCACACTTCTTGACAACTCAAAGATATTTCTTCACACCTTTTGCAGATGTCAACCTGCAACGTTGCTGGAATTCATTTTGTGGTTCACATACCACCCAGACGAGTGATACAACACTCTGGGGGAGCCCACTGACAGAGAATTTGCTGAAAAACAACTAAAATGTTGTTAAAAATTGCTTAGATCCCAGGCCTGTTCTTGATGGCCCTTTCTGCCTCACAGAGATGCACTGGGTTGGGTTAGTGATTCCGGTAGGAATCTTATTCTGGGAATTATAAGAATTCCAAGGAATCCTCAACTATCTCTTATTTTGTTTTAAGTTAATAAAGTTTATTGGGGTACCTGAGTGGCTCAGTCAGTTAAGTGTCTGACTTCAGCTCAGATCATGATCTCACAGTTTGTGGGTGCAAGCCTCGTGACGGACTCTGTGCTGACAGCTCAGAGCCTGGAGCCTGCTTCAGATTCTGTGTCTTTCTCTCTCTCTTCCCCTCCCTTGCTCACACTCTGTCTCTCTCTGTCTCTCAGTAATAAATAAACATTAATTTTTTTAAATAATAATAATAAAGTTTATTTTTTTAGAGAAAATTTAGTTTCACAGCAAACTTAAGTGGAAGGCACAGAGAGTTCCTATATGTTCCCATCCCCACATATGCACCTTACTGAGTTATTATGCAGTGTTTATTAATCATTTCATATCTGCTATTCTTGTTTTCCTAATGAGATTGTAAGTATCCTGATTAGGAAGCTTATGTCTTGACCTCTCAGCATCCCATATCTGGGAGGAGTCTGATGCTCTTTGGTTGACTGATCTAGACGCCAAAACCTTGTAGGACCTGAGATGATGTTATATAGAGATGTCTTATCACATGAAGGAGTTTGATATGGTGCAAACAGCATTGACTTTGGAGTCAGATATACCCAAATGTTAATCCTGCCCCTTTATTTTATTAACAACTAAATACACTCTTCAGAGTTTCTTTTTGTTTTCATAAAGTAAGTAAAATATCACTGACTTGTAAAATGTTATAAGAGAATGCATCTACTGAGAAAGTGTGTGTAATACATCTAGTACAAAGTCTGGTAAGTAACTTGGTGAACATTATATTCCTCCTATTATTCCCTCCCAACCCTGACTCTATTCAAGATTAATTTTACATCAATACCTCCATGAAATTCATGTACTTTTGCTTAAGTATTCAGTTTAAATGTATAAATATATAAATTGATAACATATATCACTTAACCTAGGAGGAAAAGAGGAAGATTGATAAAGGAGGATCATAGAGAAAGTAGGAATAGAATTATTTAAATTTCAGGCATTGAGAAATGTAGTTGGATACTCCCAAAGGCAGTTTTTAGGAGAATCATGTGGACTTCCTTGGATTCATTACATTTCAGCTTGTGTAGTTCAACACTGGGGACTTTGGCAGGGTTATGCAAATATATGCAAGTCTAATTATTCTTGTAATCACAGAAAAGAAATATCAACCTTATCAAGCACTTTGTAATACCTCTATAGCATAGACTTAGATGTCAAAAATATCTCTAGTTTTCAGATTATTGGTTTAAGTGGGAAAGAGGAGGAATGAGGAGATCTGGCCTCTGATTTTGGCTCCTGTGTAACCTATTATCTAATCTTGGGCAGGGCACTCAGCCTTTGAGGAAACTTTATCTTTTGAGTGTTAGTAGCCATGCTGTCTCTTTCACAGGGTTGTTCCAAGGATCAGATGTGAAGCATACAAACACTGCACAAAGATTATGACTTACAGTATACCAGGGGCAATGGGCAACTGCCTGCTTTAGGTTACAGAAATGTGCCTGATCTAAGAGTGAAGGAAAGCTAAAATAGAGGAGAAATAGAGGACAAAAGGGGACTAAAGGGGGAATCTAAGCAAGAGCCACTATAATAAGAAGCCCAAGAGAAATGATTTTAGAGAACACACAGTGTAAACTAATCCCAATTAGATCACAGCTGAACAGTATTGTTTACACCGAAGACATATTTTACCCTGGTTTTTGATGAAAAGGAGATTGGGTAGTTTCATTGTGAAATTAGGTTTGCTTTTAAGAACAATAAATTTATAAAATAGGCCACAAACATGTCTTGGGGAGCCAGACACTGTAATGGTGGCTGATTAAATACACTCAGTGACTTACCATTTGAGACAATCTCCCTCAGTAGGGAAAGGAATAATGTCGCAGGAAAGACATTGAGGAGGCAGAAGGGATTGACAGGCCCAGAATGATAAATGGGAAAGGAGGTTATATTACTTTTGAGAGCGAGAAAAACTGAGATTACAATAGCTGAAGAAAAGACACTGAAGAGCAGAGATATGATTGAAGCTTTTAAGATGTTAAAAAGGATAGTAAAGGTCAATATAGATAAGCTTTACCAACAATAATGACAAACATTGAAATTTAAGGACACATCCTAAAAATAAGCAGTGGATAGAAGAAAATTACTTTTTTTGTTGTTCAGGAAACACCTGCATACTCTGTCCACTCCTAAATTATCTTTATTTTGTTGAACAATCATAGCATAGGGAAGCATGGAGTCAAAAACGTTATGCATCATTGTAAGAAAAAGGACAAAGATTCAAACCGGAATTAACATAGGGATTCATAAAAATATCCCTGAGGCTACATATTTATTTCTTCAGAGGACCAATGATAAAAACATGAGTAGTATGCAGATTTATTTAGAAGCCCTGTGGACACCGCTTCTCCAACAAGCTTTCGTACTGGTTTTGGCCAAGAATCAGATGAGTATTATCTTCCTGGGATTACTTTTACATTCACTTATCATCTTGGGGAGTTCAGAGGCATGTAGGGGAATGGTGTAAGTTAAAAGGACAAATATTGTAAGGGCATATCTACGGCATGAGCCTCAAACACCTTTTTGTTTGATTGTTCCCACCTCAGTCCAGACATTCTTCTTATCTCCCTGACAGTAGGCAGATTTTTTCTAAATCTCCCGTATTACTGAGTATATAACTGTTTCAGGGCAATTTGCCTTTCTACCACTGTCTCATTTCCAGCATCTCTCTTTTTTCTTTTCTCAGCCTAGACAGCTGTCACTGTGTGCCTTAGGTTTTCAGTTGGCTCTACTTTTTTCTCCCACCTCTGAGGATTTTCCTAAATTTCTAGCAGTTTAGAAAGAATTGCATTAAAAAGATGTTTGTGATTGAGGTACCTGTGTGGCTCAGTCAGTTAAGCATCCCACTTTGGCTCAGGTCATGATCTCATGGTTTATGAGTTTAAGCCCTGCATCAGGCTCTCTGCTGTCAGCACAGAGCCTACTTCTTTGGGTCCTCTGTTTCCCTCTCTCTCTGCCCCTTCTCTGCTCATTCTCTCTCTCTCTCTCTCTCTCTCTCTCTCTCTCTCTCTCTGTCTTAAACCAACAAACAAATAAACAAACAAAAAGATATTTGTAAGAGGCACCTGGATGCCTCAGTTAAGCATCTGACTTTGACTTGGGTCATGATCTCATGGTTCATGAATTCAAGTCCCTTCTCAGGCTCTGTGCTGACAGGTCAGAGCCTGGAGCCTGCTTCAGATTCCTGTCTCCCTCTCTGGTAGAGTCTTGTTAGTGTAATATATTTTGCATTTATGAGGCTGATTTTGTCTGCCCATGCAACAGACGCAGATATGGATAAAAAACTCCATCTGCCCAGGATTCTAGTCATAATTAAATGAGTCACTTATAAGGCTTAGGAAAAATCACAGGAAAATCACAAACTTGTCAAAGAAGTTGTTTAATAGTGTGACAATAGAATTCCTCTCCCTTATGTTGTTTAGTGAGGGAAAGACAACCACAGAGCCTAAATAGTTTGTGACTGCTGGCATCAAATACAGTTAGAGGATAAAAAACAATAGGCAACCTCTAACTAAACAGAATGACAACTGTTCTTGAATAAATCTGTTACATTAAACTGAACGTTTTGGATGATCGGATTTTAGAGAAGTTTTGTTTGTTTGTTTTTCACTTGTTTCCCTACTTTAAATGGTGAAAAGGAAGTATATTTCATAAGTTTTGGGAGGTTTAGGTTTATTTCAAAATTTGTAATCTATTTAGCTAGCTTTATTTATTTTTTTTTAGTTTTATTTTATTTATTTATTTTGAGAGGCAGAGAGAGAGTAGGGGAGGGGCAGAGAGAGAGAGAGAGAGAGAGAGAGAGAGAGAGAGAGAGATGGAGAGAGAATCCCAAGCAGGCTCCATACTGTCAGCACAGAGCCAGGTACTGGGCTCAAACTCACAAACCATGAGATCATGACCTGAGCTGAGATCAAGAGTTGGACACTTAACCAACTGAGCCATCCAGGGGCCCCTCTATTTAGCTAGATACACTAAAGAGTATAGGTCGCAGAACCAGAAAATTCTGAATTTGATTCTCTATTTAGCTAGATACACTAAAGAGTATAGGTCGCAGAACCAGAAAATTCTGAATTTGATTCCCAGCTCAGTGACTTTGAATACAATAACCTGTCCAAGACAGCTGGCTGAATATAATTTCTCCTGCCCTCTGTATGTATACCTCTTCTTGAGCAGAGAGTTTTCTTACTCTTCCCATTTTAGTCAAAAAATGTTCTTAATAATCCTCTCAGCTGGGGAAAACCAAAACAATCCAGACTAAACCAAAGGAAAAAAATTCTCTCCATCCATTTAATCCATAACCACCCTGCAAGGGCCAGATCACAAGTTACGCATGCCTTATGAATGTTTTCAATTGATTTCATTAAACTGGTACTAGGTACTAACTTAGAAAAACACTGGTTTGTTGTTTAACAGTTTTATGTGAAGGCCTAAGAATTTTCACAGTGGGGAGAAATATTATTCTAATTCAGCTTTACATAAACTTGGAGGGAACCACTATGTCTCCTGAAATGCTATATAGACCAGCAGATCTCTCTTGCATTTTTCATGCATAAAACTGTCCAGGTTTCTTTTTACAATTGTGGGTCCTTAATATGCAAAGCTACCCAATTTACTAAAGGTAATTCTTAAAATCCTAAACCCCGAGTCTTCTTAGATTGATTAGAATTTTTCATCTTTTCTTCTTAAATATTTGCCACAAACAAGGATTTGAATCTTTAAAAATTATCCCTTTGATTCACAGCTGAGGGGGAGCAAAATATATAACCCAAAACCTTCCACTTGGTCTGCCAAACATTTTCAGCTAAAGGCAATCAAGGCCTAACAGACTCAGGAAGTTTTGTTGTGTTTTTTAAATTTCTCCCTTAGCTGCTTAAAAGAATTTTGAAAGAGGGCCTGTACCAGGAAGAGATCTAATGCCAGAGATAACCTATTATATCAGAAAGATTTATCTGCATGAGATGAAAATATCTGTTTAGCAAACATTTGTTTTTCCTGTCTTACTATGCATTGTCTTCCTCCCTTTTGAAGCCTCAGAACCCTACAACCTTCTCCTTAGCTTAGGATGCCTTAGAAACTTCTACTGCCTGACTCTTTGAGGTTCCAGTATGTACAAAATTATTTTTTTCCTTTCTGTTAATCTGTCTTATATCAATCAATTTAATTATAAGACCAGTCAAATAACTTGGAGGGAAAAGAGAAAAGTTTTCCTCCCCTGCACAATACTACAAATGTTTTTCTCTCATTCTATGTACGAAGAGAACAAAAAATGAGTGGAAAGAGAAGGGGCAACTGTGGGAGGGAACAAAAATGCAGGACAACAGAAAAAAGTAGTTTTATAAGAAAGTTAATATGTATGACAGTTGATAAGCATCTGAATTTCCTTAAAAGACTAGAAAAGAATATATTTGGTTAATTAACAAAACTCCCTAAGGTCACTGACTTCATTTTCATTGTTGTACTGCTGTCACTCCAAATGAGTAGTAATTATTTTTTAATTGGCCTTATTATTTTGGTATTAATACCTTTTATTGAAGATTGCTAATAGAATTTGATATACAGAGTAACTCATGGAAATATTATACGTGTTTAGCTCAAAAAAGTCATCTTACTCCATGGGATCTGTTGTAGACTTATCTGATTACCAATCTAGACACTCTCTAAGGTCACAAAGAAGCAATTTTCCAACTTAAATCCATCTCTCTCATGCCGTATGTTAATAGGATGTATTTAATTACCATTCATCTAGATATTCCTCCTGTCGCAATACAGATCATACAGTTTTTCCATCCCAGATATAATTGTTAAGATAAGGCAAGCAATGATTAAATTGCAGTGAAATAAAGTAATATCTCTGTTAATCACGAAGATGATGTTCCATAGCATACTTATCAAAATTCTGTTATTAGAATTGAGATCATGTTGAAGCATGAAAATATATATCATTACATGAGAAAACACAAAGTACCACTCCAAAATATAATTAACATTAAACAAAAATATTCTCAAAATATTTGTCCAAACATAAAATTACACCTAAATGAAGTGACAGAAGGAACAGCAAAGAATGTATGAGATAGGGAACAGTCAACCCAAGCCCAGAGAGACAAGGGGTACAGAGAGAGGGAAGCAATCCACACGGATGGGATAGGACAGGTTCTAAGACCCAGAAGCGATCTGCTGTGATCAGAGGCGATGATGCTCCATGGCAACCCTTGAAATATGCCTTCGGCATCTGCTGGGCTGACATAAAGCACAGTCTTGGGGAGGAACTGGAATCACCTTTCAGTGATTTTTAAAATCAGCTGTGTTATAGGAATTAACTGCTTTTTTTTTAAATTTAAAAACATATATTTGTTTACATATGTATGTATTTATTTTTGAGAGATATTGAGCAAGCACACAGGAGGGGCAGAGAGAGAGAGTGAGAATCCCAAGCAGGCTCTGCATTATCAGCACAGAGCCCGATGTGGGGCTTAAACTCATGAACCAGGGATCATGACCTGAACTGAAATCAAGAGTCAGATGCTTAACCAACTGAGCCACCCAGGCACGCCTAAATTAAGTGAACTTCTATTGTCATTGTAGGGTCTAGTGCCAGCGGCTATTATTACTTACCAAGTATCCACGTGCTCTCCCCACTTTCTTTGAAGTTAGGTTGTATGTGACTGAGTTCACACCAATGGATTTGGTAGAAATACTGTAGCCCTTCAAAGTATTCCATGTGGTATTTCAGCTCTCTCTCATCTCAAGTGTGTTGACCTTGAGGATACATTTTTCAGATGGCAGAGCCATTGGATAGAGGGGAGCCTTTAATTTGGGATGCCAGTGATATTTTAGTATCCACTGGTTATCACAGCTCTGTTTACTCTATAAATTAATACCGTAAGTAGGCTGCTATTGTATCCAAAGCCTGCAAATAGGCAGCATTATTGAACAGTGGGGGATGAAGACACTGGTATCAGAGGTCAGAAAAATAATGAGTATTTTATGGAATGATGAACCTTAGTAAAACTGCCTCCTGCAATGGCATGAATGGCAAATCATGTGAGAAATAAATATTAACTGCCATTGAGATTTAGGCGTTGGTTTGTTGCCACAGCTTAGATTTGCCTGATCTAACACATGGCTACTTACTGCTCCTCGATCGTTCCCACTTTTTTTTTTTTCAACTTCTGCACTTCTTGTGACAGAAAACAGAGGCTTTCATTATACAAGTTGAGTTAAAGCATTGAACATTCCAGACTGAAGTACCCAAATTATTGAAATACACTCATGGGTTCACAAATATTTTTAAATATGTGCTTTCTTCAGGACTCTGCTACCTGTTGTTGGGGATAAGATAAGAACCATGCCCTCAAGAAGGACAACTGGAGAATTATAATTATGGATGAACAATAGCAGAATGTACCATGTCTCACAAATAGAGCAGTGTCATGAAGTGCTGTGGAAGGCAGAGGAGAATGATTATTTCTAGGTGGGGACTCAGGAAATTCTTTTTAGAGCCAAGGAATTTTACTTTACTTTTGGTCCCCTTGCATGGGACTATCAGAGAGTTAGGGGAAAGTTAGGGGTGGATGGAAGGAGGGCTTTGCAGGTAAGAGTGAAGATATCACACCAACAAGTGTCCACACCTACAAGGGAATGATAATAGATCTTTTTGAATTTTAATCATGAAAAGGAGATAAATGACAAAAGGAAATATAATTACTAGTCACTCAAAAGGGTTCTCTCGGTTATCAGCATTCAAAGTAAAAGGATTCCGGTTATAGACTTCATCAGACAATTGAGAAATAATTATATGCAGTCTTTTTGCTTTTCTTCTTCTCCCTCTGATAGAATTGTAAACTCAGTGACAGGGGCCACATTTCTTCTCCTAGAGTTTAATAGCCTACTGGGGACATGACATGTATTTGTGTTTGTCAGATTGACAAGCATTTTCACAAGTGGTTCTGGAGTTTACCTTTATTCTTAATAAGTGAAATAAATCTGCTCCTATGCTCTGTTCACTAGGAGTAAATCTGCTTTTAGTGACTAGGAAACAAGATCTTGACCTCAGCTGGGAACATGCCTGAGTCCCTCCAGGACAGCTTGGATTAGATGGATTTATGGAATAAGTGATCAGCCTGCTGCTAGAAAAGCCAGAATATGCTGGCAAGAACTAAGCAAATGAGTAATATAGCAAGCACATATTTATTTTGTCATTAATATGATTTGGTTAAAAGCTAATGTGATAAAAAAAAGTCACATAAGTTATGTGTATACATATGTGTGTGTATATGTGTGTGTGTGTGTGTGTGTATTTTATGTGTATACACATATATACATATGTATCTCCTAGTGGCAGTTCTACAGACTCAATCATTGTGCTTTCACAGACTGTTTTTGGGTCACTAATAAGAGAAAAGCATCACCATGTGTCACAGCAATGTCTTGCGTGTAGACTTCCGTAGGACAAATAAGGATTGGTGATTCTGAACACATCAAGTGTTGTCTTTCTGTCCCTTTGTCCATAGATACCTTTTACTGGATATTTATTGTGTGTCAGGCTTTGAGCTAAAAGCGTTATACGAGCAGCTCATTTTATATAATCCTCATAGGAGCATAATAAGGAACAATAATCACATTTGCTGATGGGAAAATTAAGACCCAGGGAGACCACTGGCAACAACAGGAGGCAAACCTAGAGCTGCCTGACTCTGGTATAATACAAGCCACCAAAATCCAGGGCCCAAAATTAATATGTCACAGTATATTTCTTGATGTTATATACTCTCCGCCTGTATGTAACCAAGAGGAAGAACTATGCTCACTGATTTCAAGCTTTCCTTATTTTATTTTATCTGTGTGAAGGGTGATCTCATGGTTAAATAAAGATGTTTTGTTATTCAGGAGACATATTTTAATGAAATGAAAGGTTATTTACTGAGGAAAAAATATATAGTGAAGCCTGAGAAACATCTAGATAATTTCATTGGAAAAAGTCAAAAATGTTAGGCAAGTGGGTATATTTTTAAAGCTTGATTTATTTCAACAGTTTTTTCTTAAACAACTTACTGTGAATGTTTAAACACGACAGTCACATCCTAGATTTCTTCCACAAATTATATCTAAAGTTTCTTTCAGTTGACTTAGTAAACTGTATAGCTGATATGTTGTTATTGCAAAATTTATAGACAATTATGCCAAATGAATATGCCATAGAAAAATCTAGCTGGAGGAATAGAATGTCAAGATTTTCACTGACAAGTCCGAAAAATAGTCACCCTTGTTTACACAATTTTGAAAATGTGATTTTTAGTTATTTTATCTTGAATTACAGTTAGAATATCATATTCCCCAAGATTATAAATCACAGTGTGGATGTGTATGAGTGTGTGTGCACACATATAGAGATAAATAGGTACAATATCCCCTCTTATCCACGGGATATACGTCCAAGACCCCCAGAAGAGACCTGAAACCATGGATAGTCCTGAACCCTATATAAACTGTTTTTTCCCCCTGTATATACATACCTATGATAAAGTTTAATTTATAAGTTGGGCATAGTAAGGAATTAACAATAATAACTAATAATAAAATAGAACAATTATAACCATGTACTGTAATAAAAGTTACAGAAATGTGATCAATCTCTCCCTTTCTCTCAAAATATCTTTCTGCAATGTCCTCACCCTTCCGTCTGTGATGACATGAAATGATAAAATGTCCACTTGATGAGATGAAGTAAGGTGAATGGTGTGGCCATAGTGACATAGCCTCAGGCACACTACTGACCTTCATAAGACTCACCAGAACAAAGAGCATCTGCTCCCAGGCCATGGTTAACCACAGGGGGACAGAAACTGCTGTGGAAAACCAAACAGCAGGTAAGAGGGGGAGGAGGAACTACTGTATAAATGTAAACACAGTATATATGTTTGCTTGCAAGGCTTCACTTCCAAAATAGCAGTCATGATTAGTCAAAGTATAAATACTTAGATCACTTGAAATTTCTCAGAAACATGCTTAGGTTGCCTTAATTCATGTCCCTTTTTCTTTTTCTTTTTTTTTTCTGGTAGAGGTGTATGGACAAAGCATTTCATAACTGCTCTAGATTACTGTTTATCCATTCATCTATCCATACATATATTGGATTATAACTTTGATTTCAAATATTTGCTTAAGTTTCTAGATATCTCTATACCTAGGAAACAATAATCTTTGCCCATTTACCCTAAGTTATATATGAAGGTTGCGCAATTTTGATGAAAGGTTTTGCATTAACACCAAATGGTATTGCTAAGTTAAGGGTACATTTATAGTTACGATTGTCTACCTAAAGCCAATACACTCTGAGCAGAATCAAAAACGAAAGAAAAAACAATGTCAACAACTGTTGGATAAGGTCCTTGCTGTAGTAAGTTAGATTTAACTGTAAGTAGTAAGTGGTGAAATACCTAGAAATATCTTTTCCGCCTTTCTTCATAGAAACTCTGGCAATGGTAGGGTGAGGCAGTGTGCATTTTGAAGATTTATCTTGAGCAAGATCTGAGAGAGTTATGTTCTGTTTAAGAACATATATTTATGTTACTTAATTTTAATTGTGAAATAAAAAGCTCTTTCAAAGTGTTCTCCTCCCATGAACAACTTTGGGTGTTTCATAACCAAGGAATGACTCAGTTCTGGAAAGTCAGAAAAAAATGGGAAATAAATCATGAAAAATACATTTAAGCAAAAGATGTCACTCAAACATGTCCAGATGAGGTTCTGAAATAATTTTAATCTGAGAAGATAATAATACATTATGTATAAATATGTGTATAGAGAAGTAGGTGGGGGAGAGGTCAGGATTAAGGACATCAAGATCGTCTCTTATTTTTTTGCCTTGGTTAAAGTCCTAAGTACATTTAGGGATTTTTTTTTTCTTTTCTTTTTTCTTTTTTTTTCCCTAGGAAAGATGAAGAGAAAAGCAAACCTTATCTGGACACATAACCAGTCTTTTCTTTTCTTTTTTTTTTTTTTTAAGTCTTCTTACTGATAAACTATTTGAAGTATCAGTGTGGCATTTTTGCTAAATTGTACTTCTCTGCAACTTAATTTCCAATTCCATTAAATCGAATTTTGACCTCTCCCTTTGATGAGCTAAAGGTTTTGCAAATTATGTGCACAATATCTAACTCTATACATCTAATTTCTTTTTTCTCACTATTTTTCTGCAAACCCAGCCTTTCCAAATGATCTTTCATGTTAATACACCACAGAACAGACACTTTTAGCCAGAGATACTCAATGCCTGTAATTAAAACTTAGATAGATACCTCCTCTTTGCCAGGGAAAATAAACATGGTTTCTGTAAATTGGGTCGTAATTATGTCCTTTCCAAAAGCCTCTATTTCAGAGTTGGTCCTGGGTTACACCCAAAGCTAATTTTCAGTTTGGTGGCTCTGTTCATAAATGTGAAATACTGAACTGTTGGATATCTGACCCATTTCTCATTCCAAAAATATATTACAAACATCCCCTATAGTGAAATATAGGACACAAGTACATGAACCTATTATAAGGAGAACTATTTTTAAAGGTATATTCTGTTGAAGAAATTTTAGTATAACATTTTGAGAAAGCAGAGACAATGCAACACTGTAATTACAACAATAGTACTTCTTATTTTCCCATTTCTTCTACTACCACAAAAAATATGCCTTTGTTACCATATTATCTATTTTGTTAATAAACAATTTCTGATGTCCTTGGAAAGTATAGCCAAATAAACACCTTTGCATAGTCTAGATTTTCCACTGTGGGTTGAAAATTAAACTTTTCACTAAAATCTGTGTAGATAACCTAACACTAAACAAGAGGCTTGAGCAATTTTTGTCACTGATTTTTTTTTTTTAATGATGAGCTGACTATAAATTTAAAAGTGACCAACCAGTTTGGTTAATACAATCTAAAGAGTTAATGCTAACAATCTGTTGCTTATCTAATTTAGCAAGTTGTTTGAGTTTGTTTCTATGTTAGTATGGTAAAATTATTCTCTATTAGGCCTAATAAAGAAACTATGTATAAACCTTTCTCTGTGTGTTGCAGAGATATAGAAAGAGATACCCATTAGCAGCGGGAAATTGACAAAGGACAGAAGTGGTTTTAAAAAAGAAAACCTTGTTATATCTGCCTCACTTTCAAAACAATCCCATCTAGCAGTTCACAAGAATGAAGTATGTGCCAGGCATTATGCGTGCTGGGTTGTAACAAGAAGGCGGGGAGGCATCTCTGAGTAAATAATTCACTGTAGAAGGTGGTATGTAAATGGGGAAAGAAAAGTTAAGAGATTACAATATTTTACAGTGAGTAACTAAATAGAATGTGACATTTTACTGGAGTCCTGAAAGGTGAATAGGAATTTTCCAGCCAAAAGAAGGAAAGGAGGTTATGCTAGGCAGAAAATAGTGTGACCAAAACAGCACAGAGGCTGAGAAGCTCAAAGACTATTTGAGAAGTGCAAAACAGGGGGACTGAATCTCCTTGCAAGTGGAAATAAAGGAATGGGAAATAGTGCAAGAGAGTCTGATCAATGGTCAAGTTATGACACATATAAGTACAATGCTAGGGAGTTTGGCATTATCTTCTTTGCAAGAAGGAGTGATAAAGGCTTATAACATGGGGCCTTACGTATTCTACAAGTATTTTATAGAGAAAATTCTGCTGTGGCTGTGGAAACTCAACTGGAGATAGGAAAGACCAGCTAGGGTGAAGAGATGACAGAGGAAGCATTTTTAGTAGAGAGCCCAGAGGAGAATAGCACTCAAAGGGAATGAGAGGTTGTACTTAATAATCTAAAGACAGAGGGGATAATAGGAAAATGGGGGGATTCAAGACAGACTGTAGTGGTAGCTGGAGCCCAACTTGATTGCTTAGGAGTGAGGAGAGGAAAAAGAAGGGATAATGTGGATTCTGAAACAGATATTTTTTGTTGAGAAAAGACATAGTCACTATTTCAATATTTTTAATAGGTCTTAGAGAACAAGGTATTAAACTTCACCTATTTTAGAAACTTTTAAAAAATGTTAGACATTTTGAAGCAAATAAAACATATTTCTCTATTTGAGAAGACATATATCCTGACTTCTATCATTCTCTAAACAAGAATGTCCTATGTATCAATTTGCAAATGGCTACACTCACTAGCAATTAGTCTATTTCTAGTAACGACCTTAGATATAAACATTTTTATAATCTGATTTCCTCCATGTACAAACTCCCTGTTCTTTTCAAGTTTATTTATTGTTTTCCCTTGAACATAATCTTTTCACTGCACTACACAAAAGTTTCTATGTCCTGGATTATTTATTCATTTTCTCTTTCTCTTAAAAAACAAATAAACAGACATCTTCCTTATTCCTCTGTGCACAACCTCCCAGCCCCAACCTACATGAGTGCATTGCAGTATGTATATGTCCCATCTTAAACTTGGGCATTTCATTGGATAACTTCCCTGTGAAGACATCAATAGTTGTGTTGGTCTTCAGGTTTCTTCCACTTCTTAAAACCTCTTGAACTTCCTAGTGCATTTTTAGCTCACCAGATAACACATATTGCTTTGTATTTGTGCAGTTTCATGTTAATTGCTTTGCAAATATTGAGTTAGTTCCTTGTTCATGAAAGGCACTATTCTAGGAATTTGATGGGTACTTTAAGTCACCTCCATCTAAAATACCGATCACTGAGAGAAAAAATGGTGTAACACATTTTGTGGTCCTACCATAGACAAGTTAGTAGACTCTTAATAAATAGCAGTTCCCTACATGTGTGCATGTATAAAAATGTGTTTTGTTTACATATATGTGAATATATATGAACTATATATTATATATACATAGTTTAAATATATATATGCATAAATATATTATAATATATGATATGTATATTTTACAATGATATTATATATTGCATATATAATATAAATACACTTATATATAATTACATATTATATACATATTTATGCATATATGAATAGTTATATATGTGCATAATTATATAAATATATATTCATATATGCATATGCATAAACACATATATTTATATATATTATACATATATGTATGTATAACACACACACACACAGTTAAAAACATGAAAAAAGGTCCAGAGTGTAATCACTTAGGCTAAGTCCCACATCGTCAAACCAAGACTTAATTACATTGCTGGCTGTCCCAGAAATGGAATCTTAAACCAGTCATTCAGAAATCACCTGATTAGCACTAGTGAGGTTTATCTGACTGATAGCCCCCTGCCTTCTCCTAAAGGAAAGTAATTTGACAATAGCCAACCCACTTTTTTGCATTAGTATAACTTCCTTGCTTCTGTTCTCTTCTGTCTGCAAATATCTTTCATTCTGTATAGCTCCTCAGAGCTCCATTCTGTCTGCTAGATAGCATGCTGCCTGACTCAAATACATTTTTGCTCAGATAATCTCTCTAAAATTTTGATATTCCTCAGTTTATCTTTAACTATATATATTTGTGTATATATATACACACACACACACACACACACATACACTATAAATATATATATTTAATTGTGTCACTAGAAGTTTCTCTGAGTAACAATGACAGAAAGAAATGCTAATGACAATAAATTAATTACAATTAACCTTATGTGGAGTCATACAATTGTATACAAGAGTTATGTTCTGTTCCTCTTAAATAAAACTTTTTTTTAAGTTTATTTATTTATTTTGAGAGAGAGAGTGAGTACACAAGAATGGGAGGAGCAGAGAGAGAGAGCTAGGGAGAGACAGAATCCCAAACAGGTTCCACATTGTCAGGGCAGAGCCCAACACTGGGCTAGAACCCATGAACTGTGAGATCATGACCTGAGTGGAAGTCAAGAGCTGGACGCTTAACTGACTGAGCGAGACACCCAGGTGCCCTTAAAGAAAATTCTTCCTTTTGAGAAAATGCGAGCCTTTCGAGATTATCTGACCACTATGGAAGAATAACACTTGCACTATTCTTCCTCATGTCTTTGAAACAACGCACACAGAATTATGCCACTTTTTTTTTTCAGAAATAGAATATTGGCATTGAAATGTCAAAATAAACGGAACAAGCAAATTTCATTTTGCCTGTGACAATAAAAAAGATGAATAGTTAATAAATGCAGCTTTTTGTATAAGGTGAGAAAAACAGAGCCACTGCATGTGTGAGTAAAAACCTGCTTTTGAATATTGTAAAATAAGAAAATGGCGAAATTCAAGGTAAAAAAAAAATCATATCTGAAAGCAGATTGCCAGAAAGGGGGAAAAATAAAGTTGCATGCTGGCCTTTGAAAGGCAGAGAAGCTCACCAGGAAACAAAAATGTTGAGTGCTTTGCGTGCTGACAAAATTGTCAGCCCCACAATTAGGGCTTGTTCTATGTACCCCTCCCCACTCCTAGCTAAAGGAGTATGTATCTTTTTACAAAACAAAAAACATTTTGATATGCTAAGAGACCTTAATGCATTAAACACTTGTGAGCAGACACACACACATACACAAACCAAGAAATTAATGTAACAACAAAGTAAACCATGAAAAGTGGTTTGAGGAGCCTACCCACAGTCAGGTATAATAAACATATTTACTGAATATAAATAATTATTAACCAACTAATGGAGTTTATATGCAGAGCCTTAACTGTGGCCTTGTCCCCACTGGTCAGGATCACCAGAGTAATGTCCCAACTTCTTTAATGTATTCATACACAAATCAGTACCTACAATTGCTTTTGTACTATGAAGAGACTCATTAATTGAAACATCACTGAATCATTTCCCATAAAACATCTCCTAGCACCTGAATGGCATTGACTATGGTTAGGATGGTCTAATTCCATATTAATGATCACACACCTCTACAGATTACCACATCATGGTCACCTGCCTGTTCTCTGCCAATCTTTCCATGGTTCCAATTTTGATGACTGAACACTTATTTTTATTTGTTTTATAATCGTTTGTTTAAGTGAGTTCAATGAAGATCAGGTTTCTACTTTTAGAGCACATTCAATTTATTTAAGCTTGCTCATCACATGAATCAAAAGTGTTAAAATACATTTCTGGAAGGGATGCCATTTATCTAGCCCATCCGTTCTAGGAACCATAATGCTTACCAGTTAGAGTTTACCTGGGTCAGATACACATCCTATAAAAACATTTCCCAAAGTATATACACAAAAGCACTTATTCCTTAAGGCTTTGAGGAAAAATACTTGTTTTTCTATTAAGTTATTTCTATTTTAACATTCTCCATGCCTATTAAATGCTCAGAAACATCATTCATAAACAGTGTAAATAAATCACTTTTATTATATATTAGTCACACCTAATTCACATATTATCAGGGCTCTTTGAACTTACTTTCCTGGGATGCTTTTGCTCTATTTGATCACATGTTGCCACTTAGAGCGACTTCTCAGACTCTTGTCTGCAAGTTCACCAAGTTCAGACTTGAAACACTAAACTTCAGTTACAATGTCTGTAGCCTTTGCAACCTTTCTTCTTAATTACTCACTGCAAAGTTTCACTCTATTCCTTCCATATGCTGCAAAATGCTGGATGACAGATATTTGTTAATTGAAAATGCTGTTATTCTGTTTTTTAAGACAGAATTTTGATCTGCTCGTCTCTAAATATTCTCAGTTTGTCTGCATTACTGCAGCAATTGCAGCACATTTTATATACCACTTCTTTGAGAAAAAAGATTAACTTCTAATTTGAAGCCAAAACCAGCTTCATAGGTAACAGAAACACCATGATAATTTCTTTGCTACATTATAAATCGTCTCCTTTCCTTTCCAATATAAGGGAGCTCAATTGTACTTTTTTGACCTCCTTCTATCCTCCATTGTTTAGGCTGTACAGCCCCACATGTAAAGTGCCCATGCTTGCCCTACATACTGCAAGATTACTGAACCGAACATCTATTCTTTCAGACTCACTACCAATGAAAAAAGGGCAAAAAAAAAAAAAAATTAAACTGCATACATCTCTATTCTTCTCAAATCCTGGGCCTGTGTTTTGGGTGGAGAGAACATAAAATTCATAGAATGTTTCAATGAATCATTCATTTAGGCAATGTATAGCCTAGTGTGTCTTTTGTTTATGCCTATACTGGCAAGAAAGTAATGCTTTGGGGAAAAGGTAGAAGAGATAACTTCTTGATGTTCAGAAAATATTCCACAATCCAGGAAAATCCTAGGGCAACCATATATCCAGTGGGGAAATAAGTATACCAGGTTGGGTGGTCACCCTGAGTCCCAGTTGGCCAATGACTCAGCCAGCACATTAACATAAAGGAAATAGACATTGCAGGCATATAATTCTTATCAACGGTAAAGAAGGCTAAATGTACGCCTTCCTACTTTTGCATCATCCCTTTCCTAGCTCTCAGTGCTTCCCTCTTTCATGACATTTTCTGCCTGTGAGGAAGTCCCAGATATTAAATGTTAAACTAATTATAACCCTGGATAAATGCTTTGGATGGAAAGACGTGCAGTCACTCTTGGATCCTACTGGGAAGACCCCTGATAGATTTTATGCCACCAAATGAGGTTACCAATGCTCACAGCAGGAAGTGTGCTTTTCTGAAGTTCTTGATAACTGCATTCCTCTTCTTAGGTCTACCCTGCTGATCTGATGATAACTTTTCTACTTTCTATAGCATTGAATTAACCAGACAGAGAAGATTCTCAATGAATACATATTGAGTGAATCAAACCAAAACCTACTCTCAGGACTGTTTGCTGGAGAATATCACTGCAGAAGGTTTACCAAGATTTCATCTTTCTTATTAGTAGAACATGTCTCTCTTTTATCTACAATAGCATGTCTGCAGGGGAAGATACAGAGCTCTATCATAAGGCTATTTTCACTGGTCTCCTGAAATTTTATTAAATAAATTTTTTTTACATATTTTTCTAGCATGTGGGTTTATGAATGCTATAAGTCAAGGTTCTTCACACAATGGTTCACTTTCTAACTTAATAATATCCCCAGAGTCTTCCTAGCTATAACATAATTCCTAATATTCTTTTTATTGGTCAGTATTCTAGGTAAGCTTGTTTCTATTAATTAATTCATTTAAAAAACCCACAAAACTGTCGTCTATCAAATATCTTAAAAGGCTAAAAACTTACTAAATGCATGTACTCTTAAAGCAATTTGAAAATGTCACAGAATCAGCTTTTGCTTGAACTTCACTCAAGGGAATCATGTATTTATTTCCTTGCCTTATACAGAACAGAATCAAGGTTGGAGCCAATAAAGAACCCTCATTACCATTGTCATTTTGAAATCTCATCTTCAGTTCTGATGGGCTATCAATATCATGAGTCTTTCTCTCAATCTTTCGAAGGCACACAGCCCCCAATGTTATCTGCAAATTCATCATTAGTTATATGCTATTATCTCAGTAACTGAAGAAGAGTGTAGGATTAGAATCTCTACAACAAAATGAGGAAGGAAAATATTTTTTTTCATTTCTCACTCTTAACACCTAGGTCATAAGCACAGATTGATTTGAGTTTATCCCATTATCCCTAGTACCACTTTATTCCCTCAGCATTCCACATGTAAGTTTGCTCCACCTAAAACGCCAGAGATTTTTGATGTGAAAAAGCTGAGAAATGACATCAGTTAAAAACTGAAGGCAGTTATTCTGTTTTGAGAGAAATAGAGACATGCATTTATTTTTGAGACACCTCATTCCTTTGCTTTGAAAAGCCATCTTGTTGTGATCCCACATGTTTCCCCCTCATCCACTTTCCATGTTCCTTGTCTGCTCTGAGTCACCAGAGGCTGACCTTTACAGACTGGGTTTTGTGATGGCTGCTGTCTGGTTGGATTCAGCTAATGGAAGGCAATGTCAAGAGAACAGAGGACACTGGGGCGCCTCGGTGGCTCAATGGTTAAAGCATCCGACTTCAGCTCAGGTCATGATCTCAGGGCTTGTGAGCTCGAGCCCTGCATGGAGCTCTGTGCTGACAGCTCAGAGCATGGAGCCTGCTTCGGATTCTGTGTCTCCCTCTCTCTCTGCCCCTCCCCCACTCACGCTCTATCTTTCTCTCAAAAACATTTTAAAAATTTTTTAGAAGAGAGAGAAAAGAGGATAAGAAAGAGAGAGCACAGTATTTCTTCTTTGCATCCTCCTGGCGACAATATTTCATTTTTGGAGGTAACTGAGACCTCCAGAAATATTCTTCCTACTTGGTAGCTTCTCATCCACTTCCTTTTTCCACTACGCTCCAATAACACTACTTTATTCCTTCATCCATTAAGATCTGGGCAGAGGGGTTAGGTACCAGTGTCCCCAGATTGCTTGTCCCTGGGTACTTTATCATCCTTTGTGTGTTCCCTTAATCCTGAGTTAAACTCCTTGGCTGTAATCTCCTTGAGGGTAGGGATTCTGGCATTGTTCATCACTCTACCAGTCACAGAAGAGTACCTGGTACTTAGTAGGTTCTTAGAAGAAGATACCAACACTAAAAGTTCCGTCTAGAATAAGGCAAGAGTTTAGGATGTTTACTTGTGTTTACCACTTACAACTTTCAGAACTTCAAGACTGGGATACTCTGGAAAGTGCACAGAACTTGGTACCATACAGTCCCGATTGCTGTTGCCTCTCCCTTTCACCTCTGAGGTACTGTGGTCAATTCTCTGTGCTTCAATATCTTCACTAATAATAATACTATCTCATAAGTAACATTGTTAGGATTTCATGAGAAAGTTTCCTAAAACACCCAGCACTCTTTCTAGCACACTGAAACCAAATCCTACTACACTTGCTTTAAGAGGAATGTATTTTCAAAACCTGGCTAGCCTTCCTCTTTCATGCAGAGTAATAGAGCTGTTAAAAAGAATGGGCTCAGAATGGCCACTCAATCAAAATACCAAATGTTGAAAAGGTCAAAGAAGTATAGCTACCTTTATAATTCATAGATTATTGAATGCATTAACATTCCAATCCCTCATTCTTAAAGAAAAGATTATAATAAGGACCCCAAATGGCCACACATCAATCCTCTCCCATGACAATAGTTGTTCCTTTTCTGGGAAATGTAGAAAAGTAACCTCAGCTGACACTGAACTTCAATTTGGATGCCACACTGTGCTTCTGGTTTTGATAACAAATAGATACCCAGGAAGAGAGCAATAGGAACTACGTTAGATGCTCACAAAAGAAAAAGGCTTTCTAATATGCTGTGGGTTAATTTCAACCAAACTGCCAGGTCTAGAAAATTATGTAATTGACATCCCTGTTTAAGAATATTTTGAGCTTTCACAAGGCTGGGCTGGGCTTTTTACACAGGCTTTAAACAAGCAATCAAACATCTGTTTCTCAAATTAAAGAGCCAAAAGACTAACTGATGTGAGTTCATGATTACAATGTCAAATATTTCTTTGTAATTGTTGGACCATTTTCAACTCAATCAGTTTTATTTTTATATTTCATGGTATTTCCTGGGATGACATAGACTCATAATCACAGTCAGTTAGAATTATAAAGGGCTTTAGGGACCTCTTAACCCATCCTTCTCATTTTATAGATGAGAAAACTGAGGACCACGGAGGGTAAGTGGTTTGTCTAAGGTCACAAAGTTAGCAGCTAAACTGGAATAACAATGAAATCAGCTTTAATTTCAGACAGCTACTGAAAACAGTTCATACAAAGTGCTTTTTTTTTCTTACTAAATTTCTCTTTAAGAGCTTAATAACATCTATGATGAGAAAATTACAAAATAAGTTGCTTGCATCATGTGAAGGCAACTATGAACATCATGAGAGATAAATACCTTAGTATTAAAAAGTTGTGCTCGTGAAATCTCCTAAGACAACAACCATACTTTCCTTCTTGCTTTCCTTCCCTCCAGCAGCCACACATGCAACAAGACTACAACAAGGTTAGATCACATGTAACGTAAGGAAATTTGAAAAACAACTAGTTACTCGGGAAAATCAAATTTATCATTTCATAATAGGAGTTTAAAATATAGTTACTTGGGGGGCGCATGGGCTGCACAGTCTGATAAGCATCTGACTTAGGCTCCAGTTGTGATCTCCAGGCTTGAGAGTTCGAGGGCCGCCCACGTTGGGCTCTGTGCTGACAGCTCAGAGCCTGGAGCCTGCTTCAGATTCTGTGTCTCCCTCTCTCTCTGCTCCATCCCCGCTCGCTCGCGCGCTCTCTCTCTCAAAAATAAATAAATATTAAAAAATAATAATAAATAAAATAAAATAGTTACTTGAGGGGCGCTGGGTGGTTCAGTCGAATAATCATCTGACTCTTGATTTCAGCTCACAGTTTGTGAGTTCAAGCCCCACACTAACAGAATGACAGTACAGAGCCTTCTCGGAATTCTTTCTCTCTCCCTCTTTCTCTGCCCCTCCCCTGCTCATGCTCTGTCTCTCTCTCTAAATTAAAAAAAAAAAAAACAACACTTTAAAATATAGTTATTTGAAGAAATGTGCAAAATATACAAAATATTACACTCAATAAATGGCACTGGCACAACGACAAGAAGTGGGAAGGAAGGGTGCACATAGTAGAAAAGACATGTAGGAATAGCATGATATTTATATACTCTAGGCAAGTATATAATCTGTAGAAGAGATGGATTAACATCTATAATATGCATTCATTCTAGTAGATGTCAAAGCCAAATGGCCCTCTGTTAAAGATCATAGACCTAGAATGCTGGTTTCAAAGTAATACAACCTAAAAAGGACTTGGTTCTAGAAGTTTTGTTTTGGCAGACAAAAAGAGACTTTATTTTGCATGATGATAGTCAAAAAAAAAAAAAAAGGTAGGGGGGAGAGGGAATATTGCTGGTGAGTGATTTAACCATAATTACGAGGAACGTGTAAGCTCTCTTTTCTGTTTTTGGCAATAATGAAGATTCAATGTTGTCCTGATGATGAAGGATTTTACTTTGGTTTATTTGTCCCAGGTTAAAGATCAGACTTAGTTCTGGATGTTTCTTCTCCAGGCCTCAGAATGGAACGGTATTTTCTAATTCATCAAGACTGGTGGCCTCCAAATGGATTGGCTTGAGTAGACAAACGGTGCCAGTAATCCTGGAACTATTCTGACCTACTTTCTTAAGTATTAAGAATACACACCCATAAAACTTCTTTGATTATTTTTTTCTCTGTTGCATTCCCATACCACAGGGCAAATACAATCAACTGAATAAATGTAGATTTCTAAGATGTAATGTCTTATCATGTAGCTGACCTACCATGCTAGCTATTTTTCTTCTGTTCTCCCCATCACCCAAAGCCAGATCTATTCTCTGTCTTACTTGGTATCCAGAAAGCCTGGCTTCTATAGACGGCAGATGTCAGTTCCCATACCCTCTCATTTCCTGTTGGGTTTGGCAGAGTGGAATGATGGAAAGGTTGCCTTGCTGAGGTTCTTCTTAGAAGCATACTTCTCCATGGCCAGAGTTCCTGTTGGCTGGCCTTTCCTTCAGGACCCAGCTCTCATTGAACTCTGGTAAGATAATTTTCTTCCCTAATTCCTTCTGGCTAAAAGGGTGGAATGACTTCCAACTGTTGTAATTCCTTGAGTGCCTCACATTTCCCAGATAGTTCCTTTATCCTTGTCCTCATTTCTGTAAATAGTACTCTCATAGCTTCTTTAACTTCTCTTTGATTAAAACTTTGGTGTGAGCCCTTTGTTCTAGCTAAACTACCATTTGATTTGCCAGTATCATTATCACTATAAGTATCTATTTTTTGCCTGTGTTCCATTACAAAAATTATTCTTGATAGGCCAGAAGGAAAAGGATGCCTCATTGTGCTAGGGTCTTCACAGGCCACTGTACAATCATGCACTTGGCATTTGACTGAGAATGCTGACTGACAGCACAGGGTGTACACTATCTCATTTTTTTTGAAAGGTGTTTTTAAAAGCCTTCATTAAAACCATTTCAAGGCACGCAGGCTGCCAATGAGCTAGAATCACTTATGCCTTTGATTTGGACTGTGATGACCAATCTATTTATTTCTTAGCCAGAAAAAAAAATAGTTATATTCAGTTTATTTTGTGCCAGGATATGGAAAAGAAAAAGAAAATAACTTGGTTTCATTACAGGTCTGGAATTTTACAAGTCTTGTTTTGAAAGATCATGTAGGGGGATTCATAATTTACAGGAACCCATGATTTTCATATATCTCTGATTGTCCCCAAAAGATCTGGATTTCTGGGGTGCCTGGGTGGCTCAGTCGGTTAAGCATCCAACTTTACCTCAGGTCATGATCTCGCAGTTCATGAGTTTGAGCGCCGTGTTGGGCTCTGTAATGACAGCTCAAAGCTGGGAGCCTGCTTCGGATTCTGTGTCTCCCTCTCTCTGCCCCTACCCCACCTGCTTGCTCTCTCTTTCTCTCAAAAGTAAATAAATATCACAAATTTTTTTTTAAAATCTTGATTTCTTACTACTAAAATTTGAAATTTTCCATCTGGAATTTCATTCAATTATTATTTAGTCATATGTGCAATAAAACATTTATTGAGCACCTACCGTCCACCCTGTTCTAGTTTTTATTATAGGAACTAAGATTACGGTGGTATGGAAAATGAACATTTACAATAAACTGATAAACATATGAATAACTTAGATAATTTAATATGTAAATACACACTAGAAAGGAAATAAAACAGGGCAATACAACTAAGAGATGGTACAAAGAGACTTTTGATAGAGTTGACAAGGAAGGCCTCAGATGTCACTTAATCTAAGACCAAAATGACCAGAAAATGTCAGATGTGTAAAGGTCGAGGGCAGGGGTCAGCAGACCCTAGTGGACTAAATCTAGCTTATCACCTGTTTTTTTAAATACAGTTTTACTGGAACAGAGAAGCATAGCCATTTTCATCTGTTTATGTATTTTTTTTCCTATTTGTTTATGTATTACTTGTGGCTGGTCTTCTGTTACAATAGCAGGCAGAGTTGAACAGCAGTGACAGAGACCACATGGCCCCCAAATATTTACCATCTGACCTTTTAGAGTAAAAGTTTGTTGACCTTTGGTCTTGGGGAAGAATATTCCACAAATAAAGAAGGGTTAGTTCCAGGTCTTAGAGGCTGGAACAAGTTTGGAAGCTCATGCGACTACAGGTGGAGAATTGATAGAGGCCATGTCTGCTGTGTGCAGGGTCAAGACAATGATAAGCAGGCTGGATTTTATTCTATATGTGGAATGAAGACACTTTGGTTCTTATTTTGAAGGTGAAATGACCTATGTTTACTTTTGAAATGCCAAACACATTCTAAGAGATGTATTTCATGTACAGATTTTTATCTCATTTCTTCCTAACAAACATCTAGTTAGATAAAATAATTGGTTTCATTTTAGAGGTGGGAAAAATAAAGGCTATGTGAATTTAAGTGACTGGTCAGAGATCAAAAGGCAAGTGGCAGAACTGGGGCCTACCCAATCCAAGAGACTGGTGACTTCATGAGAAATGAGACATTTTACTTCTAATTGCCAGTTCTTGGTGTGTCAGCCTGTGCACCATGATTTCTCTCATACATAGTGATAATGTAATTGAGAACGTAGAAACATAGTCTGTCCCCCTGAATGTATCTTCTATGTGTTTAGTGATGCTTGAAATTCCACAAATAGAAGATCAACCATTTGGCAACTCTACCTAGGTTACAGATTATTCTGATTCACTTTGTTCATTTAGCTACTAACTTTTCTGAAGCGTAAAGAAGTACATGACATTCAAATAAAAATAAGGCAATAAACCAAGAATTATTGTAGTCCTTCTGTCCTAAAGACATCTTTATTGAAGGAACAAATGTATTTAGAAAGTTTTAATTTGATGATACCCACAACCTCCTGGCTAGTGTGTGACAGAGACCCTTGAGAAGAGGGACCAACTCCTACCTTTCCTTATATCCTCAGCCTTTGGCTCAGTCCTTGGCCAGCTTTAGATGCTAAGGCTATGCTTTTGAAGTAAATGAATGTCTTAGATGCAAGTAACTCCAGATCAAGCATCAAGATAGAATTTTTCTGGACTCAGAACTTCTATGCAAAATGTAATTCGAATTATGTGGTGAAACTGAAAATGCCCAAATCAGGCTCTGTCTCTTCTCTTGACTCTCTGACCCCACCACCTGCCAGCACCATCCCCATGTGGGGAAGTGGAACTTGGCAGATCATATTAATGGAGCACTGAAGTGAGAGGGAGTAGAAGGGCAGGAAGGTCCTTCTGTTCAGGTTTGCACATTCTTCCTCCACTGCTTCCTCTCTCTCCTTTATCTGTGATTCTAATTAAACATCCTCCAGGTCCCTTTGGATGTTCTGTACCTAAACCCCAAGTCTGCAAAACCTGTGCTAAATTCTCCAAGGTGTGGCTCTGCCCTCTTCTTTCGCTGGACAGGAGCAGCGACAGCAGCAACTGGAGGAAAGAGGGAAGGGCTGAGAACTAAGACAGAATTCTCACCTGGACCACTGCAGACAAAGAGGGGAAGAATAAGAAAAGAAGATCATTGACAGGAGAATGTACCTCAAGCGGAACCTCCATCAGGAAATCAGTGTTCTTTGTAACAATAGACATGGTAATGCCCAGATCTGCTTGATGTCATTCAGTGGTGATTAGACTCTAGAGTTGCTGTATCCAATAAATGCAGTGTTCACTATCCCCATGTGAGTATTGAACACTTAAAATGTACTAGTGTAACATGCTGAAATGACAATACTTGAATATATGGGATTAAATAAAATATATTATAATTAACTTCTCTTGCTTAGTTTTACTTTTAAGAAAATGGCTGTTGAAAAAATTAAATTATGTGGCATTGTACAGTGCTACTCTAGAGAAAGAAAATAAAGCTGGAGAGCAAAGAGGTTAAGAAATAGAATGTAAACTGAAGAAGAATAAACAACCCTCACCCAGAATTTTACCAAACATTTAAAGAAGATTTAATCCTGTTTGTCTCAAAATATTCTGAAAAATAGAAGAGGAAGGAAACCTTCCAAATCCTTTTGATGAGGGCAGCATTAACCTGATACCAAAATGAGGTAAAGACACTACAGAAAAAGAGAACTACAGGCCAATATCTTTGATAAACACACATGCAAAAATCCTCAAGAAAATATTAGTGAACTGAATCCCAACAATACATTAAAAAAATCATATACCATGATCAAGTGGGATTTATTTCTGTGATACAAGGGTGGTTTAATATTTGCAAATCAACGTGACACATGACATCAACAAGAGAAAGAGTAAAAACCTTATGATCATTTCAAAAGATGAAGAAAAAGCATTCGACAAAGTACAATATCCATTCACGATAAAAATGCTCAACAAAGTAGGTTTTGAGGGAGTATACCTCAACATAATAAAGGCCATATATGAAAAACCCACAGTGAACATCATCCTCAATGGGGAAAAACTAAGAGCTTTTCCTCTAAGGTCAGGAACAAGACAGGGATGTCCACTCTACCCATGTTTATTCAACATAGTACAGGAAGTCCTAGTCACGGCAATCAGACAAGAAAAAGGAATAAATGGCATTGAAACTGGTAAGGAAGTAAAACTTGCACTATTTGCAGATGACATGATACCATATATAGAATGCAATAAAGACTCCACCAAAAAACTATTACAACTTATCAATGAATTCAATAAGTTTGCAGGATACAGAATTAATATACAGAAATTCATTGCATTTCTACACACTAATAACAAAGAAGCAGAAAGAGAAATTAAGAAAACAATCTCATTTACAATTGCACCAAAAATAATAAAATGCTTAGGAGTAAGCTGAATCAAGGAGATGCATACTCTGAAAACTAAAACACTGATGAAAGAAATTGAAAATGGCACACACAAAAAAGGAAAGATATTTCATGCTCATGGATTATAAGAACAAATATTGCTAAAATGTCCATGCTACCCAAAGCAATCTACAGATTTAATGCAATCCCTATCAAAATACCAACAGCATTTTTCACAGAACTAGAACAAATAATCTTAAAATTTATATGGAGCTATAAAAGACCCAAATAGCCAAAACAATCTTGAAAAAAATCAGAACTGGAGATACCACAATCCTGGATGTCAAGATATACTATAAAGCTGTAGTAATCAAAACAATATGGTACTGGCACAAAAATAGACACACAGATCAATGGAAGAGAAAAGAGAGCACAGTAATAAAACCACAATTATATAGTCAATTAATCTTTAACAAAGGAGGCAAGAATATGCAATGGGAGAAAGTCTCTTCAACAAATGGTGTTAGAAAAACTGGACAGCAACATGCAAAAGAATGAAACTTTCATACACCATAAATAAAAATAAAAAAACAGATTGAGGACTTACATGTGAGAAATCATAAAAGTCCTAGAATAGAGCATAAGCAGTAATTTCTCTGACATCAGCTGTAGCAATATTTTTTTAAATAATGTCTCCTGAAACAAGGGAGACAAGCAAAAATAAACTATTGGGACTACATTAAAATAAAAAGCTTCTGCACAGAAAAGGAAACACTCCACAAAACTGAAAGGCAACCAATTGAATGGGAGAAGATATATGCAAATGACATATATGATAAAGGGTTAATATCTAAAATATATAAAGAACTTCTACAACTCATTGTCAAAAAGAAAAAAAAAGAAAGAAAAAACACAAATAATCCAATTAAAAATGGGCACAAGACATGAACAGACATTTCTCCAAAGACACACAGATAGCCAACAGGCCCATAAAAAGATGCTCAACATTATTAATCATCAGGGAGATGCAAATCAAAATGAGATGTCACCTCATACCTGTCAGAATGCCTAAAATCAAAAACATAAGAAACAAGTGTTGATGAGGATGTGGAGAAAAAAGACACTTGCTCACTATTGGTGAGAATGCAAACTGGTGAAGCCACTGTGGAAAAGAGTATGGAGTTTCCTCAAAAAATTAAAAACAGAAATACCATATGATCCAGTAATTCCACTACTTGGTATTTAGTTAAAGAATACAAAAACACTAATTTAAACAGATATATGAACCCCTATGTTTTTTGCAGCATTATTTATAACAGCCAAATTATGGAAGTGGCCTAAGTGCCCACCAATAGATGGATAAAGAGGATGTGGTATATATACATATACAATGGAATATTGGTCACAAAAGAAGAATGAAATCTAGCCATTTGCAACAAGATGGATGAATCTAGAGGGTATTAAGTGAAATAGGTCAGTCATAGAAAGACGTATACCATATGATTTCAATCATATGTTGAGTTTAAAAATAAAACAAATAACAAAGAAGAATAAAAGAGAAAACCAAAAAAACAGACTCTTAACTATAGAGACCAAGCTGATGGCTACCAGAGCACAGGCAGGGGTGGGGGTGAACTAGGTGAAAGAGATTAAGAGGACACTTATCATGATGAGCACTGACTAATGTACAGATTTGTTAAATCACTACATATTGTACACCTGAAACTAACTTAACACTGTGTGTTAACTATACTGGAATTAAAAAAATACAAAAATTTAAAAAATAAATAAATTACTTCCCTCATTTCCCAATTTGAACATAGAAAAGACTCCAAACATCATTATTTAATTAATAATTTACATCCTCTGAAAGCTCACATCACTGGAAATCACCACCAAACCAAACTATTACTTGTCCTTAATTGGTATCAAATGATTGTTTTTTGCTCCTAAGACTCTGTAAGCTTTAAAAGCAAGGAATGCCCCTTAATACTTGTTTTTATTCATCATCGTGTCTACTGAAACAATGACTCACAAATGCACTCGATAAGTATTGATCTTCCGATTAACCAAAATAAGATAAGGAGTAGAGGTTTAGAATAAATAGTTAATGAATTAATGGCCAGCTTAGCTGTGTGTGTGTTTATGCATCTATGCCAATGTAAGTCACACAATGTTTAGCATGAAGTCATTAAACACGAGTTCCTTCTCCCTAGCTATCATTCCTAGGGAAATATTTAATAGAAATATACAAGAAGGTGATGAGAGCCATATTCCTGATAATGACTCCATATTCACTTTCCATTCCCAGCCAAAAAAACCTCTTCCCACTGGAAGTGGTTTCCTCTCTTCATCAACTTAGTGCTTTACAGTGGAGAATAATGTGAATCCCACAGACATAATGCTTCTCCCAAAGACACTGATAATAATAAATGCTTAGATCTGGGTCTTGGAGTGTCCTAACACCATTTAACCGTGCTTTTCACAAGACTAAAAGTAGAATAAAGCAGAAGGGTTTTGAAGCAAAAAATTTACATCATAGATCATACAGTATAGCAGATATCAGCCATCAATCACAGACCTATTTTTGTAGGCACAGTGTTGTCGAGGAGAAACTAAAGACTCATATCAGAACCCAGAGTCTGTGGGGACACTTATACTGAGTGCATACTATGTATGGATCCAATCACTTTGCAAATATTGTCTATAATTTAGGTATTCTTATCCCCATTTTACAAATTAAGAAAATGAAACTCTGAGAAGCCAAATCATCAGAGCTCCCCTATCTAGCTTGTGCTTTGCTTGGAGCCTAAAATCAAACATGTCTATGACTGGCTTGCATGATTCCTTCCTTTGCATATATGCATTCTTTTTGTACATGATTATTTGTAGTAAATTGTACAGCATTCTTCTCTCAGAGTGTCTGTTCATTCATTATCAACAAATTTTTGGTTTGCTTTAAGAAGGCCACAATTAAAGATCCCTTTAGGGTTAGTTGGGATCAGTAACAAGACTATTTGAATCGTGATTATGACACAGTCACAGGGAAAATGCAGATGAGCAGTGCCCTGTATGGAATTCAGTTGTCATGAGGCTTAACTGTGCACAGATAACATGCTGGAAGTTGCATGCTGCATCAGCACTGATGCTCAGGGGAATTGCAGAATCCCACCCCTCTACCCAAAACAAAACAAAACAAAACAAAACAAAACAAAACAAAACGAAAAAACAGAGTGACACAAATTGCAGTCTACCCTGGAGCATTAGCCAAGCATGTGTTGCTTTGTTCTGTAAACTGGAGATCTGGCCTCTATAAACCCCAAACCGTATCTTTGCAGGAATAGAGCTGTGAACTTTTCCATTTCATTTTTGTGCTAATCACCCAGGTGTTTTTGTTGTTTTTTTTTTTAGAACTTTTATAACACAAAACAAACAAGACAAAAACCCTAAAGATTATGGGAGTGGAAGTAAGGGTGAAAGAGGATGTGGGTGGGGTTGGAGAACAAAGGCATTGAGGCTGCATGGTTTTTTATTGGGAGTTATTATTCTTTAGAAAAAGGTACAATCACTTTGAGAAAACACTGGAGTCTTTACAATATAGCAAACCAAGGTCCTGACGCCTTCTAACTTCAAATTTCCCTTGGTTTTGACTAATAGTTCCCACAAAGAACACTCTTGAAAAGTATGTAGATTTGCACACTTTTCAAAAAATACTGAAAAATTAAAAGTAGGTGTTACCTTCAGGCAAAAGAAGCATTCTTTGATAGTGCTCTTTCACAGAGGTTTATATTTTATTTTGAACAGGACTGATTTCGGTTTGGAAACCTATGGAGAGGAATGCAGGGCAAAGCTGAGTGGTGCCCTGAACAGGTCCCACAGGAGTTGGAAAGTAAGGGCAGAGACACCAGGCCTCAGACAACCTCTTCTAGTGAGATATTTTTGTTCTTGAAAGCCTGCCCTGAGAAAAATAGGGAATCTGAACCACTCATGTGAGTTCAGAAAAAAAGTGGATCTCTTCTATTATGTTGTAGAGAGAGCACATGGATCAGACCTCATCTATCTTTTAAACTATAGCATTAATGGGATCTTTTCCTCAGAAGGGAGGATGGGAAGTGAAGAGAGGGTACTGGAAGCTTGGGGTTGGTGAGGTGTAGAGAGTGGTGATGGTGTCACTGGAATTAGAAGTTATTGTTATGGCGGAGGTGATGATGATGGGGGAGGGCAGTGCTAATGATGGAGTGATGGTGGCAGTGGAAATGGCAGGGGAGACAGGGTGTTGGTGGAAAGAAGGTACGGAGCATGAAAAATGTGCACAGAGATGGGACAATGAGGATTCTAAACACACGCCTCAATTGTCCCATGGTCCTTCATTTCCTGACATATGTCCTCGTTCACCATATTGAGTTAGGCTTTCTGAAATGTTGCAACTTCAATAACTAAATTGTATAATTTGTACAATTTCTGTTTTTCCTACTCCAGTCACCTGAAATCTGAATACAAAATGCTGTCTTGTTATTGTTGTTGCTGTTGGGAAGGAGAGACAGAGAATGTACTCCTGGCCTCTTCTGTGAAACTTCACGTTAGGCCACAGAGCATTAGCTTGTTTTCCTCACTGTTGGTTTGCCTTAGAAGAAATCTGTGGGGGAAAAAAAATTCATCCAAAGGAGAAACTCAGGGATGAGAAAGACATAGAAGGCAGGGGCAATCATATTGCCTAGAAAATATTATCTCTTCTATTTTTAACATGATGCCCTTTCTGTTGCACCTCTGTGTTATCAGAAAAATCTTCTGGGGAAAACCCCTGGGCAAGTTTCATTGACAGGAAGGATAAGATCAATTGTGTGAATAAACTGCTATGGCAAACTAAAAGAATGCTAGCAAAAAGAGGCTCAGAGGGAAACCCAAGGTGAGGACCCTTCCCTGTGTCACATCATTATCCATGTTTTTTGCATGCAGAGTTCCAAAGTGGGTATCAGCAGGGAATAAAGAAAATAACACCAATGCAGCAACATAAAACTAACATCTATTTGTACACACACCAAGGGAATGTTGGATAAAGAAGAGTTGGAAATACTGATATTGCTGGAAAATGTGACTATCAGCTCAGTCCATAGGGGATGAAAAGGCTTGGATTACCCCAGACTTGAGCAAGCAGTACTGAAATACCTTCTATCACCATGTAAATTACTGGATTATAAAGGTGGGTCCAACAACTCCTCTTTACAAATACTTATTCTTGGGCACAATCCTCAGGGTTTCTGAATAAAAATTGCAAGCCTGGGGTGGGGCTTGGAACTCGTTTTACTTGTAAACTCCTTTAGGAGTTCTTGTTCAGCCCACCAAGACTTGTCTGTGTACCAGATTTCAGAAAGAGCTGATGTAGGGGCTTTGCCCACAATAGTAAATTTATCTGTCATCAGTAACTGTTAGTGTAGTTAGAAATCTCTCTTCATATTTATGATAATCAAGTAAATCAAAAGCAACGATTGAAAGGAAGTAAAACAGGTGGAAAAGATTTAAATCTGGATAACATGAGAAACAAGGGCACATGATTTACCAAAATATGGGAGGAGGGGATGGAACTGGATTTGACGACCTTCCTTCTAGTGAGGAAGTTCCCAAGGTCATCGAGTCTGAATTGTCAAAATCTCATCCAATTACAGAAGTCTACTGATCATTAGAGAGAGGAGAGTCCCATTCCAAAAGCGGTTGGGGCTGGGGTTAAACCTGAATATTTGCATGTAGGCCTTGGAACTCCCAGGGAAGATCAGAGAGCATGAAGTCAGAGATGGGATGGAGGGAATAACACCTCACCTAGAAAACAGTGGTTCTGTGAGTGAGACACCCAGACCAGCAGCATGCCTGTTACCTGGAACTTAGGCTAATTCTCAGGCTCTACTTCCCTCTTCCCTCTGACCTATTGAATAAACTCTGCACCCCTCGCCTAATCTGTCCTAACAAGCCCCATGCAGCTAAAGCTTGAAAAATCACTGTGCTGAAGGAACCACACTCAGCTGAGATGTGACTGCCTTCAACTAAAATGACCATTTATGTCTTTCTCCAGAGCAGTGCAACTTCTTCCTACACAGCTTCTCAGCTGTTTTCATTGCAGAAGTTTTAAATTCATATAATTAACTGACCCATTTATGTGGTGGTCACACGAAAAGGGACAATTTGCACCAAAATCTTTTTTTAAGTTTCCACAGAGAGCTGCTTGCTGTGTTGAAGAGACAGTTTTTCTAGCCTCTGCTACTTTTATCACAGTTTCGAAAATATTAGAGACAAATTTTAGCATCCTAATAGCCTGCAGCAGAAGCCTGAGCATTATCTATCAAAGGGTGGGGGAGAGACAATGAAAAGAAACTAGAGATATTAAAAGGAGAAAATTAATAATGACGGCAGTCAAGTAGGTTTTATTCTTCAAACTGCCTTTTCACACCCACGAATGACCATAGTTCTTATTGACATCTCAGACTCAGTAGTGATCAGCTCAAACTATCGAGAGCCAATCAATCTACACCATACAATTTCATTCAATTTCAACATTATTTTTGGCCAAGTTATTCAAATTATTAATATTATTGAATATTTACTTGCCTCAAGCATGGTAGTAGGTGTAAGTAAACACATAAGAAGAATATAAAACACAGCTCCTATTTCCAAACACCTAGGCAAGTCTGCTCAATTATTTTATTAATTATAGAAATAATGCAGTTCAAAAAGCAGTCTTTAACACATTTCAAGTCATTGTAGATTCTAGTGGTATGATATATAAAACAAATAAGCACATAAGTAAAGATAATTTTATGTGATGATATGTGATCTGATGAAAATAGAATACCATGAAGGAGAGACACCAGGGGTGGGGGCTGGGATAGTTTTGACTGGTGGTCAGAAAAATCTCGGAGGAACAGATCTTTGAACTGGGGGATATAAACTTTTCAAGCAGAGGAAATAGAAGTGCAGTAGTCCTATGAAGGGGACAAGTGTGTTTTATATTAGGACTGCAAAGAAGGCCAGTGGGGCTGGAGCTTTATTGCAAGGTGATGTGCCAAGAGGTCACAGAAGTATGCAGAGACCAGGTCATAAAGGCCATGGAAAAGGCTTTAACTTTCACAGCAAGTGCTGTTGGAATTTCTGTGGGACGTTAAAGCAAAAAGCATTATATTTAAAGAGATCACTTTATGTTGGCAAGAGTGTTCTTACTTTTATCCTTGGGATCAATGTAAATTGGTACAATTACTTGGATAAACACAGTGACAGTATCTAGCAAAATTGAATACTTCATACCTAAGACCTAGGAATTCTAACTCTTACCTATATTTCTCCTAGAAATGTATGCTGATGTGTACCAGAATAGACACCCCGGGATGTTTACAGGGACATCGTTCACAATAGTCCAAAATGGGAACAATCCTAATACCTATCAAGAATAGAATGTATACTTATAAAATAAAGTAGTCATGGGGGCGCCTGGGTGGCGCAGTCGGTTAAGCGTCCGACTTCAGCCAGGTCACGATCTCTCGGTCCTTGAGTTCGAGCCCGCGTCAGGCTCTGGGCTGATGGATCCGAGCCTGGAGCCTGTTTCCGATTCTGTGTCTCCCTCTCTCTCTGCCCCTCCCCCGTTCATGCTCTGTCTCTCTCTGTCCCCAAAATAAATAAAAACGTTGAAAAAATAAAGAAAAAAAATTTAAAATAAAGAAGTCATGAGGATCAAAAGTACAGCATAGGGAATAGGGTAAAAAAAATATTGTAATAATGTGTAGTGACATTGGTAACTACACTTACCGTGGTGAACATAGCATAATGTATAGGACTATCAATTCCTATGACATACCTGCAACTAACATAACAATGATGTCAACTAGACTTCACTAAAATATAAACAAGAAACACATGAATCGAATTTAAAAATAAAAATAAATAAAAAGCAGCAAAGATATGTTCAATGTTATAATGTTTAGTGAAAAAAACCTAAGTACAAAACTGTATGATGACTTCTAGGTAAGAATATTCAGCCATATGGACAAATCCCTGGAAGGGAATTCAGTGTAATAAAAATACCTGTTTACTTCAGGTGGTGAAATTGTGACTCACAGAACAGTTTTCTTTTAATATTGCTATTAGTTGATAATTAAAGAAGATAATTTAAAAAAGAGAATAGAGTGAATAAATGATAGTGTATTCATACAATGGAATAGTATTATTTATTTATTATTTTTTAAGTATTTATTTATTTTTGAGAGACAGAGTGTGGGTGGGGGAGGGGCAGAGAGAGAGGGAGACACAGAATCCAAAGAAGATTCCAGGCTCTGAGCTGTCAGTATAGACCCTGATGCGGGGCTCAAACCCACAAATGCGAGATCATGACCTGAGCTGCAGTCAGATGCTTAACCCTCTGAGCCACCCAGGCGCCCCAGTACCATGTTATTTAAAACACAGCCAAACATTATTTGACATTTCTCCAGTCAAGAGGTGGGATCCATGTATTCTCTCTGAATCTAGTTGGGCTGTGACAACTCTGACAGCTTGGTGTAAATACCACATGTCTTCAGAGTCTAGGTCATAAAAAGGCATACAGGGAACACCTGGGTGGCTTAGTCGGTTAAGCGTCTGACTCTTCATTTTGGCTCAGGTGATGACCTTGGTTCTTGGTTCTCAGTTTATGAATTTGAGCCCCACTTGCTTGGGATTCTCTCCCTCTCTTCCTCTCTTGCTTTCTCTCTTTCTATACATACACACATACATACATGCATGCATGCATGCATACATACATATATATACACATACATACATAGGCATGCATTTCTACCTAAAGCTGAACGTTCTAACATTCACTCTTGGAGTCCCAAGCTGCCACGTAAAAAAGTGTCTACCTTGACACCACCATGCTGTAAGAAAATGCCATCTTGAGGGGGCACTTGGAGGCACTCTAACCTATAGTATTAGCTGAGTCATTTTGGTTCAGCTGCCAGCCACGTGAATGAAGAAGACTCCAGATAATTCCAAAGTCCAGACATTTGAGTCTTTCCAATTAGGCCCCAATACTGCATAGCAGAGACAAGTCTCCAAGCTATGCTTTATTTGAATTCCCGACCCACAGAATCTATGAGCATAAGAAAATAGTTGTTCATGTGAAGCCATTTTGGAGTATCAGTGGGACAGTTTTGTTACACAGCACTGGAGAACTGGAAGAATCCTATCAACAAAACCACAGACACACAGGAGCAATGTGGATACATGTATCAAAGGAAGCTAGACACAAAAATAATACAAATTTTCTGATTTAGTTATGTAAAATTTGAAAAGAACTTTAAAGTTTTTATCATATGAGGGTGCATACAAAATAAATCAAGGAAATGATTACCATCAAATTCAAGATAAATATTACATCTAAGGGAGAAAAATGGTTTTGATCAGGGACACCTTGATCTGGGATACCCAGTGCCTGATGCTTCCTGGCATGCATAATTTTCTATTTCTTATTTAAATTGGTTAACTACATGAGTGCTCACCTGATAATAACTGGTTAAGTGCTGTGTTTATGTTTTATATACTTTTCTATACTTGCATTATATTACATAATAAAAAAGTGTTAAAAAAAAAGATTATTCAGGCTTCTGGGTGAAAAATGACTCCAGTAAGTGAGCAGGGAATCAGGAAAATAAGTGGCAAGGCTGTTTCTGTGCTTCAAGAGAAAGATGCTGGTGGCTTTGATTAACTGTGCAGATGGTGAAAGCAGGATAGTTTCAATATATTTTGAAATAAGAGCTGTAGTAGGATTTCCTGCTGGATTAGGTGGGGATAGAAGAGTACAGAAAAGAGTCAGGAAGGATTATAAATGTTTTACTTGAGTAATTGGTTGGATTGTGATGGTATTAACTGAGATTATTATGCACTTCAATATCACCAACTAGCATTTGATTTTATTGTAATATGCATAGTTTTCCTGATCTATGCTTTTGGGATTAGTGAATATGTAAAATTAAAAACCCAATGACCACTTACTAAAATTATCAAGCAGTTAATGTCTTTATGATAATTCATTAAGATTTAAGAACAAATTCTTCTACTCAGACTTACACCCATCACTCTCAATTATTATGAAAAGTATAACTAAAATGAAAAAATAAATCTGTATAGCCTCTAGTGTATAATTCCACTTATTCCATGTTTTTTTTTTTTTTTTGAGAAGGAATTAAAATGGTCCAGAAAGAAAAGAACAGTTAGGCCTGAATTTAAAAATTATAAACTAAACTTTACCATTAGCTAGTTGTAAGGTTTAAGTAAGCCACACAACCTTTCTGTGATTTAACTTCATATTGTCAAATAGACTTACTCTACTCTTAAATGTTTTTGTGAGAGTAAAATCAGCTTTTAAAGTAACTTGTAATGTAAACATCCTTCAGAAATAAGACTGTGTTATACTCAGGTCTCCTAGAGGAGTCCAAACTAGATTAGTGAACCTAGAGAGTGGGGAAGCTGAAATATCTTTTTTCATTAATTGATTTTATGAGATAGCTGGGTAATTTTGTTTATTTTCTGAGGAAGGTATAGTCTGGTATCGAGGTGCCTGGGCAGAGGTTTGGAGAAGGAAATGGAAATAGTGGTGCCTAATCCAGGCAAAAGGCTTACAATGCGTCTCACTCAGCCTGGTTTGCACCCACTGCAAACTGGTGGTGCTATTCATCAGGTGTTTCCAGTTCTCTTTCCATCAGGGCACCTGGCATACTGATACTTCCTGGACATCATCCCTTCCTTGAGTAAGGTCATATGACAACTATGGCCAAGTTGTAAGTGAAAGTGATATGTATCACCCTCAAACAGTAATTGTCCATTAAAAAGGAAGCAGTAGAATTTGAGATGGGAACTGATGATTGCACCTGAGTCTCTGATTACCTCTAATGGGGAGTGCTTCCATGCTGGTCTATGGTAGACATCTTGTGGAAGAAGAAAAAAAAAATACACATACACACAAACACACATATACATACATACACATATTAGGGAGGGCTGAGTGGCTAAGTTATTCTTTTTTTTAATGGAAGTATAGTTTACATATAATACTAGCTTTAGGTGTAGAACATAATGATGAGAGAAGGGCTAAAGCGGGGACCAAAGGAGTTTTCTCAGATTAGATTTTCTATGTGTCTGAGCCAAGCATCTGCATCAGGGATGTGTAGTCAGGAATAATCCCATTAAGGGGAGGAGATGCCCATGCCTCATTCCCATTACCCCTCAACACATACCACTGCATCAGTACCCTTTAGCACCAGAGTGGTACAGGAAGCACTTCTATGTCCAAAGGTGAAGGTAGTAGAATTCTTGGCTCTTCAGAAGCAATGCCCCTGAGTTCTCACGAAATCCAGGGAAAGACTGGGAGACGAGCAATATATGGATTTGACATATTCTTGGTGACTCTTGGAAAATCTGGGAAAATGTTAAATTTCTTAACAGTTAAGATCTACAAGAATTTGAACATTTATGTTAATGTCTGCGCATATTAACCCAGTGATAGGTGATCCTTAGAATAATTGGATTATCGTATCACCATTTGCCTTTGATAGAATTATGGACTCACTTGAAAGAGAACAACTAAGAACCAAATACTCATTTGTTATATCTTTGGTGAGAACACAATGGTTTAATACACAAGAAAAGTTAAGAAGAATATACAGAAAGGTAAATAAAAAAAATAGACTACTAGTAAATTGCCCAATCCCAAGCTCTTTTCATTTCATTTATGTTCTTTCAGAGTTCAGTGATCTAAAATCTAAGAGCAGTCACTTTTCATTATCGATCAACGACACACACGAGTCCTAAAACCTAGCCTTGGATGTTCCATATTGGACATTGGATTTCTAAATGTCCCATGTATTATTTCAGATCACGAAGAGAGAAGGTAATAGTTAAGATACAATCCTACTAATGAGGTGATATTTATACGTTTTATTTTTAATACAAGAGGCTAATTACCCACTGAGTACATATATCTCTGATCTACTAGAACACAAGGCTATATTTAGTTATACCAGATGACAGGGCAGGAAAAGTTGTTTTGGGATGTAATCAAATGGCATTTAAATATTTTTAAAGTTTAAATACTTTCATCCCTTATTACCTATATTTATACTTGCCCTCTCCTTTTAAATTATGCACAACTGTGAAAACACCCTTCTTGGAACCTCATGCCTGATTATATTCTCAGCTTATGTATTTCAGATATTGGTTACTCGGTAATTTACATTCTTTTACTTCTTTGTTGAATTTACATATTTTTCTTCTCCAGACTGACACCTTAAATGAGAAGTGAGTAATACTGGACCAATTAGTGGGCTTATTTACCCTCCTATTTCTAACACTGCCTTAATACCTAGAATTAGGCAGATTGAGTGAACTGTGGACACCAAGAGGCAACCCCTACAAAGATCTCATTCACATAGCAAAGTAAAAACTTGGAAACTGTGAGTTGCATTCACATAAAGAAACAACTCCACTTTGAATATGTCAGCCTATGGACCTTAAGCAACAAGTAAATTTATGTACATGAATCCACGAATCTGGAAAAAATAAAGGAAACAAATCTCTCTCCACTTGATCCACATCATGCTGAATAATTAGTAGGATTCGGGATACTTCTTTGCCACAGGCAGCATAAAAGAACCCAGTCCTTTGCTGTCAGTTTGCTTCATTCTGTTGAATGCAAGTATACAAAATGAGGAGGCAAAATAACATTTAATGCAGTCCAGCACTATATTCAATTCTTTATGTGCATCACCTTTTTTTATACTCACAAAGAATCCCAATGATGCACATTCTCTCTCCCATTTTGTAAATTAAACTGAAACACAGAGGTTGTATGCAAATTCATACGAACAGTTGTGTAGAGTCAGACGCCACACCGCAAGTTGGTTGTCTTTAAGTTTGGCTTCTCTATGTATCACAGTGATGCCCTTGAAAGAGAGAGTTGGGGTCCTGACCAGACTTCTTGCTCACTTTTTTAGGATCAGTTGTACCTCCTAGTGTCGCATATCAAATGTTTGTTTTCTTTATCTTCTGTACCATCACAAGGCGGGTTCAAGAAAAGAATGCAATTAAAAACATCCCCATTTTGTTCCTAATGCTCCAAATGAGTATTAAAATTCCCCTGAGGATTTTTTTCTAATACCTGTGTTTTCACTGGTAGTCACTAAGGAAAATGCAGGGTCCACAAAGCATTGTACAAAAGTAGTAGCTTTCAAGCTCACATCAGGCCAGGGTTCTGATTCTAATGGTTTCTGCAGCTGTCTGGGCCTACGGTTACTCACTGTTCCAAGCTTCAGTTATTTCACAGATAAAACTGAAATAGTAACACACACTTCTCAGTGTCATGAGGATAAAATGTGATAATATAGGCAAAATGCCTATCCTCTCTAGAGGAACAATAACTATCAGTTCCCTTCTCTAATATGTGAGATGATAAAATACATATCATGTGTTTAAGACACTGTGTTCCCGTATGCCTGTCAGAACGTCTTGCTCATAAAATTCCTTGGCTTTCATCCATTTGTTCTCTATTTTCCATCCTAATTTTTATATTCCTTGTATGTGAAGTGCTTGTATTTTTGAGATGCATGTATTCAAAATGTTAATTGAAATAAATGTACAAAATCAGTGTTCAGGGAAATAGAGTACATTCTCTTGGATCTATAAAAAGTAATTTTACATATTTCTGATATTGGTTAAATTTTCCTTTCTATTATTGAAACAGGGTGCTGTTGAAAAAAACCACCAGATGCCGAATAGAAGCGAGGAAAGATTTTATTCACGGCTGGGCCAAACCTGATCTCCTGATCTTAAGGAGAAAAGTGCAGAGAATGGCCCCGAACAAAGGTAGCAGTGAGCTTATATGGATTTTAGCAAGTCAGAATATGTAATTATTTAGTTAACCAATTACAATTTACAGCATTTCATGGTAGCCAATTATATTGTGACATATAGACGTTAGTTTTGGTGGGAACCTATCAATTTAAAGTTCTTTGTTCTAAGAGGGTTTAAAATGACCAATCATAGTTAGACACCTAAGATACCTTGGGGCAGTGAGTTCTTGACTTTTTACATGTTGGTCTTTGCCTAGGCCAGATCTTGGTAGAAGGGATAGTGGAGTGTTTTGCAACCTAAGTTATGCATTTAGCAAGCAGGCAAAGTTACAGAAGCGAGATAGGGTTGTTAGTAATTTCTGATAACCCTAATAGGGAACGACATAAGCTTTTATCTCAATTATTCATGAAAGGTGAGTTTAAGCCAAACTTACATACAATAAGCTTTCATATCTTATAAGTTGACCTATTACAATTATATCATGCCTATCTGATTAACCTTTGCTAGTATGATTGATAACTTTATTATTGACTATCTTTTACCTATTTTTTAAAATGTTTATAAATTTTTTAATGTTTATTTATTTTTGAGAGAGAAAGAGGGGAAAGGGGCAGAAGGAGAGGGGGACAGAAAATCCAAAGCCGGCTCTGTGCTGTCAGTAGAGAGCCTGATGTAGGGTTCAAACCCATGAGCCCTGAGACCATAACCTGGGCTGAAATCAGCTGCTCAAACAAATAAGCCACCCAAGTGCCCCTAAAATGCTTATTTATTTATTTTTGAGAGAAAGAGAGAGAGGGCAAGTGTGTATGAACAGGGGAGGAACAGAGAGAGGGGAAGAGAGAGAATCCTAGGCAAGTTCCATGCTGTCAGCACAGAACCCTTCCAGAGGCTGTCTCTCAGAACCATAAGTTCATGACCTGAGCCCAAATCAAGAGTTGTTTCCTCAACCAACTGAGCCACCCAGGCACCCAATTAATGACTATCTTTTTAGTGTTTACTTATTCTTGATAGAGAGAGAGAGACAGAGTGTGAGCAGGGGAGGGCAGAGAGAGAGGGAGACATAGAATCAGAAACAGGCTCCAGGCTCTGAGCTGTTAGCAGAGTCAGACGTGGGGCTCAAACTCACAAACTGTGAGATCATGACCTGAGCCCAAGTCTGATGCCCAACCCACTGAGCCATCCAGGCTCCCCAATGACTATCTTTTAAACCCAATTTCCACTTCATGGATATTTCCCTTTCAGTGTTAGCACAAGTTCAAAGTTTTGTCTTCACCCTTTGTTTCAAGAATTTCATTGAACAGTTTGCAGCCACAGAGCACGTGCTTTGTCCATTGTGCTGATGAGGAGTAAACCGCTAAAATACCTACAGCTCATTTTCTTCTAAGTGTAGTGAAGGGAAGTGTGTCCAATTGAGCAAAGCAGAATAACAGAGGTTTGTACATTCCTCATATTCAAGGTTTTGCTTTGCCTCTTCAAAATGCAACACTATCATCTACCCCATTCAAATTATATTAAATGCAGAATGACTCAAATAGTGCCAGCTGCCAATTTAAATTTCAAATGGAAACCTGCTCATTTGCTGACTCTTCATTCACTCCTTCTCCTCCCACCCCGAAACACTTTTTTTTCTACTTCTTTTTCCAATTTATTTTAAAGCTACTTAATAGGTATTTCTTATGGAAAAGCCTGCTCTAGTGAGTAGTGCCTTTGAGTCAAAAACTACTTCCGTATTTTTCCCTGTGCCATAGCAATATTTTCTATTTGCCTGCCACTGCTTATGGACAAACCTTAGAAAGCTTCAGATTATGTTACAAAAATGAGGACCCCATTCTGCAGTCGAATTGCTCCAAAAGGGGGAATGACTTTTCTCTGATTTTTTGCAGCCACAGATAAGGAACTTAAAAATAACTGAGGCTTGAACTAAGGATCCATATATGGATCCATGCATTTAGACTTAGCACAAAGTTATTGAGAACTGTGTCTCGCTGTCTGTAAGTGGGTCTTGTCTCAATACCGTGCTCTACTGCTATCTGAGGTGATCAGAATGAACTGTCAGTTCCCAAATAGTTAAGGTATTATTCAGGGAAGGTGGTAACCCCACCGAGAATTTCGTTTCTACTAGCATTTGAAGGGCAGCACGCACAGGCTGTGTTAGAGATCACCCTAAGAAGAGGTTGGAGCTAGTTTTAATGCAGTTAGTGGAATACATATTGAAACTTAGAAGTGATAGATGGTCCAATTCTTAACTGAACTCCAAATCTTCACTCTTTATTCCCTTGCGGCATTTTTTAAATAACAACTTTAAAAATTCAAGTATAATACACAGAAACATGAGCAAATGCTAATTGTCTATTTAGATGAATTTTCACAAAGTGAGCACATCCATGTAACTAGCACCCAGAGCAAGAAACAAGGAATTTCCAGAACCCTGGTAGTCTCCTCATTCCCATGCCTGGTTACTATTGCCTGTTCAAGGCTAATAGCCATCCTGACTTCCAGCACAACTACCAGCTTTTCTTGGCATTGACCTTTATGTTAAGGCAGCCACACAGTCTGAGACCCTCATTCTCAAAATGGTTAAGAAGAAAGAGAATAAAAGAACTGACTTTTTTCTGACACCCCTTCTCCTTCTTGCTCTCCTTCCCCTCCTCCTTCTCCTTGCCTTCTTTTTTTTTTCTCCTACTTCAACAAACTTTATATTTTGGAATAATTTTAGATTTACAGAAGAGCTGTAAAAGTTTTCCAGGGGTTTTCTGTATAATAACTTTCCATGTTTCCTAATGTTAACATTTTTAACACATTTGTCAAGACTAAGAGAACCGTGATCTATAACTTTAACTAAAAATCAGACTTTATTCATGCTTTACTAGCTGTTAACTAATTATTATGTTTTCGGTTTTATGATCCCATCAAGAATAGCACACTGCATTTTGTCATCATGTCTCCTTAGATTCCCCTGGTCTATTACAATACCTTAGTCTTGTTTTGCCTTTCAAGACTTTCATAGATTGGAGAATACTGCTCAGATGTTTTATAGACTGTGAATTTGGGTTTGTCTGATGTTTCTCTTCTTATTGGCTTAGGTTATGAGTTTGGGGGGAAGGTGAAGTGCTCTTTCCTTCGTTACATCAGAGAGTACATGATATCAACATGACTTATACTGGTGATGTTAACCTTGACCACTTAGGTTACAGTAGAACCTGCCTGGAATTTTCACTATAAAAACACTCCCCTTCCCTTTCTACTATATTTTTTGGATACAAGACACTAAGTCAAGGCCCCACTCAAGGAGGAGTGAGGCATAGGAGTTACACTCCACTTCCTGGAAGAAATAATATCACCCTATGTTGTTGTGTGGAATCCTCCTATAAGGATCATTTGCCACTTTTCTCCTACCTATTTATTTAGTCAACACTTATTTATATCAGCATGAACTCATGTATATTTATTTTATACTGTGGGCTGTAATCTAGTGTGATGTTATTAATTCTGTTACTCATATTGTTCTAGCTCTTGTATTTGGGAGTTTGTTCAGAGTGGTCCCCATGTCCCTTTGACATACCACCATCCCTTTGTATGTGCTTATTTATTTATATGTTTATTTACTCCTGTCTTGTGTTTTGGCATAGATATTCTTTGAATTTCCCAACATTACCTGGGAATGTTGACTCTCAGTTTAAAAACAGAATTGAGGCTCAAAATATGTCAGTAACTTATCCATAATCACCCAGGGAGTTAGGAGTAGAAGTAATATTTAAAACCAGAAACTGTGGGGTGCCTGGGTGACTCAATCAGTAAAGTGTTCGATTCCTGGTCATGATCACATAGTTCTTGAGTTCAAGCCCCACATCAGGCTCTGTACTAACAGCACAGAGCCTGCTTGGGATTCTCCCTCCCTTTCTGTCTCTCTCCTGTTCTTTCACTCTCAAAATAAATAAACTTTAAAAAACAAAACAAAAAACCCCAGAAACTCTGATACACAAGTCTCCAAGGTTTTGGCATGACAATACCTACCTCACAAGATTAATTATAGCTAACAAGACACCAGGACCCAAGCAGGAGAACTTCACCTCTAAATATCAGTGGACTCAGAAACAGCTCTCTGGCCTTGGAACCTCTGGAAGGAGCATGAAGGATGCTGGGTCCCTGGTGGGACATTAATTATGAAAGCTAAAATTAATTGAGCAACTAGGCAAGTTCTGAGCTCTGTTGCTATTTGGTGCTCTTGTGGGCATGCATGGGGTCACAGAAAACTAATTTTGACTTGTTTTTTGTTTCCTCTCTGTTTTATACTTTTAGGTTTCCAGATTGTGCAGGTATGTATCTCATTAAATAAGGTTCTATGATCAAACCAGCTAAGATTTTGCCGAATATTTCTGCCACCACTACAGTATCTGGCCAAGAGAAGGCTTATTAGCATTCAGAAGGTGACCTCTCCAAGACTCTGGTCCATCAGTTACACTCTGAAATAGGTATTGCTTTTAGCTGGCCAAAGCATTTTCACTTAAATCACGTTGGCCAAACTACTGGATTATACATAGTCATAAAGAAAGCTATCACTTGTACACAGGAAATAGACATTTGTGTTGATAATTGTCAAACTACTTTTCCTAAATTCAGGGGCCAAAATGCTCATATTGGGGGAAGTATGTAAAATGTCTTCAACGGTCATATAATGCTACACTTGCAAATTTAGAACAGTACAGTAAACTTAAATTAACATGGGAACAAGGGACTTCAATCACATTGGAGCCACAATGTGGATTGTCCTCAATGTGGATAAAAGAATTTATCATGCTTTTCGCGATACACCCAGAATTTTTTTTACATTTATTTATTTTTGAGAGACAGAGTGAGACAGAGCCTGAGAAGGCTCTGAGCAAGTATTCAGCACAGAGCACTATGCGGGACTCTAACCCACAAACTGTGAGATCATGACCTGAGCCGAAGTTGGACGCTCAACCGACTGAGCCACCCAGGCACCCCAGTACACTCAGAATTCTTGATAAAGGTTTCTTTACATAAGAGGGAAAAAAAACCTCTATATTTTAACAACTGTGAATTCATTTTTTAAAAATTTTTAATGTTTATTTCGGAGAGAGAGACAGAGACAGAGACAGAGAGAGAGAGAGAGAGAGAGAGAGAGTGAGTGTGAACAGTGGAGGGGCATAGAGAGAGAGAGGGAGACACAGAATCAGAAGCAGACTCCAGGCCATGAGCTGTCAGCACAGAGCCTGCCGCTGAGCTCAAACCCACAAATTGTGAGATCATGACCTGAGCTGAAGTCAGACACTTAGCTGACTGAGCCACCCGGGCGCTCCTCAATGTTCATTAAATCCAATAACACTGGGGCAATTTGTAAAAAAAATAATTTTAAAAAATTTTCAAATTAATCCCAAGCCAGTAAAAGATAGGTCACTGAATGGTATACAGAATACTCCAACAGTAACATAGGAACAAAAATATGGGTGCCTATTGTACAACTCCAGATTAATGGTGGTATATGCCTCAGGCAATGTCCTTAGAACATGTACTATCATTCTTTGACATATGATTAATCCATTTCATCATTCTGAAGCCAAACAATGTTTAACGATGCCAATAAAAAAGTAATTAGAAACTGCAATTTTGACTTAGGACTGAAAACGTGTTTATAAATATAGCCTAATAAAGCAGCGATTGATCTATGTGTCTTATTCTAAGATATGCTTCCCTCCTCTCACCCAATGACATGGAATTACTAGAAAAGGAGGCCATATCTGAAATTATAACTTTTCTTTGGGGATTGATTACCATAGTACAGAAACAGACTTTCCAATTATCAACAAAGGCACACATTACCCGTTATTTAGGGTATAGAATGTGTATAAATCATTTTGACAAGTGACTGAAAGTTTGCTCTCCAGACCTTCACTTGCCAAATGCCCCCACCAGTCTTCCACTGACTGCTGTCTCTTGGATTTCCAGCCTATTATTATTTTTGAATCATGGGGGACACAGGCAAGCAACAACAATGGAACAGAAGACCTTTCCTTTCTCTGAACTATTCAGTTCTATGAAATTTGCATGAAAGTGTTTATGTCTATGAACTCGGTCTCATTAGAGCCAAATGTCTGTGGTACTCCTTCATGGCTGTGTAATTGAAATGACAAGTTCTCTGAGCATTGTGCATTGTTAATAATGCATGGATTGGTGGTGGCTCAGGGACTGTACCAAAAGTCACAGCTGAACAAAGACTGGAATGACCCATCACAGATAATGTCAAATCCCAAGGGAAAATGCTATCCTTCTGTCACCATTCTTCTGAAAAAACCCAAAAGTAAAATATAATATGGACCTGTGGTGGCCATGAGGTTAAAAATAAAGCTCAAAAGTAGAAATGAAATGATAATTTTAGCACATTGGAAATATTAAAACAGTATTAAATGTTTTTGAAGCACACTTTATCTGTAGGATACCAGAATGAGCCATCTTAGGATAAAAAAGACAAAGAAAAAATATATTCTCCTTGCTTTCAACTTACTAGAGAGATGAAGTGTACCCATATGATATACTGGAGAATAATTACAAAACAATACAGGAAAACATACAGTTTGGCCATAATGAATTGGTACTCAGACATGAAAACTGAAAAAATTAGCGTGGTATCAGAAGTAAAATGTTGAATCAATGCATGTCTCAAGTGAAGGAGTATTTTAGAAATTGTCTTGTTAATTTGGCTGCTAATTTGACAGTAATTTGTAGATGGCCAAAGTAGGCATGTGGGACCCAGATAATCAATGTGTATGATATCTTAGCATTCTGCTTGAGACAGTTTGTGACATTTTTAAGTTTTTGCTGGGGCAGTATCTTTTGAACACTGCTGTATTGCTAGTAGCCCAAACTGAGTTCGACATACAGTAGGCAACTGATTAATATCTATTTTTTAAGTAAATATTAAGGAATACAATATGGTTGCATTGGGAGTTTATGATACGCTAAGAAGACCGACAATACTGTAGTCATCCTTATAGCTGTGATTTATTACAGTAAAAGGATGCTAAAGGTAAACAAAATAAATGAAAGATACATAGATAAAGCCCAGAGGAAATGAGGGTGCAAAATTCTAAGAGTTCTTCTGGTAGAGTCACATGGGACATACTTAATTCTTCAGCAATTTCTGACAACGTGTGTGAAAGGTTGGCATTAGAGAGCCAGTTCCTAAGGTTTTCATTGGGGGTTGGTCATATAGGCACCCTCTGCCTTGCATCTACCAAAATTCCAGACACCCAGAAAAAAAGTAGGTGTTCAGCACAAGCATATTGTTTGTAGAAACACTGTAGGTACAATAAGCCATTTTTGCCAGGGAACAACCCTCTCAAAATCCATGTTCCCAGGTGATAGCCAAGGGTCAACATTTTAAGCATGCCCAAGCATATGCAAGCTTGCTATGTTAACTATTTTTGGACAAGAAATTTACCTACTTCTCTTTGGCAAAGCATCTGAGTTTGTGTATGGACGACAACTCTAATGGGGAATTTGGTGGTTTCCTAATTAACATGATTGTTCATAACTTTTCAAAGTGAGCACACTTCTGAGTGATGCCTTATTTACAGGTCATCTCAACACTACAAGCTCTTGTGTTACTGCTAATATACATCAAGTTCAAATGGTGCTCCATGCATTGTATTCTCATATTGAAGCAACACCCTAAAGATTTGACTGGCTCATTTATTCATTACCCATAATCATGGCTCTTCTTCAATAGTATCTAATGAACACAAAATATAAACTAAGAATATATGTCAATTATCAATTAATTCAAACTTCTTTTTTAAGTTTTATTTATATATTTTCTAAAGAGAGAGCGAGCAAGCAAGGGAGGGGCAGAGAGAGAGAGAGGGAGAGAGAGAGAATCCCAAGCAGGCTCTGCATTGCCAGCATAGAGTCCAGCGTGGGGCTCAAACTCATAAACCGGTGAGATCTGATTTTGACCTGAGCCAAAATCAAGAGTTGGATGCTTAACCAACTGAGCCACGTAGGTGCTTCAATCACCAATGAATTCAAAGTTAGGGAAATAGGGTATGTCAATTTAAATTTTTTGGTTTCTTTTGTTGACACTTAGAGCTCGTAAAGAAATCAACAGAGGCACGATAACTTGAAGACATGACTGTTATCCAATGCTAGATGAAAAGTAAAATATTAATTCAATAATATGAGTGTTTAGATCACCAGAGTTTAACATTTCATCAGAGTTTAACATTTAACAGAGTTTAACATTTAACATTTCATCAGAGTTTAACATTTCATCTATGTAACTTTCTAATAGTTGTAATACTAAAAGCTTTACATTTTATAGTACAGATGCCTGCCACATATGTATACTTGAATATCGTAGCAAGTTTTTAGTGTTTTCCTCCATTTGATTACTAGCTGTCCTTCTTTATTTCCTGTTGGCCATGTTCACTGGTCATTGAGCTAAGCTATAATGCCCATTCAATAATCTATAGTCATCTGCTTCTCCTCAGTGGGGACAGATGGTAGGCATGTTCAGGAGAGTTGACGACCTGGGTTATTTTCTCACATAAGATATTGAAATACATACTGTAGTTTTCATTTTTTTTCCCCTGGAGGAAATCTATTTTAAACAAACTCTCACTTGGAAGCCCAAGTAAAAAGTAAAAATCAGAGGTAACAACAAAAGATGAGGGAGCCCTGAAGCTGTACTTCACTTCCTCTCTGGTAGCTCCTTTCCAGCAACTTTCCAGAAAATACTATTAGCACTATTTACTCTTCTTGGAATCTAGCACTCATTTGTTTCTTAATATGCAAATCTGTCAATTTGATCACATTCACAGAGCTGTTTCAGTGGATGAGGCAGACTAAAGTTGCCCTGACCCCAAAATGAGACATGACAATATTGGATTTATCCACCATTTCTGAGGTGATTTGAACCTGACCCCAGTTTCTCTATTCAGGGGTGGAGCAAAAGAATCCCAGAGCGGTGTGATTACACACACCAGACTTCTTTGATCTCTGGTGTGACCTCACACTTGAGTCTAGGTTTCTTTACTCTGAGAACATGAATTGGCTACTTTACTAGAACAGTGTTTTCATTCTTTTTATTTCATTCTTTTCTTCATTCTTCTCAAATCATTTTCCCCTCAATTTTTTTTGTCCTTTTATAGTCTATACTCATGCTTATGTCTTTTGCCTGTAAATTTCAATCACCAGGATCATTATGTGAGAATCAGCAAGTTCCTTTGTGCAGTATAAATTAATACTCATAAAATGATACAAGGGGAAAAAGTCTCTTCTTATCTATACTCTTGTCTGATAAATATGTTACAGTAAATTACCTAATTAAACAAGCATAACATGAAAATTAGATGTTTGTTTCTATACATCTTTGAAGAAGTAACCATTTTCCTTCCTGTGTTATTTATTATCCCTTCAATTTGCAAAAGCTGAGTCATCAGGAATTCCCCACCATGGCTTTAATTGCAAGCATATCCACTAAGTGCTGATGTGGGGATATTCAGTTGCTGAGCTTTTTAAAAGTTTTCTGCTTTCTTCTCCTTTTTTTGTTTCTTAGTAATTAAGGTAGCGTATATAATCATACCACGCCCTTATCCACACAGTATTGTTCTTTAATACGTATAGTTTTTTCTTTAATAATCTAGTTACTTGACAAATAAAGATACTGACAATGATAATAACCATAATAATAAGTAAAGTTGGTTGTCTGCATGCCATATGCCAGGCATCACGTAAGCCCTTGAAATGCATCCTTTCGTTTAATGATGTCAAGAAAATTATTTAAGCATTTCTCAATGCGTCAGAGGCAAACTAATTCAACCCATGGCGCTTGCTCTTCTCCAGAGTTCTGCATCACAAGGAGTCAGGAGCACATGCTCACTTACTGTTTATCACACCACCTTGGACCATTAGCTTACCACTCATATCCAGCCACTTGTGTATTGAACAATGCATTTACTTATGGAGACTGAAACTCAATGGTTCCTTTTCCCACAGTCTCTCTCACTTTCTGTGTCTCACTTGCCACCAGGCTCTGTAAGTCTAATCTCCAAAATCAGGGCTTCTCACAGTTTAAGATGCATAAGCATGCTCAGGATCCTGTTAAAATGTACATTCTGAATCAGCAGGTTTGGACATGTCCATTCTGAACTTCTCTCAAACTTCCAGGTGATGCCATGCTGCTGGTCCAGGGACCTCATTGAGTAACAAGGTCCTCAGCAATTCCAGAATTGCTCATTTACCTTCTGTCCTCGGTTATTGTCTGGACTATGTGAAAGGAACTGAGGGCTTGATTTGTGGATGAGATCATGGGAATAAATCCCAACATGCCAGCTTTTTCTCATGTTGCTCTGTCAATAATTACCTTTACACTCCCTTGTCCTCCTTCCCTATAAGGTGTATAACACTCTAGTCAGGCAAAAATGTATTCCTCTGTCACTCTCATAAGAGAGTGTAGACTTCTAGGTCCTTACTTTGGGTAGGGATCATGAAGGCTTATGGGTTTTTCATATACATTATTCTCAAATGTTTGTATCTAATGGCTCTTAACCCAGATGTCTTGATGGATTAATGTGGTGAAGATTCTGATTCCAGAAAGTCTACATGGGGCTTTTAGAAAAGAGCCTGGTGAAATCTGTATTGTGGGCTGGTTGATTTTTAGTGCCCCTGCCCCAAACCACAGCTAATTTATGAAACACATAATGATGAACCACCTGTGACTCTCACAGTTTATCTCACTGTTCCATGCCAACTGCTTAGCCCACTTTCTATTCTTGGGGATGATCTGTCCTGGGAAGGCTTTACTAAGGGAACAAAGTGAATGGACCTACAGCAATCTGTGGAAAGATACGATTCAAACAAAGTTAAATGACCAGATATGGTGAAAAAATATTATGAAAGATGCTCAACTCTTTTGATTAGTAAGTCAAGGAAATGCAAAGGAAAAGATTTTGTTGTCTCTATAAGATTGCCAATAAAAGAATAATAGTTTTGCTGAGGATATGATCAACCTCATGTATTGCTGGTGCACAAATAAGTTCAGGGGACTTATATGGGAGATGTATGTCACATGCCTTAGAAATGTATATGCTTTTCCATGACCAGCAGTTCAACTACTGAGAACTTATCCTGAAGAAATTAGTAGGCAAGTGTGCAAATGTCATTTACTTACATATATTTAGACAAACACAGGATTGTGTATACATGGTATTTCTCAAGATACTGAAAATTTAAAAACAAATAATTAAAATTTAGAAATTATTACATTATGTTGCACTGTATTGAAATAATTTGTAACTAATTATCTATGACCTAAGAAAATGGCACTTTAATAGGGCTCACTTTAATAATTAGAGTACATAAGAATAAAAGAATACCAGAACACTATTAAATGTATTTATGTATGTATATCTATAGATATGTACCTAGAAACATATATGGAAGACCTTCAACCAAATACCAATAGTACTTATATCTGAGTTTTAGGATTATATTTACTTTTCCTTTTCTGTATTTTATCATTTTTCTCTCAATAAACTTGGGCAAGTATGTAATTTCAAAATAAATAAATAAAAAGGCCAGCACTGAGATAACCAATTAGTGATTTTCCCGCATTAACAATTTTAAGCTCATTTCCAGTAACCCAAAGTTGGGGGTACTTCAAAGTACTTTCTGCAGATGGTGACGGGATAATATGTGTTATTAGAAAAAGTAATTTCCAGTTATTGTATTAGAATACAGTAATTACTTTTTCAATAAAGAAAGTGAAAACTATTAAGAGCAAAAATGTGAAATAAATTAGCTTTATATCCTACACTCAATTAAACTATCATACCAAGAAGGTAATGAATTAAGATAATTTGAGGATAGGAATAAGGCTTTACAAAGCAGAGATTTAACACTCTTCTAAAATCCATTAAAATACTCCAAAAGAAGATCACAGTAAAGTGGGTAGCCCACAAGATAGTTAGACAAACTGCAATGTGCATGCTAAATAGGTAGAGAGACAATTTTCGGCCTCAGAAGTCTTACAGGCTCATGCAAAAAGTAGCTTGAACTTTGCATGGTTTGGTGACAGTGGCCTGAAGAGTAAAGCCGAATTTGTCACTGGCTTCACCACTTTCTAGAACAGTAAGATCGTCCTGGTCTTCTGGCATGTGTTCTCTCAAGGAATCTGCATAATATTTGAGCAATCATTGACGTACAAGCATTTAATTAATTATAAGGGGCTGTTTATAAATAGTAGGGCCTGCTACTCTCCTACTAAGAACTCTCCCATGTCTGCCCACTGCAGAATAATCTCATTTGGAATAAAAATGAAATTGCTTTCTGGAACCTACAAAGCTTCAGCTTTTGCCTGTCTCACCATTGTTACTCTCTATCATTCACATGGCCTTCTCTCTGTTTCTATAGTCCAAACTCTTTCCTGTTGCCATGCCTCTGTACTTGCTGTATCCTGTACCGGGAATTCTGTCTCCTGTTCTCTGCAGGGCTAGGTTCTTGTCATTCAACCTGGGCTCAAGTGTCAGCCCCTCAGAGTTCCCCAACCACAAGGCAAATGAAAACAATCACCTACTCTTACCCTTGTCATTTCCTATCATATCACTTTTATTATGCTTAATTTTCTTCACAGTACCTATCACCATCTGACACTCTGCTTTATCTGGGAACCCCAGGAGAAATAAAAGGATGTATCCTCAGTTCCTAGAACTATGCTTGGTACATAGATATTCAGTATACTGTTGAATAAATGCCATGGCCACCATGAGAGTGGTCTGGATTATTTCTTTTGTGTGGATAAAATGGTTCAAGGGAACATATCTGAAAAGATGGAGAGTCTAGGGATCCCAACTTTCTAGAGTCCTGGCCAGAGCTGGTCCAGGTGGGTTTCTTAACCAAATACCACAGTGCCATTTGGTTCTTCTGGGCTTTTCCAATTCACCTCACTTTGATATGAACTAAGCTATCAGTAACCAGATGGGTGCTCAAGACTGGCTCATGTCATTTTTTATATAATCAAACATCTGGAAGTTCTGGAATGAACCTCTAAAGAGACACTTTCTTACGTGAGAATTGTGGCAATTTTTTTCTGCATGTTCTCTATGATTTATAAAACAAAATTTTACTTTATGTAATCTCGATTACAGAAACTGTGGCTTTTTTTTCTAAACATGAGGTTACACCTCAATATTGCTTAAATCTTTTCAAACCACATGCTGGCCCAATTTCCACATGCCTTACCATCTTGACAGACATCTTCCTCCTTGTTCCACACTTCCCTGCCTTGAGATTCAGTGAAACAGAGCAGTGCTTCTCGAACTATTATCCTCTTACTCTTGAGGATGCATAGATATATTTTCAGAAGTCCTTGAAAATGTGTTTCCTTCCAAAGGAGTATGATGTCTCTCACAGAAGTTCGAGAATCATTGAGGTAAAAAGTTAAATGAAGGAGAATTTACACTTAAACGTTAATATCTCTAGGAGAACAAAGGTTCTGTCATTCATATTATAGAGTGATTTAGCTTAATCAGCTTATTTTCCCCTAATGCACAGCTGAGACGAACTACTATGTGAAAATTGGAGGCTTTGCTAGAAAGAAGGAGAACAGCAATTTTGTATCATGAAGCTACTGGTCTTGTTCTCCAAATAGGAGCTCTGGGGCAAGTGTATTAGCATAAGAAAGAAGGAAGGAGGTAGTTGAAAATGAAATTAGGGCTTTGTGTGCTGAGACAAACTATCATTTTAAATCTTGCTTATTGGCCTTGAGTTCAGGAAAAGAAAATGGGATTACCTTCTTCCACCTATTTATTCCTGCCAGAATATAGAATTTAGGCTTAAATTCTCCTTAGCAGTTTATTTAATTTCTTTATTGTTTAAAGCACCTTTTATAGGTTACTATGGAAAAACTAGATTCCACACCTAATGGCATTAATAAAGCGAAATGCATTCTGAATTTTCAAATCCCAGTCTACAAATTCTTTAGCTCCTTAGACTGAAATCTTTTAGGGACAGGATTCCATTTTATTCATTGCTGAACTCCCAGGGCCCTGTGGATTATCTCTAGGGTAAATTCACAATAAATACTTTTTTTTTTAATTTTTTTTTCAACGTTTATTTATTTTTGGGACAGAGAGAGACAGAGCATGAACGGGGGAGGGGCAGAGAGAGAGGGAGACACAGAATCGGAAACAGGCTCCAGGCTCTGAGCCATCAGCCCAGAGCCCGATGCGGGGCTCGAACTCATGGACCGCGAGATCGTGACCTGGCTGAAGTTGGACGCTTAACCGACTGCGCCACCCAGGCGCCCCTCATAAGCTGAGAGGTGTGTTTCTGGTTTTTTATTTAAGGAACTGGCCATGTCTGTGCCATTCATGAGGCTCAAAGATGGTATCTAACATCCCTCCCTCAGTTATAGTCCTCTTGCCTGCATGAAAGAGGCCCTTTCCTAGCAGGAGGCAGTGGGACTTGGTCAAGGACAGAGCTTCTAGCAATGTACATACTAACAGGGAAAAGGACACCTCCATAGTTAGAGACAGTGTTTCTCACACCAGACCAGGCAGCAACTTTGGCAAGGGGAAACTTTAGAGGAAAAAACCCCAAAAAGCAAAAAACAACAGGTGCCCTATTTCCATCATCTCTCCCAAAAGAGCAGCATGCTGTCTATTTTTAAGAACTTTAAAAAACATGTAAGACTCAAAACACAACGGGGAGGGATGAGGTGTGATTAGAGTTCAGTCATGTATTTCTTTCAACCATTCAGTAACCAGAAAGGAGCCCAATCCCACTTGCTCTACAGGGTGACAGAGTTACTGTAGCTGTAAGGGGACTGGATGCAAAGGAAAATAAATGAAGCAAAAATCTATCTCCTAGAGTGGAAAAAATCTCGAAAAAGTTTAGTAAGGAAGAAGGAAGAAGGTAGAAGGAAGAAGGAGGAGGAGGAGGAAGGGAGGAAGAGAAGGAAGAAGAAAAGAAAAAGAAAAAAATTACTGCCTTTTCAGCTTCTTATGCATATTGTGAGGGCAGAGAAGAATAATGCGAATACCTTCCTTTTACAGCTCAGTCTAATTTGGCATGCCATTATAATTTCTGGCTCAGTTAGCAAATGACTGGAAACACTGTTTTCTGCAATTTTCCCTAAAATATGACAGTTCTATAAGTTGTTCTATTGATGTACTTGAAACTAACCCAAGATGGGAGTGACTATTACTCTTAATTTTTATTACCAGGAAGGCTTTATCAGTACCTGTGTGGAACTACCTGAGGGGCCATCTACATACTGTCATTATGAGTTTGGGGGAAGAAAAGACTTGACCAGTTTCAGGAATGAAAACGCCTGGAGTTCTCACTAGAGATCAGCTCCTTTGGATTAAACTTTCACCCTCTGGAGTAATATTTTTCCATATGGATATGCTTGAAAGGGTTATAATAAGCAATCACTACTGATATCTTCACATGAGAAGGGGCACGAATGTCTTAAAGTTATCAGAGGGGAGGGAGAAAGGAAGGCCTACTTAGGGACAGATAGAAGAAGAAAAAAATTTAAACTGACTCAAGTTCTGAAGCAAGGCACTTAAGACCAAGTGTTGTTTTTCCTTATAAACAAGGTGACCTTGAGTAAATTACATAACCTATCTGAACCCTGATCATTCTTATCTGTAAAGTGAGTGATGGAAGGGAGATTTGAAAAGGAAAGAAAGCCAAGATAATGCTACTTTATCACTTTGGCCTTCACTACAGGAGGTTCTTGATCCCAGGGGGACTTCTGAGAAGCTTTGTAGAACATCTCTCAGAATTTCCACACCAGCACCACACCACCTTTGGATCAAGAATGGCCCTATAGGCATCAAGTGTCCTGCCCTGGGCTTGTGCGTGTACAAGTGCAAAGTGCTGCCACCTTGCACCTGAGAGCAACTGGTACAAATAGTCACCAATCGGTTGCGACAGCAGTGCCTCGAGAAGAGGAAGGATGGGGGTATTTTTTTTTTATTTTTTTATTTTTTCAATATATGAAATTTATTGTCAAATTGGTTTCCATACAACACCCAGTGCTCATCCCAAAAGGTGCCCTCCTCAATACCCATCACCTACCCTCCCCTGCCTCCCACCCCCCATCAACCCTCAGTTTGTTCTCAGTTTTTAAGAGTCTCTTATGCTTTGACTCTCTCCCTCTCTAACCTCTTTTTTTTTTTTCCTTCCCCTCACCCATGGGTTTCTGTTAAGTTTCTTAGGATCCACATAAGAGTGAAACCATATGGTATCTGTCTTTCTCTGTATGGCTTATTTCACTTAGCATCACACTCTCCAGTTCCATCCATGTTGCTACAAAGGGCCATATTTCATTCTTTCTCATTGCCACGTATTATTTCATTGTGTATATAAACCACAGTTTCTTTATCCATTCATCAGTTGATGGACATTTAGGCTCTTTCCATAATTTGGCTATTGTTGAGAGTGCTGCTATAAACATTGGGGTACACGTGCCTCTATGCATCAGCGTTCCTGTATCCCTTGGGTAAATTCCTAGCAGTGCTCTTGCTGGGTCATAGGGTAGGTCTATTTTTAATTTTCTGAGGGACCTCCACACTGCTTTCCAGAGCGGCTGCACCAATTTGCATTCAGGATGGGGGTATTTTAAGTGGCACAAGAGCAATGCCAGATGCATGTATTTTATGTGTATGTGTGTAGCTATTTAATATCTGTTTCCTGTCTCAGTAAAGGAAGCTCCATGAGGGCAGCCGAATTGTTTTCACTTACTTTTGTTTCACCCCTGCTTTTAGTCAGTACTGTTGAGTAAATGAAAGAAGAACAATAGTTGCCTTTGTGCTTTAACTATGATTTTTTCTGGTGTAGATTTTTGTTCTGAAATGCTTATTTTTGCTGTTGTTTTGGTGTGTTCTATCACCAGTGTTGAGCTTTTTCTCTTTAAGCACCTTCCTTTTTTCAATTAACTTTCTTTTTACCATTTTTCCCCGGATGCAATTTTACACTTCCAATCACTGAGTTAAGGGTCTTTTCAAATCTTGTTTACTTTTAAAGGCTTTAATTTAGTTTTTATATTACATCATTAAATTTCTTTAAATCCTTCCTAAACTAGCTTTTAATTTTAATGATTTTGCTCATAGACCCTTTTTGTTTCCAATCTGTACTTTAATTTTCCTTGTAAAGGAAATGGTTTACGCTTCTGGATTAGCATATTTCACCAATGTTGTCTCATTTGATCATTATATAGACCCTGTGTGGTAGAAATGACAGGGGAGAGCATGGTCCTCCCCTCTTCTTATGACCAGAAAGCTCACGAATGTTTGCAAGCTGATGTCCACTGGTTCTCACTCTCTTCTTTCCATTCTACTATGTGGGGTGCATCGTGTGAAATTACTGAAACAAGCTAATTGAAATCACTGAAATTATTCTCCAGAAAAGCTGGGATATGGTAACATTTACTTTAAGGATGCAGTTAACATAAAATGCTACTATAGTCACTACCCACTTAATTACTTACTCTTGCATAATGTGTTTTCCCATGGCTCTGAATGCTCTAAATCTGTAAATGTGACAATAAAATAAAAAGAGAAGTTAAACTGGTGTTGATAACAACTGCACTCAATTGACCATTTGGTTCCCATGTCCCCTCAGAAGCAGTCAGTATAACTGTTATTTTTCTTCCCTACTCAAATGGGTGACTTCAGATTCTATAAACTCAATAATCTAATTCGAAGGAATTTTCTTTCTCTGACTGACTTTTTGCCACAGCCAAAGGTAAGTATAAAGAATTGTGGTATGGTCATACACAGACACACACACACACACACACACACACACACACACACACTCATACATACACAAAATTTTAATATAGTAGGCTTAGGTGTAGCTTCCTGAGATGACTTTGAAGAAGTGACTGACTTCGTGCCACTTTAATTTCTTTACTTTCTTCATCTGTGAATCAGGACTAACACTTGTTTAGGGCTACTTTAGAAGGTAGTTCTAAGGATAAAATGGGAGGATGCATTTGTAAAAGGTATTTGAAGAGTAAAAAGTACGATATAAGATTTAATGTGCCTTATTAAAAAAAATTCTATGAGGGCACCTGGGTGGCTCAGTCGGTTGAGCATCCAACTTTGGCTCAGGTCATGAACTCATGGTTTGTGAGTTCGAGCCCTGCGTCAGCTGTGTGCTGACAGCTTGAAGCCAGGAGCCTGCTTCGGATTCTGTGTCTCCCTCTCTCTCTGCCCCTCCCCCGCTCACACTTGTCTCTCTCTCCTTCAAAATAAATAAACATTAAAAAAATTATATTTTATTATTAAGAAAATGATACATAAGGATTATGGAGAATTTGGAAGATGCACAGGAGGAGGCAAATGTGAGTGGCCTTGGACCCTTGTTACCTTCTCCCTTTTGGTAGTTGAATGAGAAGCTGGCTCTGCAGATCTGACATAAATCAATGGAACAACAGGCAGATCCCATAGACTGAGCTCATGATATTTGACCCTTTTTGAAAAGGTCATTTTCTTTGGCAAGATGCTTCCATTATTTTATTTACCTAGATGTTCCCTGCTTCCCTACTTTCTACGTGGGCAGAAGATCACAGTGGCAGGGTTTTCTCTCCCAGGATGCTTTTCATAGTATGTTGAAGTCTGCTGGTTCCAGCCTATTTCTTTTTTTTTTTTTTTTAATTTTTTTTTAACGTTTTTATTTATTTTTGGGACAGAGAGAGACAGAGCATGAACGCGGGAGGGGCAGAGAGAGAGGGAGACACAGAATCGGAAACAGGCTCCAGGCTCTGAGCCATCAGCCCAGAGCCCGACGCGGGGCTCGAACTCACGGACCGCGAGATCGTGACCTGGCTGAAGTCGGATGCTTAACCGACTGCGCCACCCAGGCGCCCCGGTTCCAGACTATTTCTTGATGGAAAAACAATAGGAGTTTCTTTATCATGTGCTCTGAAGTTGCTACCAATGAATCTTTTCATACGCCTGCACCATGTGTCACAAACAGTGAGTATACCTGTTTTCCTTTGCACAAAGATAATTGAATAAATGCATAAATAAATAGTAAGCCATGAATCCCACAGTCCATGGATAATCACTTACTGACATTTCTAACAGCACTTTTAATTCATTTGGAAACATTCAAGTATTTGAAGATTCACAGCTAAAAGCAACTTGCCTCTGTGAGCTTTTACAATCATCTATACAGCAAACTGATAACAGCCATGTATTAAGAAGATTTAGAAAAACCAGAACTGTTTGCCTTCAAACTGTACATGCAGAGATATTTCACTGGGAGAATGGAAGTTTTTTGGTACTGATATCCCTCTCTGTAAAAAGTTATTTTGTGTTTATTCACTTATTTTCTTTTTAATTTTATTCAACTATTGTTTGTTGGCTGCAAATATATGGCATTTTATGGGAATCTTAGAGTGGTTAAAAAAAGGAAAAAGTATATTACACATCCCTTGCCTTCTGAAACTTCTATCCTAGAAGGAGAGACAAGACAATCACATGTAAATTAAGTGTTTCATTCGCCATTATATTCTCAGTAACTGACAAATGGCACTCAACAGAATAATCTTCCCAATAACACTGTAATGTTCTTGACTTCAAGAGTGTCTCATATCTACCCTCAACATATGCAAAATTCTCATTCAGACCAAGTCAAAATAAGAATGTATTAAAGTAATTTAACCAGGAAGTCTATTAATTTAAAATGTCCTTCTTTTTATGTTGATAAATTCACCAATCAATTCTGTAAGCATTTAAGACATCTTACTTGAATATAGTTTAACAAAATTTCTAATAATGAAAACAATAATACCCTTCAAACACCAAAGCATCTTTCTTGAGAAATGTGGCATTTAAATAAGTATATGCAAAATTTAGTGGTGTGTTAAGGTAACAGTAAACATTGAAAATTTAATGGAATTAAGAACAACAACCAGCTAATTTTTGTTTTGATATATAAACATATTGTCTTTTAGTATATATCTTAAAACCAAATTGTCTCCTGTATCCTAAGGCATTAAATAATTCTGAACTCAAACTTCTGGAATTAGATTGCTACTTAGGTTGGTGCTCACTTTGACTAATTATATCTTTTACATTTTCCAAGGAACTGTATTTTCTAAGGAATATACAATTCACATATAAAGAAGTTTCTGTGGGGGAAAAAATGAAGTATGACAGTTTGCCACTTGTTTTGTTTCCTCAAAGTAAAACTATAAAAATGGTTGATGGAGTTTGGTGACAAAAACCTCCTATGTTATCACAGCAGTATCATCTGCATTTGATTTCCTTGAATTAGGACAGATCTTTCCTTTTTCCTTCCTTCCTTCTGTTCTTTCCTTACCTTTCTGTTTTCTTTCCTTCCTTCCTTCCTCCCTCCCTTCCTTCCTCCCTCCCTCCCTCTCTCCCTCCCTCTTTCTCATGATACCCTCATAAGGAAATAGTTTTGGAATTATTGATAACCATGGTCACAAAAGTGTGAATGGCTAAATTCCACTTGATGAAATAATAGTACTGACAGAATTCCAGAGTGCTATCAGATGATTCTAGCGCAGTTCCGGACATCCCTAATGCCAGGATATGGTAAGGGGGTGATTATCACCGACCAGAACATGTTATAAACAGGCCATAGAATCAAATGGCAAGTAAGGTCAAGTTGGACTTATGATGGGATATAAAGTGTAAACTGATATTAAATTGGATCCTGCCAAAAATTAGTAGTATTCAGTCATGAGTTCAACTTTTATAAGATAAAAAGACAAAGAGACCCTCTAAGGAAACTGGGAGACCTCTGATGCCCTAGGTATGCTACAACCTTGATGAGAAGTTGCCATGGACCTCGGCTAAATCCCAGAGAGAAAGTTGTCATTTTGTTAACACTTAAAGTCATTCTGGACCATCCGTCTCTCTCTCTCTCTCTCTCTCTCTCTCTCTCTCTCTCTCTCATCATCTCTATCTCTAGAGAAAGATCCTGAGAAGGGTCTGGTTGCTTCTGTTCTGTTTTTCTTGTGAGAACCTAGCTTCATCTTTATGAAACAGAGTTCCTCATTCACATGAAGAGCATTTAATCTCCACATGTACATTCAGGAGAGAAAACTAAGTCTTTTATCTTGAAGTTCCCCAGAGGTCTATACTAATTAGAAGACCATCATCAAAGTGCTGCTAATTTTTACTTGTATAAGAAAGGGGAGAATAGATTATACATCAATTTTATAAGTACCACAAATGATTGTGACACTATTAAATTATACATTGTCTTTCATTCAATTAAATTCATGATTTGTTTTAATATGTTAGAACCCTGTGGCAGAGGCTGCTGGCAATACCAAATTTCCATTATATTTTCCACCTAAACATATATGTGGCCTCCAGGTTCTGTTCTGTTTTGGGATTAGGTGCTGCCATGTGCCAAGTTGAGACCAATAGGAATTGCATGAAATTGGCCCATACCACTTTCAGGCCTGGCTCCTGCACTCTCCTGTGTCATCCTTTATGATATTTTCTCTTTTCATCTCCCAGTTTGATCAAAGCAGGTCCAGTGGGACACTCCAAGACTCTAGAGCTTAACAAAGCCATTAGACAGAATAAGCCTGAAACCCTAAATAATTGCATGGAGCAGAACCAACCTACCCCCTCCTCCCCCATGTATCTTAAATCAACTATAACATGAATAGGAAATAAATCCTTATTATATTAAGCCATCAAAACTTGGAGTTGTTATAGATTTATCCACTACAACTATTGTTATATGACTCAGTAGATATTTTTGAATATTATTATTTGGTTAAATCACATTATATAATCCCAACCATACCAATGTCACTCGCATTATTTTTTTCACTCAAAACACACACACACACACACACACACACACACACACACACACACACACAAAGTGAAACTTTCTCATGGGTAGTACACTTTAGTGTCTTGCATTGTGAAAATCAACTATGATCCACTGAACCTAGGATAAGACTTAGTCTACCGTTACAAACATAATCCCTTAATATTACTTAAATATGATGATGATGATGAAGATGATGATTGATGGTGATAATGATGATATCAATATCTTACTGAATTATAAGTACATCTTATAAGTAATATAGTTTATTTGATTATCTTACTCTCAAGATGAACATTATTATTCCCATTTTAAAGGTATTAAATCTGAAACCAAGCAATGTTAAGTAACTAATAAAAGACAAGAAATATTCAAATTCATATCTTCAGATTATTGAGCCTAAAGACCATGCTTTACCACTACCCTACAATTTTTTAGGCAGACCTTGACACCCAAATGATGGGTGAACAGGAGTCTAGTTAAAGGGCATGGAGCTTTTGGGGGATGTCACTTGGCAAAAGTTACTATAAAATATCTTGGTACTGAAGATCAAGGCATTTCTGCTTAATCATGTCATTACCATATAGTCAGGACATTATATTGCATTTAAAGAGATGTAAAGTTGTCATTTAAATATTTGCTGCTGTTGGTTTCATATTTATTACTGATTGCAGCTTTGAGATGAGGATTCAAATACTACTTTATATTTATTTCTCAAGTTCTGTTTTAATGGATTTCAGCACAAGGCATTTAGCATTTCTGAAATGGCTGCTCTTCCCAGCTAGTTGCATCGGGTAAAACCCCCTTCTCTACTTGCTGTCCATGACTGTAGCAAGTGGCTTAACATTAGAGATTGAAATGGGACAATTGCCCATTTCTGAAACTTTTGTCTAGAAGAAATATGAGTTACTAGGAATAATATATACAAATTCAATACTCAATTGAAAAAACAAAAAAAAGAGGATCTAAAAATTTCTATGGAATGAATATGGCCACCCCCAAAATTCTTATGTTAAAACCTAATACCCAACATGATGATATCTGGCAGTGAAACCTTTGGGATGTGGTTATGTTATGAGGGTGGAACCCTCATCAACAGGATTAATGCCCTTATGAAATGGTACCCAGAAAGCTCCCTTTTCTCTTCTTCATGTGAGAACACAGAGAATGAACAGTCATCTATGATCCAGGATCCTCACAAGACACTAAATCTGCCAGCACTTTGATCTTGGACTTCCCAGAACTGTGAGAAATAAATATTTGTTGTTTAAGCCACCTACTCTATGGTATTTTTGTTATACAGCCTGAACAGACTAAGACAGAAATTGGTACCTGGTACCAAGAAGTGGAATGTTGCTGTAACAAATGTCTAAAAGTGTGGAAGCTGCTTTGGAACCAGGTAATGGATAGAGACTGAGGCATTTGAGGTACATTCTAGAAAAAACCCATACTGTTGTGAATGGAACTTTAAAGGCGATTCTGGAGAGAACTCAGAAGGAAAAGAACTGTAGAGAAAGTTTCCATCTTCTTAGAGAAAACCTACAGAACCATGAACAAAATATTGGAAGAAATATGGATGGTAAGAGGCATTCTGACAAGGTCTTAGACAGAAGGGAAGAATGTGCTATTGGAAACTGGAGGAAAAGCAAACCTCATTACAAAGTGGTAAAGAACTTGGCTAATTGTATTGTTCTAGTGTTTTATAGCAGGTAGAACTTTTTTTTTAATTTTCATTTATTATTTTTGAGAGAGAGAGAGCAGAGGAAGGGGAGAGACTCAACAAGAGCCCAACGAGGCTTGAACTCACTAACCAAGAAATCACGACCTGAGTTGAAGTTGGACACTTAACCAACTGAGTCACCCAGGTACCCCAACAGGTAGAACATATGTGATGAAATTAGATATTTAGCAAAAGAAATTGCTAAGCAAATCTTTGAAATAGAGTCTTGGCTCCTGATTACCTACACTAAAATACTAGAATAGAGAAAAAACTTAAAGATGAATTGTTAAGCAAAAAGGAAGCAGAACTTAAATATTTGGAAAATTCTCAGCCTATTCATATTGCAAAAAATGAGAATACTTAGGGTGTAGCCAGGAGACCACTAGATAAGGAGGTTAGTGTGGATAACCCTTTTCAGTAGAGGCCAGAAATTGTTCTCCAAGACAAAGGAAGAATGACCCTACAGGTAATTCAGAGATGCACTTGCTGTGATGAGTGCTGGGTGCTGTATGGAAGTGTTGAATCAATATACTGTACATCTGAAACTAATATAACACTGTATGTTAACTAACTAGAATTACAATAAAAACTTTTTAAAAAGATAAAGCTTAGCATGAAAAAAACCAGGCATTTAAAAAAAAACCCCACATGTATACAAATGCTCAAATGCTCAAAGTGTCATTACTCATAACAGCCAAACAGTGGAAACAACCTAAATTTCCATCAGCTGAGGAATGGATAAACTTTTTTCTAGCCATAAAACAAAATGTTATTCAGCCATAAAAAGGGATGAAATACTGATACATGCTGCAACAGGGATAGCCCCTGAAAACATGCTAAGTGAAGTAAGTCACCAAAGACCACATATTGTATGATTCCACTGATGTGAAATGTCTAAAATTGGCAAATGTATAAAGACAGAAAGCAGATTAATGGCTGCCAAGGGCCCAAGAGCTGGGATAAATCAGCAGCGGTTGCTAATGGGCATAGGGTTTCTTTTTGGGATGATAAAAATACTCTAAAATTAGATTGCTATCACGATTGTCCAACTCTGTGAATGTACCATAAGCCAATGACTTGTATACTTCAAATTAGTGAGCTGTATGATATATGGTTTCTCAATAAAGGTACATATGTATATACATATACATATATATAATGTTGGAGAACAACTGTTGCAATGAAAGTATGTCACAAGGGAAAGAATGATCCATAATTTGGGAAATGAAAGTCAGGAAAGTTTTCGTTGACAAGGTACTTGAAGTGCTGCAACCTTAAGGATGAGTGTGGGTCTTTTCCCTCTCTGTGTAGCCAAAGCCATTCAAGCAGAAGGAGTGATGTGTCCAAAGGCATGGATGTGTGATGTACCAGGGCATGGTTGTTTACCCATGGTGCAATGGGAAAATTTTCCAGAAATGGAGAGGTAGCCAGGAATCAGATCATGGAGGACTTTTTGATCACTAATTGTTGTCTAGTTGTTCACTCAATTAGATAAAGTCCCTAACAACTAAGATGTATGTGCACCTAATTTTTTCTCTGAAACTTTGTCTCTTTATCAATCACTCTATCTAAATCAGTATGTTTTCCCATCCTGCCTTCAAAACCCATCTCATTTTCCAGTTCTCCTGGAAAGACATTTCTGACTTCATTCCCAAATTCTCCTGCTTTATGCATCCTATCACAGTGAACTTTGTCTCCTTCAGGGCAGTTCCCTTGTGTCTCTGTATATTTACCAAGAATGTAAATTTATTTACTTAGATATCTCTGTCACCTTAAAGGGTAGTTCTTTGAAATCTGAGACAGCTTATTATTGTTTTTATTGCCGAAGCCTAGAACAGCATAGACTAGAGGTATCCAATATTTATGAACTGTGTTTAATTGTGTGATATGTTTTTAGATTGCAATTCAAATGGTTAAACAAAAAGTGCTGTGATTTTAATTGTTGGAAATGTGAATATTCTCTGTTTTCTGGCTACACCTTTCTAATTATTGCTGCCATATACTCAGAGGGAATCAGTTCTAAGACTTCATGGAAACACTGCTTAGAGAATGAAAATTTACGAGGCTCCTCTGGCCTGCTAGAATATTCCTGCAGGCTGAAATCTACTCAGTTTAAGCTCAGCTCAAGCAAGATTATAGGGAAGCTGATAAGAATAACAGAAAATTTCCATAATGCCCAGAAGTGGGATAGAAATGCTGATCCTTGAATTTCTGTGTATGGCTTTAGGACATTTCTAAACTTGTCACCAACCTGAGTCTACCCCCTACCGGCTACAGAAACCCGAAACTCCCAGTTAAAATCAGTTAATTTCAGGGTTAGAAAGGACTTTTAGATATCTACATTGGCAAATCTCAATTTGAGCAATATACAGGCTGTAAGTCTAGCAGTAGATTCTCCTGGTATGTTCCACTCACTACTAAATCTTTCCTTGGACATTTCATTACATATATAAAATTGGAATAATAATAGTAAGTAAATTATGGAGTTGTTTTGAGGACTAAATAAGATGATGCATAATGTTTCCCCTCTAGTTGTATCTCTATCTAAGCACTTAACATATCAATGTATCATACAGAGTCAAGAGTGAGGATCAGGACCCAGACTGGTTGAGTTCAAATTCCATCTCTCTTACTTACTGGTTGTGTCATCTTGGGTAAGTCACTTGATCTATCTAGTATTCAGATTTCTCATCCTTAAAATGGGAATGATAGTAATAACTACTACAAAAATTTTTGAAAGAATTAAATTATATGAAGAGTTCAAGACAGGGTCTGTCCATAGTTAACAGAGATGAAGTTGAGATAAAGGTTAGCATCAGATCAAAGAAGTAGTTGAATCTCATGTTTCAGGAAAACAAGTTAACTCTTGTAGGGTTCCTACTATATTAAAAAAAAAAAAAATTCTTGTGAAGCTTTGGCCCATTGATGTTACTCAGTCACTATTGTTCATTTATTACCAGCTCATCAATGAATTTCCCAATGCATTTGTAGAGCATATACCATTATTTGCAATCATGATAAATATAGTCATTTCTGCTTCACAGTTAACTTCTGAACTTCAATAATTCGTAAAAGTCTCTTCAATTTTCTAGTAAAAATTTAAAGCTAGTGCTAGGGTATATACTTGTTTTCCTTAAAATAAAATTATTTGACTCTAACAGAGTCACCCCAAACCTCCTGTCTCTTTATTCTGTTCCTTTCTCTAATAGCCAAGTATGTCTTAAGATTACTATTTTTCCCCCTCTCTTGAGAAGTTCAAATATGGGGCACTTTAACAAGCAAGTTAATAAAGACAAAGCCTCAAGGCCCCATTTACTGTTATGGATAGGATGGTTAGGGAATGCTGTACATGAAGACCATTTGCTTGCCTAGAAACCATTCAGGCTCACATAAGAGTATCAATTTCACCATGTATATCTTTTTATCATTTTAAGTTATGAGATTCTTAAGGACATAAATTCTATATAGTCATCCCTGGGTCCCTAACTCTCAGCACAGATTAAAACCCGCAGTGGATGTGTTGAATAAATAAATACAAATACTCGATTCTTCTTAGACATTGGGTTATTGATACTTTTTAATTTATGATTATGTGTGTGTGTATGTGTGTGTTTGTGTGTGTGTGCGCACATTGGCAGATACAAAAACAAGCAACAAAGTGTAGAGATTGTATCTATATGGACTATTCCATCAGTTGATTGCATATGGATTTCAGAATGTTTTTAGATCTAGGCTTTTGTAGTGATTTTCAAGGACTTTTTAGTAAGTTTAGATTCCTGGAATCAGATCACACGTCTGCATTGCTTCTTTAGAGAAATGCAAAGGCCTTAGAAATGTGCTAAGAATGAAAATGCTTGCTTTGGTTTCCAATTATACCTTGCAAGATAAAGGACATTAATTTAAGAACTGTTATGCTTAGCTCCTTTGGGGAACGGGTGTGGAAAGAACTAATGTTTATTGATCCTGCATTATGTGTGAAACTCATTACACATGTTCATTAAAAATAAGAAACAGGTTTGTTGAGTTATAATTTACATAAAGTAAAAGTCCATGATGAGGTTTGACAAATGTATATAGTGGTATAACTGCCACAACAGTTGATAAAGACAAGTATATATCATCCCCCAAATTCTGCTTGTGCTCCTTACTAGTTGACTTCCTACCTGTACTCCCAGTCACTGGAAAGCATCCATCTGACTTGTGCCTAAGGTTTTGCCTTTTCAGGGATGTCACATAAAAGAAATTATACGGTATGTGTAGGCTTTTTGTCTGGCTTCTTTTACCATATGTCATAATTTAATTGTTACTAAAACCCTATGAGGTATTTGTTGTCATTTCCATTTTATAGAAAAGAAAATGAAGTCTTAGCTTAAGAGACTTACCCTAAGCTAGGTTTTATCTCATATCTAAAAAAAGATGAGATGATACTTTTGGGATAATGTTAATCAAATCCATTACTTAGGTATCTGCTCACATCCAGCTAATGCTGACATATTGGCACATAAGTGGAAAGGTCACTGGATCAGAACCACCTGGTTCTAGCATTTTAACATCAAGCTCAACAGATGCTAAAAAAAAAAAAAAAAAGAATTCTTAAGGAAAGTTAGGAATTGGCCATCATGAGATGGCCCTAATGTTCTGGTCTACCATGCCTCTTAAAATGAGACAGAGTCAGTGCAGAAATACTTGCTTCAGCTGAAAATAAGATTTGAGGTGGAAGACTTAAGAAACACACACTGAGATAGAGAAAATTAATCCACAAGGTACAATATTTATAGAAAAATCTCCCATTCTGTGAATGAGGATAACATAATTGTTTATCAGCCAAGGTATATACATTCCTCTATTCTTATAAAAGCCTAAGTCAAATACGTTTTATATTTTATTTTGAAAAGAATAAGTAAGACAAAAATTTTGGGTAACATGTTATTAGAAATAATTTTATGTTCCTCTGCTCTAATAGATGATTTCATATCTTAGCAAAGAATATTAGGGTAATTCTGATATAATGTGAGAATTGGGGAGAAAAGAATTCTACCAGGAGAGATCATTTAGATTCTAGAATGAAGAATTTTCTTTAATAGTTAATCTTACTTGATAGCTATTATTGACCTTACTATATTGGCCTGAGAATGAAGGGCGTTATAAAAAGTAATCTGCTTTCAGGGCGCCTGGGTGGCTCAGTCGGGTAAGCATCCGACTTCTGATCAGGTCATGATCTCATGGTTTGTGAGTTTGAGCCCCGCATCGGGGTCTCTGCTGTCAGCACAGAGCCCACTTCGGATCCTCTGTCTCAACTCTCTCTCTGCCCACCCCACCCCCCCACCGAAAATAAACATTAAAAAAAAAAAAAGTAATCTGCTTCCTTGGAAAAATCACAGTATTCATAAACGTGCTTGCTATATTTTTAGGCCATGGGGCTTACATATTTTTTTAAAGGTCAGACATGTTTAATCTTTTATTAGCCTTAAATCAGATTAAGATTATGTATGACTCTGGAAAAATATGCAATTCTTGGAAGTGTTCTATGGATAAAAATTGAATACTCCCCTTTCTAGTTCAACTTAGGAGGTCAAGTGGTAGTGAATGTGGGTTTTCCCGCATGTTAAGATTCTGTCTCCTTTCCTCTATTGACATATGGATGCTATCGCTAAAGATAAAACAAGATCCTTTCAGAAATAATTACTCCTTTTTTTTGTATCCAAGATATTATCTTCACAAAATCTATTGCATTCTTTGAAGAAGAAGCCAAACACTGACTTTGTTTTCCTCAAGTCATTTATCCTTATGAGGATGGACTCTCTCTGGTAACTCTGGCTGCTGAATCAGGAAGATGATGAGCCAGACAGGCCAAACAATGAGGGATATTCAGGTGGTGTGACCATAAGGCAGCAGTCCAGGTGAGGAAGGACAGACTTCTGAGGAAGGACGGATGACTGCCTGAGCACTGGCATGGGTGGCCACACTGCACACCACTGCAGGTGGACTCATGCCCTGCACAACAATAATCTTCCCTAAAACAAGTTCAGGATATAACAAGCTGTCAGCTTCCTCTTGGTTAATAGATAAGATGTGTGGAGCCAGTTCTCTGACAAAATTTCAAGCATTCAATTTTCCTCAGTTATTGCTGCCCACAGAATTTTTTCTCAACATATCCTAAATGAATTAGCTCTGAAGAATGGCACTTGCCAGCTACAATCACAACACAGTGGGTAAGTGTTTAGACTACTACATACATTAAACATAACATTGATATCCAGAGTTCTCTAGGATATCTGACACTAAAACATCTTCTCTTACTATAGTCATTTTTTTTCATTTGTTTTATAACTATTTCTTGCTAAAGACCATCAAGGAGACAATGCTGAGACAGAACTTTTTTTTCCTTTATTTTTTTCAGAATTTTTGAATATGTGAGTAGTTCCTGGAAATCCTGATTATTCCATGTGGAGAAATGACCTACAGATGAAAGAAAAACAGCACAATGGGTGTAAGCAGGACCCAGGTTAAAAAAGAAATTGCAAGCTAAAGAATGGCATTGTTATTCAAGGCCAAAGTCATATCTTATGTAAAAGATTTTTCTATCTTTTATAGTCCACGTGCTCCCTTCCTTTCCCAACTACATAAACTTGCAAGTATTATGTCTTCCTTCAGCTTTTATTTGTTAAATATAAATTAAACTCCTTCAAGTGTGCTTGCTTAATCAAGGGAAAAGCATATTTAAAAAAAAATTTAAATGTTTATTTGTTTTGAGAGAGTGAGAGACACAGTACCAGTGGGGGTGGGGGGAGCAGAGAGAGAGGAGAGAAGGAATCCCAGCAGGCTCCCTGCTGTCAGCACAGAGCCAGATGTGGGGCTCAAACTCACAGAACAGTGAGCCTGAGCCGAGATCAAGAGTCAGATGCTTAACTGACTGAGCCACCCAGGCACCCTGGAGAAAGCATATTTTTGGTTGTAAAATATACTACTATTTTTCTTTTGCAAAAGTTGGATCCATTCATACTCTTACCACCATTGCAGAAATGTCATTTCTCTCTCACTCATGCTCCATGTAGTTCAATCATTACTACTAGCATGTATGTGACTCTCTATGCTAATATAAAAATTAATGTCATTCTTAAAATAAAAATAATACTACAATAGTATCGTTGGGATATTTTCCCTTCCATGACGTAAATTCCCCCTTTTCTCCATGATGGGGGAGCCACCTATCACTTAACCATGGCACTGAAGTCATTCTCTGTCGTTCTCTTCTCCTCACACTCCTAGCTCCCCGGAGAAAGAGGGATGCTTCTCTTCTGATTTGCTGGCTTTGAGAGAAGGAATTTGGCATGAATGTGTTTTGATATTTTTTTTCCCTTTGTCTTTTAGAACCAGGCTGCTTACAAAGGAAGATCATTGGTGCTCTGCACATGGCAGAAGGCTTTGCTCATGTTGGGAAGGAATGGTTTTCCAGCATTGCCTACAATGATATCAGTGGTTGTTTTGGTCTCATTGAGGGGCAGAGTGAGCTAACTTCTTTGGTCAAAGATCTAAATCCTTATTTCTGAATCAGCTTGTCAGAATAGCAGTAACATTATTTTAATCTCAATTTGTCTCTCTTTTTGTTTAACTCAATAGAAATTTGGAAGATCAAGAGAAGTTTGTAAGTTTCCTTAACCCTCTCTGTGTGTGTGACTGTGTGTGCATGTATGCATATGTATATGTTTACGTATGAGGAACCATATTCCTTTACCTAGGTATTTATATTTCTACTTGCAATTATCCAAATAGATCATACTCTAGTGATGAGAATGCATTTGAGCTACTGAAAATTATTAGTGACATAAAATTTTACCTATGATCTGTTCACAGGATCTTAACAGGATCCATAGTAACTTTTTTATGATTGCAAAAGCATCAAAACAGTTTAGCAATTCTGTCTACCTTGCTCCCTCATGCATACCACCTCATTTTCATCTTGAGCCAATATTAGTTTCTCTGCTTAAAAGGTGAGGTTTTTCAATATCACTCTACCTTTGGCATGCTGGGACTCTGTTTCTGGGAAGGAATGGTGGGAGGGGGAGAGAGAGAGAAAGAGACAGACAGATTGAGAGACAGAGTTAGCAAATTTCCTGGTGTAACTACTCCTGTAAGAGCTGATTTCAAACTGCCAACAGTTTAAAAATAAGCTCACAGAATTCCTAAGTCTGTAACAGGCAGTATCTCAATGCAGAACAACCACTAATGCACCCCAAGTTTTCAGATTCAGACTCCTATGTTTTATTATGCCACAGCTTTTTATCTCTTTATATGGTCCTCTCTTTAGTTTAATTTACTATAAGCCTTAAAACTAGATTTCAATTCTGTCCTCTAGATTTCTCCCTCTCAATCCATTGTCTAAGTGGCAAGCAGAGAGCTCTAGCATGTAACTTTGATTTGGTATTACTCTTGATGCATTCAACTCTGTCAGAGGCTTCCTGCTGCCCTTATGAAAAAATTTAAACTCTTTATACAATTGATTTGGTTCAAATGCAATGAACTTTGTTTATATATCAAATTGTATCGAATCTTGACTCTTTCAGAGTCCTCCATTATCCTATATCATTTAAATTAGACCCTCTGTTTCTTCCAGATGTTCCTGTGGTAGGTGGAATAATAGCTCCCAAGGATGTCTACGTCCTAGTCCCCCAAAATATGAATATGTTGCTTTACGTTGCAAAAGGGACTTTGCAGATGTGATTATTGTGAGGAACCCTGAGATAGGGAGAGTATCCTGAATTATCTAGGTAGGTGTAGTCTAACAACATGAACTGTTGCAATTAGAGAAGCTGTCCTCGTGCTGTCAAAGAAACGTGATTTGAAAGTACTCAAACCCCTGCTTTTGCTGTCAGAGGAGAAGACCAGAAGCCAACCAATGCAGCAGCCTCTAGAGAAAAGGTAAGAATGGTTTTCACTTTACAGCCAGCAAGATAATGGAACATGGACCCTCCAGCTGCAAGGAGCTGAATTCTGTCAATAATACTAATGAGCAGGAAATGAATTCTCCCCTTGAGCCTTTAGAAAAGAATACAGCCCTGCTGATAGCTTGATTTTAGCCCAATGGCTTCTGGACTTCTGACCTCTGAAACTGTGAGATAATATACTTGTGTTGCTTAAGCTGCCAAGTGTGTGGTGATTTGGTGTGGCAATAAGAGAAGACTAATGCAGGTCCCTTCATCAGATTCCAAGAATCAGCTCTGGATATTCCACATAATGCCCTTTCTATTCAAATTCAACCCATTTTGCAGGCTCCAGTCCTGAAGCCATCTTTTCTCTTTACCCCACAGTGATAGCATTATTTCCTCAATTTGTTATCTCTGTCATTCATTTAAGCAATGCATTTATTTGATCATTGCTTTCCCAAGATAGCTTACAAGATTAAAGAAATACTGTGCTATTAATTCAAACTTTGTTCTTTATACCTTTTCAGTGTTTTGTATTCCCAGTTTCATCCTTATTAGGTACATCATTTTCTCTCTTTATTTTTAATTATGTTAGTGGGTATTATGCACTGAATATTTGTATCCCTTCTATAAATCATATGTTAAATCCCTAATCCCCAGTATGACAGTATTTGGAGATGGAAGCAGTTAGGGTTAGATGAAGTCTTGAGGTCCTGAGGGTGTCACTTGTCTGGGACACCCATTAGGCTTGTGTTAGACCTATCCATTCATCATCCAAGCCTTTTAACACTAGTTTCATATTCTTTACCTTTTCCTTTTTGCTTATTTTCTTCAAGTCTTTCAGTTTAGGAATTTTTTAGCTGTCTTCATCCCACACATGGAGGGTTTTCTGTGTGTGTGTGTGTGTGTGTGTGTGTGTGTGTGTGTGTGTGTGTGTTTTAATCCCTCATGATGGAATTAGTGTCCTTATAAAAAGAGACACTGGAGAGCTTGCTCTTTCTTTAACACACGAGGACACTGCCATGAAGCAGCTGTTTTAAGCCAGGAAGAGACCCTTTGTCAGAAGCTGATCATGTTGGCAGGCCGATCATATATATGTAGCCTTCAGAACTATGAGAAAGTAAATTTCTGTTTATTTTTTATTTTTTATTATTATTATTATTATTATTATTATTATTTATTTATTTATTTTTTTAGAGACAGAGAAACCTGGAAAGGAGCAGAGAGAAAGCGACAGAGGATCTGAAGCAGGCTCTGTGCTGACAGCAGTAAGCTCAATGTGGGGCTTGAACTCAAGAACTGTGAGATCGTGGCCTGAGCTGACATCAGACGCTTAACGAAGTGAGCCACCCAGGTGCCCCATAAATTTCTGTTGTTTGAGTAATCTAGCTTGTGGTATTTTGTCATGGTACCAAACAGATCAAGATAGTGGGTAACCCTGACTGTTCATCATAAAGACTTATTAATGTCTAAAGTCAATCAATATGTTAACGGCCCTGACTCCAAGTGATTCAAGTACTTGAATACTAACACTGATCCATCAGCCCCTCTTGGCATATAATGCACGCTGTATTTACTATGTACTTACCAAGTTCTCTACTATTTTCATTTAACTCTTGAGCCTTTACTAAATCATTTCTCTCCTTCCATAATATATCATTTAGAACACCTGCTGAATAGTTGCATTGCCTGACTATACCAGAACTTTCTACCATTCACCTACTGAAGGACATTCGGGTTGTTTCCAGTGAAACTGTTGTGAATATTTGTATGCAGGTATTTGTGTGTATATAAGTTTTCATTTCTCTAGGGATAAATGTCCAAGAATGTGATTTCTGGGTCAAATGATATTGCATATTTAATTTTGTAAGGTGATGAACAGTCTTCCAGAGTGGCTATACCCTTTTATATTCCCACCAGAAATGTATGAGAAATACAGTTTCTCATATGCAAGTATTTAATATTATCACTTTTAAAAAAAAATTTTAGCTGTTCTGATAGGTTTGCAGTGACCAATAGTTTATCATTTCAGTGATGATGATTTCCAGAGTTCTATGTGAATCTTTTCCATAACTGTTTAATTGTTTATAGTAATTTCTCATTCTGTGCTATATTTGTGTTTCAGCTGTTATTTCCTTAACTATTTCATATGTATTATTTTATATTCAATATTTAATAATTTTAGTTTAAGTCCTTGGAAGTCTAGATATGTTTGTTATTTCTGCAGACCCTCCACTGTGGTGGTTTATATCTTATATATTCATTACTTCGATTTTGTGATAAGCTCACATTGGCTGAATTTAATGTGTATGATTCCTGAGAGCCAAAAATGAAGATTTCCTCTAGATAGGATTTGGACTCTCATGCTGGCAGCCACAAGTTGCTGCTGACTTGGGATCCCTTCAGCCTTTCTTGAGGGTCTGAACCAAATGCAGTGATCTCAGTTTCACTTCCAGCATTTTAATGAGACCCTCCCTCCCACATTAGTTTCCAATCTCAGAACTTACAGGCATGAATGCTGGGTTTCCAGATTGCTTAACATTAATTTTTTTCCTAAGTTTTAGCTAATTATTGTTATTGTGAGTGTGTCTAGATCATCGGAGAATGCCTTTCCTAAAATTTTAGGAATTTAGTACAATATATGCTGTTACAATTGACCTAAGATCTTTATTTTGTAGTAGGAGGGCGTTGCTGAGCGTGTCTTCTGTACTACTGCCAGAAGCATATGTCCTTGGTTCCATTTCTCATAGTTGTTATGGTTGCCTCTTAGTAGTGCTTTGTTCATCAAATAGTGCTCACTTAATGGATGAACAAACACAGGAATGAATACATCAATGAAAAGTATAGATACATGGTCTCAATTCATCACCTCTTTGGGATGTATCAGATTCAGATTCAAACAGCTTTCTCTTAGAAAACTTCCCTTCAAAAAATGTAATTAAGCTATGGTGTTTTAACAACAAAATTTTCTACATACTCCCCAACACACACATCTGTATGATTTTGCCACAACAATACGATCACTGTGTGATAAAAACAGAACAAAACTGTAAAGCATAATTTTTAAAAGCTGATGAAGGTCAAAGATGAGGATACCTATGAAACAATAAAAATCAAAAGAAAAAAATAAAAATGTGACATGTTACAGATGACTAATCTGAATATATAGAGCTGGTGATTCCTGATTGAAATGACTGACCCAATACAGACAAATCATTTGAAACCATGTTCATTCAAAAGCTAGAATCACACCTCTGCTGTCTAGACAGTGTATTTGTTATATTACAAAAACCTAACCTTTCAAGGTCATAGCAGATAACATTTTTTCTTCTAATATTCTTGTTATACTCAGTATAATGAAGTCTTATCTTCTCTAGAATTACACACATACATAAAAAATTTAAGCAAAAAGTATTGCATTGATCGCTAGATGATTGAAATACTTTCCTACTCAGTGTAATTGGTGGCTTATTTAACTGTTGATTCCTTTCTTAATACATCAAAATGTTATTCATATGTGGCAACAATACTTTTTAAGGCAAAATAAACATAATGAACTCATAATATTTTTTTCATATTTATTCATATTTTCATATCTATTTTGGTAATTTTGATGCACTATTGGCCTTCATGTGGACAAATGCCATTAATTAAAAAATAAAAAAACCCTTTATATCATGAACAGGTATGCCAGAACTTCTTATTTACTAGCTCCATAAAAAATAGTTACATGGCAAAAGTAAGCAACGGCATAGACTTGAGGAAATTTGGTCTTATAAAATAAGTCTGAAAGAATTCTAGTTTCTCTCTAGGCATAAACTTTAGGGTTTTTAATTGTATGGATGAATCTTAATGCCAAGAAAATTGAGATCAAAAGTGGGTTTTTTACCCCTCAGAGTAACTTGTCTAGAAAGAAATCTGAATGTAATAGAAACATGATTTAAAAAATAGCAATTTAGGAGGCTGGCAATTGCAAGGAAATGAAAAACACAGTGAGATATGTCAAGCACTACAGTATAAATAATAGAAAAATATGCAGTTTTTCAGATTAAATAAACTATCCTACCATTTTTGATGCTCATCACAATGCTATTTAGTACTATAGTTTGAAGCATCCAAGTAACTATTTAGGCAGTATTAACCAAAGGTAGTTTCATAAAGAAGCAAGTCTTTGAGCCTTATAAAACACAGCTTTTGGAATTTGATGTGCTCTGTGGAGTGTTCCAGATTTTAAAATGTCTTTCTGCAAAAAAAGCTAGGTCTGTGGAAACAATATAAAGGAAAGAACAGTCAGGATCCAGGATCTTACCAGAGAGGGACAAGGATGACACCACCTGAAAGAATAATCCACAGGAAGAGGAAGAGGAAGGAGGAGGTGCAGGGGGCTGCCATTCTCAGGTTTGGCTGAAATGCATTAGTTGGCCTAAGGCCAGAGTCCACACATATGCCAAATCCTAAGGTATCTGCTGCCAATTTTCCGCTTCTCATTTCCACTGCCGCTGGGATATGTGGCATTATAAATGTGCCAATTAAACAAGATCCTTTCTTTGGTTTTCAGGATTCTTTATTAACACTGTCCATTTTTTTTTTCTGATTGTAGCTTACCATATATAATTGAGCATGCAGTTTCCTTAGTGTTTTTTAGTCTTTGTAAAGCACAGAAACTATAATCTTTACTTGTAGAAACAATTTAAATAAGGAGAAAAATATAAATTAGGTCAAGAAACAGAAACACTGTGTTCAAAAGCAGCTTAACCAACTTTAGAATTCATTTATCACAAGTGTACAGGGTATCTGGGTGGTGCAGTGGGTTAAACATCAACTCTTGATTTTAGCCCAGGTCATGATCTCATGGTTCATGAGCTGGAGTCCCATGTCCAGCTCTGCACTGACAGCTTAGAGCCTGCTTGGGATTCATTCATTCATTCATTCATTCATTCATATTATCTCTCTCTCAAAAATAAATAAACTTAAAAAAATAAAGAAGTGTATACTTTGATCTATAAACTGAGTGAGCTCTTCAGCTAGCTAGTGTTAGCGCCCCCTGAAGGTCATAAGAGGAAGAAAGAGTGATACCTGACTGCCTGACTGTAAACCATGTCAGTGGTTTCTTCTTAACTCTCCAGATGAAATCCCAAGTCACTGAGTATCGCACAAAAGACCTTTCATGATTTTGCCTCTTCCCGATCTCCAGATTTATTTCTGAATCTTTCCTCATGTGTTTGCAACACTACACTCAGAGTGGCCTGCAGTATGTCCAAAAGCACCAGCCCTTTCATAGCCTGATGCGCTGGAACACACCACGACCATTTCCTAGAAGGTCTATTCTTTGATTTTTTTTACCCGAAAAATTTCTACCAATCGAGAAAGACTCATATCAGGACTCAGTCCCTTCATATATCCCACATCTGGGTGAAATGCCTTTTTCCTGATCTCCCAACAACACACATATGCATTGCTTTCATAATGCTTACCAAACCGTACTTTATTAACTATTTTATTCATCTGTTTCCTCCTCTGGATTTTGGAAATATCTGTGTCTCTCATCTCAGCATCCTTAGTACACATCAGACCATCAGACACATCACAGATGCTCAATAAAGGAATGCATTTCATAAGAGTTTTCCCACTATTTTGTGCAGGTCAGGAACAATCTCTTGTGCCTAGCACCATTTTTATTCAGACAACGGTTAAGGCTCCTCTCAGGATGTTATGTTATGGATCTGTTCTGATGCTGCCTCATAACATCTAATTGTTCGATTTGTCTGTCTAGTTATTGGCAGCCTGCTGGGTGTTAGGAGGCAAACTCACAGCTATTTTAAGAGCTACTTATTGAGTCAGCCCTGAAAGTTTTGTTTATCATTTTTTTTGTATTCTGCTTCCTTTTATATTCATTGGGACCACTCAAAAGCATTTAAAGCCATCTTCCAATTTATTTTTCCAATGTATATTTCCAGCTGAGTTCTTTTTTATTACTTGGTAGTTCTTCTTGCAGAATTCTCAGACGGGCTTTGAGAAGAGTTCACATCACATTATTCCAGTTTCTTAGTTGTTTATACCATTATAGTGAGGAATGCAACAGGAGGGAGAAGAAAGTCAGATTCTCTTTGAGAGGTTAGATAGTACTGCATAGCAATTAGAGTAAGCAGAAGAAAAGATGTGGAAGCAGAGACATCCAGGTAGATTCTTGATCTAATGTTTAAGGCCTCCCCCACAGCTGCCATTTAAGAGGAGAAAATCTCTGTTAGGAATTTATCCTGACTTCAAGAATGTGCCAAGCCATGTAATTAAAACCAGAAAGGTAGTTGATACAGGAAAAGCAAATAAAAGCAGTGACTCAAAGAAGGCGTAGCAGCTGCTTTTTGAATTCCTCTGTTTGTGCTTGGAAGGGGAGAATCAAACTTCAAGTAAGACAGAAAGTGGCAGCTAGCATAATGTTATTTCTGAGCCCCCAAACTAGCACTGCTCTTTGCCTTTCTGTCACCGTGGGGCTGTATTCCATATCAATGTGCGATAGAAGAAAACTAGTCACATTAGGGAAAAGAGAAAATAAATGTGTTTCCTTATTAGAACACCTCTTAGAGCACTTTCTTGGAGTTTGGAATCCCTAGGAAGGGGGTTTTTAAGTGGTCATGCAGTTCCTATGAAGTAGCAGGGCAGGAGGCTGCTAGGCTGGCTTTCAGACTTCCACAGATTTAGCTAATAAAGAGACAATGGATTTAAACCATGTATTATTATCATTGCAGCAGGTGACATGAGCTCCATGCTTTCCTGGGTCCTTCTGGCTTCCCAAGTTCCACAGGGGTGATGCCTGGAGGGCCCAGTTGTCTGTGTCACATCAGAGGAACCCCGAGCTTAGGCAACCCCTAATCTTACAAGAGAACTGCTAGCAAACCCATCTATCCTCCCCTACAGAAAGGGACATTACCTTTATTAACCAGAAATATAAGCAAATCTGGCCAGAGAGGAGAGGGAAGCATTTCTACGTTACTCTCTTAGAATGTCTCCCCATACAAACATTCTTATATTGACATTCTTAAATTCTTAAAATGCTTCTGTTCAGAAGAATGTATGAAAATATGAGACACATAGGGAGAATTACTCCCAACAAGGATATAACATGTAGTGTTTTCCAAATTCACATAAATCACTAAAATTACCCTTCCTTCTTTTTTTCCTATGCATTTTCCCCAGTCCAATGCTCCTTAGAATGCTCTTTGAAATACATTGGTGGAGGGATTGTACAAAGGGCTCAGAATTAGATACCTTGGTTTAAAGGACAGCTTAAGACTTTGTAGTTATATGATCTTGAGCAAGTTTCTTAAGTCATAAAGAGCCTGAGCAAGTTTCTTAAGTCATAAAGAGCCTCGGTGGTCAAGGAAATCAACAAAAAACTGAATCATTGTGACAAAGTTCATGAATATGATGTACCCAAGAAAAAGTCAAAGTAGCCAACAAGAATTGTTAGTTCCTCTGCTTTACTTCTTTAAAAAAATCCTTTTTCTTTCTAAAGTACCTTCATTTTCTCAGTTTTATGTATTTGCTCATTTTCAGAGAGTTCCTCAAACATATTCCAGACACATCCAGTAAGACACAATATCCAATCTCTGTGAAGTCAAAAATTGACTTTGCCCCTTTTTCCTTTTTAATACAAATTTCACTCATTTTAATGATGTGGACTTTTTCTCTCTGGAATGAGATTAAAAATACAATTTTGGCAAATCACACTATTACTGTAAGTTAAAGAACTAGATTTACTGGTGCAGTCAGTGTATCTTACTTAAATCAAGTTTCCAAGAAGCAGGGCCTAAGAAGGAGGGATACAAGTATGTAGGGCATGAGTAAACTCTAAACACAACCAGTAAGGAATAGAGGGAACTGGAATACAGCCAGATTAGAAGCTCAAGGAAGACCTGGTTTAACTGCTAACTAGTATCAGTCAGCCTTTTCCTACAGGGAACTCTGGAGCATAGGTGGCATCACAGATGCATCTACTCTCCAGGCAAGGAAGCTGGCCTTTGGCATATTGGTATCAGTTAGATGCTGGCTGCAGGATACCTTCAGAGCAGAGGCTGTGGTCTCCCTGCTACTTCCCTCTACACTAAAACAAGTCTTAGGGGAAGGATGCAACTCCCCACCATTAGCAGCCCTACCTGGTAAAGAGGACCTGGGTGGGACAGCAACAGAATCTCCTGCAGCAAGAGACCAGCTAGAAAGACTTCGATAGCAGTAAAGTTCATGTAAGAGATAGAATAGCTCAGTATAGGGTGATGCTATTACAGATGGAGTGAAGTGGGTGGATGCAGGATGTAAAAAATAATGAATGCTAAAGGTAAGATCTATCAATTGCTTCTCTGTTGGTGTTCTTTCCTTACATCTGATTCCAAACATTGTGTCTCCTCTTGAAATTCTTCAATCTGCTTCAATCTCCATAAATCTCTTAGTTGCTAACTATTTTGCCTGGCACTTTGACTTTGTGTTTTATTCTGACCCTTTGGTTGGCAATTTCCCAGGTACTGTCTATTGCACAGCCTTTAGAAATCTCATTTTGCACTCCTGATCTCAACTTATTTCCCTGGCCTCTGACATACTACTGCCTAAATGCTTATAAATCTCCTGTACTCTGCTTTTCTGGTCCCAATTGCCTGCCTTGCCCCCACAACCTTCTAGCTGTGAAGTAGCATAGACAGAGCCACTTGCAGACTAGGACCCAAATAACTTTGCAGAAAATCTTGCTCCAGACCATAGTAGCAGTCAGAAATAGCAGGAAGGGAAGCTACAGATAAAACCAAAATGGTTTTTATTCTTTCTTTCTTCCTTCCTTCCTTCCCTCCTTTATTTCCTCCTTCTCTCCTTCCATTCCTTCCTTTCGTTCCTTCCTTCCATTCATTCCTTCCTTCCTTTTTAAGATTTACAGATTACAGCCTGGACCTATTTACTATAGAAACAAAGAAATATAGTGAGTTTTATTGTCTGTAGTATAAGAATATTTTATAGTCTTGTTACTACCGTATCAACTATTCTCTTATGAATGAGACTGATGCCATCAGTAACACATAAAACAATCGCTTTCCAGTTGAATCAGGTCACAGTTTGACCACAACCAAATTGACTTATTTACAAATATTTGGTGCTTCATATGGAAGGCATTAATTATCTTGAAATTTTACCTTTCTGGGTGATTCCCTCTTTCTCTTAAATGTGATCAATATATGCAGTTAGTGTAATAAAAGTTTGATTGAGTAGAACACTTGGAAAGTGGTCTTTTTGATAACTTAGAAATTAACCCAATTTGTCTCAATAGTCCTGGTGAAACTCTTTTGAAAATGCATTAGTCCATTTCTTGTCTTGCAAATGGAGCCTTTGAAAATAATTGACTTTTTGTTTTATAACTGAAAATCTTACTGGATCACAAGATTATCTGAACAACTGTCACTTAACTAGATTAAAGGCTTAGGGAGGTTGCCTTGAAAGTTTTTTGAAAAATTTTTTAAATTTCATGATGAAACTTTATTTTCCTATCCCTTATGTCATTTTCTGACAAGCCAAGTGCAGACAATGTACAGTTAATTGAGGTTTCTGCTAGGTTCCAGTGTGATTAATCAAGGTTTTGGTGTAAAATAATTCATTTTTCATGCATAGAGACATCTCTAATTTAGCCTTATTTTTTACAGGGTTAGAGGGAAAATCTGAGCCCATACATTTATTTGAAATACAATTAGAATAATAGAAACATCTATATCTTCTTAGCATTAAAGACTGTAGAATGGACAATTAAAAGCTATCCCAGATTAATACTATTAAAATGTCATGAGTAATATAGGCCTGGCCATCTGATTTATCATTCATCATTACTATATAACTTACTCAGAAGCCATGTAATGAGGGATGCTAAATTAACACAGCTATGAATTCTTAAGTAGAGTAGGAAAAAAATCCTCAGATTAGACTGCTTCTCAGAATAAGGACTTCAACTGTCTAACATGTGATTCACTAAAATGGAAACTTGGGGATTTGCTCGGCATATGCTATATCTAAGTTACCTGCAGAAGTGTGGAGCATCTTTTCATGTGCCTGTTGGCCATCTGGATGTCTTCTTTAGAGAAGTATCTATTCATGTTTTCTGCCCATTTCTTCACTGGATTATTTGTTTTTCGGGTGTGGAGTTTGGTGAGCTCTGAGGGAGGGGAGGGTGGGTGATGGGTACTGAGGAGGGCACCTTTTGGGATGAGCACTGGGTATTGTATGGAAACCAATTTGACAATAAACTTCATATATTGAAAAAAAAAAAAAAAAGAAGTGTGGATGGCCAGTCACGAAGGTTACAATATTACGAAGACACTGTTTGGTACAAAGTGTGCAGTGTTGAACTGGCTGTGTGTATTAAAATGGCAACTGCTTTAACTGATTTTTTTTCAGGCAAAAGTTCTGGTAATAATTAGATATGTAGTTGTATGAATCGACAAAATCTAGATCTAAAACTAATCAATAGAAATGACTCCTCTGGGGGTGCCTGGATGACTCAGTCAGTTAAAGTATCTGACTCTTGCTTTTAGCTTAGGTCACGATCTCACAATTTTGTGAATTTGAGCCCCAAGTTGGGCTCTGAGCTGGTGGTATGGAGCTTACTTGGAATTCTCTGTCTCCTTCTCTCTCTGCCCCTGCCCCACTCTCACTGCCTCTGTCTCTCTCAAATGAATAAATAAACTTAAAAAAAAATCCTCTTGAAGTACATGTGCAGAGAACCATCTGGAGTCAGGCCACACTGAGAATCGTATTTGACACAGAAGAGGATCTGAACCTACAACGCCAGCTGATTAGATTTCTTTCTGTAAGAATTTAGGGACTTTATGTAGAGGGTCCCTGCAAAACCAAAATGAGTGTGTGACCTGTGATTTCAACAGAGTGTGGGGATGGTGAGCTGTTGACTTCAACCAAAGTAATCCCACTGCTCTCCTGCCTCACCATACAGCCACACATCAGCAACACCTGGAAAAACTTCTAAGAGCAGAAGGCTGAGTTCCATCCCAAGATCTGCTGGTTTGGGAGACCTAAGGTATGTTGTGAAAATTTGCATTTCTGACAAGTTCCAAGATGCTATTGGTCTGAGAGTCCCACTTTGAGAATTCTCAACATCTGTTATACATTGGATCACTTAATAAGAATTTATTTGAAGAAAGCATTTTCAAGCTAAAAATAAGTTTCAAATGTTGGAAGTACTTACATAATTAAAGTCTTTCTGGCATATCTATTTTTTCTTTTTATACCCTTTTCCCTGAGGTCCCTGGTACCTGCACCCCTCTGGCTGCCAAAGGCATCCCACTGTGCAATTTTTATTCATTCTTATTTACTTGTGTCCTTCCCTCTTTCCCTCCTTCCCTTCTCCACACATTCAAGACAATATATTGGAGACCCCAAGCCAGGTGCTATGCATTCTACTATGACTAACCCTTTGAGAAGGTTACCATCTGATATGTAAAGTATTCACATGATGACCTGGGTAAGAGGTACTGCAACAGATCTCTTCTCATACTGTTTTGCCAAGGAACAATTAATTTTTCCTAGGACTATGAAATGTTTCACTTAAGACATAATACTGGAACTTATTCTTAAATGATGAGTCAAATTTTCCCAGTCAGGAAAAAAAAGTGGTGTTTCAAGACAAAAAAAAAAAAGACATCATGAGACTGTGCTTAGAAATTTCTGAATGTCTGACAATTAGGGATGGAAAGAGAGTTTAGGAAAGAATAGCTTGAGGGAGACATTGTGTTCATGCCATTTTATCATCTTGGGTTGACATTTTATGGAGATTGGTGATTTATAATCTTTCTTAAATTTGTTCCCAATTCCCAGTGTTGTCCCCTGGCCCTACTCCATAGAAATTTGGATTTATTGCCTGTTGTAGAGCTTAGACCCCAGGGCTTTGATGATGCTCCCTGGGTCACTATAATATGCAGGTGGTATTGAGAACCACTGTGAAATCAGCTCTGACTCTAACCTATTCTGAAGCACTCATATTGGGTAACAAATATGGAGAGCTGAACTGAGGTGGTTCTCCAATTTTCTTACCTAGGTTTAAATAATATTTTTGTTTATATTTACACGCATGCATTTTTCTCTTCCAACTTCAACTGTTGTCAACCAAACAACCTTGGATCCTGACCCTGATTCCCCAGAGTCTACAAAGTCCTTCTCATGGGTGAATTCCTGCTTAATTCTGCAGATCCTCAAATAATGCTAGACATGTTCCTTTGCCTTTTTCTGAACCAACACACCTCTATATCTTGTAAGCAACACCTCTCTTACATCACAATTTTTCCTCCTTCCAGACGTCTCTTTCTTTCGTCCTTGCGTCCTCAGAGCCTATCTTAACTCCTACCACATGGCAAATACTCAACAAATATCAACTTCAATTGGTGTCAAAAGGAGGAGAAAAAGGCACACAAAAGATATAAAGAATACAGTGGTACAATAAAAGAAATAATAATGAATGCATGTTGTGACAACATTCTGGCACGTATTCCTTTCAGAGACTTGAACACCCTGTCTGCCCTTGCTTCTGCTCCCTGTGCCTTGCAGCTCCATTGTCCCACAACTGACATCACCTCACACTATCCTTGACTCAGAAGGGAGGAGAGGACCTTGAGATTCTATCTCAGTAGAGACTCCTCTTTTCCAGCACAGTTTTCCCAATCACGATATCTTGTTTGTTTCCTTCATAGCACTTAATACAACCTATCATTTGTTTCCTTATTTACTACCTTTCTTCCATCAAATTGTAAATACCAACAGGTCAAAAACCTAATCCATGTTAATCACAAATATTGTAACAATTTCCTAGTCCAGTGCTGGGTACCCAAAGGAGGGGATTCGATACATCTTTGTGGAATGAAGGAGTGAATGAGTAAATGAATGAATAAATGCGATAAAAAAAGAGAGAGAATGAGCACCAAGACAGATGTTTCCCAGTCCAATTTTATATCTAAAATAATATTTCACCAATATATTTATTTAAACAACTTACCACTTTATCAACAAAAACATCCCATTAATCCCATTATATCATTAAAAAAAGATAAATATACATGAAATGATGTAATCCAAACTGAAATAGTCACACTGATATTTTTATTAAGTTGTTACTGTATCCTCCATCTTTTTTAAAATAACTTATATAATTTACTAACATGAAATTTAACTAATTCTTTAAATACAGTTTGTTTGCAGGACTATTTATTTTTCTTGGAAGTCAAACCCCAGTTTATATTTGAAAAACATGTTTTCCTTTGTTATTTTATTTCATAATTTCATGCAAGTGTTGTTCTTGTCCACTGGATACTCACAGTCTGGTTAATTGTTGTTAATTGTTTCATAATCATTCCTGAGAAAAATCAATGAGAGAAATGTCACCTCTACACACGGGAGCAGACCACTTGGCCTCAAACAGACTTTCCTGACTCAGGCTGTAAATTACAATTATCTGGGGAACTTTTAAAACAAATACAGATGCCAGGCTCCACTCTCTGAGATTTTAATTTCGTTGATTTGGGGTACACTCGGGGGATTTCTACTATTTTTAATGCTCCCAGGTGATGTTAATATGCAGCCAAGGTTGAGAATCAATGATTTAAAGAAAGAAAAAGAACTATGCTCAAGCAGACAATGGACTGCTTGCTCTCCAGACTTTGAGAGTGGTCCAGACATTCAAATCAATTGAAACATCACATATGAAAGGCAGAGAAATTACTGCTACTTGTGTTCTCCGTGCTGGCAACCTGCACAGGCGATGGATATAAAAAACTTGGGCTGGAGACCTGCTAAATCTAGTGATTGGCTTGGAACTAGATCTGGTCATGAGGAGAATGAACGGCCACCCCATCCAAGCCCGGCTGTCTATCTCTCTGGCCCCTAGATGCTTTGGGCCAAGCCTCTGCCCATGCAGCTCTCCGTTCCTACAACATTCCTGCCATGTCCTTCTCCTCTCCTGCTGTTAACAGCCTGCCTTTCCTGCTGGAGCCAAAGCCATGATTTAGCACCAGTGGAGGTGCCACAGGATTGTTCTAGCTCCCCTTCCCCATCTTGTAGTCTGAACTACAATTTTTATAAATTTTTAAAGTTTGTGTATTTTTTGAGAGGGCAGGGGAGGGGCAGAGAGACAAGGAGACAGAAAATCCCAAGCGGGCTCCGTGGCTATCAGTGCTATCAGAGCCTCCTATACAGGGCTTGAACTCATGAACCCTGAAATCATGACCTGAGCTGAAACCAAGAGTCAGTCATGTAACCAACTGAGCCACCCAGGCACCCCCAGAACTATATATATATATATATTAAATCTTGAATTGAGAAACTACTTAGGTACTACGTATTACCATTAGGAATTTCACACTATTTCCTTTAGTCTTCATGCTAATCTCTTTTTAAACATCTAATATATTGTCTTATGCTGCATTTTACATTGCCATATTTGTGCCTTTTTCCTCAAGATTACAAGTTCTTCAAGGTCAAGTAAAATATGAAATATTTCATTGTATTAAGTCACAAGGCTAAAGGATGAAGAAAGAAGGATGAGAAGGAAAATTGCCATAAAGAGTCCCTCCTAGATATAAAGTGGTATCTTGCTTTATTTTCACAATAGTCTTTGGTGATTTATCATACCATCCCCATTATGTAGATGGTAAACTGAGGCTCAGGGAGATTAGACTAAGAAAGCATAGAATTTGAACTCAATTTAGTCACTAATTAAATACTGCAGGGTGAGGAGAACATTAACCTGACATTTGAGATGAGAGTGGATTGGTAAACTTGACACTTAGGCTTTTTTTAGGGGGAAGGGATGGGGAGACTACTAATTAATCACTCACTTCTGTTTGCAGAAATAGGACATCCATTAGCTCATCATTCCTGGTCTCTTTCTATTCTCTCATAGAATATCCTTTCTTTGGGAGTGATGAGTGATTCACCTGATTGATGGGAAGAACTGAGTCTGCTCAGTAATCTTTCTCTCTTTGTTTTCTTCAGGAGCTAGCTGCTTGCAGGAAGCATGCATTCTGCTTTGCTTCTTTGCTCTATCCGTTTTGTAGGGGCAGGTCCTCCTCATAAGGGGTTGCTGGTGGGGTTCAGCGCTGCTTGTGAACGGGTGCACTCATCTAATTCTGGGGCTCTGTCTCATGCAAGTCATTGTTGACATAATGCCTACATCATATTCGCCACTATCAGCTTCCTTAGCAAAAGTAACATTTTCATTTCCTTGTCTGTCTTTTCTTAATTGGTAGAAAAAACAGGAGCAAGTGAAACAGGAGTGTTCTTTAAATCTATCCCTTAAAACAGTGGTTCTCTAAGTGTAGTCTGGGACCAGCAGCTTTAGGAGCACCTGTGAACTGTGCAGTAGAAATACAAGTGCTCTTGCCCCATCCCAGACAAACTATCTGTGCTTTAGCCATCCTCCAAGTGTGTGAGAAGCTCTGCTATGGACAGCGCCTTGGGTTTGGTCTCTTTTAACTCTGACACAGTAGGCAATGGTGATGTTCTTTTCTTTTTTCTTTTTTTCTTTTTTTAATGTTTTTATTTATTTTTGAGAGAAAGAGCATGAGTCGGGAAGGGGCAGAGAGACCCAAACACACAGAATCCAAAGCAGGCTTCAGGCTCTGAGCTGTCAGTGCAGATCCCAACGTGGGGCTTGAACCCATGAACGGCGAGATCATAACCTGGGCTGAAGTCGGTTGCTTAACTGACTGAGTCACCTAGGCACCCTGTGTTGTTTTTTTCTATGCAGCTCCAGGCAACAGAGTCTGAGTCTAAGCTCAGGCATGAGTCGGTACAGGATGATTGCTAAGCAGACATGGATGGCACAGATTGACAAACGACTGTGGCTAGAGACATGCCATCTATCAGTTTTTCCTTCCAAGCTTTGATCAGAGTGGTTTCCGGATTTTCTTGTGCGTTGTTTCATTGTCTCATTCTTCTCTGTTGCTGTAGCACTTTGCTGTCTATCTAAAAGGCTGGGAGGCTTTCCCTTTCTTTCTATTTTACAGATAGCTGAAGAATAAGAAGATTATTATCTTTCCATTGTCATCCCTGAATAAACTGCCAGAAGAGGAGGAGGGAGGAGCACTTGATCAGGGGAAGGGGTGTCCACCTGTCTTCCTGAAAATTTACAGCTGAATTCAGCTGGGAACAGCATAGTCCAAGGCAGGGGTTCTCAAAGTGTGGACCCCAACCATCGGTATCATCTGGGCATTTATTAGAAATGCAAATTCTTGGCCCTAGCCCACACCTCTGAATCATAAACTCAGGAAAAGGATCCAGCAGTCTGAGTTTGAACAAGCCTGTAATGCACACTAATGTGTGAAAACCATAGTGGGGGCCTTGAGACTCATAGTGTGGTCTGGCACAAGAGCAGAGGCGCAACCCGGGAGCATGTTAGAAGTTCAGATCTCAGGCCTCATGCCAAACCTATTGACCTATTCACAATCTGCATTTTAACAAAATCCTCAGGTGATTGGTTAGCACATTAAAGTTTTAGAAGCACCGGCATTGAGTCGAGGCTAATGCCATATCAGGGAAGAGAAGTGAACGGGATTTCAATGAGGTTTTTAGCCCAAAGTACAAACATGTAAGTTACTATCTAAGAAGTGAGGAAATGCATGAAAAAGTGGACAGAGGTTGCTGTGTGGAAATCTAAAAGTCCGAGGCACATATTTCAGTCTGGTTGCTCTCATGATCTCAGGCTGACTCATTGGTTAATCCCCCGTGTAACTTGCTTGGGCCTAGACAACCACCAGGGACTTAACTGTATCTTATTTCACTACAGGAACCTGCACTAGCCACATTTTTAGATCTGCAATAAATTCCCAACCAAGCTTCTTTTGGAATTCTTCTCACAGCAGGGCAGCACCCCCGCCCCCGCCCCCCCCCCCCTCCCGCACTGCCCATGTCCACAGAAGGTCATTTCTCAGCCCAAACAGGTAGCGGCTTGGGATCAATAAGGACCAAATCACCACTGAGCATTTAAACAGGTGGCTGGAGTGTGAATAAGTAGTTGGAGAAATTGTAAAAAGGTCAGGTAGCAAGTACTAGCTTTGTAACTAGCAAAAGTGCCTGTACAAATTTGGCATTTCACAGAACCTGCAGGCTGAGTTTGATTAGTTATTAAAATTATGGTCAGCCGGTGGGGAGAATCATGATAATTGGTACAGGTCATAGACAGTCAAAAGTGTCTCTCCCAGTGGGATGAAACCTATTAAAATTTGTTATTTAAATCTCTTTGCCATTTCCACATTCTGCTCACATGCAAAATGACTTGTCCCAATCTTGGTCTCCAAGGAAGAATGCAAAGGCTTCCATTGTTCTTTGTTTGGTGCTAATTAACATTTTCAAGAGGATTGACTTAGATGCAGCTCTGTATACCCCAAAGCAATCACTCCATTCAACTTCCAGATCATAGCTTTATCTCATTAAAGAATTAGCTTTTAATATTCAGAATGCTTAGATTATTTCAACTGGTGTTTCCAAAACTTGTAATTACATACACATTATCCACAGCCTTATGTAGGCCACCAGGACTGAGGGGAGAAAGGCTTTTGGGAGAGGGCTATCCCTCCCTTTTAGTTTTGTGCTTTGGAATAATGCAACCTCAGTTCCTGAGAGCCAGCTAGACAACATGGACTGATTTGGTAGAATTGGCATCTACCCCAATGATGCATCTAACCCAGAAAGTATTGGGATCACCTGGGGAGGTGTTAAAACTAAAGATGCCTGCTCCTCTCCTGAATACTCATTTATATAGTCTGAAGTAGAGTCCAGTCACCATTTTTTTTTAAACAGCTTCCAAAATTCTGGTGTCATGGCACAAATTACCTTCCTCCTCTCCACTCAGCCTTCCACAAACTTTGCTTTCATCACATCTTTGTTTGGACTACTTGACTCTTTATCTTCCTAAATGGTCCTATTTTTCTTACAAACTGTCCCAGCTGCTCTACCCATTCCATTTTTTTCATGTATTTTAAACATGTTTTTTTTTTTTTACAAAAGCGTATTTGATACAAAACATGGGAAAGCACAAAGGAAAATTCTAAAGAAAAATAACAGCCCTACCACTCAAGGATAATTATGGACACTATTTTTTTGTGTATGTGTATCTCTACACATTTTCTTTACCAAAATTTATCATGCTAAATATATTCCTTTGAACCTGAAATATTTTCCCTGGCACATTATTTAGAGTGCCCATGACAAATGATTCTTTTACCACAAGCATTTTTGAATGATCAGGGATGTACCATCATTGTATGCACCATAAATTAGTATACTAATCACTTGGTTTTTGGAGATTTTGTGTTTTCAATATTTTTGCTATGAAAAGCAGTGTTGAGATGAATCTTTTTGTTTACATAGCGATGTTAACCTTGTCATTTTTCATGACTACTGATGGGGTGGTGGTCCTGAGGCACAGAGGACCTTGATAAAAACAAATAAAGTAGTCCATTCTTTCTGGAAGCTGAGTCTTCATAAAAGACATGGTTTGCATGTCAAGGTTTTCTGCTCAGACTGGAAAATTCTCGTTGACCTACTGGAGAATTTTGGATGCTCAAGGTACCTGTTTCTCACAGGCTGTACTAAGTGAAAGTGTTCTGCAAGCACTTTCTGTTTGTTTACAGCAGTGATTCCCAAACCGTCTTGGTGCTGGGCCACATTTTTGCTTGTTTCATTTTGTTTTACTTCCAATTTTTCATGGATATATACTTTCATAAAATAGTATAAAAATGAATTTCTAGAAAAATGAAATAAAAATGACATACAAAAAACAAGGCCCATTTTTTTTATTACTAGATTCAAGAGTCATAAAATTTCTTTGACAAATTGCCATAAATATTTTAAGAGCTTACTCACAAACTGTATAGTTAGTTTCATAGCAGGCTAGTAACTAACTTTACAGCTCCTCACTGATGGACCACAATTTGAGTGGCACCAGTTTAGAGCAAGTTCTCAAGGAGATGCATTAGCTAAATTAAATAACCCAGTGTTTGAATGGGGAAAAATTTCCCTAGCAAAGTTGTCATAGAAACGCAAAGTCAAAGTAATATTTTTGGTAACAGTAAAATAACCAAGGTAGACTGTAGTAGTCACGAACAATACTAGACACACACTGGGCTCATAAGTTCATGCACTATAGTTGGAATGATCCAGAGAAGAGAGCATTACTGCATGAGATAGCATGTAAACCCATGAAGAGTCCATATTTTTCCAAAAATGTGCTATTTCTTGACCTAGCAATGGTTTTACAGGTTTTTTCCTTAGAACAATTAAACATACTCATAAGCTTATGCTGTTCTATATACTTTATAATTACAAATGCTTTACATTTGCCTATATGCTAATGTGTGCTGTGGGCTATCTGCGACAAATGCTTCTCTATCAGCACAAGTGAATGCAGCTAAGTAACGGAAAATGTACCCTGTAGGTGACGTTGGTAACTTCACATTCAAAAAGTACAGTGTTTATGTCTCAGATTCCTTGTGATGGCTCTTAAATAAAAGATCTCATATTTACCACCTTTACAAAGAATAAACAACTGATAAAACAAAGCCAGACTAAAGACTTATTTTTACTAGTGAAGAACATAGTTTATTATTCTTAAAGGAAAGCTGTCAGGTAAGATGCATCCTAGAGGAATAATACTGTGAGTGTGTGACTTACATCTAAATGCCTGAGACTGGGATGAGAAAGGACAGTCTTACTGATTCTCCCTCCATCTCTCTGTTATTTACGTTTCAGTTGCTTGAGAGACAGAGGGGACACTCCTTTACTCAACCTTTACTCTCAGATGGCCAAGAAAATTATTCAGAACTCTATGGTATATATGCATACCTCATATATATGTTGTGATTAGCCCAGGAAATCCCTTTTATGTTTCGACTTGCATTTCGAGGACAATGTGCCACTGGTGAGTTAAGCTTTGCTTTTCTGATTTTTACTCATTTTAGGCTTAAATGATGAAGGGGCATGAGGTAGCTGGAGAAGGATAATAGCACCTTGCTCCTTATGATACTCATTTCCATTTTCACTTTCATCTTGTCCCTGGAAAATGCCTTGAGCACTTTGCTTTGACTCCTTATCTAAAGTTTTAAGCCACAGTGTGTCTCCTGGCTCCTTTGGAATCTGCTCATCAAATACAAAGGAAGACAGATGTGCTGGACATTTGTTCTAGCATTATTCTCCAGCCCACCTTCCACAGCCCTCTGGAAGACTTTCTCCTTTTCTCTGCAACCAGAATGGGCTCCAGACACATTAAGTCCAGACACAACAAGTCCTGGAGGCTTCTCTCTTCTGAGGAGAGATTGTTCATGCCTGAACTCTGTAGCTATGGGCAGGTCACTTGCCCATTTAGGGCTTCATTCCCTCATTTCTTTGACTGATTTTTTAAATTCCCTTTTAAAATTGCTAAAATATATATTGATTTTTCTGCCCTAGGAGCAGAGGAAGGAGGGGGGAAAAGACTGATAATGGGGTCAGAGCAAATGAATGAGTGAATTAAATGCACTTGGCTCAGCAGAAACAGAACCCAGTGGATGAAGCCAAAGAGGACTCCGCTCTTTGAGCCCCGGGGACATCTATTGAGCTATGTGTCACCGTAGTTATTTTTATTGGCATTTCCAAGACATTTGGGTAAAGGATCAGAACAAGAGAAAATAGGAGGAGAGAGAGGGAAAGAGGAAAGGAAATGGAGAGTGGGGAAGAGAGGCAGTTGTCCAATTTTCTTTGGTCAGTTTCCTTTTGGTGGAAAACAAGAGTCAGAAATAAAAGATAAAATGAAGACGTAACACAAGATGACAAAAAAGTAGTCAAAGAAGTGACAGCAGGCACATCATCAGGGGCTTTCTTCTCTCCTGCTAGTCACCAATAGGAAGGCTACAGTGCTTATAAATCAAGGGTTGCAACTCAAGTGCTTCGAAAATCCAGTGACTAATGCGTTAATCTCCCCTTATTCACAATTTCACTTTCTTTGTTTTCACTCCCCCCCTTCAGCTATGGTCTGGAAGCAGGTGATCCTTCAGGAAGTTGATAGTAGCCTAACCCCACATCACAGTGCCGGGGCCATTCCCCTCACTGCATGTCATTATGTAGGCATTTTATCATCTCACAGCATCACGAGAAGGATGAGCACAGGACAGCATTTTGAGAGAGAGTACTTTCACACCATTTTTATTACAGCTTATTGTTATAATGGATTGATTTTATTATTGTTGTTGTTTATCTCTTTCTGAATTTATAAAGTAAACTTTATCCTAGATATATATAGAGAGGAAGAAAACAGAATATGTAGGGTTTAGTACTATCTCTGGTTGCAGGCATCCACAGGCATGCGTCTTGGAACAGATCCCCTGTAGGTAAACGGGGGGGAGGGGGACTACTGTATAAATAAATGAATCTCCTGCATCCTGACATAAGAAGGAATGATAGGAATTGTGTGAACAAAAGAGCATATTTCCCACATGAAGGGGCAGTTACCACTCAGCTCCAGGGGGCTCCTGCATTGGTAAGTCAATGAGCCCAGTGTTGCCAGCTGTTGTGATATTTCAAGAGAAACCACATATCAGGATTTGTGTTTGAAATGTTCGGATTTTCAAAACATTCTTTAGTTGCTGTGGACATGTGTGTTTGTCCCTACTCCTAAGGAAAAAAGGAAAGAAGTCAAGAAATGGAAATTAACTCTCACATTAATTCTTGTTTGGTATAGTCAATAGTGCTTATATTATTTTCATGTTTTTCATATATGGACATTTTGCTCTTGGAGATTTAGAAATTCCTGAAGGGCAATCACCATGCCATCCATTTCTTTATGCTCTGTATGCATTCACCTACACAGACTAGAGTTCAGGTTTCATTAAAAAATGCCATGGAGCACCTGGGTGGCTCAGTTGGTTGAGAATCCGACTCTTGATTTTAGTTCAGGTCATGGTCTCCCAGTTTGGGGGATTGAGTCCCACACTGAGCTATATATGCTGACAGTGTAGAGCCTGCTTAGGATTCTCTCTCTTCCTCTCTTTCTCTGCTCATTCCCTGCTCATACATATTCTCACACTCTCTCTCTCTCTCAAAATAAATAAGCAAACATTTTTTTAAAAAAATCGATGACTTAATTAAAATAACCTGGTAATGGCTTTCTTCTCTTTTTCTCCCTCTAGTGGAACAAAAAAACCTGTTATTACATAGGTTTATGTGGCCGTCTTTTGTCATCAAAGTAGAAAATGATGGTATGAAACAAATTTATTCTCCAAGTGTTTCTTTTAAAAACACTGGTTCTCAAGTCCCTAATTAAAGGCTTCAACATTTCAGAAGCGATTTCCAATATACCCCAAAAAGGAAGAGTAATAAGGTTCCATGAGCCAATTCAATTTCTGAAATTTACCTTAATATTATGATATTCCTGATAAAGAGTCAGCAAATGTCTTCTGTAAAGGTCTAGAGAGTGACTATTTTAGGTTTTGTGGCTCTGTGGATGAGCTACTCCACTCTGCTCTTATAGCACAAAAGCAGCCACAGACAAAATACAAACTGATGAGAGTAACTCTTTTCCAATATAACTTTATAGAAACAGGCAGCAGGCAGAATTTGGCCAGTAGGCCATACTTTGCCCACCCTCCCCTATAGGGAAAATCTTTTCTTAACCTTCATTCTCTGAATAACTGCTTCCATTTCAAATTTATTTCCCAATATAGACAGTTTCCTTTATTTAACATCCTCTCCTGCTCCTGCTTAGAACTGCCCCCTTCCTGATAATCCTGTGTCAGTCTTAGGTCCAGTCATCCCTACCTCTGATATCTGTAAATCATTACTCTTTCCAATGACAAGTTCAACCACAATTCAGTTTTCACTGATTTTGTCTCTCATTTGATTGTTGAAAATAGTTTCCAAATTGGTCTTTCTGTATCCTACCATGCCTCCAGTATAGTCTACTTAGATATACTGATTTTTTTTTTTACTCTGGAAGCTATAATTTTGTCACTCCTTGTTCAGACATCTTCTATGACTCTCTGTTGGTCACAGAAATAAGCTTCAGACTCCTCAGTAAGACATGCCTGCCATCAGAATTTTCTAGCTATGTACACATCCAATCATTGATCTTATATATCCTATACTCAGCCAATCCAGAATCTTTACACTGTTCTGTGCTTTGGTTGTGCTAATCCTTGTATGGATCCCAAACTCAGATAGTTCTCAGTTTGCTTTAAGACCAGTTCAAATGCCACCATCTTCAGGAAGTGTCTTAGGTTCTTCTCCACCAGAGCTATCCTTTCTTTCATCTATATTCTAAAACTTTGTGCCTTAAAATGCTTATTACCCTCAGTCTTAAACTACATGGGGACAAGACCAAGAACCCATCACCACAAGAAACAAGACCTGAATCAGCAATCCTGCTCATAGAGGACATCATTATCGAAAGCTAATATTTATCAACTGCCTTCTATTGGTACTATAAGACTTGGTGTTTTACATATTTATAAGTATTCAATCATTTAATCCTTACAACCACATATTTTACAGTTGAGCAAACCAAGTAGATTGTATAATGTTTATTTTATGGATAAGGAAGCAGTCACAGAGTTTCATGGCTCCTTGGTTGCAGAGGATACCAAACTCAAAAGGGCAGCTTGGGAGACTGAACTTTAGATTCTTCATTCAACCATCTCTCAAAAGATTTTTACAGGATATACATTTTACAGAATTTGAAATATATACTGCTGTTTTTGAATAGTGATTGTAATAATTGTATCTATGCCTTAGTGGCATCTCCTTGGTCAGAATTATGATGTAGAGTAAAACCTTGGGCTATGAGTGTTCTGTAAGACAAGCAAACATTTCTAATACATTTTAACTTGGAAAATGAGCGATGTCTTGCAATATGAGTAGTCCATGATGCTGAATGTCACACGATCACAAGTGAGCCAATGGCTCCTTTCTCTCTCTCTCCCATTGAGAAATTGTGGGTGACTATCTCCCATGCTCAGATGTTCTGTCTCAGTCCACAGTGTTTGGCAGAAATCAGTGATTTTTCAGAATGTTGGAAGGTACCCACAACTGGCACTAGTGTATTTTTTGTCACTTCAAAGCACCAATGGACAGTCCTTTGGTTTTCCATACAAGAGTGAGCTTAGGAATGCTTTGCTTCATTCTAGGTCAAGCTTCCCGCAGATATATACCCTTTCCTCTGAGCCTTATACTGTATTTAATGAAACTGGCAATATGACAACAGTTTATTAATACTGTACTGTGTCAACTTCCATTGGTGATAGTGAAAGCTATCCTACACAATAACCCTCTTCTCTCATGTCTCCCTCACACCAGCCACAAAGGTTTTCAAAGGTAAGTGCAGGTTAATTTATTTATTTTTCTGTATATTTTGTATTTTATTATTTGTATTATATTACAGTATCATTGTACAGTATCATGTGTCATACGGTAATCATGTTTATATGAATATTTTTGGGTTGTGGAATGAATCATCTGAGTTTCCATGATTTCTTACGGGGAAATCTGCTTTGATATACAGGTGCTTTGGATTAAAAGCATGTCTCTGGAATGAATTATGCTCATAAAACAAGGTTTTACTGTATTTGATATGGGGTACATTTGTTCTGAAACAAAACCCTCAGGAATAGAATTTTTGTTGAAAACTACAATCTGTTCTATAGTGTTCTCCTTGATTATTTCTAAAATAGTTATGTTTTTTCAAGATTTAAAAATCCCATCTAACTGGCCTTTACTTTTATTAACTTTACAAGTTAAATTACGTTTTTCCATTTTCATCCAAACTTCAGGTTTGGATATGATTTTTTTTACATTAAAGCAAAGTCCATTTAATAGTAAAGCAAAGGTCCTCTCCTATTCATCTATAAACTTACAATATAGTTTGTTCTCTTCATGGAGAGGGGTGGGAAATCACTAGTAAGTATCCTAGAACCCATCTATAAATAAAAGTTGGGTTTTGCCATGTTTCTAAACACAGATCTGCTGAGTGTTTTGGGCAATATTAACTTACCTACAATGATGTATCATGCCTTGATATAGAGACCACAAAAGCAAGTTCAAAAAAACAATTAAAAACCCTAGTATATATATATACATATACACATACATATTATACACACATATTATACACACATATATACACATATTTATATACATATATATATACACACGTATTTATATACATATATATATGTGTGTGTATGTGTATGTGTATGTATATATATATATAATCTTGGAGAGTCATCACATCTGCCTTGATCTGTATGTCACTGGACTGGGTAAGGTGGATTCCAGATATCTCTTCTGTGTCCACAATAATCTTTCCTTTTGATGGTGACTAGATCTTTCTTTTCCCTTTTGTCTTGGGCTGTTGATGCCTCAGACTCTTCCTTAATGCTTCAGTAGGTACAGAGAAGAGTCCAGAATGAATAGTGGGTGAGGACCAGACACTGATGAGGAGTGCATCATCAGTTTCTTAGGGCTGCTGTCACAAAGGGACATAGACTGGTGAATGAAAACAATAGTTTATTCTCTCACGATTATGGTAGACAGATAACTAAAATCAAGGTATTGGCAAGGTCATTCTCTCTTCAGGCCTCTAGGGGAGGATCATTCTTTGCTTCTTCTACTTCCTTGTGGCCTCAGGTGTCGCTTGGCTTGTGGTAGCATCACTCCTATCTCTGTCTTCACATGACCATCTCCTCCCCATGTGTCTCTGCCTCACATAGTGTTCTCCTCCTTCCACAGGAATGCTAGTCAGATTTCATTAGGGCACACCCTAATGACCTCACTGAACTTGACTGCATCTGCAAAGACTGTATTTCCCAGTAGGATCTTATTCACAGGAATTAGGATTTCAACATACCACTGTGTGTGTGTGTGTGTGTGGTGGGGGGTGGTGTTAAACTTAACATATAACAAAGAGTCAGACTCCTCTTCCTTTCTTCCTGCCCCATAGGCCAACATGAGGAAGACAAAGAGGGTAGACTATCCTCCAGGAATTTTAAGCAAAAAACCCTAGTCTTTACAACTCCTTCCTCCTTGACACTGTCTCTTTCAGAACCAACCCTGCTCTCTATTTCTCTCTCAGCCTTTGCTTACTGCCTAAAAACCACCCTGAACTGCAGGAATAGTTATGGAAAATATTCATGTTATCCTTATTCTTTCTGATAACCAGATACTCCTCTATTATGCTAGGATGAGTATGGAAGTTCCTCAAAAAATTAAAAATAGATCTACCTTATGACCCAGCAACAGCACTGCTAGGAATTTACTCAAGGGATACAGGAGTGCTGATGCATAGGGGCACTTGTACCCCAAAGTTTACAGCAGCACTTTCAACAATAGCCAAATTATGGAAAGAGCCTAAATGTCCATCAACTGATGAATGGATAAAGAAATTGTGGTTTATATACACAATGAAATACTACGTGGCAATGAGAAAGAAAGAAATATGGCCTTTTGTAGCAATGTGGATGGAACTGGACAGTGTTATGCTAAGTGAAATAAGTCATACAGAGAAAGACAGATACCATATGTTTTCACTCTTATGTGGATCCTGAGAAACTTAACAGAAGTCCATGGGGGAGGGGAAGAAAAAAAAAAGAGGCTAGAGAGGGAGAGAGCCAAAGCATAAGAGATGCTTAAAAACTGAGAACAAACTGAGGGATGATGGGGGGTGGGAGGGAGGGGAGGGTGGGTGATGGGTATTGAGGAGGGCACCTTTTGGGATGAGCGCTGGGTGTTGTATGGAAACCAATTTGACAATAAATTTCATATTAAAAAAAATTGGCCTGTAAAATCAGAGCTCTGTGTGTGTGCATGTATGTATGCATGCTGTGTGCATATATGCATGTACAATATTTTAAAAACCCTGTATGAAATACACCTTGCAGAACTACCATTATTAAAAATATCGGAAAATACAGAAGAGCTTATTGGTTGTCAAATGTTGTTAGATGAACAATTAAAATTTTTCTGAGTATTATAAAAAAAAAACTGGTTACTGGTGTCTGGAAAGTAGCTTCTGTTGGTACAGAGGAGTACAAGCTTTGCCATCCGGGAAAACTAGGTTCTTATCCAAATCCTTTATTTATAAGCTCAGCATTTCTTGCCTATTTGAACTTCAAGTTCTTTATAACATAAAAATGTAGATAAAATTATCTTCTGGAATTATTGTAATGACAAAAATGCCGCAATATATAAAGTGCCTAATACCTAAGCATTCCTTAGCAAATTAACTTTTTAATTTGGAACTCTGAACAAATTTCCCAAATTCAAATGATGCCAGATAACCAGATTCTATAGTGTCATGAAGTCTATAGAGCAAGTGCAGTGTATGCTAAAGAAACCAATCCATGAAGGGATGGATGCCACATTTAAACAATTGACCTAGTACGGAATTTTTGGAAAACAACCTGATCACTCCTTTGATAAGGGTTCTAATTAATTTAAGGCAAGACCTTTGCCAAAGCCTGCCTCTGCCTCCAACATCATGCTTTCAGAATATGTTGTATTTTCCTTAGCTTTATCATTTGGATTATTTGGGTGTTGCCATTCTATCATTCTATATGCATTTCTAGATGCATTCTACCTCAGAATGAAAAATACATTTATTAAAAGGCAGAGGGTAACTCAAAGAATCAGAAGAGCTGTGGCACAGCCTGATCATAGAAAAGATGGGAACATGCTATCTCAGAAGAGCCAAGCAGCAAGAGCAGATATACATCTAATTCATGATGAATGAATAACCTGGTGCCATATGAGGTATAATTTTGAGAAGAGATGCTCTGTTTGAGCTAGCACTTCCCACCACTTGTCCGGGGCATGTAGAGCCCTTAGTTGGAGAATCTCAACAGGACTGCGTGCACTGGAGAAGTTCCCCAAAGGACAAACTGTTGTTACTAGAGAAAATTAAACGAATGTCTAGCAAGTAAAACTGACATATGTCTAGTGTGTTGTCATTTTAAGAGGACATTTACCTTGACTTTCAATTGTCATTCATATGATTAATTAAATGCATTACCCGAATGAATGATGGCTTGCCTTGCTCCTAAAAGGACTTAGAAAAAGGAGGACCAGGTAGTGAAAGCGATATTAGGAAAGAAAGACTCCTCCAGCTAAATCTCTCGAAGAATTTCTCCTGTGAAAAGTCCTTTATTTTGATTAGCATTTATTTCCCTAACATGTAAAAAACCTGTTCTAGCATGCCAACCATTTGTCAGATGTTGATGGAGGATTAAGTTACTTTGGTATTTTCATCCTGCTGGCAAAATGATATGATGAAACCTCATCCTAGCAAACAGGGAAGTAAACTGGAGACAGGTAGGAGGGGAGGCTGTGTCTCTAAGTACAGTACTCTGGGAGATCCCTGTCCTGCGTTAGGGAGGTGAGGGCTGCAGGGATGGGCTCCTGGGCTTCCACAAGTCACCCTGAGCATCTCACGCAGAGAAGGAAGACTGAGAAGAGTAGAGGGAACGCAAGAGTGGAGAGCTTCCAGGGCAAGTATCATAAGTAGTAACGAGTCTGTGCCCCTCCAACAGAGGTCACAGATGTGCGGTTCACAGGCAGAGCATCCGCTGAAAGAGCAGGCAGTTACCTGTCCTTCCTTTCCATCTTAGTCCAGCTTAAATGTTCTATCCTACATTTCTATCATTTTCATTTTACAGACAGGGAAATTGAGATTCAAAAAAATAATAAAATAAAATAACTCTCTTATAAGTCCATACAGCTAAGCAGTACTTGAACAGGAATTCTAGAGCAGAACGTTTAGCCCCCAGAGTTCCCCTTCTGACCCTGTGCTATATGGCCACACTGTTTCCCAGTCTTAATTTTCCCCACCTAGGGGTGAAACAGTTTGTTCCTTATTAAGATATTTAAGCAATCAGCTGAGAAGCTGTATGTCCTGGAGACTGGACCATAGTAATGAGGGGGGGACAGTGGGTAAAAGCTTCCTAGCCTTCCTCCAATCATCCAGGCAGGCAGCATGCTCATGGACTAGAGAGGTCTTTAGCTATAATTGCGGTTTTAATTCTGACTATGTACTAAGCACTGTGAGGTGTGCTTTTACATTTTTTATCTCATTCTATCCTCACAAAAGCTTTGTCAGGCAAGTAAGACAATGTGCATCACACAGCCAAGGAAGCAGGCTAAAGTGTCTCTCCCAAGGTCACATAGCTAGTCCTTGACAGGGCTGAGATTATAACCCACGTCATTTGATTCCCAGTCTCACACTTTTTGCACTGTCCTGCGCTATCCTTTGGGACGCTGATAATTGCAAGTCACTATGTGACCTTCTTGGATGCCAGCCTTCTGAAATAAGAACACACAGATCTCCGGATTTCCTGAGATGGGAATAAGGAGGCCTCCTATTGATTCTATCGCTCCACTGTTTATCCTTGAAGTCTTACAGATTTCCCTTTCCATCAAGCTTTCTTTACAAATAGGGCTTAGGAAAGGCTGGAGGGATGTTTATCTGTCAGACAGATTTTTCTCCTGCAGAAATGTTAGCCTTTTCACACACCACTGCATCCTGCCTTAAAAATGTCTTGTAAACTGAGAGATGTCTTCTGGGACCAGAATGATGGAGGAGACACCTTCAGTTAGAAACAAGTTCAGGCCACAGCTCAAGACCCTCTATTTAGCTCAGGTGAGGGCAAAGTCTTAGTGAATTTTTCCTGCTTTATGGAAACTTGTCTGATTAAATTCCAACAAACTGAGTTAAATAAGCTGGTAATAATTAATATCTAGCATACTGTAAGTACCTATCCTAGTCATTCTGCTATAAGCAGAAAATAAAAAATACTCTTTTGTTTTACATTTTTTAAGGTTGTAACAATTGCTAAAGATCATAACCATTTCTTCTCTACTACACATCTATTGCTTTTGTTAATCAATGTAGATGGTGACAATTATAGAGGTTACATTCATATAGGTTTCCATGTTCTATGTAATACTTAACACAGTTACTGTGCATTTCTAAGAGTTCAGCAAACACTTATTGATTGAAGGACTGATGTAGTAGATAGTTATCCACCCTAGGGTTATCGTTAAAAATAATCCCAAAAATTCTGGGAGAGTCTCTCATGGCCTCACTGTTTGTAAACCATGAAAAAAGTCTAAGTGATCAGAAATACAGATGTATTGCACTAAAATGTTTAGGCTTTAGTTTCTAAGTTTGTACCATGTAGCACATAGCCAAAAAAAATAAAAATAAAAGGAAAGTTGGATATTTTTTTTTTAGACAGAGAGTGAGTGGGGGAGGGGCAGAAAGAGAGGGAGACACAGAATCCGAAGCAGACTCAGGTCCCGAGCTGTCAGCACAAAGCCTGACATGGATCAAACTCACCAAATGTGAGATCATAACCTGAGCTGGAAGTCAGATCCTTAACTGACTGAGCCACCTAGGTGCTCCTGGATCACTTTTTACAAACAAATTAAGTCCCCGATTCTGTCTAAGTAAAGTGAAGGGGAAAGTAATCTTGACCCAAATTATCAGTACTGACTCTTTTCACAAATTTTATTTTCTAAATAATTAACCATAAAATTTTCTGATTTTAATGAACTTTGTCATTCATGAAATCAAACATTCAATTTATCTTTCTAAATAGTATCCAATTATTTGGCATCATTAAAATATGTTCAACTAGTTATTCAAACCTTTGCCTGGATGTTCATGCATTTCTCCATTCATTTATCAGATGCTTACCAAGGAGCAAGAATAAGTTAGGAACCATGCTAGGCAGTGGGGACATAGGACAAAAAGATGGGTTTTGTACTTGAGAAATTTAGTTTTTAGGCAGACACAAAGGTAGATTTATCATAAGAGTATCTAACTGGGAAGAGGCATGAGCATGTTTGCAGTTTAGGAGGAGAAAACCAATAGAGGGTGACGTGTGATATTGCCTAGAAAGGGGCAGTTGAAAATGCAAAATCCCTGAGGAAATAGAAGAAGGTGGAGTCCTGAGAGTACATGAAGGGGGCTTGGATTGGGCCTGAGACCCATCTTCCAACACAAGTAGGGAGAACAATATGAGTAACAGAAATCTAGAGAGGTTTGGGGAGGTAACAATAGCTGTGAGAGTAAACCAGGAGAAATTGCCCCTTGAACGTTCCAAAGGCCCCTAATAATTGCTAATTGCTCTAGTTAATGACTTTGTATTTATCTTAGAAAAAAATTAACTGTAATTTATGAACAATATTTGTGTGCTCTTTTCTCACAAATTCAGGTTTTCATTCGACACCTCAAATACCTGAAGATGGTAGTTACCGTGGAAGCTTATGAGAGACCCAGGATATTTCCCCCCTTTGATGGTGATGCCTGGTTATAAGCAAACCCTCTGTCACTCTTGGAAAAAGCTGATTTGCTTGCACGTTAAAAAGAATAAAATCTCATAAGCAGAGGGATGGAACCGATATGGATAATAATCAGTAATGTTTATTATCGCTTAAAATAGAGAAATAAAGGAGAGTGGCAACTGTCTCAAAGATTTTTATATTGGACTCCTGAAACTTCTGGACCCTTGGCTTATTTAAGGAAAGCAAAATAGGGCTAACCTAGCAGAAAATATTCATGTCTGCCTTTCTGCAAGCACTGAAAACTCTCTGGTCTCAAAGCATGGAAATGTTATAAAAAGTGGGTGTCATTATTATAATAGCTCTATATTTTTCTGGGCCAGAAGCCTTTTTCTTCTTTTTCTTTTGTTGTTGTTATTTTTGGATAACTGTAGAAATAAATACAAGGATGTGCTTTTTATGGACAGAACTATGTCTCCCCAAAATTCCTATGTCAAAGCCCTGGCCCCAATTCCTTAGAATGTGACTATATATGGAGACAGCATCTTTAAAGAGATCTTTAAGTTAAAATGAGGCTGTTACAGTACACCCTAACCCAGTCTGGCTGGTGTTTGTATGAGGATGAGATAACCAGGGATAGCTGTGCACAGAGTAAAGGCCACATGAGGACACAGGGAGGAGACTGCCACCTGCTGGCCAAGGAGAGGGGTCTCACAAGAAACCAGACCTGCCGACACATTGATCTTGGTCTTCCAGTCTAGAGAACTGTAAGAACATAAATTTCTGTAGTTTAAGCCTCCCAGCCTGTGGTATCTTGTTATGATAGGTGTGGCAAAGTAACGCATATACAGTGCCACAAAGATTAGTATTTCTAACTGCTCCAAATAACAGCAAAAATTCAGAAGTACGCTATCTTAGATCTTCTTAGACATTTTCCTGTGATAATTCTTCCTGGATCTGGGAAGCAATTGGCTTAACAAACCAATGTTACTAGACTGTGGTACCACAAGGCCTTGTCCATTTTGTCTCAAGAAATTATTTCTATAAGTTCTTCCTATGGAAGGAAATGGAAGCAACTGAATCTTTCTCTGGCATGATTATGTCTGCTACTTTATAATAATTCTATTTGAAAACAGAAAAGTCAAGCCTTTCTGGCCCAAATGATAAAATAAGCTGATAGTGGATATCATCACTACAAACATCTAAAATATAGGGGGTGCCTGGGTGGCTCAGTCGGTTGAGCATCTGACTCTTGATCTCAGCTCAGGTCATGATCTCACAGTTTATGAGATTGAGTCTGGCATTGGGTTCTGCTCTGAGAGTACAGAGCCTGCTTGGGATTCTCTCTCTCCCTCTCTCCTGACCCTCCCCTGCTCACACTCACTCACTCTCTGTCTTTCCCTTTCTGTCAAAATAACTAAACAAACTTAAAGATAGATAGATAGATAGATAGATAGATAGATAGATAGATAGATAGATAGATAAAGTAGGTAGGTAGGTAGGTAGGTAGGTAGGTAGGTAGGTAGGTAGGTAGATATTAAGAAGAGGGTCAGAGGGGCGCCTGGGTGGCGCAGTCGGTTAAGCGTCTGACTTCAGCCAGGTCACGATCTCGCGGTCCGTGAATTCGAGCCCCGCGTCAGGCTCTGGGCTGATGGCTTGGAGCCTGGAGCCTGTTTCCGATTCTGTGTCTCCCTCTCTCTCTGCCCCTCCCCCGTTCATGCTCTGTCTCTCTCTGTCCCAAAAATAAATAAAAACGTTGAAAAAAAAATTTAAAGAAGAGGGTCAGAGAACCTCCTGCCATTTCTGGAGAAAGGAGTGGACCAAGTCGTATTTACAACGCTCTACCATCGATGAACATTTTGACTATCTGTCCCTTCTGAGGCTAGAAGTCCTGAGCATTTAAAACAAAAGAATAAAACCTCTCTAGCAAAAGGCTGAGAAACCAGGGCTGGAAATAGATTCTCTTGTTTGATATTATAATGGGTAGGAAATAAAGAGGTCTTGTTTTTCATTGATTTCTGTCTCTTCATATTATGTTCTAAACGTTTTGAAAAAGAACCAGTTAATCAATTTGGTCCTGGAAAAAAAAATAAAGAACATCATCACCAGTGTTAGCCAAAGATCTCAAAATAAGTAGGATATCTAATCAACTACTGACTGATATTGAGGGAAGATGGAATAGCACAGCATCTGCAGAAGAACAGGTAATGTTGGAGATGTCTGCTCTGAAGAAAAAGATATGGGGCCAGAAAACAAGTAACAAATCTGTGCAAAGGTATCCAGGGTGTAACTGAAGTTGGGAGCAAAACTTGTAGGGCCTCGGAACCAGGCTTAAGACTTCATACCATCCCTGTTACTCCACCCACAGCCTACCTTCAAGCAATCACCAAGACCTGCCATTTCTAGTACCTCTCAAATGTGTGGTCTCTGCTTTCTTTCTGCCTCTACCTAGTTCACACCATCTTCTCCTTTAATATGGGGGCAGTGGTATGGGGGTAAGAACCGGAGTTCATATCCTGACTGTAACACTTACTGGTTGTGTGACTTGAGCAAGTTATTTAAACTTCCTAACAAGTTTTTTCTTATTTGTGCTTATTTTAACATTTTTTTAATGTTTGTTTATTTTTGAGAGAGAAAGAGGGACAGAGCACAAGCAGGGGCCGGGCAGAGAGAGAGGGAGACACAGACTCTGAAGCAGGCTCCAGACTCTGAGCTGTCAGCACAGAGCCTGACACAAGATTTGAACTCACAAACTGTGAGATCGTGGCCTAAGCAGAAGTCAGATGCTTAACCAACTGAGCCACCTAGGTGCCCCAATGTTAACATATTAATGTGATATTAATAGAACCTACCTTATGGCATTATTTCAAACATTAAGTGGAATTTGTGTAAAATTGTTGGTATATAATAAGAGAAAACTATTAGCTATCATTATTCACTTTCATATAGGACTATACTGAAAAGCAAACAAAACAAGAAATGTTAAGTTCTTCTTCCCTCAAGCCTTGTTTCCTTTTCAATCTATAGTATATACTGTAGCCAGAATGAGCCTTCTAAGATACAAATTATACTGAGTCAGTCTTCTGCTGAAAAACTGTTAAATGGTTCATATCACATTAACATAAATAGCAAAGTCCTTAGCGACATTAATGAAATCCTTCTTCATGTGGCCCCAGCTTACATCTCTAATATGATCTTCCTCGATTTCACTCTCCCTCATTCCCTCTACTCTGTTCTGGAGCCATATTAATCCATCTGATTCATCAAATCTATTACGTTCTTCCTTCCTTTTGGGATTCTACACTGTCACCTGCCACTGACTTTGCCTAGACTTCTCCCTCTTTCTCTCCCATTTCCTTAGCCTTGGACTCAGTTTAAAGACCACTTCTTCAAGGTAGGCTTTCCTTACCTCAATAATAGGGTCAATTGTCCCTCTTATGGATCATTGCCCACTACTTCCCTTCTCATTGCATGTCCTATGCTATGGTCTGTTGTCTCAATTGGAGTGTAAACTGAGAAGGTCTAGAACTAAGCTCTCTGGCATTAAAAGGTTTTAGCACTGTGAGGCACTCAACCATGAGAGCCATCATCAAGAAGATCAGCCCTACAGAACTGTAACAAAAAGTATTTCTCAGGACCAAGTTCTTCTTGGAACTTGGAAGTTTAATTGAAGTTAATCAAATCCTAATAAGTGATATTAACATACCTCCAACAAGAAAATGTCAACTGGGTTCAGGGGGTAGTTTAGTACAAAATATGGACAAATCAGTCACAAAGGCAGAATACAATGTCCAGGGCAATAATGCCACAACTTATGAACCTGAACAGGTTTATTTGACAAGTGTACCCTCATAGCAGAAATGGATGCACTAGGATATTAAAATCCCTCTCTAATTTCTTGTGATATAATATTATGTTCATTGAAGCACACTTCTAATTTTAATTTGACTCTCCATTTAGATTCACCAGGAAGGCTACATGTGTATCAATCAGCTAAAAAACTCTCTGGCTGACTCTTTACTTCTGCTGCTCATAGCAAATTGAATAAAATAAAAAGTTGGTATGGTAAGTAATGTTGATAAGAGTCTCTCATGGATTTGGTTAAAAAGAGACTATCTCAGGGCACCTGGGTGGCTCAGCTGGTTAAGCATCTGATTCTTGATTTCAGCCCAGGCCCTGATCTTACATTTCATGAGATGCAGCTCCGAGTTGGACTCTGCACTGACAGCAAGAAGTCTGCATGGGGTTTTCTCTCTCCCTGTCTCTGCCCCTCCCACACTCATGCTCTCTTTCTCAAAAATAAATAAATAAGCATTTTTTTAAAAAAAGAGACCATCTCTAAATAGGAAAGGAAAGGAAAGGAAAGGAAAGGAAAGGAAAGGAAAGGAAAGGAAAGGAAAGGAAAGGAAAGGAAAGGAAAGGAAAGGAAAGGAAAGGAAAGGAAAGGAAAGAAAAAGAAAGGAAAGGAAAGGAAAGGAAAGGAAAGGAAAGGAAAGGAAAGGAAAGGAAAAGAAAAGAAAAGAAAAGAAAAGAAAAGAAAAGAAAAGAAAAGAAAAGAAAAGAAAAGAAAAGAAAGAAAAAGAAAAAGAAAAAGAAAAAGAAAAAGAAAAAGAAAAAGGAAAGGAAAGGAAAGGAAAAGAAAAAAGAAAAGAAAAAGAAAAAGAAAAAGAAAAAAGAAAAGAAAAGAAAAAGAAAAGAAAAGAAAAGAAAAAGAAAAAGAAAAAGAAAAAGAAAAAGAAAAAGAAAAAGAAAAGAAAAGAAAAGTAAAGAAAAGAAAAGAGAAAGAAGAAAAGAAAAGAAAAAGGACAACAAAGCTGGCTGGCTCAGTCAGTAGAACATGTGACTCATGATCTTGGGGTCATGAGTTTGAGCCCCACAGTGGACACAGAGATTACTTAAAAAAAACTTTAGGGGCTTTTGGGTGTCTCGGTCAGTTAAGCGTCTGATTTCTGCTCAGGTCATGATCTCACGGTGAGTTCGAGCCCTGCATTGGGTTCTCTGCTGTCAGCACAGAGCCTGCTTCAGATCCTTTGTCCCCTTTCTCTCTGCCCTTTCCCCACTGGTTGTCTCTCTTGATCTCAAAATAAATAAACTTTAAAAACTTTTAAATAAAAATAAATAAAAAAAATAAAAAGAGACCATCTCTGAAGGACGGAACAAGTCTGGATGCCATTCCAAAATTAATGTCATGGATCCACTAAATTAAGATGGAACCTTGGAAGTGTGTAGCCACACAAAAGGACTGCCCTTTCTTGAGGCCCTCTTAGAGTGAGTGGTCAGTGTTTGTCTGTGGTCTTGCTCTCTGTGGTTGTGTTGTTTTATTTAATGGAATAACAGTTCCATTATCTACCATCCACTGTAAAACCACACAATTAATTAATAAAACAGAAATGTTTCTGGACTAGACTTTAATCAATGCCTATTAAAGTGGCAAAATTGCTTTTTCCAAGAGTCTTTATGCTTTTTTAGTGTGATTGACTTTTCACATCCAGCTTTTGTTTTCTTTCTTTTCCTGTTTGAACAGCTAGGTTGCATTATACTTTTATTATGCCTCTATTCTACCAGAGAACAATTAAAAATCATTTTCAGAGCTTTATTTCTCATTGTATGAGTTGTGAGCATTTCTGATAGAGAAAATTACTTTAAAATAACGCTATTTTTCTGAAAATTTCTGTCCTATTGGCAAGTAGGTAGAAATTCAAATGATGTGACAGTGGGGAGAAACTACTTTCTTCCTACACTTCTCACTGATTGTTCTGGTCCATTTCTAAGGGATTGCTTTCTTTCATGTTACCCTTCTTGGACTACACTTGCTATTCAAACTCATTTATAACTTTAAGTTATAAAGAAGACCATAGAATTGGTAAATCCTCCTTTATTGAGGATTTGCCCTACATTTTGAAATGCGGATAAAAGTTGCCTCAACATCTATATGTTTGGTTCTCAAAGATGAATATGTACTATAATCACCTGGAAAGCTTGGAATGCCCAGATTTCTAGACCCTGTCACTAGAAATTCCGACCAGTAGGTCTGGGGTGGGGCTAGAACTAGCATTTGTTAAAAATTTCCAGGTGGCTCTGATGCTGCACTTCTGGAGACTGACCACACTTTGGGCCTTTACTTTTTATTTCTGATGGAAAGGACTTTAGCCAAAGGCCAGAAACAGTGCCTACTCTCCCTCTTAGTTCTGGTAAGTTTCTGGGTTCATTGCATCCTGGAGGTGAAAGCCATACATAATTGGGCTGGTGTGCACAACCCACAAAGATGCTCAGAAGTTTATGGGATACATTTTACCAAGACACATTTCATTTTTAGTGGTAAAGTTCTAGCTGCTACTCATAACCTTCAAAATGGGTTATTCTTTCTGCAGATTTCCTTGGAGCCTTCATCTGGGTCTATTCAGTAAGCAGTACTGCCACCTTCTGATTTTCAATTGAAAATGTATATACTTAAGGGTTTTCCTTTTTGTTGAATTTGTTAGGTACTCAGCAAGTATTTATTTTAAGATCTTTTCTTCATGAATTTGTTTTCTCCCTTGGGTCTCTTATTTTCAATGTTGCTTGTTGTTTCCTGTTTGCACATTTCTATATGAAGTTCTTGTACCATAATCACAGCCCCTCAGTCTTTTATCAACTCTGGCCCAAGGAAACCTCCCTTCCTTTATGAGTCTGGAGTCATGTGCCAAAAAATATACCAAAGATTACTAAGTTTCTTGTGAGTGGGCTGGTTTTCAAAGATTATTTCTCAACAGGTATCAAACCCCAGTGAATAGTCTTTTTTGCAAAACTCATTTAAAAAATACCTTTGTCCACCTAACAGAGATTTGTCCTCAAAACACCCTCCACCCCCGTATTTGATATTTCATAGAACCCAAAACTATTGAATGAAAAGCTGTTTGTGTATTTTCCTTCAGATGGAAAAATAGACCATTAGAGTTTGTTGGAAGTAGAGAACTTAATCTAATCAACCCCGTGATTTTTGCCTCATAGAGAAAGGTCAAAAGCTGGCTCAAGGTTATATGTATTTAGTGGCAGAGCTGGGACTCTTTCCAAACACAGCCTACTTCTCTGGACAGACCTGGCTCACAAGAGTGCAAATACTATCTCTGGACCATTTCTGTGTCCAAAGGAATGCAATGCTGCAATTGACAAGCCTGGTTCATGTTCCCACCCCTGTGATCAAGGGTCAAGGTTTCTGACCTGACCTGGGAAAGTCATGCCTTTGAAAAAACCTAGGCTTAGAATAAAGTCACTCTCCTAGATTCATATAACTAGAAAAAGGCACAGTTGGAGCTCAGATGAGGTTGTGACTCCAGAGCCCTGGAGTGTTCAGTCCTCCACTGCCCTAAGTTAGAATTATAGGTAAGACATAAAAAGATGATCTTGAGGGGAAAGTGATGACTTTCTGCATCTTTTCCTCACAACTCCTCTGACATAATGAGGTCTCCATTATCCTTCTCCCTGCCTGCCTCCCATTCAGTCACCCTTCCACCTGAGTAAGACTAGGGAAAGACTGTCCAGTGCTAAGACTATTCCATACTGTGTTCTCAGACTTTAGAGGAATGGAAAAGAGTCAAAGGTGAAGACTAAGGATGAAAACCTGACCCTTATTTGTACAATTTCCATTTCTCTATTAGTACAAACTAGTTCTTGATCATGAGCAAATTTATCCCAGTGTCTTAATTTTAGCCTCTGGCATTGGATATTAGTCCTGCCTCACAGGATTATATGAAAATTAAGTGAATTGTGACAACAATGATAGACAGATAGAAGACACTCAGTAAAGAGTGACTCTCAGGGTGCCTGGGTGGTTCAGTCGGTTAAACACCCAACTTTGGCTCAGGTCATGATCTCACTGTTCATGAGTTTGAACCCCATGTTGGGCTCTGTGCTGACAGCTCAGAGCCTGAAGCCTGCTTCAGATTCTGTGTCTCCTTCTCTCTCTGCTCCTCTTCCACTCATACTCTGTCTCTCTCTCTCTCAAAATTAATGTTAAATTTGTTTTAAAAAAAGAATGACTCTCACTGCAAAAATTTTTATTATTGGCATTATCACCTTAAAAAAAGGTGGTCAGAGTGACAGATCTTATCTTCCCTACTTAGAACTACCTCTGTCCCCTACTTGTAGTAGTCCTTTACTACACAAATCTCAAATAATTTGGACTAAAAAAGCTGACTGAATTTGTGTAGCCATCAGGGAATAACATGTTGGTTTTCCTAAGAGTGAATATTTGAAATCATCCATTAAGGAAAAATAACCCTGCCCCGTGTCCATTTGCAAGGCCAGCAGTGGACAGTGGTTTGGGGACTTGGGCACCATGTTGGCACAGGGACCCAGGCTGCCAATTAACATATCCCAGGGCTCCTTTTATTTTTATCCTTTAAAAACAACCTGCTGGATCATACATGACATCCAATCCTGCCTTATTAACTAGAAACTAAATGAGCATTCAAGAAATTTAATTGAAAGCGATACTCAGAATGCTAATAAGCCTCTGGTCAGGAGGGAGATTGATGTTCCCAGCTGCAAACCCAGCCTGGAGGAAGAGTCTCTGAAGATCTTGTCACCAGAGGCAGACTAAGCTTCTATTTGTTGCCACAGCCTTCCTCACAGGCTCACTTTCACCGCTCTCCCAGCTGTCTACCTGCTACCCAAATTCCTACTTAATCAGTCTCCCCCAGAGAGGCCTCTACCTACTGGCTCCATACCACATCAAGCACGAGGCCAACAGTGTACTTTTGTTGGTAAAAATGAAAAAAAGTTCCTCTGAGTGAGATTGTTAAGCAAATAGAAAGGATGATGCTAGGAAAATGAGGGTGCAAACATTTGAATCCCTTCCTTCTCCATGCAGAAAACCTAGAAAACCACATATGTCCTCGTCTCTAAGAAAGAGCATCTCTCTGGAAACACACTTCAAGATAGACTGCGCGATTCAAACCGTGTGTGTATGTTAAAAAGAGGGTTTCCATTCCCAGCAATTAATAATATTAGAGGATCCTAATCACACTTTGGCCTTTAAGCACATCTTTTCATGATAAATTTCCAGGAACAAGAATATTCTTGAATTTTTATTTTTCCTTCATAATTCAAAACACAGCTGACCTACTTAAATCTTAAAAGGTGTTCAGAAATGTAAATGTAAATATATATTCATAGTCAGTACATTTTGCTCTTCTATAATTGAAACAAAAAAATCAAAGCAAAAAATAAAGCAAAGTAAAATTTCCCAATAGTCACAAAAACAAATATTTCAGCACAAACAAAAATGGAGATAATGATGAAACAGAAGTACTGATTGGGAGGCCATGCTATTAGGTCTCACTTAAAATGTTTATTCCCCAGTGGCTTTTGGAAACTTGCATTTAGCCGACAAAAGAGGCACTGAAAGTATCATCCGATAACAGATAAAAGTGTGAATCATATGAAAAGTTGAGGAGGTGAGTATTTCAAAGTATAAACGCTCCCCATAGCTGCTTGCCTTGGGCCTGAACATTGATTTAAGGAATCACAGCCTCATCTGAGGCACTTGACTGACTACTTTAGCTTTTCTCAAATGAATTGCAAGACTTTTGCTGAAACCACTTCTGTTCAATTACGCACTGGACCTCTTACAAGATAAAAAGAAGCTTTTATTCTTATTTGTCGTTTTAGTTTAGGAGAGCAAAGGAAGTGTACTATGAGCACATACTCTGGGGAATGACTGATCTTGATCAAATTTCATCTCTAACACTGACTAACTGGGCAAACAAATCTTGGAAACAGTTTCTTCTTCCTTATAAAAGGGATACTAGTATCTATTCCAGAAGACTATTTTAAGAGGTAGAGTAATATACATAAAAACATCTAGTACAGTGGATCTGGTACATAGGAATGCTCAGTAAATGTTAGCCACATGTATCATTTCCATTATCAGATCAAATGCTTTAGATGCCATGAAGAGGAGTCAAGACTTTCCTCCATAGGAGATGTAGAGCAACTGAAGGAGCAGGTGCATCATCAGATGTAGGCTTTGAATCATGGAAACTGTGTGGAAGGTGGATGTAAGAGGGGACTAGGCACGGAGGCAGGAAGATCAAATAGGAGACTGCTTTATAGCTCCCGCTTTACATCAAGGCTTGGACAGGGTTGACCTCACAAATCAAAGTACTAGCTAAGCACACCGGAGGGAAGCTTTCACAATTGGGTGATAGAGAAAAGCAAGCAAAGAAGAGCCATAGCAGAGGAACAGACTTGCTCAGTCAGTTATGGTTGTCTGCACTCTCAAAATTGTGCTTTCAAATACTGGCAAAACAAGAGGAAATAGTCTATTCAAATCTTCCCACTGAAAAAGATAAAAACTTGCACATAGCCAAATTAAAAATTAAAATTGATGTCATTCCAAATGCTTAATTCAGAAATAGCAAGATCTCTTTGGGAAGCTGTCAGCTTTGACAGCAACATCTTTTGTTTATAAGACTGTATTGGTAAGGCCCTTGTTAGTTTTCCAAAGCATCTTCACAGTAAATCTGCAAGATAAGTAGGGCAGGCACTAGAGAAGAATTACAGAATGAATGTATACCCTGGAAGAGTCATTGGAGACAATCTAGTCTAACTTCTTCTATTATATGCATGAGGATATTGGAGCACAGGAAAAAGCAGTGACTTCTTCACCTATGGCATTGTCAGGACGCAAAAGATTATGCTATGTAACATATAAACCGCAACATCTCAGTGGTTTAGCCTTTAAAATTTTTGCCTATACAAAATCTGTTACAATTTGGACAGCTCACCAGGGCAGTGCTGTTCTAAGTCATGATTTTCTTCTAAGACATGACTTTATAGACTTGTACAGTTTCCATTCTGTGAGCTCATCATATTTTTGCCCTTTTAGAAACACTGTGCCAGATGAAGACAGCTCATGGGTTGCCGGGGCTAGTCAAGACAGACCCAGCTTAGAAATGACATGTGTAAATTCTGCCCATAGTCTATTGCCAAAACTAGTAACAAGGGTCTGGAAAATGCAGTATTTCGTGTGTCCAGAAAGTAGAGGAGAATCAGATATGGATGGACATCGGTAATCTCTACCACAGGAGTGGTCCAAAACTCAGTTTTCCTGGTGGCCTCTTTCTAATAGTATATGGCTTCTGGGAATTATCCCTCACTGCAACAGGTGCTGGAAACTGGAGAAGACTAATTGGAAATTTCAGAAAACTCTAATGTTACCTTAACTCTAAATACATTTTTTCCCATAGATTTGAGGGAAATAACTTGTTTAACTTCATTCCTTCTGAATATAACTGACTATCTTAAAAAAGAATTATTGAGTTTCCAGGGGATGGAATCTTTATTTTTCCTTTTAATGCTTGCAACAAGCTATTGAGATTGCTATTGTTAGCCCCAGTGTAGATCAGAATTTTTTGGTGGCAAATAACAGAAAATTAATAGATTACCTCAAGTTAAAAAAAAAAAAAAAAACCTAAAAGGAGAAATTATATTGAAGAGACCCAGGGCTAATGGAGACTCAAAAGGGAAAAGTCTTAGGGAAACCAAACTTCTGACAAATGCAATTGGATTTTATTCAAAATTTGCTGCTGCTTGCTCAGGAGCTGTCCTGTCTTCCGCAAGCAACTCTCAGCTTCTCTGAAGCAGTCTGTCTGGTTCTGTTTCTCTCTCTACAGGCCTGTCCTACATCCTCTGTCACTACCCACCTTTTTCTGCTTTTAGTTTCTTAGTGCTTTATCACTGCCCCTTGTAAATACCTCAAAATCATTCAGCAGGAGTCTCTGTGTCTTGCCACCCTGAATTATGGTTAGTCCCCTCACTACTAACTGGCCTGGTCTCTTAACATTCCAGTTGCAAACTTCAAAATACTGTATACCTGGTTTATTCTAATGAACCAGGCCTTGTAAATTCTATGTCATCAGCCCACTTAGGGATCAGCTGCTCTTGGATCGGGCACCCAACTAAGCACAAACTTATGCACCTGTGCCTTGGTTAAAGAAGTTGGAGGGGCACCTCAGTCAGTGAAGCGTCTGACTTTAGCTCAGGTCACGATCTCACAGTCTGTGAGTTTGAGCCCCGTGTCGGGCTCTGTGCTGACAGCTCAGAGCCTGAAGCCTGCTTCAGAGTCTGTGTCTCCCTCTCTCTCTGCCCCTCCCCTGCTCATGCTCTCTCTCTGTCTCAAAAATAAATAAAAACATTAAAAAAATTTAAAAAAAAGAAGTTGGAGAAGCAGTGGGCACGGACACTTTGGGCAGGAGCAAGGACAGGAAGCTACCTACAGAAAGTGTAGTGGGCAGGCAGACAGTAATTGATACACCTAATCTTACACAAGGTCACTGCTATGGTCTAAATATTTATGTACCCCCTTACTACCACCAAATTCATATGCTAAAAACCTAATCCCCCAGAAATGATCCATAGAGTAATTAGGGCCTTTAGGAGGTGAGTAGGTCATGAGCATGGAGCCCCCATGAATGGAATTTGTGGTCTTATAAAAGAGATTCCAGAGAGCTCTCCAGCCCCTTCCACCCTTGAGGACACCATGAGAAGTCTGGGAGCAAGAACAGAATCCTAACCTAACAATGCTTACACCCTGATCGTGGACTCCCAGCCTCCAGAACTATGAACAATAAATTTCTGTTGTTTATAAGCCACCCATTCTGTGGTATTTTGTTATATTAGACCAAATGGGCTGACTCACAATGCTACTAAATGTCAGCGTGAGGTTTAAATGCAAAATTGCCTGTCACCTCAGGATCAAGCTGAATGAGGAAAGCTTAGGAGCAATACATATGCTGGGACTTAGTCTCTCCTCTTATTACCTCTTACCCTAGATCCTCAACCCTTAAACCAGTTACAGGTCTAGCTAAATAGACACCTCAGAAAAGTAAAGTGTTTTGCAAAAGCTGAAAAAAGTATTTTAGTGCACATTTAGAGATACTCCTAATTGAATCAACCAAACACCAGGTATGAATGACTAGATAAAAATATTTCCAGACTAGAACTTTGAATTTGGTCTCTTGGGCACACTCACCAATTTGAATCTGCCCAAATGGGAGCACTACCTGGTTTCAGGGCAAGAATTAATTATATATCCTTATTTCAAAATTTGTGAATGTGTGTCACTAACAATTCTGATGATTAAACTTTGTCACAAAATCCTAAGTGACATTACACAAAACACTTAGCCCCTTTGCACCTCAGTTTGCGCAACACTAAAATAAGAGGAACTGTATTAAATTACCTCCCAGGGTCCTTACAGATATAAAATTCTATGACTAGCTCACCTTACAAATTTAACATGCAAACGTCTACATCTACTGATTACAACCCGAGGCAAGATCATTTTCCTCAATGCTCATCTTAAATAGCACCCAAGAATCCTTGAAGAGATTTTCTTTTTCACTAAACTGCAGCAGTGTCCAGTAGAACTTTCTGTGGCAATGGATAGGGTCTATATCTGCCTAATACAATGGCCTCTGGTCACATGTGACTATTGAGCAGTTCAAATTCAGCTAGTACAACAGAAAAACTGAATTTTTACTTTTACTTAAATTTAAAAATGTAGACAGCCATATGTGGCTAGTGCTACCATATTGAACAATGTAGGACTGGAGGAGTGTATAATGTGAATGACAAAAGGGAAATTAAGAGGTAATGATACTATTTTGATGTATAAATTAATATTTGAAAACCAGTCGGGCTTCCAATTTCACATGGAATTGTAGACTCCTTTTTTTTTCTTAGATTTTAGGTAACAATCTATTCTGCGATGATACAGACCTTTCAGAAGCAGGGAAAGAGATTGATGATTTCTCAAGCTGTAGCTCTCTGTGTCAGAAGAGTGACTAATTCACCTAGATAAATATCAACACTTTCTTGAAAAAAAAAAGTAGCAATGGTCTCTTACAATATGTCTCATCAGAAATTTAAGATATTTACATAAGGTTCTTTGCCAAAGACAGTAGCAGGACAAAAATGTAGATATAAAAGTCTTTAGCAACTTACTGGATTTGAAATTTGGAGCCCTGAATTTCAGTTTTATCTTTGTCATCAATGACTATTTTCTTTAATTTTTTTTTAAGAGAGCAAGAGGGAGAGGGGCAGAGAGAGAGGGAATGAAAGAATCTTAAGCCAGTTCCATGCTTAGCACACAGACCACCAAGGCGCTCGATACCACGACCCTGAGATCATGACCTGAGCTGAAATCAAGAATCGAACACTCGGCCACCTGAGGTACTCAGGCACCCCAATGACTATTTTCTTTTATGCTAAATTACCAATTAATGTAAAATTCACCATGAATTTAAAAGCAGCTTTGGGGGAAGAAAGGTAGTGGTGGAGGAAAGACATCAGGTTTTCCAGCTAACTGACTGTAGCCTTCATTAAAGAGGCTACTACTTAAATTTCAGTAGCAACGTTTAAGAGTCTAAAATGTCTCCACAGGTACAATCTAACAAATCTCATAAATGATTTTGTCATTTGTGGGTCTGTAAAGCGTCATAAGGGAAAGCTGATTTTTTATTCTCCAAACTTAGATTAACTTCTTCAACCTCTTTAGAAGGGATGGTATAATTGAGGAATAACAAGGTTCCATCTTCATTTCCTATTTGTTGAAATTCTTACTTTCATTTATTTTTCTCTGATGGAATTATATATTTCTAAAAATTAAATTAAAAAGCTTTTCTTGAAGACCAGCAAGACACTTTTGACAGATGTTCCATGCCTAAGTGATACTCTTTTATGACACATGGATCAATCACAAAACAGTCTGAGCTCTCTCAGATTTACTCAGATTTACGCTGAAGGATCAAGCACTTTCTACTGCCTTTGAGGGCTTCGCACAGCATGCAGCATGCTATCTACTTCACGTGCAATAACTTCTCATTGCAAATGGTCTCCTAATGAACATTTTTAGAGAAAATTTAGTGGTAAGTTAAGAGTATAAAATAAGTTAAGATTCTAATTGTTTGTGGTGATACCAGGAAAATTAACAGTGTGGATGATTGGATGGGCTTCCATGCATGGTTGATTCATAGAGACCCAAGCAGTCATGACTGTCACAAATCACTTTCTCTGTTTCTCAGCTAAGTGGTTGTTGTGTTTTCAAATGTGTGTATGTCTTATATTTGAATAAATATGGTAGTCATTATTTTAGGCAAGTCTCTTTAATTAACTGAGTCATCCATAAAATGGGATACATGAGGCCAATTTACCACTCTTTCCCAAAGAGTAGATCTTTATACTTCTAAAATACTATGATTTTTAGAGACCTTATGAATTGTCCACTTCAAAGATAAACTAGTTTAGGACATAATCAAGATTACTGTCTTATTTTCATACAGTAAGACATTGCTTAAACAGAATGCTCAAGAAGAAGGATCTCCTAGTTAGCTAAAATTACTGCATAACTGAGGTGTGGACCATATCTCTCCCGGCTTGTATTATGTATGTAAGGCCTACTTCCTATTTACTGTTTGGTGTAAGGATAAATATTAGTTGTACAAGGGAAGACAACTTAGGATATTATGATCATTATTTTGGGGTTTAGACATGGAAGATTAAGAAAGAAATGATATAGTGTGTTAGCAGGACACATCCTAGGTCCATGTCTTCATGTTGACTGTACTTATTGTTTATACCAAAGAACAACAAACTTTGTCCACCAAGTGACACATAACCAAAACACTGGTTATATCAAGCACACTTTGGTGTATAATTCTAAGCAAGCTAGTTGTAACTCCAAATTCTTTTCTTGAGCATTTTGTAGATCAACTGAGTGATAGGAGCAAATTTTTAGTAAGAGCATTAAGTGCTTTTATTATTTTTTTTAAAAAGATAATCATTTTCACTAGGAATTTTACTATTATTAGCACACTGTTTTTGATGTGTCTCCAGTCCAGTGTGAAAATCAGACATCTACACCATTTATTTAGCAACCCTGTAACATGTTATTTTCTGTTTTCATCATTTGTATTTATCATGTCTATGATCATACTGTAAAATGGAATATTCTCTTAAATTCATTGTGTGTACTGAGTACTTAGTGATATATGTGGATAGTGATATATTAATAATCATCTGTCAATATACCAGCCATATATATATATATATAGATATATTCACATACATGTATGTGTATACATATGCATGTGTATCTGTATATGTACACATACACATGTATACATATATACACACATGTATACCAGCTTGTGTACGTGTTTGTGTGTTCAATGCTTTTGTATCACAATAAAGTAATTACTGAATTAACAATTCTGATTAGTTGCATTCTGATTAACAATGACCTTGCTTTACCAATCAGCTTTCATTCTAATTAAAAAAATAAATTAATGTTTATTTATTTTTGAGAGGCAGAGTGAGAGTGGGGGAGGGGCAAAGAGAAAGGGAGACAGAATTTGAAGCACACTCCAGGCTCTGAGCTGTCAGCACAGAGCCCGATGCAGGGCTCGAACCAAGAACCACAAGATCATGACCTGAGCTGAAGTCAGAGGCTCAACCAACTGAGCCACCCAGGTTCCCTATTTTTCATTCTAATTTTTAACATGCCTTTTTTTTTTATACTAGGAGTTTTAATATAAAGCTAGTGGTACATAGGTTCTAACATTTTTCAGATTATTCATAGTTAAAGGTCTTAAAAGTGTTGTTGGCAGAATAAAATATTTGTCTTTCATGAGACTTGCAAAATTATTTCAAAGAAATATGGAAAAGAATATCTTAAACATACCAGTATTAGTTTTTTTTTTTTTGCACTTTCAACCAAGGAGGATGGTCCTTTCATATTCTAACCTTTTCAATGAATAAAGCATTAATTTTCCTCCTACTGACAACTAGGCCATTGAGATTATACAACATTCAAAAGGAAGTTGGGGAAGATTATTTATTATCAATACAAATTGAATTACTGAGAATTTTCCACTAGAGGACATTTTCTTCTCAATTGTTACTATCAGTTTGGTGCTTAATTACTCTCCTACTTTCAAGTGGGATCAGTGACTCTTACAATTCCTTTTACAGAGCACATTTTCTGCTCAGGGACAGCAGAAAGATTTATAGTCCCATATATGTTTTTCTTTTCTGCTATCAAATCTCTACATGGTCCTCAGACACTCAGGTAGAGGCTAGAAGATGTACTATAATACTAATGCATTCATATTTTTTTTAATTGAAAGGCTGTTTAACAAATGACTTATCTATTCAGGGAGACTGTTACCATTATGGAATAAGATCAATTTTTTTTCTCTTTTTTATTCTTAGTTGTTATAATCTTGTTTGTGCCTTTCTTAGTTCTTACTTCCAAATTATTGCTGATGGCACATAGAGGGTAAAAGCTTAACATTTCAGAACCCTCAGAATTCGTTTTCTTTATTGGTGTAGTATAAAACAAGAAATAGAGGCTCATTCAGATTGCATCAACTGATAGAGATAATATCATCTCCAAATAATGGAGATTTACATCATCTAGGTCTCACAGAAACCCAAAGAAAACCTTAAAAATATCCGTAGAAAGCTAAACCCCAAAGAGGCTTGAATTTTACAGAACCTAGAACATAGTTCAGGAAATTTCAAGGAGCCAAGCAAGGCCTCTGGGCACCGAGACAGCTCATAACTTCATTCTTAAGGGCATTGTTTTGGTTTTTCTTTGATGCTCAACCATCAACATGCCAGAATTCCTCTGGTCTTCTTCTTCTCTGCTTCTCTCTGTGCCAGCATTGGGTATCATGAAGTCAAAGGGCCACCTCTGGTATCATCAGCTCTTACTGGGGTATCAGGGCTACATGATCCAGAACTTGATTATCTATTTCCTAGGTAATATAATGAAGTATAGAATTGTGAAGTGTTGCTTTGAAATTAATTTCTGTATTTTAGGAATTAGATTATATTTTTCTCCCAAAAAAACTTTGGCTACCACTACACTGCTGAGGATACTAGTATCCTAGGAATGCTTATCATATCCATAGATTTTGGAAGATTTTAGAAAATTCCTGGGAATGTTCCACATCACCACCTCTCCCCAACACACACACACACACACACACACACACACACACACACACACACACCCCACAGAGTCAGAAACACACAAAAGTTACAGTTTTAACTTTAGCACCTAGCCCTACCATTTTTCTTTTTGAAAATTATGGGCACTAAACAAATACCTATTGCTTGAAGGGATGATAGTTTGAATGATTTTATCTTGGATTATACAACCTTAGAAGGGGGATAGCATGCTGCCTTAAATAATTTGTATTGTTCAGTCCAGTGCCAAGTATAACCTGAAAATTAATAAAGTTCCTGATGACTAAGGTGGGAAACTATATAGATGTTTCTGTGTTCCAAAAGGCCATTAGATGAATTAGCATTGACTTCATGTGGTCTGTCTGGGAGACATATTCGTAGCCTTAAAATACTTTAATGGTTCACCCTAGCTATTCTACTTATAAGAATTCATCTTATAAATAATCCTAGAATCAAAAATGCATCAGCATTTTATTATAAAATTGTTTATAATTGTAAAAAAAATGAAAGCATTCAAAATATCTCGTTAAATCTTATTGTGCTATAGACATAAATATATACCATGTGGATATTGAAAATTTTTTAATAAAAAAACCCATAAAACTCTTAATGACATGTTTAAAAAACTCGGAATTAAGATATAGTAAGAAACCATTTAGAAATTATATATGGGGGCTCCTGGGTGGCTCAGTTGGTTAAGCATCTGACTAAGCTCAGGTCATGATCTCATGGTTCATGAGTTCCAGCCCTGCATCAGGTTCTGTGCTGCTACGGCAGAGCTTGCTTTGGTTCCTCTGTCTCCCTCTCTCTCTGCCCCTTCTTGCTCATTCTCATTCTCTCTGCCTCTCAAAAAAAAAAACAGTAAAAAAAAATTAAAAAAATAAATGTGTATGTGGTGTGTATATAAAAAGACACAGAGAGAAGTTTAAAAGAATATATAAAACATATTAATAATGGATATTTCTAGTGAATAAGATTATGGTTGACATACATCTTCTTCATGGCTTTCTAAATTTCTCAAAACTTCTCTGATAAATATGTAATGCTTTTATGATAAATGAGAGAAATAAGTATAATTTTATCTTTTATATAAAGTATAATACTAACACCTTATTATTAAAAGATGTCATGTGTTTTAAATGTTAACTTATAGTTAACTTATATTAACTTTATGTGCCCTTGAGGTCACACCACATCACAGGAAAGAAAGACCTCGTACTCTGAAGTCAAGTTTTCCTGTGAACAGGTCCTTATTCTGTCTCATTCCTCACATGTGACTTGAGAGGATCACTTGAGTTTATTCACTTTATTTATTTATTTTTTAAAAATTTTTTAACCTTTATTTATTTTTGAGACAGAGAGAGACAGAGCATGAATGGGGGAGGGTCAGAGAGAGGGAGACACAGAATCTGAAACAGGGTCCAGGCTCTGAGCTGGCAACACAGAGCCCGATGCAGGGCTCGAACTCATGGACTGAAGTCAGACGCTTAACTGACTGAGCCACCCAGGCGCCCCATGTTTATTGACTTTAAAATGGGATCACAACATTAGCTTTTCTATAGTACTCATAGAATTTCTATGAGTAATAAAAAGAGTTAATAAATACGTTAAACTTGCAAAACTAGTATGCAGTAGCCATTCAGTAAATGTAGATGACAATGATGATTATAATTTGGTTTTGCTTTTCATCACTCAATGGAAAATTGCATATTTTCAAAGAAAACATTTTGGGACCTTTGAAAGAAGCAGTCCTGCATATATGGAGAAAAAATTCCAAATCAAGTAAAGAAAGCATAGCATGCTAATTAAATTATAACTTCATGCTAGTTTGATTTTTCTAACCCTCAAGTGTTTTATTTAAAATATAAATAAAGAGCAAAACATTTCACTCTTCTCAGATTTGTTCACTCATCCTATGAGAGATATCTCAAAAGATTTAAAACATGTGGGCAATTTTAAAGTACAAGCAAAGGGTCAGGCTGGTTCTTCTAGTAATAAATATCACAAGGCATTTACTATGTTCCAGGTACTCACCAATTTAAGCACTTTGCAAACAAGCCTTCATTTTACCCTTACAACATTCTTATGCTAGATTCTATCATCATCTTCACTTTCAAGGTGAGGAATCTGATACACAGAAATGTTCAGTAAGTTCCCCCAGGTCACACAACTGATAAAGGGCAACCTAAAAGCAAGCCTAGGCAGTTTGAATCCTGAACCCATGCTTTCCAACTCCCAGCTCTCCTGAATCAACACTTCTGTGCATTCTTCTTGTACCTTGATTTGAAGATTTCCCCTAAAGCTTCCACTGGATTTCTATGGAATTCTTTGTTAGTGGGCCGAGCTTGGGTGTATATAATACCTATTCACTACAATATAAACTCCCTGGAGACAGAACTATTTCCTGCCATGTTTATTGTCACACAGCACAAAGTACAGTGTCTGGAAGAGAGGATACTCACATATTGATGAGTAAATGGACAAATGGATTGATAATAATCCAAATTTGTTTTCCCCTAATTTTAATCTTTTTTTTTTAATCCTGCTTTCTTTGGAAGTATGTGAGGCCCAACAGGTAAATTTAAAGCACAAATCATAGTGCCTAGACCTTTTTTTCTCTATATGCCTTGGAGGACTTGTGCCTTCATGATATGAAAAGAAAGCAAAATCCATATCCCCAACGTGTGGGCTCCACCTCAGTTGGAAGAAATTTATCTTCTAGAACAGTCCTTGTGTACATCTCTACTATGTAATGAATTCCTTATCCACACTATTATTTTCTCCTCCTCCTCCTCCTTCTTCTTCTTCTTCTTCTTCTTCTTCTTCTTCTTCTTTTAAAATTTTTGTTGAATATCTAAAGTCTCTTTGTTAAGTTAGAGTCTTGTTTGGGAAAGGATGGGCCTCAGAGACCAGGATGAAATCTGAAGAAGGGAAGTTGGCAAGCCAGCAGTGAGGCCATCAAGGTACCTGGGAGTGACTCATGAATAGAGCATAATGTATAATTTGTCAAATCACTATGTTGTACACCTGAAACTAATGTAACTTGTATATCGATTATATGTAAATAAAAAATTAAAAATAATAAAAGAAAGAAAGGAAAGCTGAGTTATATAGAAGGAGGGGCTGGAGTTGACCTGGGGAGTTGGTGAGATGGCTTGAAGTGTATTATGGGAAAGAGTCTAGGTGAGACATGTTCCAGTACACTGATTATTTCTTATCTATGCTTTTATTCTACATAGCATCTAGACAGTACTTGGCACTAGTAGGTGCTCCAGAAATATTTTATCTTTAAAGGCAAAAGGCCAAAATGACCTTCATAAAAACAAGGGATATATTCTATCGCAGAAGTTGGTTAACTTTTTCATAAAGGGACATTTTTGCTTTGCAGGCCATATTGCCTCTGCTGTAACTAAACTTTGCCTTTGTAACATGAAAGCAGCTGTAGACAAAAAGCAACTAAGTCCTAATAAACCTTTATTTATAAAAAAGGGTGTGGGCTAGATTTGGCCCACAGGCCATAATGGTTTGCTAACTTCTGTTCTTTACTAAGCCCCACACTGTAGTTTTCTCTTTGCATTCTTCCTACATACCAAAGGGTAGATTAAGCAGGAGAGAGAATGAATTTATCTATAAAACCGTTCCCATTACTAGAAAACCTCAAGAGAATGTGTGCTCCTGAAATTATGTCAAATGCTTCATTTGCATATGCAAAGACAATACGAGGGTTTATTTTATATATCTTTCCCTGCATGAAATCTTTTCCTAAATTCATCTCAATTTTCCTTTAAAACTCTTCATCCTTCCAAACGTTTAAAAGATAATAAATAAAAAATTCCTATTAAAGATAATGTGCTTTCAGGGATCTCTCTGCAAAGAGGAAATGAAGGAAAATATTCTTATTAGGACCTATCACCATCATATAGATTGATCTCTGATTCACCAATTATAAATTGGGATTTTGCTTTATCAATCAACTCCATCACTTTTCTTTTAATATCCCTTTATGATATTGGAAATAAAACTAGTCCTTGGCAATTTCTTAAGGCAAAGGGGAAAAAGTATCTATATAGAAAAAAAATCTTTGTTGGAAATAAAATTAGAGGCAGATGCAAAGCACCATGCAACTAAGTGGTAAAGTATATTTCAATAATGATCACCTTTTTACTTCTAATCTAAACAATGTATTAATTAGCGCCCAACCAGAGAAATAGAAACTTGTATTTAAATGAGGAAATGCAAGGCAGGAGATTGTGTACATATGTAATTAAGGAATTGGCAAGCTAAAGAGGAAAGAGGCCATGTTACTAGAACCCAAAGGAATCAGGATGGTCCTGATGCAAGAGGTGGATCACTGAGAAGCAGCCAGTGCTGAGCTTCCCCCAAGGCTTAGAGAGGAGAAATAGTCCTGGTTTCTCCCTTCGTGTCTCCCACCAATGCCTCCTGTTGGTTGACTCCATTGTAAAGTAGCTGACAAAACAGCCTGGGAAACAGCCCGAAGGGTTAGCTGTATGTAAGGGTAACATGTCTGGAACAGTACAAAAGAAAAAGGTGAGAGGGTAACTTCGAACAGACACATTGACATTGACTACAAAGTCCATGAGACTTGAGAAACCACATGCTCTTGACCTGTACAGAGTGGTCCCTCAGTAAATATTTACTGACTAAATAAGTTAGAGAGGAATGCTGCTAAGAATTTTCACCCGACACGGCATTAGCTTCAAATTCTCCCTGCTCCATTTTCTTGCCTTTCCTTCCTCCCTCCCTTTTTACACCACAACCACCCAGCTGTTCAGCTGAGCCATACTTGCAATTAAACTAAAAATATTGTTCATCTGAGGCACTGTCTCCTTGAAAAGTGAGGCGCTTAGTTTTCTGTCTCTGTAGTGTCTATTAGCAAGTGTCAGTGGTGGGGCTGGAGGAGGAACACTGGAGGTGGACACAGGGAACTATCACGTGCAAGGTCTGTGGATCCACTGCTCTGGCCTTTGCTCTTGGGCAACAGAAGAGTGCATTAAGCTGGGCTCTCAATTTCTGACCTACCCTGGGCTGCCAACCCATGGTTCTATATTCCAGCTACTGAAAGGACTCACAGTGCTCTCATGACCCATTTTTTTTTCCCAGAGAGGTCCTCAATCAGAACTACTGGATTCCCAAGCAGTGCAGGAGTTCTGTTAAACAAGTAGCCCCCAAAACTTGTAAATTGTATTTTCTTTTTTCTTTTTGTAATGTTTTTATTTATTTTTGAGACAGAGAGAGACAGAGCATGAGCAGGGGAGGGGCAGAGAGAAAGGGAGACACAGAATCCGAAACAAGCTCCAGGCTCCAAGCTGTCAGCACAGAGCCCGACGCGGGGCTCGAACTCACGGACCATGAGATCATGACCCTAGCCGAAGTTGGTCGTCTAACTGACTGAGCCACCCAGGCGCCCCTATAAATTGTATTTTCTTTGCAATGAAACATATTTGAGTTTATACTCCCAAAATACGTACATTTAAAAGACTATTGTCTCAAGACACATCAGAGACCCAAGATGAGGGTCACAACTAACAGCTGTGGATATAAATTCATGATATAAATAGTGCGTGACTAAAAATTTAGAATTTTGTTAGCTAACTGCTTTTCAGATCTAATTAGATCACCCTGATTTTACCTTTTAAGAGTCAATGCTAAGAGTGGAAGTACCAGCTCTTCCTATTTATTCTACATACTCATGCATTTTTAATACTATCTTCAAATAGCAATATTTCAAGGCTCTTGTTCATTTGGTAAGGGTCATTTTAGTTAAAAGTAAAAAATATTAATAACACTACTTAATGGGGCTCCTGTGTAGAACAATGGGTTACAGTATATGGAAAGCAAATAGATTAATAAAGGCCTGATTGTCAGCCCCTCATCAGTGTAGAACCTCTTTCCCTACTCAGGATGACACCCCCATGACATGGGCATACCCATGTGACCCACAGATCCAGTGAGGGTCATAGTGTTAATCTATATACTCAGTATGAAGAAATCTTTATTCCTTTATTACTTCCTTAAACAGAATTGTAAAAATATTTTCTCTTTCTGTATTCAAGAAAAAGAAAAAAAATTGAATAAATGGACCAGCAAACAGACTGAAGTATGATTAAAATTATATCGCTTTCCCCTAGAAGGAGAACTATGAGGCACTTTATAGTCCATACACTAAGCAGGTGGAAAGACTTGTGTTGTACCTGAAGAGCGAGGTTGGCCCAGGTGAGCAGGGCTTAGTGTAATGGTTCCATTCTCCACTAGATGGCGCTGCTTAGCTTACTGGGATGAATTGTTGTGGCACCTGTAGGTATGTAGGCGCACGTGTGGGAGGGATGAATATGGCATCCCCCAGCTACCCAGTCTCTAGTGTCGGAACTCTGTTCTCCCTGGTCAGCAATCATGCACCTTTGTCTCCAGCTTCCATCTACTCCCCGCTTTTACACTGTCCATAACCACGCCGTTAGGTTGCCAGGCAGCATCTCCCTCTTGAGTTTTAGCTCAGATGCGGCAGTGTTTCCCAACCCCTCACTTCTGAGGAACTGTGGCTTTGACCCACTGAGAGTTTGGGGGGGAGGGTCTTGCTGAGCAATGGCCAAGTGCCCGCCTGCCCCCAGGAACATTCGGGAGACTGTGCTGTTGCCAATTCTCAGAGACTGCAGCTGGGTGCCAGCCCGCTCCAGAAAAAGTTCACACGATAGTGTAGTAGCAGCATTTCAGGGTTTATGGAAAAAACCACAACACGCATCTGGCTACAGGCTTCCCCCTTAAAGTCCTTGTTCCAGCACCAGCGGATGTGGTTGCTCTCTAGGGTCCACTGGGAACTTCGCCTGTGGGGTGGCCCCAGAGCCTCTACCAAATGTCCCTCAGCAGGGGAACTGCCTCTCCCTGTGTGGCCCAAGGACCCCGTGGACCTCGGTTTCTGCTTCTGCAGATTCACCCTTCCTACCAGAGCACCACCAAGTATTGAGCTGTGGAGTTTCAGACTTTGCACTCCCCCTGTTTATAGAGTCTTAACGGAATTTAAACCCTATCCTTTCTCCTTTCTCCCTTTTTTGTTCAGTCCCTTGCATACTCTCTCTTTTCTCCCCAGCTTCTTTTGGGTGGGGGAGATGTACTCTCCCCCCTTGTCTGTACTCTCTCCACAAGCAAAAACAGCTTTCTGCTGTCATGGCTTCTCTCTCCCCCACTTTACCTCTCCACACCTCATACCTGCTGAATTCTCTGGTTCAGGTTATGCAGATTATTGTGTTAGTCCTCAAAACAGTTTTCTATGCATGCAGGATGGCTTAGTGTTGATCTGGCTATATTTCCAAGATGGGAGATGCAAAAAACAAACAAACAAACAAAAAACCCAACAAAAAACAACTTCCATGCTGTTCCACCATCTTGGCTCCTCCCTGTGACCTAGAACTTTCACTGATAGTTAAGATGATAGGAACCTTATGAGATTAGTCTGCACAAAGTTTAAAATATAACCTGTGTGTCAGTGTGCACCAGTCTATAAATTGACCTAACAGAGATGCTCTCTCCTTTCTCTTTGCATTAGATATTCATGTCTAGCCTTGGAACCAATACAGACATTTTGCTACTATGAGAGAAGGCAGACTAAGGATAAAGCTAACACAAGGACCTAAGAGAATAAAATAGAAAAAGAGCTGCCACCTTGATCGAACCACACCTGAAGAATGAAACTTTCAGTCTTTTCAATAACTAGAGCATAAGAACCCTTATTATTTAAGTCTGTCTGTATTGGATATTTTATCACTTGCCACTAAAAATATCCTAGCTAGTGTAACCTTTTATCTCTCTGATCCTCTCTGTTTCTTTTCTTTTTTTTTTTTTGTCACTTATAAATTCAGTAGTTACTAAGTCATTGTTGTATTGTAGGTCTTTGTGCTTCCTGGTTTGTTGTTTTTTTTTTGTTTTGTTTTGTTTTGTTTTGAAGTGTGTTATTCCCAAATTTTGCCAAAATTTTCTTAGTATAAACATAACAAAATATATCGGTGTTTCCATTTTCTTTTGCCAAATGATACACTTTTTGACGATAAAGGAAAGTAAAATAAAAAGACAAAATTGAGTTATTAATTGTTGATAGAAAAGTTAAGACAGAACACAATTCTTCTATAGAAGAAGAATATATTGTGCTTTTTTTTTTCTCAGAAAGTTATAAAACATGAGGTTTAGAACCTCCTCCCCTAACATGATGAACTTAACATATGTTTATAGTCCCCTAAACATAACAAAGCTATTTATAAGGTATTGGGAAGAAAGATTAGGTCAGGATTGAAATACTTCCATTCTGGGATGCCTGGGTGGCTCAGCAGGTTGGGCATCTGACTTTTGCTCAGGTCATGACCTCACAGTTTGTGAGTTCAAATCCCCCGTCAGGCTCTGTGCTGGCAGCTCAGAGCCTGGAGTCTGATTTGGATTCTGTGCTCCTCCTCTCTTTGTCCCTCCCATGCTCATGCTCTGTCTCTGTCTCTCAATAATAAATAAATGTTAAAAAAATTTAAATAGTTCCATTCTGCTGACAAAGTCACAGTCCTCTGGCTGGGTCCATGAAAGGATCTAGTTCAACTTGTCTTTTGATTTTGTGTCATTTTGTAATTGGTATTTGAAGTAATCCCTGATATTGGTGTGTTTGAGTTGCCTTGGTTTAAACACCAGAAATGTATTATCTCACAATTCTGAAGAATGGAAGTCCAAGATCAAGGTGCTAACAGGGCTTGTTCCTGCTGAGACCTCCCTCCTTGGCTTGCAGATGGCCACCTTCTCGCTGTGTTCACATGGCCTTTTCTCTTAGTATGTACATTCCTGCTGTCTCTGCTTCTTCTTCAAAGGACACCAGTCCTATTGAATTAAGAACTTCCCCCCACCCTTTATGAGCTTATTCAACCTTAAGTACCTCCTTACAAGCCCTATCTCCAAGTGTATTCACATTGTCGATCAGGGCTTCAATGTATGAATTTGAGAAAGGACAGACTTTAGCACATAGCACCCCTCTTTTTTAATGTTAACTCTACCTCTTTGTCTTTCAGCCATATAATTTTGCAATCATCCTATGCATCTGTGCACACTTATCTAAAAGGAAAAGGAGGTATTTTAAAACCAATTTACAAAAGAATATTACCATTAACTGAGGGACATTGATGCTCCAAAGTTTTAGTCATAATGACCCTGCAAAAAGTTGAAATCAGTCAGCATCCTATTTTGAGACAGGCGTTATTTGTTTAGTTTATTTATTCAGATCCAGTTTGCCCCAGTCAATCAAAGTACCCAACACACATAAATACACTGTCCATAGAAGATTAGGCTAATATCTACAGAGCTCCGTCACACCACATCTTTATCGCTGTTTCTCTACTTAAGATCATGTTTCCAAGGCCTGAAATAGTTATTCCAGCTCTGCCCATTAAAATCCTTCCCTTACTGTACAACTCACACTGAGACCTACTTCCTCTCCTAACCCTTCTGCTATTCCAGGCTACACTGATCCTCTCCATCTTCGACTCATTATTACCTGCACAATTATAGCTCAGTGTCTAATCCCATATTTGCTTGTTTTGTATTTATGGGCCTGAATTCTTTCTCTAATACATCATTCTGAGCGTCACCCTATTCCTAAATCTCATCACACCATAAAAAGACCAAGCCTTCCCTTGCTGCCTACATGGTCCTAAGCACTGTGTGGAGAGCTGACTAAAGACTCGGAAAAACTTGGGGTGTATTCCCACTTTGGAACAGCAGGAGGCAAAAGGCCTAAATCCCTTCTTTGGTATCTCCCACTTCCAGGTCTTTCCCCTTATGGCTGTTCCCATATTATGTAACTACTCTGATTAACAGCACAGACACTGTGTTCAAGTCAATTTTCCCTCTTGCCATTGTAAACAATAAAGATTCAGAATTGAAAACGCTCCTATTAACCTAGCATCTAAGCAAGGAGCTCTTCTAATTTAAACATTTCTATTTTATGGAGCCAGACAAATATGTTTTATTAACAATATTGTCTAGAGGACTTTAGACTCAGGTATATTTATTATACTTATAAAACCAGTCACCGTTTCCATTTCCCATGGACATCAAGCTAAACTTTGTATGAACTTTAACAACGAATGAAAATTGATTAAAATCGTACATGCAGAATTATTTTTTTTCCCAAGGATAGCTAACAATTTTCTAAATAAACTTGACCTTTTCACTTCCATTCATTTTAATATAAAGGTAAATGGAAATCACATTCAAACAAGTATATCAATCCACCTGGGCAAGCCTAGAAGCAAACTTATGTCTGTGAAAACGAAAAGTAATTTAGTCTTTTTATTAAGATGTATTGTAAAATCACAGTTGTGATCTAATGCAGATTTAGTAGCTCTGTACACCTATCTATGGTTTTTCTGTTTTTTTGTTTTGTTTTGTTTTCTCATTTTTTTATCTTTTAATGGTTTATTTGTTTGTTTCTCCAGAATGAGGAACATAGCTCTTCAGGAGAAAGAGATTTAGATATCCTTTCTTTGGGGAATAAATATTTTCTAAAAAATAATAAGTAATTATTTACTGTAAAGCCTCCATATCAATAAAATCATCTAACTTCAAATGTTAGCTTACTAATTAGTGCTTTTCAAAATTAATTTCACATGGATAACCCACTTTAACCTCCAGGAAAGCTCATCAATTTGCCATCCCCTTCCCCATCCTACTTACCGTACTCACTCCAGTGCAGAGACACCTAAATATAGGTCAGAGACAATATGGGCCCCAAACTGCTCAAAGAACAAAGGTAGTGGAGATTATGGCAAGAGCACAGATATAAGAGACTCTGTCTTTTTTGCAAAATATCTTCCAGAGGCTTCCTTTGGACTCACTTCTTTCCTTTCCAGCCCTGCAGTTGGTTGATCTGGGGCTGCCACCCATTTTAGAGCTAGATCCTGCTATTAAGAAGGAGGAAGAATCCAGGATGGGTCCAAAGAGGTAAGGGATATATCAGTCTTGTAAGGCCTCTTGCATGCCAGAAGAGGTCCTGTGACTCCCATGTGAGTAGGCCACACCATCAATGTTTAATATGACAAGGAAATATAAGGCCAGGTTTCCAGCTAGCAATTAAATGGATATTTGCCTTGAAGTGGCCTCATGGACCAGGGAGAAGGAGCCAAGCATATGAGGAAATGGGGTAGGATTTAATCATTTCAAGATCAAGGGCAAAATCTTGAATCATATAAAAATGCTTATTGTACTATTTTCTAAGCTGAGGTTCAGAGAAGTTAAATGACTTCTCCAGTATCACATAATAAAATAAGTGTCATCTCAATAAAGAGCACAAATGGGGACACCTGGGTGGCTCAGTCGTTTAAGCATCCATCTCCCAGTTTAGGTTCAGGTCATGATTTCACAGTTTCATGGGTTCAAGCCCCACATTGAGCTCTGTGCTGACAGTGCAGACACTGCTTGGGATTTTCTCTCTCCCTTTCTCTCTTCCCCTCCCTGCTCATGCTGTCTCTGTCTCTCTCAAAAATATATAGATAAACTTAAAAAATTAATAAGAAAAGAAAAGAGCACAAATGTTAATTGTTCCTGCAGGGTACTTTCCAGGTACCTCACAGTAACCTTCGAGCTGTGATGAGAACTTCTAGAATCTACAGTTTTCTGTCATTTGTGACAGCCTCTGGTACCTGTGCCCTCTATGCAGGGCCATACCCAGATAATGATGGCCACCTATTGCTGCTAGACCAGGAAGATGTGGAGAACAGAGACATTCACCGTGATTCTTTCCTGACACCTGGAAGTGGCTCACACTGTTTCACCCTCCTAAAAGATCTGCCCACATCACCTTAACCTAACAAAATCCTTCCTTCACTTCAAAACTTACATCCTCATTGATGGTTTCTCTGACCTTGCTCTCATAGTTGGAATGATGCTGGCGTGGTGCAGTAAGTTTTCACTAAATAACTAGCTACCAAGTACCACAAATTGGGATACGTTCAAAATACAACAATGTATGATTCTTAGTTACCCTCAAGCAACTTACAGTCTAGTGAAGTTGATTGACAAAGAAATTGACAGTCACATCATACCACAGTAAAGTCACTCATAAACTTTCAGAGGAGGGGCTTCCTCAAAGAGAATAAATCTTGAGCTCAGATCCTCTCCCCCAAGTGCCTATATAATTATTCATCCAATAGAATAATTAATCACTTTCAATCCAGAGATATCTCTCCAGGCTTTGCTGAATTGCTATTTAAATTTCTCATTTGTATTTAACTTTTCACATTATCTTCTTAGATGACCTCAAGTAGCCATTCCAACTCCGAGATTTTATAATACTATATTTTACCATCTTGACAGTGCTGTAAATTCCCACAAGGCAGAGGCTTCTTTCCATAACTGCCTTGGCTTTTCCAACAAACACACAGCATCAATTCCTGGGATGTAGCTAACACTCTGCTTTCCTGTTTTTTTTTTTTTTTTTTACTGAAAAAATGTATGCATGCACATAGGAGTCAAGAAAACTATTGTTCAAGAGTGGCTCTAACAATTACAGATGATGCTTTTTTTAGAAAATGTGGTTATCTTTTATAAACCTGCATTTCCCACATTTAAAATGAAAATAGCAAATCCTACATTGCAGGATTGTTGTAAACATTTTTTTTTAATTCATAATAAACTATCTAGCTCTCTGCCTGGTCTACAGAAATCCTAAAGCATGATCTTTAACTTATCTCAAGCATTTAACTATAGTCAGAGAGACCTGAATTCAAATACTGTCTCCTCTAGCTACAGATAGTATGACAGTGGGCAAATTATATACCCTCTGTAAACCTAAACACTTTCTTTGATAAAATGGAAACAATAATGATAGAATCCACTTGCTGATGTTTTTGTAAAGATACAATGAAATGATTTTTGTAGAACACTTAGCAAAGTGCCAAACACATAGAAAACACTCAATAGATGTCAACTTTTAAGATTCTTTTCTGTTAACTAGATTTAGGGACATAATGTGTGAGCTCCCAAGATATAATATGGAATCACATCATTTATCCAAAGATCCATTTTGGACACATTGTCCTGGAGGTACCTAAGTCCTAACTGAAGAGTAGGACAAGTCTCTCAAGTGGGGCACCTGGGTGGCGAAGTCGGTTAAGCATCTGATTTTGGCTCAGGTCATGATCTCAGAGTTCATGGGTTCAAGCCCTGTGTCAAGTTCTGTGCTGACAGCTGGAGCCTGGAGCCTGCTATGGATTCTGAATCTTGCTCTTTCTCTACCCCTCCCCTGCTCATGATCTGTCTCTCTGTCTCTCTCTCAAAAATAAATATTAAAAAATTTTTTAAAAGTCAACAGCAGTAATATTGCACCATAACAAAAAAATAATATTGAAAATATTGCACCAAACATTTTCGACTGCTGCTTCACTGACAACTAAACCTACCAATGGTTGTGTGTTCACTAAGCAAGGGCTTAACAAGCTAAGAAGGCTAATGAATGTAAAGATGAAGAGAAAAGACACAAATCCTGTGTTTTTATTGCTCATGGTCTCCCTAAGGAGTGAGACATACAAACAGAATACCAATATGTACTGATAGTTACAGGGCACTTAGGGTACAGAAGAGAGGGATAAGCTCTGTTCAGAAACAAAGCACAATAAAAAAAAGAAGAAGCTCCACTTGAGATGATGCACTTGAAGTCAGTCTTGAAGGCAGAGTGAGGGTTTACCAGGCAGAACAGGTGGAAGAGGAAATGACATGCTTATAGAACCTAAGACCACAAAATGGTCCAAGAAGGCAAAGGGAAATGTTGGAATTGTTTTTGTGTTGGTCCTATGGATGTAAATTGGAGAGACACTAGAAGAGAAGAAATAGCCAACTTATCTAGGAACTCCACCTAAATTTCAGTGACTCCTGGTATTTTTGGAATTACAAATTTATTTCAATTTACAGTGAGTGTTATGCATCCTCTCTTTGGGAAGACACACACACACACACACACACACACACACACACACACACACACACACTTCTATAAAATATCCTGAATACTGGACAAGGTGGGAAGTATAGTCTACAGCCAGGAAAACATTTTTTTTTAGTCTGTTATAAAAGCACATGGAGTATCAATGGGATGAAATAGTAATGGGTATAGGGACTAGTTCTCCAAAATCAATCATGTTTTGTTTTGTTTTGTTTTTCCTGGGAGACTGGCCCAGTTCTCATTTCAACAGCTACAACCTCTGCATAGAACACAAAAGCGCTTTGAGAGAAAATTACTCAATCTTTGGGTTTACAGATAAGACATGTGGCTCCACTTTAAGATAATCATCAAAATCCTACCCTTTGGCCACAGTTATTGATTCAGGGGAGGGCATGAGACACATGTTTGACCAAGTGATTTACTGAAAAGTTTTTCTGAAGGCTTCCAGGAAATAAGCATCCTGGCTTTTCTGGGAGGGTTTCCAGAAACAAATTGCACAATCTCTCTCTTTCCCTCTATATGGTTAAGGACATAGTATTTCCAGGGGTTACTGCCAGCCATATTCTGTGAATGTGATAGGGAATCAAGCTTTACAATTAAGCTGGTACCATGGAAAGAAGAATGAAGAGGCTGAAAGAAACATGGCTTTTATGGATACTTTTGAGTCCCATAATCAATATAGCACTGATATCCACCTACCACTGGGCCCTTTTGATGGTAGCCACTAAGTCCCTTATGTGGTTAAATGAAACTGAATTAGATTTTTATTGGTTGTATCCAACAGTATCCTAAACAATACTTTGCCAAAAACAAAACAAAAAAAGATAGATACTCTAATTGCCCATACAGAACCCAACGCAGTGCTTCCTTTGCACTCTGCCTTGTCCCTCTCTCTTTTGGTGCTTCTGCTCTGCCCACACTGCAGGATCTCAACTCTCAGTACTTAATTCCATCTGTCTCAACAGAGATGGGAGTGTATTAGGAGGGCTTTATGCCCTGCATTTATTCAGCTGCTTCATTTGTTTGTCTTAATAAACAAACCTTCCTCCTGTTAACACTAACATTCTCTTAAAACTCAACTCTATAAACTTCCAACTAGTAGATAAACAAGTCCTACTATGCAACATAGTAATTATAATCAACAACACTGTATTATAAACTTCAAAGTTGCTAGGAGACTAGGTCTTAATTGTTCTCAACAGGCACAAATAATAATTATGTGACATGATAAAAGCGTTAGTAACACTATATAGTAATAATAATATGTAAGTGCATCAAACCATCACGTGGTATATCTCAAATCTATGCGATGTTATATATCAATAACATCCCAATTAAAAAAAAAACACAACTCTAGGGTTTACAATATTAATGACCTCTGCCTCTTTGCTCACTCATCAAAAACTGAAAAGTTTTTCTTCTTCATACTTAGATCTGAATCAAGAATTCCAGTGGAAAGTGAAAAATTCTCTCATAGGGATATGGAGATAGGGAGGAAAACATTCTACCATAATAATGTTTGCAATTTTTTCAGAGTCCCCCAAATGCCAAGGAACTTGTAAGAATCCCTATGTTTAAGGTAGAAATACTTGCATTACGTGTTGAGGAACTACCAAAGGAGTTTAAGGAAAGATACACCACAACCATATTTGTGTTTTTCAAAGATAACCATGGAGGAATGTTGCTAAAATACATTCAAGTAGAACTCTCCCACATCCGACATTTTATTTTTGTGCCTGGAAATTGACTTATCATTATTCATTCTTGTGAAAGACTTGTCTCCTCCCCATCCTTCTCCCTAACATTCTCCCTCTCCCTTCCCCTCTATGTCTCCATGTTCATGCACCTTGGCCCATTCCTTCATAGTACCATCAACGTGCATATAAAAGTTTCTTCTGAGTTTGACTACACCTGTGGGACAATTCGGTGGAGTACTGTAGATATATCACCACTTAAAGGTTTATACTTTTATCTGCTCATACTTAGAGCAGCCTGCGTAGTAATAGGATCATACTACTAGAGTGGATCATAAGGTCCAGCTTATCCACTTGTTTAAAAATGACAAGCTATTTGTCTACAAAGAAGCACAATGCCTAGCAAGTAAGATCTAGGATCATTGAATACATCACGAGAACATTTAAAAGTAGGAATTGCCTATTTCTAACCAATGGAACTTATATTTATGGCAGTGTAACATTAAACCATAGCCAAAAGATAGTAATCAGAAATATGGCATAGAAGGGACATCCCTGACTTACGTAGACAGTATTCAGAATATGTTAGGATGCTCTTGCCTTCATTCATTGGAATGCACCAAGCTCACCTTTTATAAAAATGTTTGTTTATTTTTTGAGGGGGGGAGGCAGAGGATTCAAACCAGGCACTGTGCCAACAATAGCAAGCCCAATGCAGGGCTTGACTCTCAGTCACCAAGAGATCATGACCTGAGCTGAAGTTGGACAGTTAACCAACTGAGCCACCCAGGCACCTGGGAATGTACCGTGCTCACCTTTCTAAGTGCATGCTGGAAACATGCAGGAGCTAGTTATGCAGTTACACTTGTTTTCTGAGATTCATTCAGACCATAGGTCACTCCAAAGGGTCTTGATCTCAACTTTCCAAGTTTCCCTTCAACTTATCTAAGGTCTCCTGACTGATTGAGTTTTGTTCTCCTGACATAGTTTAATCAAGTCTTCTACAGAGGCTGTTACTTACTTTATGACTTTATATGTTGTGTGTATAGCAAGAAGCAGCCGATCCCTCGATCTCTCTGTATTACTTATTGCTGCATAGTAAACTACCTCAAAAGGTAATGACTAAAAATACATTTATTTCACACACTTTCTGAGGTCAGGTATTTGAAAGAGGCTCAGCTGGGTGGTTCTGGCTTAGAGTCTCTCATGATGTTGCCATCAAGGTATTGAATGGAGCTGTAGTCATTGAAGGTTTGCCTGGGGCTAGAGGATCCACTTCCAAGACAGTTCACTCACATAGCTCTTGGTACAAGACCTTAGTTCCTTTACACATGGGCTTCTTTTTTATGATATAGTAGCTGGCTTCCTTCAGAGAGACCAACGAAGGATTACCAGAGAGAAAGAGAGGGGAGACAAGAGCAGGGGTGGGGGAGCTACAGTGTCTCCAATACCTAATCTTTGAAGTAACATACCATCACTTCTATCATATTCTTTTGACTACACAGACCAACTTTAATCCAATACTTTAACACAGGGACCAATTTAATACAATAATACATACTGAGGGGAATATATAAAAATGTAGTCACCAGAAAACGGGATCATCAAGTGTTTTCTGGGAGCGTGACAGCCATATACCTTCAGTGGGTTCAGAAATCCTACTGCACAGGCCACCCAATTCCCTGATCCAATTCCCATTGCCCTGTGACATAAGGGGGAATGGAAATCTCTACCAGGTATTTTTCTTTCAATCATATCAAAATATACACGAAGAATGCATCCATATTTTCTGAAAACCATGGTGGAGTTGAGTAAAAAAAACCCAATCTTCATAAGAGGCAAAACTGTGAACTTTCAATTGTGTTATACCAGTAGATAAAAAGCAGAGTTGTAATTATGAAACCATTTATTTATAATACAAATGACACATCAAAATGCATTAAAAATGTAAGATGATCTATTCTTGAGATATGAAAGAAAGAATGACCGGGGCACCTAGGTGGCTCACTGGGTTAAGCATCCAACTCATGGTTTCGGTTCAGGTCAGGATCTTGCGGTTCATGAGTTTGAGTCTTGCATGGGGCTTTGCACTGCCAGTGCAGAGCCTGCTTAGGATTCTTTCTTTCTGCCTCTCCCCTGCTCTCTCCCTCTCTCAAAATAAGTAAACTTAAAAAAAATGACTAACTTATTTCTTTCTCTATTTTGGTATTTTTCAAATTTAAAATAATACATTTTTGTAATAAAATTAAATAAATAAAAAATAAAAGACTAAGTGGATAAAGGAGCTTTCTTTAAACTACAAATATACTATCATTAGGCCCATATGATAAAAAATTTGTTAGTATCCAGGATTCCTAACCATAAGATATATGAAGAGTGGGAGGAAAAAAGGAATAGTGAGGTATAATATCTTTAAAAAATAATGAAAGCTAGAAGATGAAACACATTTAAAAAAAGAATTGTTTATCTGGAAAAGAAAGTAAAAGAATCATAGAGGTGTGCATTAACAGAAAGAGGTGACAGTTTGACACCTTCTAAGCTGGATACTCAAGCAGACTAAGGTTTTGTGAAACCATAAATGGAGCTTTGATTAGATGCCTAAGACCATCATGTTAGACTGAACCCAAGAGGAATAGTGATACATCTTCAAAGAAAAGAAACAAGGCTCAAATGTTGACTGAGGACCCACATCCAGGCTCAGGTGAGAGATTTCGACTGAATTTAGTATCTGCAACACTCAGAACTTTGCATAGAATAAAGTCTATCTTTGGTAAAAGTCTATGATTCTTGTTCACTAGTTTACTTTCATTTCTCAGGGAAAACAACCAGTTTTGCTAAAGAAAGCTTTGGTTGGCTCCTGGGTACCAGTGGTGAAGCTGAGTGGTAACTCCTGAGCGTTTTATGTCTGATCATTAGGCTAATGGTGACTATGTTAATGATTAAGAGCAAAGTCACAAAGTTTGACTCACTCTGCAGGACTATAATTGAATATTTTAGAAGCACATTACACCTACCCTCATGTTAAAAATGACCCACTTTTAGGTTTCAGTACGAAATCTAGATGTCCCCACATAGGATGTGATTCTCCAGAAAAGGACATTTATAAGAATCTGAAATACAATATAACATAAAACATATAGTATATGAAATCAACTATATAAGCAGTGAAACAAGTCACAGTGAAATTATAAGTACCTAAATAATGGTGAAGATGTAAAAACTAAACCAAAATCTGTAAGATAGAACTATATTTCTACCTATAAAATACAAGTATATTTTGAAAAGGTCTGCCACTGCCTCTCCTGAAGGGGTTGGAATGTAACTTCCGGTTCATACACAGCAAAGGTATATTGAGATTGAACTTACTGAAAAATTGTTCCTGGTTCAATTCTACTAGTGTCTTTGAAGTCTTATTCATAATATGAGCTCTTCAATCTGCATAACTTACCATAAACTTACTTAGATTGTTTTATTTCTACTAACTAACCTTAGTATCTTCCTTTTCTGACAAAGGTTTTCAACTAACCATCACTCAGTTGGGCAGTTACTGATATGCACCAAAGAATCTCTACTAGGGCTGACTAGTTTAGGCCCAGTATGGCAGCTTAGAAGGGTCATTTCTGGTGGCTTTTCTGCATATCAGTTATAACCAAGATATTGTATCTACACAAAGGCAGCTCAACTATACTCACTTGAAAGAGACATCAACCAAGGATCTGACCCATTACCTGAAGAGGTGGTTGGGGAAGATGGGGCATGCTGTCTTCATAATGCTGGTCTAGATAAATTTTGTTTTCCCAATAGCTTCATAATTGAAAGAAAGCAGGAATGTCATTTCTGAGTTCCAACAATGTGGTAGACATCTTTATACATGCTTGACTTTCATTATATTATTTGATCCTTAAAACCCTGTGTGCTATTAGTATGACCATGTATTTTTCCCTGAAGAAATTAATGCTCATAAATTAGTAACATAATAAATATGCCATAATCCAAACCCAAGCTTGCCAGCCCCCGAAGTTCACTCTTCCCTCATGACACCATGCTGTTTGTTCAAGCCAAGTAGCTTTGCCTCTCCTCTGATGACTTTTTGATTTGCCTCTCCAACTTGGCTTATGGTACACACATGCACACACACACATATACACACACACATACACTGTTTATTAGTTAGCTAAGCATTTTTTTTTAGTAACTGTTATTTGATTCTTTGCCAACCAACCACAAAACAAACTGTTTGACTGAATTTTTCATATTGCATCTAGTTTGCTAAATGATAAGGGACATGGAGTAATAAAATAATGTCCCAGAGGACATTTTCACATTTTACTTGCTGTTTCTCTTTTAAAATTTCCATCGTTAAAAGTGCCAAACAGCTACAGGCTCTAGATATAATAGCCTCAGCTGCAAATAAAAGAACCATCTTTATGGATGGAAGGTGTGAAAAGGACTATTACATCAGTCTCTCAGCTACTCTCCCACAGAACGCTGTAGTATGTTCAAATAAATGAGGGCAGCAGTTAATAAATCGGTCTTTTAAGATTGCATAAGACTTTCCATATCTGGATTTCATATCATTTTAGAGGCAAGTAAGTATTAATTTATTTTTTCTTTTCCCCTAATTTTTCATTTGGACAAATTTAGGCACAGAGGAGGTAATGAACTTGGCAGAGGGTCAGGAGAAAGACACTGATGGAAAATGGGCACATACTACAGGATGCTGATTTTAGTGCTTCTCTCTTGCATTTCTCCTAATGGAAGCACAGCCAGCCTGTTACACTTTTATTTTATGGTTCACTGAACAGCCGCAATAACAAATTTTAAATACCTATCAAATGTCATAAAATGTCATTTAATATTGTTCTTGGTTTGTAAAGGGAAAATGAAAACTGATAAAGTTCATGTGTATTTTGTGCTGGTTCAATACCCTAAATACCATACTATGAGACTTTCAACAAATATATAGTCAATTTTAGTAATATGGTAATATTAAATAAGAGTGTGCTACATTTTTTCAAGAGAAAGCAGTCATATTAAAAAGGGTTCTTTTAATGATGCTCTAAACAATGTCTGTGGCTGCAACATGGCATAGGTTCAGTTGATAATAAAAATTGCCTTTGAACAGAGTACTCTAAATTTTTACAAGACTCCAATTCTCCTGTGCAATTATGGAATTTGAAATGTAATTCTCCCCGGAACCATAAAAGAATTAGACCAGAGAAATGCTGTTAAGAATAAGGCAAGATAAAAAGGAACTGCTTCAAAGATCCTTTTTATTTTGCTATTTCTTGGTGTCATGTTGTATTCCAAGTCACCATGTTGTTATGGAAAAAGACAACGAGAAAATCCACTTTAGGCAATTGAACATTTCTATAATGTTGACTCAGGGATTTTCCCCCCTCTGGCTAATTACATATTAATTCACTATGGTCAGCTGTCTGTGAAATACACAAGGAATTTCCAGAGGGATAGGTGATCAGACAATGTACGACTGTATACCAAATGTTTATTATGAACCCAGCACTGTGTTAGGCACTAGAGTCATACAAACGGTGTATAAGCTAGTCATACAAACGGTGTATAAGAACTGAGAATTGCTAATTCAAACTTGATTTCTATTATCTATTTCACATCCAATTAATTACTTAGTCCCATGGATTCCACATCCTTAATAATCTCTCATATATGCCCATTCTAGAACATCTCTAGTACCATTATTAACAACTATCAAAGTAAGTCCCTAGCTACAAGTCTCCAACGTTGTCCACTTTAGTTCCCATTTAATTTTTTTTTAATTTTAATTTAGAGAGAGAGAGAGAGCACAAGTTAGGGGAGAGGCACAGAGGCAGAGAATCTTAAGCAGTCTACATGCTCAATGCAGAGTCCAAAACAGGACTCAATCCCAAGATCTTGGGATCATGACCTGAGCCAAAATCAAGAGTTGGATACTCACTGCCTGAGCCACGCTGGTGCCCCTATGCTTTAATTTATTCTGAGGAATATTTTGGAAATAATGTGGCGATGATAACCTTCCTGCACTTCTAACTATTTCAGAGTCTTTATATTTGAAAAAAAATTAATGTTTATTTTTGAGAGAGAGAGAGAGGGGGAGGGGTAGAGAGAGGGGAGACACAGAATCCAAAGCAGGCTCCAGGCTCTGACCTGTCAGCACAGCACATGGAGCTCAAATCCACAGTGAGATCATGACCTGAGCCGAAGTCGGAGGCTCAACCAATTGAGCCACCTAGGTGTCCCAGATCCCTTTTCTACATAAACTCTTAGCTTAGGTACTTATGTCTGATACTGTACCCAATGGTTATGTGGTCTTTCATGAGACATGTTATATCTTTAAAGATGATGATCATGTTTTACTCATCTTTTAGATTATTTTTTTAAGTTTATTTACTTTGAGAGCAAGAAAGTATGTGTATGTGTGTGGCAGAGGGACTGAGAGAGAAGGAGAGAGAGAATCCTAAGCTGACTCTGCTCTTGCCAGCACAGAGCCTGATGCAGGACTTGAACTCACAGACTGCGAGTTCATGACCTGAGCTGAAATCAAGAGTCAGATGCTTAACCAATTGAGCCACGTAGGCATCATCTTTTAGATTTTTGACTTAAAATGACTCTGGTACATGGTTGTCAATTTGACAAAGGGGTATTTATGGAATAAATGAATAAACTCAAAATAGAACATACATTAATTCCATCCTATTTATTCTTCACTCTAAATTATACCCAATGGTATCTGATTTTGTAGTATTGATTTCTAACATTTTTAAACTAAATGTTATGCTTCAACTATTAATCATATGTTTAATAATCCTATGCTTCATCAACTATAAGATAAGACATCATAAATGGTAAGACATATTCCCTCCACAAAGATGTTAAAATTTGGGGGAGTGGAGAGAATGTGTGTATTAAATCAATGAAATAAAATTTCTTGAGGTTTTCCCATGTGCTTAGTCTGTGCTGTTTTATTTTATACTCATAATTCTTTTAATCCTCACAACAATCCTACGAGAAGGGCACTTTATTATTTTCATTTTAAAAAATTTTTATTTTTATTTATTTTTACTTAGAGAGAGAGAGAGAGAGAGAGGGAGAGCATGAGTGAGTGAGAAGGGCAGAGAGAGAGGGAGAATCTTAAGCAGGCTCTACACTCGGTGGAGAGCCCAACATGGGGCTAGATGTCACGACCCTGGGATCATGACATGAGCTGAAATCCAGAGTTGGACACTCAAACAACTGAGCCACCCAGGTCCCCCATTTTCATTTTTAAAAGTAGTAAGATTAGTTCAAAGCAATGTAGGTAATTTTCCCAAGGTTACACAAATTGTAAGTGGCAATGCTAGGATTTAAGTCTCTATCTTAATCCGAATATATGTTCTACTGTCTGAAACATTCATGATATTCCTTTATTTAACTCATCACTAAGAGGAAACCAAAAATGGATGTGTGTATATATATATATATATTACTAACCTTCATTCTATATTTTCTGGATATATCATACACAGACACACATGTAGAAACACAAATAGAGAATTTCTAAACAATGTGGGAGATATCTTTCTTTAAATATTATTTATTAAGAAATAAAATTAGCTTTGCATGTAAATTATAATATACATCTTGAAGAAAATAGATAACTCAGGAATTTAAAAAACAAAACAAACCAACAAACAAAAGCACTGAGAAATGAGTAGTATTCTGCACTGTTAATGACATCCCACACTTAGGGGCAGGTGCCTCCACACAAATGTCATCTTATTACAAATACATTATATACATATTTTACATTTTAAGATGAGAGTAGAAAATAAGTCTACCCAAATACTGAAGTGTGAATAATGCAAAAAAAATAAAATTCTAAATTTTATCATGCTGTAGGGGAATTGAATCAATAAGATGTTGAAATCAATATCATGGATTATGAAAATAATTTAACTCTTCTGGCTTGCTTTTAAGGGGTTTCAGGAGATCCAGGATCTCTGACATTAGAAAAAAGTATATACCTGAATCATTTTTGTCCTTTCTGACTGCTAACTGTTCCCCATTCTTCTATAAACACACATGCACACGGGTAACACAAGTGTGCATGAACACATATGCACATTTTCCATGCCCAATTACGGTTGTCCATGTCTTAGTGTCAATCCTCTGGAAAACTACAGTTTAAGATAAACTTTGTCCAACTCATTTATTTTTTATCAAGGTCCCCAGATGTTTAATGCTACTGTGCTATACCTGGCCAACCAAGACTCCTTTGTCCCTCCCCCTTCCCAAAGTTTGCTTTCTACCTGAAAACCACCATACAATTGATGGATTCAGAGTCCATTCTTGCATGGCTGCTCTCTCCTAGAGATAACTAGATCATCTCCCTGAACTGATAATATTTCAAAAAAATATTCCTTTCAGTCACTTTTTATTTTTAACCAAGGATAAAGCTGGGCCAAGTCAAAATTATAAGGAAAACAAACTGCATCTTCGAAATCCAAAAATTTTAGACCTGATCCTTTATTCTTGTTCAGTAGAACCTCCTTTCTCTTCTCATCATTTAATAGCTTTCTTAGTCTCCCCAGAACTTTTTCAAAACTGGATCTCATATACATACATATTTTAGCAAAACAAACAGGGTAAAATATAACAGTTGAGTTGATGCCTACAGCTTTTTCAGCAAAGATACTCTGGGTTTAATTTACTAGAATATGTTCTTGATGAGGCAGGATCACCAAGTAGGTTTCTAATATAGGGAAGAATACATAAGAATATAGGTACTACTATAATTCTGTTTATTTACTTTCGTTGATAATGGCAACTATTAATATAGCATCCTTTATTAAACAGCCCAGAAATTACTTCCCTTATGAATCCTACCTAATTCCTCCTTTCTGACCCATGGCATCTTGTGCCCTTCTCTGTCATGGGTCTTTTATTCCTACATATGCTTACCACAATTCACCTGGATTGTGCATTCCTCATATGCAGAGACTAGAGCTGGTTCACTTCTATACGCCAAGAATGCAAGAGAGGCTCATCATTAGTCTCCCTTTTCCCCCAGCTTTCCACACTAATCCAGTCATTTAGCCTATTTGTGCCCAAGCAGAAGGGAAAACACTATTTTTTTAGCACAGAATCTTCTGGGAAGTTTTTCCAACCAAGCACAGGGTTGATGTTTTTGTCATATTTCCTGCAAGAAGGTATGGCCTTCTCCACCTCCTTGGATGAATCACTACTGTCTGAGTCACGAGACAGGGCAGCAATAAGGAATATGTTCTAATCCTTAGGTGCATCTAGGTAGGAAAAATAGAGGAGAATCATTGCTCTGACACCTTAGAATCACATGTAAGTCTTTTAATGGACTGTGCCTCTGTGACTTTCCCCATGCTAAGCCCAATCCTCTTATCCATTTGACTAATTCCTACCAGCCCTTCACACGGAAGATCAATGATGACCTCTTCCATGAAGACATCTAAGATCTCATTTTGCTTGTTGATACATATTTCTCAGGATTCTACAAGTATCCTCCGTTTACAGCCATTACAACACATGATCTGTTTACTCTAATTGTTCATTTTATTCTCTGTCCCACCCACTAAATTATAAGCACCTTGAGTTGGAGTACCATGTTTTTAATATTTCTATCACAACACCCTATCATAGTATAACAAGCAAATAATATTCATATAATAAATGATTACTGATAGATGAATAAAAGGGTGAATTAAATTCAACCTTGAACTGGGTACTGTAGAAAATAAAATAGAATTGCATAACATGTTCTTCCCTGTGAATTTCTTTGAGGTGATATGACTCACACATAGGAATAGAGAGTGGCATAATATATTATACTATAAAGTGTTAAATTTATCATCTTTGGGTGTTCAAGGGGAGAAAAAATGTTTTTGATAGAATTAGAAGAAATTGTTTTGTTATCGAAAAAATGCCTTAATGGGAATAGGAAACTGTGACAGGTTAGAATTAATAGACAAGGAAGATCATTCTGCAAAGATGGGAGACTGCATATTCCCAGGTGTTTGTAGGAATGACTTAGTATCTGTGCAATAGAGCCATGCCAAAAAAAAAATTAAAAAAAGGCAGAAGTTTGGGAAATGGCAATAGTCAGAGAAATGGGAAAGGCCTGATCCCTCATTATCACTTTTTGGCATATAAAAGAGATAATAATTCCTTCAACTGAAATACGCAGTTCTCAGGGATTCCTACTAGGATTTTGAGGCAGATGCTGGGTTGAATCTCTTAAAATGTATTTTATCAGAATGGGCAAAACTTATAGACTAATATTAAAGATAAAATGTTCAAAGTCAAGGTTTGGGTTTAAAAATTAACATTGAACAAGAATCCAGTCTTTGGTTTTTAAACAAAGGAGATATGTCCAAATAAAAATACCCAAATCAAGTGGACAATATGGTTTATAAGTAATTGAATTACCAAAGAAATCCTATGTGTTTCAAAGACAGACCTGTTAATATTTAACTTCTAAGTTAATAACTACCTCCTGTGACCATACCAAAAAAGGCCTGCCATGGAAGTACAGTTTCCAAGTAGTTTTTCCTAAAGTTCTCAGGTGTGGCCAAAAAGAATAATCTTCAGAAGTACTACAGAGGACATATGGGGAAGACATAAAGGATGACCAGTCATGCAACTGGAAGGGCTGGAGCCAGTCAACGGTTCCTCCTCACTGTCCAATAATATACCATATTTCCATCAAACAGGGACAAAGGTATGGAGATTACTGTTTCCCTTCCCTACATGGGAATATTGACTCATGTTTTACTGTTTGTTTCTTCACCAACACTGTGTAACAGGTATCTGAGGAATGGTTAAATATAAGTATTTTGCTCATATATTGCAAAATAATGAGTGTCCATCTATATATTTTTCAAATAATACACATTACAGACACACCTCAAATTTAGGGCAGGTTGCAGTAGTTGGACATAACTTTGAGTTCTCTACACTTTGAAAGAGTGAATGCATGTGTGACATATGAATTACATCAGATAGGGAAGCTTTGGAATGTTTTTTGGAGGGAGAGTGTGTGTTATATATTTAGCAAACAAGTACTTGACTACAGTAGCTACATTCTTTCCCTGCTCATGCCCTTCTAGGAATGGCATAACAAAGGAATAAAAAGCCCTTCTAGGAATGGCATAACAAAGGAATAAAAAGCCCACACAGGTGGACATGTAATTTAAGACAAAATAATTCAAGGCCCAATGCTATCTACCATAAGGATGAGGCTAATGTTAAGACATGTGACTCAAGTAGGGCCAATCAGAGTTAGCATCTTAGTTTTTCTGATGGGGCTAACAGGGTAAATTCTATCTTTTGGAATCATGGAGAGTGAGAATTGAAAGGAACTTAGAAGCAAAGATAAGAAATAGAGAGAAGGAGTAAATCCTTGGGTTATTATGTTCTCATTTTTAGTTCTTTCAGTCTATGGGTCTATCCTTGTTTTGGCATTCTTTTCTTTGATTTTGTGAGGTACTATAGGTTTATTAATAAATTACTATATCTTGTTTTGTTGCTGCTTTAAAAAGTCCAAACAATAGAGAACATTACAAACGTATCTCAAACCGTTTAAAGCAGGCATTGCTGGGGCGCCTGGGTGGCTTGGTCGGTTAAGCTTCCAACTTCGGCTCAGGTCATGATCTCACACTTTGTGAGTTTGCTCCCCATGTCGGGCTCTGAGCTGATAGCTCAGAGCCTGGAGCCTGCTTTGGATTCTGTGTGTCCCTCTCTCTCTGTCCCTCCCCTGTTCACACTTTGTGAGTGTTTCTCTCTCTCTCTCAAAAATAAGTACATATTTAAAAAATTTAAAAAAATAAAATAGATGTTATTATTTTTATCTGCAAAATGGATAAGGCAATTGATAATCAGTAAAGGCAGATAATTCTTCCAAAGTCACTTGGCTCAGTAGTTTTAGAATTGGGAAGTAAGATCTTATGAAACTTTCTATTATAGAAAGAACAAGAATGACATGATCCTCTCAACAGATGCAGAGAAAGCATGTGACAAAATACAACACCCTTTCTTGATAAAAACCCTCAAGAGTCGTAGGATCACACCTGAAGATCATAAAAGCCATATATGAAGACCCACCACTAATATCATCCTCAATGGGGAAAAACTGAGAGCTTTCCCCCTAAGGTCAGGAACAAGACAGGGATGTCCACTCTTGCCACTGTTATTCAACATAGTATTGGAAGTCCTAGTCTCAGCAGTCAGACAACACAAAGGAATGAAAAGCATCCAAATCGCCCAGGAGGAAGTCAAACTTTCACTCTTTGCAGACGACATGATACTCTGTATGGAAAACCCAAAATATTCCGCCAAAAAACTGCTATAACTGATCCATGAATTCAGCAAAGTCACAGGATATAAAATTAGTGCACAGAAATCAGTTGCATTTCTATACATCAATAATAAAGCAACAGAAAGAGAAATCAAGGAATCCATCCCATTTAAAATCGCACCAAAACCATAAAATACCTAGGAATAAACCTAACCAAAGAGGTGAAAAATGTGTACAATGGAAACTATGGAAAGTTTATGAAAGAAATTGAAGAAGACACACGCAAAAAAAATGGAAAAAAATATTCCATGCTCCTGAATTGGAAGAACATATATTGTTAAAATGTCGATACTACTCAAAGCAATCTGCATAGCCAATGCAATCCCTAACAAAATAACACCATTCTTTTTAATTTTAATTTTAAAAAAATTTTTATATATGAGGGGAGGAGAGTGGCGGAGAGAGAGGAAGACACAGAATCTGAAGCAGGCTCCAGGCTGTGAGCTGTCAGCACAGAGCCCAACGTGGGGCTCAAAACCACAGATGGCGAGATCATGACCTGAGCCGAAGTTGGATACTTAACTGACTATGCCACCCAGGCACCCCAACACCAGAATTCTTCACAGAACTAGAACAAAGTATCCTAAAATTTCTGTGGAACCCGAAAACACCCCGAATACCAAAGCAATCCTTAAAAAGACAACCAAAGCTTGAGGTATCACATTCCCAGACTTTAAGATGTATTATAAAACTGTAATCATCAATATACAGTGTGGTACTGGCACAAAAACAGACACGCAGATCAATGGAACAGACAGAATAGTGAACCCAGAAATAGATCCAGAAACGTATAGGCAACTAACCTTTGACAAAGCAGGAAAGAATATCCAATGGAATAAAAACAGTCTCATCAGCAAATGGTGTTGGGAAAAGTGGACAGAGACATGCAGAAAAATGAACCTGGACCACTTTCTTACACCATACACAAAAATAAGCTCAAAGTGGATGAAAGACCTGAACATAAGATAGGAAGTCATCAAAATCCTAGAGGAGAAAGCAGGCAGAAACCTCTTTGAACTCGGCCACAGCAACTTCTTATTCAACATGTCTTCAGAGGCAAGGGAAACCGAAGTAAAAATGAACTAATGGGACCTCATCAAAATAAAAAGCTTTTGCACAGAGAAGGAAACAATCAGCAAAAACAAAAAGCAACCAACAGGGTGAGAGAAGATATCTGTAAATGACATATCAGATAAAGGGTTAGTATCCAAAATCTGTAAAGAACTTATCAAACTCAACACCCAAAAAACAAATAATCCAGTGAAGGAATGGGCAAAAGACATGAATAGACACTTCTCCAAAGAAGACATCCAGATGGCCAACTGACACATGAAAAAATGCTCAACATCATTCATCGTCAGGGAAATACAAATCAAAACTACAATGAGATACCAACTCACACCAGTCAGAATGGCTAACATTAATAACTCAGGCAATGGCAGCTGTTGGCGAGGATGCAGAGAAAGAGGATCTTTTTTCCACTGCTGGTGGGAATACCAACTGGTGCAACCACTCTGGAAAACAGTATGGAGGTTCCCCAAAAAATTAAAAATAGGATTACCCTACGTCCCAGCAATTGCACTACTCTGTATTTATCCAAGGGGTACAGGTGTGCTGTTTTCAAACAGTCCATGCACCTCAATGTTTATAGCAGCACTATTGACAATAGCCAAAGTATGGGAAGAGCCCAAATATCCATCAATGGATGAATGGGTAAAGAAGATGTGGTGTGTGTGTGTGTGTGTGTGTGTGTGTGTATATATATATATATATATATATATATATATATATATATATATATATATATATATATAATGGAGTATTAGTATTACTTGGCAATCAAAAAGAAGGAAATCTTGTGAATTGCAACTATGTGGATGGAACTAGAGGGCACTGTGCTAAACAAAATTAGTCAGAGAAAGACAAATATCCTATGACTTCACTCATATGAGGAATTTAAGATACAAAACAGATGAACATAAGGGAAGGGAAGCAAAAATAATATAAAAACAAGGAGGGGGACAAAACATAAGAGACTCAAATACAGAGAATAAACAGAGGGTTGCTGGAGGGGTTATGGGAGGGAGGATGGGTTACATGGGTAAGGAGCATTAAGGAAGACACTTGTTGGGATAAGCACTGGGTGTTACACATAGGGGATGAATCACTGGAATCTACTCCTGAAATCATTGGTGCACTATATGCTAACTAACTTGGATGTAAATTAAAAAATAAATTAATTAAAACAAAGAATTTAGTTGTAGACTTAAAATTACTTTCATACCACCACTTAGAATATTTTCAGGGATGTAAATATGTCAAAAAATGTATGATTTACTGAAAAATAGAGTAAAAGAAAAAGGATATTTACTTTACCAATATATGATTCTTGCATGGGCAGAAAATTATCACGTTTCTTTGAATTTTGAAATTTTCTATTTATTAATAATATGACTTAAGAAACATTATAAAAACATGCTTAATAAAAATATAATCCCTAATTGCTTAAAATTTATGATGGTAACTGCAGTAAACATATCTCTAAAGAAAACAAAAACAAAAACATGCCCTTTTATTTTTTATTTTTTTTAACGTTTATTTATTTTTGAGACAGAGAGAGACAGAGCATGAATGGGGGAGGGTCAGAGAGAGAGGGAGACACAGAATCTGAAACAGGCTCTAGGCTCTGAGCTGTCAGCACAGAGCCCGACCTGGGGCTCAAACTCACGGACCGCGAGATCATGACCTGAGCCGAAGTTGCACGCTTAACCGACTGAGCCACCCAGGAGCCCCCAAAATATGCCCTTTTAATACACTCACCAGGAAATTCTTGGTGACCTTGATAGGTACACTGCTTTGTAAGGAGAGGTTCACTAGTTAAGAATTCAATCACAGTCAGCCATGACCACTGTTGGGTTTCTGTGGGCTTCCTTAGGTAGAGTCTGATCCATTTTACAAAAATATTAAGCATGTTAAGAACATAGCAGAAATTAGTAAAAAACTATGCCTACACACATGAAGCCAATATGTTAGCACAGATTTCTCATGATGGAAGAGATGGTAAGTCCTCTTTGATTCACCTACTGAAAAGGATGATCATTTTCTATCCAACACCCCCTTTCCTTTGTGGAACAGGTAACCTAGTGTCTGAAGCAAGCTGAACTCCACCAGCAAAATGTGGTGAACAGGAGAAGAGAAACACAGGACCCAGCTGCTGGCAGGTGGGTAAGACCAAAGGCTTGCTGGATGTTTGATATCCTCTAGTGCAGTCAAGATTCCTACCCAATCAGAGCCCTTTAGCAAAGTACTGAGGAAGGCAGCCACCCTGGTGTGTGAACATTGTGAAAGCAGCCCAGGAGGAAAGAAAGAAAACACTTTCATGTGCTGACCTCATCCTATTTTTCCCCTTTTGTCTTTGCTTTAGCCTCTGCCTTTTATATTTCTCTCTGTACTACAGGATCCACTTCTTTCTAAACTTTGAACACCATATGAACATGTCACATGGAGAGCCATAGTGAAGTACAGGTAGAGTGAAATCAATGCCCTGAACTTTCATTTCTCATAAAGTGGTCAGAGGGTGAAAAGGAGAGTCCCTGAGAGCTCTCTCTCTATGTAACTGCCAGGAAGGTCCACTTGACTTTTAACTCCCACGGGACTCAGCTCAGGGTTACCTGAGAAATAAAATACATTAAAACCAACTTAAGCTGGGAATAGACTAAGAAAAAATCTTCCCTACTCCAAATGCTATTAATAATTTACAGGGTTCTGGGACAAGGATTCTCTGCCCAGGGTGGTCAGAGGAGATCTGGGGCAGCCGGAACCTTTGAACCTATTATCACGGCTACAAGTAGCTTTCCTACACAAATATGAGCATTTTGTATTTGTGTCATGACACAGAAATACTAGCGCTGGTCACCTCTCACCTAGGCAGTGGGTTTGAACATTTCATGAGGGGACTTTGGGAAGTAAGAGAATCTCTGAGGTCCAGGAGAATAAATATTGAAAGATGGGATGTCACTGCTACAGGGGGCTGGTGTTTTGGACTCTCTGCAGGCCAAGGTAGCAGCAGCAGAGAGTCTAAGATAGGAGAAAACCTGCATTCTCATGAAAGAGCAGGATGAAGTCAGTCAAGCAGGGACCACATTAGAACTTCACTCATACTCACTGTCCCTATTACATTCTTAATAGTGATGCAGGAAGGAACAAAAACGTTCTTTAAAAGACACAGAGTGTTGAACAGTTCATCCCTAGAGAAGGATGGACCTGTATATGGATTCTATATCCATCAGTTGTTAAATAGCTACATGATAACAAAGACCACTCTGGTTTTGCCTACCCATATATTCTTAGTGCTCAGCACAGTACTTGCCACACAGTAGGCACTAAATAAATATTTGCCAATTAAAGAAAATACATACAAAGGAAAAAATAAAATAGGAAGAATTCATCTTACGTTGAGTCATTTACTTGACATCTCATAATCTCGGTGTCCTCATCTGCAACAGGGGGGAAACTACGGCACCTCAGTAAGGAGGGTCTAAGAGGATTCAAGGAGAAAGAATATATATAATTGTACTTAGTACCATGTTTAGTCCATAAGACACACTTGGTAAATGCTAGCTATTGCAGTGATAAACAAAGCTTTAGACATTCAGGACCCTTTAGCTTTCCAAATGGAAACCCTGACTAAAGAATGAAAACATGAGTCATACATAATCTGGAGAGCGAAGGTGGTTTTACTACAGGATGAACAGAGATAGAGTGTAATATATAAATTCCCTTTGTACTTGTTCCACAAGTAACATAAATATCCCCTGGGAAGATGGTATCATAAAGAAGGCTAAAATTTCCCAACTTAAATTTTATATAGACTTTTACTTAGTGAGGGAAAAAGTATACCCAATTTTAAGGGCATATCCAATACTATTTGAAAGCAGTATAATAATAATAATAATAATAATAATAATAATAATAGAATAACTACAGCAACAATCTGACAATTGCAATTTAGAATCGACTGCTGGGTAAAAACATCTAGAACTGTGGGCTTAGGCAAAGTACAAGAAAATAATCTTCTACAATTAAATAGTTGAGAGTGGTTACCACATCCTGGAAGTATTATCAGATATAAAAGAAAAAAATGGAAGGATCAAAAGTAAACTCAAATATCATGAACCACAGAATGTCAGGGTTGAATGAGTCTCTAAAACCATGTCTCCAATTTCCAGCTGGCACCTGAATCCTGAGAAGATGAATGCCAGTCCAAAGTCTTTTTTTAAGTTTATTTTTTTTTGAGAGAGAGACAGAGAGAGAGGGAGAGATAATAGGGGAGGAGCAGAGAGAGAGGCAGAGAGAGAATCTGTACTGTCAATGTGGAGCCCAATGTGCGGCTCCAACCCACAAACCGTGAGATCATGACCTTGACCCAAAGCCAAGAGTCAGATGCTTAAATGACAGAGCCACCCAAGTGCCCCCAGTCTGAAGTCTTTCAGGATGATTTGGATTTGGCTAGATGGAACAACAGGTCTAAAAGTATCTTACTTTTCAGAGAAAGACAAGGAAAGAGAGCAAGAGTAAAAAAGAGAGAAAGAAAGAACTAATTTAAGAGTCCCGCTGACTGTTCTAGGAAATGCTGTCAATTATACCATGCTGGAAATGAGTACAACAAGACCTAGGACTTGAATCTTAGTTTTCAGCACTCCTACTGAAGAAATGGGGCTGGGTCATAGAGAAATGCTTTACGCCATCTCTTCTAAGTTTTGCCACTGGGAAAAAACCAGGTCAGGTGTTTGCTAAATTTGCCATAGTTGTCCATAGTTGGACATAGTTGGAAATAATGTAATCTTCCCTAAGCACCATAGTGCTATTTATCTGTTCTTATGATTTCAACATAATGCCACGGCTCTGTCTCACAACACAGATTGTAACAGGGACATAAAATAAAGCAAATTAATTGTTTCTCATGATAATAATGTTAGATGACAAAGAAATAAAAATAGGCTATCTTCTTTCCAAAGCATTTTAAAACCCTAACATTGAGTCATGCTCAGTCTACTCTGATCTAGCATAGACTTCACAAAATGTATTCTTTCAGAGCATTTGTTGTTGTTATTAATGCACAGATATTCCCTGCTGTTGCATAACAGTCAGCCCATGCAGAGCCTCCCTTTTTCCCACTGGAGGCAATTCTTTTAAAGGGACTTTCAGAAATCAGGAATACAGTCAGAACAATAAGCATCTCTGAACTAGATCTTACTTAATGAAAAGTAATTGTTATTTTGTTCCTCATGCCAACTTATCTGGTCCCCATGTAATAGATAGGTATTATTTTAGGAGAAGAAAATATCAAGAACAGATGAGAATGTCCATAAGAAAAAGCAAATGAAATCTGCAAGTGATTACAGAGTGACAGATTTCCCATTACACTCCAGATTCTTGGTGTCGAAGAATCAAAATGGAGCAAGAGAGTCATTGGGAATGTGGGACTGATCTATACATTAGACTGTAATGGACTTTGCACTAGGCAGTCTGATGGTGTTTTCCAAAAAGCTGTAATAGAGCAATTCGAAGAATGCAAAATGCTTGGCTGATATGACTGAACCCTGGAAAGACTTCCATTACTATGTAGCAGTCAAAATTCATTTCCTCTCCAAGTTCCTTTAATGTAAGGGCCATGTCTTAGTCATATCTGCTTTTCTGGGACTTAGCACAGTGTCTGGTCTATCGTTTAATGAAAATGTAGTTGACTGGCCCCAAAATGTATGTTTGAATTGCCTTTGTAAACAATCTCTAAAGGAATGGATTTAACAAATTAAAAAAATCAGTTTGCTTTATTTTTTTCAGGGCTATATTCATCAGTATTTCATATTTTGTACCCTATACTTAAAAAGCATTATTTCACTGCATTCAAATAATACCAAATGTATTTTGGTTTGCACTAATGTTTTTACACACATTTTTATTCAACTGACCACTTATTCTAAGAAATGAAGAAATGCATCATTAGCTTTTAAAAAGAAAGACAAAATATTGAATTCTTAAAAGCTAAGGATTTCAAGAATAAAATTAGACTTCTAAGACAGAGTATATAATGTGGAACGAGAGTGGGTATTTCAATCTTCAATTTCAAGCCATTATTTCAATCTTTTCACAAACCTTTTATAACACAGGACCCAGGTGTACAAAACGGGATGAGATAGTTTTGATGGCAAACACACAGGAGATCAAAAAGGTCAGAAAGTAACTGTAGGCTGGAGTGATCACAAAATTATGGAAACCATGAAATAATGTATGAATTTCCCAAAAGAGACATCAGTGACAAAAATATTGAAAGTTCTTATTAAAACCTGCATGTTATCACTCTCCCTCATTTTAGTGTAGATGCTAATATTCATAATATTCATAATATTTTTTTGCCTGGACACTGATGTTACAGTATTTAGAAGATGTCCTCAAATATAAGCCTCAAGAGAAAGTTCCATAAAATATAAAGTACAGATGTGCCAACAGATGTGTTCTAGGTGAGTGGGCAAATGGATGTCCATCAATTACATCCTATTTTAAATAGGAGAGTTATTTTTCAAAAATACCTGTGGAGAATCCTGTCATGACTGCAGAGTCACTTCCTATATCCTACAACTTGTCAACATATTTCAATATGTTGGGCTTACTTGGCTAGGGGTAATCTACACTAACGCTCCAGCTCTTGTTCCGTGACAGACACTATAACAGAAATTAACTTCTCCATTCTTAAAAAAAAAAAAAAGGATTGTACAATATGAGAGTGTGAAGCATTCTTGCAATCAGCTAGAGAGCCTGAAGGCGGGATTTAGTAATCCTTCTTAAAAATGTATTCTAGCAGATGTATCTCCAAAAAGCAATTTACGATGCATTATCTAAAGTCCTCCTATTGTCCTAAACATTACTGGAAGTAAGACTGACAGCTTCCTCTTCTTCACTCCCACAAACTCAGAAATAAAATATACATAGGCACAGACACACACACACACACACACACACACACACACACACACACACCCCTTCATCAACTCAGTAGTAGTTAGGTAGTGCTTTAATTTCTGCAATACTAGCTAATAATCTACAATCATGAACTATACTACCTATGACATATTGCAGGGGTCATGGGACAAATGTGGCCAAACATCTGTTTTTTGTAAATAAAGCCTTACTGCAGTAAAGCTATGCTCACCTGTTGATATATTGTCTATGCTATTACAATGGCAGAATTGAGCAGATGCCCCCATGACCATATGAGTCATAGAGTCTAAAATATTTACTATCTTTTCCTTACAGCTAGTTTGTTAACTCATAACCTATAGTATAAGTGTCATAATGCATCAGGAATTTATGATAACTTACAGACATAAAAACTGAGTATTTCTTCATTAAAATGATACAAAAAAAGTTCTGTAGTAGGAACACCTAGGGTTTGTTTTCAATCTAATTTTGGCAAAGTTGCAGCAATTATCTCTTAATACTATACCACCAATTACATACAGCGTTTTGCCATAGCAGAGTAAATCATGTCTATTCACATTTCAGTGTGTCAGGTATGGGAAGTTTCTTTTCTGTGTGTGTATATATATATTTATAATATATAGTCACAACTACTTAGTCAACTATTTCTAATTTACAGATAAGTAAAAAGAGGCCCAGATGGTTAATAAAAATTACCTGTTGACACGCAACTAGAATGTGGGGAATTGTGATTTGAATCCAGATCCTCTAGCTTTAAAATCTAAGTTATTCTTAGTAACAGAATAAAGACTTTCTTATTTTTTTTAATTAATTATTACTTTTTTTTTTAGCTTTCTAGGAAGTTAATGGGGCAAAATGCAGAGGCAACTCACATCCTAGATTTACTCACTGGCCCAAGAGTCTTCTAATATTTAGTTCTAAATAAATACTATAATATGAACAAGAAGAGTCTAAAACATAGCAGTTAGTACCATTACAATAACAGCCAGGCCTTTTAGAGAACAATTACTCTATTATCATACTAGGTAGAAAAGGAATAATTCCACAGACCATTTATGGTTCTCCCTGGAAGTGTTCTCTGCACTGGAAGCCAAGATGTTTTTTCACATTGTAACAACAGATCTCAGCTCCGCCTCTCTGTATTTCAATTTCTGCTCCAAGCAAATAAAATTTAGAATTCTCATTTGAGGTGTTCACAAATAAAATGCTTTGAAACGACTGCCCAGCATTAGAGTTTCATGAACCACTGGGGTGTAATCAGACCTTGTTTGAAAACCACATTCCAGCTCTGTGTACAATATTACCATGGCCACTGCTACTCAGGAAATCTATGCTCTAAACCAAAATGAGGGTCTCAGATTGTTGGAGGACAGAAATGGGTTTCTAATCATCAACAACCTGCTGAGAAAAGACTTCTTTTACAGAGATGCGTCCATGTGCCGATCCAAATGAAAATATAAGGAATTGCCTAAATGATTACTTTTATCCTGAAGAGTTCATTTCCTTAGAAATCATATCATCATGATAAATTTGAGAGTAAATATAGATAAGAAAAGGCAATTACCATTTTACTAATGTCTAGCCCAAATTATGGAAAGTTTGCTAGTAATGTTTAATCAATTTTCTGCATGGGTATTTAATAGTTATTAAGTCCACCAATATTTATTGAGCTTACTGAGTGCTCATCATGTGTGATGCCTGGAGATTCAAATATTAAAAAAAAAATAGATGCTGCCCTCAAGGGCTTCTGTAAATAATAATTACAATATAGGAGCAGAAATGAAATAAAGACATGGGGGAAGAGAAGAGAGAAGAAAGAAGCATTCGCTAGCAAACATGCAGACCTGATGAGCCAACATCTTCAGTTGGCAAAGGAGAAGAATCCAGAGTTAGTACAGCTCCAAATTTTTCCCATGGCTATAACATAGAACTCGTATGGGAATATAGGACTAGTGTGAAAACAATTTTCAGGAAGAATGAAACAGAATGACAATAACAACAAAAAAGTAAAAATTCACTCAGATATTTGGAAATTGGATCTAATCCAGAAATAGTAAGACAAGCACAGGCTTTATAATATATTCATGATTTTATCATAAATGAGAAGTTAGTCATCACCAAAACGTGTTTTTTTTTCTTTTCTAATTTTCCTGCCTACTAGTTGGAAGTGAAAAAGGATTCCCCTTCATTGTAATTAAGCCATTTGTTTAATTCTTAGTCTCAAGCAGAAGGGCTTAGTAAGTAAAATGATAACTGACTGTAGCAAAAACCTAATCAATATAATGTGATTCATTCATCATGGCATGGTTTATTACAAATGCAAAGATACAGGAAGTGAAACACTCCATATCTTTTATTTTAGGAAGCTTTCACTTTATAAATCACATGTAAAAATACTGGTGGCTGGGTGTGCCTTCTGCAAAATGTTACTTTATCTTCCTCACATAAATAACCACCCTCATGAATCTCAATCAGGCTAGAGTTATTGCAATGATCATCAGATTAAACATTCCTTCATTTGTTCCAAAATAAAAACAGATCTATTTTACCACAATATATTACAAATTCATCTAATGTACTCCAAATTCTTATCTGCAGTTTATATAGAAATAAACATGATACTCCTTTAACTATATTGATTTACTAAGAAGACAAACACTGCCATTGTCATTTAGCAGCTGTTAATGGCAGGCATGTTTTTAACACCTTTATTTTTAGTTTCTTCATCTATACAACGTAGGGGATAATTTAGTAGCTTGTGATGACTGAGTGGCATAATCTGTGCACGAGGTCACTACCATAATATGCAGTGCAGAATAGGAGATCAATAAAAGTTATTTTTCTATTAGAAGAAACGCCATAAGATCCATGCCAACCCTCAAGTAACTTAGCATTTATTTCCTTGGTTTCATTCATCCAAAAATAAAGATGGAGGTCAATCGTCATTTTCTGCAGAAGAAATTCAAATCCAGTTAGTATAAAAAGACTTGAATACAGAGGGAGGTGCTACTCAAATGTGCAATAACAATTCCATATTTTACTTTTTTAAATGTATGCCAGAATGATGTTAATAATTAATAGTCTTGCCTAGACAACTATTTTCAAGATCAATATGTAGCATGTGATAAAGTTCAAACACCCATTTTTGATCATTACCAAACAACAGGTTGAGAGGTCAGCTGAGGGGGTGGTAGGAGGCAGAGAAGCCAGGACAAGATTATATTGTTCAGTTAGATGACAGACTGTAAGACTCTAAGATAGCGGACTGGAACCAGATGAAGATAAATATAAACTCCAGTCCTGCCATTCAAACTGTGTGGCCTTGGGTGAAGGACTATTTTTCTCTAAGCCTCAGTGAAATGGGTATAATAAACAAAGTTATGTCTTTGATGTTTGATATTTAAAGTGTTCTGTCCTGGAAGGTTCAGAATACCTAGTAAATATATTTTTCAAGTGTATTTAATTATGAGAAGATTATAATGGGTCAATATCAAGAGAATGGTCCATTTTGTTGGATCTAGTCCTATGAGACAGATGTATACAGAGATAGTCTTGGAACCTTTTTACTCAAATTTTGGTCCAATTTAAAAGAAGTGGCAAAAGCTGCAAAACTTGTTGGGAATGCTGAATCTTAGGTCTCATTTCAGTCATAAGAATTGGAAACGTAACAGAAATTTTAGCAAGATTTTCAGGTAATTTGGATACACAATGAACTTGTAGAAGCACTGATCTAGAGATGCTTTTAATGGTAATTGTTCCATGAGTGATGGCTATGACACAGTGTGTGTGTGTGTGTGTGTGTAAATAATTATGTATAAAATGTCATATACCCAGCGCACCAGTATTTGATTATTTGCAGTGAAATCCTTTATAACTAGCAATTCTCACCATAAAACAGGTAAAATTGGCATGCTAAGCAGTTTTACTTGTTATCTGCAGAAGTAGCCAATGTCTTACAGAGAAGTAAAAATGTTTGATGATATTAATCAGAAAATAAAAAGTAAAAATTAAAATTATTGAGCATTGCCATTCCATAGGATAAGATTCACTATCTCTCTTTTTTGTTTGTTTATTTTAAGAGACAGAGAGAGCAGAGGAGGGGCAGAGAGAGAGGGAGAGAGAATCCCAGGCAAGCTTCATGCTGTCAGAGCAGAGCCCAATGTGGGGCTCAAATTCATGAACTGTGAGATCACGACACCAGCCCAAACCAAGAGTTGGGTGCTTAACTAACTGAGCCACCCAGTCACCCCTAATCTCTTCATATACCATTTCTTGTCTTTGAAGGTCAGCACTGTCTTAAAGGGCTCTCCAAGACAACTTGTATCACAGTCACAGAGGCCAATTAAAAGTGCTAATTCTCAGATACCAAATCCCCAAATATGGTTAATCAGAATTCGTAGGAATTGAGAGTCAGAAGATGAGTTTCTTAGGATTAAGACTCTCAATCTAGAAGACTCTCAAATGACTCTCTTAGGATTAAGAGTCAGAACATGAGTTCATACTCATGTTTTCTCTTTTAGAAGGATGGTTAAAAAATATTAATGACTGGGGCTGAACTTCAAAAATTCTAATTTAATTTATTTGAGTGTGGGTTGCATACTTGGCATTTTTTTATAAGCTCCCCAGGCAGTTCTAATGTGAAGCCAATATTACGAACCCCTTGTTTTCAATAGAGCTAATCCCCATGATTAGTATGAAGAATATCTCCATCAAGTTGTCCCCTCCTGACTGTGAACTGTAAACCCTGACACTAGGTTAGAAGGACAGATTGCACAGTAGGATCACAGCATATGCGTGGCTCTTTATATCCAAACATTTATTAGTCACAATCTTAAAGTCCTGATATTGGTCAGGACTCATAATACAAAAATATTTGCTATATAACTGATGATTTATCAAATCAACCCCTATTCAAACAGTTCTCCTGGCTACCACTGACAGTTATCTCTTCCCATTTTGTTATTCAAAAAAAATGTATCCGATGTTTAAAATCCATGTGCAACTGGGTCAGATTATGGAACTTCACATTTCTGCAAACGATCTGGGATTTCACATAAGTGATGTTGAAGAACCACATGCAAAGCCACTGGCAAATAACTTTCCAACAGAGATAGATCAGTTAGCAGGAAGAGATCTGGGAAGCTGATATGGGAGGATCATAAAAAGATAGTTTCAAAGAGAATTACTTGAATTTCAAAAGATTAGGTGAGGTCCTTGGGAAAACTGCTGATGTAATAAAGATTTATATAAAAAGGACCCTGCTTATGAACATGGTGCAGAAATCATCCCGAGTGAAGGATTCTGCTAACTTTAAACTTAGAAAAATATGCTGAAAAATTGATTTTTTTTTAGTTTCCAATAATCATACACAGTTGCTACTATAACCTAAAGTTGATAATAAACTAAAATTAATTGCTTTAAAAAAATTTAGTTCCATCTTTTCTAGAAGGAATTTCAAAGAGCATACTATACAATATGTGGTCTGAAATCTGATATTGCATTTTACTCGATCAACTGTCCTTGAAAATAACAACTTTTCTATAGTTTTCTTTCCTCCATGGTATCTATCACAACAAGAGATATCTAAAGTCCAGAATCATTGCCAGAACAAAGCCATTTAAAAATTTATTACCTGCCAGGATGGGATCTTCTTTGCCAATACCAGCATGACTTGTTTATTTAAGAAAATAACAAAGTTGAAAAGCTACACGGCACAGATGGATCCTGTTACATACACTTGTTTATTGTAAAAGAAGATTTTTAGTCAAAACCTTAAAATACTTTTCCCTTTGCTCTGAGAATTTCACTTGTGGTAAAATACAATAATCTAAAATATATTACGTCATTCAATGGGGCATTGTTAATTGTGGTAAAAATGAGAAATCCATGTAAATGGACCATATTAGGAACGCTTCAGTGAAGTAAACACATTCAGTTAATTGAATATTCTAAATCTATAAAAAATAATGTTATGAAGAGTTTACAAACATCAGAGAATACTTATGTTTTAATGATAGGTGAAATGAACAGGATATACATTATCTTTTCAGTATAGTTTTAATTGAATTATAAAAACACACACATAACAAAAAACGCAACAGTGTATGTAAAACTTTTAATAGTATAGTGAGTCAGGATCATAAAAGTCATTTTTCTTCCACTTAAAATTTCCTTACATACTTCTAATTTTATTTAAATTAATTTTTATTTATTTATTTATTTATTTTTATTTTTTTAATTAAAAATTTTTTTTTAATGTTTTTATTTATTTTTGAGACAGAGAGAGACACAGTATGAGCAGGAGAGGGGCAGAGAGAGAGGGAGACACAGAATCCGAAGCAGGCTCCAGGCTCTGAGCTGTCAGCACAGAGCCCGACACAGGGCTCGAACCCACGGACCGTGAGATCATGACCTGAGCCAAAGCCGGACGCTTAACCAACTGAGCCACCCAGGCGCCCCAATTTTTATTTATTTTTTAAAGAGACAAAGACAGAGCGTGAGCAGGGGAGGGGCAGAGAGAGAGGGAAACCCAGAATCTGAAGCAAGCTCCAGGCTGTGAGCTGTCAGCACAGAGCCCAAAATGGGGCTTGAACTCACGAATCAAACCACAAACTCATGACCTGAGCCAAAGTCAGATACTTAACTGACCGAGCTACCAAGGCGACCCTCAAATTTTTTAACATATTCCATGAAATACTTCCATTATTAGAAAAATAAAATAAAATAACTTGCAATTTAAAGTTCACACTAATGCAAAACGCTTTTTCTCAGTTTTATAAGTCTAACTAATTCATTAGGATTCTTTGTTTCCTGACAGATTACAGTGGAATATAACTGCCATTCAAGAAATTCAAGTTCAAGTATTCATAGATTCTAGTACTGACATGCAATAAATTCACTAATGAACTTGCTTTTAATTAATATTTTAAAAAATATGATCTAAATTTTTATAGCTAAATGAATGCATTCGATAGAATAGAAAAAATGTTATATGTATGAAAATCAATGTTTTTAATATGACACTGGAAAAAAAATAACAAAAATAGAAACCAAACCACTAGTCACCAAATCTTCCCTATTGGACAAGTACTGAGTGGCAAATGCATGGCCTCAGTTTTTTCCCTAGCACAGACAGTTACCGTTATCTATCAAACTGAATCTACATGTGAATTACAAACTATTTGCCCATCCTATACACTATATGGAGCTATGGAAGGGGAACAGATTTAAAATCAACAACACACTTCAGACTTGCAGGCTAGGTTGGGGGTAGAGAGGATGTGTTGACAGACACAGGAACTTACAAGGTGTAATATGTCAAGCAAATTAAGTGGCATACTGAGAAAGAGAATGTTACATCTATCTTCTTACCCTTTGTACCCACCTAATATAATACTTAAATCACAGTACTAAGCCAGTAGCAGATGGCTAATAATTCACTGAACAGCAGGTAATACAATAGAAATATGTTATTGGAACTGGGAGGACCCTAGAACACAGGGGAGGGCTGATATCATTCTTTTTGACATCACTGTTGGGAATATCCCAGTACTAGGAATAAATGTAATTAAGAAAGAATCTGCATATGGAGAAAAGGTCTCAATATTTTTTTTGTGAGAGTATGGACTGGTAGATATTTCACAGAGCATTTAACAACAAGCACTAATAAATTATTTGTGGAGAGCTGCTATAAATTACAAGAAGTAACACATGCAGTTCCCAGAATCAAACAATCTCCCACAAATCCCCATGATAATTTTTGTGTTAGAAGAAAAAGAGTACAAAAAGTGTAACAAGAAAGGTCAACTGGGAAAGATATGGGTTCTCACTAGCTTACAAATTGAGTCTTCCAGAAAGCAATCAGCATGACATCCTCCCCATTTCTTTGCCTCATATTTCATCTGTTATCTCCTGAAGCTGGGAAGGAGCCTGTGATTTCAAATTTTACAAATGGAACATAATCAGAAAGTGTTGACATAAATATGCAATCACAGAGTATCAACACAAACAATTCAGTCATGCAAAGAACAGTTACCTAATTTATCTATCCAAACCCTCTTTGTAGGGAGAATGGGAGAGAGAGGTAAGAAGGGAGAAAAAGACAGACAGAGGAAACTTATATTCCAGAAAGAAAACATGATAATTCTATCATTTCCATTAACACTGTTTCTCTTTGAATGGTTTTTTGGTCTGTTTTTAAGTGTGACCTTGAATCCCAATAAATCGAAAATTCATAAATACAGATTTATATAAATTATATTCAAAAAATAAGATATCTATTTGGAAAATATAAGCTTGAATGCTTTTCACTCACCATACACAAAAATACACAACAATAGAGGGGTATCAGCAAGGCGGCCAAACAAGATGTCGCCCTCATGCATACCCTATGAGCAACAATAACGTGGCATTCATCCACAGATAAAAATGACTTCCTGGGGTTTTAAGAGCCAGGTAGGAGAATGTGGAACCCAAGTGAAGGTCAAAACTGAGAAGAGCCATTATGAGAAGGCAGATTTGCTCCCAGGTGGCTGACATGCCAAGTAAATTCGCAGCTACATATTCAGAAACAGTTCTATTTTCCTAAGGACTTCACCACACCATTATTTGTCTTGGTCCTGTCACTAGCACAACATGCCAAGGGACCTAGGAGGAGTTACCTCACTCATGTGTGTGTTGGGTAAAAGACGTTCAAGATTTGGTCACAGTTTTAGACCCTGAAGTGGCTCATGAATGAGCTTCAGCTCCTCTTGACCACAGTCTTGGAGCCCCTGGAGGTAAAGCTGCCAAATTTAGTCAGATCATAGATTCTGCAAGGGCTCCAAACTATCTCTGCCACAGTGTGTGAACAGTCCTTTTAATACAGTAACCTATGCCACTGGAGATCTTGAAAGGGCCCTATACTTGGTTCCCCTCACAACCAAAGTCTGACAGTAGACCTGCCAATCCAGGGACCCAGCAGGAGACAATCCCGTTTGCAATCCCAGAGATCCTGAAGGGGCTTAGAGTCAACTCAAGCCCCTCCAAGCCAACATTTATCAAAATCACTTAAAATGATAAACACCTACATTTAGGGAAAAAAAGGAAGATCTGAAATCAATAACCTAACTTTATACCTCAAGATATAGAAAAAATATAATCTAAGTCCCAAAGTAGCATAAGGAAGGATATAATAGAGATTAGAGAAGAAATAAATGATGAGACTGAAGAGACAACAGAAAAAAAAATCAATAAAACAAAGAGTTGGGGTTTTGTTTGTTTGTTTGTTTTGAAAAAATAAACAAAATTGACTAACTTTTGGCTGTACCAAAAAAGAAAAGAAGAGAGAAGACTCAAATAGATAAAATCAGAAATGAGAGAGAAGATATCACAGCTGACAGGGCAGAAATACAAAGAATTACAAGATGTTATCATAATTATGAACAACAAAACTAAAAGAAATGGATAAATTCCTAGAAACATACAAACTCCATGACTGAACCTTGAAGAAGTATAAAAAATGAACAGATTCATAAAAACTAAGGAGAATGAAGCAGTTTTCAAAAAATTCCCAAAAAGAGGGGCTCCTGGGTGGCTCAGTCAGTTAAGCATCTGACTTCAGCTCAGGTCGTGATCTCGTGGTCCGTGAGTTTGAGCCCCGCGTCGGGCTCTGTGCTGACAGCTCAGAGACTGGAACCTGTTTCAGACTCTGTGTCTCCCTCTCTCTGACCCTCCCCCATTCATGTTCTGTCTCTCTCTGTCTAAAAATAAATAAACATTAAAAAAAAAATCCCAAAAATAAAAGCCCAGGACCCAGATGGTTTCATGGGTGAATTCTACCAAACACTTAAACTCATGCCAATCCTTCTTAAACTCTTGCGAAATACTGAAGAGGATTAAACACTTCTAAGCTCGTTTTACAAGGGCAACATTACCCTAATACCAAAGACATTTAAGGATTACAAACCAAGAAAACTACAGGCCAATATTCCTGATGAATATAAATGCAAAAATTCTTAACAAATACCAGTAACCTGGAAAGAGCCTAAATGTCCATCAACTGATGAATGGATAAAGACACTGTGGTTTATATACACAATGGAATACTACTTGGCAATGAGAAAGAATGAAACATGGCCTTTTGTAGCAATGTGGATGGAGCTGGAGAGTGTTATGCTAAGTGAAATAAGTCATACAGAGAAAGACAGATACCTTATGTTTTCACTCTTATATGGATCCTGAAAAACTTAACAGAAGACCATGGGGGAGGGGAAGGAAAAAAAAAGTTAGAGAGGGAGAGAGCCAAACCATAAGAGACTCTTAAAAACAGAATAAACTGAGGGTTGATGGGGGGTGGGAGGGAGAGGAGGGTGGGTGATGGGCATTGAGGAGGGCACCTGTTGGAAGGAGCACTGGGTGTTGTATGGAAACCAATTTGACAATAAATCTCATATTAAAAAATAAAAATAAAAAAAATAAAAACAAAAAACAAATACTAGTAACCTGAATTCAGTAACACATTACAAAGATCATACACCACAATCAAGTGGGATTTATTACTGGGATTCAAAAACAGTTCCACATACACTAATTAATAGACATGACACACCACATTAATAGAATGAGGGATAAAAATCATATCATTCTCTCAAGAGATGCAGAAAAAATTTTTGACAGAATTTAACATCGTTCCGTGGTAAAATATCTCAATCAATTGGGTATAGAAAGAACATATTTCAATGTAAAAAAGGCCATAAATGAAGAACCCACAGCTAACAATGTACTCAACAGTGAAAAGTTGGAAGTTTTCCTCGAAAATCAGGAATAAGACAAGGGTGCCCACTTTCATCTCTCCCATTTAACACAGGATTGGCAGTCCTAACCAGAGCAACTGGACAATAACAAGAAATAATAGGCATCCAGATAGGAAAAAGAGTAAAATTGTCTCCGGCTGTATATGATATGATCTTATGCAAAGATAATACTAAAGACTCTACCATAAAACTATTACAACATAAATGAATTCAGTAAATTTTCAGTATACAAAATCTGTTTTATTACTCTATACTAACAACAAACTACCTGAAAGAGAGAGAAAAAAATACAATAATATTAAAACTATAAAATACTTATTAGGAATGTATTTAACCAAGGATGTGAAAGATGGGTACACTGAACCTGTAAGACAATGATGAAGAAATTAAAGAAGACATAGATAAATGAAGAGCAATCCTGTGTTCATGTATCAGAAAATTTAAAATGTTTAAATTTTACATACTACCCAAAGTAATCTACAAATTCAGTGCAATCCCCATTAAAATCCCAGTCATTTTTCACAGAAAATAATCCTAAAATTTGTATGGAGTTACAAAAGACCCTGAACAGTCAAAGCAATCTGGAGAAAGAAGAATAAAGCTGGGAACATCACAATTCTTGATTTCAAAGTATATTACAAAACTATAGCAATCCAACCAGTACATACGTAGTGGCACAGAAAACGATACATAGACCAATGAAACAGAATTCAAGAGTCCAGAAGTCTACCCATACACATGTGGTCAACTAATATTTGACAAGAGAACCAATAATACTCACTCAATTGGGGAAAAGATATTTTCAATAAATGATGTTGGGAAACTGAATATCCCCATACAAAAGAACAAAATTGGACTCTTTTCTCACACCACCCTCAAAAATTAACAGGAAATAGATTAAATATTTAATTTAAGACTAGAAGAAAACAGAGAAAATCTCCTTGATAATTGTTTGGATATGGCACCAAAAGCACAGCTAACAAAAGCAAAATTAAACAAGTGGAACTACATAAAACTAAGAAGCTTCTATGCAAGAAAGGAAAGAATCAATAAAATGAAGAGCAGCCTGTGAAGTAAAAGAAAATATTTGCTAGCCGTGTATAAGGTAAATGGTTAATGTTGAAAATATATAAAGAACTCATATAACTCAATTGCAAAAAGATTAATAATCACATTGAAAATGGGCAGAGGACTTGAATAGACATTTTTCCAAAGATAATAAAAATACGGCCAAAATGTTCATAAAAAGGTGCCCAATATCACTAATCCTCGGAGAAAAGTAGATCAAAACCACAATGAGACACCTCAAACCTGCTAGAATGACTTCTATAAAAAGAGAAGAAATAACAAGTGCTGGTGAGGATGCAGAGAAAGAAAACGCTTGTGCATGTTGATGAAAATGTAATTTCATGGTTGCTATGAAAAACAATATGGAGATTCCTCAAAAAGTAAAAAATAGAATACCATATGATCTAGAAATCCCATTCTCTATATATCCATGTATTCTAGGTGTATCTGAAGGATATGAAATCACTATCTCAAAGAGATATCTGCACCCTAATGTTCACTGCAGTATTATTCACAATAGCCAAGACATGGAAACAGTCTAAGTCCATCAGTGGATGAGTTAGTAAAGAAAATATGAAATATATAAAGAGATGTAAAGAGATAAATATAATGGAATATTAATCAGCTATTAAAAAAAAGGAAATCAAGTCATTCAAAACAACCATGAGATGGACTGTGAGAGTATTATGTTAAGCAAGATAAGTGAGATAGCCAAAGGCAAAAAGCTGAACTCATAGAAAACAGAAAATAAAATTGTGGTTGCCAGGGGCCAGCAGGTAGAGCAAATGGGAAGATATTGGTCAAAGGGGATGAAACTCCAATTATAAGATGAGTAAGTTCTGGGGATCTAATGTACAGCATGATGACTATAGTTCACCATTACTGTATTATATAGTTAGAAGTTACTAAGAGAGAAGATCTTAAACTGTTGTCACTACAAAAAATGTAATTATGTAAGATGATGGATGTATTCACTGACTTTATTGTGGTAATCAATTTTGCAGTGTATATATGTATCAAATCATCACACTGTATACTTTAAAGTCATACAATGTTATGTGTTAATTATATTTTAATATAGCTGGTATATTTTTTAATATAAAAAAAATTTCCAGAAATAAATTGATGATCAAACTTTCTAAAATGTATACACATGCACACACACCAAAAATTCTCTAAATGAGAATTAAAGGAAATTATAGAAAAAATACATGTATACCTTTAAGAATAAACAAAAATTTTAAATTCAGAAGCAATATCCATACTAGAAAATGTAAATAAATGTGCATGATAAAAAAATATGGTTAAAATTTAAGTGAGAGACAATTGAACATATTTTCAGTTATCTATACAAGATCTTAAAAAGTAAAATTCTTATGAACAAAATTGTTCAATTTCAAAAAGCAAAGAATATAAATGGTCTTCTTATAGAATATGAAATAAAAATTACCAATGAAATATGCAAAGATATTCAACTTTTCCAGTAACCCAAACATGAAAAACTTCTACAAAAGACATCTTTCTTTTGTGTGTTTTTATCTATCAGAATGTCAAATATACAAGTTTATTAAAAACATTTTTGGCAAATAAGAATTTATAGAAATAGCCAATTCTCATATTGTGATGGTAAAAATATAAATTAATATAGGCAATATGGAAGATAATTTGGTAGTGTCTGCAAATTTTAAATTATGTACCTCCTGTGTCACTGAAATTACACTTCTACATATCTACCCTAGAAAACCATGAGACATGTATCCAGAAGCCAGAAATAAAAAAATATTCACTTTGTCAAGAAAAAAAAAACAGCAAAATAAGATATTAAATGATAAAAATAACCCCAATGCCTACTAATGGATGAATAGCTGAATAACCTAAACTAATGAACTAAATAAATATTACAGTGGTTAATAGTATGTAGCCGTTGAAATGATCAGATTTATATGTGTACCAATATTCCAACACTCCAAGACCTATTGTTTAGTGCAGAAAACAAGCTGCTGAAAATTCTTGCATAATAATTCAATTCATGTAAAAATTAAAAAAAATAAGGACTCCGTCTGTTAAGCATCCTACTTTAGCACAGGTCATAAGATCTCACAGTTCGTGGGTTCAAGCCCTGCATTGGGCTCTGTGGGCTCTGTGCTGACAGCTCGGAGCCTGGAGACTGCTTCAGATTCTTTGTCTCCCTCTCCCTCTCCCCTGCTTGCCCTCGGTCTCTGTCTCTCAAATAAAACAAACAAACAAACATTACAAAAATTAAAAAATAAGATGAAAATAAAAACATGTCATACTATGTAATTTCTGTAAGTAAATAGGTATTTGAAATGATTCATATTAACTGATAATAATTAATACCTCTTAAGAGGATAGCTTAAAGGTCGTGACCAAATAGGTTATCAGTCTTAATTGTAGTGTTTAATTTTTTTTTTGCCAAGATAATGTATCTATTAGTACTAAATAAATTAACTACAAATTTGAGTTTCAACTTCGTGACAGGCACTAAACTAGCCTTTGTTGAATAAATGGATGGAAGGAAGGAAAATGTTAGGCACGGAAAGAGGGAGAAAGAATGGAAGGAAAAAAGGATGTATGTGTGTAGTAAGTGGAGGCCCCGGCAAAGGTTTTGGACCTTTGGATCATACAATAGATGGGGACATATCAAAGGTTTTTCTATATTGGGGAACTACATGATCAACATTGTCCTGTGGGAGGCCAGCTGTCTGCAAGATGGGGAAGCATGGAGAGAAAGAGGAAAGAGACAGAAGTTCAGTCCTGAAAATGCAGGGATGAGTGATGACAGAGATTTGAGCAAGCTCAAATGCTTATGAAGAGTAGCAAGTAGAGAGGGAGCAGCTGATTCCAAGAAAGGAGAAACATAATAGTGCAGGGCTCTATAGTGCAGGGAAGTGCAGGAAAGAAGATCCTGAAAAGAGTGAAGATACTATCCTTACACAGAAGAGAGGACACATCCTCCCTCATAGCAAGTGAAAAGAATGAACAGAAAGAAATGGAGATGCAAGGCACTGATGACGATGCAGTGGCAGGAACACAGAGCAGTATGTGTGCAGCCATGTGATTTTCCCCCGCAGGGTTTTGCAGGCTAAGTGCAGATAGGAGATAACAAGATCTTGGACTCATCTTGGGGATGTGCCACGTGGGTGCAAATATAGTCATATTTCAGAGATCCCTATATGGCACAGGAGTAAAATAAAAAGCCCCAAAGTCTGAAAAGTATATGGGAATGCAGTAAAGAGGAAGAGCAAAGGATGGGGTGAAAGAAGTTTTTCTCTCTCATGCTTTTTTGTTTTTGTTTTTTTAAAGCAGTTATTTAATGGGAATGTTCTACATTCTGGGCATTGTTCTAAGGCTGAGGTGACTTACAGAAAAGGCAGAAAGAATTCTTATTCTTATGGACCTTATGATGTAGTGGGAGGCACAGAGATAAATGTGTAAACTAAATATGTAAACAAGAAAAAATCATGTTTTCATAGGACTAAAACTATGTAGGAAATAAAAGCTACTTGCTGGAAAGAGTGGTTAGTGAGTATTTTAACAGAACTCTGAGAAGAACGCATTTGAGCAAAAATCTAAATAATGCAAAAGAGGCAGCCAAGCAAAGATCTAAGAGAAATGTTTCAGGCAGAAGGAAAAAAAAATAGTACAAAAGCCTGAGGCTGGACTAAGCTTGGCCTCTTCAAAGAAAGGAGATAGAAAAATTCCTGTAACTAGAGTATAGTGATTAAAGGGGAGGGATAGGAAATAGGATCTAAGAGGTCAGTAGGGAACAAATTGTACAGGGCTTTCAAAGAGTATAGATAATGTCCTATTGGCAACAGGAAGCCAATGGAGAGTTATAAGAAGGTGGTGATAGGATCTGATTTAGTCTCTAAGAAAAGCAGAGGAGCAAAAGTCAAGCTGGTAGCCAAATAAGAGAATACTGAGAGGTCCAGGTGTGATAAAATGGCAGCCAGAATGACTATGATAGTGGTAAAAGTGGCAAGTGGTGTTTGGATGCAGGGTAAGTTTTGGAAACAACACCAATAGGACTTGCTTATGCATCTGATATGAAGAAGCAAGGCAAATAATTGAGAAAAAGATATAATTCAGTAGAGAGGTGGAAGGACAGGAAGTTAAGTAGAATATGCAAATGTAAAATAATAGAAGTATCTGTTACATGAGAAAGAAAATTTCAACATGTTGTCATTGAGGAGGGTGATTAGTCTGAAATAATGATGAAGGCCATTGTTTAAGAGGTCAAACTGAAAGAGTGGGTTCTGTGATGAGATATCACATGGGGTGGTAGAGGGCTTGGCATGAATAAAGGCAATAATTGAGAAGCTAAAATATTTAATGAATTGAGGGGAGAGGTAGGAGAGTGGTAGTTACCAGATGATAAAAGCCCCAGATAAGCAAAACTTCTTATATAGAGGTGAAAATTAATGAGTTATATGTAGGAATGGGGAGTGGGTTTTATTCAAATCCTTACACAAGGTATATAGCATTGGGAAATCAGAAATCTTAGTGTAAGAAAGTACAGAGAAAGTGAGTCAGGCCAGAGAGAAATCACGTGGTCAGGGAAGCAGCTAAGAATACCACATTGGTTTTCACTGAATCTCTCAGTGGCAAGCAGTATTGAAATTCAGAGGGAGTCTAATGTGGACCCTGAGAAACTTAACAGAAGACCATGGGGAAGGGGAAGGGGGGAAAAAGTTACAGAGAAGGAAGGAGGCAAACCATAAGAGACTCTTAAAAACTAAGAATAAAGTGATTGTTCAAGGGGGATGGAAGGGAGGGGAAAGTGGGTGATGGGCATTGAGGAGGGCACCTGTTGGGATGAGCACTGGGTGTCATATGGAAACCAATTTGACAATACATTTGATATTTAAAAAAATAAACAAATAAACTTGGAAAAAAAATAAATTCAGAGTGAGAAAAATAGGATGCGAATTTGGTAGAGCATGTGGGTAGGTGAACACGCCAGTGGGTGGATGGTCCTAGAGATTTGTATCTTGCAGTGTGACTGAGAGTAACAGGGATAAAACAACAGTGAGTTTATCTGGCTATGATATTTAGAAAACAATGTGAAGTAGCTCTTAAGCAGATGAAAGTGCTTTTGCAAGAATGAAAAATGTCGTGAAAATTATCCAAGGGATTGGTTTTTCTGAACCTATCCGAAAACCAGGGGCATCCATAGCGAGCCTGGAACTTAGGAACAGAGGAGCAGTGGCTGGGTGGGCAGGTTGCACTTGAGGGATGAATTCTGAGGCATGATGAACAATATGGTATAGTCGTATAGTCACAGCTAGCAGAAGAGGGACATTTATAATGTAAATAGGGAAACAGAATGTAAGGACAGCAAAAAAGAGAGTCCTGGAGGATAGCAAATTTGTTATCATGAAGAGGGGAGAATCTAAGCATGGAAGACCACCATCACTCTAAGGAAGGGAGAAGTTGGTAAAGGAACACAAAAAAATGAGATCTATGCACAAAGAGGGGGTGAGGAAAACAACAGTTTCAAAATGAGATACTTGGCAGAATCTGCTATTTCATCAAGGTCCTAATACTTTAGTATCACTAACTATTACATTTACAGAAGGGTAATACACACCTTATGAAAGTCCCAAATGGCTAGTGCCTTGGGTAACCTCTTTTACTTTTGTTCCAGAGAAAGATGGAACATGCTTGTTTTGGCTTCAGATCCACACGGACTCCCTTATTCTGCTCAGTTAAAAAGAATGAGTCATGGTGGCATGCATGGCCAACACAAGGCAAAATGAGAAGAAATTTGAGACTATATTATACTGAAATCACTAATACCCCCAACTCCATACAAGTGACCTGGGATGGGGCCCAGGCCCTAGTAATTTCTAAATGTTTATAGTTTAAAAATTCTAATGGAGAGCCAGGGTTGGGAATGACTGATATATACTGAGAGAAATATTTCCAATTCTTTCTTACATAGTCATAACAGTGCCATTAGGAAAACTGACAAGATAAGACCAAGAAAGAAAATTATAAACATCTCCAAATGCAAAATTCCAAGCAAAATATTAGCAAATCAGTTTTAATAGCATATTAAAGTTTCAATGAAATGTAACCAACAGAGATACATTCCAAATTTGATTAGAAATGTGATTACTACTCCCTAAAAACAGTAAGGGGAAAAGTATATGGAAAATTGTAATAAATGCCTAATAAATTTTTAAAAATAATGTAAGAAACTAGGAGCTAATGGATTATGTACCTTGATAAACACATATAAACACATCTTACCAGCTGATACATATCCTGTTTACTGGTGAAATCCTAAAAGCCTTGCCATCAAAGTCAGGTTTAAGATACTGTTATTTGTGGGGCACCTGGGTGGCTCAGTTGGTTTAATGTGCAACTTTGGCTCAGGTTATGATCTCATGGCTCGTGAGTTCGAGTCCCACCTGGACTCTGTGCTGACAGCTTGGAGCCTGGAGCCTGCTTCAGATTCTGTGTCTCCCTCTCTCTCTGCCCCTTCTCTGTGCATGTGCTCTCTCTCTCTCAAAAATAAATAGATGTTAAAAAAAAATGTTTAATATACAAAATACCCTATCTTTGTGGTGCATAAATAATAGCAGTTTAGAAATGAAATTTTAAAAATATCCCATTCATAATATCAACAGTAAAAAAAAAAATCTTGAAAATGCCTTTACTGGATCCTGGGAAGATGGTGGCATAGGAGGACGCTGGGCTCACCGCGCGTCCTGCTGATCACTTAGATTCCACCTACACCTGCCTAAATAACCCAGAAAACTGCCAGAAGACTAGCAGAACAGAGTCTCTGGAGCCAAGCGCAGACGAGAGACCCACGGAAGAGGGTAGGAAGGGCGGCGAGGCGGTGCGCACTCCACGGACTGGCGGGAGGGAGCCGGGGCAGAGGGGCGGCCTGCTGGCCAAGCAGCGCCACCAAGTCTGGCTTGCAAAAGCGGAGGGGCTGGAGGGAGTGTGTTCCAACAGCAAGCGGGACTTGACATCTGGAAGGTTATAAGCTAACAGCTCTGCTCAGAGAATGGGAGGGCTGGAGGACAACGGGAGGGAGAGTTGTTGAGCCCCGGATAAGAGAGCTCAGCTTGGCGGGGAACAAAGGTGCTCACCAGTGCCATCTCCCTCGCCCATCCCCCAGCCAAAATCCCAAAGGGAACCAGTTCCTGCCAGGGAACTTGCTTGCACCACGCAAACACTCAATGCTGTGCTTCTGCGGATCCATCCCTCCGGCGGGTCTGACTCCTTCCTGGTGCCTCCCTCCCGGTGCCACAGGGCCCCTCCCAAAGTGGATCTCCAAAGGAAAAGTGAGCTGTGCCTGCCCCTCCCACCCCTGTGCACCTTGCCGATCCACCCCAGCTAATACCCCAGATCCCCAGCACTACAAGCCTGGCAGTGTGCAAGTAGCCCAGACGGGCCACACCACCCCACAGTGAATCCCGCTCCTAGGAGAGGGGAAGAGAAGGCACACACCAGTCTGACTGTGGCCCCAGCGGTGGGCTGGGGCAGACATCAGGTCTGACTGCAGCGCCCACCAACGCAAGTTATTCAAGACAGCACAGGGGAAGTGCCCCGCAGTCCCGCACCACTCCAGGGACTATCCAAAATGATGAAACGGAAGAATTCCCCTCAAAAAAACATCCAGGAAATAACAACAGCTAATGAACTGATCAAAAATGATTTAAATAATATAACAAAAGGGAATTTAGAATAATAGTCATAAAATTAATCGCTGGGCTTGAAAACAGTATAAAGGACAGCAGAGAATCTCTTGCTACAGAGATCAAGGGACTAAGGAACAGCCAGGAGGAGCTAAAAAATGCTATCATTGAGCTGCAAAATAAAATGGAGACAACTACGGCTCGGATTGAAGAGGCAGAGGAGAGAATAGGTGAACTAGAAGATAAAATTATGGAAAAAGAAGAAGCTGAGAAAAAGAGAGATAGAAAAATCCAGGAGTATGAGGGGAAATTAGAGAACTAAGTGATGCACTAAAGAGAAATAACATACGCATAATTGGTATTCCAGAGAAGGAAGAGAGAGGGAAAGGTGCTGAAGGTGAAATTGAAGAAATCATAGCTGAGAACTTCCCGGATCTGGGGAAGGAAGAAAGCATTGAAATCCAAGAGGCACAGAGAACTCCCTTCAGACGTAACTTGAATCAATCTTCTGCACAACATATCATAGTGAAACTGGCAAAATACAAGGATAAAGAGAAAATTCTGAAAGCAGCTAGAGATAAACGTGCTCTAACATATAAAGGGAGACCTATAAGACTTGTGACCGATCTCTCTACTGAAACTTGGCAGGCCAGAAAGGAATGGCAGGAGATCTTCAATGTGATGAACAGAAAAAACATGCAGCCGAGAATCCTTTATCCAGCAAGTCTGTCATTTAGAATAGAAGGAGAGATAAAGGTCTTCTCGAACAAACAAAAACTGAAGGAATTCGTCACCACTAAACCAGCCCTACAAGAGATCCTAAGGGGGATCCTGTGAGACAAAGTACCAGAGACATCGCCACAAGCAAGAAACCTACAGACATCACAATGACTCTAAACCCATATCTTTCTATAATAACACTGAGTGTAAATGGACTAAATGCTCCAACCAAAAGACATAGGGTATCAGAATGGATAAAAAAAAAAAAAAGACCCATCTATTTGCTGTCTACAAGAGATTAATTTTAGACCTGAGGACACCTTCAGATTGAGAGTGAGTGGATGGAGAACTATTTATCATGCCACTGGAAGTCAAAAGAAAGATGCAGTAGCCATACTTATATCAGACAAACTAGACTTTAAATTAAAGGCTGTAACAAGAGATGAAGAAGGGCATTATATAATAATCACAGGGTCTATCCATCAGGAAGAGCTAACAATTATAAATGTCTATGTGCCAAATACAGAAGCCCCTAAATATATAAAACAATTATTCACAAACATAAGCAATCTTATTGATAAGAATGTGGTAATTGCAAGGGACTTTAACACTCCACTAACAGAAATGGATAGGTCATCTAGACACACGGTCAATAAAGAAACAAGGGCCCTGAATGAGACATTGGATCAGATGGACTTGACAGATCTATTTAGAACTCTGCATCCCAAAGCAACAGAATATACTTTCTTCTCGAGTGCACATGGAACATTCTCCAAGATAGATCACATACCGGGTCACAAAACAGCCCTTCATAAGTATACAAGATTTGAAATCATACCATGCATACTTTCAGATGACAATGCTATGAAGCTTGAAATCAACCACAGGAAAAAGTCTGGAAAACCTCCAAAAGCATGGAGGTTAAAGAACACCCTACTAAAGAATGAATGGGCCAGCCAGGCAATTAGAGAAGAAATTAAAAAATATATGGAAACAAATGAAAATGAAAATACAAGAATCCAAACGCTTTGGGATGCAGCAAAGGCAGTCCTGAGAGGAAAATACATTGCAATCCAGGCCTCTCTCAAGAAACAAGAAAAATCCCAAATACAAAATCTAACAGCACACCTAAAGGAAATAGAAGCAGAACAGCAAAGATAGCCTAAACCCAGCAGAAGAAGAGAAATAATAAAGATCAGAGCAGAAATAAACAATATAGAATCTAAAAAAACTGTAGAGCAGATCAACGAAACCAAGACTTGGTTTTTTGAAAAAATAAACAAAATTGACAAACCTCTAGCCAGGCTTCTCAAAAAGAAAAGGGAGATGACCCAAATAGATAAAATCATGAATGAAAATGGAATTATTACAACCAATCCCTCAGAGATACAAGCAATTATCAGGGAATACTATGAAAAATTATATGCCTACAAACTGGACAACCTGGAAGAAATGGACAAATTCCTGAACACCCACATGCCTCCAAAACTCAATCAGGAGGAAATAGAAAGCTTGAACAGACCCATAACCAGTGAAGAAATTGAATCAGTCATCAAAAATCTCCCAACAAATAAGAGTCCAGGACCAGATAGCTTCCCAGGGGAGTAGCAGAGATAATACCTATCCTTCTCAAGCTATTCCAAAAAATAGAAAGGGAAGGAAAACTTCCAGACTCATTCTATGAAGCCAGTATTACTTTGATTCCTAAACCAGACAGAGACCCAGTAAAAAAAGAGAATTACAGGCCAATATCCTTGATGAATATAGATGCAAATTCTCAGTAAGATACTGGCAAATCGAATTCAACAGCATATAAAAAGAATTATTTACCATGATCAAGTGGGATTCATTCCTGGGATGCAGGGCTGGTTCAACATTCGCAAATCAATCAATGTGATACATCACATTAATAAAAGAAAAGTTAAGAACCATATGATCCTGTCAATCGATGCAGAAAAGGCCTTTGACAAAATTCAGCAACGTTTCTTAATAAAAACCCTCGAGAAAGTCGAGATAGAAGGAACATACTAAAAGATCATAAAAGCCATTTGTGAAAAGCCCACAGCTAACATCATCCTCAACGGGGAAAAACTGAGAGCTTTTTCCCTGAGATCAGGAACACGACAGGGATGTCCACTCTCACCGCTATTGTTTAACATAGTGTTGAAGGTTCTAGCACCAGCAATCAGACAACAAAAGGAAATCAAAGGCATCAAAATTGGCAAAGATGAAGTTAAGCTTTCACTTTTTGCAGATGACATGATATTATACATGGAAAATCCGATAGACTCCACCAGAAGTCTGCTAGAACTGATACATGCATTTAGCAAAGTCGCAGGATACAAAATCAATGTACAGAAATCAGTTGCATTCTTATACACTAATAATGAAGTAACAGAAAGACAAATAAAGAAACTTATCCTATTCACAATTGCACCAAGAAGCATAAAATACCTAGGAATAAATCTAACCAAAGATGTAAAAGATCTGTGTGCTGAAAACTATAGAAAGCTTATGAAGGAAATTGAAGAAGATATAAAGAAATGGAAAAACATTCCATGCTCATGGAGTGGAAGAATAAATATTGTCAAAATGTCAATACTACCCGAAGCTATCTACACATTCAATGCAATCCCAATCAAAATTGCACCAGCATTCTTCTCGAAACTAGAACAAGCATTCCTAAAATTCATATGGAACCACAAAAGGCCCCGAATAGCCAAAGTAATTTTGAAGAAGAAGACCAAAGCAGGAGGCATCACAATCCCAGACTTTAGTCTCTACTACAAAGCTGTCATCATCAAGACAGCATGGTATTGGCACAAAAACAGACACATAGACCAATGGAATAGAATAGAAACCCCAGAACTAGACCCACAAATGTATGGCCAACTCATCTTTGACAAAGCAGGAAAGAACATCCAATGGAAAAAAGACAGTCTCTTTAACAAATGATGCTGGGAGAACTGGACAGCAACATGCAGAAGGTTGAAACTAGACCACTTTCTCACACCACTCACAAAAATAAAGTCAAAATGGATAAAGGACCTGAATGTGAGACAGGAAACCATCAAAACCCTAGAGGAGAAAGCAGGAAAAGACCTCTCTGACCTCAGCCGTAGCAATTTCTTATTTGACACATCCCCAAAGGCAAGGGAATTAAAAGCAAAAATGAACTACTGGGACCTTATGAAGATTAAAAAGCTTCTGCACAGCAAAGGAAACAACCAACAAAACTAAAAGGCAACCAACCGAATGGGAAAAGATATTTGCAAATGACATATCAGACAAAGGGCTAGTATCCAAAATTTATAAAGAGCTCACCAAACTCCACAGCCGAAAAACAAATAACCCAGTGAACAAACGGGCAGAAAACATGAATAGACACTTCTCTAAAGAAGACATCTGGATGGCCAACAGGCACATGAAAAGATGCTCAACGTTGCTCCTCATCAGGGAAATACAAATCAAAACCACACTCAGATATCACCTCACGCCAGTCAGAGTGGCCAAAATGAACAAATCAGGAGACTATAGATGCTGGAGAGGATGTGGAGAAACGGGAACCCTCTTGCACTGTTGGTAGGAATGCAAATTGGTGCAGCCGCTCTGGAAAACAGTGTGGAGGTTCCTCAGAAAATTAAAAATAGACCTACCCTATGACCCAGCAATAGCACTGCTAGGAATTTACCCAAGGAATACAGGAGTACTGATGCATAGGGGCACTTGTACCCCAATGTTTATAGCAGCACTCTCAACAATAGCCAAATTATGGAAAGAGCCTAAATGTCCATCAACTGATGAATGGATAAAGAAATTATGGTTTATATACACAATGGAGCACTACGTGGCAATGAGAAAGAATGAAATATGGCCCTTTGTAGCAACATGGATGGAACTGGAGAGTGTTATGCTAAGTGAAATAAGCCATACAGAGAAAGACAGATACCCTATGGTTTCACTCTTATGTGGATCCTGAGAAACTTAACAGAAACCCATGGGGAAGGGGAAGGAAAAAAAAAAAGAGGTTAGAGTGGAAGAGAGCCAAAGCATAAGAGACTCTTATAAACTGAGAACAAACTGAGGGTTGATAGGGGGGTGGGAGGGAGGGGAGGGTGGGTGATGGGTATTGAGGAGGGCACCTTTTGGGATAAGCACTGGGTGTTGTATGGAAACCAATTTGACAATAAACTTCATATAGTAAAAAAAAAAAGAACAACCCATAGTTTAACTCTGCTTCAATCAATAAATATTCAACAACTAGTAAAAAAAAAGAAAAAAAAAGAAAAGAAAATGCCTTTACTAAAAATATACAAGACTTATATGAATAAAGTTACAAGACTGTGGAAGCAAGAAGAAAAGTTTAAAAAAATGGTGAAATGCAGAGATTCCATTTTGTATCATGTCAGTTTTCTATAAACCAATTAGTAAATTTAGTGTAAGCTCAGTGAAAATTTCAATGAGTATACATCTGTGTGTCTCTCTGTGTTTAAATTTGCAATGTGTCAAAATATTTTTTAATGTTTATTTATTCTGGGAGAGACAGAGAGAGCTTGAGTTGGGGAGAGGCAGAGAGGGAGACAGAAAATCCCAAGCAGGCTCTGCACTGAAAGGTTCTGCTCTCCCTCTTGTGGGGCTCTAACTCATGAACCGTGAGATCATGACCCAAGCAGAAAGCAAGAGCACACACACACATACGCACAGAATAATGAAAAATAATTTATCCTAAATGATATTAAAACATATAACAAAACAACCAAAATTACAACAAGATCTTGTAGATGCAAGACTAGAATAACCACTGGAAAAATTTTTTGGAAGTTTAAATATACCCAGGACATAATGATAATCAGAATACAGGAAAACAAGTATTTCAAATGGACAAGCGAAAGATGGATTATTCAAAAAGTGTTATTGGGATAACTTCCAGCCATTACGTAATAATCCAGTGCTCTCTCACTTCACCAAAATAAATTCCACACAATCTATGATTTAAATATAAAAATATGTATAAAATATTGGAAAATGTGAGGAAAGGTGTGTGTGATATAAATCTTAAAATATTGACAGATTTCACCACATAAAATTTTTAAATGGCACAGTAAAAAGCACCACAGAAAATGTTAAGGGAAAACAAAAATGTAAACGTTATATGGAACAAACTGACATAATGATATATTTTAAAAAAGATGCCTTACAACCCAATAGAAAGACGAGCAAAAAGTATGAACATAAGATGTAGGGAAAAAATTGAGAAGTAATAAATATATGTGGAGATAATCACCTTCATTAATTATCAAGTAATGCAAATTTAAAGTTTTTTTCATATATCAAACTTGAAGATATTCCAGAGATGATTTATAAACCATTTTTTGGATATACAGAGAAAAGAGAATTTTTGTTTTGCAGAAAATATAAATTAGCCTAACCTCTCTGGAGATTAATTTAGTCATATTTAGCCAAATTTAAAGCACTTCAAACTCTAAGACTTTATCATATATAATTATCCATGTATGAAAACAATATGTGTGTGCCTATATATGTAATAGAGTGTGTATGTACATACATAAATATACAAAAACATATATATACACACATATATACATGCACTTACAAATGTCCATTGATGCATTGTTTGTGAAAGCCAAAAGTGAGAGAAGACTGATTTAGTCTTCTTTGACTCATCCATACTATGGAATATTATATAAAAATAAGAGACGAAACAGATCTTTCTGCATTCAATGGAAAGATACCCATGGCATATTTGTTAGTCTGAAATACATTCTGCAGAACAGTATGCACAGCATGATCTGATTTATGTCCTAATTAATATTTACATGTGTTCTCCTTGATATACAGCTATTTTAAACTTCAATATGGTTAGGATTCTTTTAAGGACATAGATTGATTTTAAAATGAGCTAGCCACAGAAATAGATTAAAAGGTGTTTCTTAACTTTGTCCCCAAAACACAGTCTAAATGGAATACTGTTATCAAAAGATTACAATGTACTAATAGACATTACACATTTAAACATATATTGCATGGTTCAGATGGCATCTGTAGGGGCTTCAATGTCTTAAATTAGTTTTTCTGTGTAAGTCACTGACAATAGTACTGAAATGGATGATTGGGCAAGAGAAAATGTGTACGTACACAGAGGAAAAAAATGAGTAAAATTATGATAGCTTCTATATTCTTTTTTTCTTTCTTCCTAACCTCTTTTATTTCTCTTTACTTCTGTCTCCCTTCCAATATTTATTGCATACCTACTATAAAAGTCAAGCCATGTGAAATAATTGACCTAACTGTTTTTGATGTATAACAAAATCCATTCCCTATGATTTGATCTCATAAATTTTAGTCAATCTTCATTATATTCCTATATGGTGAACATTATTGCCCGCATTTCTCTTTCTCCCTCTCTCTCTCTCTCTCTCTCTCACACACACACACATACACACATGCATACATACATGTGTATGCACACACATACACACACACACCATTGAGAAAGTTACTTAAGCTTCAAATAATTTATTTTGTATTTTATTAATATACTGAGTTTATTTAACATGTATATTTTTGTCTCCCCATTTCCATTTGTCTGACCACCACTGCTATCATAACATTGCACACATATTTAAAACCAAGCAAAGGTAAAGCTCCATTTTGAAAAACTAAACAGACATTTTGGACAACACATTTTTGGCAATGGGACCTGGATAATAATTATCAGACATGGTATGGAAAGTTGAAACTTTGCATTAGTATATCAACTGCTACATAAATGAAATAAGATGGGAAATTTTAACAAACTAAATAAAATATTTCCTTTAAGAGACTTCCTTCACTGCCAGCGACCTTGAATAGCCTCACTGGTCAGTCATCCAGAAGCAACTCTCCACACAATTGATGAACTTGGCTTCCAGGTTAGGAAGACAGCCACCTTTTACTATATTTGCTTACATGTTTGTTTTACTGTCTTCTACAGAACTAAGTTATTTTGGTGTCTTGGGAATGTTTTTGCTGTTTTTTGAAGGATTCTTCACCTTTTGATCTTAGTGTTAATGGTTTTGCATCTTTTTCATTCTGGTTTGATTTTTGTGCATTTTTTGGCTTGAGTATTACATATAGTATCACATATACATTTGTTTGCTGAAGTTTTTGCTTCACTTCTTCCTTATCAAAATCATCATCTTCAGTATCTTCATCAACATTATCAACTCCAAGTTTTGCTTTTTTCTGTGGAAACTTGCTACCACTTCCAGAAGCAGGTCATTTTCCAGATGTACTTAGGGGGTTCACATGACTCAGCATCTTCCTCTACAGCTACTAAGTCCTGTTTCGCTAATATGCATAGACCCCAAACCATACTTAGCCATAAGACCACAGGTGGTGGTGTTTCAGAGCCCCAAGACAAACCAGTGACTGTACCAACATTTTCAAAGTTGTCAGTGAAGTACAATTGGACTGCCTTCACAATTCATTGCCCCTGCTTCCACAATGTACAATTCATCCTCTGCATAAACCCCTATACTGATTGTTTTTAAAGAAAACTTGTGTTCATTTTCATCATTTCCCACTTTAAAGTCAGCTTTTAGTTCACAACAGCTCTTGGGGCTGGAAGTCCAAGATTGGGATGCCATCAGTGGGGGACCCTCCTGCAGGGTGTAGATGTCTCATTGTATCCTTACATGGTAAAAGAGGCTTATATTACAAAGAATGTAAATTTCTTGCATAAGAATACACAAGACAGTGCAAGAGCCCGCATTAGAAAGAGAAGCTTGTGTGACACCAAATGACAATATTTATCTTATTTAATGATGTGTTTATGTCATGAATGGTTTGCATTTCTTTGTATTATTGCAGATTATCGCTATGTTGTTTTGTTTTAATCATTCACTCATTCTTTGTTCACTCACCATTTATTGAAAACTTTCTGATGGTATGCCAGTAAATGCTTAGTCACATGCTCTCTGGGGAAAAACTCTTTCCCTACCTAATACTGTATAAGAAATACTCCCACCACGCCTAATGTCAAACTACCAATGCAACACCAAACAGCCTGAACAGTTCTTTAAAGCCTAACAATCAGCCTCACACACTAGCACGAGGGAGACCCAGCACTCCACATATCACTTTCCATATACCACTATATTCCATATACCACTTTGTTTGGCATTAGGGAAAAAAGAGAAATAATGTGATTTCTGTCTCTGCATAATCCAGGATCTAGAAAAAGAAACCGATAATCAACAACACAAATGACAAATTTTAGAAAAAAGGAATATTTTCAAGTCTGTTGTCTTCCTGACTTTTTCATCTTTTCAATGACTATTTATAATAATGTTTCCAGTTGAAAGTTAATTTAATCCCTCTCAAAACTATAATATAGGTAATTAAAATTTACCCTAGAGTTTAGCCAGAAAAATATTGTAAATCAAATCTACTTCAAAGCCTTTTATTCATTTCCAGTGAGTAAAAATTCCTTAATGTTATTTCACCTTGTATATCCTCCCTAATGTGACTTTTACTAGCTCTATAATGAATTAGAAGAGAACTAAATAGTAGTAACTACCCGTGTTACATGGGATAATTACTGTAATCACACCATCATGATTCTCTATATTGATGTATTTTTCCTTCAACACACCCAGAAAACTATTTACTTCTAAGATGATGAATGACTTACAACAACAATTCAGACAGGTATTATGATGATAGGTAATAGGGTAAACGCAATTTTCCCTTGAAATAGAAACACAACATATTCTGTATGTTAGCATGTGTAGATTCTGTGTTTAAAGATACTCTAAATTTTGCAGACATCAAATGGGGGCTCTGATTAGGATAAGCCTCATGACATTTACAAAGAGAGATGTTTTAAACATGGTTTCTTCCTGAAACACACTATGTTCTTCACAATTAAAAAAAAAAAAAAGAAACAACAGTTCATTTTTTTGTGTGTGAGAAAGCCTGTTTCACTTAGCAAAATGTTCATGGCTTAAAGGCAGCCTAAGTGACAAATTACTAAGTAATTTTAAATGTGTCATTTTAACTACTTGAACTGAATTGTTTTCTTGTGTAGGTAAGTATGTTGAAAAAATAAAGTAGTTTATAAAACCTTTCACCTGAAAACTCTTTTCATTATTATAGTGTCAGCAATTCAACACTGAGTCTGATACTCTGTAATGTGAAAGAGACAAAGTTTCTGCAGAAAAATATAACTCACTTATTGATATAAGACCATCTTCTCAGCCACAATACCAAAGATCCTTTTAGAGCAGCATGCTGCTACAGATAGATATGTACACCAATTACTATAGGCTGAACAACTGGTGGTCTTAAACATACTTGTATTACTGGTTTTTAAAAATTACACAAATTCTGCTTGCATATACCTTTATTTAAAGCCATCACAGTAATTAGAATGGTTTTTGGTACTGTTTTTGTCTCAAGCTAGAGTTATTTGGAGTTCAACTGTCACACTGAAATCTACAAAATTTTTGACTTATACATTAATTAGAATTTTAAAAATGGTAATCATTAACGATGGTCAGTAGGACAATTATGACCAGAAAGTGAATGCAATCTTGACATTTTTTTTTCAACAAGCACATCTTGAGCTATTTACTCTATTTTAAATCACAATAAGTGGTTGTTAAAATACAAAGAATAAGACTTGGCCCTGTCCTAGACAGAGACTTACAGAATACAGAAACATAAACAGGTACATATGAGAGAACATGATGACAATTCATTACATGTAACTACAAGTTGAGGTCAAAACATGGGAGAGAGAGTAGGTAATGAAAGGCATGACTTTTGAAACTTGAAACAAGATTTCTCCTATCAGAGAGGTGTAGAATGGTCCTCCAATACAGAAATGAAAGGTCAACAAATATTCTCCCTGTTGTTAAAGGCTATGGTTCTCAGTTTGGGGCACAGATACGTAACTGAGCATTTCTGCGATAGGTCATATTCTTTCAATCTTCATTATATGTAATTTCACATGGGTTGAGATATTTGTATGATCTACTCAATAGTATTAATAAGTTTCTCTTCTGTGAACCTGTCATTTACTGTGACACATATTAAAAAAGCTGTGCTCCATAACAAAATACATTAGCTCTGCCCATACCAATAACTCGTGGTGAGACTCATGAGCAAGCATCACATTTTGCTGAGTTTGGGTTTAATTTTGAAGTATTTGACTCACATTGTTATTCTTATGATATCCAACAATTACAAAAGCATGAAAGATATTTTAAGAACATATAGGAAGAACATAATTATTATGGAAATGAAAGTTGAGATAATTAAATTTGAAAATAGTGAATTGACAAATATTTTACATATATATACCGGATAAATTATTTGTAAGTGGCAGTCAGAAGGTCAGGTGGTGACTCATACTTAGGCTAACCATGTGTCCTAGTTTCTCTAGGACAAGTCTAATTTACAAGTGTTGCCTTGATGCCTTTCTGATTTGGCATCTGTTCCAGAATTTTCATTCTTAAACAATGCCATTTTATTTTAAATAGTTGAATTCAAATGACCTGGTGTAGGTCTGGGAGTTCTTCACTTTGTACTGTGAGTTTCTGTGATCTCTCTTAGCACATGGGACACTTAGGTTCACGGAACAGAGTTCTTGCTTTAACTGGTGGTTAAATTTAAAGATAAACAGGATCCATACCTTACTTCTTTCCCAATCCTTCTAAATGCACCACAACTTTAATTTAACTCTTTAAGGCAGAGCGTGGCGGGCTATTTCTGATAAAATGAGACACACTCAGAAATGCTTCAAATCTCCTGGGGAAGAAGCAGAAGAATTTGATACTACCCCCTGAGGACCCACTTGGGGCACCATTTGCTTCCACCAGGGCCATAGCCAGTCCCACAGTCTTAAAAAGTTCAAGCCACCAAGGTATTAGTCAGCAAGACCGATGGAAAATGTAGGAAATATTGGAAGTGTATATGTGAAATTTGAGTGGGAAACAGAAGAAGCCCTGCCTTAGCAAGAGATACAGTATTCTGATGTGTGGTGCCACAACTGTTGTTTCCTCATTTTGTGGCATAAAATAATCATTTTATTTCTTTATTTCACAATAATCCACTTTAGGATAAATAAATGAAAAAATGACATGAAACAACGAAATAAATGAAAAATTACAGTTTAATTATGAGATTTCTGCTTCTCAAGAAAGTTGACAATGTAACTTGCACAAAATATATGTCATATATTTGATTATCCCCCATAATAATTGTAACAATATCACTGATCATACTAAAACTGGGGAACTCAAGTCTACTTAAAAACACCTCAATGGCCTTAAAATACTATAGTTAATTTAAGATAACTATACTGGAAAAAAAAAGATTTAATACATGCAGCAACAAAAGACATATTTATATACCATTCTATGTAAAGTGACTTTTTATTTAGATCAAATTATTCTTCTTCTAAATTCATCTTGCTCACTTTTACTTCCAAGTTTTCATGTACAAGAATAAAATACAAAGTGATAGCTGCTAATTTATTGGCTTGAATAAAAGAACTTTGGAAACAGTTAAATGAATCTAGTTTTACATCAGTGTTGCTAGACTCATCAAACAGAAAGTTAATTTCAATAGTAGTTCCATTTTTTTCCTTTCAATTCATGAAATTGAAGTAGAACTTTACAAAGTTTATTGTTTGTACTAGGATTTTCTAGAGAGACATAAATAAAAGTACCAAAAGTATATATGAATATATATGTGTGTGTATCTGTGCGTGCGCGCACGCGCACACACACACACACACACACACACACATTCATGTATAAAGAGAAAGAGATTTATTTTAAGAAACTGACTCATAATTAGGAGTTTAGTGTATATAAAAAAGTATGCTCTCAAATAAAAATATTATGGTCTACAAAGAGCGTCAAATGAGGATCTCAATAATTTCAAAGTTATTAACCATAAAATGCAATTTTGAAGATTACATGTTTGAAGGCTTCATATTTTTATGAAACATAATTTAAATAAGACCATATTGCAAGTGAATATACATTCTTCAGAAATATACAAGCAATGAGGTTTGAAACAGATACAAATAACAATTGATTAAAGTATGAAAATGTGTACCAAGAATAATTAAGCTGCACATGCTATAGTTTTACTATCCAGATAATAAATACAAAGGAAGATTAATTTTGCTTTAATAAAATGTATATGCTGCTTTTATATTTTGAAAGAATTTTATTTCTGAAAATACATTTTGAGTTTTACAGGTCTACAAAATCAATAAATCCATTGTATTAATCAATCAATCAATATTGTGATAATTGTGGCATTTAATTATTTTAATATCCTTTTTACTTTTACAAATGCCCTATTTGGTTGATGAATGATATGGCCACATATTATGTGAAGAATTCTACCTCTACACTAAAAATCGCTAGTGATCGACTATGCTAAATGACAAAATAAATTTAAAAAAAAGAAGAAAGATATTCAAGTTTCTGGCTCCAGGATTGTTAATTATATACAATGTCTTAGTAGTCAGCTGGTAATTCAGGAAAAGTTTGGAAATTAATTTCAGAATAAGCACAAGGGCTGAATTGCTGCTTGAACTTTTGCTGACCATAAATATATTTTTGTTGGTATTCTTATTAATAGTTTCTAGTTTTTTATGAAAAGATACTTTCAGGTACCTCAAAGGCTTTACCTGCTTTTACTCTAGCAACCCTGTAAAGTAGGTACTACTTTTATTCACCTTTAGAGATAAGGAAAACAAGAGGCTTGGCAGCAATTCTAAGGTGAGAGGCCTGGGAACATGTGATGCAGCCCAGATGTGCATTCTCTCCATGTGCTCCTTGGAAGTAACACAACAGAGTGAGTGGTGAGCAGTGAATGGGTAGCATCTTTTGCCAAAGATAAACTTATCAATGTTAGAAGGATACAAGATGGTAAACAACATAAATCCTTAAGCAGGAAAAAAACTGTGCATAGCTTTAGAACACCATGGGACCTGCAGGCTTACCCTACTCTTCATCACGTTGAAAGAACTTTAAATTGAACTTGTTTTTTCTTTTTAATTTATTTTTTTTAAATTTACGTCCAAGTTGGCATATAGTGCAATAATGATTTCAGGAGTAGATTCCTTAATGCCCCTTACCCATTTAGCCCACTCCCCCTCCCACAAGCCTTCCAGCAGCGCTTTGTTTGTTCTCCACATTTAGGAGTCTCTTACATTTTGTCCCCCTCCCCATTTTTATATTATTTTCGTTTCTCTTTCCTTATTGAACTTGTCTTTTGAGAACCAGCTGTGTCTCTGAGTATAAGTGTGTCTACAATATACTGTTCCGTTTTCAGGCATTTCATGTAGGATGGAAAGGGTTTTGAGGTGGTTTTTCCCTCTGCTACCTAGACTCATCCAAACTGGAGAGCTAACGAAATTTCCATGTGGGGAAAAGCAAGCTCATGTCCAACATTTCTATGTTAGATTACTAAATTCCCATTGCACCACCTCCCATTGCGCAAGAGGTAATGTGTCTTTCTCTCAAACCTCAAATTACTGATTATAGGGCACAATTATCAGTGTATAGTTACTGAATATTTTTAAAACTCACAACATTATTTGATAAGAATTTTTGCCCAAGTTTTAGCATGTAGAACATCCTCTGGCAAAGCCATCAGAATGTTTCAGATTTGTACTTACCCCACTTGTACAAGGCGCTCCTGATTAAACTTAGATTGCATTCTTATTAGCACTCACACAATTTAGTCCTTTGTAAAAATGTACGTTTCTATTTGCACTCTTCTTTTCTGAAGTCTTATCTCCTCTCTAGCAGCATTTACTCAATATCCCTTGAGCACGCTTTGAGCAATAATAGTACACAGAGTGGGATTTGCCAAGCATGAATATTCCATAAGGATCGCAAGGATTCTGTAGTTCACTGACTCCATTGTCTTTGAAGGCAAAATTCAACATGAACACGGAATTCTGTTCTTCCTTTGCAGAGCTAAACAATAGTAGTATCCACATATTTTGAGGGTAATTTATATTCAGTGAAAAATTATTATTCATATAGGCTCAAAGTTTCCTTACTCATTCGCATTTCTTCCTTCCCTAGATTCTCACAGCATGTTGAAGGAAGGAGTCTACCTTTCAGGTTACACCCACTAGAAAGATGTCAACAAGATAAAGAGGAAATTAATTCATAGATGACTTTAATTTAAAAATAAGGCAATTACTATTATTTGGACTGGGATATAGTTGGACAGTAGGACCGGATTTTATTCACCTTTGTTCCCAGTATATAAACACAACACCTAATATGTAACATTTGTTTGATAACTGAACATTTGTTGAGAGAAGAAAACGGGGGTGGTCAAACTGTGGCCACTGAACTAAATCTGGCCATCCCTTATTTTGCAAGGTCCCTGAACACACTAATGATCATGCACTTACACAGTGTCTATGGCTACTTTCATGCTGCAAAGACTTCCTGGCCTGTGAAGCTAAAACAAATTACTATCTGGCCCTTTAAAAAAATGTTTCCTGGAGCACCTGAGTGGCTCAGTGGTTAAGCGTCTGATTTCAGCTCAGGTCATGATCTCATGATTCACGAGTTCAAGCCCCACACTGGGCTCTGTGCTGACAGCTCAGAGCCTGGAGCCTGCTTCAAATTCTGTGTCTCCTTCTCTCTCTGCCCCTCCCCTACTCACGCTGTCTCACTCTCTCTCAAAAATAAACAGATATTTAAAAAAAAAGTTAAAAAAAAGTTTCCTAATGCCTGCATAGGAGAATGCTTGAAAAGTGCAAAAAAAAAAAAAGAAAAAAAAATCACTAGTCATCTTTTGTATGTTGTTATTTTTGGTAGTTACAATGGAATCATATATAAAATTTAGTACTTTACTTTTTATTTACTATATCATACACCTCTTTTCCATCATGGCCCCAGTTCATATTCTGTTGCAAAGATATGTTGTATAACTATTCCTCCCTGGCCCCAGTTTTCAGGGGGGCGGGTGGATAAGGAGACTCATACATATAAACTGTAAGGTGCTTCCAAGTCTGGTTCTCTGGTTCTGTCTCCCTTCCACAGCTGTACATGTGACTTTAAAAGTTAAAAGTATGCTCATTTATTTATGGGGCACCTGGGTGGCTCAGTAGGTTGAGCGTCTGACTTCGGCTCAGGTCATGATCTCACCGTTCATGATTTCGAGCCCCATGTCAGGCTCGATGCTAACAGCTCAGTCTGGAGCCTGCTTCAGATTCTGTGTCTCCCTCTCTCTCTCTGCACTTCTCCCACTCATGTTCTCTCTCTCAAAAATAAATAAACCTTTAAAAAAAGTATGCTCATTTATTTATTTTTTTAAAATTTTTTTAACGTTTATTTATTTTTGAGACAGAGAGACACAGAGCATGAACAGGGGAGGGGCAGGGAGAGAGGGAGACACAGAATCCGAAACAGGCTCCAGGCTGTGAGCCGTCAGCACAGAGCCCGACGCAGGGCTCGAACTCACGGACCCATGAGATCATGACCTGAGCCGAAGTCGGACGCTTAACCGACCGAGCCACCCAGGCGCCCCAAAAGTATGCTCCTTTAATTCTAACATATCTGAGGGCAGTGGAGAGACCAGATTCTAAACTCTCCTCTTATAGTCAAAACTGGAAGCCTCTGGGTCTTTGATGAACACCCATCATATGGCTCCTATTCGGAGGTCTAAATATTCATGTTTTCATACTCAAAAATAAATAAATGAATAAAGAGTTTCCCACCTCTGCTAAAAGGAGATGACGACCCATTTTCTTCTAGGTATTCTTTTTCATAGAAGCCAAATTATGTCAACTTTAGAAATAAAATATAATAGAAAATCACTATGTATGCGGCTTTTCCTGCTTTTTACACTTTTAATCTGCTCACTGGAATGTTTATTTAAATGGAATATTAATTTTATAGTCATGTATTCATTCATCCACTTGTTAAAAAAAAAGCTAGGGGCACATGAGTGGCTCAATTGGTTAAGCGTCCAACTCTTGGTTTTGGCTCAGGTCATGATCTTGCAGTTTGTGAATTTGAGCCCTGCCTTGGGCTCTGCACTAATGGTGGGGAACCTGCTTGGGATTCTCTCTTTCTCCTTTTCTCTCTGTCTGTCTTCTGCTTATGCTGTCTCTCAAAATAAGTAAATAAAGTTTAAAAAAAAAAGAAAAAAAGAAGCTAAATGCCTAACATATGTCTACTATTAGGTGACGCATTGGACAGAAATACAATTATGATAAATATCATACCGATGAAGTTCTTGGTGATGAGTTGAATTCTAAACCCTGAAGATAAAAGATAAGTCCCACCAATTAGTATTATATTTAAACCAAAACTCAGTATCATACAGGCCTAAAGATTTTTAGTCTTAGTTTAAATATAATACTGGTTCTGAACTGATCAGCTGTATATTATCTCCAATTATGTTCAAGCTTAATGATAGGTAGAGTCTCTGGTGGCCAGAACCATGAGGTTACTAGTCTAATTGGGTTGCTAAAGCAAAAATAACTCCCGTAGACCCCATGACTGCCCCCAGGTTTAAAATTACATTGCTGAATAAATACAAGGCAATGATTGATGTATGCGGGGCAGCTGGGCCCCATCACTTCTCCAATGCGTAGTCTGCACAAGCCCATTGGAACAAGCACATTTTCTTGGGATGACAAGGCTTATATTTCTAGGAATTGTTGCACACCAAAATGCCAGGGCCTCTAATATCTATACAGATTCCAAACAAATTCCCCTCATCAGGAAACAGGAGAAATTTTCTGTAAGGTCTGTCTTAAACAAGTTAATCCTGTCATTCTAAAAGACAGCTGTCTTTCTTTCTTTGACAGATGTGAAGAAGCCACGAGTCACTTCTACCTTTGCTCAGAAAGCAAGAAAATGGCAACAGAGACAGGACTTTGCATCTGGGGAAGAATCTTGTGTTTTATCTCTTGTGGCAGTTGTGGGCAGCATCACAATCAAAATGATGATGAGGAAGATAAAAGGGTACATGAAAATCATAAGCTCATATCTCTTTGGGCTGAGATAAAGTGTGAGTGAGGAGAGGGAAGGACAGAGACATAGAGAGGCTGCTCTTGGTCAGGCTGTTAGGCAGGGGCTCATGAGAAACACACTTGTTGTCCTATCTCAAACAGTAGGACAACCACCTTCTTAACTTTGTGTTGGTTTCTGTAGTTAGTGGAGTCCACTCATTAGACTAGGTCCAAAAGGGTAAGGCATACAGCAACATTCAAACACTCCATGAAGCATATATTTTCTCTTGACCACTATGTCATGAAATATGGTGCTTATGAAATTATGGGAAGCCTATGCTATGTCATGGGAGTCTAGACCGCCTCTATAGCATCCATAGCATCCTTTGTCTGCCCTATGCTACTGTTCCTCTTCATCCCCCTGATTGTGGCTGGGACTACAAATGCTGCCAGTAAGATGACCATTCCCTAATCAGTTGTACCTTTGAGTCTCTCAAAGTTGTTATGACCCTTCTACTACCTCTACATTTATCCATATACTTCTTTAGTGAGAGAGAAGAAAAGGAGTTTAGAATTTCACTTCCATGGACTGCCTGAGCTCCACAGATCAGCTCTGAAAGAGCTAGCTACAGGTGCAAAAAATGTAATCAAAATATAGTTTAACATGCTTTGGGTTGGCCAACCACGAGAATCTCAAACTTGGTACCCTAAGTTTAAAATATTCAAACTGCAGATTCAACAGTAGAATTTTATATAATTGCTCCCTGGATATTTGCAGATGATACAGACTAATGTTCCTTCCCCCAAATTGCCTCTCTTACCTATCTTTAAACTCTCATTAATAATAACAACTATGATTCATCAAGTGCTTATAATGTTAAGGATACTGTTCTAAGGGCTTTACATGTATTAACTCATTCCTCAGGGGAAGGTCCTCTTATCATTCCCATTCTACTTTTTATGGCATGCAAACTGCAAAGAGATTAAGTAAACTGTTCAAGGTCACACAGCTAGTTAAGGTGCAGGGCTGGGTAAATCCAGGTAGTGTGACTCTGGAGAGCCCAAGCTCTTAATGATTAAGCTCCTTTGTTAACCTCTGGGCTCATTATGCAGCGGGAATCTTCTTTACTTTGTCATTATTTCATTGAGGAAGAGATGTTTTCATGGTGTTGCTGGACCACATATAGCAAAAATCTTACTACTGCCCACATTTTCATAAAGTACCATAACACTATTGAGCAACCAAATGCCAAGGAGTCCCTAGTGAGTTATAAATGCCCTGCATCTCTCTCATATTTTTAATGTATCAGTCAAAAATTGATTTATACTACATTTGGGCAGAAAAATAAAATATATACATAGAATAAACTGGGGGCCCTGAGTTATTTAGCTAATGAATGTGGGTAAGGTAAGATGTGAGAAGAAGACTAAAGATAGAGAAATGCAATGTGTTGACTTTATTGTCTGAATCCTTCCAGAGACACTGCTTCTTTTCCATTTTACCATACAAATTATGTAATAATACCCCCATACTATTATATTACAAAATTTAGTTTCTTTTTCATTGATGCTTTCATGACAACACATATGCCTCAATTTGTGGAGTAATTGTCATGTATATTATGTACACATATTACGATTTGTCAAGCAAAATCAAATTTGCTACAGGAAACTCCATTTACCTTGTTTCTGCCTCCATTTACCTGAGACTGCCACCAATATAGCACCCAGTATAGCAGCAGACCTAAAAAGAAAGCAAAACCAAGCAGCCCCACGTTCTTTCTAGAGTCCCCAGTAGTTAATCATATTCTGACACAAATCTACTGGAGAAGTTTTAAATGCCAAGTCAAGCATGACTAGACATCAAAGATTATAAACTTTCTTTTTTTGGGGGGGGGGAATCCATATTAACATGGAAGAGTGGAAGCCATTTATATTATTTTAGAATTCTAGAACACTCATCTGACTTAAATATTTTTTTTTCTTTGAAAGAAAAGATGAATGGGCATATATCACTTTGGGCAGAATTCTCCAGAAAGTATAATCTACAAGTACTGCATTTATCTGAAACTCTATTTTATTTTAAAGGTCGTGGCTGTATAATTCTGGCTTTAGCAAGCAGAAATATTTTTCAAAAATGTGGTCTAATTTTATTGTTCATCTTTAAATATTCATTTCATATTTGATGGACTAGAAATTTGAAATTCAAATTACTGCCTTTCCCTTTATTCTTAGCAAAATCATCTAATAATAAGAGTTGCAGTTCATTTATAAGAAATACAAATAAAATAAGCTTTATAATTTAACAAGAGCTAATTAAAATTATTTGAAAGTCTGTGCTTACAAGTGAGTAAACTGTAAATTCTAGTTGCATAACTCAGATTTTTTACAAGTGATTTTAAGGAAATTGTTCATCTACTAAGTCATTGACTCAAGAAAGCTGAAAGGGATCTCCTACAAAACTCTCATGTAACTGATGAGGTCTGGAGAGTTTCCTTAGCAAGTACAAGGTAACTTTCCAATAAGTAACAAAGTCAAGAATTAAAATAAGGTCTACTGTCTCCAAGTCTTTTGACCTTTCTAAGAAGCATTTGGTTAAGTCATACTAGAAACTAAGTAAATGTTTCTAAGATTTCATGTCCAAGATCTAGCCAGAGTACCATGTCTCAAAACCAAGTTCAGGGACCTTGTCTCAAACACAAATCAGGTGACAGTGGGTCACCTATAGGGTCAATGCTTTTTAGTAAGACACAATATTCACACGAATCTCCCTTTTTAGAAGATCTAACTAGAGGTCAATGACAAAGCCTAATTATTCTAAAAAAATCAAAACACAAAAAACAGTGTCATAATTTTCTCCAGATGACACATGTAGGTGTTAATATTAAGTACATTCGATATTAAATCTCTTAACATAAATGTCCATTTACTAAAGATAGTGGTCAGGCAGGAAAGATGACATAGCCTACTCATGCCCTTCCCCTTTTCTTCACTCCTGTTATCAGTTCCCTAGAGGGCCTATCCTAATCCAGTGTAGCCTCATTTTTGCTTAAATGCATCTGAAAAATTCCTGTTTTCAAATAAAGTGGCAGGTACTGTACTGAGGATTAGCACTTACACATATCTTTTGGGGGGACACATATTAATACACTACAACTCCCAAATACGTTATTTTCACTTTTAATAAAGGAAGCACTCCTACATGAAACAATGAATGGACTCTTGGATGACTATTTTCTGAACCAACCATAAATGTTTGGCCAACTCATAAAAAATAAAAATAGAGTATCTGGATTTGATACCAAATGCTATTTTCAGGTTGATATGGGCATTTTTTAAAACCCAGAAATGATGGGACTCCTGGGTGGCTCAGTTGGTTGAGCGTCTGACCCTTGATTTCAGCTAGGACATCATCTCGTGATTTGTGAGCTTGAGTCCAGCACCAGGCTCTGCACTGACAATGTGGGGCCCGCTTGGGATCCTTTCCCCTCCTCTCTCTCTGTCTCTCTCTCTGTCTCTGTCTCTCTCTCTCTCAAAAAATAAGTAAATAAATAATCTTAAAAAAAAAAAACAGAAGAATAACTCAGCAATGGGGCACCATCCCTAACATGTCAGGCCATGTACATCCAGTACAGAGATCAGTCAATAGTTGCAGGTGAGTAGGTCTGTCCATCACCCTTATTACAATTCATTGGAACATTCATTTTTGAATTTTGTGTTTTAACTTTTTACTTGCTAAAGCACTATAAACTATCCATTGTCTCTTCTTATATCTATTCATATAAGAGGGACACTGAGACCCTCCAGCTATCCACATTCCCTGGGCGAAAGCATCCGAACATGTCTGACACAAATCAGTGTTTGCTCATTTTCTAGAAGATTTAATAATTTCACCCAAGAGTAGGTATGAACACAGGGCATATGTGACACAAACTATGGGATACACATCTGGAGAATGATGCTCAAGTCATGTCTTTATACCTGTGATAAAAGCCTGCTTATTTCACTTTTTGTGAGTGATTTGCCATCATTTATGTGATTATCATATTAATATGATAGACTCTAACTTCTTCAAGGGGAGAAGTTGAAACCTGATCCATCTTGATAAGCTTTATAGCAACTAGTATAATGTTTTGCACATAACACAGGTTTAAATAATATTTACAGAGTAGTTATAAATGTGTAAGCTTTTAAGCCCAAACTAATTACACATGAATAAAATTGTGCTTGAATTTCATAAAACACAAAGAAGCTGAACCCATTTTTCACATGCTAATACATCTGATGAAGGCATTTCTTAATGAGTTGGTCGCACATATGCACAAAGAAATTTTATCAAATTTAGTAACGTGTTATTTGGCAAAAATAAATACGTTGAATAATAATTACACCTTGCCTTCTCACGATGAGTTATCCTTAAACTATGTATAAAGACCACAATTATTTTTAGTTTATGACATTAACTTACAGAGAAAAGTTTTAAAAATTGAAAATAACTTGTATATAGATCTGACAGGCTGATTTATTTGAACAAGTGTTTAAAACTCCAATAATAGCAACTAATGACTAACATGGTAATATTGTAAGTTATCAAATTGAATTATGACTAGTTAGAAATAGGTGCACTGAAAAGTTTCCATTTAAAACATAATTGGAGGAAAATGCCTATTTCTGGCCAAAGTTAAGTTAAAAGCTGACAAAAATCCTTAAAAAAAATTTTTTTTAATGCCAGTTAATGACCACAGAGAAAGAAAGAAAAGAAAGAGCATGGAAATAGAAATGGAATTGAGTAGAGTACAAATTTTCTTACAAAATTTAAGGTGTTAGGGCCTATGAAGAATTACTAGGAAATTGAACCTACACATTAATCTTCCAGGTTTGGAGGCTGGCAGGGCCATCTGGTACCAACTCCACTGGCTCATCAGATCCCTGAAAGGTCCAGTTTACAACCTTCCCATATGCACAGTCCTGGTTCCCAAGCTTTTCCAGCAAGAGTTTGAGGCAAAAATGATGCTTCTATACTCGTTTTTATCTTTTTTGTTTTTTGTTTGTTTGTTTTTGCTTGGTTTGGGTTTTTTTTTTTTTTTTTTTTTTGCTTTTTGTTTTTTTCTTAACTTGGTTTGACCACTTAGACTGAAAGACTTTGTTTTTAAGTCTTTAATCCATTTATTTTTGGAGGGTGTCATTCTATTCTTAAAGTACAAATATAATTAAGCTTTCCTGAGATAGCTTGTCTACTTTCTCATTTACTCCTTCCCACTATTCTTCTACATAAGTCTCCTGCAGTACACACACCCCCACACAAACACATTCCATAATTTTAAACAGAAATGTTGCCTTACTTGCTACATATCCTTATCACCATGCACAACACCACATAACAGGTGTTCCATTATATTTGGTTTCCTTTCTCCTTTTATAGGTTATGGGAACATACAGATTGCAGGTATTTACTACAAGATGGTTCACTTTATTGATATCAGTGATAAGCAATTTATGTGAACTTTATTTTTCCTTTCCCTGTTGTCTTTTATCTTATTTTCTTCAGTAAATCACTCTTTCCCCTGCTCTAAAAATGAGTCCCTTTCTTTCTTTCCTTTTGTTGATCTTGTTCCAAAAATTTTTGGACAAACTCATTACCTATCTAAGTTTTAACAATGGACACATCCCAAAGGTCAGGAAGAAAATGAGTATTTCTAAGACCCCAAATCAAATTTTATAGTTATCAGATAACTTGGCCAAAGTTTTCACAATTAAAAATTTTGACTAGTTCAATGAATTCAAATACTGAGAATGTTTGCTCAAAATTACTCATTTTGAGAAGAACTTCAAAGACTTCACTAACACTGAATCACAACATATCTAATTATTCCTTCAAACAAAATATACTCCCTATATCAATGCACCTTTATGAAGCCCACATAAACATACAATATTATGTCTTTAAACTTAATAATCAGGACCTCAGAATTTAATTGGAAGTTTTGTTTCTGACCACCAAATTTTAACAAGCTTCTCTCCTTAACAGAATTATGTCCCTCTTTCAGCAGAGTCAGAAATAATGGAATTGTTCATTAAAAATAATGAGATGCCTTTGTAATGAGTCCTGATCTATAGCTTCTGTCTGTAAAACAGCTTTTAAATGGAAAAAAAATTAGATCCTATGGAGGTCTCACCTTGGGCTATACAAGGTAACCTCAAAACCACACTTAATTATGTCAACTGCACACTTTAAGAACAATCTTACCAAAAAGCAGATTGACTAGGAAGTTACTTTTGATACTCAAATGGATCTGGGGGAGAAGGACAAATAGAAAACAAACAAGAGGACACTATCACTGTTTTTGCTTTCATGAGCCATCATAACACTTTTCTCTTTCTTTAAAAGAAAATTAAATGTTTATTTATATTTGAGAGAGAGACAGAACAAAAGCAGGGGAGGCACAGAGAGAGAGGGAGACAGAATCTGAAGCAGCCTCCAAGTTCTGAGCTGTCAGCATAGAGATAATGTGGGGCTCGAAGTCATAAACTGAGATCTTGACCTGAGCTGAAGTTGGATGTTCAACCAACTGGACCACCCAGGTGCCCCAATAATGCTTTTTTCTTAAAGAATTTATTCTGATGGAAAATGGAGCACTAGTCAGTGAAGGGTTAATCTCATTTCTCAACCCACCAGACACTTGTACTCTTCAAACTTCTAAACACACTTTTCTTGCTTTAACTGCTTCTTTCATGCTGTGAAAATGGAACATAATTTTTTACTGAAGCCATACAGAACTTTATCAAGCAATTTCTTTAAACACCATGCATTTTTTTTTCAAGGGCTAGCACAATATAGCAGTAACTAACTTTCCTATTATTTCCAACCATACTGGTTGCCTCAGCCATTCAACATCTTGTTCTTTGTTTGAACCCTTCTTATCCAAAGTCATTAATGACAAGTAATATCACCTTGTTAATAACAATCACAATAATAGCTCCTATGTAAGTGTTGATTATGTCCCAGTCATGGTATGCACTTAAAATACATTGTCTTTCTTATTCAGTATTTATAAAAACCCTATGAGGTACGTATTTTGTGTATGAGGCATTAGGGGTTCAAGAATATTAATCACATAACTAAGATACAACACAAAGTTAGTGACTAGAGAGTCAGGTCAGATTGTGAGGAAGTTGGGAAAAAATGGACCACAATTGACATTATTTTTGAATTACACATCTATTTCTTAAAATATAGGGCTCATATCTTACACCTTATTTTACGATGTTTTAACTTATAAACTTATTCAAGTCTTGGGGTGCCTGGGAGGCTCAGTCGGTTAAGCGTCCGGCTTCAGCTCAGGTCATTATCCCATGATTCGTGGGTTTGAGCCCCGCATCAGGCTCTATGCTGACAGCTCAAGAGCCTGGACCCTGCTTTGGATTCTGCGACTCCCTCTTTCTCTGACCCTCCCCCACTCATGCTCTGTTTTTGTTTCAAAAATAAACAAACATTAACAAAATTTTCTTAAAGTAAATAAAAATAATAAACTTATTCAAGGTCTCACACAACACCTCAGTCCATATGCTTCTCCCCCTTTAACTATGCCTGACTTCAGAGTGATTGGCCAAGTAGGTTTAGTGCCTCCATAACCCGTTCCTGGCAATGCAGTGCTGCCATATCACCCAAATCTTCTCAAGAGAAAAATTCATTTTCTTAGGTAAAATAATCCTGATTTTTAAAAATCGGAAAAAATTTTCAGAGGCACATGTGCAGGTCAGACCTGGCTCAGAGGTTGTCAGCTTATATCCTCTGCTTTGCATTCTGCTAGAATACTTGAGGACTGCAAGATTTCTCAATCGTCTTCTCTATGGTTTAAGCCCCTGGTTTCCACAGGCCATTAGAATTTAAGTCTGCTCTTTCCTTCCTTCCTTGTACTCCATTTTTAAGTGATTACAAATCGTTCTCATTGGCAGATAGATTCTCCTTCTTTCCAAGCCTTGGCACTGAATATTCAAGACAATAATGGGAGTGAAATGTTATATAACTGGGTGAGTCATTTAGCCTCATGTAGCTTGTCTGTATCTACGTAGGCTACTTACCTACCTGAGGACCCAAGTAGGAGCAGGAACATTTAGAATCTTAAATCAAACGCAGTTTACTTGTATGTGGAGAAGTGGTGGGTCTTTGTTGGAATGGCAGTTGGGGTGGTAAGGGCAGGGAAAAAATGGGCCATGTCGGAACTATTTATTTGTTTTTTATTAATTTCCTAAAATTACTTGAGAGGTGAATACTGATATTCCACAGTGAAACTGAACAACAGTGAGAAGATGTACTATATCACCACTAATAACATCAACCAGACTATGGGAAATAGACTTGGAAATCTGTGGATTCCCCTAGGACATTTAGTATCTTTCTTGCTGCCTATTTTATGAGAGAAAAAGTAACACAGGGAGGCTGGTGTACAGGCATTCCCACAGAGAATATTCTTTTAAATCTCTAGAATTTTATTTAGTCCATGGAGGTCTGAAGACTTTGGCTACAACCCTACACATAAGCACAAAACTGCTCACTGACCCAACCGCAGAGAATCCCCTTAGCTTCAGGCCTTTACAAGAAGCTTTAAAGCTTCTTTGGCTTTAAAGTTAGGATAGAAGTAAAGAAAGTCTCTGTCTTATTGAAGGGCTGCTGACAACCTGTTGGGAGCCCCTTGGGAGGACACAAAAGATGCATGGAAACAAAGTCTAAACAAAATGACCTTTTAGGAGGGCCAGGGAACTTTTCTTTTTTTCACCTTTCCTGCTCACCACCCTGCTATTAGGAAGTGTATTCATTTTCTAGGCCTTCTGTGACAGATTACCACAAAATGGGTGACTTAAAAACAACAGAAATGTATTCTGTCACAATTTTGGAGGGCGGAAGCCTTCAATCAAGGTTTCTAAAGGAACAGCTTCCTCCAGAAGCTCTAGGGAGATTCTGGTCCTTGCCTCTTCCACCTTCTGGTGGTGCCAGGCATTCCTTCCTTATGAGTTATCACTCCAGTCTCTGCCTATCCCTTCAGCTGACCTTCTCCTCTGTGTCTTCAGCTCTTCTCTTATGAGGGCACTTAGAATTGGATATAGGATGCACCACATAATCGAGGATAATCTCATCTCAAGATCCCTAAATAAAGTACATCTGCTAAGACCTTTTTTTCCAAATAAGGTCATATTCACAAGTTCCAAAATGTGGAAATATCTTCTGGGAGACCACCATTCAAACCATCACTGGTAGAGAATACACACACACACACACACACACACACACACACTCTCTCTCTCTCTCTCTCTCTCTCTCTCTCTCTTTCTCCTTCTCCCTCTCCCTCTCTTTCTAATGAGAGAAAAGAGGGAAGACACCCATAGGCAGCAGCATGGATTCTGGATCAGTGACATAAAGAGGTTCCCCCACTCTATTCACATATTGACCATATTTCTGAGTACAATAGATTTAGGCTGAATCTGGAGATGGGAATTATCCTCTTCACCCTAAACATCTGTGAGAAAATGGGTCTTGCTTAGAATCTCTAAGGAATTACATTTTTTCAAATGCTTACTGTGAAAAAATGGATTAGGGAAAACGTGCTTGGCATTTACAGAACATAAAATCTGACAGGCACTATCAATTAGACATCCACTATAGCACACCTTCAGATAGGTGTTTTGCAAATAAAAGTCAATGCAACTCAGAAAGCTGAAATATGTGCAGAGCGTGTGGTTTCAATGATTAAATGAATCTAATGCACCTGCTGCTTAGACAATCTCTGCTCATCAACTTGGTCCCCAAACACATTCTATGGGACTAATTTAATGCTAGCTACTAGGAATAAAGCAAAATCCTATTGTTTGCAATGGAAATTACCTTCTCAACTAAGACAACTAAGAAGATGGAGAAAGCCTATGGGCTTTAACAATCTCTCTCTCTAGGGCTTTCTTAAGACGTGTCACTAGAAGCTGCATTTGCCTTTTTGCTCACATACCTGCCTACTCAATGAGGTAGAAATGACATACTTAGTCTGGGACAGTTTCAGAAAAATTGAATGCTTTCTCCCAAAATTCACTTGAAATGTCAACCTATGGCTTTCAAATAGTTTCCTATGCAGGGGAATCTCCCAGCACACTCCCTTCCTTCCCACTTGGGAATTCTGAAAGCATCCCATAGGATGTGGGTCCTCCAGTCTTGTTTTACTTTCCCAGTCTCATCTGTCCATCTGTCTTTCTCATCCCTTGTTTGCCCCGACCCTGTTTGTTCATAGAGGCCTAAATTCTTCCCTAATAAGTGTGCTTCCTGGGCTGTAATCAGCTACAAGCTTGTTAGAACAGCAGCACCTCAAATACCATCCCAAATTTACTATCTGCATCTTAACTGTAAATACATCAAAGTGTGTGATGTACTCTCTAAGTCACACTTGCTTGCTAAGTTATAGCAGTTGCTTTGTTTTGGTCTGGCCTCCCAGCAAGTATCTTTCATGTTCAAAACTCCACTTCTTTATCCACTACATGTATAGAGCAGTGGTGTTTAACCCTAACTGCACATTAAAATTACCCGAGGAGTTGTGGTTGTTGATATTTTTTATTGTCATCAGAAAAGCCCCACCCCTCAGAGATCTTAATATAATTTGTATGGGATAGAGCACAGGTACAGTCTTTTTTGTTGTTGCTGTTTAACTTTCAGAAGGAAATTCTAATATAAAATAACATTTGAAAACACTGTTACAGGATAGTGGTTTAAAGTGTGGTTCCTGAGTTAGTAGTGTCAACATCACCCAAACTTGCTGGAAATGCAAATTCTTTGCCTCCCTCCAAGGTTTTCTGAACCAGAGATTCTAGAGGTAGACCCAATAAGCTGTGTTGTGACAAGCTCTCCAAGTGATTTTGATGAGTTTTAAAGTTTGAGAAACACTGCCATCAAGTATCTCTTGCCACTTGCTCAAAATTCTATGGAAGGCATGTAAATGAATAAAGTTTGGGGTTTACTCTGGAATAACAAAAATTTGCTTGGAGGAAACATTGAGTATAGACAGATGCAAACATGACACATACTTTCAGAGAGAGCCCTGTAATTCTAGTCAGAATGTGACTAAATACAAGCAAAGTGCATGTTAACAGGAAAAAACAAAAAACAAAAAAACAAAACTACTATTCCCAAGTGGAAGGATTTCTATGGAAAGAGTTAATTTAGGCAGGTAACACAGTATAAATAATAGGAGGGAAAAGGACATTTATGCAATTAGGTTGATTATTACGAGATATACCATACATACATACATACATACATACGTACATACATACATACATACATACATAAATAAGTGGTAGTCAAACTATGGAGGAATTTGAATGTCACTCTAAGTCACTGAGGTGTTTCTAAAAAAAATACCAGGAAAATATTTATTGTATGAGTTGCAGTTAGCTCAATAAAAAGGAAGGAAGAGGACAGAGAAATTTTCAGGCACTGAAAAGAGCATGTACAAAGGCCCTGAGACAGAAAAAGCCATGGTGTCTTCAATAGAATCTCATATCAGAGATCACAAAGTAGTCATTCAAAATGCAAGGTCTTAGTGCTCATCTGTATGGGTGATGTGAAGCTGATATTGCAGAGGACAGATTGATAGGAATTGTGACCTTGAAAATGTAATTTAATTCTAAAAGACTCCCTTCCTGGTTATACTTAATAAAATTCTCCCATCTATTAAGGTCTCCTTTATCTCTCATCCATCTTTCTAATTTCTTTATCTTAATGTAAACTAAGGGGATGCTCTGAATAACTAAAAAGTTGAAGGTAGGGAAATTTTTGTGATACAACACAACCTTGAAGGTTGCCATAGTAATAAAATGTTGAAAAGTAAATTTAATGATGGCTGCATGGCATTCTTCATTTGTAACTATAGCTTCTTTCTTGGAGGACTATCATTTAGTATCACATCCTGGGCTGATTCCCAATGCCTTAAAAAGTAAAATGAAATGCAGTGGGCACTTGATGATTTTGGATGCTTCATAGATATTTTTGCTTTCTTGGGGTAACAGAACTCCAAATTTTCCTTACCATACAGTCCTGACAGCATACTCTATCTACCAAAACCTTCTTTCTGGATCTCAATTATGTGCTCTTAAATGGAACTTCAAGAATAGAGCATGGAACTAAGGTCTGGGCAATTAGAATTCTACACTTCCTTGCTCACAGAGACTTAGTTTGAATGCCCCAGAACACTAGATTGTGGAACTTAATGACTTTATTTTAAATTTTTTTCTGGAAAAGGAAAATAACTTGACCAAGAACATTTTAAAAAAAATGTTCCACATTAAAAAAAAATGTCCTGTCAGATATCATAACATCATATATACAGCAATTAAAATAGTGATATTGGTTAAGTAATAATCAAATAGATCAATGGAATAGCAGAGAGAACCCAGAAATAGAATCAGACATGTGGAATTTACATTTGTAAGAACATCACTTAAAAATTAGTAAGGAAAACAAAAATAGTTTTAGAAAAATGGAGGATTTCATAAATAATGTTAGAAAATTTGGCTATTTGGGAAAATAAGTGTTAGAAACTTACTATATAGCAGCCCAAAAGTAAACTCTAGATAGTCTAAAATGCTAAATGGAAAAATCTCACAATTTCTTTTAAATTATTGTTGCATACTACAATCATCTGGTGATCTTAAAAAAAAAATCTCAGATCCATTTAAGTAAGTATCTGTGAGAGTGGAACTCAAGTATTCTTAAAATTTCTCTGGTTTCCAATATGTATCAAAGTTTGAGAACCATTGTTGGTTAATAAAGAAATGTGTTCCTAAGCTTTCTAGTAGTCAAAGCAAAGAATAGGTTAAAAGTAACTGGCAAAGTTTCATTAAAAAAAAAAAAAAAGGCCAAGGGGCACCTGGCTGGATCAGTCCACAGAGAGTGTGACTCTTGATCTCAGGGTTGTAAGTTCAAGCCCCAGTTTGGGTGTAGAAATTACTTAAAAATAAAATCTTAAAAAAAAAAAAGACAAATCACTAAGATTTCCCAGTTTTCTTGGTGAAAAATAAGAAGAAATGTCATCATTTAAAAACTTAATAAATTAACAATGCATTCTATAAACCTGTTAAATTAACAGTGGCTTTATACAACTAGTATAAACTAGTTGGGCTTTTCTACCTTTAAAACTAGTTAGAAGGATCCTAATTGTCTGGCCATATAGTAATCAAGACAAGGATTGAAGAAAACTCAGCAAATTTATCCTCTGTAAACAGCCTGAGTAGTTATCAATTTAGATAAACAGTGACTTCACCATCATCAAAAATAGTTAATTTCAAGTTAGGTATAAGTACTGCTCTAGTCATTAATTCTCCATATCATTTAGTACTGGGTATGCCTGACACCACAGTCTTAATGCAGAGGTTTTGGATTTGAAACATCTAGACCAATTCTCCTTCCTAGCACTGTAGATCATATAACCCTTTCGCACTGAGTTTAGACATAACTTCTGAATCTATCATAAGCTCCAGGCTGTCACTATCAAATAATTATAATTGGCATATAAATTGAAATGCACCTACAGAAAATTTTCTGCTTCATTGTGACACAAGGAGGAACCCTTACATGGTTAATACAGCAGGAAGTGATACTAGAAATATGGGCTGAACCCTTAAAACTGGGAAAGGACTCTGGGGTGAAGATGGTGCAACAGGTGTTGATAATTGAGATCTAAGACCAAGGTTCCAGAAGGAAGAAATCAGGTGTCAAGAACTGTAAAGAGTCTGATATTTACCAGTCAGAAATTTACAAATTAGCTAGCTGTCTCATAGATACTCAAAGACGATAGGAGATTCCTGGATCAGAGACAAAGGACTCTGTTACTGAGAGCACGGGAGAGAGCATGAGGTTTGCCTTTGTCAAATCAATTGCCCTTGTCTTTCAAGTGCCATGGGGAGAGTTGGTAGGAATCATGTGGAGCTGGGCCTGGGGGTTGCTGTGCACACAGATTTATGCCATAGCTGAGGAACCCTTCGATTATAAAACACTCAGTCTATGAAGGGGGCTGGAAGCAGACCTGTCCAACTTTTATCCTTTTATCATATGGTCTTCTGCCCTGGAGGGAAAGAATAATACCTCTATCTTCCAAGGTTATTTGCTACACAAATGTTCTTAGAAAGGTAGTCCAAGGAAATACCAAAAAGTGCAGAAAAACCATGATATCTTAAGGGAGAGTTTGGGGTGTACTTGGTGTCTGATGGCAGCAGCTCCCTTTATTGATGCAAGATCACAGTCTGGTTTTGGCCACCTGGCTGGTTTAAACAAGACGTCTAAGGCAAACAGGCGGGTGGACATTGCTATCATCATAGGTACCCAAGATATTGTGTTTGCAGAAGTGGATCTGTGAGCAGGAGAGCAGTGTTTGATTTCCCAGCCTGTCTGCTTCCTTTGTGGAGCATGGCTATCACTGGAAAGGGACTCTGTGTGTATATGTGCATGTGTGTGTGCATGAACACTTAGCTGTCAGGCTTTCTGTGCATATACTAGAAAAAGATAAATTATAATAAATTAACCACCTTCTGGCCCCTAGTACACCCCCCCGCCCCCCTTCCCCCCCCAAAAAAGAAATACCATGGCAAATTCCTTCAGCAGGAGGAACAAGGGCTAGCAGAAAGGACCTCAGAATACAAAAGGAATAAGAGGAGACAAAAAAAATTAATCATAGTAAATACAATTAGCAGCCCACATTATATCTCAGTTTTACAAGGCTGATGTCTAATGAATTGGGTTTCCACTTAGAGAAATACTGTGTGAATTTAGGATGCAATAGGAATTTATACTATTAATATAATATCCTTACCATACAGACTTAAGTCTCTGAAGGTAAAAACAAAGGTAAAGCATTACATGTTTTTACCTACTGCACATTAAATTCAATAGATTTGCTTCCCAAATATACTTCAATTTTCCTTTATGGATTTCATTACAGGTGTACAACCTACTAAGAACATAGCCAAAGGATATCATTATTATCTGATGCCTTACAACTCCAATTAAATTAGTCACTTTAAGAATGTTTAAGCCATTGGGGAAATTCCCTGACACTAAATGGCTCTGACATTTTCAGCAGTCTTGGTTTGTTCAGCACAGAGAACAGCTGGAGAGGTAAGGGTACAAGATGTGCTGATTGCAAGTCAAAGAACTTGAGGAATGTCTAAATTAAACACACTCACTTTCCGCTTACTTTGAGGGACAGCCAATGGGAAATGGGCCCCCTGAGACAGGGAAAGTAGTAGCAAAGGTGAAATAGAAAGATGGACACCTGGAGCCATCCCATAAGCTTCCCACAGACTTTCTCCTCATTCACAGCTGCCCTATCTGATTGGGTAGTATGTTCAGCTTGCTTGCCCCAGGATGCCACTGAATATGTATCATGAGGTAATAATCACAGATAATTGAAAGATGTCATGCCATGCAACACAGTGTAGAGAATATCATCTGTGACTAATTGGTTAGAGGGTCTTAGACAAAGCACTCTTCTGCTTTGAGTCTCACTTGTCTCCTTCATGAAATTAGGCACTCACTACATCTATGATATTTAAAATGCCTTTCTGTAAAGTGGTACAAGTCCAAGGAGAAGCTTTAAGGATAACCTGGTGAAGGGTAAGAGAATAGGTTGAAGAGAAAGACCAAGAAACCAGATTTCACCTTTCCCTTCAGCCAGCTCAGATGGTATCATTTTACATATTTAATATACCTATAAATTTTAATTTTAGGAAAATATCCTATGCCAAAAAGAATTTAATAAAACTGGAATAAAAAACTCTCTGCTCCCACCATTAATAATCGTTTAGTTTTTCAAAATTTTATCCTAGTGGTAAACCAACAACAACCCCCCCCACTCTCCCTCCCCGCCCCCCACACACATGCACACGCACTGGAGGCCTTAAGTCTTCAAGGAGTCATAGTTTCATACAATAAAGGAAAACTCCCTTGGGAAACCCAACAAGACTCAGTCAGAGATTCAGATATAGAACCCTGAAAGGGAGTCCACTTGATGCCTCCTGGGAAATAATATATAGGGTTTAGTTGGAAATGAATAGTGTTTTAGTGTGGTCTCCTTGTTCGTTTACCTCTTGGGAAGGGAATTTACCAGTATATAATGCGGTGATAGAGCCATATCTAAGACAGAGCCCGTTAGATTAATTTGCTCTTGGGGAGCTCTTCTGAATTACAGAAGCAGTGAGACAGATGAGAGTGTGTCTGGACAAAAGTTCCCAAGACTCATGCATGTACAGTCTGCTTTCAGGAGTTTCATCACTAAAGCAAAGCAGGTGAAATGTCTCTCATCATTTATGTACTTCAGCCACTTTGACCCCCTCTAATGTTTTCGATGCTCATGTTAGTTCAATGCTTTCTCCATTCATTTCTTTTTTCATCCATTTGCAAAAAGACGAGAGGATGGGAAACCTGCCTGGTGTCACTAGAGAGTTCTGTGCCACTAAGGCCTGGCTTGATATGTCACCGCCCACACATGACTTTGAATGAGTGCACAACCAGCATTCTCACTCTTTCTTCAGAGTTTCTGAGAAGGCCTGGATTTGGAGTTAAGAAGATATTTTTATTTGTTCCACAGATAGCATAAAATCTAGACATATTGAAGATTCTTCAGGTAAGGAAAGAATTTCCATATTAAAAACTCTGCCCCAGTGAACTTTAGTGGGAAGATCAGTGTATAAAGGCACACATTACAGGGTAGAATCTTCTGTTCCCTATGCCATGAACATGAACTCAGACCCAAAATGTTGTGACTGTGTGTCCCAAATGTCAAAGACAACCTCAAAATCAACCTGGAAACATTCTAATTGGCTCTTGCTGAGAGAAAAAATGGATCCAAAATAAGCTAGTCACCTTATGAGAGAGGTATGATATACTGTCAATTCTCATGATATAACCTGAGTGAGAACCACTGATGGAGAAAATTCCCAAGAAATATATTTCCATGAAAAATTACTTAAACATCTATGTCCTGTCACCTCATATAGTCTTCAGCTGTCTTGGCTTGTGCATTGGACTAATTCATTTTTAGGGCTTACCTCAGGAGACTTAATTTAGCTGTGAAAATAATAGATGGGTAACAAAAACAAGTATACTATATAGGGAGCAATAAACTGTCTCAGTAGAGTTTTCAACCAGAAATATTTTGGAACAATTCACTTACAAGGAATAAAGAATGTACCCGGCCACATTCAAAGCCAGGTTAGTACACCTGTTAGATGAAGTGAGTATCCTGGACTCCTTCATGTCACTCAACACATTTAAAGTACTTCTTAATGACTTAATTTGGCAAGGTAGGGTCTGCATCTCATTTTGAATACTTTACCCCAAGAGTTTGTACAGCATATGTTAGGGCCTTAATTTGCATTTATGACAACTGGATTTCACCAAGAGAAAATAGAAGGTGGAAGGGGAGCTTTGTATATTTTTATATCTATACTTAGAGAATCAGTAAGCAACTGACTTGTATTTCCATTCACTCAATCAGGAATCAGGAAGAACTACCATTGTCACCCTACGTTAGGCAGGGAATTTAATTTGTGTTGCTTAATGAAAACTGTTGCCAATAAATATTGACAATAAATGAAGAAGATAGGCAATTTTTTGAGTCTAGTGTTGAGACTAATCAACAGGACGTTCCAAAAGGCTGAAACTGAGAGCCTGCCTTTACATTAAAACCAACCTCACAACTTTTGAGAAATACTGATTTCAGAGACCTTCACCCAGAGACCTTGATATGGTCAAGTAACAGTAATTCACTGACTTAGCCCTATTGACAATGAGAATTAATCACCAGTGCCACTTCATGGAATTTGAGATTACAAGTGATGAGGTTTAACAATCAGGAGACAAGAACCTCTTTCACAGGGAGATATTTAGAAATACACAGTTGGTAGCAAATCACATACACACATACATACATATATGTGATTAAAAACTATATACACACATGATCATGTGGTTATGTATTTTGGGAAAAATTCTGTTACTGATATAAGTAGAACATACCGTATGAGTAAGTTTAGAAGAAATGAATTTGATTAGTAAAATATAAGCAAATTAGTGAGAAGGGCAAAGAGTATGGATCATCAAAAAAAAAAAAAAAAAAAAAAAGAGAGAGAGAGAGAGAGAGGGAGAAATAAACCAGAACCCAGATGGAACTTAAATAAGAACAACACAGGGTATGCCTATTACTCAGCACTACAGAAACCACTCCTGGTTGCTCTGACTATAGTGAGTCTGGCTCAAAGTAATAATATTACCTGAGAAGAGTCACAAGCCAACGAATAAAAAACTAATCAGGTTAGAAATAATGATGGTCTGGTGAACTTCACCTTAGAGGAGGGTTTGTGATGGGTTTTGGAAGCCTTAGGCAGAAGGTAAAGTACAAGCTACACCTTGGATCATAACTAAAAAGCTTATCTGCATCCTGCATTCTTAAGAGATCCATGAGAATGGTTAGCAGCATGCCCTGTTCTTACACTGCCAAAGTACCAGGATGAATGAACTAAATGTTCAACGACATTGTCTATTTGTTCTATTAGGTGACAGTGATAAAAGGGACAGAGAATAATGCCTTTGTCAATGGGGGACTGTGTGAGCTTGCTCCTGGAGTGAACTCGTGCCCCTGGCTACCACCTAGGAGTCTGGAAACCCCTCCATAAAGGTAACTAGGAAATCAGGACTGAAACTGTTAGAATAACAATGTGACTGGAACACCACACATTCCAAGAGTTTTGTGTCCTAGAACCAGCATGGTGTTTGGAAAAATGAATGTGGTAAGACTGAAAGCCTTTGAATTTATACTACAACTTCTGTCTTCACACTCAGTGTTATACAGGAACAAGTATACTATCCATGTGAGGCTACCAGTGATCCATGGGCCCACTGTCAACAAAGAATGTGAGAGAGAAATAAAGAATATAAAAACATGATAAGCTAATTGCACTTGTTTCCAAAGGTGATCCAAGCAGGTACTCTGCTTGGGTTCATGAGATCAGGGTTGTTTCCAGTTTTACTTATACAAACAAACATCTACAACAAAGTCATGATGGTTTCAATCTGTGTTAAGCAGATGTTTGCTTAAGAAACACACTTGAAGTGAGAAAGGGTGTTTTTCTGAGCTAGATGGAATTCCTAATGGTGAGGCTTTTACTTCCTCACTGTGCTCTCCTGGTGATTTGTTCCTGTTGCTCTCATGACAGCCATTTATTTTACTGTGGTTTCCATAGCTGCTGACATACCTACAGCCTGAGGGCATGTGCACTGTCTTAACTCACCCATCTGCGATGCCTGCCAGGAGCAATGCTGGCACCTAGTAGCTGCTTAATGATGTAAAGAGGATGTGTTTGAAAACACAACCCTACTTAGTTCTTGGTTTAATTTTGTTTTGCTTATCTCCACTCATAGGAGGGAATTGCAGTCTAGATAAAAAACAAACAAACAAACAAACAAACAAAACAAAACTTGAATTGCAGTCTAGACAAAAGAACCTGGGCTTAAAGTCAACACGTCTGGATTTGAATCTCAGTATAGTTCAGGAACTTGAGAAAGACACTTAATTTCTTTGATTGTGAGTTTCCTCTCTTGTAAAACAGGGATGATTCTAACTCTATGCTAGCATCTTATCTTGATAAGAAAAGAGTTCTTGCATGTTAAGGAAATCAGTAAACTAAAGAGAATTTGGAAAGCATTATTTTACATCTCAAGCCATAATAAACATGATTATTTCTTATATACCAAAATATTGTCCTCATTGTAGAAGATAGCAGGACTCTCAACTGCAAGTGTATTTCAGTTCTGACTAGAGGCCTATGTCTGTGGTTATCAGCAAGGCAGAGGCTTAAAACTACCCCAAAAGAGTAGCTAAATTTAGTGATCATTAAGAAAGCTAATACTAAATTATAATACGTTGAGGAATGTAAGTGAAAACAATACAATCTGTGTCATCACTCTAAAGCTAGAAAACATTTCTCATTACTTTCCACACCTGGTGAGGGATGAAGTTGGTTTTATGTTTTTGAACCACTATGATTTAATTATGACATATAAGGAGTACCAAAAAAGAAAAAAAAATTTAATTTTATCCATTTTAATCTTTATTTTTTGTATCCATTCTTTTTTAATCATTTGCTTCATTGAGCATTTACGTGGTTAATTTCACTGCGTTATTCTAACTCCTGAATTGTGGGCTTTTATTGGGACTTTATAAAGTTCCTCATTAGAGAACACTAACAGTTTAAAATGGAATTTAGTTGTGGCCAGGAATCTTTATAAAATAGCTAAATGGCATTGACTTCAAGTTATAAAGCAAGACCTTGAGTTCATTTTAAAATTTAGAATAATATTTCTGAGAACACTTTTAAGTACCGCCCACTTTGGCAACATCCAGCAGGTCATTTCATCTGTTATTACCATAAGTGTGGATCCTTTGGAGGTGGCCTCTGTGAGAAATGCCATTCATGACTTCTCTACTGAGAAATCCCATAAGAAAAAGCTCTTCATTGCCTTACACATTTGGGAAGGACACTGCTTGTCATAAATATTGAAAGCAGTGACCAGAACAAAGTGACCTATCAGGGGGGGAAAAAAAAGTCTTGAAAAGAGAATGAGAAATGAAAAGAATATAGTAACTAATGGGATATGGACAGAAAAATGAAAACAAAATTTGAATTTACACAGACTTACTAGGAGTGAAGTCTTGGGAAAACAATTTACCTTCCCTGAGCCACCATTTTGTTATTGTTAAATAGGGATTATAGCAACCATTGTTGAGAGAGTTGAATGAGCCTGTTTATGTAAAATGTACTGGATGCTTATGATATATTTAATCTCTTCTAGCTTTCTCCTCTTCAAGACAGACAGAAAATTAAAATCAGAGAATGAAAGAAACCCTGACAGAGGTATACAAATTGCCAAAAACCTTGAGGCTTCTACAATGCTTGGCTCTTCTGGAGTATTATTAGGACAGAGGGGCACCTCCTTCGTCTTCATTCTGAAACCAAGTTGACTTGGTACTTTGTCTTCTGCTCCCCCTTCCCTGTGGCACACCAATAAGGAAAGTCAAGAGGAAGAAAAGAGACACCTGGCTCATGGAGCCAAGGGATTCCTTAGGATAATTATTTTCCTTATTCTCTGTATGGCTGACTGGTAGAAATGCTTTCAAGCTGGAGCTATCCTAGGTGTTCACAATGCGGTGGAGCAAGTGGTCACCCTGAAGGTGAAGGGATGGGGAGGATAGAGATAGGAGGGTCCAGAGGATGACTGTTACAATCAAAAGGCCATTAGGGCTTTAGATAAGGCTGGGTTGCTGAATTAAGGCATGGCTTGGTATGTCCTCTTCCGCTACGCGTATTTATGCTACAGATGAATCAGAGATACTTCTGTGTCCACTAGGGTTGGTTTAAGTTATTTCTGAGTCATAGGAAGTAATGAGAAGTCAAAAAATCAGATCAGTTTGTCATCTAATAAAATGGGCAAAGAAGACAAGATGTTAGATTAAGAGAAGGCATTCTGAGGTCAGAGAGAACGTCAAATAAGGTTTGATATTCTCTGGGTTTTCAGACTCTTCCCAGTTTCCCAAAGCCCACCAAAGCATGTTTCAGTGACTGAGCCCACTGTCAGATATGGTGTCCAGTCCTCCACCTGTTCTCAAAGAATCTTGAATTAGGGAATCATGTGCCAATTACTTTTTCAAAATTCACTTGAGATCACAATCTGCTAATGGCAGAGACCTCAGTAGAATCTAACAACCATTCTATACAAACCAATGTTCTGATTACTACAGTGCAGTATACTTGTCCCATTTTTCCCACTCATTCTCATTCTTTCCATAATTCCTTAAGAAATAAAGACAGGATTGGCCAAAATATTTTGGAATCTTAGGCAGACTGAATCTCAGTACCTTGAGCAAGTTTTCATTCCAGACATTAACTGATTTCAGTACAAGTCCATTTGAAATCTCATTTTGTTCTCCAAGGAGAAATATTTGCATTTACAATCATTTTGCAAATAAGAAAACAATCAATGGTGGGGTAATAATTTGAAAAAAGAAAAAATAAACACACACAAAAAACATTGCCCAATATCTTTAGAAGAACCCAAGATAGAATAAAGTCCTTGAACCTGAAATGTTCTTTGCATAATTAACCAATTACTTCAGTGTGTTTTCTACTAGCTGTTTGTCACTGATCTTTCCCTGGGCAGCCTGTGCTACATTATGCTAAACTAACTCCTGTATGGACTACAGGAAGTAGTAAAAGTAACAGACCAGGTGATCATCTCAAAGTCTTCAATGTTGTAAGAAGCTTGCCCTAAATAAAAATTCCCTTTAACCCAGTAATGGTCACCTACATAACACAAAGAACTTTAAAAACATCATTATCAATATTATCAATTTGTTTACCCCTTCATTTCAAGGCTATTTTTTTTAAATGCTTATTTATTTTTGAGAAAGAGAGAGACCATGAGATGAGGAGGGGCAGAGACAGAGGGAGACAGAGCATCCGAAGCAAGCTCTGTGCTGACAGAGCACGGATGTGGGGCTCAAAGGCACAAACCATGCGATTATGACCTGAGCAAAAACCAACAGTCTGATGCTTAAGTGACTGAATCACCCAGGTGCCCCAAGGCTAAATATTTTAAATAAAACCTGCTTGCTTGCTTAAGGATCTTAAAATGTGAGAAATGAAAATTTCACCCCAGACTTAGGAAACATCCTTTTCAAACTAGTCAAAGGAAAACAATATCTTTTAAACAATGAATAAGAAGAACTTAAGCAAAGTACAATGTACATTAATTCACTAATGGTTCTTCCCAGGTATTTATCTCTAGTTGTCTTTCCAAATATAAGCAGTAGCAAAGTTCCACCACTGCATGATTTGAACCTCCCAAATTACTCTATTCACTTTCATTTTCCTCATTCTCTGAAGAGTTGAAGTCCTCTTTCTAACCCAAATCTTATATCAAAACCAACACAATAGGTACATTGTATATATTTGGGGCTAGCAAAGTTATTTTCTTCCTACTAAAGCTCATATTAATCTTCAAATCCTCAAAAAAAATAAAAACAAGGTAAGTAATCTGTATTTTTAATTTCTTTCTAGGTAATATGCAGTTTAAATAACATTTTGAAAATAAGAATGGAAGACTGCATGAGGTACATGTTTTAGTGTCTCCAGAATACTTTGTTTCTGCCTTGAATGGAAGGGTCAATCCTTAAGAAGGCAGCAGGACCATTTGATGTGTCCTCATACCACCCCCCAACTGCACTCTTCTGGCTTGGATACCTGGAATACTGGTACTGTAAATAATCAGCAGCAACATCCTTTTCTCAACACAGATCTTCAAAACAAAGTTGACTGGTCTCTACATTTATAACACCTGTGTTAAGTTATAAAGTATGTGACCTCACGGTCCACTGGTTCTCAAGAGCTGAGGCTAACATATGAAATCAGACTTTATCTGAGTATTAACTCACAAGAGCATTCACTTGTTCTAGATTTTTAAAAACAATTTGCAATCTATTACAGTTTGTCTACTCTCTGCCCCCAAATGATCTGGCAGAAACATCTCATTGAGATATTCTCTCCGTTGTATTTGTTCATCTGTTTGGTGGTGGCTGATGTGTGGCTAGAGTGAAGAGAAGGAAAAGGACATGGGCCAGGCCAGGATGGACATTCTTGGACTGCCCACAGTCTCACCGTGCATATGGCATCATAGAAAGAAGCCCACCTTTCTTTGTAAATGTCATCTCTGCCCCAATTCCAGGACATCTAGGAAGACATGGACCTAACCATAGTGCTTTTGAAGTCTGGTTCACAGACCCTTGGGGAGGCCATAGACATTTGTCAGTAATCCGCAGAGTCAAAAGAGTCAAAACTATTTCCATAATAATTATAAGACATCCTTTTGCCTTTTCGTTGCATTGACATCTGTACTGATGATGCAAAAGCAATCATGAGTAAAACTGCCAGTGCCTTACTGTGATTCAAAGCAGTGACACCAAACTGTACAAGTAGTCATTGTACTTTTCAATGCTACTCACTTGCAGGGGATTAAAAAAAAAGTGCCAATTTCATATTAAAATATGTTTGTTGAAACCAGAGAAAATATTACAATTTATTTACAACCTCTGATTACATAATTTTTAATATCTTCAGTGAAGTGGGGAGTTTGTATAAACAATTCTGCATGGTGGTTATTTCAAGGAAAAGCACATGTGCAATTGCTTGAGTTTTGAGATTAACAGGTTCTTTTTTTTTAATTTAACATGATTCTGACTTGAAAGAATTATCAAAAGCTATAGTTTTTCAGATTTGGGTATTTAGCAGACACTTTCTCAAAAATAAACTACTGAATCTGTCACTTCAAGAAAACAGCAGACAGTTTGCAGGCCAAAAAAAAAAAAATCAAATTCTGGAAAATGTGCATCTGCCACCCAGATACTGACAGCTTTCTGATGAGAACACTGTGATATAAGCAAGTTCAATTTTCATGCATTTTATACTGAAGTATGTCAACATTTGGAAGATCCACATAAGTCAGTGAACATATATTTTTCATGAGCAATGAAAGATGTTACGTAATCGTGCATGAATAAGGACTCCATTCAATGTGTAATGAGTGTGATAAGTTCCCTGATAGGGTTTCAGATATTCCACTGCAGCTACTCTTTAGTAAAGTGCCACTTGTAGTCTATGACCCTGCCATCCTGAACGCTTCCGATCTTGTCTGATCTCGGAAGGAGATTGCCACTTGTAGAGTTTGGGTGTCACATTAAAGAAGAACACCAACAAATTATCTGAAAAGGCTAACAGACTCCTCACTTTCCAAGCCAAATATCTAAGTGAGGCTATGTTTTCTTTGTATATATATACTTCAACCAAGGCAACATATCACAACACATTTCATGCAGAGAAAATTAGTAGAAACTGGATGTCCTCTAAGAAGTCAGACTTCAAAGAAGCTTCCAAAATTGTAAACTAAGGTCACTTTTTTTCCAGTATTTTTTGGCAAATGTAGTTATGTTTTGCTAAAACATGCTATTTATATTCATATATAATGGTTTTGCTATTTTAAATAAGTTAATGAATATTTTAATTTTATTTTCAATTTTAATTCCTCCTATGGTGAGTATCATCGATATAAACCTACATCAATGAAAGCTCTTTGAAGTCCTGGATAATTTTTAAGAATGTCTAAGAGTCTTGAGATAAAATAATTTGAAATTTGTTCCCTTACTGCAAATCAATATGCTCAATCTACTATTATAAAGTTCAACAACATAACAAACTCTCTAACGCAGGGACCAAGACATTTACTAATGTCAGAAAAAAGTTGGTGGGTGACCTTTGGCTTCAGAAACAGTCACTAACAGTTTTCTTCATATAGCTTTATATAAATTATGCTAGTAACCCTAGTAAGCTCAGTATGTTTCATTCTGTAAATCAATGATTACCATCAAGATAGCAGTCATAATTTTCATTCATGTAATATTTCTGATAACAATATCCAATTATCACATCCATTTTACGTCCACTTTGTTAATTTCATGTTAAAAGAAATCCAATAGTGCTCAATTACGTTTGCCTTCAAATTAAATTAGCATTACATGAATTTAATGGGTATCTTAATTAGACCATGCTATTAAGAGGATTTTATACAAATTAAATTCCACCTCTGCATGGTTCAACCTTTTTTTGTGTTAAACACAGGATGCAAATTCTTTAAAACATAAGAAGCATAAAAAAAATCTTCTATTACAAACAGAGAGGGACAGCAATGAAAAAAAAAATACAAAATTTAAATAAGACTCATTTCAGCAAGAAATTACTCTATTGTTTTTATAGTCCTTCTAGTAGTAGTGAACTTTCTTTTCCACTAACATATTAAGATCTCTATTTTGAAAATGAAGCCATATCAGCCCAAACCTCTAAAATTTGTGTAACCTTTTTGAAGTCATGAACTACTAAACCCAGACTTGCTTGCTTTTTGTTCTGTTTGTTTTTGGCCCAATAATCCCCAAATTCACCAATTCTTAGGACATTTTAATTTTATTAAATACAATCATGCAATCAGATCACAAAATGCAATCAGATCACAATGTACTTCATCGACAGCCTAACAGTAAAAAATTTCTATTGTCCTTCTGTATGACTGGCATTAATTTGATTTTTCTAGTTATAACAATGGACAACGTACAATGAATAATTACTCTATGCTTAGCAATCTGATGATAATTTTGTGTAAATTAGGTCTAAACCTTGTTACATTTCTGCATAGTTGGTTTTATTATCCCTAATTCATAACTGGAAAAAATGAAGCTCAGAGAAGTTAAAGAACTTGCCCAAAGTCACACAGACAGTAAATCAGATAACCTATTGATTTTAAAGCCTCTTTTTTTCCACAGTGTTACTTCACTATGGCCTTTGCGAAGGAGTGGAATATTCTGCCTTGACAGACAGACTGCCCTGGTTTGATTCATGGCTCTGTCACTCTGTGGCTAATGTATTTGTGCAAATAAATCCTCTGCCATTGTGACCAATTCATGACAGTAATAAACATGGATAAGTAAGAAACTAAAAGAAATGGCTCCCTATGGACAATGAGGTGAGAGGGACAGAGATGAGGGTAAGCTTTTTCTGAATATACATTTTATAATGTTTTAACTTTTGAGCTGTATAAAGGATTTGCACATTTACAAAATAAAATATCAAAAATAAAAAAATTGCAGATGCTAAAATTTAACACAGAGACAAATGAACTTAATTGCTAACAAAGTCATACAGATTAAAGAATTTCTTCAAATATTTCTTCAAATAAAGTATTACTACTGTATTTTCTTGGTAGAGTATCTTTAAAGTACTGTATATCTGTTAAGTGTACCTGCCAAGAAGTTGTAACCAAATTTCAGTCAGTAAATTTAATAATAACACACACATAAACACACACAATTAGGATGAAGTAAATTATAACCCATTAATATAAATTAAAATCCATGAAAAATGGTAAGAGCCAAAACTTTCAGTGTAATAAAAAAATTAACTAAAGTAAATATAAATCTATAATGTTAAATTTGTAATGGAAATATCAATGCAAAGTACTTCATTTCCTTTTCAAAATATCACTTGCCTTTGTCCACTCAAAAGACCCATATGCAATGGTAGCATGGCACCATGTGAGTAGCAGTAAGCACACCCAGTACCTAGATTTTGCTTTCTCATGATCATTTCCCATGGAAAACAACCAGAGCTCTTTAGAGAAAGTGCTGATTCCAAAGTATGGTTTCCAAAGTATGAGGGGATTCTGGCACAGGAAGTAATCAAGTAGCTATTGGAGTCATGTCACAAATAGATAAAGGAGACAGCTAGAAGGAGTACCCACTGTCATATATGCAATAAATGTAAGAGCAAAAATAATCATGACAGCATTTAATTGTTATCCATTAATTTAAATTAAAATCCCTAAGGCCATAGTAATGTTCAAACAAAAGAAAAAAAAAAGAGAATAAAAAGGAAGACTTTTTTTAAAGAGGAAAAAAAACAGCTAATAAATATAGAAGGAAAAAATGTATTTACAATTTTGTAAAGCCATAATACTGTAATTGGTTTAAAAATGTATCACCATTAGTTGAGAAGTGGTTGGGAAACAGGATTCACACATTTCTTACTAATTATTAAGATAAAACTAGAACATCACAATGGATCAATCACAATATTAGCCAAGTGATTAAATTCAGAATCTCTAATGGGGAGGGGGGGGGGAGAGGAAAGTAGGAGGAGGAGGAGGAGAGGAGAAACATTTAACCTGAAGGTAATTTAGTTAAGCTTGCCACATTGGTCCCTGGAGAACATTAACTATGTCCTGATAGACTTGGGACATTCCAGCAGTTTATTTTCACTGTGGCAAATCTTTGTTCTGGATGAGAGCAACTAGCCAGCCACCATCCCTAGCTTTTCTCTCTCTCAGGAATCAACTGGGCATGAATGCACCAACATCCCAGCTCTAAAGAACATAGATCAAGCATTCAAATAGTCCCTGTGCAGCCTCTTGCTTTAGACTTGAAATGAGGGGAAAGCTTCTCCATCCCTCATCCATGATGGGGAGGGGCAGGTACATTGTAGGGGAAGCACACAGTAGTCTGATAAATCTTTTCCCAAATCTTCTTCTTACTTACAGCAAATTTCCTCAGGCTCTCAAATCTCTTTAAGAGACTAGATGTAGTTGGTCAGCTAAGGGTTGCAAAACTGGTGGTTGGCCACCTCACTGACAAGCTCTGCTTAGTTGACCTGACACTATGTGCCTCTTTGGCATGAGGATATAGTTGGCAGCTTTTCTCTCAGGATTAAACCATTCCCGAGATCAGAAGATACCTAATAGTGTATTTTTCATCATCATATGTTTGTCCTTTCATTTAATTTTTAATGATGAAATTAAAATGGAATGGGATGAAGAGGAAAGACAATGGATAGTTTGACTTAATAAACTGACCTTTCCAAGACAGCCTCTGCTTGCCCTATAACTTTGAAATTATTTTAGGTTTGTGAGTATTGGTCTGAACTGGACAGAGTAAAAAACGCTGCCTTAGTTAGGATTTCCAGTTGTCCTTCTGAAGCTTTTAAAAATCTCGATATAAACCCTTAAGAGGTCACCAGCACATTTTGAAATAGTATACTTTCCTATTAGTTATGTCTAAATTAGAGAAATTTTAAATTATTAAAAATTTAATTAATAATGTGCTTTAAAATTTTAGAACCCTATTATAAATTATAGAGGAAAAGTAGCATCATCTCTGAGGGAATTATTGCTAAAATGTTCATTTATCATCTTCCAAATTTTACTATTTATGTTTAGATGTATATGTACACACACACACATATACATATACATATGTGTTATATGTACACACATATATACATATACATATGTATATATGTGCACATATATACATATACATGTGTTATATGTACACACATATATACATATGTATATGTATATATGTGCACATATATACATATACATATGTATATATGTGCACATATATACATATACATATGTATATAGATACACACATATATGTACATGTGTATATATGTGCACATATATACATATACATATGTATATAGATACACACATACATGGTTTACAGCACTTTTTTTTTCAACGTTTTTTATTTATTTTTGGGACAGAGAGAGACAGAGCATGAATGGGCGAGGAGCAGAGAAAGAGGGAGACACAGAATCGGAAACAGGCTCTAGGCTCTGAGCCATCAGCCCAGAGCCCGACGCGGGGCTCGAACTCACGGACCACGAGATCGTGACCTGGCTGAAGTCGGACGCTTAACCGACTGCGCCAACCAGGCGCCCCTACAGCACTTTTTTTTTTACTTAATCCTTTATACCAAACATCTATTTATATAGGTAAGAACATATCCACATTATTATTTTTTATGGCTATGTTAGTCTCTTGAAAGGATATTCAAAAATTTATTAATTGGTGGCCACTGAGGGTTTTTTGTTTATATTTTGAATACTAAAAATATATGTATCACTATAAAAACCCTTTTACAAACCTTTGTATCTGAAAAAACTTAACTAATCTTTTGTTAAGAGCCATTATTAAAAGTATACAAAAAGCATTTCTTTCAATTATGTTATCACTTGGATTTTGAATGATCTAAAAGTTTTCATGTAATCATTCTGCCCCAGTGAGCCACTGACAGAGTGTTACATAATTCAGCAAGGGCAGAGAGGCAGGCTGACAGTTGACTGTGAAGGCAAGAATAGAGGAATTTTCATTAAAAAAAAAAAAAAAAAAACATTATCAATCTTCTAATCTAAAGCTTTTATTTTATAAATTAGGATATATTTATTCAGGTTTGTTAAAGTTTAAAACTCAGGTCTCAGTTTATACAGTTTGTTGTTGCCAGAGCCAGGACTTATGACCCCTGTGTCATCTCTCCACCAGCCAGTTGTTCTCAAATTTGGCTGCACATCCAAAACACCTGAGGAGCTATTTAAAATAACCCGTGGGAGGAGGCAGCACTTGAGCTACCATCTGTCTTGTGTGTTGTGATAAAAGAATTATAAACCATTATCCTGAATAAACCCTTAGGTTTCCTCTTAGCTGTCCTTCTTAGGGGTCTTGAAAAAAGTAAAATTTTGTATCTGAGACAGACAAGAATTAGAAGATTCCCAGTCTCCACTCTTTGTCTCACCAATTTTTCCATGTATTTCAAAATGTGATGTTAAGAAACGGCTCCACAGAAGGATAAAATGGCTTCCTGAGCATCGTGAATTAGTCAAAGAGCCCTTCCTGCACTTCTCAACACATTTCAATGTCACTACTACTCTCTTAGGGTAAGATTTCCTCAGCAGCTCAGATGGGTGAAGAGGCAGTACACAGGTTATCTCAAGGGAGGAGAATTTCACTTAGATTGAAGAATTCATGACGAGAGGCCGTCAGTAAGAATGCACAAGTTGTTAAAGGCCAGGTTAATGATTAAGGTTGGCAAAAGACCTCACAAATGAAAAATTCTAGCTTATTATTTTAGCTGAATAGCTCTTTCTCTCTTGGTTTTCATGTCTTAATGAAGTTGGTAAAATTTCCAATGAAATAATATTCCAATAAAATGAAGAGACAATTAGACATCTTTCATGACTCATATGACTAGGGCCCTACCCATTTAAATCTCAGCAGGAACTATCTTTGTTGAAAAAATTGCTCCCTGCATAATATCAATGTCTAATTAAAAACATAGGCACCTTTTCTGGTTTACAAAGAAATTAATCTTGGAGGAATTAAGCACAAAACATTCAAAATCCACAATTATACTATTTAGAAAAAATCAGCCTCACTGTATCTCAAATATTAGTTTTTTAATTTAAGTCAAGGTTCAATGTGAAAAAATCATGTCACCTGTCAGACTTGCTTTATAACTCTCCAGAACTCTAATAATGCCACTCTGAATTTAAATGACAAACATGGCTAACAAGTTCAATGAGTAAGTTTTATTACTCTGCCTGTACTCACTTATATCTTCAAAAATCCTCTTCGCCAGTGGTCTGCAAAATCCAAGCCCCAACCAACTATGGTAACATCTCTAGGGATGTCCCATATGATCCTGAAACCATCCAGAAATTAACTCTCTGAAGCCATCATGGTTCATCTTCTGAGAGGCATTCTCCATCACAGCTCTGCCTATGGTTGATTAACTCCATTTCCAAGATATTCCTAGTCCTGTACCCTAAGAGCAATAAATGTGCACAAATTCTGAACTCTGACTTCAATCAAATCAAGGGTGGTGCCCAGGAATATTGCAGTGTCTGATCATTCCAACATCTTGCAACACTCCATCTCCTGTACCCAGGGATCTCGGCGTCTCCTAGCTTCTATACACTTAGCCCTATGACTCCATATTTTCCTCTTCCTGTGCTCTTACTTTCAACTACAGAACATCCCCAACTTGTTCCTTCTATTTGCCTTCTTGACTGCTGTACAATTATTACATAAGACCACAGAGCTCTTTTGGGACTCAATGCTGGGGCTGGTGATTTTAGCAGCATATTTGCCAGGTTTGGTTTACCCCAACAGAAACCTAGATCTGCAACAGGATCAGCAGTCAGTCATGGGTTTTTGGCATGGGTGTTTGGCATGGGTGTTTCAGTGACGTAGCATACAGCATAATCTGCAAGAGGAGAGACTGTTGAAAGTACATTTTCTATGGAGCAGAGAAAAATACATAGAAATCTTGAAAAGAGTCTGATGTGGTCACAGAGGGCAACTTCAGGTCAGATTTTTAGATACTATTGGATTCCATTTGCTCTCTTAGCAGCTGATACAAGATACTAATGTTTTTACTCTACCTTGCATTCTAATTGGCAAATATTTCTTCTAATTGGCAAACAAGACCTGGTAAAGTATTATGTGCCCAGATGATCAAAAATACTACTTGCTACTGCTGTCACAGCTGAAGACAATGTTGAGATTATTTTTTTAAATGATCACATATTCATTCATTCATTCATTCATTCATTCATTCATTGGAAACTGCCTAAATGCTCTAGAACAATACAACAGCAAATTAAATTAAGCTCCATCCACTAGATGGAATAGTGTGTAGCCATTAAAATAATAATATGAAGAATATTCTGCAACATGGGAAATGTTTATGAAAGAATATCAAAAAATGCAGAATCTCAAGTTATAAGCAATCTCTTAGGGTCAACTCTATAACAGATACAGTAGTAGGAGACTGTGGCTGATATTTTTACTTAATTTCCCAATTTTTAATAATATTACTTGACACTTGGTGTACTTTTTCTATAAGCAAAAGAGATCTGAGCAATTTCAGAAGTGTTTCCACATTGTTACTCTACCTTCGTCCTCAGTGCCAGCCAGATCTTCATTCCTAGATGAGAACTGGTTCAAGATGAGTGACCCCTAACTAAGCCTCTTCTGAAACTAGAATTAAAAAGAATTTTGCATCCAGCAACTGCTATCAAAATTCTCCTGGTGAAATGAGGCAAGTCAAAAAACATATCTCATGTCTAAATAGCCTGTGGTTTTTGAATATACTTTGGAGATTTGGCATTGAAGCCATGTGCACATTTTACATAATTATAAAGTATAATTGAGATTTAAAAAGAAATCCATAAATTTTAAAAGGAAAACCTATCTCCTTACCTAACTTGCAGCACTATTCTAGAGAGGGAATGACTCCAAATAATCATAAAACATGGTGTGTTTTTGCTGTACATCCATAATGATATATACCCTAAGGGTAAAATTATATTTGCAAATAATAAGTTATAAACTGTTTTCGGATAATCATATTGTTAGTGATAGTTTTCTAGTATGTATTTTTTACGTAGTGTTAGCTAAAGCAAATGAGTAATTATATTTGTTTGTTGAAAACTAGGATTTTTTTACATGGGAGTAAGAAGGAAAAAAAAAAGGTCGGTGAGAATAAATTAAAATCCTATAGCCCTGAATTTGAACTGGTCATCAATATAAATTTGTATGTAATTTTTTTTAGAAAATCTCTTATGCTTGTTCAATGAAAAGACATACAAATAACGACTGACTCAATAACAAAACTATTCTTAATTCCTAGATCTTACATTCCAGAGAAAATTCTGTTTTCTAATGAAAGCAACCAGTGTTTCTTGGAAATATGGCAAATTCCAAGGCTGCAACAGGAAATACATGAGATGAGCCTTAAGTACCTTATATGTCAGAAAAGAAACTCCTAAAACTATTGAAGTGTCAACTTGAATCATCTCCCATGAGCACAAATGTGAACATTTGAGCTTCAGTAAGGTTAGCAAGTACAATGATTTGAAACACATCAAATGTTTCTCAATCCATTTGTTCATAATGCCATTTTCTACAAATCCAATGATTATGTTTGGAGACTATTAGGTATCTACTCATGGTTTTGAAAGCTGATAAATAAAAAGCTTCAAGCATTTATCTTGTTGTATCTTAGAGTAACCAACAAAATAGTTGATAAGGAGAAGTTTCTCTTTACAGAAATATATCTACATAAATGAAGAGGGAATTATAGGATTATATCACCACCCTTTTTCAAGTCTTAAATAATGGTTACCAATGACTGATGATATCACAAAATGAAAGATGAAACAAAATATAACACCTGATAGACACACACAATGCTGTCTATAAAATAATCTTCCCTAAAACAGCATGTGTAAATCTGATCCAGCCTCTTTATCAAACAATTGATAGAAAATACTGTAGCCTGAAGATGTTGTTAAGACTAACGCAAAGATGCAGTAAGCACAATCCATAAGGTGGAAAACTAGAGGACACACAACATGGTATCTTCAACAATTCAACAATAAGATAATGATTACAAAGTCGCAAAAGAAGCAGATAAAAACATTAGACATAAATAAAAAAGAATATAAGCCTTATTTGAATCATGATTCAAACAAATTGAAGACAATTGGGAGCACAACTTGGATATTTGGAATTATTATAGAATTTTTGTTAATTTTTTATGTGTGATAGTGTATTGGGATATATATATATATATATATATATATATACATACATATATATATATCCTTATACATAAATTATATATATATATATTTCTATTTCTTAAATACATACACACACACGCACACACACACCCTTATCTCTTGGAGATGCAGGTTATTTACAATTGAAATTATGTTTCTTTGACATGTGCTTCAAATCAAGGAAATTGAGGAAATAAATGGGAGTATGAAAGAGACAAGATGGGCAAGATGGATGATGGGGTTCATTATAATTTGTTATGCTATTCTGTTTTTGTTTTGCTTGAAATTTTTGTTCTTTAAAGAGTTTAACGAAGTCTCCTATTTGTTAATTCAGCCAACAACTTTTAAAGTGGACATAAACATATTAATTATCATAGTGTACATAACACTTTTATAGTGCATATGTCTTAATTACTCATCACCATATGTGTAGGAAAACACCACATGGTACCTAATATATATGGGGGTCTATAAATTTCATTTTAAGTTAAAATCTCTGCAATAAGAACTATTTTTTACATTTTTAAAATAGGAAATCACTAAGTAGCAGATGGGTTTGGAACCAGACAATTCTGACTTCATACCATGCTCTTTCAATAACTTAATATTCAAATGACATTCAGGGTTATTTTTTTTTTCAACGTTTATTTATTTTTGGGACAGAGAGAGACAGAGCATGAACGGGGGCGGGGCAGAGAGAGAGGGAGACACAGAATCGGAAACAGGCTCCAGGCTCCGAGCCATCAGCCCAGAGCCTGACGCGGGGCTCGAACTCACGGACCGCGAGATCGTGACCTGGCTGAAGTCGGACGCTTAACCGACTGCGCCACCCAGGCGCCCCATTCAGGGGTATTTTGGAAGTGAAACTATATTATACCTCTAGTCTGCAAAAAAAAAAATTAAAATTAAATAAATCAATTATCTCCTACACTCCAGAGGATGAAATTTAAGCACCCTTTCATACCCAATTGTCTGCTCATCATTCCCTGAACTTACCAAGCATTTCTATGGCTCCAGAATTTTAACCCATCAGTCTTTCCCTGGGGAGCCAATTTTTCCATTTAATAAGCTTCTACTCATCCTTAATGATCTTCTAAAATTATCCCTTCTTACAGAGACTTCTCTGGTCTCAAAACAGAACTAGTCATTCCCTTTTGAATGCTTTCATAGTTCTGTGAATGGATATATTCACAGGATATATCTATTCACAGTGTAACAATAACTACCATTTATAGAATATTTATCAGGCACCAGTCAGTGCTTCAAGTGCTTTATCTACATTAAACTAATTTATTCATCCAAGAATCTGAAGTATTACTACCATCAAAGTTTGACAAGTAAGGAAACTGAAGTTCTTCCTTAATGGATCAAATCCATTTGCTTTTATATTAAAAAATGTATGTATATGTGCAAGGCACCTAAGAACTCCTTAGTAACTTTTGGATTGTTCAAATATTTTAATTACTAACTTAAGTAATTTATTTAAAGAAAAGCTATTTCTCAGCAGCAGTTTTTAGATAATGTAGAAAAAAAAAGTTTGGACTGAATTAACTCCTGTGATGTAGATCCACCTGCTGGAATAGATTGATACCTTGACTCTTCTCAGAAGAAAACAAAAGTAATTATTTATGCTATGAAGCTCTTTATTTGAACTATTTGCTTGGTTATTTTCGCTGTTGTAAAGCTTTTTACAAAAGATTTTTTTTAATGTTGCCATTTTTTGGTGGAATAAGGTCATGAAAGATTTTGACCAGACTGTTTCTCAAAATCTCAAGTGAAAATCAGTTTTAGAAAAATGCCTCAAATTGCAAGAAACTAGCAGTGTATCTCGATTGACCACAGAATACAATTTGAACAAATAATGTGCTTTCTAGTTCATCTATGTTATTTTTAGAATGTATTTGTCTTGTAAGATAAACTATAGTGCTGCTAGCAATTGTATCATTTTGGAGAATGTTTTAATATGCAGAAAATATTGGCTGTTCCTGTAAGTACAATTCACAAGAGATTTCCTACTTGTGATAATGTGACTACAGTTACAGCTTTCTTTTTATCATAGATATATGATGCACATTATTTCTACAGTGCATTTTAATATTCAGTGTATTTTTGCTATGCTCCTTTAAATGTCAGTACATCAGCAGCCTAGGTCAGTCAAATTCTCCTTTCCTGGAGAGGTGAAAGCTAATGAAAAGGATTTTGACTCCTCCTGTCTCCTACTCAGTATCTCCACTTCATTTTAGCTTTACATCCTGAATGTATTTATTTAAAACATGCCACTTTCCTTATTATAACCCTGTTTCATCTTGCCACATCAAATTTGTCAACCATTCTCATAATACCTTCTGCGTCTATCTGAGTTCATTTGGTTTTATACAGCAGAACTTCAAACCCAAGTGGTTGAGACAAAAATTAAGTCACACATGCCCAAGCAAGCAAATTCCTGGTGCTCAAGTCTTTCTATTCTCTTTTACTTGACCCTTGCTTTCTTTTCTAATGGTATCCTTCTCAAATACCTTCTCACTTTTGGTAGTAATATGGCAATTAAAAACCATGAGCTTCTATTTTTGGAGCTTAAATCCTTAAAATAAAGATGACCTTGGGGCATCTGGGTGACTCAGTCGGTTAAAATCAGACTCTTGATTTCTGCTCCGGTCAAGATCTTGCAGTTCATGAGTTCCAGGCCAGCAATGGGCTCTTTGCTGACAGTGGTGGGGGGGGGGGGGGGGTGCTGCTTGCGATTCTCTCCTTCCACTGTCTGCCTCTCCCCTGCTCATGATCCTGCTCTCCCTCTCCCACTCTCTCAAAATAAATACATTATTAAAAAAAGAAAGTAAAGGATGACTTTTCTATCCCAATACACACAGTGGCCATTTATACCATCTGAACTAATTACTGTGGTCTGGGAAACGGATTTTGTTGATTGTCCAGACCTATGTCACATGTCTATCTCTAGAGTTGATGGAAAGATGTCAGCACTACCAGAAGGACACACACTGAGCGTGGGGGTAGGGTAGTCTCTCAAAAAAACATATATATATATATATATATATATATATATATATATATATATATATATATACACACACACATACACACACACACACACACACACACACACACACACACACACACAAGAGCTGTCACCAAAAAGGGCAATGGGTCTGGGTAATAAATAGTAAATATAACCTATGCAATATAGAACAAACCTTGAGACAATTATAAGGTAATGCAACAAAACAAAACAAACAGTAAATATAGATTCAGATTATATGGGGACAATGTACAAACCAAAAAGTTACAGTATGGTTTTATCCAGTTGATTAATGCCTTGTTTTTTTTTAATGTTTGTTTGAGAGAGAGAGAGAGAGAAAGAATATGTGTGTGTTTATGTGAGCAGGGAGGAGCAGAGAGAGAGAGAGAGAGAGAGAGAGAGAGAATCCCATGCAGGCTTCCTGCTGTCAGCACAGAGCCCAACACAGAGCTTCATTTTAGAAACAGTGAGATTATGATCTGAGCCAAAATCAAGAGTCAGATATCCAACCAATTTAGCCATCCAGGTGCCCCAATTAATTCCTTTTGAATTTCAGTTTCCTTCTCTGGAAAATGTGCAATGACAATGCCTCCTTTATGAAGAGCAAATGAGTAAGCATACATCAAATGTCCATGTATTTGCTTGCCAAATAGTAGGGACTCAATAAAAGCTAGTTTTCTTCAAGACCGAGCATAGGTTCATCTCATATAGGAAATTATCCTCCACTACTTCTGTCTTTTCATATGTATCTGCTAAAGTCCTACTGGTATTGGAGCCCATTGCACATTTTAGCTCTTCATAGCACATAGTAAATACAGTCTCCATATGCTGGTGTGCAAATGCCTTGTCTTACTGACTCATTTTCAATCTCTTTATGGGATGAGATAAATTCGTTATGCCCAGTCCTAGCACCCAACCCTGGATAACCACTCATTCTGCACAGAGTAAGAGAGGCATTTTGCATCTTGGGACTGACTATGGTATCAAATCTCATTTTGAAAATACTGGATTACATATAAAAGCATGAACAAGCAGAAGAAATAATAAATATAGAAAAAATATAGAAATATAGAAATAAATATAGAAATATATAAAAGCATGAACAAGCAGAAGACATAATAAATATAGAATTGGGGAAAGCTGTACCTATGAAATGAAAGAGACTGTGCATTTATTTACATAGGGAATGTAAAAGGAGGAAAGTTTAGGAGGAAAGAAAGGGTTAGTGCCACCCTGCTGAAACTGTGAGGATGGTCTGAGTGCCTTTAGGAGATACTTTCTAATTCCTATGAATTTCATCATATTCAGTGGGATTACCTGCATGTGGGAAAAAATAGATCTTAATATGTATACTTAATGATCTATTAACATATAAAACAGACATTAAGAGGTTAGATTTTGGAGATAGATCAAGATTTGAGCCCAACATCCACCATTTAGAATCTGTGTGAGCTTAAGCAAATTACATAACTTTTTAAGCCTTACAGAATTTGTAGTTAGGGACCTATATGGGAATGTAAATATTAAATAAGATGGTGCAAATAAAGAGCTTCTTCCCACACAGTTGGGAAAGTAATAAACATTAGCAAAGATCAGATCTTTTGTTATGTTATTTGGGAATGTATAAAGCATAAATGGGCTTAGGTTTGATTTAGAGAAATTCAAAACCTAAGCATTACAAGTGAACAGCACACACGAAAGCATTTGCCTAATGTCCAGATGGGTGAGTCCAATGTTGATTCTTGCTTCATTTTCAATCCTATTTACATTGGTTCATTCTCAGTGGAGAGAAAAACCAGATGACAGCTGGGACCAGGTTCATCTCTTAGAAGCCCACAGGTTCATCTCTTAGAAGCCCACAAGATTTCTTATCTGTATCCAAGTTTTGGCTTGTATTTACTTGGACCTTAACAACAACAACAACAACTAATAATAATAATAATAATAAACATTAAAAATATAATTAAGTTGCTAATACTCCCTTGGTATAAATATTAGATGCTCATTTTTATCAATTCCACAATATTTGGGAAATATCAAGTAATTACTGCCAAAAACAAAGTTTCCATGATATTCACAGATACATATAGAAAGAGGAATGAGAATATCACCCATACGTCAATAAGGGGCTGAATATTTGTTCATCTCGATGAAGAGTCCATTTTAAGAATGGATAAAGGAGGCTTTTGAAGTGGGTGTGAGGGACAGAGACAATATATGAAGTTTTCATTTTGCCCATTAATTGGCCTAGTCTTTTCTCTGAAACCTTCTGAATACAATCTTTAAAATAGAGACATAAAACCAGAGAGAACAAATGGTTTTTTGCTCTGTTGATTGGAAAAAGAATTTCCAGATAATTCTTGGGGTAAAGGTGGCAGGCATAGGAATTTTAGAATACTCTAAATAGTTTTTTTTCACCCCTAATTAAATACTAGATTTCCTTGTTTAACCTTAATTAAACCATCACAATCTCAGCCCATTATAATCAGTTAAATTAACGTTCTGAATAGGAAAAATGATTATTTCAAATAAGGTAATAATTAGCCTATAAACATTATTCTAATGGCCACCTAAACTCTCTTTTTCTTTGGAAAAACTGGTCCACTCACTGTTAGTCCCTGAAAATGACATACCCAAGCCCACCAGTGTTCCTTTATTTTCTTTGCCTCAAGTTTCGTCTTTATTTCTTGTTGTAGCTAATTCTCAAATATTCCTGCAAAGTGGGTCCCTCATATGCACTCTAAGGTCCTATAGATCTAGGAGAGAAGTCCTGCTCATCTATTCTGTGTGCAAATGTTGCTTTCTCTTCACTACATTGATCAACCTTTGAGGTCAGAGGTTTACCTTCTATCTTGTTTTTCAAGTTTTTTCATATAAATGGTTGCTGATTACTTGTTCACTTATATAACATGCTTTCCTAAATACTGGCTGGGCACTAGGGAGGAAAAATTAACAACACACAATTTCCATCATTGAAAGTTCATAGTCTAATAGGAAAAGATGAGCATATCAACAACTAAATTTAATATGATATGATATTGGAGGAGTTGTGACTTGAGCATTAACAGATCTTTTAAAATAACTGGTGAACAGTCCTAAAAGGGACTTTTTGAAATAAGGATTTCATCTGGGCTATGATGGAAAAGAATAGGAGAAAGCTGGTTTAAATAGAAAAAGTAAGCTATGACCATGACTCCAAGAGGAGTAGAGATAGAGCTACTAATGACAGGGGTGTCGATGCTGATGTAGTAATAAAGTTAATATTAACAAAAATTCTTCTGTAGATCCTTTAATCAGAGCCGCATACAGAGGCTACAAATAGAAACTGAAGAAAATGTATTCACAAGGGTTTAAGGGAATCTTATATTGACAAGCACGTTGGAATAGGTTCCTCTCTTGCAGTCACAGACCTGATGTGCTAAAGAGAAACTACTGTCATTTTTTTTTTTAGCTTAGCAGTAACCTGATGAAAGCAATTCTTTGTCAATTCATTCAGGGAAGTGGATTGGAGTGGGAAGAGATAAAGTAGAATTATTTTCAATGGATAAAGCAAAATTGTTCAAATATTTACTGTTTGGAAAAATTTTAAGAACATTCTGATGTTTGTATTATCACCTGGCTATTTGGAAATTATATTAATGTTTTTAGATTATTTAAACTACATTTGACTTTCTGCCAAATATTTCCATGCTTACCGTTAACTATATGTGTATTTTTTCAAATGTTTCTAAAATGCAACAAAATAATTTTCTTCCTTCCATTTTTTAAAAATATTTATTTATTTTGAGAAAGAATGCACATGAGCAAGCATGAGTGGGGATGGGGCAGAGAGAGAGGAAGAGAATCCCAAACAGGCTCCCAAGCTCTGCACTGTCAGTCTGGCAGTGTAGAGCCTGACATGGAGCTCAGTCTCACGAACCATAAGACCATGACCTGAGCCAAAACCACGAGTCCAATGCTTAGCCGACTGAGCCACCCAGGTGCCCCCTGTTCCATTTTTCTTAAATTTCGCTCTCATTACATATATGGATACATGTATATTCTCCAATCATTCTTATGATTATCCATCATAATCCATACTGTTCACAACTGCTATAACGTTCTTATCTCATTCCTAATTACAAGCTCTGTCTTTCAGCCAATTTTATTGACAAGGAATAAATCCCTGCCAATATTCTACAACATCATCTTTCCTTTCCAATCTGCTGATCCATTGCTTCCTTGCTACAACTTCTTTCTAATCAGTATCAATGATTCATGATAATGCTTAACCTTGAGCCCTCAAGCTTGAATCTATACATTTAGGAGTAATATAGAAATTGTGGCTTTTATCTAGACAATTAAAAAATAAATAAACAGCCCCTAAGCTCTTGTTTCACATACACAGAGTGCTATATTTGGATTTAATTCTTAGAATATTAGACTTAATATAGCACTTCATTTTATACTGATTATATTTATCTGCTGCTAAATTTACCTAATGCCACAAAAAAAGGTCTTTCATATAAAGCTTTAGTCCACATGACACCAATTTACTCATCTGTTATTTTGTTTCATTATGTTTTCGTCCCCACCAACACTACTGTTATTTAAAGTAATAATATTGTAAACATGCAAGACTTTTGATGAAACTACCCCCTCCCCATTACCTATTTTTTTGAGAGAGACAGAGAGAAAGTGAGCATGCCAGCAAGCTGCAGAAAGTCAGAGGGAGAAGGAGAGGGACTCTAAAGCAGACTCCATGCTCAGTGCCCAGCCCAACACCGGGCTTGATCCCACGATCGTGAGATCATGACCCGAGCTGAAATCAAGAGTTGGATGCTTAACTCACTAAGCCATCCAGATGCCCCTCCCCATTAACTTTATAAATACTTTTAAGAAAGAGTAGTGAGAAGAATGTGTCATTTAGATTCAAGAAGTCCTGAGTTCTGGTGTTCACTTCGCTTTGAACAAATGTTCTTTCAGAATTTATTTTCCATTCTACTTTAGTTTTCCTACGTGTAAAAGAAGGAACAGGAAATAGTTTATTGATCTAGTAGGGTTTTAATAAGAAGATTATAAATAATATAATCTGGGGTATCTGGTGTGTTTCTGGGGATCTAGCCAGCTCAAACTGAATGACTGCATCATCATTTTCATTATTAATATTTTGAAAGAGATTATAGCCACATGATAATGACTATCACTTTTCATCTTTTTTAGAAAGGCCTCACTTTTCTGAGCTCTCTGTTGCTATAAGAACAGAGAAATCTTTATTCTTGATATTAATAGATGAATATGGATGGCTAATCACTGTATGAAAATTACTATGCACTCCCTTTTTAAAAATTTACATTTGAGGAATTTGCAACACTAGTCAATCAATTCCAGTATCTTGCCAATTACAAGTATGAGATACTTGATTAGAAGATTTTAAAAGCTATATAGCTAATCTGTCAATATTAAGGTGATGGTCACCTTATTATTACTGAAACATTGTTTCTTGATATCTGTTTACATCATAATCCTCATTTCAAAACATATTTGTCCCATGATAGGAACCTAGAGAAAGAAATTGTGTAGACGCAATAGGCATTTAAACACACAATCTGTTCCCTTGCTTTCTGTATTAGCTGACACAGAGTAATCTCAGATAGTTGTGGTGACTGATATCTCACTAGCTTAAACCAGCTGGTTGCCTGGCCCCACTAGTGGTTCAAGAGGGCACTGCTTAAACTGATTTAACCAACTGATTAATTAAACTGATTTAATTCCTAGGATGAGAAGCCACATAAACATAGACTGTGCTTCCACTAATAAGGGCAAAGAAGGGCAATATTCAGTTGATAATGTAATAACCAATAATAAAAAGAAGGTTCTTTATATCATCTTTAATTGAGTGGCTAATGTATTTACACAAATATCCACCAACTGCTTGTGCTAAGTGAAAACGAGTGTGAAACTTGGTACTGATCTTTATGTAGCTTATGCATGTCTTCTGCATACAGGTTTTCAACAAGTAAAATAAGTAGAGGACACTAAATCAACAGTAAATTGAGGACCAGACTGCATAGACATCCTAAATGATTTTACCCTGGGTTCTAAGCACATTGTCAATGAGATATTTTTATTAAAAGAAAAAAAGAATTACACATACAGAAATTTAGAAAGAATAAAGTCATATTAAACCTACTGTTTATTATTAAAAGACATTAAGCATCTTTCCCCCCCAATTTAATAGGCATTGGCATTTTGCCATAATTATAACATCTATTTTTAAGTAATTTCAAATCATTTACATATGACCTACAAACTGTAAATAGTTCAATACATATCTTGAAAAGTTGAGGGGTGCCTGGGTAGCTCAGTTGGTTAAGCATCCGACTCTTGGTTTCAGCTCAGGTCATGATCTCACAGTTCTTGAGTTCCAGCCCCACATCGGGCTCTGTGCTGACAGCATAGAGCCTGCCTGAGATTCTCTCTCTCTCTCTCTCTCTCTCTGTCTCTCTCTGTCTCTCCTCCATTCTGTCTCTCAAAATAAATTTAAAAAACTTTTAAAGAGAAAAGTTGAAACATTTCTCTACCTAACTACAGTACCATTATTAAAACAAATAAAATTAAAAATAATTTCTGAATAAGATCTAATAGCCAGTCAATATTTAAATTACCTTACTTGCCTCCAATTGTCTCTTATAGCCCAATTTTTCAAACCAGGATACAATCTAGAACCACAACCTGCTTTTAATGGTTCTGTTTTTTCTGCCTACTTCTCAGTTTTTTTCTCTTTGAAACATTGGCTTGTTGAAAACACCGGTCAACTGCCTTACAGAATGCATTGTACTGAATTTTGTGATGTTAACTCAAGGTACTATTGAACTTCTCCCTCTATAACGTGTATTTTCTGCAAAAGAAAGGATTTCAGGGTTTACTAACTTCAAGTTAATCACTTTGGAAAAAACACTTCACATGTCATTCTGAGGAGTATATCTGCTACCTGATGTGGTGCATTATAGTGTCTGGTTGTCCACAAATTTGAATAGCACACAGGTTAAGGTAATGAAAACTTGACCTCTCCATTGAATCTGGATTTGTTCTTTTGTGCCCAGAAAGAGATCTGTGGAGTCATGTAAATACTCATTTCCCCATCTATCGTCCATTAAATAGTTTTATTGCTCATTGATGACCATTTACTCTATTAATAATTTCATTTGGGCTTACAAAAAGGTGTTTTATTAAATAGCTTTTTTATTTAAATATAAGACTGTTGTATAACAAATGACCTCTAAATCTCTAGAACCTACATTAACATTTATTTTGTGCTTTTAGGTGCATCTGAGATTCAGCTGGTCTAGAGTGGGGTTAGCTAGGTTGGATTAGAATCCAGGCTTTGGGGAGCGCCTGGGTGGCTCAGTCGGTTAAGCCGCCGACTTTGACTTGGGTCATGATCTTGCGGTCCGTGAGTTCAAGCCCCGACTCGGGCTCTGTGCTAAAGCTCAGAGCCTGGAGCCTGTTTCGGATTCTGTGTCTCCCTCTCTCTGACCCTCCCCCATTCATGCTCTGTCCCTCTCTGTCTCAAAAATAAACAAACATTAAAAAAAATTAAAATAAAAATACAGGCTTTGGGTGGAGTTCAGTCAGCTACATGTTTCTTTGTTTCCAATATGGGTAAAGAGCAACAGCCATTTGAAACATGGTCTTTTCTGGCAAAGGGTAGGAAATCTAAGGAAATTGGCAAAAAAATTTCCGAGGAGTCTTTAAGACTCAGCTTAGAACTAGCAAAATGTATTTTCTTACCTTATTCCACTGGGTAAAGCACATCACCTCACTTAAACCAGCCAATGGAAGAGGGATGTGCACTTTGCCAACTTTAATGGGAGGCACTACAAAGTCACATGGGAAATAAAATCAATGTATAGTTCTTCCACATAGGGATTAAAGCACTGCAAACAATTATCCAATCTACTATAGTCAACTTCTAATTCTTTATTTACTGCCTTTCTTCAGATTGCTAATAGACATACTATCCTTAAAATGTAATTCACTTGGAGTTATCATGAGATTCCAGATAGTGTTTCAAACACATTGGAATTCAGTTCTCTCTTCTACCCTCTGTCAGATAATAAGCACCTATGTAATGACAAACTTGACTTTGTATCTCTGGTGCCCAGGACAATTGTTACAGCATAGAAGGTGCTCAATAAATGTGGGATAAATTATATTTTAGATTAATTCTTGAGTTTTGTGAATAATTTCCATTCAAAGAAATTTATGGCGTATCTTTCCTTTTTCCTACCCATAAATACAATTATCTTTGTTGCCCAGATGGAAATAATAAGAAAATAATAGCGTAGGAAGCATGGGTTGCCCAAGGCTAAACTGTAAATCAAAGACAGAGTAGGGAAAATAATTCAGTACTTTGGGTTCTTTCTCTGTACATCCGACAGCATGCCACAGTGCTTTCATTTTTTAAATGTTTATTTATTTATTTTGAGAGACAGAGAACACACATGTAAGCAGGGGAGGGGGACAGAGAGAGGGAGAGAAAGAAACCCCAGAGAATCCCAAGCAGGCTCTGTGCTATCAAGGAAGAGCATGAAATGGGGCTTGATCTCAGGAACTATGAGGTTATGACCTGAGCTGGAATCAACAGTCAAACTGATTGAGCCACCCAAGCACCGCACTACTTTCATTCTTTATCATACCATTCATTGTTCCTGTACATAAAGCAATTACCACTGAACATTTTCACTATTAGTGATAAATTGAAAACATTGGAAATAGAGGATTTTTATACATCTCTGAAACAGAGAGAGAGACACACAGAGACAGAGATCCAGAAATAAGTCAAGCTGCTTATTCTATATTAAAGCCAAAGAGACAAAGAAAATAAATCAACAGCTCAGGGAGGCTAAAGGAAACTATAATCAGAGTCAACAGCAGAGACAATCATACTGCCCATTGTGGACAGAATTAAATTGCATTCATATTAATTTTTAGTAACGAGTAAGTTAGTAGAATAAGGAAAGAACGCTGGCATGTGAAAAATGCAAATTATATGATTGAAAGTAAGTTTACTCTCTGGTTGGAAATAAAAGTGGCATGCAAAACTAAGAAAAGGATAAGTGGTAGGGTATAAGATTTACACATGTAATTGATTATTTTAAATCTTAACCATCCTATTAAAGACACACAATTAACAGCAACCCATAGATTTTGGTAACAAATTATATTTTCATGACAATGAAGCCTGACCTAAAAATACGTGCATATTTGTGGGCTTGCCCTGAACTGAAGTATTTGGGGAGGTTTCTTTCACCACCCCACTTGTTTTAGAATATCAGCTCTGTCACTCTGCAGCCTTATTGAGTAGAAAAACAAGTAATTAGAGCTGGCTGGCTATGTTGATAATTTATGCACAATTAATAGAAAGGCTTTTGCCATCATTATGAAATTTCATAGACTACTTATACACCCTAGTGGGAAAAATTGGTCAAAGCACTTTTTTTCTGAAGAGAAAAATCAAACAAACAACACATAGGTATATAGCATTTAAACATTACAGTGATGTGGGAACTCCCCAGTGTCCTGAAATTGTGTAAGCAAACTGATATAATAAAATCTGACATAAAAAGCCACTTAAATCACACTAATGAGATGGATAATAAAAATCAAGCAACTATTGAACTGCAAGGCAGTCACATAGACAATTAAAGGTTAATTAGATGTGTGAATACAAGTTCTTCCTGCCCTGGGATTTATTCCTTAGATGTTTTAGACAGATTCATAAGGGAGCTTGACATATAGCATAAAAATTCACCTGGGATTCGCTTCAGTGGAAAAAAAAATAGTACTTTCAATAAAACCAAGCTTTAGGAACTGGGGGAAGGGTGGGTGGGGAAGAACAGCAATAATTAATAACAATAATGAAATACCTGGAGACTCTTGGCAGATTTGACCAATATGTAATGTGAATTTAAATTTAAATTTGTTTTTACTGTAGATACATAAATAGAATTTTGAAAGACCCAGAAACTTCCAATGATGACAGTAGCTGAGGCATTTCTAGTGAATATGCAGGAATCCTGTGTGGGATAAGGGAGATAAAGTTTGAGGACTGGTTCTAATCCCAATCCTGCCCCCTCTCAAATATGGGTCCTGGCAATTTATAGGACATACTTGGCCCTCAGTTTCCCTTCTTAAAGATTAAATCTAATCTAGGTTATTTGATCTTTAATGCCTCCCCTATTAACTTAATGTCTATAACCTAATGATTTTCTTTCTCTATTTTCATTGTCATGTAAAAATGCTGATATGTGTGTATAGAATAGATTGGATGCTTAAAAAATGAAATATCAAAGCCTCTAAAAATTTACTCCACCATAAATTTGATTCAGTTTTATTTCTGAGAGCTGAACATGTGCCAACCAGATTTCAATAGAACCTTTTTATGTGATTCTTCTATAAAAATAATAGCTGACAATATTCTAATAAAAAGCTATTTATTAAGTGATAACTATATGCCATTTATTTAAACAGCACAATTTTAAGAATTAGGAAATATTATTTCCATGTAAACAGATACAGATGAAATAGTTTACAGGCTCACCCAAGGCCACCTAGCTCATAAGAGACTGAGCCAGGAATTGAAGTTAGGCTTTTTTTTTTTTTTTTTTTAACCAACTACCAACTGTTTTGCCATTTGCCTCTTGGAGACACATAGTCCAAGTTGTTGGGCTTTTGGCTGGAAAAAATATCAAGAGACATAGTGATGAAAAAGGAAATAAAATGCTGATATGCAAGTGTAATTTTGCTAAAATAATAAGGAAAAAATCTCTAAATATTCACAATCAGAAAGTTTTGATCTTTTTAAGATTTTTTTAAAAGGTTTTTTTTTTCAATTTATTTTGAGAGAGAGAGAGACAGAGAGGGAGGGAGAGGGAGAATCCCAAGCAGACTCTGTGCTGTCAGCAAGGAGCCCAATGCAGGACTCGATCTCACAAATAGTGAGATCATGAACTGAGCTGAAATCAAGACTCAGATGTCTAACTGACTGGGCCACCCAGGTGTCCCTAAGTTTATTTATTTTTATAAAACTGCTACAATACAACCTTAATTATTTTGTCCATGTGTGTTTGACTGTGAATGAATAGGAGATTGAATGACAATATATACATATATTAACATAAGGTTTATCTGAACTGTGGGGCCATAGATTGTTTATCTATATGCGTATTTCTATATTTTTCATATTTTCTGTATTTCATTTTATATAGAATGAGGAAGAAAAACATTACAAAGGAAAAAATAAGGGGAGGGGTGACAGTGACTGAAGTGTGGACAATGTTGTCAACTGATTTCATTCCCTGTGTGCACGTGAAATCAGACTGTCACCATTCTCTGCTTTTTATGGCAAAATGAAAAAAAATTAAATCCTGGATGTGCAGATAATTAAAACTTGTACATGCCTATCAAAGCAAGGACACTTCAATTCCCATTTTGTCTTGGTGTCTGAACTTTGTCATGCCTACAGGTTTTCTTTCAAAACATTTAATAGAGAATGAGAGGCCATCCCTCCCCCTTAAGTACAGTGTAGGCAGCGGATGCTGGGACGGCCTTTATAATTATACCTGAAGCTGCACGTGGAGTGCAATTGTGTGGCTGGGAAATTGTATCTGATTATGATCACTCAGTGCCAAATGTCAGAAAATAGCTGCCCTGCTCAAAAATAGCTTGTTCGTGCATGGGAGGGGGGTGGGAGTTGTGGTGGGGGAAGCTATGGATTCAGCGGTGAGGGGAGAGGAAGAACCCAGATGCAGATTGGTATGCTGGCAAGGCTGGGCAGGGATACTGCAGGGCAGAAAGAGCGGTCTGTTCTAGGACTATGCTGACTGCCACCAAAACACAGAAACCCAGCTGGGAGAAGCTTTTTACTTGTTTGCATGTTGGTTGGCTGGTTGCTTTAACGAGGATGAGAAAACTGCCCTTAGCAGGCTTTCCCAATTGCCAACCTCTTGGTCTGTGTCTGATTTGCCTTGAGTCACATGGACACAGTCCCTAATCCCCAGCAAAGTCATTCTTTCCTAACTTGGCCCTTAAAGTAAAAGTAAGCAACTCCACATATAAAACTCCTTTCATACGCTTTTTACAAAGGAGAGTAGGACCATCTTCTCTCCCAACCCTTGTTCTGAATAGTATATATTTATTTCATGCACTTTAAAGGCATATTCACTGTTTTCAGTCTGCCCTTTTGATTGTTAACCTTGGATTTCCAACTGACCCTCTGTGAAATATAATCACGTTGCATAGAGCTAGTTTCTTAGCTATGGAAAGCTGAATGCAGCAGGTTTGAGGTGGGGCTTAAGGCTCTATAATTTTAACATGTTTCTTACGTTATAGTAATGTAAAACCAGGGTCTATCACCCCTCTTCCAGAATATTAATACAGAAGGCAAATATAGATCAAAATCAAAATATACAGCTGTTATATAGAACATAGGGACAATATAAGATAGCAAAGAGCACTCCCTTTCCCCATCTGAACCTCAGTTTTATCATCTGTCAAATGGTGATACTATTACCTACCTTACAGTGTTGTGCAGGCTCTGGCACAAAGCAGATACCAAACAAATATGAGCACCACTTGCCTTTTTCTGGAATATGGTCAAGTACATTTAAGAATGCCAACATGTGAGGCACCTGGGTGGCTCAGTTAGTTAAGCATCTGACTTGCGCTCAGGTCACGATCTCACAGTTCATGAGTTCCAGCCCCGCATCAGGCTCTGTGCTGACAGCTCAGAGCCTGGAGCCTGCTTCAGATTCTGTGTCCCTCTCCCTCTGCTCCTTCCCTGTTCACACTCTGTCTCTCTCTTAAAAATTAATAAATATTTTAGAAACTTAAAAAAAAAGCCAAGGGACAAGGGCATCAAAGGCATTCGGGATTGAAGAATGTGGTTGACCTAGTTGAAGACATGCCTCTTACTTCCCATTGTCCTGTAGTAACTTAGTAAGAGTTTCTTATTCACATCCTGTAGTAACTTAGTAAGAGTTTCTTATTCACAGCTTTTCTAAAATTCTTTTTGACACTCTAAAATTTTAGTCTATGTCACCCTGTGGGTTAATGTCTGAAAGTTTTCAAGGTAAGTCTATCAATAGTTAGTAACTGAGTATTTGGAGAGAGCAGTTGAGACTCTCTGTGTTAAATTTTTCTTCCTATCACTGACTGCATTTTAATCTTCTTTTTAACAGGACAAAATACTTAGTTTTCTTTCTGAGCCTCAGTTTTCTCATCTGTAAAATGGAGAAAACAGCAAGGAACTAGATAGCACTTTTGCATCATTTCAAGTCCCCTGGCCTCATCGGTCTTAGATCTCTCATCTCTGGGATCAGGCCAACTTCATATGGGCACAGGCTGAGAGTGCCTCCCCAGCTACCTCTTCTCTCCCATCCTGAAGCCTCTATACTGACTGCCATGGCTCTTGTGCATGGGCACCTGGGATGATCATCGGGGGAGAACATTAAAGCCATGAGGATAATTTCTGATCACGGGAAACACAGGTCATGGATAAATTCACGTCCCTGGTACCCCCTGGAGAAATGTCTCAGACTCAAGTTTCTTCTCAGGGGGACTGTACTGTTGATCAAGCAATCTGTAACCATCAGTCATGACCACCTTGATAAAGCATGCTCATCTTGGCTTCTCCTCCTTCTCTGTTTCATTTTCTTGTACCCTCACTGCTATCCCTGGAGTTGTATTCTCAATTAAAGTAATGGTCCATAAAACCTCCCAGACTCTACATTCTGGATAACCTTAGGCTAACACACATAATATTTATTTCTTAGAGTTAATGTGGAGATAAAATGAGATAGTTCATAGAAATATGTTATACACGGGATTCAACAAATGTTTAATTGCCATTATCATATGTCCTAATTTGTATTTCTCAAGCTGCAAGTTATTTATCATCCCCATTGCCTCCTGTAACCTCTCTCTTATGCCTATCTTTTCCTGCCTCTTCTGTCATCATTTATGGCTGCTGCTGCTGTTGTTTTTCTGAATTTAGAGAAATAATCTATGCTTGGTGTGTTAATGACGAGCATCTATGCTTTGAGCAAGGATTTAAATGGCACTAGTCACATAAACTACCTGGTTATCCTCTGTTAGTCTCTTATTATTTCTTGTGTGTCTGCTCAAAATATTGGGACTCATTACAGAGAAGGGCTCTCTCACCTCACTTAAATACCCCACAAACCAACTCCCTTAGACGTACTAAATGCCTATATTTGGAGAGTTCCGGAGTGATGGTCAAGATTTTAGGGGAGATGGTCCTATTTGCATACAGGGCTGAAAGCCTTCATGAAATGGATGGTAGACAGAGACTTTGGGGGGCACGACCAGTTCACAATCTTGGGTTCCATCAACTATCATAGAGTAAGGTCCTTTCTTAATCCCTCAATCAGTGCACTGGATGGACAGAATTCTTCCCTGGGGTAAAAGACCATGACAGGCCCAGGAACAATAGCTTGGGGGTTGAGCTGGCACTCAGACTGACATTGTGTCCAAATCACCTAGGAGGAGTCTGCAAGTCTCTATAAAGCAATAAAGCAAACAAAAGCACATCACTGCATATTCTAAGAAGAAGAAAACACAAAGCAAAAAAGGGTAAACATTTCCCCACTCAAGGTTGATGTCTATAGGAGTAGCCTATCTTGTTTAATACAAAGTGCCTTGTTCACTGCATACTTCCAGTGCCTGGCAGAGTTCTTGGCTCATGAAGTGCTCTATGGGAATTTTTGACCACTAGGGAGAGATGATGAAGTGAGGCTCAGATAGCCAGTAAACTTTGCATGAGAATAGATGATGAGGATGATAATAAGAACTATACAAGGAGGACTTTTGCATGCACAAGCTGGAGTTCTTTATCATCAAGAACAAGATTTAAGGCTCATGGATGGACAGTTTTTGTGGAGGCAGACATAATTCATACTTAAGTCCAGTCCATTATAACCCAAGGTCCCTCTTGAGACACACACACACATACACACACACACACACACACACACACTCACACACGCAATGTATCTCTTCCTTCTTATTACAAATTGTTTCTTCCCTCAGCTGTATCCACCCATCAAAACAAGAATAGCAGTTTATTCTTTGGATCACACTTTATCTTTCCCTCGTGCTATCTTCTGCTTTCAGCATAGATAACTGGATAATGCCTAGACATATCATTTCAAGAGATATGTCTTTCTTTCCTATAAGAGCCAGTGAGAACTTTGTTCTTTATTTGACCCATCTTAGGGTGCTTCTTTTTTGAAAAAAGACACAGTTCCTAAGAGTTAATATTCTAGGAAAAAACCTTCAAATTAAAAGATCACGTGACCAAAACCACCTACCACAAGCTTCATCATTCTGATGTCTCCACCATCCTGTCAGTGTTACTCCAGAGCTTTTATGGTCTTTGCATCTTAGTACCACTTTCATGGATTTTGTGGGCCCAGAAGCAAAGAACCCATGGCCATTCTCAGAATGTGTAGACTATGGTCCCACCTTACCAACAAATTACCTGACCTTGTTGCTTAGCCAGACTAAGTATTAATTATCTGGCAACATTTTGTGTCCTTTACAGCTATGATACTTAACTAAGAGTGTCCAGGTTTAAATGAACATCAAAATCTCCCTTGAAATGAGACAGAATTTATAAAGCGTGGCATACCTCCTAAAAGGTATGCGAAGAGGAAACATGTGGGAGAGGCTAGGTTTCTATTGTGCTGATGATGTGGAGGTTTTGAGTCTGATTATGTGGACTGTAGTTTCTCTGGGAAGCAGCTGGTAGGGCATCTGTGTTCTCTTCAGATCACCACTACCACTCCCTATACCCTAAATTCGTGCAAATATATGAGTTGATGGATAAGATCCTTCTCTACAAGAAATGAAAAGTCAAAAAATTAACAAATGACTTCCAAAGTATTGTTAAAACTTGGTCTGGTATATGGAGTAGCCCTAGGAGATGCAAATCCTTTAAGGAAAAGGCAGAAACTGAATTCCTAGCAGCATGGCAGCCTCAGGCAGCTGAAGAAAGAATGCACAAGTATCAAGGGTGGTGAGAAAGGGAAGTCAGAAGAGGGCTAGAAAGACCTTTCTAACTCTACAATGTTGCCAAGGTCCAGTCTGGGTGCTAATAATCAAGTTCATAAAAGTGCAGGCATAAAACAGAAACAAAAGGCATCTGGGCCTTCAAGTATATCTTGTTCATTACTTAAAGGTTTATTAAGTGCATAGATCATGGAACCTGTGTCTCAGATTTCCGATGAGACCTGAATCAATATATTAAGACACAACATTAAGGTAAAGGACTGGAAGCTTTATTGAATGCTAAATATCTTTTATAGTGGGATGTCTCTATAAAACTAACGCTCCTTCCCAAATGGTTATTTCAACATTTGTGAGAGAGTGAACAAAACCTGAATGAGTTAAGCCTTATTCATGATAAACAGTGGCTTTTAAATAGATAAGACACCCAGTTACTGGAAAACTTATATTCAAATGAGAGAAAAATTTGTGTTATAATAGGCTGTACTTAGACATCAAGAGATTCAAGCCCAGTTCTTGGTAAAATAATTGGATCTCTGTCTTTGTGTTTGACTCTGTCCCTCATTCACTGGTTCATTTCTGAATATGTCCATCCCCTTTACATCTCCCCATACTATGAATTTTGAGTTCTTTTATATCTCTCCTTACTATGAATTTTGATTTGATGAGTAGACTTTCTTGGGTCTTGATCATTTTACTAGTTTGCAATGATCATTAGATGCTGTTAGTTTCCAGTCACCCTAGAATAGTTGACCACCCTACTCTAGCTCGGGCCTCTCAAACCCCACCATAGCAATGACCCTCTTGGTTATAACTCTCCTGGGCTTCCTTTTGCTGCAAGGGGTCATAAAAGCAAGGACTGTCTGTAATTGGACTGAGGCTGCCTAACTATTATGACTTTTTCTATGAACTGACTTTTATGATACTAAGTTGATTGTACAGAAAGGATGCTCACTCAAGAAATAGAAAATCAGTGTTTGGGTCCAAGTCTTTCCAACAGATTTCCATAATATGGTTACTTAACTACAATGAGTCTCAACTATCTAGTCACAGTCCTAATTACCTCCTAGAGAAGCTTAGGGAGGAAAAACAAGACAAACATTTAAAAAGGGAGAGACACACAAATGTAAATAAGTTACCAAAAGCCTACAAAATTCCAAGTATAAGATAAATTGGTATCTTATGTAAGTTTTCTAATCACTACCAAATGGCAGAAACTAATGCAGAAGTCATCCAAAGGTTTTGTAAAGCATTAAAAAAATCTGCTGTATGTGCAAAGAACTACCCAAAAGAAGGCAAACTGGATTATTTAAAGGATTAGAGAATGAAGAAAAAATTAGGGTCCACTGTAGCACAAGTCACACAATGTGAGACTCTCCTAGAAGGCAGCTGTTTAAAGTTGAGCAGGTTATTCAGTACCCAAAAGTATATAACCAAAGAGACAGGTGAGAACAAAAATCCATCCACATCCTGTTTTCCAATTCCTATGTCTTGGCATAGAGCTGTGTCTTCGTCAAGAAAAGAGTGCCTTTTTATTCAGGTAAGAAGAAACAGCCCAGGGGTGCCTGGGTGACTCAGTTGGTAAAGCATCTGACTTCGGCTCAGGTCATCATCTCAGTTTGTGAGTTCAAGCCCGGCATCAGGCTCTGTGCTGACAGCTTGAAGCCTAGAAGAGCCTGCTTTGGATCCTGTGTCTCCATCTCTCTCTGCCCCTGCCCCACTCACTCGCTCTCATTTGTGCTCTCTCTCTCTCTCTCTCAAAAAATAAATAAACATTATAAAAAGTTTTAAAAAGAAACATAGCCTGAAACTATACTAGCAAGAGTTACTACAACCTGAGCAAGCCTCAATCTGCTATCTATACAAAGACCTACTTGCAAAGTTGCCCTTGCCTGCAGTCTAGGAACTGGGATGTCATGAGGGTTCCCAGCATTCCCTGATAAGAATGGCTAACTTCACCTAGACTGTTTATGCAAATAATGTGATTTGTGCTCAACACCTGCTTTTCTTTGAAATGTCTGCAATTTTGATACATTCCAGGCAGAGGGTGCCTGTGTGAACAGTTCCTAATAAAGTCCCTGGGAATTTAATCTCTAATGAGCCTCCCTGGAAGACATTTCTCATGTGTTCTCACAACTCGCTAAGGTTAATGGAGCATGTTCTGTGTGACTCCACTTGAGGTAGAACTCTAGGAAGCTTGTGCCTAGTTTTCTCTGGACTTCACTCCATGCACCTTTCCCTTTGTTAATTGTTTTGTGCCCTCCCAGTGAATCATCGAAGCTGGGGGTCATCTTTGGGACCTCCAACACACTTTTCTCCTCATATGAGGCGGCCATTTGTTCACCAAAATGTCTTCCACAAGGCTGTGTCAAGCCATATGGGCAACTGAGGTTCTGCTGGGAGGAGAGGAGGGTAAGGAAAATGCATAGGCTCCTGCCTCCACCTATGTCTTTAGCTTACATGGAAAATCACTGGTCATAGGTCCCCTTTTCCTCACTGAATCCAGAGTGAACACTGCCCGAGGTTAATATTAACTGCATTTACACAAGAGGGTCCTAGGAATACAAGTAGGAGGGACCAATATTGCAAAATGCTCTTCTATGTTTTAGGTACTATGTTTGGGGTTTTACATGCATCGCTTAATAAATTATTATAACAGAGAACAGTAGCTAGCAATCCTTTGGTATGCTTTACGAACCTGGGATATAGAAAGGTTAGGTAACTTTCCCAAGATCACACAGTGAGTGGTGAATCATGCATTGAAATGGAGTGTATCTGATTCCAAATCACAGGTTCTTTCCATTATATTACATGACCCTCATTTTCAGGTCTTTAGTCTTAATGTTTTTTTCATCTGAAAACTACAACTATCTCGCTGGGTTTTAATTAAAATAAAGTGAGAGGGGCACCTGGGTGGCTCAGGCGGTTAAGTGTCCGACTTCGGCTCAGGTCATGATCTCGCAGTTCATGAGTTCAAGCCCCGCATCAGGCTCTGTGCTGACCGCTCAGAGCCTGGAGCCTGTTTCAGATTCTGTGTCTCCCTCTCTCTCTCTGACCCTCCCCCATTTATGCTCTGTCTCAAAAATAAATAAACATTAAAAAAAATTAAAAAAATAAAATAAAATGAAGTGAGATATGCATGTTAAGTATATAGTATAGGATCTAGTATGCAGTTATATTGAAACAGCCATCATTTTTATTATTACTATGGCTAAGATCATACTTATAGCAGAGATTTGTCTGGCCTCAGACTCCTATGGCTGCTCTGTTTGTGGCCCTAAGAGCAGAGGATGGCAAGATAGACAATGAGGACTATCTAGGACATACTATCCTGGACACTTATTTTTATGTTTATAATAAAACACATTAATTACACATCTCATTAAATATGCATTAGACTGATGTTGAAAGTTTTATTTGAATCAACTCCAAAGTGATATGTATGCAAATATCAATTTCTTCTATTGTTTCTGAAGTACCTTACAAATCTCTCCCAAACTTAAAAGCAAACAATAATAAAAACAACCAAAATCATTGTCTTGGAGTGGTCAGATTTGTGTTCTCAAGCACATATTGATGTATAAAATGATTTTACTAATTATTCTCCCATACACGACTCTGTATCCATGAAATTGAGCAGTAAACTTCCCCAAATGTGTATGACAGTACACATTTGCCTTCTGTTGTTAACAGTTTAAAACACATCCCAAGTACTGATTTTGTTCAGATCACTACTGGACACACAATGTGGAGTAACAGAAAGCTTAGCTCACAAACATTTATTGAGAGCCTACTTTGTGCTAAATAGCTCTTAGCACAGCATCTCTCTGGTAAAGAATAAGACAAAATAACACACACACACACACCACATATGCACATATTCACATATATACACACCAGATGCATACTCACAAACACATCTATGTAAATATTATATCCAGGTATAGGATTGAGTCCTTTATACCTCAAGCTTCCTATGAAAATCTTCAATTTCATGAATTTACATTAGGCATGCTGATCCTGTATCATCTTTTTGTCCTTTTTGAAAATTCAACTTTTCATGGCTGTGCTTATATTAACTACCACCAAAACATAGTGTGTTTCCTCCTATTAAAATATGCTCAGCACTTTATATGATTACTTTTAAGCCCCATATTAATAAACTCAGCTCGAACAACAGAATAAAAACATCCTTAAATATAGCCCAAACTATTTCCACAGGCATGTATTACTGCTATTGATTTTCTAGTCATCTACTTTTAAAGCCAGGTTGAAAATGATTTTTAAGTGCTCAATCTCATTTATTAAAGCCTTGAAAGTTGATTGCCTTAATTTTCCCCCAATCAACAAGATAACCCTTAATTTTAAGGTCTGGATTAGTGGCACTCCCAACTATGAAGTAATGATGCCATTTATTTACATTAGAATCAACATGAGTTCAGAACTTAATGCCCTCATCAATTTTCCAAATAAAACTGCAGCTGTAGCGTGGAACAGGTGAAATGAGGTCTGTATTTCTCAGATGTAACATAGCCAAGAGCTTAACCCAGGCTTCATGAAGTTTAAAAGCAATAAAGTCAAAGTTATTTCAGCCCTGCAGCATACTTATTTAAAGAGATGGATGTTATTGGCTGTCTTTCAATATCCTGCTTATACTATCATTAAAACTTGAAATGGAATCTACAGTATTATATATATGGAACACCATACACTGGTAAGAGTCACCTTTCTCCCCAATCTCCTTAAAACAGAAAGATAAAACAATTGCAACGCTACATCTAGAGTACCATGATATCTACAGAATGCTATTTTCATCCTCATTCTTTACTGATAAAACAAAAGAAAACAAAACCATGAGATTGCAAGGAATCAATGGAATAGGTAGAAGAGATAGATGCATCTGTCAGGATCGCTGACAAGAATTGGGAACCAAAGGTGTTTCATTAGAGCACTTAGTGGCAACTACACAACTGTCAAACTAAGAGCATGAAAGCATATACTAACTCACCTCTAAACTCCCTATGTTAGGAACCATGTCTCTCTCTACTTATTATAATGTCTATTAGAAAGACAAGCACATATCAGCTCTCTAGTGAAAACTGAATTAATTAATAGATAGATGCTGTATAAGAACAGCTAGGTTCCTCCACGGTGATTAATTGCTCTGAAAAAGTTTCCAACAGGATCTATAAAGAAAATCTGAGTGCTTTACTGCAGCACAAATTTTTCTAAAGTAGAAAGGCTAGTTGGAAGATGAAGAGAACAGAAAAGAGCATCTTCTCTGGGTAGGTTTCTATCTTTGCTGATGCCCTTTTAAAACATCGCTAGTTCTTCCTCCATTATTCTACTCCTAAACATATAAGTTCAACACATTCTGTCAAAGTAGCATTTATTCAATGTTCAAATACAAGTAATTAGAATCTTTGCTTTCATTGTCATGTGTAATTATAGTTTTCCATTCCCCGCCATAATAGCTGAGGTTTCTATTCTATACTAATTTAGGCAATAAACACTATTGCTATTATATTAAAACCTAAATTGGAATTAGGAATATCAAATTTACTTGGGACTATGTCAAATCAAATTAAGATAATATTTATGTCACAATTACCATGACAATGAAATCCTTTAGTTTCTTCCTAACCAAGAGAAAAACTACCCAATGGAAATAGTTCCAAAGAAACCACACAGATTGGAATTAGCAGGGATTTATAACTATTATGTGTACGTTCAAGGATTTTGAAAAAGGTAAATATAATACATGAGCAGGTAGGAGTTCTCAGAAAATTAATGGAATCCATATAAATGAATTTGAGAACTAAATTCTAGAACTAAAAAATACGATGTCTGAAATATAAAAATATCTTATTGGTTAACAGATGACTGGATACTGGAGAAGAAATTATTAGTAAACTTTATGACAGAAATATAAAAATTATAAATACAAAGAGGGAAAAAATTTAAAAAAATAGAACTGAAGTGACCTGTGAGACAACATCGCATAGTCTGACAAATGTGTAATTGGACTCTCAAAAGAATGAGAACTTGGGGAAGAAACAAATATTTGAGGAAATGGTGGCTTAAAAATTTTCCAAATTTGTCTTTAAAAATTATTAAAGGAAGCTAAATAAAACTCAACCTGAATAAACAGCAAGAAAATCACATTGAGATACACCATAGTCAGATTCCTTAAAAGAGGGAAAGAGGGAGGGAGAAAAAAAGGGAGGGGCAAAAGAGAGAGACAGACGAAAGAGAGGAGATAAAGGAGAGAGAGAATTCTTGGAGCAATTCAATACAGAAAGAAAAGCCTTTTCAAATATTTCATGGATGCACATTATATCCATATAGGGGAAAAATGAGCTTCTACAGCCAACTATAACTGCACACAATAATTAAGTCCATAATGAATAACAGATCTAAACATAAGAGCTAAACTATAAACTTCAAAAAGAAATACGGAAATTTCTGGCTTGGGTATGTGAAAATTTCTTACATAGCAATATCTGTACAAAAATGTTTATGGAAGCTTTGTTCATAAAAGTCTAAAACTGGAAACCGAAAGAAGTGTCCATGAACACATGTATAGATTTTAAAACAAAAAACTGTAGCATATTCTATACATTCAAATATAACAATAAACAAAATCCAAACTACCAGTGCATAAAACCACATAGATAAATCCCAAAAACATCATTGTGAAAGAAGACAGAGACAAAAAATGTATACATAGTCTGACTTCGGAAATTTAGAATAGGAAAAACTCATCTGTGGTTATAGAAATGATACAATAGCTACTTTGTGTGTGGGGGGGGGGGTGGTGATAGAAGGATTGCCCACAAAGGAAGAATGAGGGAAATATATTTAGTAGAAATTACCTATACCTTTAAAGGGTTTTGAATTAGATAGGTGTAAGCAATTGTCAAAATTTATAAAATTTCAAAATGTCTGTACATTTATATTTGGGTATATTTTATCTCAATTTTTAAAAAGGGAAAATCATCAATCTAACTCATTCTTTTCTCTTTTAAGCCACATACTCTTTCAATTTCCCCATTTCTCTTAATGTCATTTTTACCCTCAGTCAAAACTATAAAGTGATTTTTACACCTGTTACTCTTCTCTTCAATATTTTATCATTTTCCAAATTTAAATAATTCAACTGTCACCATGTTTGAGTATTGAGGTCAAGAAGAGGTAAAGTTTGGGGCACCTTGGTGGCTCAGTTGGTTGAGCATCTGACTTAATTTTGGCTCAGGTCACGATGCCAGGATTGTGGGATCAAGCTCCACATTAGGCTCAGTGCTGAGCATGGAACGTCAAGATTCTCTCTCTCCCTCTGCTTCTCCCCTGCTCATGCTCTCACTTGCTCTCTCTCAGTAAAATAAAATAATAAAATAAAATAAAAGTAAAACCATTTATTTAAAAAAAAGAATAGGTAAAGTTCTTTTCATCAAATAATTCACTTACAACCTCATTTGTTCTACATACAGTCTCATTGGCTTTCATTTTCTTATCCATTGTAAAGAAACTAAGGTTCAGAAAAGTCTAGTCACAATTGGGCGGTTGGGAATCCGGATTGAACACGTATCTACCTTCAAATTATTACCATTTGTAGTTAACTACGAAACCTCTCTCATGTCTGTCTCACTTTGCAACATGACCCTTAACCAAATTTAAGCTGGAGGCTGCCCTCAACCAAATTGCAAATAAGCTAACACCATTAATTGCCTCCATGTTACTAATGCTGATGGTTATGCTCCAGCCCACATCTTATTTGACCTCTTGTCTGTATTTAGCATTTGACTTTTTTTCTACCTAGAACCTGCCTCCTTTATTCCTGTTCATATACAAAGTATTCTCTTCATTTCCCTCCTTCTTCTCCAGCCACTCTTCAAGTTAATTGAAGTACTCATGCCAGCCCATTAGGGATTAAAGTGTTACTGTTCCTCAAGATGAGGTTATAGATGCTGTGCTCCTTCTACCTTATGCTTCCTATTCCTGGGTAATCTTACCCATACATTGGTCTATAAACAAAGGAGTTAGCATCAGTTCACAATCTATCTTCTCCCTCTCTCCACTTCTTTTCCCATCCTCAAGAACAATGGCATTCATTTCTTAAAGTGTAGTTTGATCCTTTCATTTCTCAAATATCTTCACCTCCCCGCACTGCCAGCCAACCGAAACTAAGTCTCCTCTTCCTGATGTCAAAAAAAAAATCTTCCACAGTGTAGAAACAAGTTAGCTTTCTTAGCCTTATATCACACTGTCCCTTTTTATACCATTTGTGATCCAGTCACACAGGGTTCTGTGCCTTTTTGTCATCCATTTCACATTGTGCTATTGCTTTTATTATTTATCCGACCCAGGAAATCTCCCTAGACCCCAGTGGCTGAGCATTACAGTTTCACTTACATAAGGAAGAGCGTAATGATAGGACATGCCTTTACTGAGATTTTCCCCTTATTTCCAAAGTCAGAAGTATACTTTTTGTTCTGCAAACTCTCACAATATCATATCATATGGGTTGACCACAAAGATATTGAAGTGGCTGAAAACCACTGAGGGGGAACTGAGGTGAAAAAGAGGCCAATGGTCCAACTTCCAAAGTCTTTTGTAACTATGGGTTTTAACTAATAAATAAGTGACAGACAATGAGGAGAAAAGTGGATTAACTTGGGAGTCATGAACTTCAAAAGGAATAAAATATATGGTTTCCTTGACAATACAAATATTTTCCCCTGGCTTGAAAATACTGTAGTGTAGGAGAATGGAGACTGCAGTCAAGAGGGCTTCAAAGAAAGTGGTACTCTTGGAGAAGGGGAGAAAATTTCTGCCATTTATGGAACTGGGGTGTTGAACAAAAACTTTATCTCCTCGATAGACAAAAGATTTTTACCATATTTCTAAATCCAGCCAGAACTTTTCATTCCTAACATCTGATGACCTATCAAATGAGATGAAAGAAAACTCTATTGAACATGTTCTCCCCAGTAAAACAAAACAAAAACTACTGAATTATTTTCTTGGGGAAAAAAAATATTGCTGTCCTATAATTACTCCAGGTAGTACTTGTTCTAATCATATCCCTGCTTAAAATTCTTCTCATGGGTCTTTATGACCTACAAGAACAAATCCAACTTGTATGACTGGATTATAAGGTTATTTTCTTTTTTGTTACCTAATCACCTTCTAGCCTCATTCCCACCTACACACTCATTGCGACCAAACCATAGTATTATTCTTGGCTTTTGCTCTATGCTATTTCACCACTAGATGCCACTGCATATGCTTTCCCTTTTTCTAGAAGGTCGTTGTCCTCAATCTTCTGCCAGACCAACCCACTGAATGTTCTGGGGCAGCATAAGGTAGTTAATCTTTCCCTGATCTGAGCCTCCTCCAGTTAACTAGCAGTCACTTATGTTATTACGTATACTACCTTGCACTACATCCACTTCTTTGCTCTTCTGACCTGCCTCCTAGAATATGAGCTCTGTTTACCTAGGACCTGCTTATGCATCCTGTAACTTGAGTGCCTGGAACAATGGCTACCTATGGCAAATGTTCAATAGAGTTTATAGCACTTTGCTGAAATAATATGATCAACAGGTTTAAGAGAAGTATAGTGTGACAAGAGCAGAGAAAAATGCCTAACAAGCCCAAAATGGTAGTTTGGCATATTTATATCAAATCGTGACTTACTGATTTTGTGATTTTGGGAAGTTATTTAACATCCCTCAACCTCCATTTTTTTTAATTTTGAAAGAAAAAAAGGGTAAATGAAAATAATAATTCTTTGTAGAATAATTGTAAAGCAATGATTTGTGTAAAATGTATGGCATAGTTCCTGTCATGTAGTGAACACTCAATAATTATAGTTGTTATTATTTGCATTGCTTCAAAATTAACACACAGAAATACTAAGAAAATAGTAAAAGGATCCATGATATACCCCTGGGCAAAGAAGTCCATGTGTTTTTCTTATCACTGAGCTTTCAATGCATACACATTTATGTTTACTTGTGGATGTTACAGTAGATTTAGAGGCCATGCAAGCCTCTAAAAATATAAACTAAAGGATACCTAGGGTTTTTTTTCCTTTCAAAGACCCTGGAAATTCTCATTTCCTTTAGATGACCAAAAAGTGAAAACTGCCATAATGTCACCATGTGTATACACAAGGATGAAAGGTATACCTATGGAACAGCTTGTAGTATAGAGGATAAATATGAAATAGATATCAAAATGTACATAATTCATGTAATGGGCCCAGTAAAAAGTAGAAATTTGTCCACAGTTTTCAAGAAATAGCTCAGTGAGAAAGCAGTAGCTAAAAAAAGCCTGCATATTTTCAGTTGGATTTGACTCACAAGTGATTTTTGGATGTGTTCCCCCAAATTCAGGCGAAATTGGGTGACTCAGGAGCTTTTACTGAAAGGTGGGTAGTGGAATGCCTTTTGGCTTTGTGAATACCAAGGAGCTTCATCCTCAGATGACATTTCTAAATTGATTTTCTACTAATAGCAACCCCTGGCAAATGGCTCTGGGCCTACGAATCACTGATTAAATCTCCTCCTATCAAAATCTAGTTTAAAGTAAAGATAATGATCCAGAGTCATGTGGGGGGACATGGAGGTCACCAATCTCTCTAGGTGTCTGAGGTAGCATACTTGACTCTTCTTGGGTCATAGAAAAGCTATTTGTTGAGACTACATTCTCCGCTCCGTACAGAAGTGCTTTTCCTGAGACTCATTTGGGATGCATGCCCCAGCATGTAAAAACTGCCTCATGTGTGACTGCTGGAAGGTCACTAAATAGACAGCTTACTCCTCCCCATACTGTACCTCAGACCACATGGGTTGGCTTTTCACCTTTTGTGAAATATTACTAAAAATATTACTAAAAATCAAAACCATCTGTCATTAAAATAACAAAGATTAATCAGAACAGAATACAGTCAGGTAAAAATACTTTTCTTGAGGTAACAATTATTTCAGTAGCATTGTCATGGGCTCCACAAGCCTTTCTTTTCTACAATTTCTGGGCTATTTTGCATATGTCCAGAGATATCTGTCCTCACAAAGTACAATTGACAACGGGTCTGTGGTCAGTTTTCAGATGACTAGAAATAAATCTCAGCCCCCCACCTCACCATCAAATGGAGTAGGGGTGGGTAGTAAGTTCCATAGGAAAACTTTTGCAAATACTTCAAAAAAAATTTGCCATTTCAAATAGGTTCTTCCTCTTCCTCAATATTTGGTCTGTGCGTACACTATTTGTTGTGTATTTAACCACCAGAAGGAGGGTAGAGGGAGAGGTGAATTCAGCTGAAAGTTTGACCTTAGGTAGACTGAGAAATGAAATCTGAATGCAACAGGAAAAAAAAAAAAGAGTAATAGTTATAATCATTCTTTCCCTCCCTAACCAAATGTATTAATTACAAAAGCACAGAAAAGCCAGATTTGCATAACAAAGCATGGAGAAGATACAAAGAAAGAGATCATCTGGAAAGAGATGGTAAGGGGGGGTGAGGTGGGGGTTAGGGGAAAGAGAGATAGATTGTCAGACAAAAGATACTGGTGGAGAGAAAATGAAAGAGAGATCAACAAGTACCACATTGCCAAAAGACTAAAGTAGAGAGAAGGACGGAGCACAACCCAACGAGAAAGAGAGGGCCCAATGGTGAGAACAGATCATTAGGAAAATGAAAGAGGGCTATAAGGAAATTTTAGATATTTGGCTGAAGGATGAACAGATTAATCTACTACTCTGTATCACCCAAAGACTTTCATGGTCTTTCAATACTCCTGCAGTAGATTTGTAAGCCCTGCCTCCATCCCCTTTCCAGGTGTCTGTGTTAAGATGAGGCTTTGGGTAGCTCTACCTCCTCCTGATACACTCAGGACATGTGCCCTTTCTGCTTATGCACAACTGCAGTGAAAAGATGAAGACCTTGACAGAATCAAGACCTTAGAAAACCTTGGTAACCCAGCAGAATTCTTTGTTATAAGTGGGAATGAAACAAAATCAGGGAGGGAGGCAGCTGGGAGGGGAGATTAAAATGTATCTAATTGCTTCAGTCATCCACCCTTTGCTCCAGTCTCCCTGGAGCTGAAAAACTAGATTCCTTTGTTTCCTAGGCTACAGCAAAAGGCAATGGGTATGATAGACCCTGGAATCCAGAGACAGATTGGGATGAGGAAGACACCAGGTAGGTGACAAGGTGACAATCATTTCCTTTGATCCAAAGGGGTGAGCACTACAAGGAAAGCAGCCTCAGACACTCCTTAGTGCATATACCTCAAGCTGCTCGGGAAATCAGGTGTACATCATACATTACAGTCCCGCATGGTATCTCATGTGAAAAGCAACTCAGCGGTAAGTCAATAAAACTCACGGAACTGTTCAAGGCTCTTGCCCTTTGACTGTCAAGCCCAAGTGGGCCAATTTTGTAGCTCTATTGTTCCATCAACAAAGCTCCTCACCGTTTCTATATACGTTCCAATATTCATGTCATGATCTACACTTATTACAATTTATTTTCTTGTGCTCCTGACTCTTTGTCCTTTTAAATGTCCTTGATTTTGTTCTAAGCTGCCTGGGATGGTTTGGGGAATGAACTGGATTAATAAATGTTTTTTAAACGCTGATGGAATTTTCATTACTAAAAGCAACAGGAGGCAAAAGTGTTCTTTTTGTTTCATATCATTTGGAAGAGACTTATGTATGACATATTAGACAGAAAAAAATGAAATTATAAATAAGCGAATCAGAAAAAGAAGACCATCGAGCCTGATGCGGGGCTCAAACTCAAAAACTGAGATCATGACCTGAGCCGAAGTCGGATGTTTAACCGACTGAGTCACCTGGGCTTCCCAGTATTCAACTTTTTTTGTGTATGTTTTTTGTGGATTTTGGGGGGTATTTTCCTTCCTTTTGATGACAGTTTTTTGATAGGTTTGTTTGTTCATTTGTTTGAACTCTGAACATGATGGCTGCAGCATTTTTCAGCTCTATAACCGTATTCCTCAAGAAATTCTGCAACTGGGAAGCAGAGCTTTATTAAGACTCAAGGCTAAATTCAGTCATTTTCAAATAAAAATCTCAAGCCTTATTTTCTTGCTCTCATTCCATTACCAAGGCACCAAAATTGCCTAGAAATGCTGGCCTCCCCTAAATAAATTCAGGTGTCCAAGCAGTTTCCCCACATGCCAATGTTACATATTCCTTTATCAACAGAACAGAAACAAGAGGCAAACAAGAAGGTACAGATATCTAGAACACATGCAAGGACCCAGAAGCCTCAAGTTATAATCTGGAAAATGCCCCAGAGACAGGGCTGCTTACATTTCTTCTTTTTGTCACAAGAAGCCATAAGTCTTTCAACTCTAATTTAAACTTCCTAAAAAAAAAAAAAAAAAAAAAAAAAAAAAAAACAAACAAGCAAGGTCTGGCATTCTTTGAAAAGAAAATTCATCCAATTACAAAAGATTAGTATATGTTTGTGCTACATACATCTTACATAATTAAACTAAAAAAATTAAACTAAGTTTCTGAGTACGTTTCTTAACACTGCTTGCCTGAATTACTATCATCACTGAGGCAAATACGTTTAAAGTCTTGAGTATCACTTTCCCTAATGACATCAACAAATATTGCTGGATTTGAATTCTCCTCCCAATTTGGAGGTATAGTCAAGTTTCAGTTAACAACCTATCTGTGGGCATCACTCCATAAAGTTACCATAGATTAGGAAGAGTTTGGGAACATTTGAGCCTTCTCAGTATGAGTAGGTAGGTGGAAAAAATCCTTTAACTGTTAGGGACGGAATCTGGGATTTGCTGAGGAGAGAACCAAATTTGAATTGAGACACTAAAAATGAAAACGTGGGGTTGCTAACCAAAGACAAGTGCAAGGATCCACATCAGCGTTAAGGATACAGCTGTGATGGGACCAGGATGGCCTTCCTGCCTGATGACTCTGCCTCTCTTCCATCATCCACATTACCACAGTAACAGCTGTTCCAAAATGCAAATCTGAAACATCATATTGATTGTAAAGCTCCTTAAAGGCTGTCAATCACAAGAGGAAATTTAGACTGCTTAGTTTGACCTGAAAGTTCCTTCCCAACCTGACCTCTGTAGACCTCACCCCATATTAATCGTAAGAGGCTAGTGCAGGTCCTGATGTATGCCTCCCACCACTGACATTCTACTCCTCTGCATGGGACACTCCTCATTGCACTTCCCATGTTGCTTGAATGGCATCCATTCATCCTTCAGGACTAATTTACTGATGGCCCCAGTAGAAATAACCACTTTTTTCTTTATGGTTCACTCTACCTTTAGTAGCTGTCACATGCATAGTGGTAAGCTAGAACTGGCCCATATAGGTTCACAAGGGCTGATGCTTAAATCTTAAGGAATCTTGAGCCAGCTGTTAAACATAACTATTATTAAAAAGGTAAATTCTATACACTTACAATTAAATAAATTAAAGGCTCAACTAAAAGCTCATCACTTCCTAGTAATTTTACTACATTTTACTATTTTGTATATTTTTGAAGTTCTTTATTTCTATTTCACACGTATGGTCAAAACACTAGCAGTGATGTACTACTGTGAGTCTCTTCCCATCTGCATGTTCAGTGACATCCTGTTTGTAGCTTGAAGTCAACCATGATAGAAATATGTACATCTTCAAAATTGACAAACACCACAAATTGTGGCTTCCATGATGTCATAGGGATCATTCAGACTTAAGAACATGGTTGAGAAAATGTTAATAGAACAGATTAAACTTAAAATGTATGGTTTCTAGATGCTGCATTATGAATAGCACAAAAAATGAAAAAAATAGTAGTTCAAGATTTGAAAATTATTATCCAGCTGACCAAAGATGCTCTGTCATGATGAATAAGGAAGGTTCTGACATACATCTTTGCTGTTTCTCCTTCATCTTACTTGTTAACATAAACAAAAACATCACTTGTTATTCATGTTGAAGCTATACCTGTTTGTCAATTGCAACCATTAGTTAGCCACAGATAATAAGAGTTCAGCCAAAAAACCACTGAGAGCATTCTTTGAAGAGCAATTAGCTACATAAAATTTACAATAAATAATTTAAATTATGTGTGTAACACTTTATTCATATCAATAATATTTATAATAAACATGTGCATATATCCATTCATATTTTCCCTCAGAAAACTGGTACTTAAACATTTACTGGTATGTCACTTCATGAGCCCACCTCTCCCAATAGAGTAGTAGAACATTTTGTATGTTTGCAGGCTTTTTAAGAGTCATATCTGAATCACCATGAAGTTTTCAGCAGCCATTTGATACCCAGTTGGTACTTCATAAATGCTTACTGAGTTAAAAGAAATCTCAACTATTTAGATTTGTAGGATATCTCCAAACTCAGAGATATTGGCACGTTTCTCACCTGGGGTAGGGTGTCTAGGGAGGTAGAGACCAATCATGATGTCTAATTAGACAGGGATGGAGGAAGAGGAAGAGGATCTGGCTAAAGCATCAACATTCCAGAATGCATACCTATATATAACTCCTCTTTTAAATTGATGTTTGAAAGTTGTGTCACCAGAAGACAACTATTCGACATATTGGTTTGATAGACTGAAATTATTTTTAGAGTCTGTAGTAGGTGCACTTATGTCATGTTCGAGGATGTTCTCCATCCATTCCCCAATACCCATAGATTTATGTACATAAACATATGTTTAACATAAATACCTACTGATGGGAAAAGAGCTGAAAACATATTCATGCCAAAATATCATCAATGGTGTCACCTAAAATTCTAAGTTTCTTTTACTTGCACATTTTGTCTCATTTGGCTTATTTGTCCTCATTTGGCTCATGTCAGAAAACAGAAACCACTCTTGTATTTTCAGCAGAAAGAGGGTTACTACAGAGCATTAGGCACTTATAGCATAACTGAGGCACAGGCGGATCATTCCATATGCTGTGCCTTTAATAACAATCCAGAACTACATAGAACCGACCTATTTAAGGGGATGTTTGCCTCCGCTGCTACAAGTTACCACTCAGCTTTAGACTTGTATGGGCATCTGGATCAAGAAAATCCCATTGCTCTCAAACTCACAAGATTTACAGAATGCTCACTAGTAAGGTACTACTATAAAATTTTACATCTCCACTTTCTGTAAACAGCCAAAAGAAGCAGGAAAATGACCTCTCTCTTACTTCAAAATAGCATAGAGGTATATCTAACTGTCAGAATTGAATTCACAGACTATTCACATCAGAGTCATAGCTTCAAGGGAGAAGGAAATGTGAGTTTTATCTTCCACACATCTATACATTGGAAAGACACAATAGAAAGAGACAGGGTTGGATCTGAATACCAGCCCACAATATACAACACAAGTCCCTAACTGTACAGTGTCTGCTTTCAGCCAGGTGTTTATGGAGACCTTACCTACATCCTTCAAATTTCACCACAATGCAACCAACCATGGTGCCTGCTGTTTTTGAAATAATGTCTGGCTGAAATAAAATAACCAATAGCCTCTTTACTTAGAAAAAAGGTTCTAAAATAGAATTATGATAACTGGAAATATTGCATCTATTTTTCACTCTGCTGTTCTTTCCATTTAACATTATGCTCTCTTTCACCAAACCACTAAAAATTCTTCACATTTTCAAAGGCTGCCTAATATGCCATCTTACGATTATCTTATAACTTAACCACTATACTTAACCATTTCTCTTTTGCTAGTCATACAGTTAAGTTACAATTTTCCACAAGTGCTAATGATGTTGTAACATCTCTGGATATAAATATCTGCCATCCTCTCCAATTATTATTATTTTTTTTAGGATAGATTTTCAGCCCTCTCTTCAAAATGAGTTTTATTTGCTGGCTCACCAGATGAAGGTTTTTTTGCCTGTTCCCTAAATGAGACAAAAGTAGATCCACATTGTTTTAGAATAAATGGGTGTAAAGTCAGCAGTATATTATATTGTGCTAAAACAACACAGCTTCTAAAACACCTGGGACCTTGTTTAGAGGCATTACATAAAAGCATAGAATTCAATGTTGTTTCATTCTGAATGGTGTTTTAAGCCCCTAATCTTGATGTAATAAATCAATATTTTTCTTATTTAAAATGATATTTCATCATTAGATACTGGTACTAGCGTATACTATTGCTTATTTTCTAAGGACAATACCTATTTCTAATATTTTTAGTTTATATCAATTCACTAAGTATGTGCTTCCCACTGTACCAAATTCTGGTGAAATAAAATATGTGTAATATAATGTACCTAAACTCCAAGAGCTTACAGTATTTTGGGGAAGGGAGAAAACTGTTTTATTGCTCTATTTTAAAACTGCATTATGCTCTAAGGTTTTCCCTAAATCTGAGTAGGAATGGAGTCAGGTGAGAGAACACAAATTATTCCCTTTAGAATCTCTAGGCTGTAAATGCCTCAAGGACTAGGGAGTTCTTATTTAAATTGGTATCTCCATTGCTTAGTTTGCAACTTGATAAATATGGGTTGGACATTGAATGAACAAATGGACAGTAAATGAATGAATCCACTCCAATCCTATTCTCAATGATGGAAAAGCGGTTCAAAAATAGCCAAAGACTTATGTGGCTTAGTAACTAGATAAATAATCCTCAACAGAGAACATGTATTAAACACTTAACTAAAGTCTGTTGTAAGCCCTTTACATATTGTATTTCATTTACTATTCATGACTACTTCACATGGTTGGTCCTACTATATTATCCAATTTACAGAAAAATAAAACTAAGATTTAATATTAATTTGCTCAAGTCATACACACAGTAAGTAAGAAGTGGGGATTTTGAATCCCAGTATGTTCTTTATCAAACTATATTGTCTCCCATATGTTATAGAGAAAATAGTAAGAGTTGACATGGGGCAAGACCCTGCAACAAGTTAATAAAACAATGTTTAAATGCTGTGACTTCCTACATGTATTTGTAATGCAAAGAGTCACATCATTTTTAAATTTCTATGTATTCTTTTGACAGGAAGCTCACTATCACCTATTGAGGCTCTACCAACCCTGAATTGCCCCAAAATGTGAAGGCATACTCTATGCCAAAGAAGTCAGACCTCATAGCAGTAAAAAGCTGAGAGAAAACCTAATTCTGATGGTAATTTCTGTCTTTGCTTTTAACTAGTATACTGTGTTACTGCTAAAATGGTATAATTTTTGATCTGGCCATAAATGTCCACTCTGCAATGATGCCTCCTTGATCTGAATAAGCTGTCAGCTTGACAGATTGCTTGAGTGTGAGTTTACTGCTCAGGGGTGGGCAGAATTCTAAACGGTCGTCCAAATTCTTCATCTCTGATAACCTAATCCTGGTTATTCAATTAGCACTAATTTGGGTGTTGCTATGAAGGGATTTTATGGATATAATGTAAGTCCCAAATAGTTGACTTTAAGATTAAGAGGTTATTTCTGTAGAGCTGGGTTAATCACTGGAGCCCAGGAAGTCTGAGTCTAGTGGTCAGAAACAAGTCAAAGAGGTTAGAAGAATGAATGATTCAATAAGAGGGAGATGAAGGTGGGTGGAAACACAATTCTGTGGATATGCCGAATGGGCCTGTATGTGGCTTCTTCCCCGGAGCCTCCAGAGAAGCCAACACCCTGACTTCAGCCATCTGATATCCTAAACAGAGAACTCAGCTATGGAGTGCCAGACTGTGAGCTAATAAATGTGCACTGTTTTAGGTGCAATTTGTTACATGGCAATACAAACCTAATACAAGTTCTCTTAGTTCATTCTCTAAATCTGAAAATTTGTCCCCGCAGTCCAAACACTGAAACTTTATCCTGAGGGACTTCCATTGTCATCCACTTGGAGATTCAGAATGTCCTTTATCCTATAAACCTTCAACTCTTCATGCTGAGACTAGGGTTCTAGCCTATACTCTTTCAGCATTCCTGTTGAATTTCCATTTCTTCCTCACAAAAATGAACTGCTCTTCATGCCTAGGAATAAAGCCTAAAACCTGCATTTGTGGGGCTACAATGAGTTCCAAAGCAGTCTCTTTACCCAAGTCACTGGCTACCTATTATTAAATGATCTTTCGATTGAAAGAAACAAAGAAAGAAAGAGAGAAAGAAAGGAAAAGTAAGGGAAGAAAGAAAGAAAGAAAGAAAGAAAGAAAGAAAGAAAGAAAGAAAGAAAGAAAGAAAGAAAGAAAGAAAGAAAAAGAAATTAAAGAAAGAAATTAAAGAAAGATATGAATCACATGATCTGAGATTATCAACTCTAGGCAAGAAGTTCATTCCTCAATAACTCCTGCATTTAAGTTTGCAATAACTATTACATTACCAAGCCATGACAGGTATACTCTTACCTATGAATTGTTTTTGGTAACTAGGTAAAGAAAAAAATACACACACACATGCTCATACACATGCATGTTTCTTTTTCAGCCTTTGTCTCAAAGCAAAATCAAAATAACCTGCAAAAAGAGACAAATGAACACTCACAATGTCATCTGGGAGTACTAGAGTGGCAACCTGATATTTTCAAAATAAATAAGCAATATTTATTTAAATCCTTTATGATTCTCTTTTTTTTGTTTGTTTGTTATTTTCTTTTTTTCTTTCTTCACCAGACAAATATGTTAAAGTCTTAACACACTAAGACTTTTATATACCTGCACTCCAGAAGAGTTGCTTTCAAAAAATTTTACAGTGAGATAAAAGAAAAGCCTAGAAGGAAAATGAGAATTGTATTAAACAGTGATTCATAACAGTTGAACATCAATGAGAAAAGAACAAAATGCTATCTAGAGGTTACTCCATATCTCATCATCTTTTGAAATATGTTATCTTACACCAGAGAAAATAGACTTTATTCAGCTTTGTAGATCTGTTGTTTTGGATTTATTTAAAATAGCAGGTAACTCTTTAGCGAAAAGACTCAGACTTATGGTATAATACACCCACCTTAAATATTGTCAACTGTTACCTCAGAGAAGTCCAATTTAAGGAGTCAAAGTTCACTTAAATATCTCCAGATTTCTCTGCAAAAAAGCTATGATACTGAATTTTAGAACAAGACAAACTCATCTAGATTTTAGGTTAGGCAGATCTATATTCAGTTTGATCTGAATATACACATTCTATTGTAGCCTTAATAGATTATAACTCTGTGGGTAAATTTATGAACCTTTGTTTAATTTCATTGGTCGTATCAAAATGTTTTAACAGTTCTGTTTAAAAGGATAATAGACAGGGATGCCTGGGTGGCTCAGCAGATTGAGCTCCTGACTCTTGATTTCAGCTCAGGTCATGATCCCAGGATCATGGCATTGAGCCCCGTGTCAGGCTCTGTTCTGTGTGTGGAGTCTACTTGAGATTGTCTCTCTTTCTCCCCCTTTGTCCCTCACTCCTACTCCCTCACTTTAACTGAGTAAAAATTCTTCAGTTTTACCTTCATTGTTAAGCTTCTAGAAGAATAATTCTAAAGATCATGTGGTTGTATCCCCAGGCACCATTGTCCATCTGGTAGTGTTCTATTAACTAAGGGTCTTTTAAGAGATAAATGTATAAAGAAGATGTGGTACATATACACAGTGGAATATTACTCAGCAATAAAAAAAAATGAGATCTTGACATTTGTGACCACATAGACCTAGAGCATATTATGCTAAATGAAAGGCAGACAGAGAAAGACAAATGCCCTATTATTTCATCCATATGTGGAATCCAAAAAACAAAACAGGCAGAAAACAGAGATAGAACCATAAATACAAAGAAAAAAACTGGTGGTTTCCAGAGAGGAGGTGGATGGGAACGGGTAAAATAGGTTAAGAGAATTAAGAGGTACAAAGTTCCAGTTATAAATAAATAAGTCACAAGGATAAAAAGTAAAGCACAGAGAATATAGTTAATAATATTGTAATAATGTTTTATGGTGACAGACAGTAGCTACACTTACTGCAATAGGCATAGGGTAACACATAAGAACTGTCAAATCATTGTTCCACACCTGAAATGAATATAGCATTATATGTGAACTATAATTCAAAAAAATATATATTTATATATAAAGCTAGAATTTAACAGGCAATAAACATTCATTTGAAAAGTCACCTAGAAAGCACAATTCCAAGCTATGATTACAAACACATGCACTTAAATAGGTAATTGTGAACAAAATGTAAGATACAAAATTAGACATTAAAACAGGGTGATAAAGAAAAAGAAGAGGTTGAAGAAATTTAACCTATACTAAACAGAGAAGACACTATGAGGTCAGTCTTCTGGTAGATCTCAACATTGTCTAAATAGCAGAATCACCAACATAGAGTTTCAAAAATATCTATACCTGGCAAGCACCTTCAGAGAAACTAATTTACTAGTTAGAGCAACAGTTCCCAAAGTATAGTGCCATCATGGGAACTTGATAGAAATGCAGACTCTCAGGCCCTGCCCCAATGTAAGAAATAAAAATTCTGGTGGTGGGATCCAGCAATACATATTGTAATAAACTCTCTAGTGAGTCTGTTGCTTACATGATTTGAGACTCGTGGGTCTGGAGTAAGGAGTACTGAATCTAGACCTTTATTTTTTGAAAGTTCTATAGGTGGGGCACCTGGGTAGCTCAGTCAGTTAAGCTTCTGACTTCAGCTCAGGTCATGATCTTGTGGTTGGGTTCAAGCCCCATGTCAGGCTCTGTGCTGACAGCTCAGAGCCTGGAGAATGCTTCAGAGTCTGTCTCCCTCTCTGTTTCTCTCTCAAAAATAAATATTAAAATTAAAAAAAGAAAGTTCTATAGGTAATTCTAATATACAACTGATATTGAAAACGGAGTTAAAGCATTAACAACTGAATAGATATTAAAACTCAACAATAGGAAAATGAACAACGCAACTAAAAAATGGGACAAAGATCTAAACAGATACCTCATCAAAGATGATATAAGGTAGCAAATAAACATATGAAAAGTACTCCATATCATATGTCAACAGGGAATTGCAAATTTGCAAATTACAAAAAAATGAGATACCACTACTCACCAATTCAAATTCCAAAATTTAGAACACTGACAATACAATGATTTCTGGAAGCATTTTAAGCAATAGTGAGGATATAGGAACTCTTTATTTATTGTGCGTGGGAATGAAAAATGGTAGAGGCACTTCAGAAAAAAGTTTGGCAGTTTCTTACAAAACTATGCATATGGGCCATATGGCCCTACAATTGTACTCTTGTATTTACCAAATCAGTAGAAAACATGTCCATACAAAACCTGCACTCAGATGTTTAGAGCAAATTTGTTCATAAATGCCAAAACTTGGAAGTAATCAAAATGTCCTTAAGTAGGTGAATAAATAAACAAACTGTGGTACCTATGGATAATGCAATATTATTCTTCAAATAAATGTATTACCAAGCCATGAAAAACATGGAGGAATCTAAAATGCATATGGCTAAATAAATGAGGCTGATCTTAAAAAACTAATATACTGTATGACTCTAATTTGTATACCATTCTGGAAAAGGTAAAACTATGGAGACAGTAAAAAGGTAAGTAATTGACAGAGAGGGGTTGGGAGAAGAGAGATATGAATAGATGGAACACAGAGGACTTTTAGGGCAACAAAATTATTGTTTCTTACTTCCATTTTTACAATTTTGGTAAAACACAAAACGACCTGATACATAACCGTGGATATATATCATTATAGATTTGTCAAACCCAATAGACATTGAACCTTAATGTAATTTATGGATTTAGGGTGATTATGATGTGTCAATGCAGGTTTATCAATGTAACAGATACACCACGATGGTGCTGGATGTTGTTAGTGGGGGTGGTTGTGCTTATGTAGGGGTATGTAGTACAAGGGAACCATCTGTAATTCCCAATCAACTTTACTGAGAACCTGAAATTGCTTTTAAAACTGGGTTGATGACATTGAAGGATAATTTTCAGAAAAGATAAATAATGAGTACTGATACAGATATAAAACAAACGTATGTCAAAAAAAAATTGTGTAACTCCTTAGACAGTAAGGGAGCTGAAAACAAACACCATGACATTTCAGAGGAGAATCCACACACCAAACTTACAAGGTCATCAGAAATGTTGAAATAAATGTGTTTGATAGAAGCAAAACCAGCTTATTCCACAGTATGGGAGGAAGTAAATTGAACCTCCAGTGAGCAGAATTTATCTGCATGTATATAGAAAAGTATCATTTCTATTACTATGCATTTTTACAAGTTAACATCTCACTCTAAAAAGATGTATAATATCTCCAAAACGAAGACATGCACAAACCACACAGAATCAAATAACTCAGAGGGTGTGCTCTATGCAATATACATAATCTCTTTCCTGAGGTAGCCTAATAATCTTTTGGGTCATTTTAAAGTTATCCACAATTTTTCCTAACAGAAATAGGTGGAAAAAAGGCCAAGGTCAGGCTTAGTTCAGTAGGAACATGGCCAGCTGAGATGACTAGGAGGTGATAAGCTTGGGAGATCAGAGGACTGGAATTGAAACATCAACAAAAAGGGTCTGTCTTTTATCACAGGATCTTAAGTGCCATGCTGATGATTTTAATTATTCCTAGTATATTAAGACAAAATTGTTGCAAGTTTCTGGAGAAAAATGTGATATGATTAATACAGTACTTTAGGGATATTAATCCAAAGCAAAATGGATTAAATGCCAGAAATGATTGGAAAGCCTAGGTGGAAGCTAGTAAAATAGTCCAGCATTAAGGTAAAACAAAGTTTTCTTAGCCAGAGATTTCTTCTCTAAGAATTTTTTTGGAGACAGGCACTCTTCCAAATCAATCTTATTCTACAAAACTCACAAAACCAGTGTGTTCGCTCGCTCTCATGGCCTTGCTCTATAGTAATATGTTGAAAATAGAGACCCATTTTTCTTTCCAGACAGGGTGGATAGTTATCTGGAGTGAAAAGTTACATTTTCCAGCATTTTTCATTGAAACTATCACCTGATAATTACACTGAATAGAAAGTAACCATTAATCACATCTTTAATATATCAATTCATCAATGTCTACCTTGTATGAAGCAGAAGAACTAAAATTAATCAGTCAAACAGAACCCCATCACAACCAAATACCAGGGAGGGCGGAGGCCAGAAGGAAATCCTTTTAAATGGGGAAAATACATTTGCTTCCACCAGCAGGAGGACCGAGACCTCAATGGTAACACTACTTTCTATCATCATCGAAGGTGATTTTAATCTCCATCCTTGCCTGGTTTGAGCGACTTCAAGTTTGCTAGAAATTTAAAGCTCATAAATGTTATCTCACCCACAAGGGAAGGGAGTGGGTTAGTTCCGTCATCCCCCATTCACTGCACATAATTTTGTTAATGAAAAGCTTTTAGAAAACAAATTCACATTTCAAATTGCAACGGCTGCCTTCTGTGTCCTTGTCACCCCTGTTTCTCGACTGATAAGTCCACTCTGCCAGATGGCCAACTTAGAGACCCCTCATTCTATAGCTCTAGGAAAAAAGGTGTTTTTTTGGCTAGATGTAGTCTGGCTCTGAAGACTTCTGGTAATGAATCAGGCACATGGGGAACTATTCATTTGTTACTTATCATCCTCTGCTTCTTGACTTGTGTCGGTGCCAAGAAAAGAAACGGGTCTCATTTCCCCAAGTAGATTATAAACTCCTTCAAGATAGCAGCCAGGTTTTATACCTATTTTTGTTAAGTCACTTTCTAGACATGGCGGCTCTTACATACTGGCATAATGAATAATTTGATGTCTGGCTGGTTATGCATGTTTACAAGTTGATAGATACATAGATTCTGTAGGAAGCTGAGGAATGTATGTATGTATGTATGATACATACATGGATTCTGTAGAAAGCTGAGAAAGCACAGCAAGGGTGGGGAGGGTTCTCTCAGGGGCTGAAAATGTCAAGGTACTTTACTTCTAAACTTCTAATCTAGATTATAGCCTTTATTATATTTTACATAGAGAAATGAGATTTGGCCTTTTTTGAGAGACACACTTTAAGACTTGCAGTGATTGTCATTATGGTACATTATTTCCCCTTATAAAATTCAGGAAATTAAAAATTAATGAGAGTCAAGGCTGTGGCAAAGCAAAAAACAAGCCACCGAGCTGTGGCTGCTGATCAGTCAATTCCACTCCCTCAGCAGAAAGGGGCTGCCCCTCTCAGCCTGAGTGTGCTTATGTCACGTCTGCACCTTCTCAAAACTGCAAAGGACTACATTAACAACCTGTGTGTTTAGTCAAAGAAAGAAAGAGACAAAAGTCATTGCGGGTATTAGCTAGATCTAACTGAAACATCCAGGACACTGTCTCAATTTCTAATTGATCACTGTGTGAACTCGTTTACAGTCAATGTGTTGAATGTGCTGACAATTTAAGTTCCTTAACTTAATTATTGTTAGCCATTTGAACAATCCAATGCCAGAACTTTACTCCATCTTTAAATGAGAAAAGGGAAAGATATTTTAGAATAATCAGGAAGAAAAATATGGAGAGGCTCAGTTTCCTAGAAGGAAATAAACATATATGTCACTAATCAAGAATATAACTGAAGTAAAAAGAAATGGACCATATAAGTGAGAATTGTTCAATGTAACAATAAAAATAAGCTACCTATATAAACATAGTGACAGCAATAAAATTAATGCCTTACTTTGAATAGCACACAGCTTGCAAAGTGCTATCACATATGGTATCTCATTTGATTCTCAGAGGTTTATATAAAATATATTTGCACATCATACATATTCGTATAATTGATTTTCAGCATTAAAGCCAACTCCTTTTATACGGATATTGGCAACTATAGTTCTTATAAGTAATATTCTAAACGCCCACTGTTTTTCTTTCACTTGTAATTTCTCTTTTGGATCTTCTACCTTATGAAGCCTTATGAACCAATTCTTCTTAAAACACGCTGACAAATTTACAGGTTGCATTTATGGGTTGAATTGTATCCCCCCTACCTCAATTCATACTTTGAAATCCTAAACGCTAGTACTTTAGAATATGGCCCTATTTGCAATTAGGGTCATGGCTAATTCAAGTAGATTAGGTGAGGTCATTAGGATGGCCTCTAATCCAATATGACCTATGTCCTCATAAACAGGAGAAATGTGCACAGAGACTGGAATATAGGGAGAAAATCATGTGAAGATAAAGGCAGAGAGCAGATCAATGCTTCCACAAGTCAAGGAACACCAAAGATTGTCAACAAACCACTAGAAGCTACAGAAAATCCATCAAACAGATTCCTCCTATCTCAGAAAGAACCAATACTGCCAACACCTAGATCTCATGCTTCCAGGCTCCAGAACAGCGAGACAGTACATTTCTGCTGTGGAAGCACCCATTTGTGGTACTTTATTAAGGCAGCCCCAGCAAATTAATATGGTTACTATGTGCCTGTCACTTTAAGAATGGAGACATGTCAAGTATAGGGTTATGGGTTTTTAGAAAAGTATGGCAAAAGAGAAACCATCATTCAAAAGCCACAGAACTTTAATGAACCACTGTAAAAGGGTATATCCTATAGTAAAAGTAATTTGTTGGAAGCTGATGGACCCACTTAGTCCCTCAGGTGTGTGATATTGACCCATTGTGCTTTCAATCCATACATTGGGCTGAGACCTCTTCCCCAAGGTCTGGCCTGTTGGCCAAGGGAATTGGCAATAGGAGGCTGGTCTCTACCTTTGCCTATTGTCAACGTGTGTTCTTCGACAATTCTTTAACTTCCTCATTCATAAAGTGGGGATCATGAAACTTATCTTACTAGGTTACTGTGAAGTGTAAATGAGTTAATTCCCATCAATTTTTCCAGACCTTTGATCCTGAAGGTCTTTCTGAAGTGCTGAAGGTCTTTCTCTCTTTTCTCTTAATAATATGCCATAACATTTTCCTGTAACATTAATTTGTCTGTTCTTCCTCTTAATTTCTATTCTTTCTTTATACCATGGCATCCCCATTAGCTTTGTCTTTCTGACTTTCTCTTACCTAACGCAAAAAATAATCTAAGGCATTGTCTTCTCTACTCATCCCTTTCTGGGAAAAGCATTTTTCTCCTACCCATGGGTGGCTACAGAATTTCTGCATAGGATAGCTTACAGGCAGTAATTTTGTTGGAAACGCATGCTAAAGGACATGGCTTGAGTCTGCACTCACTGAGCAGGTGCTGTGTTTTTGTTTGGTGTTGTTTAATTTGGGGTGGCTCAGGGAGAGTAGGCGTGCTCATTATCTCATGCCTAATACTAAAGCCCCTGTGCTGGCTTTTCTTGTTTTCCACTGCAGGTCTCTTCCCCACCCTCTCCACCCCACTATGTGCCCTAAGAGGGGTATCTGTATGGACTCTACCCAAGCTATCTTGTCCTGATGGGAGATCACAGGGTTGAATCAAAGAGAAGTAGGGGTATTGATCCTCTCCATCTCCAGATCCCTCCATGGCTAGTTATGGTTTTGGCAGTGGCTATGTTCCTCTAAGACTTCTTTTCAGCCACACCTGTTGTAAAGCTATAGCTCTTACTCAATTCTAGAGATGCCAAATTCCGGTAATACCATTCCTTCCCCTCCCTTTTTCAGGACCATGGGTAGTGACATAAATAAATGAAATAATCTTTTTTTTCTCTTTAATATCTCCATCCATTAAAAACTTGAGAGACTTGCACTATTGCTCATCCCTATGAGTTTCATTATTCCTTAACTTTTCCTGCACCTGTGTAAATAGTCCATTCATTAAAACTCTCCACTTAAAGCCATGGAGCATGCTGTTTCTTTCCTTTAAGACTTTAGTATCCAGCTACCACATCCATCCTGGCATTGACAGCTCTCCCCCTAAAAATATCACACTGGGTGTAACCAGTAGATTGTTAATAATAAATTTCTACTTTAACCCAGTTAATCTATATGCCAAATAATTTGAGTATATTTTTAATATCACAACCACTAACTCATCTGCTATAGTGCTATTATGCATTTCTGATATTCTTCAACTTTTATTCCTCTTTTTACTGCCTTCTTCTTTAAGCCTCTCATCTGAAGGCAATCTGGCCCAGTGGAAGGAGTAGGAACAATAAATCGTCCAAGTGACCAGGCTTGGAATCAGATGTTTAGCTATTATGAGTGTATGAGCACTATCTCATAACACCCACAAATTCATGATAAAGAACAAATAAAATAATGCAAGTGAAGGAAATATCACAGTGTAGTGGATTGCTATTAGCCCCTCTCTTTAGTTAAATAATGTGTGTGTGTGTGTGTGTGTGTGTGTGTGTGTGTGTGTGTGTGTATACAGTTGACCTTAGAACAACATGGGTTTGAACTCTGTGGGTCCTCTTATACATGTTTTTTTTCTTTTCATAAACACAATACAGTACTATTACTATATCTTCCCTTATGATTTTCATAATAACATTTTATTTTCTCTAGCTTATTTTATTCTAAGAATACAGTATATAATACATATAACAAAATACCTATTAATAGACTATGTTATCAGTAAGACTTCTGGACAATGGCAGGGTGTTAGTCAAGCTTTGGGGGAGTCAGATTCTGTGTGCAGATTTTCTACTGCACAGGGGATCAGCACCCCTAACCCCCATGATGCTCTAGGAGCAACTATGTGCGTATGTTATGTGTATGAATATGTGTATACGTATCTGTGTGTGTGTGTGTGTGTGTGTGTGTGTGTGTGTGTGTGCGCGCGCATATACGGTATATGGACAGTTCTCTTTTGTCTGACCCTTCCTACAGACACTACTGCCTTTGGCCTAAAAATGTCCTGGGACTTTCATCCCTTCCTTGTCAATGCATTAAGCACAGTTTTGGGGTCCACTTGAAATAAAATGCCACACTCTTTAATCAGTTTCTTCTCCACCAGCTCTTGGCACTTATCAAGATTTTCTTCTCACCACTAAACAAATGAAATAATCGCTCTTTGATGGCTCCACCCCTTGGAAAAGTGAAGATTTCCTGGAAAAGGGTCATTTCCATCAGGCCACTTTGAGTAATGTTAGTTGTGCAGCAGACTACTGGAACAGAGACCACAATGACTTTTTATTTTATGTAAATTACTTCTTATCCTCTGTCTCATCACTATTGACACTATCAAACAGTCAAAAATTATTCACTGCATTCATTCCATGTGTGAGTCTGCTTTCTCCCCAGGGTTGTGGTCTGAGATGACAAAGACCATTTTCGTAGAAATCCTCTAAACTCCCTTAGAACTCAGGAACCAAGTCAGCAGGCCTGAGAACAACTTCCCTTCCTAAAAGAGTATTCAGTCTTGTTTCACTGGGCTGAGAAGCCTGCTTGTGGAATTTTTTGCTTCTTTCCATAATAGCTTTTGACCATGTTCTTACTCCTTTCCCTGTACTTTCTTGTTCCCCAAACCTACCTGTAAAGAACTCCTCCATTAGCCACAGTTGTTCTTTCAGGATCATCTTTCCAAATCCCCTTTTTATTAAATAATCCTATTAGTGCCTTCTCTTTATTTCTTCCATACTGACATGCATGTAGGTGATGACCTTATTTGATCTTGGTCTAATGTTTCCTTGATTTTTTACCTATCTCCTTAATTCCTAACATACAAATTCATTTATTTGTTCTTCGAATAATACAGTTTCCACTTGTATGTTTTCAGCTTATCTTTAAATTCTCCAAGATGATAGAGGAGAAGGAGCACAAGTTTTGTAATGGACAGTGTGTGATATTGATCTCACCTGGACCCCCAAAGTTCAGTTTCTTCATCTGTAAAGAAGAGATGACATCATCTGCCAGATGGACCATTTGGAGGACTATCACACTTTTAAATCTTATCACAAGGTTTGAAACATTGTGTCCTCTCAACGAATGCCAGTTTTCTTTTTTCTTCTAATTAAAAAGTATCAAGAGACAGTTATCATTTGCCATGGTTTTACCTTTTTACCTAAAAACTAGTGCCAAAGCTCTAACTCAGCACATGTCACCAGCTCTGGACAGACTGAATGGGTAGAAAGGTCTGATCATTTTCCCTACATTTCTAAAACTTTCATGATCTAATTAGGAATCTATTTATCTTCTTCTTGTCAGCATAATCTCTCTGCAATTTTGAGGAATTGATTTTGGTTATTGGTACAGAATGATAGATATTATTTTTGTCTTCTATTTCACAGTTTATTCTCTTTTCTAGAGAAAAATGTCCAAAGTCTACTTCATGTAGACTATATCATGTTTCAAGCCTGTATCATGTTTTGTTGAGTTAGTACCACACTGTTAGGTTATTTAATTAAGCCCCTGAAATTCTATATGAAGAGATTAATTCAAGTATTTAATCATACAGTCACAATGTCACCTCCAATTCTATTATCTTCATAAAATTTAAGCTATTTACAAAGGATAGTGCTTATTTTTGTAATGGAAAAGATCCCCCAGCCTTCAATAATGTTAATTTCTTCCTTCTGTGTATGTGGATAGGAGAAAAAAGAGTGGTAATCATATGGTATAATATGATATATGGTATATATACCACACTATAATGTAAATGATTTATGTTTTATTGCATCTCATTATCCAACTAAAATATCATCCATTTTTCAAAATCTACATGATGGGTGCTAAATGGAAACCCTGTCTCTGGATGATTTTCTTTTATAAACCCAGTTCTTTGACAGCAATACACGCGCGCGCGCGCACACACACACATACACACACACACACCCCTAGTGTATTTACCAGAGTTTCTTGGGGGAAAAAATTTGCATTTGGTCTCTTTTCTCTCAGAATCCTATACTAAGCAACATTTTTAAAAATTTTTTTAATGTTTATTTTTGACAGAGAGAGAGAGAGAGACAGAGCATGAGCCGGAGAGGGGCAGAGAGAGAGAGGGAGACACAGAATCCAAAGTAGGCTCCAGGCTCTGAGCTGTCAGCACAGAGTCAGATGCAGGGCTCGAACTGATAGACCCTGAGATCATGACCTGAGCCGAATTGTCGGACATTCAACTGACTGAGCCACCCAGGTACCCTGTAACATTTTAATAAATATCTGAAGTGAGAGTCTCAAGCATGTGAATATCTAGAAGAATATTCCAAGCAGAGGCAATAAAAGGATAAGTGCCCTAAGTTGAGATGACCATGCCTAGAAAGCTCAAGGGGCAACAAGGGTGTTTGTTTTTCTGCAGTGGACAAAGTATGAGAAAGAGAAGTACAAGAGAGAATAAGAAGATAACAAGGGTGTTGGAATTTAGGGGAGGGCAAAGATTTTACAGGGTCTTATAGACCACTGTAAGAATTTTGGTTTTCACTGAGTGAAATGAGAGCTCTTGAAATTTAATGAACAAAGAAATTTCAGCAGCCATGATCTGACCTTGTTTTAACAGTACTGTTATGGCTGTGGAGTGAATAGTCATAAAGACAAATCACGGAAGCAAGGAGAACTGTTAGGAAGCTTGTAATAATGTGTGAGAGAGATAATGCTGGCTGCAATCTGAGTAGATGGGGTGAAAGTGGTGAGAAGGGTTCAGACTGTAGGAATATTTTGAGGGTAGAGCCAAGAGGATTTGCAGATGGGTGTCTGTGGGATGTCAGAGAGATAAGGCTGACTCCAGATTTTGGAGGAGTTGCCATAAACCAAAAGGAGTGAAGATACCATATGAGTACATTTGGAGGGGACGCCTAAATGGAAAGGAGAGAAGGCAGCAGGATGTGTGAGTCTGGAGGACTGGGGAAAGATACAGGGTGGTAACAGAAGCCATGAGAATGAGGTCTGAGAGAAGAGACTGAAATATAATAATCAATTAGATTAAAGAGAAAAACAGGAGAGCCGGGTGTCCTGGAAGTAAAATGGGGGGGGGGGGTGTTTCAAGGAATTGATCCGCTGAACAAAATGTTGCTGACAGATCAAGTAAGATGAGGGTTAAGAATAGTCATTAAATTTAACTACAGAGGTTACTGGTGTCCTTGACATCTAGGTGGATCAGGAGAAAAGAAACCCCGATTAATTTGGTATTATGAGAGAATGAGAAAGGGGAGAGAGGAAAGATAAATTTTTTCAAGGAGATTTTCTATAAAGCAAAGCTGATATGGAATGAAGACAGAATTTTTTTAAGATGTAAGAAACTGCAGAATTTTTATAATAATCTAATAGAAAAAAATTGAAGAGAAGAAATGGGACAACTTCTGGAGTGATTGAGTAGCAGAAAGCCGGTAAATGCAGTGCTTGGGTAGAGGGCTGGCTTCAGAGGACCACTTTTTCCACAAGAACAGAAGGGAGAGGAGAGCATATGGACACAGGTGCAGGAAGTTATCCATGAGGGAGAATGCATGGACCACACAAATATTCTACGATTGCTTGTTAGTGTTGTGGACATAAGTTAAGGCCATAGTTCAGTCATCAGGACTTTAATGTGCAACAAATCAACAGGATAATGGGCTTTTCTCCAGCCAAATTGGGCTATGCAGGTGTAGCCATGAGGAAGTGAAGGGTTGGATGCTGCAGAGTGGTAGCCTTGCTAAGAAGTATGATGACATGAAAGAGGACTCAGGATTTGAATTGTCAGAAAGGAAGTGATTATGCTAGAGGACTGTGGGACTGAAGTTGTACCATAAGCAAGCAATAGGTGTAGGACAGATCGGTTTTAAGGTCTGTGTTATTTAAAGAACTACAGGTTTCCCTCGCTACCCAGAAATTCACATTAAGTCACTTTACTTTTACACCAGACCTACATTAGTTCCTGATTTCACTAACAGAAAGAAATCTGAACAGGATGTTTGCCATATGAAATGGTATTGCTTCTTTATGACATTACAGTTTATGAAAGATTTCATGGAAACTCTACTTTTGGATATTGAGGGAAATCTGTATTAGAACAGGGGCACCTCAGATTAATCTGTTTAATTAATTTTGTTTTGCTTTGTTTTGTAATTCCTCTTCAAATACTGTCTTCCTGTTGCGTTTCTTTACCTTCCCTGTTCATTTCCTGCTATATTTTAGTCCATACAAAATTAGAATTTTTTCTTTTAAAATTTGTCTTTATTTCTTCTGAAATATGGCTTGTTGGTTCTCTTCCCATGTGTCCTATGAAGTTGTCTCTTCAGTAACGGAAATAGTCTCTATCTATGCTATCCAATAATATAGCCAGCTAGCCACTTGCAGGGAGTGTGACTAAGGAACTAAAATTTTTAATTTTATCTAATTAGAATGAATTTATATTTAAGCACATGTGGCTAGTGGCTAATCTATTAGATAGTACAGTGAGCCTATGAGAAATCTTTATATCATTTGGTGATATAAATTTCATTGGCACTAAAATCATTTTTCTGATCCCCTTTTCACTTCGTCCTTCTAAAGTTAGTTCTCTTGTGTCTGCCTCTCCCCCACCACATACAATTATTCACAAACATTATGAAACATTAAATCTATGCTAGTGCCAGTGAGAAGTATTAGTGACACAGAGACAACAAAGGGTGCCTGTCTTCAAGAAAGGAGATGAGTCAAGAAAGCAATGGAAATAGTACAAATGCGCTGTGTGCTATACTCAATACAAGTACAAAGAGAGGTAGGAACCCAGAGGGGAATGGGCAAATATATATTTATATATATATTCTTCAGCATCCTACCAGCTGAGGCTAGAATCCTGGCTTTGTCACTTCTTTAATGAGTAACCCTCCTCGCAGCGTAGTTATAGGAATTTTAAAATTTGGTGTATGCATAAAGTACTTGGCTCAATGCCTGACTTTAAATAGAACTGATTCTCCCTTGGGAAAAATGCACAATTTTTTTTCATTACAAAACTTATCTGTATTTTTTTAAATAAAAATTTATGCTGTCCTTGTTCTCCATTCTCAGGATTGTGTGAGTGAACTCAATATTCAGTTGATTTCTCGAGCCACATGTCGTCCAGCATAGTTAGATTGTTCCTGTGTCCAGTTTAATCTGTACCTGAAATGGAGCTTCTCTTTCCTTTTAGATCACAATATGTTGCATAGTTATCATCCGGTCCATTATTTTTCTTGAACACTTACTGATCCAAAGACTTTTAAAACAAAATTCGGTGTCTTTTGTCCAGAATAATTATAAAATATTAGAAACTGAGAAATTTAAGCATAGCCGCATTCATGCCAGAAAGTCATCAAGCATCTGCTTAAACACCATGAGTGACAGAGAGCTCACTACCTACCAAAGCAATTCATTATTAGAACTTTCATCAATAGAAAGTTCATTTTTCTTTTTTTTAAGTTTATTTTGAGAGAGAGAGAGAGAGAGAGAGAGAGAGAGAAAGGACAGAGAGAGTGAGTGAGAAACCCAAGAGGTTCCATGCTATCAGCACAGAGCCTAATGTGGGGCTCAAACTCAAGAACTCTGAGGTCATGACCTGAGCCAAAACCAAGAGTCAGATGCTTAACGTACTGAGCCAAACAGGCATCCTGAAAGTTCATTTTTCTGTAGTGATGTAATCTACCACTCCCTGGTTCCGTCCATCTGTTCTCACTGTGTGCTCCGCCTCTACAACAAAGCATACTATTAGGGAGGGAAAATGGGGTGAGGTTACACATAAGCTGAAATAACACATTACCCAAAAGCTTTCTTAACTAAGCAGTAACCAGCTAGAAGTCACCTTTACATGGATGTAAGTATTGTCCACTACATGAGTCCTGATAAAAACTGTCAGAACCACCAGTCTACAATAGAATGGAACTAGTTTGTGTCCAAATTGAATTTGTTCCTGTCTGTGACAGCCTTGCATGTATTTTCTATATCCCACCCCCCAAGAGTCTTTCCTATTCCAGTCTAAATATCTCTAATTTCTTCAACTACTCTTCATAGTATGATGTCAAGTTTCCTCATCATTCTCCCTCCTGTGGACCTACTGCCAAGGTCACTCACTAAAGTGTTTTGTGTTGGATTCTTTTGAGTTATATCTAAATATCTAGTTAGATGGTTGAACACCTAGAAGTATGCTGGTTGGATTTAAGGGTCTCCCAGTGATACTGACATGGGAGAACCTTTCTGTCCTACCTCCTCTGATTGAGCTCGAATACCCAAGCTACACCCCCTAGGTTTCCTGGCTTCAGTCCACACATTTTGCTTTCCAGTACGTGATAAAGAAAGGGTTTATTTGCACCTTGAAAGTCTTTGGTGACAAACCCAGTCTCTCACACATATTTTAAATACTTTTCATAATCCTGTTTTCAAACTTAGCACCTGGCTTTGATGAGGACACAAAGGGATGAGGGAGAGGGGATGGCTGAGAGTAAAGAAGACAAGGAGACAAATCCCCTATCCCCAATCAGACTTTCTTGGCATATTCACCTTGTTTGACAAAAGAAATATGAAGACTAGTTTTCCTCTTTTGATTTGCTTCAGTTCAAATATGTCATTCTTCTTCTTTCCCCCTACATGGTAGATACCTAGGTAATCAGCAAGTAGATGATAATTGATAGGTCACTGATACATAAATAACTAATAGATACTAGATAATTGGCTGATAGGTCTAAGTGTGTAGTGTGTCATTTATACTATTTTATAGTCTTGCTCTTTCACTCTTGTTTCATTTTGCATTTTGTTTTGTTTTGCATTTTGTTTCACTTCTTTGTTTTGCCACTTTTTCTTCCCCATTATATAGCTTAAAAATGGCCAGCACCTTTCAGGGGAGCACTAATGCACAGTACAATGGAAAATGTGTTTTCCCAGGGGACAATGATAACTTGATAGGTCCTCATTGTGGGGCAAGGTCAAAAGAGATGAGAGGCAATTTGCATTCCAGCAAATATCAGTCTGTCATGTCCTTGCTGTTGTCTTAAAAATAGTTCCCACATATTAGGACATATTTTAGAGCTAAGTTAAAAGCACATTTGCTTGTTCAGAGCATCTCTTACGGGGCTGAAAATGCTGAGGTTGTGGAAAGCAAAGTGGGGAGTATTTATTTGTAACCTACAGTTACTCCAGAATTCCCCCCAGGGAATGACTTTGCAGCAATTTAAGCCCAAGTTCAGAGCGAATAGAAAAATGGGTGCCTTTCTCCATTCTCACAGGATTTGTCTTATACCTCCTCCCACCCACCCATGCATAATAAGGAGAGAAGAAGATGAATTAGCAACCACAATCTACACTTTCATCTTCAGTAAATCTAAGAGACTCTCAGTCAGTGGTAAAAGCACATCTAAACCAGGCTTCTGTGCCTCAATTACTCTATTCCCATGTATCCTTTCCTCCTTGGGGGTACTCCTCAGATCACGGCTATCAACACATAATAGGAGAAAACACAGTTGAATTCCCCTTTAAAAAAACAACTTAGTCATTCTTACCTATTTGTGTGGAGTTTTAAGAAATGTATATTATTAATATATTATAAAAACATAAATTATATATTCACATTAAAAACAAATTCTTTTTATGCATCAAATGTCAATAAATATGCCTGCTACAAAACCAAGAAAAAGACTGGGGTGGAGGAAAAGACATGGACATAGTGATATATAGACAAATACATAAGAACAGAAAGGATGCAAAAGACAAAAGAAATAAAAGATGGAGATGGACAGAGAGACAGACAGACATGCACACAGCAGGGGTCATGATGCCCTCCATCTCAGTTCCAAGGATATTGGATTCAAAACTAAGTATGATCGTGTGTCCCCAAGAAATCTTCAAAAGTCTAAGTTGCTATAAAATTGCATGAGATTCTTGTTCCTCTGGTTTAGGAATCAACCAGATCAGAACTGAGCATGGAAGTGTAGGAATAAGGTTTAAGGAGGTTCTGGAATGTGTGGAGAGAGTGCAGGATGGAGAGGGAGTGAATAGTATTGCACATTGTTGGGTTCACTATAATACTAACACATTGGATACTACTTGCGTGTACTGACCATTGTATTCCCCATGTAGTTTCTCACATTTTACAAGAAACCTGTGGAAAGGCCCTTTTAATACTTCAGTGAAGCAGTATGACCTAGTAATTATCAATTAAGGTTCTGAATATAAGTTACCTGGGTTCAAATTTAGATTGCAACACCTGCTGGCTATGCAATCCTGGACACATTTTTTTTTTAACCTCCATGGGTGTATTAGTTCCCTACTGCTGATGTAACAAATTACCACAAACTTAGTGACTTAAAAAGACACATATATATTCTTTTACAGTCTGGAACCTGCATTCTTTCTGGAGGTTCCAGGAAATAATGTGTTTCCTTCCTTTTCCAGGTACTCATGGCCTCCTACTTTCCTGGGCTGGTGGCCTCTTCCTGCCTCTCCAAAGCCAACAGCATAGCATCTGATCTCCCCTCTGACTTTTAATCTCTCATTTACAAGGACATTTATGATTACATCATGTCCATCTGGATAATACAGAGTCATCTCCCCATCTCCTGATCCTTACAATTATCCATTTGCAAAGTCCCTTCTGCCATGGAAGGTAAGCTATTTACAGGTTCTGAGAAATAGAGCAATAACACCATTAGAAAGCCATTATTACCTTGATAGGTAGATGGGGGAGAGATAGTACTCACTTCACAAGACTCTTATGAGAAACACAAGTAAAACACTGAGAAAAGTTCCTTTTTTATTGATGGTCTTAGCCATTAGTTCCTACTGAGTGGAACAGGTGTGGTGGGTGGGAGAGGGCATGGATGGAGGGTGGGGTGGATGTGGAGGCAGAGGCACCTCTAAAGTCCTCTAGAACCCAATCTGATTTCCCAACAAAACCCTGCTTGGTACTAGGGGAATCAGTCACATAACTTACATGTTTCTGTATTTGAAGACTCTGATGCCATGATAATGCCAGAAAAGGAATTTAAGAGGTTACAATTCTCTTGGAAATCTGACCTAAATTTCTAAATTTTATACAGGAGTTACCTGCCTCAGATCCAGAGAGAAACTTGTCCAAGGAGACAGTTTGTGGCAGAATTGAAATAAGAGCCTAGACCACCTGCCCAGAGTTCCTTCTACCACGTTGGACCCCACTTAAGGAAGACTCAATGGCCTAACTACTGTTTGCCAATTGTCTTTCAACTTTATTCCCATGGTACAAGGGAATAAAACTTAATTCACTGAATACCCGAGTGTAAAATACTGTTTCTCCTAAATGTAATGTCATATCCTGGAACAGAAAAAGGATGTTAACAGAACAACTGGTGGAATCAGAATAAAGCTACTTTCTTAGTTTTGACAAATGCACTGTGGTAATGCAAGTTAACAATAAGGGGGACTGAGTGCGCGGTATATAGGAACTCTCAGCACACTCTTTGCAACTATTCTGTACATCTAAAATTATTGTTACATTAAAACATTTTAAAAGTACGTTTTTTCCATTTCCTGCAACAATGCCAAATTGCTTTAAAGAGAACCTTTCATTGAGTAGTATAAAGCCCTGTCACAGTCATTTGGCTTCAGCCCCACTGCTCTTGCTTGCCCACCACTTTGCTTAAAATACTCTTCCTTCAGTCACCAAGATGGCTTGCCCCATCTCTGCCCTCGGGACTTTCTGCCCACATCACCTTCTCTGTGAATCATCTCCCCATTGATATATCTAAAACAAAGAAGGAAGGAAGGGAAGGAGAAAAGAAGGGAGAAAGGAAAGAAGAAAGGGAGGGAGGGAAGAAGGGAGGGAGGGAGGGAGGGAGGGAAGGAAGGTAGGAAAGAAGGAAATAAGAGAGGAAGGAAAATCCCCACTCTTGAGAACTGTAACAAAACCTGTGAAACTTTATCTTTATCCCTGCTTTGTCTGTCTTCTTAGCACTCATTACTTTCAAACACATGACGTATTAATTTATCTTACGCGTTGTCTACCTTCATCACCATAAAGGCTAGTATATTTTATTTTTTGTTCATTTTGCTCATTGTCATATCCCTAGCAACCAGAATAGTGTCTGGTATACAGAAAGTACTTCACAAATATTTGTTGAGGGCGCCTGGTTGGCTCCTGAGGGAACCTGGTTAAGTGTCCAATTCTTGATTTCAGCTCAGGCCATGATCTCATGGTTCATGAGTATAAGCCCCACATTGGGCTTTGGGCTGACAGCACAGGGCATCCTTGGGATTTCCTCTCCCTCTCCCTCTCTCTCCTCCTCCCTCCTTCCTTCCCTCCCACTGCCTCTCTCCTGTTCATGCTGCTCTCTCTCAAAATAAATAAACATTTAAAAAATTATATTTGTTGAATAAATGAATGAATGATTGTAATGGCTCTGAAAGGTGAATGAGCCATGTGTACACAGCACAGTGCCTGACCCACTTTAAATATAAGGAATCCTATGGCACAAGGAAATTAAATTATACACCAAGAAGTCACATAGCTTAGAAATGGCAGATCTGAGATTAGAATGCAGGCCTCCTGATACATGGAGACATTTTATACATGACAATTCAGCATGTTAAGCTCCATACCCAAGGTAGGCACATGTCATTCCATTTGCCTCACCGTAATTTTTATGGCTGCTTTCACTTCTCTAGGAGAGCCATGGCTGATCTCGCTAAATAATCTAAGTACACAGGAGAAATACATTTGTACTGTTGGTTTCCTAACGGCTAGTGGTGCTAAACTTAACTAAAATCCATTTCAGGAAGCCCAATCCAAAGAAGGTGGCTTGTCACCTTAACTCAATAAGAAGACTTTAAGTACTGAGGACAAAACAAGAGAATAGATCAAGCAGACACTGTGGTAACACAGAGCTATTACTCCATTGCTTCCTGCTTATTCAATTCAATCCAATTGAACAAGTATTTACTGAGGATATATTTCATGCCCTATACTATACTAGGCATTTTGAGGATGACAAGAGAGACCAGTAGCTGCAACACAAAAGAGAACACAAGACCCAGGGACACCTGGGTGGCTCAGTCAGTTAACGTTCAACTTTTGATTTTGGCTCAGGTCATGATCTCCTGGTTCATGAGATCGAGCCCTGCATCAGGCTCTACAATGACAGTGGTGAAACTTCTTGGGATTCTCTCTCTCTCTCTCTCTCTCTCTCTCTCTCTCTCATTTTGCCCCTCCCCTGCTTGTGCTCTGTCTCTGTCTCTCAAAATAAATAAATAAACTTATAAACAGATAGATGAATGAATGAATGAATGAATGAATGAATGAAAGAATGGAAAACACAAGACCTAATGTTATAACTTGGTCCACTATGGTAAGGAAGGCAGTGACAGAGTCCCTGTCTTGGCAGAACAAGAATCCAGGCAGGAGCACCACAACAAAGAAGGCCTTGCGCAGAGGCTTACACGCCTCTTACATTCTTCCTCTCATTCTTGCTACATTGTTGCTATTATATTCCCAGATGAGGTCCTACTGAACGCAGAGGAGGTTGACACATGAGACGCACTTGGGTATATTACTCATGTGATGCATTTTGTTTCTTGAAGGCAACAAGAGCACCTTAGGTCCACATCACTCTAAGTGATTGAAATTGAATGAAATTATTAATGGGTGAAAGAAGCGAAAAATTATCTTGTGAGTGAGAATCTTTAAGTCTGTCTCTTCTTCACTGGGATCAAAAACAACAAAAGCAGTTCATCACAGTCTGAAAGCAGTAAATAGTTATACAAGTTTTTCACAGGGTGGAACAGAAATTTCCTAAGGAATTCTTTCTCCCGCCCTCCTTTGTCTTTTCTCCTTTTTCCACCTTCGATGTGCTTCATTTATTCACTTCATTTCTCCCCTGCTTTTTTATTTCTGCCTTCCTCCTGCTTACCGTGTTGGTGTCGAGGGAGAACCTAGGATATTGAGAGCAAAATTGACATCCTCAATTATTGATTCATTCATTTAAAACTTGTATGAGGGTATGCACTGTGCTAAGTACTTTATGTCATACAATGTACAGTTTTTATATAAGCAATAGTCGTTAGTGAGAAATAATGTAGTATAAGGAGAAAGAGTAGGAACTTTGCTATCATATCACCCTAGTCTTGAATTCCATCCTGCTACTGTCTCGGTGACCTTCAAGACCCCTTCACATCTCTAGGGGCAACTTTCCTCATCAGCTAAATAAAGAGAATATATTTACCTTCCTGCTGTTGTGAGAATTTAAAAAAATATATGGCATATAATGTGGCCTAGTATAGTCTAGAGAAGCGGCCTAAAGTACAGTTCCTGTTGACGGAATTGAAACCAGAAAATTTACACTGTTAGCTGAGGGGATAAGATGTAAAAAATGTTAATAACATAACACTTTGCTATCACTTCAGAACTATGTGGTAAACTTTACACATAATACCTCACTTAATTCTCATAGGAAGCAGCATCAGAACCATTTTATACATTTGGAAAAACTGAGGAACAAAATAGATTACCTGAGTTCATAGGAGAACTTAGTGGCAAACCTCAAGTCTCAGTATTTCAAACCCAGTTGTCCTTGCATCCACAGCAGATCCACTGAGAGCTCTGTCCCACCAGTTAGCAAGCTGACTGAATAAGGCTTCAAGAATATAGCAGGGGGCCTGGGTGGCTCAGTTGGTTAAGTGGCCTACTCTTGGTTTCACCTCAGGTCATTATTTCATGGTTTTGTGTGTGGGTTCGAGCCAGGTGTCGAACTCTGCACTGGCTGTGTGGAGACTGCTTGGGATTCTCTCTCTCCCTCTTTCTGTCCCTCCCCCATTTGTGCTCTGTCTCTCTCAAAATAAATGAATAAACTTAAAAAAAAAAAAAAGAACATAGAAAAGAAGAGGCTTACAAGCAGAGGGCAGACAGAAGATGTGATGTCAGATGGGCACCAGAGAAAGTGAAAAGAGTCCCCAGATACATTTCATTCCTTCTCTTTGTTCCCCTGACTTTTGGGCTGGCTAATGTCCAGACTTGCTCATTTAGATTCTGGTCTTCTGAAGTGTGCCACCAAGCAAACTGAAGAAAACATAAATAAATAAATAAAGTCAGTGCTCTATGATTAGGAAAAAACAATAAAGTAAGACTTGGGGTTGCTCCTCTTCCCATATTGCTAAGGTGCAGGAGAAGTAGCAGAGATCAATATAATACTGTTGGTATTTGCTAATTCCTCTAATTATATTTCTAACATTTTTTAAAATTTTTTTAACATTTATTCATTTTGAGAGACAGAGAGAGAGAGACAGTGTGAGCAGGGAAGGGGCAAAGAGAGGGGAAGACACAGAATCTGAAGCAGGCTCCAGGCTCTGAGCTGTCAGCACAGAGCCCTACGCAGGGCTCAAACTCATGAACCCCCAGATCGTGACCTGAGCTGAAGTCAGAAGCTTAACAGACTGAGTCACTCAGGCACTATTCTAATTTTTTAAGTGAAAATGGCACCCCAATTCCTTTAATTATTATTTTCCAATAATAAAGACAGGGATAGAACTTTCACTTCAATTTCTAGAAATCTGGATAAATTCAAAGCATATTCATTCTTCAATCCATCATTTTGGAAGTCTAAATTCACCTTTCAGAGTGGAATGCATCTGTTAATTTATAATTGAAAGTTTTCTATATTCTTAATGTGAAAACATTTGAATTTGAATGAGAAACAGTAATATTAATTGTGATATAGCACTTTCATTTTTAATGAGCCCTGTAAATGTTATTGCATATTTCTGGGAATCCAACTCAAAAAAACTTAATATAATTAAGCATCCATGGAGCATTTAAAAGTCTTATAAAAAATACAGGAGGGAAATAAAGAATTCCAAAAATACCAAATTTTCCTTTGTAACAATTTTTCCTTAATAATAAATCAACTCAATTTGGAAAGGTTACGTATACTTAAGCACCTGATGCCATATATAATAAATCAAGATAAATGGAAAACATATAATTCCTTTTTACAGAGTATGATTTCAATACTTAATTCATCATCCACCCTTTTGACAGAGAGCTTCAATATGAATCTAAGCTCCAATACACAATGCATGAGCTCCAGCTATTTATTACAATGTTGTGTCATTTGTCACTTTTATGGAATTCAGTGTATTTTGCAGGCTGTAAAATGGGCTAGAGTGATTCAGAAATGATCTATGCCATCATTATTCCTCATTTCTAGTACTTGAATTGCATCTACTCTCCCCAATAGGCTTGATTTATTAGGTGAATAAATAACAATATGCTTCAATAATGTATATCTATTGAGACTTCATTAGCTGCCCAGGAGATGCTATCCTGATTTTAAATAATTGAAACACACATGTGATGGAGTCCAATGGACTTGAGATGATTGGGTATAAATATTTACTAAAACAGAGCGGTGGCAGGAAGATGCTTTCAGAATAGATGGGATTTGAAGGGAAATATTCAAGTGATTTCACAAAGTGTTCTTTGCGAAAGTATAGAAATTTAGAGGCTGCTTTCAAAACAAAAAAGGCAAGTTAAAGTGGGAGGTGAGATTTGTTTATTTTCTCTGAATCCCAAACAGACTGTCCTCTGACGTTAGGGTGACTAACTCTTAATCATGCACCTGTAATGCTAGTCAAGTCCATCCATGACTAAATTTCCAAGCCAACCCAGCACTGAGCCTCACAGTGCCATAAAGGAGGGCCCAAGGAGTGGGATAGATTTCTTTTCTCAAAGCTAAAACTAGATCTTCTGCTAGTTGAGATTATGCACTTGCTAGGTTAAACGACTTTTGTGCTCTTAATTAAACAACTTCCAGCTCTCTGTAATGCACAGGTGATGAAATAAGTTAAAGTCAGTAGGCAGAAACTCTTCATTCGGTGTTGTCTCAGAAATTTCTAGAATAGGTTTATGTCAGAAGCCATTTATAATAGGTGAAGCTTTGATCATTTATAAAGACAAACCTAGTACAATTTCTAACTTTCCCCCAGCTGGCATATTTTGGCTGAAAATGCATTTTGGGAAGAAGAGTATTTATTTCTCCTCTAAAATAGACTTAGAAGCTCCTTCCTTCTAATTAGAAAAAAAAAACTGTCTCACAAGTGATGAATAGATGCTAAAGGAAGATATTTATTTCTTCTCTAAAAGCAAACTGGAAAGCTCCTTTTCTGTAAATGGAAGTGAGGAGGAGGAGTCTGAAAAGTGAGAGATGGTTGCTAACGGAATGACATATCTACAGCAAAAAGGTGGGTGTATGTGTGCATGTGTTTCACTTTGGGGAAAAGACATCCACCCTTTGTCTCTTAAAAACAAAAACAAAATTCTCCTCCTCATTGTTCTAATGACGTAAGGGCATCAAGTTAGCTGAGATTTCCTGTAGACATCTGAATATGGAATCTAATCAGACAGTCCTGGAATGTGGCTGGCGACTGGGCTTTAGGAGGCAGTAGGGAGATAGATCCCATAGGGCTGGTAAGGAACAACTTGAGAACCAGAAGAGCAGACAGAGCTGGGCTAGGTAGGTGGGAAACTCCAAGGCAGGAGAAGAGTGGTACTGCAGAACTCCTTAGAGCATCCTTAGGATCTCTGCTGGGCAGCTATGAGACCACAAACGTTCAGAAGAAAAGGGTGGGGCTACTGGTGACAGTACCATGACCTGAAGTGTGAGGCTCCTCACCAAAGAGTCCATGAGGATAAATGTGGTTAATCAAACACCTCCCAACACTAAACCATTTATTTGAAGCGCCATAGAGGACCTGCATTAGCTGTATTATTTTTCTTTTAGAAACCTTGGAAAATTTATGTATTCATTAATTACCTTGTCTCTGTAACCTAGTAAAATACAAAATACTCAGTAATACTTTGCTATCTGAAGACTGAGGCATGTTTGAGAAAGATGGTGGAGAGAAACAATAGGTGAGCAATCACATAAGCATCATCCCAGGGAGCCTTGCCCCGCCCTGCCCCATCACTGGGCCCCACTCCCTCTCATCCTGGGCCAGTATTAAGCCTATGAAGATAAAGAGTGTGTACGCTCTACCAGTAAAGTTCTTCCTATCGGACACTAGTCTAAATCTACAACTTCCCCCCTTAAAACCTTTGGTTTCTGTTGGCCTGATAACTTATGTCCTGCTAATGAGGTCCTGGGCATATGCTATCCTGGGAAACTTGAATAGCATGAACCCTAGCCTAATCCTGCCTTAGATAAATCACTTAGACTGAAGAACCCACCTCCTTTTGATTTGGTCTGTTGCCTCTGAGAATATTATATCTGTGTCTGTATCTTCATACCCAAGATTTTTTTCTTGAGTTCCCTAAATTCAACAGCTACCTGGATGTTCTCAACATGTATATTGAAAAACCTAGTACCAGTTACTTTCAGCTCACTACATACCAAGAATTATGTTAAATGATTTATAGGTATATTATTTATCATCTTCACAGCAGTCATATGCAGTAGATCACCATCTATTTGAGAAGAATGTATTGAATACCTACAAAGCACGAAGCACTGTGCTAGATACTAGAGTACAAGTGTAAAAAGATTGAGTCCTTGCCCTCATGGAACTCACATTTTGATGCAATTATTAATCTTATTTTATTAATGAGGAACTAAAGCTCAGAGGGACTGATGGGCCAACGAATGGTCCCAAACTTAGTAAATGGTACAGTTATGATGTGTTCTCATGTTCTTTACACTATACTGCAATGACAAATATGTATTACATTCTTATAGGTCAGGTGTTGGCAACTATTTCTGTAAAGGGACAGAAAGTAAACATTTCAGGCACTAAGGACCACACAGTCTATCACAGCTGTCCAACTCTGCCATCAGAGAAGGAAAACAGTCATGGACAATATATAAATGAATACACAAGGATGCATTTTCATAAAGCTTTACCAATAGCGGGAGGGCCATAGCTCATTGACACATGTTCTAGATGATTCCGTTTACTCTAAGGTTTGTGCTTTTTCTGTTAAAATTACTATATCCTCTAATTACATATGTGAAACCTTGAATTCATCTGCACATGCTCCTTATATTTCACTATCCCCCTCTTTCTCCCAACTTCCACAATATATTTGGTGTTCACCACCAACAGCTTTTTCATAATGCCAATCACAATATTGGTTGGATGATTTTTGAAGTCAATCGCATAGTATTCTAAATCATTGGGGGAAAAAAATTATCCTAAAAAGAAAACCTGTGATAATAGAATCAAATAAGGTTAGCATTAAAAGAGAACTTAGAGGAAAACATCCTACAGCATTTACATATGGCACATGAATTAAGTACAGGCTTGGAGGGGACAAGAGTATCAGAGAAAGACATAGTATGGTCACAGTTTACTCCTTCTTTCTTTCCTTCATATCCTCCTTCCTCCCTTCTTTCCTTCCACCTTTTGCCTTCTCTTTATAATCATGACAGTGTCTGTGATTTTCCAGGAACAGAAGTCTGCTTTCCAACAAATTGGGGGAGGAGTTCCATCCCACTTCCTACACCCTATCCCTTCTCATTACCAACTCCAATCACTGATGTTCTTCTACCAACCTCTTATCTACTTCCTCATGAACTGTGCAGATTAGTAAAATAGTCCCACTGTCTAGAACTCCCCTTCTTGACATGCCACCGAAGTCAATTAGGGAATTTCCCTAATAGGGAGTAGGGGGTGAAGACAACTAAAGTAGGTTTGATGTGAGGAACTAAGTATACATTTCCTGTTCCTTCTGTAACAAATTACCACACACTTAGTGGCTTACAATAACACAAATTTATTATCTCACAGTTCTGGAGGTTATAAGTCCAAAATGGATTTTACTGGACCAACATCAAAGTGTTGGTAAATTATATTCCTTGTGGAAGCTTCAAGGGAGAATTCATTTCCTTGCCTTTCCAACTTCCAGAGGCTCTCACATTCCTTAGACAGTAGCTCCCAATGAGCAACTGGTTCTGGAGCATCAGTCCCTACCCGCGAGATGCTTATAGTATGGGAGGAAAGGGTGTTCAGAAAGTCAGCAAAAAAAACTCTGAAATGTATCTTTGAGCATATTATATTCTCCACAGAACTCATATTTGCCATTTTGCTTAACAAATATTTATTGAGCATCAACTTGTGTCTGGCATTCTGCTGGGCACTCGGCATACAGCAGGAAGGATGAAAATTCCTACCTTGAAAGAGCTTATAGTCTGATGGAGGAGATAGAAAAATGAGTAAGGAAGTAAAAATGTTGAAATAAATGTTATGAAGGAAATCAAAGTGACATAAATGGAATTGCTTTAAATTGATTGTCCAGAGGCAAACTCTCTGAGCAGAGACATTTAAATTGATGCCAGCAGATGAGAAATCACCAACAATGCATAGGGCTTGGGGAAGAGTGTTTGAGTAGTAGAAGCAGAAAGTGCAAAGGCCCTGAGGCCAAATAAAAGCTTCATGTTTCTGAAGCTGGAAAGAGGGTACACTTATCTGGAAGAAAGCCATGAAAGAGATAGTGATAAAGTTTAAAAATTATTTTCGTTGACTTAAAGTGAATCTAAGCTTCCCAACCAATCACAATGTGGGCTGAGGATGTGTGCTTTACATCGGCTACCAACTTTGGAAGTTAACAAATACTTCGTGGAAGAGTTCACTGTTCTTGGAGCTTTTCCTGATCCGCAAGTGGTTCTCAAATATTTCATGACCATGTTCATGATTTTCTATTTCACCAACTGGAGTATGGAAGAGATTTCTAGGAGAGAGGCTCTGCATCTGTAATGAGATCAGGTGCTGAGGGATGGGCAGAGAAAGAAGAATGGACACTTGGAAAGAGAACTCAAGACTGTAATCAAGGTCAAAAGCACATCCCATGTGAAGAGCTCCCTGAGATTTGGCTCGGGGATGAAGCTCCAGTTAGGAGACTCTCGTGATTATGATCTGAAGGAACCCCAAATAGATCAACCACTAGACAATTACCCACACTCTTTCCTTTCAGGTTTTCAGACAACATAGGACCAACCCTCTAGAAACAAGGCACTGTATACTTGCATGACAATGTATTGCATGACAATACATTTCTACTCATAGAAGGCTGACTGCAAGTTCCCTATCCCTAACTCCCTCCCAGGCAAAAGTATATGAAGAGAACACACATTGTGAATAGCTGAATATACCAAGGTGGATTCTGTTTGCAGACTTGTTACATAGGAGAAGAGGTAAGAATCTGATGGGCAGACTCTGGATCTTCAGGCTCTTGGAATCATTTTTATGGAGAGATGTCCACTCCTACTTTCAATTTGCCTCTTTCAGGTCCAAAGTCACATTTAGGACACTTTATTAAATACTTGGTTTTTAATATGTGCCTGTCTATATTCTATTCTACAAGTCAGGAATGCCAGCTTTCTTTCTCTTGGGGACCAACCATTGTTGCTCAATACCTCTGAGTAGAAGACAAGCCAGGAAAACTAAGCCCATCAGCATTCTGAAGGAACCTTCCCCACTCCTGCTAAAGAAATTGTGTTGCAGACTACTGAAGGGACCAGCTCTAGAGAGACAAAAAAAGCCTCAGAATTCAGCCCCCTTTGTTCACCATTACACATCCCTCACAGAGTCTATTCTAATTCTAGACCCTGAGTATAGATCCAATAAATAGCTCTTCTCTCTACTTCTCAGCAAAATTCTTTTTTAAAAAAGTGAAAAAAACCCTTTCTATACCATCTGTTGACACCCTCTTATTTCAATTTTTCCTTCTCAACTCACTCCAGTTGCTTTTTGTCCCCCTCACAGACTCTCTAGAGTCACCAATAACTATAAGTCTGCTCACAAAAACAAACAACAAAACAAAACAAAACAAACAAACAAACAAAAAATGCTTAATTCTCTGTCCTCTTACTTTTTAGCACCATTTACCACAGATCTAGAATGTCACTATACAACACTTGCTCAGTCTTCGTCCTATCTCAAACCCTACTTCTTCTCACTCTTCTTTGCTTGGACTCATGTATTTAACCTCCAGATCCTAAAATGTCTCAAAGCTCAGTCCTCAAATTCCGTCTCTTCTCTGCTTATACACTTTCTTTAGTTGGGCTCATCTCTTCCCTGGTGTTAAGCACCATCTTGACACCATGACTCCCAGATGCCAGCCCCACTCCCTGACGTTCTAGTCTTCTATGTCCTTCACACCCTCACCTGTATACATTTTACAAGTCAAACTTTGAAAGGCTGATAACACTGAACTATTTACCTATCCCCACTAACTTTTCTCCTTCACCACACAAATTCTCCCTCTCAGTAAATGGCACCAACATCTATTCAACTCTTTAGGCCAAATCTAGGGAACAACTTTAATTTCTTTCTTTCCTTCCCAGCCTGTGATGCTGTAAGGTCTACATTGTGTATATGTGCTACATAACCATTATACATACATTATACACAGACACGTATCTATTTCTCACCATTTATCTGCCAAACCCTAATCTAAGCCACCATCTCTCCCCTAGACCTCTGCAGCAGGCTTCTAAAGGACCTTAACTCCCTTCTTGCATCAAGGAAATGCAACAGCTACCAAAGAGAATTTTCTAAAACCTGAGTTGGTTCTCACCACTGCCCTCCTCCCCCTTCAATGTTTTCCATCTTTTCCTCTGGAATTGACCCAGTTTTTTGTTTGTTTCCAAAACTTCATATTCCTTCCATGCTTCCCTGTGACACAATCACACAGGACATCTGTGTGCCTTAAGGATGACATCCTGTCCCAGAGCCTTGTGCTTTGACCCCTTCTTGGGACACACTGTTCCCAAATTCTTAGGTGACTCTGCTCTCCCAATATTAGAGTTACAACTGCGCTTATTCACAATGTTTACTGTATAATAAAACACTAAGAACAATTATAATGTACACTTATTTATCAGTTCTATAAATCATTAAACATTTATATACCTATTGGGTAATAATTATACTTTGAACTTAATTTTTTCTTTGTCTCCTCTTGGTAGAAGAATGCTCCCTGATGTGAGGCTGTTTAATTTATTCTCTGTTAAATCCTTTCATCCTACATAAAGGCCTGGAGCGTAGAAAGTATTTAATAATCTGTGTTGAATGAATGAACTCAAATAGTCTACCCCTCAGAGATCAAAAGGAACACAGATATCCATTATCTACAGCAGATCCTTCAGAGTACTCACCAATATACCTGAGATTGTCTATTTATTTGTTTGTTTTTACCTAGTTGCCTATCTATTTATTTCCTGTCTCTCCCTCTATAATTTAAGCCCTTTGTAGGCAGGGGTTTTTGCTTGTCTTCTTCTTTGCTGAGTCCCTTTTGCTGAGAATAGGGCTTGGTAAATAGTAGCTACTCAATGGACACTTTCAGTCCGATCAATCTTGATTTCTGACATAACCAAGGGAAGCTGACATGTCTAGGGAGAGCCACTCTGGACAGCCCAGGGTGGTTTCTCTGCACATAGAAATACACTGCTACCATGCTTTAAGTGGATATACTATACTGTGTTCTAGATGAAGAAGAAAATTATCTAAGAGTTTCTGTTCTGCACCCAGGCCAATCCCAGGAAATATTGACAATGACTAAACTTGTCATTGGTACTTCTGCTTCCATTTTTCAGTACTTTCTCAGCCCTCATGGCCAGGTCCATCATGTTTATTGACTGCCTGGCTAGGGGCAGCGGTCCATGGACACTAGTTGTGCTCCTTGTACCTCATCTCCTCTCTTTATTAATACTAAACTCTTTGAGTCCTTTTTTTCTACCTGTAATGCTTTCACCTGAGAGTGAAAGAAAAGAGCTAAATTAGAAAAGCAAAATTATGTGAATGCGCCAGTATGCAGGGGGGCATAGGGTGCCCAATTTATAAGGTAGATTTAAAATCTTCCAAGAGTCAAGGTAATGGCAGGGTGTGTGTATTAGGGGTGGGTGGGTTTTAAAGCCATGAGGTGGACAAGAATGGAGGTGATTTGAGGACATGTCATCATACTACCCATTTGAAGGAAGGTACTCTATTACAGGTGGCCCCTGTACCCACCATGTCAGATCTACTGTGGGGAAGCCAAAGGGACTGGGTAGCACTGACAGCCTGATTTTGATCCCTCATGTCAACTTTTGCTCTCTTTTTTCCTCTCACATAGACTATTTGTTTAAGATAGTATTTGACTTCCTCCATATGGGGCCACATACAGCATCTCACCTAAGTGACTCCATGAATGAGGACCTAAGCACAGAAAGGGGACAAATATACCCAAGATGATTATATGCCCTTGGTGGTGGGCCATATCAGAACCCAGTTCCCCTTGCAGCTCAGAGTTCAACTCTTAGTACCCCTTACATCTGAGGCAAGTCCTGGCACCTTCCACTAAGGCTACAATGAACGTTGTTGACATTTTAAGGAAAAGTTCTTTGGGGTTCCTAATCTCAGGATGGTTATTGGGAATTAAAGTGGGTCAGAGAGGAAAGCTTAGGATTTGTATAAAAGAAACAGGGGTATCTACACACTTGGTCCCAATTCAGGATCTATCAAATTACTTAAGTGTCCCTAAGAAACAGTAGATTCACAAACATCAACTCTCCTATAAGAATTTTTTTTTTGGCCATATCCATCCAAGGTGGCATTACATTTCCATTTTACGTTCTTCCTATTATATTGAAAATTCTTATTTCTGTGTTTTCTTGTTATTATAAGCCTTGTTTATTAGAAAGTCAGCACCATGAGGATGGGATCTTACATATTCTATTGACCCATTATTCCTAATCCTGGAATAGTGATACATACTTGATAAATATTTGTTTAATTAATTAATGTTGAATAAATCAAAGGTATGTCACTGCCTTTGGTGCCATGGAGTTCTTAAATACATTTTGAATGAATGAACCTATTATTTGATCTCCCCTTACTTTTACTGACTGAATCTAAGAACTCAAATGTCTCTGCTCTAGGAAAGTAATATTCCCTCTATCTGAAATAGCAGACAACCTAGATGGCTGGCCAAACATTTATAGCTCATTTGCTGTCCAGCCCACATTATCACTCTATCTAACTCATCTCTCATAAAATGGCAGAAAACTACTGAAAATCACTCCTCTCTCTTAAATCCCCCTGATACATGCCCAGAGTAAAAAGGTACGAATATTGCTCTCCACAGGGGGAAGAAATCCCCACCCTAGTTACTATCAGTTGTAAGGCATTATAATTCCTAGGCACTGGAAATCTATCATCTTCAACTTTTCCACCTACCCAGGAACAGACTGTGGTAATAACTCTAAGGAACTGTGTTTCAACTCCAGCTGTGGATCCAATTTCCACTTATAAGATTTAACCTGGAAATTATCAGTGGCAACCACAGAGAGAGAAATGAACAGCTGATTTGGGAGGCACAGTGGGAGAAGCTGGCTCAGCCTGGCAAGAGGAAAAGGCAAATGATACACAAGGCAGACCAGAATGAAGGATGCCCTTGTGGGAATGAAACGTGATGTACAGTTATTCCGACTATGAAGCCACCAAACAGCCTATTAACAAATAAGTGGTTTGATGTGATTATAGATAAGACAAGTGAAATTAAAGAACATCACATGCAATGAAAGCTGCATCTGGGAGCTTTGACTGAGAGCTGCTGAGAGGTCTTAGCAGCAGGAGGAGATGGCAGCTGCATCATGCTGTGAATGAGGACAATCAAAGGAAAGGTGATACACAGGGAAAAGTCTATTTAATTGGGGTGCAGATGGAGGGGGCGATTAGTTGTCAATTCTAAAATTTTATGTTTTTATTTAAAATTTTTTTAATGTTTATTTACTTTTGAGAGAAAGAGACAGAGTGCAAGGGGGAGAAAGACAGAGAGAGGGAGACACAGAATCGGCAGCAGGCTCCAGGCCGAGCTGTCAGCACAGAGCCCGACGCGGGGCTTGAACTCACGAACTGTGAGATCATAACCTGAGTGAAGTTGGGCACTCAACCGACTGAGCCACCCAGGCATCCCTAAAATTTTAAAGAGAATTATAAGAATTTATAGTGGAAAGTCAAAAAAAGTCAGCATCATTAGCTGTATGGATTTTATTTATTCAATAAACATTGTTAAACACCTAAGTGCCAGGCAGTGTGCTAATCCCTAGAAGAAGATTAAAGACATCATCTCTTCCTTCAAAGAGATTCAATTCTGGGGACAGACAAGGCAGCTGAAGAATACAGGAACAAGAACAAACTTTGTAAGGGGAATCAATGCATTCTCCCCTAAAAGCTACACTTTGCATTAAAGAACAAGAATGCCTTGATGCATTTTTACTTACTTTTGCATATATTTTGTCATTCAATTTTCACAACACCCTCTGAGTTATGCATCGCTGTCCCCTCTTCATAGTGGCAACAAAACTGAGGATCTGGGACATCACACATACACAGAGCTAAAGACTAAAGAAGCTGTGATTTGAACCCAGGGTTTGCTCCAAAACCCGTGTTCTTTCCACTGTTATCTCTGTGGATACTTAGCCAAAATGATGCTTGGCAAATCTATAAGCTACACATGTTCCCCCTTCCCTGGGCTTTATTTCCAAATGAAGCATCCCCATCTTGCCTTCTCAAAGAGCAGGTGCCTTTCAAACCTCACTTTGCAGGATCAGAATTGTATTTATGATCTGGATAGCTGGGGATAGGGGAAACAGATTTTATTCTTCTCAACAGGATTTGAACGTTAGCATATGCTGCACTGTAGCCTTAAGACTGAAGAATGAGTAAAAACCTCCAAATGGCAATCATGTCAGGGATTGGCTGAGAGGGAAGAAGGGAGGTATTCAAGATAGGAAACGAAGTCTCTGAAAACTCCACAGAAGTCCCACAAATAGCACAGAGAAAAGCAAAGAGTCAGCCATAGGGACCCACTCCAGGACGCAGGATGGCAGAGCCCTCCTGGCAGTAGAGGAGTCGTCTGAATGAAGCTGTCCCCAGGATCAGTAAGCTGTGTCAGTCTACTGTCCACATCAATGTTCTTCAAACCAGAGGGTGCTGACCAAGCTGGAGCTCAGAGAAAGCCTCTTAGCCTGGAGCCTGGCCACAACACTAGGAGGCAGCAAAACACCTGGGAAAGGAACTTTAGCTCTGGAAGTATTTACTCTAGTAAACTCGTGGCATTCTGCTGGAGTTGAATGTAGTAATGGACTAGAAATGATAGCCCTGGCCATTTGAGGGTGTATAATCTCACTGAGGACATAAGATTAAAAAAATCCAGTCAATTTTTTAAGGTGGGGGGGGGGGCAAAGTTGGGGAGTGCTGGGAGTGTCCCAGAGATGGTGACACTGAGGGTATGTTTTAGCAGCTAGATAAAGAGAAACCAAAGTTACTTAGATGAGGAAAGCTTCGTGGAACAGGTGAACTTTGAGACATTTGTGAAATGAGAAAGGGGAAAATCTTTGATGGAGAACAAGAGTCCCGATGATAAATGAACCTAGAAAGGATGGAGGTGGGGTGCCACCAAGCTGATTCAATAGAGGTACATCTATTATATGACATTCTGGGGCTATAGGTTTATAATCATTGTTTAATTTGACACACAGTAATTGTGTTACAGAAAGTACATTATTTAGCCCTATTATTAAGAGAATCTCAGAGATAATGTAATTTCTCTAATATGCAAGAGACAGAAATTGAAAGATCATTCACACCATCTTTCATTCAAGTGTCTAAATGCAAGTGAGACAAAGGTAATTCCTCTCCCTAACCTCAAGGACACACAACTTATTTTGGGGGATGCAAAAAAACTAATCAGGGATTGCAATCTGATATAATGTGTCATGGCAAACAATTCAGACAAAGTTCTGGTTTATAGAAGACCCTGTATGGTACTTGAAGTAAGCCTTGAAAAATAAACAGAAGACAAGCCATAGACCAGGAGAAAATATTTAAAGACACATTTGGCAAACAGAAGACAAGCCATAGACCAGGAGAAAATATTTAAAGACACATTTGGCACGGAACTGTTACCCAACGTATAAAAAAAGTTCTTAAATCTTAACAATAAAGCAAATAATCTGCATTAAAAACTGGGCCAAAGGCCATAACAGACCTCTCACTGAAGAAGACATAAAATGAGCACAAAAGATGCCCTGTATCATATTTCATCAGGGAAATACAAATTAAACCAATAATAACATACCAGTACACTTATTAGAATGGACAAAATCCAGAACGCTGACACAACCAAATGTTGGCTAGGATATTGAGAAACAGAAACTCCCATACATGCTGATGTGAATGCAAAATGTTATGACCACTTTAGAGGACAGTTCGGCAGTTTCTTTCAAAACTTAACATACTCTTACCGTACGATCTAGCAAGCATCATTCTGGATTAAAAAAAAAAATTCAAAAGCTTCTGTGCACACAAAAACCTGCATGTAGATGTATCTAGCAGCTTTATTCAAAACTGCCAAAACTTGGAAGCAACCAAGATGGCTTTTAGCAAGTGAATTAAAAAATAAACTGAGGTACAGCCAACAACAGAATATTATTCAGCTCTAAAAATAAATATTACTAGTTGAAAGAAGCCAATCTGAAATGACTACATCTGTATGATTGCAACTGTACTATATGATGGAAAAGGAAAAAAAAAAACTGGAAACCATCAAAAGTCAGTATTTGCTAGGGGTTCATGGGGGAGGAAGGCATAAACAGAGCACAGAGGACTTTTAGAGCAGTGAAGTTACTCTGTATACTTTGATGGAAACATGTTATCATATATTTGTCCAAACCCACAGAATGTACAACACCAAGAGCAAACCCTAACATAGACTTTGGATGGTAATGATGTGTTAAGGTTGATGACTCATCAACCTACATCTCCAGGCCTGTTCCAGGGCCTTTCACTGGCCCTGTTCCAGGGCCTTTCTTGCTCTTTCACTGATCCCCACAGTTAGTGTGTTAGTAGTCATCAGTTGCAAGTTGATCAGTTCTAACAAATGCACCACTTTGGTGGGTGATGTTGATAATGGAGGAGGTTCTGCTGTGTAGGGGCAAGTGACATATGAGAATTCTCAGTGTTCTGCTCAGTTTTGCTATGGATCTAAAACCACTCTAAAAAATAAAATCTATTGAAAATAATAAGGTGATAATAATAAAATGATAAATGAAGATATCCAGACAAAGGAAAGAGCAAGGATATCTTCAAGATGAAGGGCTAGCTCGCATATGATCCCAGAGGTGAAAAGGCCTTGCAGTTCCAAAAGGAAAGTGTATAGCAGCAGGTCCTAGAGGTCAAGGGCATGGGCTCTAAAAAAGCAGACATCTAGCCAAAGTCTTGTTAGCTGTGAGCAAACATTCATTAACCTCTCTGTGCCTCAGTTTTCTCATCCATAAAACAGGGACAGAAATAACACATGTCTCATAGATTGTTATGAGGATTAAATGAGCTAATGTTTTTAGTTAACTTACAGTGGTACCTGGTAAATACATAATGTGGTGTGATGGGTGTCTTAAAAACAAGTCTGGTCACATAGGTCCTTCTCTATTATGCTAAGGAACTTGGATGGATCTCTGCCATTCCACAGGAGTCCACCTACCACACTGGGAAACTTCCTTATGTGTAAAATGAGAGCATTCCAGGATATAATCTACAATTGGCCCTTCTAGCTCCAAGAGCCTTTGTGTATCATGTACAGGAATGAGTCCAGTTATCTCTGACGAGTAGCATGGTAGCCATCCTCGCCTTCTTTCTCCTAGTTATACAAGACACATTAATGGTCTGCTTAAAAATGAGGCTTTAACGTGACAATCTCCTCTCAAACTAACACATGAAGTCCCCAGACATGGGACTTGATCATTGCAAATGGCTCTCCAAGTGGAGTTTCATTCTTCCTGCCACACGTCACTGATGAAGAAGTCACTGAGCAGATATGGGCCACCAAGAGTGATTTGCTGCTTCTGCCTTATCAACCTATGACTTTTATGCATGCATACACCATTAAGTGAAAGTTCCCTGGAAGCCAAAACAGTGACCAAATGAAAATTCAAAGCATTCCCAACCCCTCTCCTTCACCATACGCACCTAACATAAAATGAATTTAGTAAGAAAATCATATATGGTACTTGCTTTGATTTGTATTTCTGTATTTTTATGTTCTTTTGCTTAACTGGTATTCTCCCGCCCCTCTTTTAAAGCCATGTCAGAGAATTTTAAAAACTAAACATGATGTTTCTTATTGCATTTCCTCTTTCTTAGAGTAAGCTTTTATATTTGTGCTACAAAAGAAAGGAGTTCAATTTCTCCTCCACTCATTATAAGCAACTGGTACCATAGAACATTCAAACATTGAGAAAACGGATGTCATTTCATTCTACCTGTTGGGGGTCACTTTCCCCACAGGTCCCAGAGTGAAAACACCCCACAGCCACCAATCGTGTATGTTTTCAACATCATTTGAAAAGCAGCTCAGAAGTGAAGCAGGAGATAATTAAAAACAATGTTATGCTTCAAAGATTCATCAACCTAGATCTCCAGGCCTGTTCCAGAGAGAGGAGCATGTGTATAAAATCAGTTTCTTGCTCTCTCACTGATCCCCACAGTTAGTGTGTTAGTAGTCATCAGATTTCAAAGATGAATAAGGGAAGGATTAGACAAAGTGAGTAACTTGCTCAACTGTTCTGCAGAAATATGTCAGGACGAGGATTAGAACCTAAGTGTCTCCATGCCCTTGATCTTTGTATTACTGATTTTGAGATTATGTCACTGGAGTTTTGTTTTGTGCATTAACATAACATCACCACTCTAAGCAGTTGATGGTGTGAAGAATCAAGAAACAAGACTTTCCTCACTATCTGAAAGCAAATTTGCTACAACTTCTCCAAAGAGATAAATAATAAGAATACTAATAGCAAACATCTCTGCTTCTATTCAATAGTACTACTTTACAGCCATAAAATAGTTTACAAATTTTATTTTATGCAATCCAGAAAGCAACCATATCAAGTCAATCTAGCCATTCTCCATCTGATGCCTACTGGCCTCCCTTGTCACCCTGCTCTGGCACTAGGAGGCTGATCTCTGTGGATCATATCAATGGTGCTCCCTGCAGTGAGGCTTCTGGTCCATTCCTCCTGGAAGACGACACCAGCAGGAGAGAGGACAGGAGAAGAGAGAGGTCAGTGGATGTGGTCACCAGCTCCCTTGCCCTGCTGGGTCAATGCATGATAATAGCTATGCTCCTTGAAAGAGGTGATGTCTCATGTCTAGTGGCCCATCTCTGCCCTCTTCTACAGATACAGCCTCAGAAAATTCAGCATTCTGATGACCATACCCTCCCCTGTTGGTAAAGGTGTACCACTACTGTAGGAAGAAGCCAAATAATATCTAAAGGTTCATATCTTTGTTATTTATGGATGCATGACTCATACACACACACACACACATATATACACACACACACCTGTATATGTATATACATATAAGTTCATTATATAGCCATATATATGTATAAATATATACATATATACATATATATATCCATCCATATATATATCCATACATATATCTTCATATACATATATATATATATCCATCCATATATATATCCATACATATATCTTCATATATATATCCATATTTATATCCATATATATCTCCATATATGTATCTCCATATATATCTATCTCCATATATATATCTCCATATATATATCTATCTCCATATATATATATATATCTCCATATATATCCATATTGATATATATATATATCTCCATATATCCATATATATGTAGCCATATATCCATATATATCTATATATATATCTCCATATATATAGAGAGAGGTGGGTGACCCATATACATATATATATATATAATATATATATATATACACACACACCCATATATCCGTATCCATATATATCCATATATCCATACCCATATATATATATATCTATATATCCATATATATATATATATATATATCCATTTATATCCATATATCCATATATATGTATCCATATATAGGTATCCATATATCTATATCTATCTATAAACACACACATCCCAGTGCTTTTCTGATTGAACCCTGAATCTTACTGATATACAGAGGCTCAGATGGCTGAGGAAGGAACTTTTCCACAGTCACACAGCCAGAGCCAGCTACAAAATCTGCAGTGCCCAGTGAAAAATGAAAATGTAGATCTCTTAATCAAAAAGCAGGATAAAAAAAAGCTCTTTCCTTTCTTTTGTGGTCTCTGTCTTGACCTGTTGCGGTATTTATTTTATTTGGTATTTAATGTGGTACTCCCTGGGAGCAAGTACAGACTCTCATGGAACCCAGCAGCCAGCTCTATAAGTCGGCACGTCAGACATGTGCTTTAAATCCCAGTTCCCCCCCCCATACCTGCCCCTCAGGCCCCTAGAGCGGAGAGGACAGCAGTGGTCACTGGCCAAGAGTAAGGAGGTGGCAAGGTGGTACCCTCGGGAGGTGAGACATGATGGGAAGTGAGAAGGCCAAGGCATGTTCCAGTGATCTGTTAGACTTCACTTACAAAACACAAATTTAAAGATAAAATTATTAAGAATTTCAAGATGGCAGCCATGCGGCATTAAACCCCCAGAGCAGGGCACCTTTTGCTGGGGCCCTGAGCTCCTACACGCCCAAGATGACCACTGTACATTCAGAAAATCTGATGGTACCAGAACTTGGGGTGTTTCTCACTCTCAGACAAAGCCAGTAAAGAGATGCCTCTCAGATCTAGTGAGAAGTAGAAGGACCAGGAAAAGAACATACCTCAAGAGACAAATCACACCTTAAATTTCTCAGTCCTATAACCCATCTACATTCTCCATTTTGTTAGCCAAGGCGGGGGTGGGGAGTGTTTAGCTTTCTTTTATAATTAATAAAACAAGGTTGAGCCAGACAATGTTTCTAGTGACTTTCCTACTTCTAATCTTGGTGGCAAATGCACGCTGAGCCTCCATTAAATGCACACATCTAGCAGAGGTGGCAAATCACTAATTAGAACATTCTGCCTTAGGAGATATGGATGTCACCAACCACTTTAAAATTGAACACTGTGTTTCACCATTCTTGCTGGTGGCAGAAATCTCAGTTGAGGTGAAATATGGAATGTGGGTGCTGTTTAGCATCGGTGGAAGCATAGGAAACAAACGTTGAACCCCTACGAAGGAAAGAAACAAAGGAAAGAAACCACCAAGATGAGTCAGCAAGCCAGGGATCCATTTCCAAGTGGAATTTGTTTGTGAATTTTTCATACATCATACAAGGTGTCCCAGGTAACGAAGTGGAAGCATCAGAAACAAGATGCTCATTGAGAGTCTTGCATGTGAACGATTTGTGCCATAGGTTGATGTACAAAGAAATCTAAGACTGGACTGAGTTTTCTTGCAGTTGAGACCAGAACTACTTGACAAAAGTACTTTATAGCAGCTGTGCCATAAAAAGCTGTTTATAGCACCTGTGCTTAACATGTGTTGAATGAGAAATGAGCACTATGAGGGACTGGAGAAGAAAGGATGGACTTTATGGAGTAGGTAAAACCTGAACTACTTTTCTCAAGATGAGATGTCACACAAATTGATATACTCGCTAAGAGATCACAAAGAAGTCCAAAAAAAGTGTCCAAATCCCCTGCATGAGAAGTACTCAACAGGTTATTAAAAATAAAGTAAGGCATTTGTAGAAGATAGGTTGTTGACCTCAATAAACTCAGCTTTTTCTCCTCTATCATCTCCCTAAGTGTTGTGGGGAATAGCAGACAGAAGGAACATAGGGCTTTCTGGGAGGTGACTGCCTGCTATGACTGGGTTGCCCTGGGGCCTGAGGTTGAAGGTTCCCTGATCTGGTTCTATGCTGGTGGTCTACCTAGGTCTGGTTCATACTGAGAGGTAAGGGGCTGCGAAACCAGACATCAAGCTTGGTGAATCTAGATCAGCGCTGTCTGACAGAAACATAATGTGAACCACGTGTGTAATTTAAAATTTTCTAGCAGCCATATTTTAAAAAAGTTAAAGAGTTGAAATTAATTTTAAAAATATATTTTAGGGGCGCCTGGGTGGCTCAGGCGGTTAAGCGGCCGACTTCGGCTCAGGTCATGATCTCACGGTCTATGGGTTCGAGCCCCGAGTCGGGCTCTGTGCTGACAGCTCAGAGCCTGAAGCCTGTTTCAGATTCTGTGTCTCCCTCTCTCTGACCCTCCCCTGTTCATGGTCTGTCTCTCCCTGTCTCAAAAATAAATAAAACGTTAAAAAAATTAATATATATATATTTTAGGGGCGCCTGGGTGGCTCAGTCGGTTGGGCGTCCGACTTCAGCTCAGGTCACGATCTCGCGCTCGGTGAGTGCGAGCCCTGCGTCCGGCTCTGGGCTGATGGTTCAGGGTCTGGAGCCTGCTTCCGATTCTGTGTCTCCCTCTCTCTCTGCCCCTCCCCCGTTCATGCTGTGTCTCTCTGTCTCAAAAATAAATAAACGTTAAAAAAAATAATTTAAAAAAATATATTTTATTTAGCTTAGTATATCCAAAATATAATCATCTCATCATGTAATTAAAATTGCTGAATTGTTAATAGGTTCCATTATTTTTTATAGTCCTTAAAATCCAGTGTATAGTGTATATTAACAGTTTACACTGTCCACATTTCAAGGGCTCAATAGCCACATTTGGTTGGTGGCAATCATATAGGACAATGCAGACCCAAACTTTTTCTTAAGCATTAAAGTCTGTTCCATCAGTCAATAAGGATTTAGGCAGCCTCTCCTCTGCTTAGTGCCCCCTGCAAGACACCTTGAAACCAGTCATGGATGGATTTCTAAGACAGTTCTTTGTGACCAGAAGCTCCTGGAGAAGAAAGATTATGTGCCTTTTTTTTCTCCTGTGTCATCAGTGACCCGGCCAGTACCATGCATAAATAGTTCATGATGAATTAATGAATGGTGAATGAATGAATGAATGAATGAATGAATAAGTGTCACTATGGACTACTAGTAGAATTAACAGGGAATAAAAAGGAAGGCAGTAGAGAGAACAAAGATATATTGCCACAACTTTAAACTGAACCTGGTATTCAAAGATTCTCCACATTTTATTTTTTATACCCACTTTTAATCCTATATGACATTCCCCATTTTAGGCTGTAATAAAACTAACTCCAGAATCTACTCTGCACAAATGAAAAAAGAGCACTCTATCAACTGTCAGATCACACACACACACACACACACCACCCCTACTTGGAGATTCACAATACACACCAGTGCTGTGATAAACACAACCGAAATAATTTATTTTTTAGCAGGACTTCTCAGAGCCTTTAACAGGCTGAAATTTAATAGTTCTCTTTCTGCCACACCTCCCCACATAAATGGGGAGGCTGCTGATGGCAGGGATCACATTCACTGTGCCTTTATAACCATCAAATGGCCTTTTATTCCTGCTTGCACTCTTGCCCCATTCTCCAAACACTGTTAAGTGCGGCCTTTTACAGCATAATCTAATCACATCGCTACACTGCCAGAACACTCTGAAACCTCACCACACTTAGAATGAAACAGATACCCCCTCCCATGATCTACAAGGCTCTATGTAATGTGGTCCCAACCTATGACCTGAAACCTGATGGCTTTCCCCATTAGTCTGCAAATAATGGCCCTGGTATCCAATGCAGGGTGTTTTTGTGAATAACATTTTATTGGAATGCAACCACACCCAATGTTAAGTTCTGTGTCTGCTTTAGACACAATGGCAGTCTAGTTACCATGCAGACAGTATTGCCTACAGAACCTAAATTACTGACCGGTCCTTTCTTTATAGAAACCAGACCCCTGACACACCCCTCACCTTTCCTCTCAGACTTGCAGCTATTTTCTTTCTGAACCTGACTCTTATCATACCCTTTTTGCCTCGGGAATTTTGATTCCATCATTTCCTCTGCCTGGAACATTGCTCCCACATTACTGCATGACTGGCTCCTTCTCACTGTTCAGATCTCAGCTCAAATGTTACCTTCTCAGCTATCTCTCCTAACTATCCAGTGTAACATGGCTCTTCCTTCTACATCCAGTTACTCTCTCTCCCCTTACCAGGTGGTTTGCTGTCGATGTTTCTTCATAGTACCTATCACTCCCTGAAACTACATTATGTATGCGTGCTTACACATTATCTGTCTTCCCTGATAGATTGCACACTCCCAAAAGAGCATTCTTCACTCTCCATCCCTTTCACTGCTGTAATACCAGAATCTAGAACTGTGGGCAGCACACAGTAGCTACTCAATAAATACATATAAAAAAAAAAGACTTTGGGATTAATTAATATATACTGCACCTTCCATATGGCCTCAAGGAAAAAGTTCAATGGCTTCATTCAGATCAGAACCATAAATGGCCTTTAAAGGCCATTTAGAACAAACTTTTCATGGGGACTCAAGAGAGGATGTGTTCAGTTTGAATTCAGGTTGACTTATCTCAGGCTCAGGATACCTTGACATCCAGACTATCACTGCCTCAACTGACTGTCTACAAGAAACTTGATTTAGAGCAGACTTTTCCAAGGATTCCACTGATCAGTATGTTTTAGAAGTTCACAAAGTAAAATAATGTCTTTACTGAAAATGTCTCATGTCCTTTAATAAACTATTTGTTGCAGAGAATCTTTAAAAAGGGGATGGTTTATCTAGACCATCCTAAACAAATTTGAATCCATTTTCCCCACCGTGAAAATCTTACTGTCTCTGTAATTAGTTGTCTATACTCTATCCAATCATGTTTACCAAATGCTGCCAAAGACAAATGACTAGCTGTGTTACTTTCCCCAAATCCATTTTATGCTCCTATAGCATTCTGAAAGCATCTTAATAAGGATTCCACACCATTCTTAGCATCACATAACATGCCTATCTCTGTTTTATCAATAATCACAGTAAACTGAAATTGCCTATTTTTGGTCTGTTTCCTATGCTAGACTATCAGCTCTTTGAAGGCAAAAAACATCCTTGATTCATCTCTGTATCTACAATGATTAATACCGCCAAAAATTAAAAAAAAAACATTCTAACAAATGTGTCCTGATATTTTCTACCACATGGCCTGGAACATTCTTTCCCCAGGTAGATTTTTGGTTCTCTCTCTCACCTCCTTCAACTTTTGACTCATACATCACTTCTTAATAGAAGCCATCATTACTGCTTTATTTAAAATTTTAAACCTCTACACTTGAACTTTCTCACCTCCCTTACCATTTTCTATTTTTCCCCCAAAGCACATACCACATTCTAATATACTATACACAGAAATTTATAGGGGCGTCTGGGTGGCTCAGTCGGTTGAGCGACCGACTTTGGCTCATGTCATGATCTCACAGGCTGTGAGTTCGAGCCCCACATGAGGCTCTGTGCTGACAGCTCGGAGCCTGGAGCCTGCTTCAGATTCTGTGTCTCCCTCTCTCTCTGCCCCTCCCCTGCTCATGCTCTGTCTCTCTCTGTCTCAAAAAATAAATAAAAACATTAAAAAAATTTTTTAAAAAAAGAAATTTATACAGTTAACTTACTCTCCACCCCTCTTCCTTCTAGACATAAGCTCCAGAAAGACGAAGATTTTTGTGTTGTTGTTGTTGTTGTTTTTAATCTGCTATATTCACTAATATGTCCCTTGCACCTAGAATGGTTGAATGCCAGGTGGTCAAGATAAATCTGTTGAATTAGAAAAATGAATTCATGAATTAATAAGTAAGGCCAAAAGAACCAACCTATATCCCCAGGCTCATCTGAGATAGGCCAGCAGACTAGCAGACTCTTCTGTAACAAAGCAGATGCTGGGTACTGTCTTCTCGATCCAGGAAGAAACGAGAGTTCAGACCAGCCATGTTTAAGAGCAGCACTGAACAAATAAAAGTTAACAGCCCATATGGGAGAGGAGTTTGCCTTGCTTAATGACTTGGCAGCACAGCAAGTATGGGGAGTGTTTGAAGAGATTTGAGACCTTATCTTTCGTCGACTCCCTGCTCCTACAGCCCCCAGGAGCCCTGAGCAATATTTCCAAAGGACAGAAAAAAAAAAAAAAAAAAAAAAAATCTAGGCTTGTTCAACCACCAGGAGGCAGAGTGAAGCATTAGTATCAAAGATAAAAATAACCATTACCCTCAACTGATTTCCACAAAGGAATAAATCTACTCAGAAAGAAATGAAGTAGATTATACCTTTTACCTGTGGCTGTCTTCTGCTTATTTTTCAACTTTAGCTCCAGGGCTGAGAGAGATTGAGGGTGCTGTCAATATGGGGGTTGAGAAAAATAGAAATTAGCAAGGTGGCAAGAGGCTTTAGGTGTGAGCTTAGGTTTACACTTGGCTGAGCACCGAAAACAAGATCACACCAATTCAGGGATTACAGAAAGCAGGAAACAGAAAGAGAAGTTAGATGAATTAAGTGACTTCTTTTTATAAAAGAAAAATGTTAATGGTAAAAAAAAAATGAAACCTTTGTTTTTATAACAAATGAATTTTAACGATTAATACTGTTATTAACATGCTGTGGTCTCCTCAGGTCTCATTAGGAAATGGAAAAAGCCTCTAGCAAAATTCACTTAGTCTTTGTGGATAAAACAGAGTGTAAGTTTTATTCTATTAACTTGGAAAATAAAACCCACTATTCTCTTGAGCAAAATCAGGGCTTATTTGAATGAAGACACAACTTCTGTTTTGTTTTGTTTTTCTAGATTTTATTTATTGAGAGAGAGAGAGAACGTGAGCAGGCAGGTGCAGAGTGAGGGAGACAGAGAATCCCAAGCAGGCTCTGGCTGTCGGCAAAGAGCCCGATGTAGTGCTCCAACTACTGAACTGTGAGATCATGACCTGAACCAACATCAAGAGTCAGGCATTTAACCTACTCAGCCACCCAGACACCCCAGGACTTTGTGTATTCAAGATTTCAGGCATGTTTAAAGAACAAGATGTGAAGCCAAACAGACTTTAAAAAAAAAAGGAAGAAGAAGAAAAAGCCCTCATCCTAAGAAATGACAGGCAGGGGCACCTGGGCAGCTCAGGCAGTTCTCCAACTCTTGGTTTCAGTTCAAGTCATGATCTCACGGTTCATGGGACTGAGCCCCGGAGTTAGGCTCCAGATCGAGATTCTCTCTCTTTCTGCCCCTCCCCCATTCTCTCTCGTGCACACATGCTCTCTCTCTCAAAATAAATAAATAAACTTCAAAAGATAAAAAGAAAGAAATGGCAGGCCGACTCCACTCTTGATAAAACCTGTGCCACCAGAATGAAAGCATGAAATAATTATGAGTCAGAAGAAATAAAGTAACTATCCCTTTTTGAGGACTTACGCTAAGATTTTCTTTAACATGGATTTCCTCATTTTTTTCCTACTAGAATAAGGTAGCATTCATTACCCTTTACAGATGAGGAAGCTGTGGTTTACTGACCGAGGTAGAGAGCCCAGGGTCACACAGCCAGCAATATGTGGAGTCAACCACAACTGAAGCTGATGTGATGCCAAAGCTCTTTTTCTGCTACACAAAGAGAAAAGAGGGCCAGAAACCGTGTAGCTCAGCAACACAGAGGATGCTGGAGAGCAGAAATCCAAAGGTGTGGATGTATTAGGTAAGACTTACATAAATCCAGGTCTAAATCTCCCAGCGTCTCATCCGGAGACAGCCTGGTGGAAAGGCAGAGGCTTGTGAGACTTGCACACTGTTCCTGCCAAACAGCAGAGTAGATGGAAGTAGATAAAGATATCCAGAGACGTACACACACACACACACACACACACACACACACACACACACACACACAAGCAGGAATTGCTTGTTGAAAATTTCCCTTTGGCAATTCGTTCCTCTCTCCTGTGAATACCTACATTTTCTTTTCCTCACGGCAAAGATGACAGAGGGATGTTTCAATAATTAAAATAAAAACCATAATCCTGTGACACAAAGGCAACTATTTACTTTTTGTCTTTTTCTCTGATGTTTTAAATACTGTTCAACATCCTGTGCTTTTCATCAGACTGCTGCATTTGCTCAACAAAGGACAAATGCCTATTTTTGTCTTAAAATCCTACAAGTTTAACAAGCTTAATAGTTTTGTATGGCAAAAAAAAAAATCCAAACACTTTGCAAATGTGATTTTTATATCTAAGTAACATGCCATCATGTATAGTCACCTAATTCCCAAAATGCTAGTCATTTAAATTGTTTCCATTTATTTATTATGAGTGACAAAGATGAACTTTTAAACCTTAGCATTCTGCAATTTTTCAAATGCCTTAGGAAGTCTAGGATATAAAATCTGATGATCTGAGATCTGATGATAGTGAGAAGAATTTGCCAGGTGTTTTCTTAGAAGCAGGTTTTAAAGGGTGTGTGTGTGTGTGTGTGTCTGTGTGTGTGTGTGTGTGTGAGAAAACAAGAGGACATGGAGTGTCTGGCAGATGGAGAGAGAGAACCACCCCAGGGAAGCAGGTGGCACAGAAGGGAGAGATGGGGCTGACAAAGGCACCTTCACTGTGCTGACCACCCAACCTGTACCTTCACACAAACCACTAAATTCAGTATGAATGATTCAGTCCCCAAAACCCAGACCTCTGGAGCACATCTAGGGCGTGTCAGGCTAATCCTTAGTTCGAGGACAGGCAACCAAGTAGATGCCTGTACATTAAAAAAAAATAATAATAAAGTGGTTGAGAATAACTCTGACCCAGCCCCTATCAGAAGTCACATCATCCACCAGAGAAACTATTTCCCAAATGGGCAAAGAACTCCATCAAGAAGTTTCTGAGTTCTAATTGGAAACATTCTCAAGATATGTACTCACTCCTCAGAGATGGAGAGGACACAAGGTATTTGTAAGTTCCAGGAGAATATTTCTGGGTGCAGCCCATGGTCTTTCTGAATGGATAATACTATTTCATGTCTGGTCTTAGGAGTGGGGAGGTGGGTAGGGACATACTCAGAGATAAGGGAAAAGATTGGATGACCTTCCACAGAGCTGTTATATAACAAAGTGTTTGTAAAGCTTCTCAGTTTATACTCCTTTTTATTTAATCCACATAGTAATTAAATCAAAGTCAGCAATAACAAAATATCATAAACAATTTTAGTGTGTAATATGTGCTGACAAATGTCATTAAGGAGATGGCTGTAGGAAAGAGGGGAATATTTAGTGTGATTCCATCTGAATGTTCTATTGCTAAGGAAACTCAGTATTAAGTTTTACTTTAATTATCTCCATGAAATGACTTCCTTAATAAATTTAAAACCATGACCAGTACTGCTTAAGAAATTTCCAAAATGCCTTTAACGAGGATTTGCTAACTTTACCAACTTTACGTAAAAGAGGCATACCCAACTTCCAATGACTTTTTTTTCTGTTGAGTTCTGACTAGATGAAAACCATCTGTCTCAGATTTTCCATATATTTATAATTACATATATTCCATGTCATTGTCCTTCCAAATCATCAAATTGCCCCAGATATGTCAATATAATGGTGTCAAAACTACTCTTATTAGATGGTTCTCCACACTTGTAAGTGGCACAAAAATCCTTCGTCAGACCATATTTGAGTTTTTATTTGAAAAACATTGTCATTCAATCAGTTCTGTGAAAAAAGCTGAATTGGTGGTATCTTGCTCTACAAAAATGTTCCACATTCCTTCTGTCACTCAAACCTTAGGTTTCTGCCCCTCTCATGTACTTTAACATTCAAAAAACTTATACATTGACAATGTTCAGTAGACAGGTAAGGAATGCTAAATACTTAGAATGAGTAACTAGAAAATGAGCATCATTATCATAATATTACTAGAAACTTCAAATACACAGTTACTCTTCTAAGTGAGTCATCTGCTCTGGCTACATCATTATGTTTTTGACGACTAAGTGTAGTATTGTTTAAGGGAGGATTCTGTTCATTCATTCCTACATGTAATCATTTCACAAATATTTATTATCTTCTTTGTGCCAGGCCCTGTAGAACGCACTGAATGTACAATGGAGAACAAAATAGCCACCATCTATACATGCATGGAACATGCAGTTGGTCAAAGATGACACTGAGGCTGAAACGTTCAGGATGCATAAGAATTAGTCAAGCAGAGAGAAAGCAGAGTGTAAGCAAGGAGAGGAAACAGCATGGGGAAGACTCTGAATAAAGAAAGCACTTGAAATATCCAAGAACTAAAAGAAAGCAAGTGTGATAAAGTGAAATGAGTTAAGGGGAGAGTGGCATGAGAGTAGAAAGGGCCAAATTATACAAAGCCTTATAAGCCTTATGAAACAGGTTGGGTTGTATTTTTTTAATGTTTATTTATTTTTGAGAGAGAAAGCATGCACGTACGAGATGGGGGAGGCAGAGAGCAAGGGGGACAGTGGATCCAAAGTGGGCTCCATGCTGATAGCAGAGAGCCCAGTGCAGGTCTCAGAACTCATAAACCACAAGATCATGACCCAAGCCAAAGTTGGACACTTAACCAACTGAGCCACACAGGCACCCCTAGGTTAAGTTGTATTTTAAGGTGATGGGAAGGAAATATAGAGTTTCCATAAGAGCTGTGAAAAATAGAATTTATATTTTAAATGTATTTTCTTGGCTACTCTATAGAGATTTAAGGGGTTAGGTTGGTAATCATCTCTTGTGTTTGTAGGCATCTGTTTTCTTCTGAAGAACAAGGGAGACAGTTATTTCCCAGCATTTTTGCACTTTGATTGGTACAAGTGACCAAACTGGTTAATAGCCCTTGAACAAAACTTATGTGAAGCGCTTATAGACCCAAGCAGAGAGATCGGTGTCAGTCTTCGGTGTGTAATCCCTTCTTGCCCCACCGAATGTGGAGGTATGTGCTCCATGTTGGAGGTCTACCAGAAGTTAGAGACCCTCTCAGTCTAGGTCTATGATGACTTTAAGGAGAAGAATACCTCCTTACCCAACCCATCTGTTACCCACTAATACACACTAGATGGTTGCAGGAGAAAGAAATAAATCTGTGTTACATTAATTACCCTGAGATTTCATCATTGCTCTCTCATCAGGCTAGCCTAACTTATCCTAACTAATACATGTGGACAACAGCCCTCAATTTTGTAGATGTGAAAGGCAAAAGTAATAAACATGTAAGTATACATCACAGCAACAAAGGCATAGCAGATGCTAAGAAAATGGTAGATATCAACTATTATAATTGGCTCTTTTGATTCCAATCTCAGCTGTGTTGTTAACTAGCCTTGCGGACTTCCAGTAACCACTTCAGCTCTCTGAGTCTCAATTTCCTCTGTGTTGAATGAGGAGTTTGCAGTAGATATCCAAAACTCTGACAACTCTGGATTTTAAGCTGATGGGATAACAAATGCAGGGGAGTCCATGATAGCTGGAAGGTCTGGACAATACTATCCCTTCCTTTTCTTTTATCAAGAAGATTCTTTGGATACCAGATCAATAGATGAATGGCCCAAAGAGCCAGGACACTAACACTCCTTTATGTTCTTCTTTGCATAAAGAAAAAAGTGAAACAATTCAGAATTCGTCAAAGACCACCAAACAAATCCTTAATTTCTCTCTGGGACTTTACAAGCCCAGCACCTAACCTGGGAGAAGAAATACACTAATTTTTCTGGCTAAGATGGTCATGGGAGTCAAGGAACTACTGCTAAGAAATCTGTCAGCTTGCATGCCTGCCTTCTTCAGAGAACTTCCAGGTGAATCTGAAAGTCTCCAGAGCCACTGGCCCAGACTTTCAAATGAGAGGGAGATTTGGGCTTCTTCCATATCCTAGGCATTTCTGTGTACACACAGTGCATATAATCCATTTATGTGACAACATTTCTCAAAAAATCTGGGCTCTGGCTCCAATGTTGCCACTAACTAGCTCTGTGATTCTGGACAAATAACTCTACACCCTCTGTGGCTCAGGATCCTCATGTGTAAAATAGTAATAATAATACCTACCTTATGTACCTTCTGAGGTTGTCACAATGATCAAATGAGATGGAATAGAAGTGAATGTCCTTTGAAAAGCATACTCTGCCCCATGGATATATTTGAGAATCACTGATGCATTGTTGTTATTATTGCTATCATGATCTTTCCTGCTCCAAGAAGATTCATCTCGAGGGACCTTCCTTGTGCACATCAGGGACCAAAAATAAATAAATAAATAAATACATAAATAAAAGCTTCCCTTTCCCCTTCTCTGTTTGACGCATGGTGTAGCTGTGAAGGGAGTTTGTGGAATTGAAAATGTAAACAACCTATTTCTACTGAGATGATTTTCCTTATACAGACAGGAACAACTGTGTTGTTGGGTTTTTTTTTTTTTTTTATTTCTGAGTGAGTACCCATGAATTCCTGTCCTACTGAGATCCTAACCGCTTTATCTCTGTAATCAGTTTATCTGCCTATATGCTTGTTATTCTCTGAATAAACTTACTAAAATAAATATCAATTCCTCAGAGCTCAAGGGAATCTAGCTCACTGTTTTCACCCAACTCTTATCCCCAGGGCCACTGTTTGAAATAACAAAAAGCCAAAGGAACTGGAGACAATGGTCTATAGCCATAGGAGTGACCTAATTGCTATAAGGTCAATTAGTTGGTAAGAGGAGAAGGGTCATTGTTATAGTGGCTTTGTCCAATAGCCTAATTAGCACTATAAAATTCCCCCTTCCTTAGGAAGTTTCAGTCTTTCAGGTTATAGGACTTTTTAGGCATCTAGAGTCCTGACTAGTGATGCAACTACTTTGGGGAATATATTTGAAATTATTAGCTAAAACCATGGATTGACTTATTGAGAGCTTGCTGATAATACACTTTAACTTGCACATACCAGAACATGGGGGTGGGGAGAGACAGAAAAGGACAGAGGGAATATGACAAAGATAGAAAATTTAGATTTGAATTATAGAGATCTAAAACAAATAACTATCATAATGACATAATTGTGGACCAAAGAGGTTAAACAATTAATTAGGAAAAGAACAAAGTTACTTTAATCCCAGTCCAGTGAGTGAATTTTAAATCAAAATGGTTCAAGTAATGTGGAAGTGGATAAAATATCCCCGTAAGGGGGAAAAACTCATCTGTTGGAAGCCCTCAATTTCAATATCATCATAGCAGGGAACATTCTACTATTTGTCAGACAGTATGTAACTCATGTGGGATACAAAAATAGGGCAGATTTAATGCAGCATGGAAGTTTGGGCAATCCTTGTCAGTATAGGTTACAACAATAGGATAGGGCAGAGTACTCTGGAAGCATGAAGAAAAAAGTTGGAGACCAGATTTGGCAGGGTTGGTGAGGGATTCCCAGAGGTACCCAAGCTTGTCTTGAAGGATGTGTCCAGAGGAGAAGGGGCAGAGCAGAGGAGCAGCATTTAGAAAGGCACAGCAGCACAAGGTTGCTTGGTGTGTGCCATGGAAATTCACGAATGCCTTTGGTCTTACTGAAGTTCCATATGCCAGGAAGGCCACAGTAAAAACTAACGACAGGAGACTTGCCCAGGGGGAGTATCCTTGAGCTCTCTCCATGCACTAAGTTTGGACTTCAATAAAGCAATGACTCATTTGGGAGTTTTAGAAAGGAAAGTGATGCAGTCATGTTTGTATTTCAGAAAATTAAGTCTGGTAGAAAAGAGGGGATGGATGTGAGTGATGTACAACAGGAAAAATACAGAAGAAACTGATCAAGTTAATTTGTACATGGGGACCCACAAAATGGGAGTTGGCTCAGTGACCTGGCCCAGCCACAAATCTAAATCTCAGTCAGCCTGTACTTACAGGAAATGCCTGTCAAGGAAACTTGACATACACCAGTGATAATCTTCCAATTCAACTTTAGCTAGTTCACCTTACCTGAAGTCATAGAATCTGCCAGCCTTATGAGAAGATCCCTGACCTCCTAACCAAGCATGCTTTGTTTTCCACAGTGCCTTCTCTAATGCTCTAAAACGTATACTCTTGACAAAATACCTGGGGAACAGTGTTTCGCTGTTTATGAGACACTACTTATGAGGCACTGTACTCCTTCACAAAGATTGTTTTCCCTTAAATAAAGGACAACAAACTCACTACAAAATTGTTTTAGTTTTTTTGTTTGACAGAATAAGCACAGAAGATATTCATGAGCTAAAAATCATCCAAACTTAGTGGATGACTGAATGGGGGAGTGATGACATAGGGAGTCATTAAGAACAACCCCCTGCTTTATTAATTCTGTTAGTGTTAGAGGAAAAAATCAGAATATGGGTTGGGGTTGCACTAGAATTGATTAGCTTAGAGAATATTTTATTTTGTCTGTATCATATTATAACCTGAGGGGGAAACTAATGAGATATGAAAGAAATTAAGAAGAAGAGAGATGACCTACTTTCCCCCAATTAACTAATTATCATTTTTGCCCAGTGGTTTTAGTGCTAGAAAGCTCAACTATCCTCAGTAAGGGAAGGGGATCTTAATGGTACAGAAAATAATTCTGTAGCATTTATGGAAACAAGATGGTGTTACCCTTCACTTAACAGGAATCAGAAAGTATTTGTATAATTAAAATTATACCAGCTGAGGGGTTCCTGGGTGGCTCAGTCATTTGAGCATCGGAGTCTTGATTCTGGCTCAGGTCACGATTCACAGGTCATGGAATTGAGCCCTGTTTTGAGCTCACATTGAGTGTGGAGCCTGCTTAAGACTCTCTCTCTCTCTCTCTCTCTCTCTCTCTCTCTCTCTTTCCCCCTAGTCACTCTTCCCAGCTCCCTCTCTCACTCTCTTAAAAAAAAATTATACCAGCTGAGTCATGAGTTAACATGCATTAATGTTGTTCCCTCATGAAACTCACTAAGTTTCTAACAAATTATTTTTGTTTGTAGTCTCAAACCCACATAAATGGGGACAACAGGAAAGGAGATTAAAGAAACAAAATTTGGAAGCTGAAAACCAGATGAGCAAGAGTCAACTTAGCAGAATTGTAAAGTTGAACCCAAAGTCAGTATTGAGGAAAACTTAGAACCAACACAAGTTATAATCATAGAATCCTCAAGGGGATTAAAAGAAAAATCCCAGTCCTAGGCAATTTTGGAACTGCATGGAGGTGGGGAGTGGGTAGGAAAAGGGTAAAGTAGAGGTTTGGGTAAAAATGTTTGAGAATGAAGTAGATCACAACCTGCCATTCTCCCCACCCCCACGATGCTGGCAGATTTCTGCTACAGCCTATAATTCTTGAGGCTTATTCCCTTAAAAAAAGAAAAAGTAAAAGTATTTAACAGTGGAAATACCCGGTACAGTTGAGGGAATAGATTCCCAACTAAAAACAAAGCATATCAGTGATTCTGAACAAGAACACTGACTGATGAAACCCCACATCAGTTCTTTCCCCAAGAGCCCTACAGTCAGACTTTAGTATTACAGGAGCAAGATTGGGAATGTGTTTTCCAGGAAATGTGACCAGCAAAAGAAGGAAGTCCCAAAGATGCTGTGTGTTCTATAGAGGAGTTCAAAGTTGACAACCTACCAGGCAACCAGAACTTCACATAACTTTTTAAGTATCCCATTCTTACTCATGAACAGGCTACTAAGCTGACCAGCCATCAGTTAAAGGAAAGCCTATAAATTAGAGAAGACACTTGAACGTGGAATACAGAGACCAAAGTGGCAAACAGAATAAAAGCAACTTGGAGGAAATACAGACCATACCAAAAGAAGAAAAAGAAAGAAAAGGAGGGGCGCCTGGGTGGCTCAGTGGGTTGAGCGTCTGACTTCAGCTCAAGTCATGATCTCACAGCTTGTGAGTTTGAGTCCCATGTGGGGCTCTGTGCTGACAGCTCAGAGCCTGGAGCCTGCTTTGGATTCTGTGTCTCCCTCTCTCTCTGCCCCTCCCCCCCTCATGCTCTGTCTCTCTGTCAAAAATAAATAAACATTAAAAAAAAAGTTTAGGGGCACCTGGGTGGCTCAGTCGGTTAAGCGTCAGACTTCAGCTCAGGTCATGATCTCGCAGTCCGTGTGTTCGAGCCCCGTGTCGGGCTCTGTGCTGACAGCCTGGAGCCTGGAGCCTGTTTCGGAATCTGTGTCTCCCTCTCTCTCTGCCCCTCCCCATTCACGCTCTGTCTCTCTCTGTCTCAAAAATAAATAAACGTTAACAAAATTTTTTTAAAAAATAAAAAAAAAGAAAAGGAAATGATTATTTATTGTCTCAGAGAGATAAGATAATGCAAACATGAAACAAACACAGAGAAATATACTTTGAATAAGTTTTTGGAAATTCAAAACATTAACAGAGAAATAAGATGGAAATCTCAACACAATAGTTATGAGAAAAGGGACATACTAGAAAGTAGAGCAAAAGACGAGATGGAAATAGAGAAGTAGAAAATAAGTTGATTATATCTAAATAGATGTTCTACAAAGAGAGATAAGAGAACAGAGAGGGAGAAAATTATCAATAAAATAATTCAAGAAAATTTCCTGGAAATGGAGAATTTTTAGATTTAAACTGTCTTTTGAGTGCCTAGCAAAGTAGAATAATAAAACTACAGGCTTAAAAAGAGGGGGAAAGAATAGACTTATACAAAGAACACAGTACTGAGATGGCTTCAGGATTCTCCAAAGTAAATCTGGAAGCAAACAATCTTGGAAAAATGCCTTTAACTTTCTGAATAAAAATAATGTCTAACTATATCAAGGCAAAGTATCAATTAATATGATGTTATATTAAGATATTTTCAAATATGGAAGCTTAAAATATGTCCTTCCCTCTCATCCTTTTTCCAGAAGTTACGGGAGTCTGAGTTCTCTCTCCAACCCACAAAAAGAGAGAATGAGAGAATAAATGAAAAAACAAAACAAGATGATGACATGGAAAATAGATAATCCAACAAAGGAGAAAGGAAAAGGGGATCCTTTAGGGAATCAAAAACTACTGTCTCAGTAAGACTGCTGTGCAGCAGATTTGGAGGGCTACCAGTATACTTTGGACCAGTACATCCCAAAGAGACAGACTCAGTGAGAACTATCATTACTAAGATGCCATAAAATCTTACATACTTTTTAACCAGAGAATAAAATACCCTGGTAAGCCTGACCCTTATGCATACCTGGGCTTTATCTTGATGATGTGCTGAAAAATTTCCTGTTTTTCACCCTGCCCTGCTTCCTGAATCAATTGAAGACACTCATTTTGTTTCATAGAAATGTTTATCTTAGATGTCTTCTTGAGAGCTGTAGTGACTTTAGAAGCAGAAGATACAGAGCTACTCATTTCCCTGGTCATGTTCCTACAGTCATATGATTATTCACCTTGTGTTCTGTTTATCTTCTCTCAGGAGCCTTCATTTAAGAGTTGTAACATCACCCCTTCCTGACACCCAAATTTCAAAATTAATCTATGTATTATTCGTAGGTATATACACTGGTGATAATATCATAAATAAAAAATAATTAACCAAAAGTGAGTACTTAGGGAGGGTGGAAGAGAGATGCAATAAAAAGAGAGGCAAGCAGGTTTCTAAAACACTGGCCCTATTCTAATTCTTAAGTTGTACAGTGAACGGATAAGTGATTGTGTTGGGAAAATAAGTAAAGTTCTGCACCATAAGATGGCCAAGGGGACTAAAACAAGCTCTAGTTTCTAGCTTAGAGACCCCTCTTCCAGGCTCTTCTTCCTGCCCTGCTTGCCGAGTCTGCTAAATTAATACTAATGTGGAATGCAAAAGTAACAGACTATAAATTGCCTCCCATGCTTGTGCTCAGGGCTCAGACCTTTGGAGAAACAGTCTCCACTGAGCCCGCCGGAGTTAAATAAGTCTCTAAATAAGATCTAAATAAGATCTAAATAAATAAGATCTCTAAATAAGATCTAAATAAGATCTCCAAGCGCCACTTGGTTTTTCCACCAGCCTTCCAGCCTGGTCTTGTAACAATTGTTTTATTATTTATAAACTGTGTGTATATCTTATATACTCTTAGATATAATATACATTACCAAGTGTAAAAATAAAAATAAACACCATATACTTTTCAAAGCTCTTTGCTTTTTGATCCAGTTGATCCTCCATGAACCTCTATCTGTGTCTGTTTCACATAATGTATTAAATACCTATTTGGTCACCATCATCAAGAAAGAGGCTATGTGTGGCATAAGCAGCCACTTTTAGAATTCTTCATAGAGATTTCTGCAGACAGGAACATTTAGGCAAGGCTTCCAAAAGTGAGTTGAGTCCAATTTGAAGGAAAGTAGAGTGTGGTTGTCCTCTCCATGCAAGTATCATAGTTGATTCATTCCTTTTTCTTTTCTTCACCAGTGACAATTACAGGGCTTAGGATAGAGTAGGAGCTTGACAAATATCAGATGACTGGATGTACATTTGAATAAAAGGCATTCCAGTCTGGCACAAAGGCAGTCTTCTCCAAAACTATAGCTGGTCTTTTTGCTTCCCCCGTGGGCCACCTTTATCCTCTGCTTCCCAGAATGATTGAGTCAAGAGAATTCCTATAGTGAGGTCTCAATTAAATAATTAAGTGTCTGTTTTCTATCAATTGACCTAAGTGATTCTGAAGAGATATTCACATGATGTAAAAATGAATAATACAGATTTCTCTGGTAGCTCTCACTAGCCATCAGTAGTTTCCTCACTATATATCTAAACTTGATGATTCAAAAGACTATTTTTCTTGTTTTGTTGAGTCCACACAACTTAAAAATTAATACAGTAATTACAGCCTTAATTTCTTTTTGACAATCTTATTCAAGGGCAAGAACTGCCACAGATGCTTTTGCTGTGATCATATGAAAGTGAGGATCTGAGGTCAGCAGATTGACTTGGAAGAAACTCTGGAGGGGATTTGAGCGGTTGAGTTATTGGCTTGTGCTCTGAGGTTTTATTGTGGATGCTCATGAAAAATGGAATTAAAGACCTGCCATTGACCTGAGAGCAGCTACATGTTTTTGAATGAGCCCGTTTTCTCTGACTATGGCCTATGTTTATTCCCAAACTCCTGCACTCAGTTTTCAACTTAACTCACAACAGACTGTTTAGATAATAATCACAGAAGGCTGCTTTCACTGTTATTGCTTCTCATTCAACTGTTATTTGCTTTTCTTCTGTTTTTGTTAACTGAGTAGGCTTTAGATAGCGATACTTTTTTTTTTTTTTTAATTATTTGCCCAACTAGTATTTTTCAAACCACAATTATTTACCCTGACCTTTGCAAAGTGCTACAGTTAAAATGGCAGGAGGGGCACCTGGGTGGCTCAGTCGGTTGAGCATCTGACTTTGGCTCAGGTTATGATCTTGCTGTTTGTGAGTTCGAGCCCCATGTCAGGCTCTGTGCTGACAGCTCAGAGCCTGGAGCCTGCTTCGCATTCTGTGTCACCTCCTCTCTCTGCCCCTCCCCTACTCATGCTCTGTCTCTCTGTCTCTCAATAATAAATAAACGTTAAAAAAATTAAAAATAAATAAATAAATAAATAAATAAATAAATAAATAAATAAATTTAAAAAATGGCGGGGAACAACACGCACCTCCCCACACACTTAAACTTATTTTATATCAATAAAAAATTACATAAATATTATGCAATTATTTTATATAATATATGATGTATACTATATACATAGAATACATAATTATACTTCATAGTAAGTGCTTTGAAGCAAACATAAAGTCCTATGTTCTGAATGCATCCTGTATTAACTGGAGAAGCAAATTTATGTGGCAAGAGTGGAACGAAGTGTCAAGAACAGCTTCCCTTGAGAAGGAAACATTTAATGTAAAATTGTAGGTTAGGGATGCACTGAGGGGGCAAGGAAAAAGAAAACACTTTCCAAAGAGAGGAGAGAATTCAGGAAAATGCTCACAGTAGGAGATCAAGTGGCAATTTCAAGGAACTGAAGAAGAGCAACACAGTGGGTGCCCAGTGAGTGAGAGAAAGTAACAATGGAGACAGAGACACAGGGAGGGGCCAGATTGCTAGGCTGTGGGCCACGGTAGTTATTTTTCTTGATCTTAACAGCAACAAGAAGCCCTTGAAGAGTTTTAATCAAGAAAGTGACTCAGTCAACTTTGCACTTAAAAGATCATTCTACCTATGATATGGAGAAGGTCTGAAGTGGGCAAAAGTGAGGGAAATAGTGGATCATTCAGTGTTCTGTGAGAAAACTGGTGGCTTATTCAACAAAGTTTGCCTGAAGAAAATGTAGCAAAGGGATTGTTTACACTGATGGGAGCAAAATCAAGACGAAGAAAGGAATAGATAGCCATTGAGATCCCTCAGCTTGAAAGGACAAGGGGGGTTTGGGGGGGCAGAAGTTGACCAGAAGCTTGTAAGGGTAAGAACAAAAAAACAGGGCAGGGATAGAGAGAAACATTCTCATATTCCCTTCCTAAGACCCCTCTCTTGCCAGACCCAACTGGAGTACCTAAGTCATGATCAAGGCAAAGCATGAGAGATAAAGGCCAAGAGTGGATCTTAGGAGAGGAGCACAAACGAGAATAAGAAGTCCAAATGGTTAGCAGTTTCCTAACCACATTTAAAGATGGACCAAGTGAATGATTTGGAAACCCTTAGGAGGTAAATTCAATAAACTTTGATTATCAATTGTTTCTGGACATGAAGGAGGAGGAGGAAAGGATTTCTTCTCAGATTCCACCTACTGCCATAATGGTACAATGAGATAGATAATGATATTCTTCACAAAGATAACAAATCCTAGAGGAATAAGGGGAGGGCATGCTGGTGTTAAGAGGTGAGTTTAGCTCTCAACATGCTGAATTTTAAGTGTATTCGAGATCATATAGTGTAGATATGAATAACCTTTCACTAATCTCAAATCCATGTGGACCATGAAACTACAGTGAGTTCCACAGGTGCAGCCCTTGACCATGGCTGATCATGCCACAAATCCAGAGCATCAGTGACTAGGGTGCTGGGAGAGAGAACACAGATATATTAGAACCTACTTCTCATCCTAGAGTTTGAGGTGAGTATCTAGCCAGGAGCAGGCAGCCCTATCCCTCACCTAGAATGAGGCAAAGAGTAGCTAGACCCTCTATGGGTAATGCTCATTCCTACAAAGTGATTGAAAATTGATATTCTAAGTTTTTCTGCCTGAGAATTGAGTCTTAAGCACTTCTGACTGACTACTGAGCATTAAAAATAATCCTATCCCAATGCCTATGGAATCCACTGGCTTGCATTTCCATAAGATCAGTGTACCCCTGATCCACTAGCCAGTGTCTCCTCCCTAGCCACTTCTCTATAGTGCTGGTGCTTGTGGCCTATATGGGAGATGGTCATTCCGCTGCCCATGCCCTGGGATGAGGATGAGAGGGATGAGAGGGATGAGTGGGATGAGAGGAATGAGATGGATGATGCTGGATGTGCCCCTCCTTTCTCAAGTTTATCATCAAACAAGCTCCTGATTTGATCCCACACTACCTGCAATATTCCACTTTCTGTCTCTAAGCCTTTACTCTTCACTGTTTGAGATTAGTTTCTGATTGCTGGTCTTCAAACTAGGACACCCTGTGTATGTCCAGAATTTCTGCTAGTATCTTTCTAACTCCTCCTGGCCCAGAATCAAATGTTTCTCTTTGTGGCATGATGTCAGCACCATAAAGCCTGATACACTAATTTCTTCCTTATAATTCAGAAATGAAATTAATGCATAATTGCCATTACTGAGAAAAAAAATTACACTGGACAATAATCTCACCCTCCTACTTCCCCAATGAATTTATGCAGGACATTAGGGAATATTTTCATTTGTATTAGGATTTTCATAAAAGGCAGGTTGGTGGAACATAATAGGATATTTGCCTGCTGTAGACCCCAAGAATTCTGGGCTTTAGGAAACTTAGCTTTTAACATTTTTTAAAAAATTTTTATCACTTTTGAGGAAAAAGAGAAATTATTGAAAAACTACCTAGGTGAAAAGAAATGCTTCTAGAATTTAGTGACCCAAACTTTACACAGAGTTAATCATAAAGTAGATGATCAATACACTTTTCTCTAAAGATTGATCTCATAACCATAACTATATCTCATTCCACATGGTAACAGCTATGACAAAGGTGATCACAGAGTACACAAGAAGCCTTGAAAAAGGGTCTTGAACTCAAACTAAGGAAAGAGGAGTATAGATTGTCTACCATTTCCCAGAGGAAACTTAAAAGGTAAGCAAATGATATGACATCAAAGGAGGAGTGCTACAGGAAAAGTGAAAAGCTACCAGCTATCTTACAAAAGATAATGGCCCCAATAGAGCTCAAGATAATACTGACCCATTTCTGAAACATAAAGGCACAAAGGTGTTTTCCATGGCATATCTTAGATTATCACCATACTTGTACCTTGAACTTACCCTTGTGGTAGCAGATTCCTAATGGTTTCTGATTTTTTATCTTCTCCCCACTTTTAGAAATCCAGAGAATGTGAAATGGAAAAAAAAATCATTTAAAAGTACCCAGAGAATTTACCCTTTTGGATATCATTGTGTAACCTTTCCCCCAACTGTCAATGAAAATAGGAGAGAAGATAAGCAAAGAGCCAATAGTTTCTGCTTGACCAATATAAACTACATCTGCTTTGGTGATTTTCCACAATGTAACTGATTTTGAGGAATGTAACTTAAGGCATATTAGGTCAGCTGTCCCCTCGGCTGGCACACCAACCATTGCCCCAGAAATGATGAATAAGCATTGCTCACAATCAGATTACCATCACAGTTTGCCAAAGAGCATACCTCTCAGGCAATAAAATATGACTTTGTTTTCAGTGTCAGACATGATTAAGTTAAATGTGTGAAGATTCCTAACCTTATCGATTTCCTTGTATAATGTTCATATTTCTCATGTGTTTCAACACCTTATAATAGAGGTAGACTTTGAAAAAACAGCTTTAAGGTAGGCTTAAAATAGAGGTAGACTTTGAAAAAACAGCTACTATTTAGGAATCAAAGAGAATATTGGCAGGGAGATATGAAGCAATGCTTCATGGAAAAGGTATACACGTAGATACTGAAGAGTAATAGAAAGACTCATGATTTTGCCTTTTTCTTGGATTTAACTATTTGCTAAATAAATACAAACAGTTCCAAGGACATGAACAGAAAAATCATACAGGTAGACCAGACCTGAGAAGTTTAGCTAACTTAGTTTCATTTTACAGATGAGAGACTGAAGTTCAATACAACGTCATGCCTTGTTCAAAAATCACATGGTTAATGATAAAATCCAAACTGGAACTCAAGCTTCTTAAACTAGGTCTCTCACCTAGTCTTGTACAACTTTAATACCTCCATGCCTCAGTTTCCTCATCTGTAAAATAAAGATAATATCATATATCTTATAGGGATGTTTTGAAAATTGAAAAATCTTAATATATGTAAAGTTTCTTAACACAATGCTTTTCACGTAGTATCCAATAAGTATTAGCTTTTATTATAGTACATGTTGTTTTTTTAAGTTTACGTATTTATTTTGAGAGACAGAGAGAAAGAGAAAGATCACAGGGAAGGGGCAGAGAGAGAGGAGAGAGAAAATCCCAAGCAGGTTCTGCACTGTCAGCATGCAGCCCCATGCTGGGTTCCATCTCACAAATCATGAGATCATGACCTGCACCAAAATCAAATCAGACTCTCAACCCACTGAGCCACCCAGGCTCCTCTAGATGTATTTACATATTGTAGTATGCTCTTAACATGTGCTTTTCTTCAATATTTTTATTAGGAGCTGGCCTCATATGAAGTCAGCAATCATATGTATAGGGTGACACATACTGAAAAAGACCCCTTTACCAAATATGTATTTTTCACTAAGATGCCTAAAATGTTTCCCTTAAGGAATTTTTCTTTGGGTTAAGCATTCCTTTATTTCCAAAATACACTTTTAGGTTCAGATCACATTTGGATTAATGCACTACTATGTATGCATATGAGATTAACAGATTCTTTTTTTCCCCCAGTACAGTATGGAGCAAGACAGAATGGAGCTTCTAGAGGCCTAGAAAATGATATAAATAAATAAGGAGCAATTCAAAAAGGGGAAGATAGGATAGTGCTAATATACTGAGTTGGTATAAGGAAAGCAACAGGGACTTAACTTCTGTAAAGTCACTGGTCTGAGGCAAGGGTTAAAACTTTTCATACACTTAAGAGACAAATACCTCCTTCTGGAAAAGAGAACAAAGGAGAAATAACAGCCACCAGGGAGTAATGGTTGTCTGGACAAAATGTGAAGCACCAATTTAGAGCCTGCTTGCACAAGTATTTCTATTTTTTCAGGAACCCTGAAAGAATGTTGACCATAGAGAAAGGCATACTGGGATTATCTTGTGTTCACTGAAAAGTAACAACCAGTAGATAATGACCATGGGACTGAAGGATGCTTCCCCACTCCCAGATCCTCGGCCTTGGGAAAAGTGCCTTTATATGCCCTGGAAGATACCCTTCTGGGGAGCACATTCCTCTTTCCTGGGGCTCCCTTGTAAACAGGCTATCTCTAATAAGCCCCACTTGCTTGCTTTCTCTCAAGTTCAGTGCTCATTTCTATAATATTGAGACTCAGTGGGACTTGGGGTCCAGTAACAATTACCAGCAAACCTTCCCCTCACATGCCAGGTACATTGCCCTCAAGCTTGGCCCAAATCATATCACAAGTGAGACAATTGTCAATTCTAGAAGGTCACCTTTGGAGGAAAAAAAATGTTGGAAAGCAACAAAATCTCCAGAGGAGGAAGGAATGAGATAGATTAAAAAACTTTATAAACCATATAGTAAGAGAACAATTTGAAGAACTGATGTGTATTCCAGGGAGGGTAGGAGTTGAGGGGATAAGCTGGAGAAGGGAAGCCAGGATGGATATGATTACCCCCTCATACGGAGGAAGGATTATTCCATAAAGCCACCATGAATTCTTTCAGAACACCAGGCAGTCATTCACTTCTTGCTCTAAATTCCCTGTAATTTTTCTTTGCTGATATTCATTATAATAAAAGCTGATGGTTTATGCCTTATTTTTCCTCATTAGATTTTAAGCTCCTTGAGAGCTGGAACCATGTCTTTCTTCCTGACCTTTGTATTCTCACTTTTAAAACAGCACTTGGCATATAAACCTGATTGTTGAGTAAAAAAGAAAAAAGAGAAAAAAAAAAAAAAAACAAAAAACCCTGCTCTCCATAACATCAAAGAACAGAATTAACATCATGGGTACAATTCTCAGAGAGAGATTTCAACTGCATAGCAGGAAGATCTCCTTAATGCTTAGATTCATGTATCAGTTTATAATAGCCGTTCATGGAAGAAGGAGCCTAAATGGCTATCCCATAAGGAATGTGGGACCCTGCACTTGGCTGGGAGGTTGTATTAATGACCGTTAAGATTAGTTCAGGCTTTTAACATTTTTACTTAGAACAAATTAGACCTAACTGGCCTTCCTGACATTTTCTTCCCTCACTGATCTATCCTCCATATTTCTTGACAAATTATCTTGCTAAAGCAAAAATGTCATCACCTATACTTCTTCAAAAACCACTGGGTCTCATTGACAACACCAGCATTTGTTAAAGAAAATTTTTGTAGAATGCTACTCTCATGGTATGGTAAGCAAATAATGGGTCCCAATGTAAAATAAATTTGCAAAATGCCACATCTTAGTCTTCTTAGAGATTCACAGTGCTCCTAATACCTGTTAACAGAGACTTTGGTATGTCTCAGATAAAGGGCAATTTCCAACTAGCTCTCCCCAGTCTCGTCTTCATCTCAGACCACGTTTGCCTTTTTATTTCAACATCACTCATAAAGTGCCCTTGTTTCTCACCTACTGTTTTGGGGCTAAAATGTTTCCAGACTGTGTATTTGAGAGGCAGCATCTCAGATGAGCTTGATCCATGAGGTGTGTGGGGATTGGGATTATGAGATGAGCTGGAAGAGACTGCGGCAGGCACCAGGCAACACTTGATGGCTGACTAGGCTGACCATCTGAGGTTGCTGTGACTTCACATCTGGCAACATGGATAAGAACCTGATGCTAGGACAACTCCCACAAAGCTCACGGGTATGCTCACTTCCAAAAAATCTAGTCTTCTCCACCCTCCCTCTTCTTTCCAGAGAAGACCTTTACTTTCCTCCTCATGGTGAAATGCATCTCCTAGACACCAAAGCTGGCATCTGTAAACCATAGTAAAAATAATAAAGGAACATTCACAACAGGGAAAGCCAACATAAGTAGAACAATCAACAAGTGATAGGTGACACTGTTGGGACCCTTCCCAGATGTCCTTTATCAATCAGGTGCACCCAACCCCCAGCTGCTCTGAGTATTGGCTGCCAATGGCCCACAGTTGTCCTCTTTTCTAGAGAATTACCTTCTGTGGAAGAGGAGCCAACTAGCTCCAGAGTTAGGCCCCTCTTTGTTCCTTCCTCCATGTAGCCAATGACTGACCAACACAAGAGGTATAAAAGACCAGGCCCTTGCCTCAAGGTGGGGCCAACTCTGGGGTTCAACTTATGCTCCAGGACTTTGTGTAGGACCAACTAAAGCCGAACTCATATTGGGACCACATCTTTGTTCAACTTCATCCCCATCTTGCTCTACCCACTCAATAAATCCAGCCCAAATCCCATTTCAGGCTCTGTTTCTAAAAAGTCCAACTGAGGACAGCTCCAAAAGACCAGTTAGAGGATCCAATTCTCCTCAAATTCTGGATCATTAAAAATAATTCCTCATGGTTCTCCCTTTTTCCATTTCTGTTATATATCTGCCTTTATCAACACCATATAGAGAAATGTTTATTGTATTTCTATATAGAAAAACTATGCCAACCTTCTCAAAATAGAACCATCTTGTTAGAGTATCTTCCCACCTCACTGCTTCTCCCAATTGCTGTTGAATATTTAAGTATTTGAAATTAAAATATCAATGTAGCAATATATTTATGATATCTTTATTTGCTCCTATAATCATAATTCCCAGGGATGTTTTTAGCCTTATGTATACATGTATAAATTTTTAGCTACCATGTATAAATAGATTCAATACTGATGCAATGAGCTCTCTAATCCAGAGTTCTTTATTTATCTTGTATGGCTCTGTCCTTTCATCAAACATTATTATGTGTTTTTTGTGTGTTTTTGTTTATTTGGTTTTTTTGAAGACAGGTCATGGGTGTTATATAATCTTTGCTTACTAGTCTAGAGTCTATTTGGCTGGGTATAAAGACCTTGGATAATAATTTCTGTCATTACTCTATGCAATTTATCCACTGTGTTCTGGTATTGAATTCTGCCATAAAGAATTTTAGACCAACTTGCTTTTTCTGCCTCAACACCCATGGACACTTTGTTTTCACATCAATTTTTTCAGGAACACAAGAGATCTCTTCTTCTTAACATTGAGATTCCGGTATTAACTGATTTCAAAACATTCTTCTAATGGATATTTGAATTTTTTCCTATATTATTCTCTTTTCAGGAATATCATTTATTATAATTTGTATTTCCCTTATCTGACTTCCATATCTATAATATTAACTATACATTTATAATCACTTTCACTTCTAATGGTTTTTGGTTTCCATTTTTTTCTCTGTGATTATACCAAGCTCTCCTTCTGTATCATGAATGTTGTTTTCATCCTTGTTTAATTCTTTATTAGTATGGTCACATTTTTTTTTAATTTAAATTCAAGTTAGTTAACATATACTGGAGTATTGGTTTCAGGAGTAGAACTTAGTGATTCATCAGTTACATGTAATACCCAGTGTTCATCACAATAAGTACCCTCTAGTTAAGAATTTCTTATGGTTCACTTCCTTCTCTGTTTTTATCTTATTTTATTTTTCCTTCTTTCCCCCTATGTTCGTCTATTTTGTTTCTTAAATTTGACATATGAGTGAAATCATATGGCATTTGTCTTTCTCTGACTTGCTTTGCTTAGCATAATACATTAGAGTTCCATCCATTTGTTGCAAATGGAAAGATTTCATTCTGTTTGATCACTGAATAATATTCCATTGTATATAAATATACCACATCATTTTTATCCATTCATCAGTCGATGGACATTTGGGCTTTTTCCACAATTTGGCTATTGTTGATAGTGCTGCTATAAATATTGGGGTGCATGTGCCCCTTTGAATCAGCATTTTTCTAATATTCTTTGGATAAATACCAAGTAGTACAATTGCTGGGTTGTAGGGTAGTTCTGCTTTTACTTTTTGAGAAACCTCCATACTGTTTTCCAGAATGGCTGCACTAGTTTACATTCCCACCAACAATGCAAAAGGGGTTCCCTTTCTCCACATCCTCACCATCTGCTGTTTTAATTTTAGCCATTCTGACAGGTGTGAGGTGGTATCGCATTGTAGCTTTGATTTGTATTTCCCTGATGATAAGTGATGTGGTCACATTTTGGGATAGATTTATTCTTGCATTCCATGTTTTCTTGAGACTGACTAGTTTCCCTCTCAATGTGATGTGTCGCTTTTATGTGATATCTTTTTTCTAATAATTTACATCTCCTTTATCTAAAGCATAAAGAATTTATTTTTTCTTTATTTTTCTTCTTCAATTCTTTTTCTGATACATTATCAGATTTGCCTTTTGTTTTCTGTATTCCTCTCCTCTATAGATCTTGTGTTAGTTTCCTTCTGCTCATTGTGCTTCTTGGATTGAGGAAAGTTCTGTACAAACCAGGGATTTGTCCATGAACAGGAAGCAGTGTGGACAAAGTGTGGTCCAGAGAAGCCAGCAGTTTCCACCTGAGTATGTTGCCTCAGAACACTTCTGTACCAAATCAACTCCATTGTCTGTCGTGATGCCTGGGTACCCTAAGGTTTCAGCACTGCCCTTTGGCTCTGCTTGGTTGATGGCCAAACCCTCTTATCTCACAATCCCCTTTCATGATTTGCGGTTAGTTTTCACCTCTTCAAAGAACTCTAATAAGCAGGTTCAGAAAACTCATATTTCTCGAGGTGGAGAAAAGAATGGAATAGCTTTGGCATGCTTCTGTGAAGAAGACCAAGTTTCTTCTCTTTTTCTTCTTACTAGTGGATACTTTCATAAAGGGAAGTACTATATTTATCCAATCATCTCTCTTCCTAGAACTCCACTTTCTGTACAGTGGCCATGCTTCACTTGCTATTCTTTTACCATCCTTTTCATTTTTTTATTACCTAATGAAGATCTCTATTTACTTTTGGTCATTCTTAGCTACATTTAGCTATCAGTTTATGAAGATCTCTATAAACCAAAGCAGCCGGCATTCCTGAATTAAGTATTTCGCCTTTAGGCAGTCTCTGTTGTGAAGCAGTCTCTAGCAATGCATTATGTACAAATTAGTAGCCATCTGTATTTTACTTTGTTCATTTACTCACCCCTTATGCTTTCACTAAATATCTATGGATTGCCTTTGATGTGTGTTGGCCCAAATAGAAATGGAGAAAAAAAAAATACACTTACAGCACTTCATAAATCCTCTGGAGATAAACAGAAATGTTTTAAAGAATTTGATGATAGTTTTAGAGGCCAATTTTATTTAGTCTGCATTTCTATCACCCATAAATATTGTTAAGCAATGATTATCTGCTTTGTTCTTGACCAGGGAAATTGAATTTTATGAGCTACTGATGAGATTGATTTTCTAAGAAAAGAACATTGGTCAGTTGTTTGAGAAGATTTTTCTTTTCTCATGATGGTTACATTTTGAAAGGGGAATATATGTACTCCTGAGAAGATTTAAAGATTTTATTATTTTAATAATAATCCCACCACAATACATGAAAGAGAATGTAAAATGACTTTATGTAATCCCTTAGGTGAACTAGTAAGGATATATTTTGTAGGCTTCCAAAACAAATCCTTCAATTTCCTGAGTTCTTTGGAGAAAATATGCCATGTAAAGCCAATAAACATATAAATAAGTAATAGACTGATGTAGCTATCAGATGGAAAATATAAAAATGGGTGATGGCTCCACACTATGGATCTGGGAAGAACATTTGATGCTGCTTTGAGGAAAGAAGGAACCACATTTAGAATTGGGCTATTAAGGTGCCTTCTTTGCAGAATGCAGACAGATCTGAGCAGGGAACATGACTGCAACAATGACTGTTTCTGACTCAGGGACTGAGTTGCAAAAGGTGCCAAGTAAAAATGATCTGGGGAGTTTGGTCATCTTTAGCTCACCAGTGTATATAGGACTGGAAATTGCTTTGGCAGATGTACACTGAGTGTCTCAGACCTTTGAACTCTTTTAGATCATTCAAGCTAAGTAAATGGCACTGGCCAATGAACGCTTAAGGGCCAGACTGCACCCAAATAACTAATACTGATAAAATGATTAAATAAAAAATAGTTATTATGAAGTCCCATAAACAATTCTCCTGTAGGGTCAAAAAGGGTAAAGCCAGACAGTTATATGGCTAAGATCAGAAAAACAGTGGGGAATTCAGTGACAGGCAGGCTGAGCCTCTCTTTCCTGCTCATGGAAACTTCTAGAGGCAACTAAACAGTCTCAGTACTTGACATGGGAATATGAAAAATATTTTTCATATCAATGAGTGCTATTATAATTCGAGAAAATTTAGCCATCCAAATTACTTTAGAACTCCTCAGGGAAAGTTGGCCCCACATTTTCTTCATAGGCAAACCTATTGTTCAAATGTCATCTCATGTTAAAGCCTAATGGATTAAATTAATAAAACTGGAGTTGCTCAGGGTTCAGGTAGAAGTTCTGACCTCATATTTGGCCTCTGAATAATCATAGCTGAGCTGAGAAAGCTCCGAGGAACACAATTTGAAGAACTGAGTTGCCTGGTATAGGGCCATCTAGCTCAACAGAGGCAGTGCTGAAACTAGAAGTTAGGTAACCTGCTTTGATGCCCATACAATTTATCAATAATTTTCAAACTTTAATGAGCACATGTATCACTTAGAAATCTATTTAAAATGTAGATAATGATCCAGTGGGTCCTAGGGTCCTGAGATTCTTTCTTTCTTTCTTTCTTTCTTTCTTTCTTTCTTTCTTTCTTTCTTTCTTTCTTTCTTCCTTCCTTCCTTCCTTCCTTCCTTCCTTCCTTCCTTCCTTTCTTTCCCTACCTACCTACCTACCTACCTACCTACCTACCTATTTACATCTTAGAGAGAGAGAAAGCACAAGCGGGGGAGAGGGGCAAAGCAAGAGAAAGAGAACCCCAAGCAGACTCCATGCTCAGCACAGAGCCTGGCATGGGGCTCGATCTCACGACCCTGGGATTGTGACCTCATTCAAAATCAAGAGTTTGACGCTCAACCGAGTCACCCAGGTGCCACCTTAGGTTCTGCATTTCTAACAAGATCCTAGATGATGTCAATGCTGCTGGTCCAGGGAGCATTCTTGGAGAAGCAAGGCTTTCTACTATACCATGTTGTCATGAACTGAGAGAGGGAAATGGAGACAGAGAGAGATGGAGAGAGACTGAGAAAAAGAAAGGATCTACAAGTGAATGAGTGAAGAAATGAAAGGCTTAAAAGTGCCCCTAGAAGCCTTGACCAATGGATGAAGCTAACCTCAGAAGTCCTCCACATTCCCTTTGGCTCCCTCTTTCTAAGTACTCACCATCCCTGAGCCTCCCCCTTGCAGTCTGACACTCACCTCACCAAGTTGGGTTTGCCAAGCTTTCCTATCAAATGTCAACTGTTCCTGACCCCTGCAGTCAGACTTCACATATATGAGGCACCTGATCAAATAATTTGTGGGTTAAAAATAGCTTAATGTGTTTTTATTTCAAGACAGTATTTGGATTCACCTAATGACCTTAAAAACTTTAATACGAATTAGTGACAAAAACATGAGTTTCACAGGTTTTCTTGTAGTCTTTACTATCAGACCATGAGGACAGATACTGATTCCTTAGTGACAGTCTCTTACTCGTCCACGAAATGGAAAGACCCTATAAAGACAGGTTATACGCCCCAAACCCTAAGAACTTAGATATTACTTGTGTTATCAAATCCACAATGGGAACTAAAGTGAATTGCCATGTAATAAAAATCGCATTAAATCAATGACAAAAATACAGAATGCCTTAAATTAGTTGGGAGAAGAGCCATATTTTGAGAAGTTGATGGAGAACTGATTGTATTGACTTTATTCACCAAAGTTGCTCTGAATACAGTAAGAGGAAGTCTTTTTGCACCCATTGACAATTATCTGTATGCAAATCCATCACACAGCTTTCAAACATTCCTAAAATACATTCTACCCAAAGACTTTTTTCCTTTTAGTGCTAATATCAGCAGTTCATGAAAACAGAACAAAATGTTTAAAAGTCCTATGATTTATCACAAAATCATTCTAGTCCATTTATATTTTTAAATGAGGCACTCTCTTCTGAGTTTAATGTGGTAATCCAGTTTAAACTATTGAGAAGCCAACATTGGTATTGCTTTTCTTGTAATTTGGTAAAGTACAAGCAAAACATTTGAATAATGAAAGAAAGGCATTTTCTCCGCAATACATTAAGTAAAAGCAAATCACTAACTTATTATCCCGTTTCCATGAGAACCAAAGTATAGAGCCAGTCTTTTACAAGGCTTCTCTCCTGCTGTACACATTTTCCCCTTCTTTGAATCTACTTTAGATTGCTACCGAAAGGCTAAATAGTTAGCGTTGAGAACCAAATGATTATCTTTGCTCATCTTTCCCAGGCTGAGAGAGCTGAGGAAGTAGCTAAAACAGGATATAGTGGCACCTGATCACACTAGGACTGGAGGAAGGGCTGGCTGGAAAAAAGGGACTTCGAGAAAAGCCAATTGCCTTAATGAATCTGATTGGCTTGAGACTTGGATATTAAATTTCAACCTCTGAATTCCATCTCCAGTATTTCCTCACCTGTGCACAGAGCATTGCCTCTGTATGGTGTGTTGGGTAGCCTGGTACAAGGCAATGTCCTCCTCCACCTTTACCATCTTTAACCAGAGTAGAATCATTTAAGTGCCCCCCCCCCCCCTGCTATGGAACAGCTGTTCTCCAAGTGTTGTTACTGGACCAGCAACATCAGCACCACACAGGGACATGTTAAAAATGCAAATTATTGGGCTTTGCCTCAAATCTAATGAATCAGAGACTTCAAGAGGGGTCAGTAGCACGTTTTAACAAGCGCTCTGGGTGGTTTTAATATATGCAGCAGGATCACCAGTTACACAACTGTGAGGACACATGCACTTTAAGTTGAAGCTAAGTGACCCTCAGCTGCAGAGAAGAGTGGCTGGAATTCATGTCTCATCCACATCACCTACACTGATAGGTGTCTCTAAGGTAACTAAGTATCCTGGCAATATTTAATAGTTAACAATGGATAGGGGATGATGTGAGGGGTAGGGTTGTGTATTAAGGTTCAACAATGTAAAAAAAAAAAGAAGAAGAAGAAGAAGAAGGAGGAGGAGGAGGAGGAGGAGGAGCAAACTATTTCTTACATTATTTTGGACTTTGTCTTTCAATGAAGTTGGGTTGGGGACAATCTCTGGCTCCAAATGATAACTAACTAAACAATCACTTGTATATATAATATTTGAATTTAGACTTTCTAGGGTGCATGCTGTACTATTTTCTATCTATCTGTGGAAACAAGACTCCTTGATTTGCATCTGAATCAGCATTTTATTTTCAGGAAAAAAATAGTATCAAAATGCATTGCTCTTTTTGTGGATTATGTATCTTTAATAAGCTGCCTACCTTTGTAAGATACCCTGGTTCTCTTGCCTGCTTTTGTTGGATCACCACACCAAAGCTAAATGTCCATTGCAGAGGTGCTAGAAAGGTGGTCTCCAGCAAACTACAAGCCTGGGCCTCACGACCTCACAGGCTCCTTCCAACACCCAAATCCTCCCCCTTTATGACAAAGTGGGCTGCAAAGGGACACAGGGCCTACCATTCTCAAATGTACTCTCGTCAAGAAAGGCTGTGGATATAGAATGTTGCAAAATAAAGCAGACCCTAGAATACAATTGGAAGTTGTCTTAGAGTTAAATCCTCACTTCATGCATATTTCTAATCTCTTGCCTCATTCTCTTCAACAAGCATGAAGAAAAAGATCTAATGATTTGAAATGCTTGCACCTAGAGCCCAGTTAATCAAACATGTGGATTATAATGTGGCATGCTGTATAATACTGCTTACGCACAGTTTGCTTTTCCTTATTACCAGCAATGAGTGAATGCTCTTGAGTATTGTTGGGGAGCCAGGCTGTGATACTTGGTAACTCCTTTTACTGTTACAGGGAATTAGGGCACATATTCTGATGATGACCTGGGCCTGTTTTTCCCCTACCTTCACTATGGAACATTTATATCTTCTATGGTGTAGGGACAAAGGGTAGGCGGCCCCAAGATGGGCCACTTTGGCATGAAGATTATTTTGAGCTAAAAAAGCAATCAAAACTCAGCAGATTACAGAAAAGCTAATTACAAGCCCTACAACCACCTGAAAAGAATTTAGATAAAGGAATTGCCCTAGGAAGGGAGCTATTACCATAAATGCCTACATTATACCATGAAGTACGTATGGCAGGCAGAGAAGGTCCCAGCAAGGCTTAGCTGATCAAAGTCCTATGTCCCATTGTTACTGATGGGGCCCAGCAAACATTTGTTTACCAAAAATTGACTCTTTTTCATCTTCCTGTGAATTACATTCCTTATCTTTGAAGTCCCAGATTCCTATAATTTTCTCTTCATTCAGAATCACATATATACCTCATTTTCCCTGTCTTTGGAAAATCTAGGTCTGTGTGTATTCCCCCTATGTACAAAATTAGATTTTTCCTAGTTAGTCTGTCTCATGTCAATTTGATTCTTGGTCTGGCTAGAGGGACCTTGAAGGGGATAGGAAATTCTTTCTCCCTGGCAATGGAGATAGAGAATACAAATGCACCATAGCTATTTTTTCTAAGACAAAGTCACTGCATTTTTTTTTTTTTTCATGTAAAGTATCTACATTTTTCAGAGTCCAGAGTGCTGACCATTACACTATGGGGCCAGGCATCTACATTTTTCACCTGAGGGACAAGTAACATGCAAACCCCAAGTCTTTGCCAGGGACCCTGAAACCTTGCCCCATGGAATTCAAGTACTCCTAATCTCTTTAGGGAAGGGTGTATCCTTTTATTTAAGGCCGTGCTCCTCTCCCTTGAGCAACTGATAAGAGCATTCAGACCTAGAGAGTCTCCAATATATGTCTTAATCCTACCTATTCTCTGTTCCCTCAATCTAGGGAAGGAGCAAGAACACCTCTACCAATGGTTGTAGCTGATAGCTTTGAAATTCCCTGAAGATGCTTGGCTCACAGCTGTGGGCACACCCTTCTGTCTACATTCCCATTAAAATGGGCCACATCAACTTGAGCCTCAGGACCAGGCAGGAAACTCAAGTTCCCCATATTCAGGCAAATACCTGAAAGCAATGCAGATGATGCTGAACTCCTATTTGGGCATTGTATTTGAGAATTAACAACATTGTGTAACAGGTTTTTCTGTCTTGGTGTCTGAAAATCCTCTCTCATGATGAAAAGGACCAAAGTCTTAGACTTACTTAAATCTAATCAGGTCAAAAGAATATTGCTTTCCTCCTCCTTCTGCTCTTCCTTCTTCCTTCTTTATAAGGCACCACAGACAGTGAAATGCAGCTCCTTGAACAGGCAAATATTCAATCAATGATTGGCCTTTTACATAACACCTGTCTCTCTAACCTTTCTGCACAATGACCTTAGAGATTGGCCAGAGGTGCAGTTAATCCTCAGGGAGGAAGTACTACCTAGCCTCCGGTTTCCATGCTGAGGAAATGCCTGCACAGGTCTGCTGCTGGTAACTGGAAAGTTTGTAGGTCTCTGAACAAACTCAAAACCCAGCTCTAAAAATGTTCATGCTTTGCTGGTGGTAAATTAATATTCTCAGCGTCATGTGTTAAGGAGAAAATCCTAGCTAACTTATGATAAACAAAGGGAAAATAATACACTTGTTAATGTGCATAGCATTGTTTTGAGGGGAAAAAAAGGACTTTTTAAAAAATGTGTATTTGGGGCACCTGGGTGGCGCAGTCGGTTAAGCGCCCGACTTCAGCCAGGTCACGATCTCGCGGTCCGTGAGTTCGAGCCCCGCGTCGGGCTCTGGGCTGATGGCTCAGAGCCTGGAGCCTGTTTCCGATTCTTTGTCTCCCTCTCTCTCTGCCCCTCCCCCATTCATGCTCTGTCTCTCTCTGTCCCAAAAATAAATAAACGTTGAAAAAAAAATTAAAAAAAAAATGTGTATTTATTATGAGAGTGAGCATGGAAAGGAGGGGCAGAGAAAGGAAGAGAGAGAATCCCAAGCAGACTCCATGTGGTCAGCACAGAGCCTGACTGACACAGGGCTCTATCTCACAAACCGTGAGATCATGGGCGGAAACCAAGAGTCAGATGCTTAACTGACTGAGCCACCCAGGTACCCCAGGAGAAAAAGTCGTTTATCTGTACCTATGACCCTCTAGGGATTGTGTTCATCACTTTTATAAAAGTAGCACAATTAATCCTTATAGCAATTCTCCCAATTTTACAGATGAGAAAACTGAGGCCACAGAGTTTGTGCATGCAATCAGGTTTGTCTAAAGTACACTGGGCTCTACAAAGGATGAATAAAAGCATAAGGTGCAGGTTCTGGGTTACCACGTCAGTGAGACAAACTGACACCCTACTCATGCAATTGTTAAGTCCTAAGGTGTGTGGAGACAGTGGGTCTGGGGATATTTTAGAAGCAATCAGAAGTCAAAATGTAAAAGGAGATGGAAATTGGGTGGGCCTGGCAGAGAAAGAATCTTCCCTGTCCCAGGTTACTAAACTGACATCAGGGTTCACTTGTTCACAATAAGATCATCTGGATTATGTTTTACAAAAGACTGGAGCTTTAAAAAAGGCAAGAACAGCCTCTATGCTCTCTACTTATTTCTGTCCTGTTTCCCACATAAAAATAACTCTATACCATTGATGAGTTGAAAGACCACAGTGTCTTCAGAGTAATTAGGAGTATCATCTCCACAGGTGCCTGGAGATCTTTAACACATAATCCTTCTTAATTGCTACCTTTAAAGTAGATGACAGAATATAACATTTTCTAGCAAGGGAGAAAATGTATGCAAAGCTTGTCATCTGGAAACAATGCAGAGCAAGAAGCAATTAGAAGCTCCCAGACCCTGTGCCTGGATGAAGTGTCATACCTGGCCTCCCCCTTGTTGGTTCAGGATCACCTTGTGGATTAAACTCACAGAACTTTGAATTATTGGGAATATTTTAATTATTATTAAATTAATTTAAATTGGGCACCAATGTGTGTTTTGGGCTGACAGAGGTGAATCCTCCTTTTTCTCTACTTACCACCGATCATTCTGCAGTATTTACACCAATAATTAAGTTTAATTTCACCTGGAGTGCTCCACAGGCTGCATTCAGGTCTGTGCAATGTCCACCCCTAAGATTTATTTGGGCTTCCATAACATCAGCTTCATTCATTTACATATGCTTTACTCCTGCTGTATTTCCAGAGGATTGTGCTCAAAAATAGCCAGTCATTTCCTTTCAACTGTTTTTAAATTGCTTGTTTTAGTGCAAGAATAAACAGACAAATGTCAAAGTCTGCTCTGACAGTTCTCTTGGTCTTTAGCATAAAAACGTTTTGGGGGCCGGGCACCTGGGAGGCTCAGTCGGTTAAGCATCTGACTCAATTTTGGCTGAGATCATGATCTCCCCATTGGTAAGATAGAACCAATGGGCTCGTCCCTGACAGCATGGAGCCTGCTTGGCATTCTCTCTCTCCCTCTTTCTCTGCCCCTCCCCTGCTCATGCATGCAGTCAAATGCTCTCCCTCTCTATCCAAATAAATAAATACGCTTAAAAAAAAACATTTTGGGGGCCCAGTGATGGAACTTTTGACCGTGTTCCTTAAGCATATCTTCATCAACATATGGCTTTCTTGGACTCAGTTATTTTATGCAGTCTCTTTGCACAAAAGGACATTCAAGGCTAAATATATAAAGCAGTTAACTAATATATATATATACATATATATATATATGTATATATATATTTACAAATCACTATGCATCACAAAAATATCTCTATATAAATATATCCATGACATAATTAAATATATATATTTATTACATTTAGTATATAAGATAAAATGGAATCACTAGTCCCTACTCTCAGTCTCTATATTGTCTGCAGGAGGGACCATTCACTAAGCCTCATGATCCAGGCATAACTGCCATCCCTGAGCCACAAAAAGACTCTTTGTATCTAACGATTTAAACCACATACTCAAGCGCTTTGGCACCTACACCTAAGAAGATGCTTTGATAAATTTAAATTAATAACCACCAAGAAACCTCTGGCCTATTTTTATCTAGTTCTGAGTATGAGAGTAAAAGGGTGACCCCATTACAAGCCATGACATAATATTCTCCACCGTGAACCTCTTTGATTTTCCTAACAATCCTAAAGATAGAGAAAATCATCAAGGTAAATAGCTGAAAAACTAATGAAAGTCTCCAACAGTAGGAAGCAGTAGTAAGAAACATACTCTTCACTGAGCACCTGCTATGTGGTGGCAGGCCTGGTGCTTTATTTGCCTCAACCCATTTCATTTTTACAGCAAGCCTGTGAAGTCTAACAATCTTCCTTTTCAGATGTTGCGACCACAGCTGAGAAAAGACCAGCAAATAGTCAAAGGCCACAGCAATTAGTGGCAAAGTCTGTATTTACATACAAGGAGCAAGGTTAAGACACATTCTTTCACCATTCTGCCATCTGCTTCTGAAGTACACCCGGGCCAAGGGAATAAATGTGGCTGACTTGGGAGTGCTCCCTCACACATCCTGAAGCCCTTACCTCTCCATGGTCCCCTCCCTCCTTTCCTGTGACTGACTGCACTTCCTTCATTCCATGCTTTTTTGCCAAGTCCTTACCCACCCACCCTTGTCACTTCCAAAAGGAACAGAAATAAAGTGTTTCAGCTTCTAAAAATCATATATGTCCCCCCCCCCATAAAATAAACAAAAGAACAAAGAAGCAACTATGCCATCAGGGAATGTTTATACTTCCCTAAATTTTACACATGTGAAACACAGCCCTTGTGTAGTGCACATGCTTATAACTTCTCTGCATTCCTAAATCAGCACTCTGTAGCTTTCCCAGTGTCTTTCTTCAAATATCCCATACTATATCTGCCCTCAGCAGGAGTAAATCATCTACATTCATAGAGAAAGTGGAATCCACAGACAGGAACTTCCTCTTAGCCTATTACTCCATTCACTCCCTCAGAAATGTCATTAGGAGATCCAGAAACCGGAGTATCTTTACAGAGCCTTAGGTCACCTCCTTCACTTCATTGCCAAGGGCCCAGTTGGGAGCTCAGGTACCAACAGGGACTTTAAAGAAAAGAAGGTAAGAATTTAGGCTGGGGGTCTGCTGTTCTCCAACTCCATGACCTCATACAAATTACTTAATTTCTTTCAATTTAGGTTGCTTCATTTGTGTAAAAGGAAATGCAGGGTTGCAGGGATGTTGTGGTAAAAATTAAGGGAGTAATAAAGACATTACTGTTATTAAAATATTTGTTTCATAGTTAGAACTCAGTAAATCATTCCAACAATTATGATTTGTCTCAGTCAGGAACCATTTGGTTGATACGTTTGTCAAAACCAAAAGCCCTTTGAACCTAGTTCAGACTGAAGAGAGTTCACTAGAAGACTATCTGAGCATCTGACAAAAAAAAAAAAAAAATGCAGAAGGGATTGTTTGGCATCTTGGAACACTGGAATGTGGAGGAATGGATGAAGCTTATACCTCCATCAAGTCATTTATTATTTCCGTGTCTCCTTGTTTCTCTGTTGCCACACACACACATCATACACACACAAAAACACACAGGGTTTCTGCTCTCTCAGTACTTAATGGAAACTGGCTTTTCCAGCCAAGTCCACCTTACCTCTACTTCAAGCACACGTACTCAATTAAACCCAACAAAGCCCCTGTTTCTGAAAGCCCTTATTTCTGAATTTCACATTCTCAGAGGGGAATTAACCATTTGGCAAGTTTGAGATGTCTGCCCCAGTTCAGTGAGCACTGACTGGGCTGTGGGCAGGGTAATTGGCTCAGCGGAGGCTGTGGGAGCAGCTTCTCTGAGAAGGGGATTAGGCAGGCCAGACAAATAAAAAGGCATGCCTACTTCATTATTATTATTATCGCATCACTGGCAAAGACCAGAACAAAGCTGTTGTGATTCGGGCACAGTGTGCTATGCTGTCCCATACAATCCTGTATCCTCTTCCTGGACATCAGTTCACACAAAGCCTTGTATTCATATATTTATTGCAACATCATTCATGAAGCTAAAAGCTGAAATAACCTAATGCCTATCAGGTGGTGAATGGATAGACACATTTTGATATATTCATACCATGAAACACTACTCAGCAATAAAAGTAAATAAAATATCATTAAACGTAATAATATAGTATTACTAAATTAAGTAAATCTCCAAAACATCATGCTGAGGAAAAGATATCAAATGTACAAGTCTACACACTGTAGGGTTCCATTAATATGGAATTTTAGAAATGGCAAAACCAAGGTGACAAAAAACAAATCAGTGGTTGCCTGGGAATAGGAATACAGGTGGAGTGTGTTTTGATGGCAAATGGACATGAAGCAGTATTTTAGGGTGATGGGACTCTGTTATATCTTCACTGCAGTGTTGCTTACCTGTCTGCATGCAATCACCGAAATCCATCAGTGAATTTTATTGTACATAAATTATACTTCAATAAAGCTCTTAAGAGGAAGGAAAAGAAAGGAGAGGAGAGGAGAGGAGAGGAGAGGAGAGGAGAGGAGAGGAGAGGAGAGGAGAGGAAAAAAGAAGGAAGGGAGGGAGGGAAATCATCTACAAATTCTACATGTAATTTTTTTTCAGGTGGGTCAGAATATATCAAATATTACCTTTAAGAAATATATCGCTGCAGGGTGCCTGGGTGGCTCAGTTAAGCATCTGACTTGACCTCAGATCATGATCTCAGGGTTCATAGCTTCAAGCCCCACGTTGGGCTCTGCGCTAACAGCTCATAGCCTGCAGCCTGCTTCAGATTCTGCATCTCCTTCTCTCTCTGACCCTCCCTCACTTGCTCGAACTGTCTCTCAAAAATAAATTTAAAAAACATTAAAAAAAGAAATATATTATTGCTACTAATAAAAACTTCTTATAAAGCAATTACCATATGGCAAAAAGTATGCCATGTAATTCCTTTATATGTATTACTGGATTTAATTCTCACAACAACCCGCAGGCACAAAGGAGTGACTTGCTCAAGTAACTGCAGAGTAGGTGTTATTATCCCCATTTTAGATATTAAGAAGGGGTTGTTCATATAAACGGCCTTTCTTGCTAAGATTGCCCCATGGTAGAGATGGGATTCAAATTCAGGGTCTGCCTGATTCCCGAGCTTCCGTTCCCAGTGGCCATATATTAAGATTGCATCCAAAAAAAAAAAAAAAAAAAGATTGCATCCAATATTAAAACCAGACATTTTCAAATTGTGATCATAATATTGGTTAAAAGAAAGGTAACTCAGCTAAAACACAGTGAAATTGAGTTTTTTAAAGCCAATATCCATGATTTCAGAAGCATGTACTGTCTAGTGCCCAGTAAGGAGAATCTAAGGTAGTTAAACAGTGTCTCCTAGAACATAGACTGTAATATCACAAATGGTGGGATTTTCTGATTTGTGTGATATGTTGTTTACATGGTAAGAATGTTTTAAAAAGTTGTGTCCAAAAAATGTTGAAATAAAAGCAAATAAGTCAGATCTATTGGAGCCCAACTCAGAAGCCAGTGAAGAATGCTAGTTAACTATCACCTGACCTGTGACCTACTTTTAGATCTCATACAGGAAATTTAAAACACTTTACAGTGTGTCACTAGATTTGAAGGTACTTAGTCAATATTGCCAGAGTGAAATACAAAATCAAGACAATTATTATATAATTGGAGGGGAGGAGTGTTGCCTTTGCATGATCTATCAACAACAAATGAGTATTTAATGAGTTTCTGCCATGAGCTGGGACAGTATGCTGTTTTGTAAGAAAGTAGAACAAGGTACAGAACTCATTTTAAGATATCCTGCTACATAACTGTTTAGAAAAAAAGATCATGCATAAAATAGACACAAATAAATAATATACTTTAAAATTCTGAATAAAGGTACCATGTAAGCTCATAATGGAGAAAATCAGATGAGTTGGATGGCTCTGGGGACTGAGCAGGATGGCCAAAGAGTGTGACAGTGGAGAGAACAGGAAGAAAAGTCAGGAGTCTGGTTGTGTATCCCAGTCAAGTGACTTAATAGGTGTGCTATTAGGCAGTTCCTCCTCTGTGCCTCAATTGCCTTGTTTGTGAAATGGGGATGCAGAATTACCTTATAAGATTGATTCGGAAACTAAACAATGCTGGGCACTGGGTGGTTCAGTTTAAATGCCTGACTTTTGGCTTCTGCTCAGGTCATGATCTCACAGTTTTGTGAGACTGAGCCCCAAGTTGGGCTCAGAGCTGGCAGGGTGGAGCCTGCTTTGGGATTCTCTCTCTCTACCTGTCCCCTGCTTGTGTTCTCTCTCAAAATAAATAAATAAATTTAAAAAAAAAGAAAGAAATTAAACAATGCAATCATGACAGGTGCTTAGAACAGTGGCTGGCACGTTGTCAGGGCTCAGTGTGAGTTAGCTGTTTTACTACTGTATGAGTGAGAATCAAAGTGAACTTAAAACTCAGTAAGATTTATGAGGGAAAAAGAAGGCAGAGTGAGTGCTCTAGGGAAAAGCAGTAGCATAGGGAATGGCATGAAAACTACAAAGGCCGGGGGGGGGGGTTAATTGGTGGGGGGAGGATACATTTTACGTAGAGGATGGGCAGGAAATTAAGGTGAGATCAAGTGGAACAAAAGTGAAGATGACCTTGAATTCTGGAAAGAGAAATACAGATTATACATCAGAGCATGAGAAAAATGGTTAGGTTCTTCAACAAGGAATGACTCAAAAAACAGTCATGTTTAAAGAAAATTTGTCTCATAGCAACACATGAGTTGGAAATAGGAAGTGGCAAAAGAAAGAATAAATAGAAGGCTATTGAAGAAACCTATGCAATTCGACAGAATTCTAAACTTTAGGCCTGAAATGAGAGAGTCAGAAATCCACAAAGTAAACAGCACCCACACCAATCCTAAATTAGAGGAAGACTCTACTTAATCCAACAGTGGGGAGGGCGTAGTGCCTGACTCTGTAACAAAATGACAGAGAAAACAGGAGACTCACTTTACTACACTTGGTTAAACATATATGTTTCAACAATCAAAGTAAATTCCTCACTTCTTCTCATTGTTTCCCCCCTTAAAGCCATGCTAAGATATATTAGGAATATTCAACAGTCGCCCAAAGCTATACAAAAATAGAAAGGGATGAATAATTGCAAAGGAAAAAAAAACTTTCTAGTATTTTACATTTCATGATGCAAAATCTGGCAATATCCAGCATAAAAGAAAATAACAGAACAGGATAGCCCCACTGATCCCCTCAATGTTTACAATCACCTGCAGCATTTTGAGACTGTCCCAATCAAACTCATGTTTCTGTGTGATTCATTTGCCTTATCCTACACCTGCTTCTTTTCCTTTCTTACACTGATCTAAAACAATATATTACTTGGGCCTCCAGACCCTTCTCTCCCTTGCAAAATATGTTTTTTTCTCAATACCAGGGTATTTGCTCCAGTATCAATGTATATTCTGTAGTGTGAGTCGCAATTTAATATTCTAAAACCCAAAAAGTGCCCTTCCAAGGTATAATATATCAGTGTTAAGGTGTTTAAATTTCTCAACTTTTTTAAAGAAACCAAATAAATTATTATAGTTTATCAAATCTCCCCAAGACTAAACTGTGGCTATCTTGTATACAATTATATATTAACAATCAAATGAAGCCAGTTTTTCACAGTCCTTTTTAGGACAAACTCCTATGTAAAAGAAAGCCACTGTTGCAGTCATTTTTTTACCCCAAATCAAATGTCACCAGATGTACTGACTTGCATATGTCCCTCCTTTTATAAAGTCAGACAGGTCTAAGAGCATTGAGGACATCTGTGAGGCAGCATGTTATTGGTGTTTTTCCAGAGTCATGGCAAATGGTGCCTGCAGCCAACGGCATCTTAAACAGAAGGGCTGTGCCAATTAAATTTGTTGAGGCTTTTAGGCATCTATTTCTAGAGCTGAATTTGGTCTTTTTATACTACACACACACACACACACACACACACACACACACTCTCACACTTTCACATTGACTTTTATCTTTCAGAAGCTCCACACTATGGCAAGAGCCGTGGGTTTACCATGTTCCATGCCCTCTCTCTTAAGCAGAATTCACATTTCTGTTTGATTTCAATTTGGAAAGAAAGGATGCATTTAACATTTTTAAAAGTTCACACTAAACTACAGGACATCGGATGATGGGTTTAACCCTCCCAGTTATACTGAAATTCTAATACAAGCTGCTATTAACCTGAATGACTTTCTACTTGGTAGAATGTGTGGGGAAGATATTTTAATTGCACTGTTTTTGTAGACTTCTCCACAAGAGAACCCACATGAAAAAAAGAGGGGGCAGTCAGTTGGCATTCCAATTCTGAAACAACTCAAAATATAGATTATTTAGCTTAATTCAGTAGCTTTGTTGAGAATGATGACAACTGGTTTATTATTACTTACTCATGACTACTTTGGAGTGTCTCCCTTCAGTTTTGCCATAATCTGTAACTGAATAGTTTAAAAAAACATTTTTAATGAAAACCAGCATATGTCTACATACTGGTACCTCTCTTTATGTAATAGATATATTAATGAAGTTTTATCTATATTAAAGTTTTATAAATAGCAATCTGGCTTAAGTGCTTAAAAAATACTTTTCAAAGAACTGTCTTGAATACAGAATACATACACACACACACACACACACACACACACACACACTCTCTCTCATAGGGATTCACCAAAAAGTTTCATACAATGTTGGTATTACTTTTTTCTCATATCAATCGTATCCTCACTTTAATGGTGTTTGACCAGATGGAAAGACACCTTCTTCATCAATTATTTCCCACTATGCTTTAGGAGTGAATATGTACTTCTGAGTAATATTTTATCATATGACACCTGAGCTATAGCTTCATGGGCATGAGAGTTGCAAAATGAAATTGAACCGCTCTAGCACCAAAGCCATAAGCAAGATGACAGATATTGATTGTGCCCTAAGATGTAATGTAGGCACCTAATGGGGCGTAGTAATGTACAATGAATCATTAGAATATTATTTTAAATTTTCCATTCACCTGGGGGATTGCTAACGGGGTATTTCACCTTCAAGTCACTCCTCTGCCTCCCCAGACTAGGACAGCACTTGATAAGGTCATTTAGAATATCGTGGATTTTTATCAGCTTTGGGAAAATTAGTGAGGATTTTCTCAGTCCCAGAGATCAGATGCCCATATTACTGAGGATTAGGAGTTTCTGAAAAGTTTTAAAAATGCATCCTTGTTAGTCAAAACACAAAGGTAGAAGAACACCTACCAGAACTGGACCCTAATTATAACAACGATGTGACAAACAATGAGCACTTATTGAACACTTGCCATTATTACAGGGATGAGGGCTTCACATGAATTATTTCCCTCATGGTCCCTATAACACTCTGAGGGAAATGCTATTTACTTTACAGAAACTGAGGCAGATGGAAGTTAAAGAACTAGGCTGAGATGGTCACAGAGTTAGTAAATGGTAGAACCAAGAGGAAAATCCAGATTTTTTTTTTTTTTTTTTTTTGTATACAGGCAGACCACCTACTCTTAACTACCATATAATCCTGCCTAAAGAAATGTTATGGAACCTGAAGTCATTCATCAGGTGGTTAAATGACTGCTCATCTTGTAACTATAGTTTTTACTCTAAAGCAAGTTGCCTAGGTCAATGTCCCAGTCATAGTTACCAGGTGCATGAAAAATCTTTCCAATGCCCTTTATTTGGCTCTCAATTCTGAGACATTCATTTTTGCTCTTTGCTGCCCTTACCCCACTGACAATCTCCTTTGGAGAACCTCATGCATCAGATGGATTCCTGCCTTGATATTCCTCCCCACCAAATGACTTGTCATGGAATCCTTTCTTTTATATACTCCAAAGACAAAAATGTTTCGGATTCAGAAGTTTTTTTTTTCCAGTACATAAAATCTATTTTCTTTTCTGTCTTTCCCTCACCCTTTATTTTGTCTATTTTTCCTGGATGCTAGAGACCAATAAATACCCTACATTGTTTTTTAATAAATACCCTACTTTGTTATTTGAAAAAGGTAGTGTGACAGGGTGGATAGGTCATTACTTGTTGGCCTTAGGCTGACTAGGTCCAAATCTGGTTTGTGTGTCTATGTAGCAAAGAACTGGGGCTAATCTGACCAGATATATAGGTATGATACTTCCAAATTAACATTTTATCAGGGCTTTCAAAGACTTAGCCCAAATAATTAAGTGGTGGGGACTTGCGAAAATTGCCAGATAAATATCTTAATACCATGGAATCTTTGTTGTCATATTTCATCATGTGGTTAAAAGCATATTATACTCACACAAAATGTGAGTCTGACTGAACAATTTTCTCCTGGGATTTGTTCAATAGGTTAATTAAAAAGCTAGGGATTTCATCAGGGTTCCTTTTAGTCAGTCAGTGGAGTCAACAAATGTCAAGGCCTGCCTACTGTATGCCAAGCATCTGTTAGCTTCTAGAAATTCAGCATTGACCAAGGCACAGTTTCTGCTTCCAGGACCCCTCCATACTGTACAGAAATAGAATGGCTTACACTATAATATAAATGTAAAAAGATCTCTGAAACATAGATGAGGGTACAGTCTCAAAAGTTCAACAGAGAGCAAAGGGATGAACAAACTCCTCCCAGAGGAGGTTATAAGAGGTTAGTTATAAATTCGGATTGGGAGTTGGCTATTCAGAGAATATAGGATTATATGAACACTAACAGAATTTTGAATTGACAATCAGGAAGTTCTATAGGGATAGAGCATTGCTATACATCAGGCCTCATTTAAAGACATTCAGTTTGAATAATCCCCACAGGAACTGATCTGCAGGATGACAAACTTTCATTCCATAAGAGGCAGGGATGTCAGATCTATCCTTGTATCTCCCCTAGAACTTCTCTCTAGACCCTACTTAATCATGTTACAGGTAACACCAAAATACTTAAAATAATCAATATTGGGGATTACTTCCAGGCACAAAGAAAACTGTGTATCCCCAATGTCCTATCCTGGCACTTTCCCCCACAATCCAGCAACCTCCTTTCCCCTAAAATCATCTTTGCAAAAACTTATTGTGCTGCCATGTTATTGGGGAATGCAATCCCATGGCAGCAAGAGTGATGGAAAAGAGAGTGTAAGGGGAGAAAATATAAGAATGTGTTACTGAGCTAGCCAGAATTTGTGACAAGTTGTCTGCTCAGCCTCGCAGGACATCTTCAGGGAGGCCACATGAAGTTGTAAATCTAAAGAATCCATTCAGATAGAGAAAGGGAGAAAATCTTATCTACCATGTTCTAATAACACTTCATATTCCTTGCTCAAAGGGTGTTAATCCCCCTGCATTTATGAGTCACACATGCATGGGGTTGGAGCATGTCCCTGGTGCCTCAAGTCACAGCAATACACCAAAGCCTCAGGGTGAGAGGCAAGAGGTGAAAGGTATGAAAGATATGAAAATGAGGTGGGCCACAGTTGGATGGCACCATTTGGTGGCAACAGAAACTTGACTTGAGGTCTATGAGAACAGCCCAAGTCCATCCCTGATAGAATTACCCCACCCAGAAAGCAAAGTAGAGTCAAGTACAGAGCACTGAAACTGAATCCAGTTCACCCTCCAAGACTGGGTGGGCATTTCATTAGAATAAAAGTCACCACCCTACTTGTTCTGTGCCCCTACTTCTTGGTTATCTGTGCTTTTAACTCTGTGGTTTTTCCTTGTTCTACATTTCAGTGGATAAATAAAGCTCAGTATTTTGTTTGTTGTCACACAGGCCTTGACTGGAATTCTACCCTCTCTACTCACTGAACAAAATTACTTAAATCTCTTGAGAGTGATTTTTTTTTCATTTGCATAATAGAGATAATGGCATTACCCAACAAGGCTGTTGGCATTATTAAATGAAATGTTATCTCTGAAAGACCTACTAAAGTTCTCAACCCATAATGGGCAAGAGAGATATTAGGGTTTTTTCCTGAATTATTCCCATCACCCTAGTTTATGTTCACCATTTACCCTGCTCTAAGACATGTTTGTGCATATGCCTATGCATGGTGAGAGAGTCTTTACAGTACTTCCACTAGGAATACTTTATAACAGTAAAACTTGGTAAAAAGATTTGTGCTGTCATTAACCTTATGTCTCTCCGTTCAACACCCACTCTGCCATCCCCTGCTTGGGGATTGCGAATCGGAGGCTGAGATTCAGCAACTATCTCTCTCCTTTGCCAGCAGTTTCCATATCAGATTCTGCCAAGGGGTACTAAGAGGCCAGTAGGCTGGAGGAAAACTAAGGGACTTACTTCTTCAGTTTTGTTTGCTATACCTGCTGGTGTTACTTTGCCTTGACAGTAGCAGTTGGTTCCCATTTGACCTCTTCTTTGAGTGTTCCCAAACCAGCCTCACTGTGTCCCGTCACAGATAATATAAATGATGGAAAAGCAACCTCTTAGAAAAGCAACCTCTAGGTCCCAGTTCTGAAATATTTTTTCTTTGGGTTTCAGATTTAGTACTGCCAACTGAACAGAACCCCTTTTATCCAAAGATCTGGATCCCACTTTCGTGGGCCCCACCTCCAAGTTTCTTGATTCTAATAGTCCCCAATTTTCCCCTCTCCCCAACCATAGAGGTGGCAGCTGCTTTCCATAGGTACCACCTCTGTGGAATTCCAGAGGTTGTCTTTCAATACTTGTTTAACTAATGTGCTTATAATGATCTATCTCTGTTATAATATCTGGTATGGTTTCTATTTTCCTGAGTTGGCACTGATTGATACAAGGACTATCAAGGTAAATCCTGTCCAAAAGGGGAAAAAGTTACCAAAGGGCAACATGAATGTTGCAAAAAGAGGGAAAGATGAAAAAACTGCACGCGCACACACACACACACACACACACATACATACACACACTTGACCCATGAACAACATAGGTTTAAACTGCATGGGCCCATTTACATGAAGATTTTTTTTTGACAAATATAGTACAGTACTATAAATGTATTTTCTTCTCAGGATTTTCTTAAAAACATTTACTTTTCTCTAGCTTACTTTAAGAATACAGTATATAACACATATACAAAATTTGTGTTGACTGTTTATCTTATTGGTAAAGCTTCCAGGAAACAGTAGGCTTTTAGTAAACTTTTTGGGGAATCAAAAGTTACACACAGATTTTCAACTACATATGGGATCAGTGACCCTTACCCCCCACCCAAGCACATTGTCCAAGAGTCAACTATATATATATATATATAATGTGTGTGTGTGTGTGTCTATATATGTGTGTGTGCCAATGCATAGTTGGCATTTACTTCTCAGCTAATAGATAAATCAATAACCAAAGGGATGGTTTATCTACTGCCTTCAACAACTTTTAGTGTATCTGGACACCCAAGATTCTTACCTGATATTTATCCTGCAGTTGCCAATATACTCCATATTTTGGGGACATCAGTTTATGGCCTTAACCTTTAAGGCCCATGTCTGTTGACATCCAATGCCAATATCTGAGGGCAAGTGGATTTTGTGGGTATATTTTAGAGGATAAAATCTTTTAGAGCTTCTTATAAAAGAACATTCTCTATAATAGTTATCAAATTGTGATATCCCAAATTCATTATTTTATCATAGCTTGAGTTTTCTGAGCAGTTAGTTTTTTCTGAATGATATTTCCTGAGTTGATGGGCAGTGAGTAAGGAAAGGAATGTGATAATGGGGAAAGATTACATGTTTTAAAATGCTTACAAATGGTTTCCCAGAGTTAGAGCAGTATTTACAGAGTTCAATATTTGCTCCCTTTTGATATAAAAAGAAAACTTTAACCAACAGGGCTGGCAAATGCAAAGGTAGATAAAGTGAGTTGAATGTAGTTGAATTCTTATAGCCATTCCTGAAAGGGCTCAAAATCAATGGACCTACTGCAAAACAATGACGCAGTGCCTGCTCAAATGCCAGCACCACACAGGCTCAGGTGACATGACATGGGTGGGGATATCTCTTATAGCAAATAAAATTTATAACAAAAACATATGCATAATAATCCACCAAGAATTTTACACATGTATTTTTAAAACCTTTTTGACATTTATTTTTGAGAGAGAGAGCAAGTAAGCACATGAGTGGGGAGGGGCAGAGAGAGAGGGAGACACAGAATCTAAAGCAGGCTCCAGGCTCTGAGCTGTCAGCACAGAGCCCGACACAGGGCTCGAACTCACAAACCATGAGATCATGACCTGAGCTGATGTCAGACGCTTAACCGACTGAGCCACTCAGTCGTCCCTACATTTAAATGTTTCCATAGCTGCTATAAATAAAACTAAGAAGTTTTTAGTTTATTTTAATACTGATTGCTTGCTCCTCTCCCAAATTTCCTGACTACCATTTGAACTAGAGGACACGGATTTTTTAAAAGACCTAAAATACCTCACGAAGGCTCTGATAGGAAACATCCCCACAGAAAACAGGTCATTTCAATACGCCCAACGGGGGGGGGGCGCCTGGGTGGCTCAGTCGGTTGAGCTTCCAGCTTCAGTTCAGGTCATAGTCTCACGGTTTGAGTGATTTCAAGACCCAACATGAGTTCAAGACCCATGTTGGCCTCTGTGCTGACAGCTCAGAGCCTGTTTCAGATTATGTGTCTCCCTCTCCCTCTGCTCCTCCCCTGCTTGTGCTTTGTGTGTGTGTGTCTCTCTCTCAAAATTAATAAACATTAAAATAATAATAATACAACTCTTTCCAAAGACCCCAGCACTGCCTACCTATGATTTACGTAGGAGGGCCCAAAGGGAAACTTTTCTTTTTCTTGTCCCAAACTCTGACCCATCTATCACTAGCACTGAGCCTTTTGGAGTACATTAGACCTACTATTATCTAAAAATACAATCTTTTACCATATTCTTACAGAGAACACTGACCAAATGGCACCAATAAATGAACATCCAACCAGAATACAGTTATCAGATCCAGCCTCCCCCAAAGCCATGTTTGTCATGTAATTCCCTTTTGAGAACCTCCAGCATTTTCCCATTATTTCACAGAGTGAAGTATAATGTGCTCAGTAGCTATGACAGAACTCTCTAATCCTTCCAGTAGGAAACTCTATAGTAGAAATTAATGCCCTCCATTATTCAGTCCTGGTTTCTTTCTACTCTAGAAAATGGCGTGACTGTCTTCCATCCACAGGTGCCAAACTCATACTTCCTTCTTTCTTTCCTACTGTTTCCCTGGTCTGGAATCTCTTTCTGAATCTTTCTACCTTTAATATGTGACTCACATTATTTCCATCTCTAGTGAAGCTTGGTAGCAATTCCATACTCATGGGTAGGGCTTCATTATAAGCAACTCTATGCATATGGACTTATTTAATTAATTATTTAAAATTGCCATTTTATTTAGTTATTTGCCATTTTATAGATGAGAAAGCCGAGGCACAAAAAGTTGAATAACTTGCCCAGGAAAGCTGGACAGAGCCAGGATTTGAACCCGTGTAGACTGCCTCCAAATTTTAGCTCTCAATAACTATTTTTTACTGGTAGATTATGTTTTTGGCCTTATTTCTGACTACTTTAATCTACCACTGCTCTCAATTCTTGCTTTATACCTTCACTAAAATAGGCAGTTAAAGCAGTTAGCAATGTGAGATATCAGGTTACATTCTAGAGCCCATAGAAATATAAATGAGGAGGCACCTGGATGGCTCAGTTAATTGAGTGTCTGACTCTTGATTTTGGCTCAGGCCCAGGATCATGGGATGGAACCCCACATTGGGCTCGGCTCTGCACTGACCGTGAACCCTGCTTAAGATCCTCTCTTTCCCTCTGCCCCTCTCCCCCATTCATGCACTCGCTCGCTCTCTCTCTCCCTCTCTCTCCCTAAAATAAATTTAAAAACAAAAGGAAATATATGGGGCACCTAGGTGGCTCAGTTGGTTAAGCATCAGACTTTGGCTCAGGTCATGATCTCGCAGTTCATGAGTTCGATTCCCACATTGGGCTCTCTGCACATCAGGCTCTCTGTCGTCAGTGCAAAGCCCACTTCAGATCCTCTGTTCCCCTCTCTCTCTGCCCCCTCCCCAGCCTGTCTCTCAAAAATAAATAAACATTTTTAAAAAGGAAATATAAATGAAACTATTTGTTTATATGCTATCCACAGATGAGGTAATTGAGGCCCAGAAAAAGCACGCTACTCCAAAAAATTCACCAGAATTTCACCAGAAGGCAGGTCTCCTGATCAGACCTCCATCTATCACAAGATTTTTGCCATCTTCCATGGCCAAAGTGGGAGAAGGTATCTGCTTTCCTTTTCAGGTGGAGAAGAACCTTTAATGTGTCCTCTCAGCAATTCTAACATGTAGCATTGTATCCTCAATTCAAACTAAAATTAAAGAACCATCTTTCTCACTGTAATTCATTTCCCATGTTCAATTTTTGTACAGTAATGAGTGAATCCTCTAATCTTTTTATGTCAGAATTACTAAGATGGTCTCCCACTACTTTATTGCATTTCATTCCCCATTTTGATAAGTCCCATCTTGTCTGATTGAAATTTCCAAACTTGTTGGTTGAGAGATTTAAGCAAATTTCCTTTTCTTTAAGGGCTTCAATTTCCTCTTACTGGGTCCAGCACTAAAGTAAGCCCTTTTCTTCCATTCCTGCCCATGCTACACCCCCTTCTGGGCAAATCGCTGTTCTGAATTCTGAATCTCTGTCCTTTAAATTACTGTAACTCCTTTGTCTTCAATATACTCCAGAAACCCTCATTTCCCACTACCTGTTACCCTTGTTCTCCTTGCCCTCAGACCCTTTCCTGGGCTCCACAGCAAAATCTGGCTTTTTCCATTTACCTCAGTAATTTCAGGCAAGCTGACACCACATGGTTCCCAACCCCCCACACAAGACCTTTCTAGTCAGTGTGTGCTATTCTGCTCTCACCTGTTTTAACTTTCCCTCTCAGCATCTGCTGCTGTACCCCATGATTGATGGTTTCTCCAGCTGTGATACTCTGCCTATAATAATACAATGCACAACAGCAAAGGCCTCCTTGAATTTCCAATTCCCTCTTAATACTTCCCTCATTGTTTTAAAGATTTATTTTAAGTTTATTTATTTATTTAGAGAACGATACAGAGCTGCAAGAGCGGGGGAAGGACAGAGAGAGAATCTCAAGAACGCTCCGCACTGTCAGCGTGGAGCCTGAGGCGGGGTTTGAACTCACGGATCCTTGAGATAATGACCTCAGCAGAAATTGAGTTGGATACTTAACTGACAAAACCACCTAGGCACCCCACTTCTCTCATTTTTCACAGGCAGGGAAAGATTCTGCCCCTACCATGCAGTGAGCATCTCACATACTCCAGAACAGTTACACAGAAATCTACACTCAAAGTAACAGTAGCATCCTCATCACATTGGCTAACTTTTGTTAAGCACCCACAATAGACCAGTCACTACGCCAATTCTCAGACAAATCCTTTTATTCAATCCCCCTGTCCCCATGTGATTTTTCCTGTCATAGCCCCATTTTACTGCTGAGATACAGACCTGACCATTAAATGATCTGCTAAAGAACAAAGGACTTGCAGAACTGTGCATTATTTCTCATTTTACCAGTGTGGCTATGCTAGTATCCATGGGGACTCCATCTCTGGAGAACCAGCATCATGTATGTGTTACTCATGCCTGTAACCTCAGGGCTTAGCATGGCATCTGGGCACAAGGTAGATTCTCAGTAAGCATTTGTTGAATGAAGATAGCACGCAGTAGTCTCTCCACTCTTATCTGCAGGAGATACATGCTAAGACCCCCCCCCCCCCCGCAGTGGATGCCTGAAACCATGGATAGCACCAGACCCTATACATAAATTTTTCTCCTATAGATACGTGCTTGTGATGAAGTTTAATGTATAAACTAAGCATAGTAGGAGACTAACAACAATAATGAAATACAACTATTATAACAACACAACACACTGCAATAAAAAAAAATTAGTGGTAACTGAAACCACAGAAAACCAGGCTAAAGATCACAGGGAACTGCTTTATTTCCAAAGACAGGAAGCTACTTCTCCACTTCAAGTTGTGGCTAGTGGCTCAGCCCTAACACAGAGCCACACTCAGGTATGTTCACTGCTGCTACTATTGTGATTCAATGTGCTAGTTAATACTACACGATTAGATATTATTACTATAATTAATTGTCTTTGGAAAGCAACCCCTTGTTAGCTTATATTTAAGACAAATATTCTTTCATTTTATAGGAGGAAAGGAATATATGTTGAAAAACAAAGTATTTGTTTCTAGAAGTTCTGGGGAATATATGTATGCACATATAAATCTTATTTATCTTATCCTTTGAAATCAAAAGGCATTTTCAATACTAAATGATGCTTGTTGCATGGTTATTATTTTGCAATTGCGTGTGTGTGTGTGTGTGTGTGTGTGTGTCTACCATTGTGGTTACTATTATTCAGTTGAAAGAAAGTTAAGGTAGTTGGTTACGTGATCATTGATAACCTAACCTTACTGGCTTATTTTACAGTCTCATTAAAGGCTCTTAACATTTCATAAAGGTGCTTGAAAATGGCAAATTAGCTTTGGGGATAAAACTGCACAATATGTCACTTTGTCAGAAAGAAGAATTTCTCAAGTGATAGTTCCTATTAAAGAACCACTGAACAATTGATATATGAATTAGAGATTTTTAAATAATCTTTGGGCTAAGAATGCACAAGCAGTTACAACTGATGTCCCTTACCCAGAACAGACGTGAAAAATGTAAGACACTATATAACATGTGTGATAAGAGAATTTGTAAAGGAATGTTAATCCTTCTTAATTCTTGATCAAAGGCTTATATTCATTCTTCATTCTGTTTTTAAGGGGGTTTACAAGGGTTTTCCATGAACACTAGATTGCTCAGAAGAAAGGACAGAGTAAAAAACACAAGTATGCTCATCAGTTCTTAGGAAAACCCTTTTTGTTTCATGAATACTCAATCTGAGAACATTCATTAAATCCATCTTCAAGGTGATCTAATTAAGTTATGGAATTACATATCTGAAAATTAATTCTCCCAAAACTTACCTGACATGAATTTATTTATCTTGAGATCATTTATTTTCCCTTAAGTCAATAAGATCTTCTCATCAAACTGAATAGAACTTTCCTAAGAAAAAGCCATGTTTGGTGGAAGATGTCCCAGGTAAGTTGCCAGTGGAAATGAACCACTTCTGCCAGTAAGCAAGGAAAACAGCACTTAGAGTGCTACAGAAAAAAGAAAAAAAAAACTGTACAACAAAATGAGGGTCAAGTTGGGTTTTTAAACCTATAAATGCAGGAGGCATATTCTCCTTCCTTCCTGGAGATTTAAAGTAACAGAGTCACCATGGAGGCTGACTTTTTTTATACAAGGATCCCCACTGAAGGTTTAATCATAATAGTGGAAACTTGGAATGGAAAGAATACCCACCAAAGAATGGTGACACAAATATATGTTAACCATACCTTTTTAATAATAATAAGAAGCCATCAACAATATTTTCAAAGAATATGTGATGAAGGAAAATTTTAAGGAGGGATAAATTACTTGCTATGTTTCATTCCTTCATTATATTCTCTAATTTCAATTTTTTGAAAAAAAAATGTACCTTAAAAAATTTTAACAATCTCTTTGGTCCTCAGGAGAATAAAAATAATTTTAAATGGAAAGAATTACACATGCAGGACTCCATCAGGTAATAATTGGTTTCCTTGGTAAGGCAAATTTCTTAAAATTCCTTAAAGCATCCCTAGTATAAATTAGATGTAAGAAAAAGGACAAAATGCTGAGATATGAGCTTGCCAGGGCATAGTTAGGCACTTGAAAATACCTTAATGATAATTATCATTCTGATTTGATGCTTGTTTTATATCAGGATACTACTATATTTTCAAGCACCAACAGCTTTGCACCATTGATAATATCAAGATTTAAAACTTACATAACCAAATATGTCCAGGGAAGTCTTATCTATAAAATTCAACTAATTTTTATTAAACACCTCCTCACAGTTAGAAAAGCAAAGCAATGAATCAAACATAGACCATGAAGTTCCAAATCTAAGACATTGACCAATGCTCAGGAGAATTCTTTCTCCACATCTTCCTTCTCTTCTCTGCATTTGCTACTTCACTTAGACATATTCTAACAATTCTTCAGATCTTGCCTCCTGCACAAAGCTTTGCAAGACAGGCAATTCACAGTGGTGGCCCTTTCTGAATACCTGTGCAGTCTCCTGGGACCAATTATGGATTTGAAGCTCTTTTGGGCTCCCTCTCAAGGATCCGTTTCCTCCCTCTCCATTCCCTCAAGCTGGCATTCCATGCAAGCTGGCACAACAGTGGAAAGAGCCTGTTCAGAGTAATGAAAACAGGAAGTGCAGGACAAAACCATCAAGAGGAGGATCATTTGATAGGGTTTGTGTGAATTGGGAGAGCAAGTGGGGAGAGCTCACCAAATGCAGAATGGGACCAAAAGGGCAGGAGGTACTCTGGGCAGAGAGTGGCCAGAGTTTGAGGAATTAACTCTTTAGAAAAACACATGTCCCAAAGTGTTATTGCTGTAAAAGAGATCTAGTTAAAAGGCATTCATTGATAATCAATCTTTGGTGGAGAAACCATGCTGACCTGATTAAAAAAAAAAAATCCCTGGAACAATAGGGGCATGTGGATAGCTCAGTTGGTTAAGCAACAGACTTCCGCTTAGGTCATGATCTCACCATTCTTGAGTTCAAGCCCCAAATCGGGCTCTGTGACTACACCTCAGAGCCTGGAGCCTGCTTCAGATCCTGTGTCTCCCTTTCTCTCTGGTCCTCCCTCACCCAGACCCTTAAAAACAAAAATAAACATTAAAAATTTTTAATTTTTTTAAATCCCTGGAACAAAAATAGAGTAACACTTCTCAAGATTTCACTATGTTCAGACATTTGTTAAGGATTTTATATACGTTATCTCTTGCAATCCTGACATCAGCCCATTTTGCAAGTGACAGAACCAAGTCTTTGAAGGGTTAACAAAACTTGCTGAAGGACACAGCTAACAGATACTAGAGCTGCATTCAGACTCAGTTCCACATGCCCTCTTACATAATCATAAGCCTCATATTTTACCAGAGAGACTGCTGATCAAAAAATAAACACTTGTTGTCTACAGTCCAAGGTACTTTATCTCCAGGAGCTTCCAAGCAACCTCATGTGTGCCCAAATTCAGATACCCTATTCTCAAAGTCATGGTAGGGGATGAAAGACAATTCTCTGATCAGACCAATGGTTAAGTGAAAAACTAAAATGTAATATCCTTGAGTACTGTCGTAATGGGATCAAGGTTCAAAATAGGGGGGCTGTGCTAATACCCCTCCTGGGAGTTGATGACAGTATTGACAATATTTGTGAAAAAATTATTGGTTCCCCATTGAGTGTGCTTGATACTTTTTTAATTAAGAATCACAAGTGTTGGATGCCAGGACTCTAGCTATAGCAAATGTAGCCCTTCCTGCTCATCTGGAAATGATTGGGAAGCTTCTGTCATTTGCCTCATGGGCCATGGCTGTTAGACACAGCAGAACTTGGCCCACGGGGTATGCATCTATTGGCAGCCCCTGAGGAAGACTGTCTCTGTGTTTAATATTGGTTGTACTCCTTCCTAAAGAAAAGAATGGGATGGATATCTAAAAAATAAGGATGCAGGAAAGAAAGATACAACAGAAACATTATAAATACATGAGGGATTTGGACTTGAATGACATTTCACAAAGCCTTCCAAGGAGATTTGGACTCTGGTCAAACATTTAAAGCAGCTTCTGATCACGCTTTATTTTGAAAACAGATTCAAATAGGATGGAAATATTCACATGTAATCCAAAGGGTGTCTGAGGAACAAATGCTCCAAATGTTCTTTCTGGCAGAGGTCTTGAGAGAACCAAGAAAAATCTGGGACTGAGTTAATGTGTTAGATGGTGTAAAATTAGTTAGCATGATCAATAAGCGCTTATTATATTTCTACCATGTTTTACCATCTGCTAAATCAGCCTTGACAAAGAACATGAAGATACGACTCCAGACATAAAGGACATAGGCCAGAGCTGACACTGAACCTCAGAAAAGACTTTTTCATTAAAAGGATGTGCAGAGTCTGGTTTAGTCCTGGGAATGTCAAGAGGCTAGTGTTTCTAAACTATATTCTGCAAATCAGTGTCCACATGACGTCCTTGGACCAAAATTAGCATCCTATGGCTATAAAAACTTAGGAAACACTTTACATCATGCACCCTTCTCCCTTAGACATTCACAATGCATATTAATGACTATTAGCATTCTGTAATTTAAAAAGCCACTTAATTCACCATAATTCGAGACTTATCATTTGATCAGGGCCTCTTTTTTATGTACTACTATTCCTTCTGGTAGTAATAGTAAAAGTGAGTAACATTAATTTAGTATTTACTATGTGTTGGGCATTGGTCAGAAGTGAAATAGAGGTGTTAACTCACTTACTCTTCATGTCAGTCTAAAATACAGTAGGCATTGCCACTATCGCCATTTTATAGATGAGGAATCTGAGGCACAGAATAACTTACCCAAGCTCATATACCAAGGGGCAGAACCTAGCTTAAAATCGAGGTGATTCCACACCTTGCTCAGTCTCTTGACCATAAACCAAAGTCACTCAGCCAAGTCAACAAATGAGATACAGGTCAAGTGTGACGTACTGATAGCTAAATATGTAAGGTGATGGTAAAATTTGTAAAACATTCAACATTTAAAGCCACTTTTTTAACCATTTCAAAATTAGGATGCATGGAATTATGTCTGAACACTATTTGTATGTAACTTTGTTAAGTCAGCAATTACTACGTGAGCAAATGAAGACTTGATGGGGATAATATGTACAGCATCTTCCTATTGAATCACCCCAATTTGTGATTCATTTCTCAAGAATAAAGCTTTTCTGGGGCACCTGGGTGGCTCAGTCAGTTGAGCATCCGACTTCAGTTCAGGTCATGTTCTCGTGGTTTGTGAGTTCGAGCCCCGAGTCTGGCTCTGTGCTGAAAGTCTGCTTCAGATTCTGTGTCTCCCTCTCTCTCTGCCCCTCCCCAACTTGTGCTCTGTCTTTCTTGCTCTCAAAAAGAAAATTTTTTAAAATAAAGCTTTTCAGTTTGCCAGTGCATGCAAAATATTTCCTGTTCTTTGCCTTGAAAGTTATTTTCATGATTTATCTACTAATCTAGAAGTTACATATGATTATTATCATTTTTCTTATTAGATATTGATATTTAAAGAAAACTGATGTTGAGGCACCTGGGTGGCTCAGTTGGTTAAGTGTCTGTCTGACTCTTAGTTTCAGCTCAGCTCATGATCTCGATGTGTGTGAGTTCCGGCCCTGCACCAGGCTCCACGATGACAGTGCAGAGCCTGCTTGGGGATGGGGATTCTCTCTCTCCCTCACTCTGCCCCTCCCCCTGCTTGTGCACTCGCTCTCTTTCTCTCTCTCTCAAAATAAATAAAGTTAAAAAACAAAATAAAACTAATATTAATTCTCTAGATTTTTATCTCTTGATTTATTTACATTTTATTAGCTTTTGATGTTTAACATTAGTCAAAGTCAGTTTAAGGGAATTTGGTAGTAATTACTGTTTATACAAATTTTTATTTCTGATAAAAATAATTGAACATAATTTGTTTATAGGCCTTTACCATTTAAAAATCACATTTTATAAAGTTTAAAATTTTTTGCTATTAAATTAAATGAAACTTAATAGTCTAATAACCAGAAAATCAATTTTCTGAAGCTATAATCATCACCATTTCTCTGGAGAACTTTGTACTTAAATGGATTTAATTTTTACTTGACATTTATTTTCCCACCATAATTGGTATGTTTTTGATTAAAGCTGAAGTCATCAGATTTATAAGACAAACAATGAATTCACCACAAAAGAAGCTGACATGAACAATTAGGCAACATGACGGTTTTCTCAAATTTCTATTTGTGTGCCTAATACTTTCCTTCTTCAAAATTTATGACTCATTTGCATGGAAAGTTATTAAACAAATCACCACAAACAAATGGTTGTTGCTGGGGGTGGGGGAGAAACGGCAACATGTCAGTCAAAGGGTACAAACTTTCCGTTACAAGATGAATGAGTTGGAGAGATCTAATGTACTGCACGAAGCATGGTGACTATAGTTAATAATTCTGCACTGGCAGCCAGCTACAAAATGGGAAAATATATAAACTTTAACTGTGTGCAAGGGCAAACTATGAGACGAAGGTTTTCTATAAGATTTTTTTTTACAAAAGTAGTAGCTGGAGCTGAAGAAATTATAAGAGCACACCATTATCACCAAATTCAAAGAACTTTCAAAGTATGGTTTCAAAAACTTAATCAAAAAGTAATACTAGAACTACCATATTATTCAGCAATCCCATTTCTGGGTATATATCTAGAGGAAATCAAAGAGTACCTCAAAAACCTCAGAAAGATTTCTGCACACCTCTGTTCGTGGCAGCGTAATTTACAGTAGCCAAAATATGAAAACAGCCTAAGTATCTGCTGATGGATGAATGGATGAAAAAATAATGGAGTATTATTCAGCCATAAAAAAGAAGATCTTGCTATTGTGACCATGGATGAACCTGCAGCACATTATGTTAAGTGAAATAAACCAGACAGAAAGACAAATATTGTATGATCTCATTTTTTTTTATTTTTTAAAGCTTATTTATTTACCTTGACAGACAGAAGGTAGGAGAGGAGAGAAGCAGAGGGAGAGATAATCCCAAGCAGACTCTGTGCTGAAAGCAAACCATGAGATGACAACCTGAGCCAAAATCAAAAGTCAGAAACTTAACCAACTGAGGCACCCAGGAGCTCCATTTATGATCTCATTTATATGTGGGATCTAAAAAAGTTAAACTCCTAGAACCAGAAAGTAAAAATGGTGGTTGCTAGGGGTTGGGGGGTAAAGGAGAGGGGAGTGGGGATGGAAGAATGTTGGTCAAAGCACACAACATTTCTGTTATAAGATGAATCACTTCTGGATATCTAATGTTACAGTATAGAGATTATAGTTAATAATAGTGTACCATATACTTGCAAGTTTCTAAGAGAGTAGATCTTAAGCATTCTCACCACACACACACACAGAGTTGGTGGATGAGTTATTTAACTTGATTGTGGTAATTATTTCATAACATTGTAGACCTCTAAAAATTACATTGTATAACCTAAATATATACAATGTTTACTTGTCAATCATACCTCAATAAAACTGGGGAAGTGGAGGGACATGATTTACTTCTCTTACCTTTTTTGAGCACTGGGATGAACTTAGCCAAAAATACAAAGCAGATTTAAAATTATATTATTTACTTGGAAAACTTACAGATTCAAAAGACAATTCAACTTAGAAAAAGCGAGTTAAAATGGTTCACTAATAATGTTTAATCAGTATTTTGTTGGAATACTGAAGGAAAATTATTACTATTAATAGAACAGTGTCTGCATGTGTTTGAGGAAATGCTTCATTATTATTATTCTAAAATACTTGATGTGAAAATATTGATAGGTAATCCACATGCATGCATTACCAAGTATTTTAAACATTATATTTTCTCTTGAAAGAGAAACACAAATCAAAATCATTCAAGTTAGATAGTTACAACTCCTTGGTAGCTAATTTAAGGAAACTAAATTTTGGTTGTTGGCAAGAAAAGTGTTGTAGACAAATGGGAGAAAAAAGTAATACATACACTCCTGATATCTGATACTACCTACTTGTGATGATAAAGAATTAGAAGAAATCCTCATTTAATTGTCTTCCTCAAAAAGCACTCGTAGCTATTTCAAAGATAAGCACCTGAATTAAAACATTATATTCCTGGAAGGATGCCTATTAAAATGTTCAATGCATTTTATTTAGATGTTTATGGTAATTTGACATTTAATAGCATACCTAAAACTTTTTATTTTTCTTATAATTCACAAGGAATAAAATGTAATTTTTTTTCAATGAGCCCCATGTGGATGTCCTCAAATGTTAGGAAAAACATGTAATGCCATGTACAAGGTTACACTCTATCAACATCACGCACAAAAACAGAAATGTACCTTTGGAGACCCTGGTCTAGCCATTCTAATCTACTTGGGATGGTAGCACTATCGCCTGGGTTTCCATAATTCTTTAGCATGGATTATAACCAACAGATTAGTATCAACATCCCGTTGCTTCTATGCCTCACTTGGTGATTAAATGTGACCTTGGCGAATCCTCCAGGCACTTCAATGTTCTCTCAAATTGTATCAGAGAGTATAAGCAACTTATCAACTTGAATGCCTGAGGAGGATAGAGTGGACAGGATGGACCCTAGGCCCAACTTTCTTCTAGTACAAGGTGGCATTTAATTCTCATCTCAGGGATGTTTTCCACCTCTGATTCTGAAGTGTTCATTCTTTCCTTTGCTGGAAATCCAGATAATCTTGGATTATCAGAATCAACTCATCAGTCAGGCATGCATGATTTTTGGAGTGCATTTGAGAAATAGACAACACACGTGTACACAAAAGAGAGAGAAGAAAAGGAGAAAATTGCGGATAGAGCTGAAGAAGAGGAGGAGGAGGAGAGGAGCCTGGACAGTCCAGAAAAGAAAGATGTAACAACCACCAGAATAATGCAAGCTGCTTAAAATTCAAGTTATAATTCTAATTAGTCACTGTGGTCAGCCTGCACTTCCCAACACCACCAAGGGATTCAATTTTCCAACCTACTCTATAGAGCTTTGTCTAGCAACCCCACCCCTTATTCCTCTATTTCCTCTCCTCAGTTTGTGCTACAAAAGCAGTTACTAGTTTTGTTTTGTTTTTGTTGTTTAAATCTTTGAAAATCTCTCTTGAAAAAAAAAATCTTAGGAGAAGCCCAATAAATAAGGAGAAAAAATTACATAGGATTCTGTGTTGAAACCAGGAAGGAACTCCATTAAACTCCTATATGGAAGGCACCTAAATCGTTGGCTATGTTTTTCTGTGGTCTTCCTATATTATGTTACATATTTGAGTGTTCTCTGATTGTATAAATGTACCTTACTCATACTAATGAGCGCTATATGAATGACAGAGGGCTCTTGTTAAAATACAGCTTATGATTCAGGAGATCTGGGGTAGAACCAGAGTGTCTATTTCTAACAAACTTGTACATGACAAGGCCGCTGCCAGACCTATGACCACATACCGACTCCCATGTTACTAGCTGTAGACCAAACTCTGTGTCAGGTAAAAGAAAGAATGGATTTTTACTTCCCCTCATTAAAGAACTTAAAAATAAAAATAACCAAACAACAGGAAGTGATTAATGAGCAATAAAGCTTATTACCTAACTAGATGGTTCTTCCATTCAGAACTTGGTCATGTCAGGAGAGTCCTCAAACTGTCCAGCTCAAAGTTCTCCCTGTGTTCATTTGGATTTCATGATTCTAAAGGCAAGGTGATATAAATCTCACTGAAAGGGCACTATGAGTTGAGAGATCCCAGGAAAGTCCAAGTAGTTGGGAACATCCCAAGTTATACCTGAGTTCCGAACTGGAGTGGGATACTGGGAAGGCTCACAGCCTCTCCATGGCATGATTAGAATCTATGGTATTTGATTTTGAAGTCATTCTCTGCATTTCTGCAACACTATGACCCTCATGCTACTAGCCTTGGTCAAAAGGAATGGAAAGAATGTCCAGTCTAACAGATTGATACAAACCACTCAGATCCAAAGTCTCCAGGGCCTAGGCAGCTAAAGCAAATCAATGACCCCAGGCCAAGAAAGCTGGTGAAGAGTGAGACAAAATGAAAATGCTGCTACTTGGCTCCAGATAATTTTGCAACATAGAAATATAGGTGTGTTTACTTCACAGAAGCAGATACTTAGATTTTTTGGGTAAGAAACCAAGGGCAGGCCACCTCCAAATGTGCCATTTAGGCATATTAATTATTTTAAATTAAAGTAACTTAAGAGACAGCTTGTCCAAGAAGAGTATTCAGTTCTTCCTCTGTCCCCCTGAGCAGGAAATAAATCTCTCATGTGAATGGTACCCTCCCTGTACCAGGAGGTAAAGAGACATCCTCATTACCAAAGATGGGAAATTCAGGGGTGAGAAGGCTGTATTGTTACTTTTGTTTTCTAACTTACTGCCCCAACCCAAATTTTCTTCAGAATTTCTAGTAGATACTGGTTCAGTATTAGTTGAAGCTCTCAGAGCTTTCTTTGTCCTGTCAGTTCTTCACAGATTTATTGTCTCTGTCTCAAGAGTATAAAATCTGCTTCCCTTGGTCATTTCTTTAGGTCTCAATTTCATTATTAGGCCTCTGTGTGCACATAATAAAACTTTCAGTTTTTTCCCGCTGTTTACCTATCTCGTGTAAATTTAATTCTAAGTCCAGCTGGCTAGAGGAAGAACTTTTCTTGCCCTGAACAGGTTTATAAGCCCTGAAAGAAGAACCAGCTTCTACATGCAGCCATGATGGCTTCTAATCAAATCTAAGTTTCCACCCAAGTGGAGTATCCCCTTTTTCATGACCAAAATCCTGTAATGTTTTCAGGCACCATTTCTTCTTTGTCTTTTTAAAGTATTTGCTTACAGCAAGATCCTCTGGCTATTGACGAGCTGTGAATACTTGGAGTGCGGACTGTTCTCTTCTGCTCCGTCAGAGGCTGCCTATTGTCTGAGAAGCACCTTAGGGCTTAATATGGTTACTGGTTAGCATCTTGTTCTTTTGGGGGAAAAGAAAAAGCTCAATATTTGTTATTGATATTGATACAAGGCTTTTGTATCAATTGCCTTGTTATTGATAAAGGCTTTGTGGTACTCTTTTCAAAGTGGTAGCTGAACACTGGGTTACTGAATTTCTTCAAGTGTGTCCAAATGGCAGAAGAATACATACTTGAACAGAGGTGCACTGACATTTCTCTTTTTCACATCAACTTATCTCCACTTTATCTTCTGTTCTCCCACCAAATCCAACCACTCTGAAGAATGATTGAGGAAAAAAAAAAAACAAGTAAGCCCATGCCTGTCCTATCAAAGTGTCTCACCATCATCTAGTTAAAGAGTTTTGGGTTTAGACAAGCTCTAGTGACAAGAAAATATTTGATCCATTTCATGAATACATCACTTAAATTATTTACCTCAATCTTGGGTATGATTACTAAGGAACTATTGGAAAAAATGAAAAAAAAATCTAGTATAATAAATTGTTACATTGATTCATAAGCATAATAATGTGTTGGATTAATTTGTTTTCACTTGCCAAGTTGCCAGACTGACTTGAAAGAATAAACCTTATGTGGCCACAGATACAGTGTTGTGGGGTTTTGCTGCACTCAGGAGGGAATCCCATGACCAAAGTTATGAGATCCAGGATTCAGTTTACTGAGCAGGAGGTATCTCTTCCCAGATCTTCAAACCAAAGTCAAAGACACTTACTAGTAATTATTTGAAGTAAAAAAAAAAAAAAAAGAATCGAAAATAGGCAATTTCTTACAAAATAGAGCTGAAATCTATTGGAGGCTCTCATTACACGCCAAGGACAATATTAACACACAAGACTCCTACAAAAAAGAAATAGATGATTAATATCACCTTAGGCTGTTTTGCACTCCTTTCTTGGCATACTTTTACCTCCAGTCCACCCACCAATCTACCAATCTGTTTAGATATGACTACAGAAGCAAATGCACCCAGCTAAGAGGTGCCCATCCTGGCCCAGATTAGCAGAAGTGCTCAAGTGTCTCTAATTCTTGCAAAGCAATACATGATCATTGTTTTAAGCCAAGAGGATTTTTAGGTAGTTACTCAGAAATTGGTAACTGATATGTTTGGCTTTCTACTAAATTTTTATTTAGTAAATTTTTATTTCTACTAAAAATGAAATTAACAGAGCTTATAAATCATAAGAACCTATCTCTACCATACTTTTCTAAGCAGGTAAAAATAGATTCAATTAAATCCATAGATTATATGGGAATGCAAGCTGGTGCAGCCACTCTGAAAAACAGTATGGGGGTTCCTCAAAAAAACTAAAGATAGAACTACCCTACAACCTAGCAATTGCACTACTAGGCATTTATCCACAGGATACAGGTGTGCTGTTTCAAAGAGACACATGCACCCCCATGTTTATAGCAGCATTATCAACAATAGCCAAAGTATGGAAAGAGCCCAAATGTCCACCGATGGAGGAATGGATAAAGAAGATGTGGTATACACACACACACACACACACACACACACACACACACACACACACACACACAATGGAGTATTACTCAGCAATCAAAAAGAATGAAATCTTGCCATTTGCAACTATGTGGATGGAATTGGAGGGTATTATGCTAAGTGAAATTAGTCAGAGAAAGACAAATATCCTATGACTTCACTCATATGAGGACTTTAAGAAATAGAACAGATGAACATAAGGTAAGGGGAACAAAATAATATAAAAACAGGGAGGGGGACAAAACAGAAAAGACTCATAAACACGGAGAACAAACAGAGGGTTACTGAACGGGGGGTGGGGGGGAATGGGCTAAATGTGTAAGGGGCACTAAGGAATCCACTCCTAAAATCATTGTTGCACTATATGCTAATTTGGATGTAAATTTAAAAAAATTAAAAATTAAATTTAAAAAAATCCAAAGATTATAGTGAAAGACCTATATGGAAAGACCAATTTTTAAAAAGCATCTTCCTCTAAAGAAACAAAAAATTTAAACAAATTGAATTAAGAAGCATATTTGTGTTTAGATCCCAGCAAGAAAAAGAGATACTTGTAATTTTCCATAACATATGATTCCCACTGCGCACGCTGCATGCGCGTTAAACCAATATTGTTCTAGTCATCAGCATTTGTTTACCAATTGTGCACAGTAGCTGCAATGGATTTCAACAATTACTCAAGGTGTACCATTTGGTTCCATGTATTTTTCATCAGTTTCCTCCTAAAGCATACATTATCCATGCTGCATACTGCCATTGCTTGAGTATTCAGCAGAGAAATACTGCCTCAGATAGACCTTGAATGTGGTTCTAAAAAGTTAGGTATGTTAGCAATTTGCTAGTAAGTTTATTTGATAAGGCATGCTACAACTATTCTACCATTTGGCTTTGCTCTATCAAAGGGCATCATATCTAAATCATAAGAGTATTTAAAAAACACCTGTGTTTACTATGAAATTCTAGTTATATATTACATGATAGGGTTTTGCAATGCTTTAAGAAAGGGGGGAGCATGGGTCAGTGAAGCATCTGACTCTTGGTTTCCCCTCGGGTCATGATCTCATGGTTTCATGAGTTTAAGCCTCATGTCTGGCTCTGTGTTGGCAGCACTGAGCCTGCTTGGGATTCTCTGTCTCCCTCTCTCTTTGCCCCTCCCCCACTTGTGCTGTCTCTGTCTCAATCAAATCAATAAATAATTAAAAAAAAAATGAGAGAAAAAGGGGGAGATAAACTTTTCCCGTAAAGGGTCAAATAGTAGATATTTTTGACTTTACTAGCCCTAAGGTTTCCTCCAGCACTCTCAGCTCTGTCACTGCAGTGTAAAATCAGTAACTGACAATATGTAAACAAATGGGTGTGGCTATATTTCCACAAAGTTGGATTTATAACAACAAGCCCAAGCTGGCCAAATCTGGCCTGCAGGCTTTAGTTTGGGGGCCCCAGGCTTAAGACACTGGCTTGCACTTCAATTTATTTATTTTTTTTTAATTAAAAACATTTTTTAATGTTTATTCATTTTTCAGAGCGGCAGACATAGAAATGTAAGTGGGGGAGGAGCAGAGAGAGAGACAGAGAGACAGAGAGACAGAACTGGAAGCAGGCTCCAGGCTCCAGCCATCAGCACAGAGCCCAATGCGGGGCCGAACTCACGAACCCCGTGAGATCATAACCTGAGCTGAAGGGGGATGCTCAAGGGACTGAGCCACCCAGGCACCCCTATTCTTCAATTTATTATTTATTATGTCACAGAGGAGTGTGGAGGATTAAAAGAGGATGCAAATCATCCTTGAGGGTAGAAGTAAGGGACAGCAGGAAATTAGCCAGCCTCTTGATAAAATTAAAACTGGCCAATGGAAAGGAAGAAGAAGGGTAAGAAATATATAGAAAGCCAGTTCCAAGCAGTTGTTTATCTAAGACTGTTCCTTTCTCGTGTGTCAAACACTCGCTAGCCTTTGAATGTGATTTGGCAGAGTTGCTTTGCAAAACTGCTTGGCACTATCCACTGAAGTTGAATATATACATTCCATAACTCAGCAATTACACTCCTAGCTATGCAACCAACAGAAAAAAAAAGATGTATGTTTACTTAAAGACATATATACTACACATTTATAGTGATACTACATTTAATTAAACTTCTTATTTTGAAATAATTGAAGATTCCCATGTATTTGTAAGAAACAGTACGGAAAGATCCCGTGCCCCTTCACATTGTAACATCTTGCAAAACTACAGCACAATATTATAACTAGTATACTGATACTGTTAGCATCCACTAATCCCCAGTTTTACTGGTGCTTTGAGTGTGTGTGTGTGTGTGTGTGTGTGTGTGTGTGTGTGTGTGTATTTTGCTCTGTACAATGTCCTCCCATCTGTGGGACCTCACATTCACATAGAATACAGAATACAAACTACATCCATTGCCACAACAACACTTCGATTTACCCATTTATCACCACAGCCCCCTCCTTTTGTCCCCCCTAACTTGTAGCAAGCACGCATCTGTTCTCTATTTCCATAATTTTGTCATTTAAAAAATGTTATGTAAATAGAATCAAACAGTATGTAACTTTTTGGGATTGGCTTATTTTACTAATTCCCTGGAGATTCATCTCACTTGCTGCATGTGCTTTCCACATGACTGCCACATAGTGTTCTGTGGTATGGACATACCACAGTTGTTGAGCCACCCACCACTGAAGAACATCTGTGTTATTTCCCGTTTGGGGTTATAATGAGTAAAGCTGTTACAAATATTTACGTACAGGTTTTTGTGTGAATGTAAATTGTGATTTTTCTAGGATAAATGTCCAAGAGTACAATCGGGAGTCATATAACAGTTGTTGATTAATTTTTTAAGGAAATCACCAGTGTTTTCCAGAGTAGCTGTGCTTTTTAACATTCCCACCAGCAATATATGGCTGATATAGTTTCTCCATATCCTTACCAGCATTTAGTGTTAGCTCTATTTTTATTTTAGTCTTTATGATAGATGTATAGTGGTATTTCACAGAAGTTCTAATTTGCATTTAGCTAATAATCTAATGATGTTGAACATTTTCTAGTGTGTTTATTTACTCTCTATGTATAGTCCTAGGAGAAATGTTTCTTCTTTTGCACATTTGTATGGTTTTGACATGGTGGGGGTAGGGGTGTTGCATGTATACATATAGTAAACTAGATACCAGTCCTTTGTTGGAAATGTGGCTTGCAAAGTTTGTTTTTTCTAAGTCTACCACTTGTCTATTTATCTTCTAAACCAGGGTCTTTCTTAGATCTAATGTTTTTGTTTGTATGCTTTAATTTTGATGAAGCCCAATTTATCATTTATCCTTGTTATGCAGCCTAATTTTTGGTACCTAATCTAAGAACTCTTTATCCTTAATCCTGAAGTTTTTCTCTTTTTTTTTTCTTTTTCTTCTCTTAAATATATTTTATATTTAAGTTCATAATTAACTCAAAATTAAATTTTGAGTTAATTTTTATAAAAGGTGACAGGTTTGGGAAGAGGTTCATTTCCTTTTGCCTATACATGTCTCGTGGCCACAGCACCATTTGTTGAAAATGCTGTCTTTCCTCCACTGAAATCCCTTTGCGCTGTCGTCAAAAATCAGTTTGGCATATTAGAATGATTCCATTTCTAGCTTTTCTTTTCTAGTTTTTGTACTTTAAAAAAAAGCCACCATCTATTTTTGTTTTGTTTTTTAGGTTTTTGTTTTTTGTTTTTTTTTACGCCTTTGGGTTGAACAGCCTCATTGTTATCCAATATACAATCCAGCTGAAAAATCTGAGAGCCATTCATATTTCTAGCAGAGAGGATATGGATAAAATGAGTTCTGCAAACTATTTTTATTTGATATGCACTCTTTCACTCTTGCTTTATACTTGAAGATAGTGATATCAGAGTATTCTTTATAATAATACTCCACTAATTAAAATAATTTAGCCTTATAGCATCTGTGATTGTAGATATCCATTCTTTAGTATTCTGTACTTAAGACTGATAAATGAATAGAGATTTATTAAATACATATTAGAAATGAAAGCTTTGATGAGTAAAGCCCATCAAAAGTCTGAGAAAATCCTGGCTTCAAAACAATAAGCAGAGATAGTAGATACAAGTAGTCAATGGTACTGTCTTATATCAAAAGAACAAACAACTCACTGGAAACTACTTCCATCCAAGAGATTCAAAGTTCTTAAGCCTTCACATACTTAGAAAGACCCCTGGCCCTTCTAATGCCTCTGATGGTTTGTAAAGCCATACAGTGCAAGAAGCCTGCAAAAACACTCAACCAACACTCTGAGGAACAGGAAAACTTCTTTGAACAAAATCAGTTCACTCCAACTGCAATGTATAGTCACTATCAAGTTACCCTTACAAAAAACAGTTTCACCTCTGTCCCTCTTACTTCTCCACTTGTCTATTTCATTTTACAATGCTCAGAAGAGGAAAAGTTGTCAACAATAAAAATTAAGCGATACCTTGCATGTTCATACTGACAGCATACGAAACTGTGATCTGAGTATCATTAAACAGATTAATTAGTAGTGGCTCTCGCACTTTAACATCCATGAGAATCAGATGCAGTGGCATTAAAACATGCAGATACTCAAATCCCAGATCCACAGACTATGATGGGGCCCTGGATTCTGCATTTTTAACAATCACCCCAGGTGATTCTGATACACAGAATTTGGGGTGGTTGGGAGGGAGAGAGTGTGAGAGGGTGAGAGAGAATGAGAAAGAGTAAGAGAAAGAAAGAATGAGGCTAAATAAATGAAAACTCCAAAACGGGAGTCTATCTCTGCAAGAAAATAGAGCATGTTGCTTTCAAATACAAACAGCAGTAACAACTGGATATAAATAGTGCTGCCATGTACCAGTAATATGAGTCCTGATTTACAAAGTTAAGATATAAGTAAATATCACAGATCACATATTGCCCTCATTCATTCATTAACTATTTATTAAACACCTTTGGGCCAAGACAGGAGGATGCAGTGATGAAATATACCTTAAAAAGCAGACAGTGTAATAGGGAAAACAGAAAAATAAGTAGGCATATTTGTGGTGGAATTGTGCTATATTGCCCATCTTATTTATTTAAGCCTTGTTTCTTCAGGACAAACCAACCACTGAAAAGATCAAGAATCCAAGTCTCAGAGAGGCTTGAGTTCAAACACCATCCATACTACTGGGGACTCTGGCTCCATCTGTGTCCCTGGGAATGCTGACATGAATGTTCTAAGGACTTCTTTCTCCTTCCATGGAATTAAGACTCTTAAAGCTGACCAGGTATTTGGGGGCCAAAACAGCTACAACAAAAACCAAAACAACAGAAAAAAGAAGCCCCTGCAAGAGTATGGTAAGTCTTCCAGGTCCCCCCAGATGACCACAGTTTCCACTCACCTTCAAGGGTCAGAGGGTAAATGACTCATCTCTCAGGGTTTGTGGCCCTTCTGGAGCACAGCCTCTACCTCCACTCTTGAAGAATTTTTCCATGCTATCAGTCCCCCAGTTGGGTGCCTAGACAATGCCTTGTAAGTGGAAAGGAGAGCTACTCAACTAAAAACTACTCTTCCACCTACACCAAAGTTCAGTCCTAGAACCAAGCATGGTACTTACCCATTGTCTTTCACCTTCCTCCTTTCGCAGGGCATGTTCTCACCACAAGACAGAGAGGCCAGTATTGACTATCTCTCTGAATATTGGAATGTGAGGTTCCTCCTTAAGAGTTATTCTATGTTCCCCAGAACCCTCGGTTTGCAGGGTTCCCTGAAGGACACCACGGTGAGCATGTGGCAACACAATCTTGTTCACACACTTTTAGTCATGATTGGATACAGGCATGATCTGACCCAGAAAGAGAAGAGGGACCAGCATATCTGCCCAAGGTTTTGTTGACATAACAGGTAAGGAAATTATATGGTAATTTTATCTTCATTGTTCTTTTTCTTTTGGTGGTCACACCATCGGCATGGCATTTTAGTAGAAAAATAATTATATAATAGCGAACTGCACACAAAATCACAAATCATTCTGCCAGGATCTTGTGTAGGCCAATGAATACATGTATGAGTATTCATCTGAATGTGCATGTGCACGTATTTACGCATCTGCATGTGTTTTATTATATGTATATTTTAACTAAATTTCAATGTTCATATTAATTTGAAAACTGCTTATGTCACTTAACTATGTACCATGACACCTTTCCATTTCAAAAAAGTTACCAAGCTACCATCACTGGTAAGATTGCATTGTCTCCTTTGCACAGATTTATCATATTTTAACAAATTCTCCAATATTTAATATCTGGATCTGTTCACAATTTTTCTCTGGCATAAACAATCCTATATCTTTTAAATTTTTTTATTTATTATTTTTTATTAAAATTTTGTTTAAGTTTATGTATTTTGGGGACAGAGAGAGACAGAGCATGAATAGGGGAGGGTCAGAGAGAGAAGGAGACACAGAATCTGAAACAGGCTCCAGGCTCTGAGCTGTCAGCACAGAGCCTGACAAAGGGCTCGAACTCATGGACCGTGAGATCATGACCTGAGCCGAAGTCGGACGCTCAACGGACTGAGCCACCCAGGTGCCCCTCTTTTAAATTTTTTTAAATGTTAATTTACTTTTGAGAGAGAGAGAGAGAGAGTGCACACAAGCAGGCGAGGGGCAGAGATAGGGAGACGCAGAATCTGAAGCAGGTTCCAGGCTCTGAGCTGTCAGCACAGAGTCAGACACAGGGTTCGAACTCACAAACCATGCGATCATGACCTGAGACAAAGGTGAATGCTTAACTAACTGAATCATCCAGGTGCCCCACAATCCTATAGCTTTTGAAGACCTTCTGAGTGCCTGTGATGAATTCACTTTTACCTACATCTCTGAATCTGTTCAATCATTTCATTAAGTTACTATAGTAAAAATGACAGCTTTTTACCTTAGTTAAAATAATTAAATGTTTACATTAACATTAAAGGAAAAGCCACTCCAGCAGAATAGACATGACCATAACTGGGGTCAAATAAGTATCTTGAAGCATCGTATTAGTTTAATTCTTTTTTTTTTCTTTGTTAATGTTTCTTTACTTTTGAGAGAGAGCAAGCACAAGCCAGGAGGGGCAGAGAAAGAGGGAGACAGAGAATCCCAAGCAGGCTCTTCGCTGTCAGAACAGAGCCTGATATAGGTCTCGAACTCAGGAACTATGAGCTCATGACCTGAGCCAAATTCAAGAGTCAGACACTAAATCAACTGAGACATCCAGGCACCCAAAAGCATAATATGAGCTTAAACAAAGTTTCCAAATTAATGCCGTTTATCCAAAAAGTAGGAATTGGTTCTTCTTGCAAACGTAAGCATTTTTTCCAGGGCAGCTATTATTATTGATAATTGCAATTTTATTAGTCATAGAAAAGCAAATAATTAGAATAACATTGACTGCTATCCACCTAACACTGCAATTATTTTATTAAATCCATATTCTTATATTGTTTTTATTGCTCACCACTACACATAAAAAGAAGAAAACTGGGGCTATACAATTGGGGCAAGTCTGTTTAGACTCAGAACAGAAGACTCTTAGATGCATAAAAAGCCAAAGAAAGAAAAAGAATCAATACAATTGGCAAAAAGTGTTCATGGATTGACATGGGTCTCAGCTAGGAGGACATACACCACCCAAAAATTTGGCCAGACTGCCTACATCAGTATCTTCCATCTTTTTTGACCCACATGTGGAAAGGAGAGTGCTGAGTCATTCTGTGAGTTGGAATGGCATATTATGGGAAAGTGGTTTCTATGGTAACAGGAGGGCATCATTTAAGGCAGAAGAGTATTAAGAGCATTGTATTACTGTGATAAATCTGGACCGTATATAATTTTGCGCCAACTTATTTTTGTGAGTTGGTTTTGACATTTCCCTTTACTTCCTTCCATAATGGTGGAACACATCACAAGGCTAATACAATATACCAAAGGTTCTGCCCCCTACAGGGACAGGAAATGACTAGAGGTTGGGGGAGATAAAATCTGACAACCATTTTTTTCTCTTCCTGGCTAGGACTCTTCTGAAACAACATGAGGATGAATATTGGATGGGGAACCAGTTTTCTTTTTTTAAGTTTCTTTATTTTGAGAGGCAGAGAGAGAGGAGAAGGGGCAGAGAGAAAGGGAGAGAGAAGGACAGTGAGAATTTCAGGCAGGCTCTGTGCTTTCAGCGCAGAGCCTGATGTGAGGCTTGAACTCACAAGCCGTGAGATCATGACCTGAGCTGAAACCAAGAGTCAGATGCTTAACTGACTGAGCCACCCAGGTGCCCCTGTGGAGAACCAGTTTAAATCCAATGTGGGAAGAGTAATAGGATGACAGGTTGTCCAGTCTCACTCACACCAATTATTTTACCTATCCCTCAACACTCCAGCATAAGCATACTCTTCCCTAGCCTCTTTAAGTATGACAGAGAAATCTGCCTCTGAGACGGGTTTCACCAAGATATACCAACAAAGACTCTATCTTTGACCCAACAGAGCCTCCCCTGAGCCCTTCTTTTCAACTAGGTCTTGACCCTAACCTAAAGAAATGACTCTGTCAAAACCCCTTCCCTAAGAGACTTGACCCAACTTTAGCACTTCCTTCTAACAACTTAAAGCCCTGTGCCTATGATGACCCCAGCTCCCCTTAAAATGTCTGCCAGAAAAGCACAATGCTGCCAGGAGAATTTATTGCTTACTGCATCCAAAACCTGGCAATAGGCCAATCAGCCCCTGAACCCCCTCTTAGAACAGTGACTATAGAAATCTTGCAATTCTAAAACTTTTCTCTGTCCCTTTAAGGTATAATTCTTCTACCACCCAGAACTCTCTCTTCAAGGACCTGAGATCCACCTCTTTTAAATATAAACATTCAAGGAAATAGCCATTGCTCCCAGTCCCTGTAGGAGGGTTATGGCCTAAGTGAGTACTTTGCTCCAACCTCCACCACCAACTCTGTCATAGTGATATGATACATGTGTCTCTGTGTGGGTAAGTGCCAATTAGCAAACCTAGATGATCTAGTCATATGGACCAAATCCCCACCCCCCACCCCCGCCATAACACCATTCAGTGCCTTTCATCTGAACAACCAGAATTTCAACAGTCCTACCTTTTCTTTCAGTGAAGATGAACTCAGGTCAGACTGAGGTCTCTCCTCTGTTGCAGCAGTTATGACTGAATGAAATCTGACTTTACCACCTTTAACAGGTATCTGACTTTGCTTCTTTTGATGCTACTGATTGTTTATGGTGTGCAAGTTTCAGAATTCACCAATCCTGATCTATACTATTGGATACTCTGTGATTCTATCTAACAGGATTCTTGTTCTCCTGATAGTTCTTATCTCCACTAATCACTTGATTTCTAGTGGTTTTTTACCTGCTGGATCCTCTAATTTCTTAGCTTTCCTGGTCTTGAAAGATGACCAATGCTTTTTTCTCTCTTTTTTTTAAAGTTTATTTATTTTGAGAGAGACAGAGACAGCATGAGCAGGAGAGGGGCAGAGAGAGAGGGAGAGAGAGAATCCCAAGCATGCCCCACACTGCCATTGCAGAGCCTGATGTGCAGCTCAAACTCAAGAACTGTGAAGACATGACCTGAGCTGAAATCAAGAGTCAAATGCTTAATCCTCTGAGCCACCCAGGCACACTGATATACTCTATTTCTTCTCATGGTCTGGCAATGCATAAGTTGTGTGTAGAACCATTTAAACTGACAACAGGGGACACCTAAGATACCAAAATAGGTAAGAATTCATCTCTAATTCTTATGCCTAAAAGGATAAGAATAAAATGATATAGTTACATCCTATAAAAAAGGAACACTTTTTTAATGAATATATTAGTCTTTCATTTATATCCATCCTTATCACATTCAAATTTTAAAAATTTATAGTATTTATCTTCCAGAGAATATTTTTCATCCCTGTTTATGTCTAGTGGTTCTTGAAAATTTTTAAAATGGAGAGGTTATGAGTGTGAAATGAAGTGGAAACTGTGAGGAAATAGGTTGTTCAATCTTGCCCCCAGCTTCAGCTGATTGTCTAGGAATCCACCTTATAGCATGGCAATGCTGGGATTTTCTCTGCTTTAAACCTTTAACACCTTTTAAGTGTCTCCTGCCTAAAGGAAACAAATATTTCTTGACTTAATCAGGATAATGATCAAAATCTCTCAAATTTAAACTAGTTCCCATTTTGAATTTATAGGAGGCAAGGAGGCAAGAACAGAATGCTTGTATTGCCAACATCATATTTTTATTACTCATCACTTAAAAAGAGTATTGAGGAAGCATTATTTATCGAGTCAGTGATATGCTATGTGTTTAAAAGGACATATAATTAGCTGTGGAATAATGATATGGATTTTAGAGGTCATAGAGGTTAATCCAAAATCTCTTGCCTTTCCCTTTCTCTCTTAGTCTCATCCATATTTGACTAATTGACAACAATTTTTTGAGAAGATTCTCAGTCCCTATAATGGGCTAAACAGTAATAAGAGATCCAAACTGTCATACCATTACTGTAAAACAAGACCCCCAACAATGAGGTACTTAAAACCTAGATGATAAGATAAAACTTGCATGTGTAAAGCAATTAGCAAATAAAGCAGTGTATACCAAGTGAAAATTGTATGCAACGTTTTATACTCCAATTTTAAGTGTGTGGAAGTGAGATATCCTGGCTCCTGTAGATGTGGGAAAAGAAAAATATGAGAAATAGAACACATGTCCCTTAGTTAAAGGAGCTCAGAATTTAATTAGAGAAAGAAAAAGATAGTATATATACAGCCAGCATTTGTCAAGTAAATCATGAAATTTCTCAGGTCCCAACAGCTTTATGTGGAAATTCCATACAATAGAGATATATATTTAAAACTGTTTTACATGCCTGATAACAATAAAAGTTATATATTTAACACTGTTTTAAATGCCTGATAAGTCTACATTGGTTGTTTACAACAAATGAAATTCTAGAGAAGAATCAACCAAACACCTTATCGGCTGGTGGGGGATTATTCTGCCTCAGGCCACTTGCTCTTTCCTAGACCTGTCCTACATAGATGATCCTTATACGAGTGCACCTAAAACAAGACATGATATCTGAGACTGACTTCTCTTTTGGTAACCTAAGCCTGTTTAGAGAAAGATGATTAAATAATTTGCAATCCCACAATAATGATCAGTGTGAAACCAGTAAGAATGGACTCAAGAGGTAAACGCCTTAGATTCTAGAAATTCTACCACTTGATGAGTCTACAATTCTTTAGACCAGGATAATTGGATATCTCAACCAAAACTACCACTAAGACAAAATTTCTCTTATATGAAATTCTTTCTATTATTAAAGGAATAAAAATCCTAATCTTTCAAATTTTTAATTCACATGATTTTAATTACCCAAATGCAAAGTGAATATATAAATGTCTTCTATAATTAAAGGAAAGAACCTTAATCTTGCCAGTTTTTAATTCACTTGATTTTAATTACCAAAATGCAAACAGATATATGTTTTAACTACCTTAAAAGGTTAAAGGGGGACTTAAATTTGTAACTTTAAATGAGACGTGAAAAAATGATTTTAATTTCACTTGCCAAAAAGAACACAATCTTTCAGTTGATTGTGGATGGGAACTCTCAAAGGCAACAAACTTTTGGTTCTTTTTATCATTAATGATAATTTTAATAGCAAATCACAGTGGGAACCAGAATGTCAACTCCAAATGATTAAGAACAACAAAAAGATGAACTACTCACAGCTGGGTTAAAAATTCCCACTTAGGGGCGCCTGGGTGTCTCAGTAGGTTAAGAGTCCAACTCTGTCTCAGGTCATGATCTCCTGGTTCGTGGGTTTGAGCCCTCCATCACACTCTGTGCTGACAGCTCAGGACTTGGAGCCTACTTCAGATTCTGTATCTCCCTTTCTCTCTACCCCTCCCCTGCTCATGCTCTGTCTGTCTCTCAAAAATAAATGCTAAAAAAATTTTTTTTTAATTCTCACATAACAAAGCTGTGTCAACAACACTCTTCAGGTGTTGCAAGAACACAATAATGCTTTTGATGTTTATGTGTTTCTGTTAGTGCAGAATGGTGATAGAGGAGCAATTCAGTCACACTGGCCAGCTAACCCAGGAAGATGTATTGACAGGGAGGGTTGTAGGGTGGGGGGAAGAACTCCATCTGATTCTTGAAAGAACCAAAAAGGGAAATACCACATGCATGTCTACCCTTGTCACTACATGGTGCCCATTTGTCTGGTGCCATTTGTTTGGTCAGTTTCTTCACCCTGTTTTGTTTTTGTCCTAAGACCATAACCACTCCTCTCTTCTTGACTTCTAGGCAAAGCTGTGCTTTCCAGGAAGGGCCTGTGCTGTGTTGACGTACTTTATACTGTTGTTTACATTGTTGTTCAGGTGACTGTTTAAATACACAATATGAAGTGTCACAACATGGTTCGTTCTTCCCATTCAACTTCCCATTTAACTATTTGACCATTTCAAAGATATAGAAAATCTCTGCCTTTCACTCTCCTGGCTAGAAGTTAAACAAAATGGAACATAAAACCTAAGCGGTAAAATATTAAATTGATTCTTATTCGATGTTCAAGCCCTCCCTTTTTAAATAAATATTCAGAATTCTAAATATTTAGTGCCTTTGAAAAGTGTTTTGTACTCTTGAACTCAACTGTGTACCAATCCTACATTTGCCATGGATTATCATCAAGATACCTGAGCTGATGGGCTAAGGACAGTAACAGCCTCTAGGATTTTTCAGAGAAAGATTTCATGAGGAATCAAGAATTATGTTTCTCCCTTTTCACTACTCATCATTTAGAGCTATTTCCACCTCTGTCATGGTTATGAAAACACAGAAATCAACTTTCTCAACTTTTGCATCACTAAAAAATCCACCTCCATTTACCTTTTCTACTCTCTTTCCTATCTTTCATCTTTATCTAAAATGGAGACTAGAAACAGCATTTAATCATGGGGAGAGTAATCATGGAGAATCCACAAGTCATGAAATGAAATCAGTTAAGTTAAGGACAAGTTTCCATTAATTTTTCAAGTGTTCTGACAGTGCCTAAAAACCCCCTTAAAATCCCAACAAAATTATTTTCCAAATTCTACATCCTCCTCTGGGTGAATTTTCCTTTCCTTTGCATCAGCATTCAGAATACATTTTAAAGTTCTCATTCAATTTCACTTTTTTTTTCTTTTATTTAATTACTAGAATTACAAGAGTTCTATTTTCTACACATTTCTCATGGCAAACGTACACTATTTCAGATACATTAAGGCTAAATAGTCTTTTGTGGACAAGCCTCAGGGGAAACATAACTGCCATTTGTAACTGTTTCTGCAGGGAAATGAATTCTGAGTTCCAAACAACTGATTTACAAATGAACATTTGGAAAGCTACCCATTTGTAAGTGGAAGACTTCTTTCATCCTGTATTTTCTGCATTCTAAGCGGGTAAGCTTGACAAGGTCATCCAATAGAATGATCTTAGGATAAGTTTTTCTAGATGAACAAGATGTGGTCAGCACCCTCAGTTAGCTGGTGCCCGGACAATGTTACACCCTGGGGACCTATGAACCTCTCATTACTTCTTTGGAACTCTAACTCCCTCAAAAGGGCAGACCTCAACAATGTGGTGTCAAAGCCATCATGGCCACAGGTCTTAGACTTTACAAAAGTAAGTTAACTTTCTATTTTTTATCTACAAATTGACAAAAAAAACCTGATGGAGTATTGTAACTATCAGAGGAGTATGTATGGAGGCCCTAAAAGCACCCTAAATTTAAAATAAATGGCTAACAAATGGAGGTATTATTAATGATTCAAAGTATTGATTGGCATCAGAAAGACTCAGGAAGAAAATCAAATTGATTCACCCAAAGAACAAGTATTGAGCTGTTATGTAGACAGCACTGTGAGAGCTTCACTGGGGATACACAGGCTGGCAGACAGACAGGGTGGTGTAGACTAACGATTCTAAGTCTCAGATGGCAAACAAACAATATGAGCCAACTATGACCTGCAGACACACGTTTGTTTGTTCCTCACAATGTTTGAAAATTTGAATTCAAATCAATATTTACAAACAGAAAATTTGCATGAAAATTTTACATGAAATTTCCAGATTTTCTTGAAAGATATGCACTCCCATTTCTGCCTGTCAATAATCAGGTGGAGTTGAAAAGCAGTTGTATGTGGGCTATGGGGTGTCCATCTCATCACATTCCTCACCTAGCTACTTCCATGAATTACTCACCGGCCTCACTAAGTAACTGAGTTTGCAACCCTTGTTGTGCATAATGTATTTAAAAAGGTATCTCTTGGGGCACCTGGGTGGCTCAGTCATTTGGGCATCAGACTCTTGATTTTGGCTCATGTCTCGATCTCATGGTTTGTGAGGTCAAACCCCATATCAGACACTGCACTGGCAGCGGGGAGCCCGCTTGGGATTCTTTCCCTCTCTCTGCTCCTCCCTTGCGCATGTGCGCATGCACTTGCTCTCACTCTGTCTCTCAAAATAAATAAAATTTAAAAAGATATCTCTTAAAGAATATTTTACCACTTACTACCTTCGTAAGAAAGTTTAAAATTATCTATTTATTTTAGAAAGTCAAAATGTATCTATATCATAAAAGTCAACAATTAGATGATGGGCACCTATCCATGTGGAACTCTAAATCAGGCAGTTAAAGGGTTGTTCTTCAAAATGGTTAAACAACTGCTTAAACTCTCTATTTCAATAGTAATAATAATAATAATAATAATAATAATAATTCACATTTACAAGTACTTAGGGCCAACATCTGTTCTAAGTTTTTACCTACATTAATTTATTTAACCCTCACAATTACTTTCTGAGATAGGTACTAGGTTTTTTTTTTCCTATTTAGCACAAAAGGAAACTGAAGTAATACCCCAAGATATTAAATGATCTGCCTAAGGTAACACAGTTGGCAAATGATAGAGCCAGAACTCAAACCAGGAAATCTGGTTCGAGGACTAATGCTCATAGCTATCATGAAATACAGAATTTTGATGTGCTCCATTCTTTGCCTGATAATTTGATATACTACCATTATAATGTGCTTAAATTTACATATTTTATACACAAACACACAACGTACATACATACATACACACACACTACATACACATATAAATGCATGATTATGCTATTATTTTCTATTGATAAAATACATATAGCCAGTATCAGACTGCTTTAGTGATTGTGGCTTTATAGAATGTTTTGATACATTTTTTTGACTAATCCCAAACATGTTCTTCTCCAAATAAATTATAGAACAAATTTGTCAGAGCAAAAAAAAAAATCATACTGGGATTTTAATTGGGATTATATTAAATTTATAATTAATTTTGAGAGAATTATATCTTAATAATACTGTCTTTCTATCAAATCACAGGGTAGGATGATTGAAAGATCTTTACACAATTGAAATGACAGGGTTTGGTGAAAAATTGGAAATGAGGGACAGAGAAAGGAGAGCTTGCAGCTGTGTTTCTTTTTAACAAATATTCCACTGATCTGTTCATGAACTGTGATGTAGATATTAGGAAGCACTGGAATAGGGAAATCATCTTCATTGGGAGCCATTTGCAGTGTAGAATGGAATAGAAAAGCACCTCAAAGTGGCATACCCTGCACTCTAATAGAAATGGTGGGTGAAAGCTAGCAGTAGACTAAGGAATTCTACCAGAGAAAATCAAGACAGGCTGAAAGAAAACGCGGAACACCGGACAGCAACATTGTGAACTACCATTTACTGAGTGCTTGCTCTGCGCCAGGTCCTGCACTAACATACAGGTGACCCTTGAGCAACATTGAGGTTAAGGGTGTCAACCTCCACATAGTCAAAAATCCATATATAACTTTTGACTTTCAAAAACTTAACTACTAAGAGCCTACTGTTGAACAGAGAGCTTACTGAAAACAAATGGTAGATTAACACAAACTTTACATGTTGTCAGTATTATATGCTGCTTTTTTACCATGAGCTATGGAAAAGAAAATGTTACTGAGGAAATCATAAGAAAGAAAAAATACATTTACGGTACTGTACTGTAAGAAAATCCGCGTAGAAGTAGACCCACAAAGTTCACACCCATACTGTTTAAGGGTCAAATGTATAGTCATCTAATAGCATCTAAAAACAGGTGAGTGATACTGTCCTCATTTTACAGATGAGAAGCCAAGTTCAGAAAAATTAAATAATTTCCTCACTTTCACATAACAAGAAAATGTTAAGAGTAGAATTTGAACAAAGGTCCCTGAATGCAATGTCCATGCTTGTTGTAGGAATGTAACAGGTTTCTTCCATTCCCATGCCTTAGTCCCTGGTTTGTCAATGATGAGAGATGTCTTGTGTGGCAGCTCTTACAGACACAGCTGTCATTATATGCAAAATGGGAAACACTAAGATTACCAGTTGTACCTCTCCATAAAGAGCAGTTCTCTTGAATACAATAGGCAATTATGCAGAATAACAAAAATTAATGTAATTTTTTCTAAAAACACTTTGAGCAGTTCCATTAGTAGAGGATATAGTTATGAATAAAAATAAAATTGAAAACAAACTTTTGCTCTGAGAAGGAGCCAAGAAAAAGAAAAGACAAGCCACAGAATGGAATATTTACCCATAACATATCTAATAAAGGTTTGTATCTAAAATATTCATAAAATATTTATTAAATCTCACCAAGAAAACAACCCAATTAAAAATAGGTAAAATAACTGAACAGACACCTCACCAAAGAAAATATACAGATAACATATAAGTATATGAAAAAAATGTTCAATATCATTTATCAGGCAATTGCACATTAAAGAAACAAGATATGCCTACATGCATATTACAATGACTAAAATCTAAAACAAACAAACAAAAAAGTGTCAATGCCGGCGGTACTGCTGGTAAAGCATTCTCATTAATTGCTACTCAAAATTCCAAAAATGGTACAGGCACTTTGGGAGACAGTTTTTCAGTTTCTTATAAAGCTAGATATAGACTTACTGTATGTCCTACCAGAGCCATTCCTAGGAATTTTCCCAAGTAATTTCAATTTATGTCCACTTAAGAACTGTCATGTGAATGTTTATAGCAGTTTTATTCAAAATCACCAAGATGCTCTCCAAAAGGTAAAGGGATAAACACACTGTGATATATCCACAGTGAATGTTATTCAGCAATAAATGGAATGAACTAGTAACTCATCCCACAACATGGATGGATTTTAAGTGCATATTACAAAGTAAAAGAAGCCTATCTGAAAAGACTATGTTCTAGAAAAGGCAAAAATATAGATAAAAACTGATCTGCGACTGCAAGGCATTGGAGAGGAAGACCAGTGACTAGGTGACAGGGAATTTTTAAGGGTGGTGAAAATATTCTGTGTGGTTCCCAAGATGGAATGTGTATCATGACAAAAGAGTCTAAAAGTATTATAAAAATATAACCTCACAGAAGAGAATGGGTTTAAAAGGTACTGACTTAAGTAACTTTGGAAATGACTAGGAAGTATAAAACTAGAGATAAAAACAACCATATATATACTACACTTTAATTGGTAGAGTATTCTAATTGACAAGAACATTTTTCAGAAGCATGCAAGGCAAAAATTCTGAAACCTCTGTACATGTAAACCTGGACTCAAAAAGTAAGTAAATGGATGACCAAGTGCAGAACTCAGGTTTTTCAATGTTGGAGTGAAAGATTATGGACAAGGAAAAAGGCTACAATAATCTATGCAGTATAGTGTTAGGATTGGAAACATCAGTATAAATTCAAGTTTAATACAGATGCTTAGGGGCGCCTGGGTGGCTTAGTCAGTTAAGCATCCGCCTTCAGCTCAGGTCATGATCTCACACTCTGTGAGTCTGAGCCCCGCGTCAGGCTCTGTGCTGACAGCTCAGAGCCTGGAGCCTGCTTCAGATTCTGTGTCTCCCTCTCTCTCTGCCCCTCTCTTGCTCATGCTCTGTCTCTCTCTGTCTCAAAAATAAATAAAAACGTTAAAAAAAATACAGATGCATATAAGCAGAGAAGGAATTAGGACACACATGAGTATATACTACGCGCGCGCGCACACACACACACACACACACACACACACCAATGTATATGAGTATATATACTATATACGCATGTGTGTCCTAACTCCATCTGCCTAGCAGCAGAAACACCCCAGTAACAACGAGCACGCTCGGCACCTAGATCTTGATTTTTTATACCATTCTCCAGTTAAAGGAACCAGGGCTCCTTGGAGAAATGGAAAGCTGGGGCCAGGGCAGGGAATAAACAAGATAAGCCTGAAGCACCTTGCCTTTTCACAAAGTAAGAAAATGCTAAAGGAGCAAAAATGATAGGAGTATGTCAAAGGGACACAGGAGCTGACATGAAAGATGTCCCACTGTCAAAAACTAGAACAATTTGAGTCACAAAATCAGTTTTACTAGATTACAATCCAATGTATAAATCTTCAAGAGTGCATACAAATTGAGATAAATGATTGAATAAATATGTAAACAGAGGAAAAGAGACAAATCTCTGGAAAGAAGAAATTCACATAATTTATATGGATATTTCCCCCTCAACGAGATGGAACACAACTGCCCTTTCCTTTTTTTTTTTTAAGTTTATTTATTTATTTTGAGATAGAGACAGAGCGAGTGGGGGAGGGCAGAGAGAGGGAGAGAAAATCCCAAGCATGCTCCACACTGTCAACCCAGAGCCCTATGTGGGGCTTGAACTCACCAGCCATGAGATCATGATCTGAGCTGAAACCAAGAGTTGGACGTTTAGCCACCAGAGCCACCCAGGAGCCCCACAACACCCATTTCTTAAATCTAGGCTGTGCTTGGGGTGCCCAGGTGGCTCAGCTGGTTAAGTGTCCAACTTCAGCTCAGGTCATGATCTCACAGTTCATGAGTTTGAGCCCCGTGTGGGGCTCTGTGCTGACAGCTCGAAGCCTGAAGCCTGCTTCAGATTCTTTGTCTCCCTCTCTCTCTGTCCCTCTCCCACTCACACTCTGTCTGTCTCTCTCTCAAAAATAAACAAACATTAAAATAATAAATAAATAAATCTAGGCTGTGCTTAGTTACTTTGTGCCAAGAGTAAGACCTTGGAAGGGGATAGGTGGAGGGGAGCATTTTTACCACGAAGAAAACTGAAGCACTACCTTTGCCAGGTAATCAAAATTAACATCATCAGTAATAAGACATGTTGATAGCATATGCCTTTGGTATAATATCAATTGAATAGCAAATCACTTCTGAGGTTTTCTTCCCCAGATCCACAACTTCTATGAAAAAGACATTGGACAAACCCAACTTGACATTCTAGAAGATAACAGATTTCTCAAAATGCCAAAGTCATCAAAACCAAGAAAAGTCATCAGAGACCAGAGAAGACATGTGACTAAATTCTGGTCATGTGCTATCATTAGTGGGATCCTGGAACAGAAAATTAGGGGAAAAAACTAATGAAATTGGATGCAGTATGGAATTTAGTTAATGAAACATATCAGTGTTGATTCTGTGGTTGTGATAAAGGTACCAAATGTAAAATGTTAACAATGGGGGAAACTGAATAAAGGGAGCTCTCTGTACTATCTTTGTGACTTGTCTGTAAATATGAAAGTGTTCTAAAATAAATGTGTTTTTTAAAAAAGAAAATTACCTTGTAGTACATGATAATGTTGTGTTCTAGCATAGCTCCACATGTATTTGCTTTGATCATTCTGTTCCTGCCTTTATTCTGACATTGGCTCAATCTGTTGCCATTATTTCTCAACTGTGCTGCATCTGGATGAATCCCACAGTTCCTCTCCCTTTCCATTCATGAGGAGGACCCCTGTGTCTTAGATGGTCCAAGTCTCATTATCTCCTAACCAGCTCCTCCAGCTTCGACGCACAGCTTCCATCTCTCTCCCTCTTTCTTCCCTCTTTCCATTCTTGATCTAAATGCTAAAGCTATCTTCTCTCATATTCAGTATATACCGGGTACTGTTTCTAATCCTCTAATTTAGAGATGATGAAACTGAGTCCTGGAGTGTTTCAATAACTTGCCCAAGGCTAAGTGGCTTATAAGTGCAGGTATCTGACCCAATTAAAAAGCTACCATTTGTCACCCCATGCACAGGTCCCATGTCAGCAAGACATTGTGTGTCTTTCTTAAAGCATTTTAGATTCACTTGCTTCAAGCATGTAATGTAACATGATAAAAACTTTGAAAAGGAACCTAATCATTATTGGCAGTGAGGGACTGTATGGGAGAGGGAGTGGGTGGGGGAGGCAAGTAATTAAATCCAAAGTAAAGGCAACCTTAAGAAAATGCAACCATAATAAAGAAAATTGCTCTCTCCTGGTGGCCCAAAGGGAGAAGGAAAGAGTAAGCCTGGCATTTCTAGTCATCCTCGCCTCCCACATAGAGCATTGTTTATGCTCTGCTCACTCAGAAACCCTACGGGCACTGTAAGTGCTTGCAGCCAGGGGTTCTCCTAAAAGAGGGAGCACTTCAGGTTCCTTAAGAGTCCTCCATTTACAGGATGTGCCAATCTGGGAGAGAACATACCTCCCAACTTCACCAGAGCTCACCTGCTGAAAATCTTAAACCCAAATGCTAACTAAGAACCAATTCAGATGAAGCTTTAAATTGATGCATTTAAAGACACTGAATAAACTCTTTATGTTACAATCTGGCATGAGCTTTTAATATTAACCACTACATATTTTATAGACTGTATTTGTTGCCAAACGCTAAAACAAACATTAAGATGCTTGTGCGTCGACGGGTACTATGAATGCTTCCAAAACAGTGGTATAAAAAGCCACATAAAACACACCATAATCATGGAAATCATCTGCATTAAACTCACATTTGCCATAAAAGTGGCAGTTATTTTTCATCTACAAACAATTATATCTCAATTACTTACTCTCTGTTAGGGAACATTTCATAAAAACTCTCATTTAATTGATGTAAGGATGTATTTTTGGGGGGGAGAAACAATCTCTAATTTGGATTAATTAAAGGAATAGACACTCCAAATTATTAAAAGGTTGATGTCTACTAAAATATGAAATAGTGTTAGTTCCATGTACAAAAAGTAACACAAACCAAGCCATAAAACCTACAGTTTTACCCAAAAGAGAATTAGTTTTTAATGAATAGACAACAATACTCAGAGCTTTATATTTTCCATAAAATAAAGAGCTTGAAAAAGTTTGTTACACAAATAGTTTAAATGTACACTCTGTGTTATCCTGTACAAACTTTGAATTGGCTCAGCAGTACCTTTCTTTTTAACTATGCAATTATAATGGGCCCATCTAAACCATTATACTCAGAATTACTGCAGTTCAGAGTAATGAGGGTTTTTTTTTTTTTTTTGGTAGGAAGTGTACAGCTTAATTAAATTTAGATATATAAAGTAATATTAAATTATACACAAAATGTCTATAGGTTGTACAACATCAGTAGTATCCCAAAATATAAGAAAGGACTGAGGTTGACTACCATTGAACTTTTTGTTTGTATGTTTTCAAAAGGGTTGGGCGTGCCTAGATGGCTCAGTCTGTTAAGTGTCCGACTTCAGCTCAGGTCATGATCTCATGGCTCAGCTGGTGCCATCAGACTCTGTGCTGACATTGCAAAGCCATGAGCCTGCTTCAGATTCTGTGTCTCCCTCCCTGTCTTCCCCTCCCCTGCTCTCACTCTCTCTCAAAATTAAATAAACATTTAAAAAAAATTTTTAACAAGAGTTCAAAAAAATCAGCAACAAAAATTTCAGTGCAACCATGTGCTCTTAAAATTAACAAAAAAATAAAAATAAAAATAATAATTTCAAATGTATTTGATTGCAATGAAATGATTTTCAGAAAATAAGATACTCCGTTTTCATATCCAGCTCTATTATCATCCTATCATATTGCTATTATCTTCAGCAGGAAGGAATCAGAGACATTTTCCTTGGTTTAACACATCTTGGTAGATGATTTGTAAGAGGATTTCAGGAGACTGAATGGCCTCTATCCATTGCACTTTAAGCCCAGCAAAGAATAACCTGTCACTACACAGGCAATGACAGCCAAGCAGTTTTCTCAGGAATGAATGGGAGGGGTGAACCATGATAACAGTAGGATGTAATTCTCCTTACTGTAAGTCAAAATCAGAAGAAGGAGAAGAAAAAGGAGAAGAAAGAGGAAGAGAAGGAGGAGGAGGACCCTGAAGGAGGAGGAAGGGGTAAGGCGGGGGAGAAGGAAAGGGAGGGGGAGGGAGGGGGACAGGGAAGGGGGAAGGGAAGAAGTACAAGAAGAACAAAAAGAAAGAGAAGAGAAAGAAGAAAGAGACACAATTTCATTAAAGCAACAGTATGTTTTTGCACTGTGACATATAAAATGAGAAAATAACTATTAACATAAAGATTTTACAGTGAAAATGTAATGAGAAGGGCAATGCCTTACAATAAACTAAATGATTATCCATTGCTATTTAATTTAAATTGCTTTTATCCTTTTGGAGTAAAATATAGCTTATTTTGAGACCTGTTATAATATGGAAGAGATCATTCCCTTTGCAATCCCAAGCAGACTCTATCGGCTTTGCATGTATTAGTAAAAGGGGGCAGGGGGAGTCCGGGTAAAAGTAAAGACTGTATAATTTCTCAAGTCTCAGAACTTTTTGACCAGTCTCTGCAAGCAGACTTTACAAAGATATGAGTCTTTCTAGTTCTGTGTAAGATCTACTCACAGAAATGAGTGGTTCTCACCCCTGACACAGTAGTGTGTAATAAGTGCCACTGGGTAATAAAATCAGTGATATGGGTATTAACAATCTAGGTCCCTAGAACAAAATCCTGGCATAACAACCAGGTCACTAGTTACATCACCCAATGATACATGTTACATGCTGTTTAACAATGTGTAGTTGGCTGACAGAACCCAGTCATAGCAACAGTAAGACCATGTCTGGTATAGAGAATGGTAACCCTTAAGAACCAAATGTCTTCAACATTAATTCTGTAAACATTTACTTAGCTTCTACACTGTAAGTTCCTTAACATTTCTAGAATCTTACCCAATTAGTAAAGGTAGTAGCAACTTGACTATAGTATTCCCCTCTAAGCCCAGGATGAAGAATATAATATTGGTGACAAGACACTTATTTAGGTAACTGTGTTACATACAAGTTTTTATAAAACTCTTTCTACGTCTGGAAGAGCAAACATTTGATATTTTAACTTTCAGCCACATTAACACTTCTTTTTGAGACTTCTAATGCATAAGGCAAGATTCACTCTTTGAGAAATCCTTGGTCCTCTGGAACTATCAGTCAACAAAGAGGATGGAAATTCCACTAGAAGCCTACAATTCCACTTAGCCCTGGATTTATAATAGAAAGACCAGTATATCACACTTTTTAATGTCTAATATATGGACTCTACTGGCTTATTACAGTAAGAATTTGATTCTTATCAGGATGATTTAGTATAACTCATTTAACATCCTTTTTCCTTGCTGTAGTTATATTTTTATTAATCTATTCATTATATCCCCATTTTCCAATAACACAGAAATGATTGTGAAATTGCCAAGATAATCTCCAATACTGCATTTATTTTTATCAATGATCTCTTTAATGTAAAATATGCATGCAGGATGGCCCTTAAGAATGAAGTACTAATAATATTGGACCTGGCTATTATTTATTGGGCATTTTTAAAACTGCTTTAAATGTATCATGTTATTTAATCCCCATGACTCTAATGGATAGCATTATCACCTCCATCCTGTAGATGAGGAAAGGAGGTTCATAAAATTTTTAAAAACTTGTCTGAGATAATATTGCTAAAAGTGGCAACCTGGAATAAGAACTGAGGAAGTTTTATTCAAAAGCACACATTCCAAAGCACACAATTAACAAGTATGCAATATTGCCTCCTGAAATAGATGGCTTGCCTTTGGCTGACAAAATATACATATGTCAAAATTTTAAGTTCATCTGCTTTTAAGAAAATGATAACTAAGGAAGTCAATCTCTTTATTTAACAAAGTCAATCTCAAAATGTAAAATTTCAGATTATCTTAACAGGCAGAGAGGGGAGATGTGAATGGTCAAACTGTGTTTCTCCCACCCCAAGATAATCCCTATTTCATGAAAAATTGAAGAGTTATAAATTTGAAGATTGCCAAGCAAGATGCTACCAGAATGACAATGTAGGTTCTCAGGAATGGGGTACAACTTGTCAACATTCTGCCAGAAGACAGCTCTGGCAGAACAACTCAGGGTACCTTGGATGAGTGATATATGGAGACAAGATGACTCTTTCTGGAGAAAAGACCAGGAATGGATAACGAAATGGCCTTCTTGGGTCCCAGTTCCTGTAACTCTCTACCTTGCACATTAGCAAACTTAATACCCCTGCAGCGTCAGCCTGTCTCATGCTTGAAACCAGATTTCCAACAGGAATATTGTTGAGCTTCTCTCGGAGTTAAGCCTGGTGCTGTTTTCTTCAAGTCTGAAGAGGCATAAAAAGATAATGCAGAGGATTTTATCTGTTATTATTTTAATAGGAATAGTAACCATTATCAGCTTATGATGGGGATAGTGTTGCTCCTTTGGCCAAAGAGTAGGGATGGAGTGGAAATGTAGGAGGGCCGAAGTCCTACCTATTTGGCTTTCCCTCAATACTTAAGGCTTGGAATTCTGAAAATAAAAGGATAAAAAACATTTGTACAGAAAAGAGATGGAGTATTGTGTGTTACCATTGGGGTTCAAGTATCAGTTCTATCATGTGATTTAGTGCCAGACCCCCAGCTCTCTGTCTGGATTCCTTCATCTATAAAACCTAGGTGATAATTGTTCAATACTCTGAGTGCCATTAAGTGGTTCAACCTTCCTCAGTATCAGGGATGCCTAGGGACAAACTGTCATGGTGACCCTCAATTCAAAAAAGCCACAAAATAAGAATGAACCACATTTATTCCCAGCCCCAGGCTTCACTCATCTGTAGCAATCACCACCAGCTAGGTCAGTGGTTCTCAACGAGGGGCCATTTTGCTTCCCAAAAAACATTTGGAAATGTCTGGAGACCAGACACAACTGGGCACAGAGTCTCTGACAGAGGCCTTGGATGGTACTAAACAACCTACAATGCACAGGACAACTCTCATAACAAAGAACAATGTGGCCCAAAGTGTCCCTGTATGAAGGCTGAGAAATTCTGGGTTATACCAAGTGAGACCAAATGGATACAGGGAATTTTATTTATATTTATTGACTGACAGTCTCAGTGGAAGATACAACAGACACATTGTATGTGGTATCATCTGAATATTAAGTTTTTATTTCTTTACCCAAGACAACTCTCCTAGATCTTACTATTGGCCTATTCCATAAACTCATTTCAAATTCTTTCTCAGATCTTCCTCCAAGATAAAGCTAGTTAGGTATGTGCAGAGTTCCACTTACCTACTGTGTCTACATTTGTCCAGGGCTTTCTTAGTGTGTCATCAATAACAGAACTCAGACTCTATAATCATGCTGACCAGGTAAAGAGTACACACACAGTGGTGTGATATGTATTGCTGTCTTTGCCTCACTTGGTCCCAGCTTTGTATGGTCTCTTAGCCCATTGCACTTAAATGGTATCTAGAATGTAAGCTGTCTCCTTTGCCCTATTTTGCTGACCAGCAAAAATTCAACCCAGTACTTTAAATGTTTGAAGTATTTGTCCAGATAATCACAATCACATTCTGTGGCAGTTGACTTTTCAAAACTGATTACAGTTTACAAAACTACATGATGTAAGCATACTTCCTCATAAACTGCTATTATTCTTATTCCAACCCCACACATTTCCTTCTTCATTTTGTCATATCCTATCAATAATAAGTATATACATTTCACAAGATTGTAGTTGACATTCAATAAGAAGCTATCTAAAATGGTCTTGCAAATACTTGGAACACAAACATGCTTCTGTTGTGGTTGCTATAAATATACTTACTCTAGCTCTAGCTAGTCCCAAATTGCTATAGATTCCTCTGCCTGGGCCTCTAACATTAAGAAGTCACTAGTCCAAATGGATTTAAAATTACTGTTCATCCATACCTGTGTGAACTTGTTCTTACTCCTGAATTTTCATCTATCAGACCCTAAACTATCCTTTGAAATTAGCTTATAATGTTATGTCCCACTGGGTATTCCTTTCAGATGTACTTTGTGGACTCTATTGTTTCTCCTGCCTCACCAAACCCTGGGTTTCTGGTCTGATATTTCTAGGCTGGCCCCATCAATTAGTAATACATGTGCAAATGTGAGAGTTTGCAAAGACAAATCTGTCAGCATACAACAAATGCCAGGAGAATCAAATGCCTGAGTATTTTAGAAAGAAGTCCCCTTAAGTTGAATATTTTCCTTGTGGTATAATGGAAGGGACTTCAACTGTGGAGTCAACATAGGACGGGGTAGGAGACCCAGATGTTTCTCCTCCTTCCTCAAACCATTAGGCCCTTAATATTTTGTGGACGAATGAGGATTGTGTATACAATGTTAAAAGAGACACTAGGGGTGTCTGGGTGGCTCAGTTGGTTAAGCATCTGACTTCAGCTCAGGTCATGATTCACAGTTTGTGAGTTCAAGCCCCGCATCAAGCTCTGTGCTGATAGCTTTGAGCCTAGAGCCTGCTTCAGATTCTGTGTGTCTCTCCCTGCCCCTCTCCCCCACTCACACTCTGCCTTGCTCTCAAAAATAAATATTAAAAAAAAAGAGAGATAGAGACACTAAATGCAGATAGCCTCACCAAGACAGCTATTTAAAATGCCAGTTTCAACTTCTTTCCTTAGTAGGGAAATGGTAAAAAAAAATAAATAAATAAATGAATTTGTTGGTATAAGCATTTCTGGCACAGATATTTTCTTCTTATGTGAATTTTTCATTCTTAAAAATAATAAACTCTTCACATTTGAAATTACTTCAATGCCTTTTCAGTTAAAATCTAATGAAAGAATTTAGCAATAAGTCAACTGCAGTTATATTTACATTTTTAAAACCCAACTTTCATATTGCCTATCACACACACACACACACACACACACACACACACACACAATGAGGGAAGAAAATACTTTGGGGGGGGGGAATAAGAACGTATCTGGCTTTCTTTCGCATACATTCTGAAGAAAGAACATTTTATTTCCCACATCGATGGCCTTCACTTACTTATTCATTTATTCAGCAAGCCCTTTGTAAGCATGCATTCCAGAGTAATGCCAGCACTACACACTAAAGTTGCAATGACAAGTGAGATACTGCCTGTGCCTCAAGGAGCCTGTAGTCTAGCTATGGGTAGCATGTGCAGTGGAAAGTGGATAGGATATAGAAGAGGGTGGAGAAAGAGGATAAAAAGATAAATGTATGTATGTATGTATATGTGTGTGTGTGTGTGTGTGTGTGTGTGTGTGTGTGTGTGTGTGTATGTTGAAAGTATGTGTTGCAGGTCCAGTAAAGCACAAGACAAAGAGTCTTAATGGATCAGGAAAGAAGGGAATAACGAAGAGACACAGCTTCAGAGAAGAGGTAAATTCCTATGAAGTGAATCCAAAATGATGAACACTATCAATCAGGAAGGCAAAAAGGAGGGACACGGGGCATTCCTGTGGGAGAAAACAGGGTTGCAGGCTCAAAACAGCAAAAGACCTGTTCATTGTGACAACAATGAACGGTTCCTCAGAGCAGCTGGAAACATGAAAACAGGAGCCAGGAAATCCTAGCTATCATCTTGACGTTTTATAGCAAGTTGTCTAGGTTTAAGCATGAGCTCTGTCTCTTTCAGTCTGAGACCTTGGGCAAGTTAATATCCTTACCTAAAAAATAATAACTAGTTCTCTGATAAGCCTTTGTGGAAATTAGAGATATCCCACAAAATACCTAGAAATATGCATATTGTGATGTGGGCACTTAATAATGGTAATGAAGAGATAGTGATTATGATGGTGATGATGATGGTCTGGGTGGTGCTGCTGCCGCTGCTCTTTCTTACCTGGATACTTTTATGCATTCCATCGTCTGGAATGGCCTTTACCCCCAAATTCTCCACCAAGATTACTTTTGCTTGCCCATTAAGTCTCAGTTCAAATTTCACTCCTTTCTACAAATCGGAGTTAGGTACACCTTCATTGATCTCTCAGAGCACATTTACACTCTATTTTCACCAATGACTTAGTTTTCCATGTCTTCCTCCTTCATTCCAGGCAAAGGGAGAAAAGAAAAGAAGCCAGACTGTATGCTTCTGAAAGAATGGCTCTGTGTGTCTTATGCCTTTTGGTATCCTCATCCACGCAACCTAGCATTTATTGAATATTCAGTAAGTATTTGTTGAAATAACATATTATCAAGAAAAGAATTAGAAACTAGAATACAGGATGCTTTTATAAAATAAAACCCTGAACAGTCAGGGTTCTGATAGGAAATATAACAAAGATTAAAGCCTCTAGGGAGGGAAGAGAGCCTCATGTATTTAAGATCTTGAAACTTTGAGAGGAGCACTATCCCCATAAAGCAAGGTAATTACCATGGCTGGCTATCAGCCTCTGCAGCACCGACATACAGGTGACCACACCTAGTTGAGCCAAGTTCATCACAAAGGCCTAGGCTGAAACTAAAAAGTGCTATGAGACATGACAGAAAAAAAAGAGTACCCAGGCAATGGGAATATCAAGCACAGAGACTCTCGTCTGGCAAAGAACTTGGCTTGTTTCAGAGTCAGAAAGGGACCAGCCTGGTTGGAGAATGGTCATGAGGTGAAGCAGGAGGACAGACAATGGGAAACAATATGGTCAGAAGGAAGAACAGGTGCCAGATAATGCAGGGTGGTCAGGATAAAGTGAAGGCTCTGGGGTTGTTTTCTAAAAGAAATGCTAAAGTTTAAACCAGGTGTACAAGGTGATTGGAGGAAAAATTTAAATACCCACCTGGTTATTAAGTAGGGAATTAATTGTGATAAAGTATGTTGGGAGCCAGGAGCCCACTGAGGTCATTGCCATAATTCAGGTAAATGTGCAAGGAGTTTGGTGATGGTGGTGGAGGTGGACAGAGTGGCAAGACTAAAGATACATTTAGGAGGTAGAATAGGCAGAACTCTCTGATGGACTAGGTGATGAAGAGAAGAAAGGTGAATCTTAGCAGAAACCAACTTCTAGTCTGAGTCTCTGAAAAGATGCTCTGACATGATGTGAGAAAGGGGTAGGCAGTAGCAATCAAAAGTCTTGATGGTTTATGGTTTATTAGTGATGGAAACATGAAAACAGGAAACAAAAAAAGTTTATGGTTTCTATTAGACATCTAAGTGAGAATCCTAAGTACAGAGCAGCATCCAAGAATAGAGGAGAAGGGAGAGGTCTGGGTGGGAGACACACAGTCTGCTGGTGTTCAGCATTTGGTAATTAAATCCATGGGATTGGGGGGCACCTGAATGACAGAGTCAATTGACTCTTGATTTCGGCTCAGGTCATCATCCCAAGGTCATGGGTTGGAACCTCAGCATGGAGCCTGCTTAAGACTCTCTCTCCCTCTGTCCCTTTCTACACTTTCTCTCTCTCTCTCTTTCTCAGATAAAATAGTAATAACAATAATAATAATAATAATAATAATAATAAATAAACAAACCCATGGTATTTATAACACCACTCAGCTGGAAGTTACAAACCAGATGCCCCAACCCTCCCTGAAAATATTTTTGGTGATCCCATATAATCTATCATTTCCTCAAAAACACCCCTCCAAGATATTTCTTTGGAAAGGGGAGTGAGCCTTGTTCTGATATGCCTTTAGGTAAGGCATGCCCTCTCCAATTACCATACTTCCAATTTGCATCTAACCATAATATATATGTTACCTGTTAACCTTGGAGGCATTTAGTGTTTAAATAAATACTCCTGAGGACTTCAGAATACCAAGTCCCTAGAGAAACCAGAGAAGAAGTCACTATGATAGGCCCTGAGCAACCTTATTTGTTGGATGAAGAATATAATAATTTCCCCTCATCATCCCAAACTCATCACCTGCAAAGAGAAAAGATCCCAAAGACATATAAAACAAACAAACAAACAAACAAACATTTGACAATACAAAGCAAATTGATTGAACATGGAATCATCTAGTGTCAAAGGAGAAAAGGCTACCCGAATAAGATAATATCGTGATTCTCTCTTCCCATCCTTTTGTTCTAAAGTCACAGAGGAGGTCTCTGCTATGAAGCAATCAGAGACAATATGATATTTGAGTTTATTACATCATGTCAAGACAGTGCTTATATCATTGCATCACCTGTCTTTCACAGTATAGTATGTATTACATATCCATCAAATTCTAAAATCTTTCTTGTTCATCACTGTGGTACATATTTTTGGCTTTTCTGTCCAAACCATCCAACCTTCTTCATTGTTTCTAAAGGAACCCATTTTTATTTGGATAACCCCCTCCTCATTCCTGTACTAAACCATGTGCATGTGTGTCTTCAAGTACACTGAATAAAAAAAATGGTGTAAGATTTAATTCTAGGCAACAAGAGTTGAGGAGAAATCTGTGTGGAATTCTTTCTTAAAAAAAAAACTCAAGAAAGAAATTTCTCTTTGCCCACACAATATTTTCAGTTGCCATGTCTGCAGTCCAATTATCTAACTGGAACAGCCACGTACTGACCATGACAGAAGCTAGTCTGAGAAAGACAATGCAGAATGGTGCGAATTACCTGGGTCCTAGGTCATGTTATTTTGGCACTGAATTAACAGACTCCTCAAATGGTCTTTTCCTTTTGTGAACTTATTTTTTTTTCTGATTCCTTTAACCATTTCATTTAGAGTTTTCTGTTATTTTGTGATGTTTGTGTGGTAGGGGGCAGGGTAGTTCTTCTTTAAAAGGATGCACCTCACCTACCTTCCCTTTTTAGTGTTTATTTATTTTGGGGCTCCTGGGTGGCTCAGTCAGCTGAGCATCCAACTTTGGCTCAGATCATGATCTCTCAGTTCGTGAGTTCCGGCCACACATTGGGCTCACTGCTGTCAGTCCAGGCCTGCTTTGGATCCTCCAGTCCCTTCTCTCTGCCCCAACCCACCTTGTGTTCTCTCTCTCTCTCTCTCTCAAAAATAAACAAACATTAAAAAAATAAATAAAAGGCTTTTTTTAGTAATCTCTACACCCAAAGTGGATCACAAACCCATAACCCTGAGATCAAGAGTCAAATGCTCTTCTGACTGTGCCTACCAGGCACCCCTACTTTCCTCCCCCTCCTTTGTTTAACAAGGCTTCACACTGGTGTGGATCCCAATGCAGCACTTGAAGTCACAACCTTGAGATCAAGATCTGAGCTGAAATCAAGAGTTGGGCACTTAAACTACTAAGCCACCCAGGCTCCCCCCCGCTTTCCCTTTTTAATCCTCAGCTTTCTCATCTGGTATCTCTAAGAAACACTTAAAATTTTATGGTTGTAGAACTGTTGCACATCAAGTGTACTTTAGTATTTTCTGTCTCCTCTGAAAAATGCTCTGAACTATTGAGGGAGACCATTGGAAGTAATCCTTCAAGAAACCCAAGGTATCTGTATCAGACAACATATGGCTTGTGTAATCAGGAGACTAAGAAGGAAAGAGCTTTCTCACCTCTGCATCTGAAATTCCCAGGCATATTTTATGCTTAAATCCAATGCCACAAACAGAGGTCAGTAATGAGGCATTGGTACTGCTCAAAAGACCATTACTTACCGATATGCCAGGAAAATGGTTATCTGTATGTTATCTCCAAATACTAAAGAGAAATATTTTGGTACAGTCCAATGATTGTCATCAGTCAGAAAAAATTCTTTTGGGTTAAAAAGGTACCACTAAATTAAAGCCTTTAAAGACCAGCTATTATTAGCATTCATGAAAGTGGGTGGTATAAAATCAAGGTGTTAAAAAACCTTTTGTTCTTATTAAGACATACCTTTAGGAACACCTGTCTGGCTAATAATATCTTAGTACCTGGATCATCCTGAAGATAGACCAGGAATGTGTGACCATTTTCACTTTCTACCTAAAGACACAAACCTTAGGAGTGCTTCCCAAGGTCAGAAAACTGGGTCCTAAATTTAGATCTTGTCTTTGAAATATTTGGTTTTAAGCTTTTCCTTCAGAGTAGAGTCAAATTCTCAGAGATAACACAAAGTCCAGGCCCTTTTATGTATTTGAAACCTCATTCTTCACTGATCCTGATCACTTATATTATATAACATAGTCACACTCAACTAATAAATGCTTTCAGGACAGTTACAGTGCCTTGTTTCTTCATGTTTTGCACAGGTTTGTCTGTGTCTGAAACATTTTATTCCCCTCTTCTTAATTAAAAAAGAATTAATTTAACTCCTATATAGTATCTGGTTTGGGCTTTGTAAATGCCACTCAAACCTTATATTTACCCCTCCTAGCACTTATCATTTTATATTATAATAGTATTAGTTTGCATCCTGGGCTGTGCTCCTTAAAAACAAGCAGTGCTGTTCTATTTGAGTATTTTTCCAGTAAATGTGAAATGACTAAAATAATGAAAAAGTAAGTCCAAGCTTCTATCCATTATACCTTTATACATTTTTACTACAGCTGCCCTTCCTTGGTCAAGAATACCTGCCTGGCATAGTTTCCCTACCCTAATTCCTTTATTGTCTGAAAAAAATTATTCAAGTAAAGGGCCCATACGCTAAATACAATAAGTACTTTTATGCTATTTATTTTCCATTAAAATAGAGTGGAGTCCATTTTTCTTAGGGGAAAATCCTAGAAACCAGAGTTGTGAGAAGTGGTGTTTTTAAACCCAGCAGCAGTGATTCATCTTGAAAATTAAGGTTTCTGATGAGAAAGAGTCTCACTACAGGGCCAAAGCTAATAGTTCCCCTACAAGGCCCCATCCATTAAAATCAACAGCAACTTGTATCTGCTATGCTAACTCAGGTTCCAAAACAGAGGGGCAAAGATTGTCTCTATGTGGACAGACTTTCTTCAACCCTAATGTAAAAGATACTTGTAATGTGAAACCTATTTTTGACTTACAGAAACCACTCTTTCTCAAGAGAATTAGCATATCTATTGTGACAATCCTTGAGGCCCTTTTGTCATCTCTCCAAATGTTGCCTACATACTTTAAAGTAAAATGTTCAGTTCAGCTTAGGTTAAGGAAGACTAATATGTTTCTGAACTCAAAAGTCAGACGGCATTTCTTAGGAAGACAAATGAGTTCATAGCCCTCTTTGTTCCTTCATTTGAAGAATCTTAATTGAGGACCTGTTATACCCTGGATATAGCACTAGGCACTAAAGTTGCCAAAAGTAAAGACAAAGACCCTTGAAGAGCAGTAGAGGGAAGAGAAGTAGTAGAAAGACTTACATGGAAACAAATAATTATACCTAAGAAGACTAACTGTTATGAAGCAGGCAATGAGAAGATTATGTGAGAACATAGATGATTAGTTGAGACCATGACTACTGCCTAAGGGAATTAGAGAACTGGGAACATTCTGTTTGAGATTTGAAGTAAAAATAGGGTTTATCAAAAGGACCATTTGGTGGAAGCGTAGAACAAGCAAAGGAAACAATGGGTGTAGAGATAGTAGGAAGGCTATATACACAGCATGATATATTTCTCCTCAACTCAATCACATGTACAATCCATGCAGCTAGGTATCTTCCATTTTTGTAGTTAAGCATCAGGATGAGTAGCTGCACTTTTTATTGAATTAATCAGTCCTTTAGATAGCATTTAAACTCAATACTCTTCTTTCCCTACCTTCCTGGTATGGATCCATGATGAGATCTTGCAGATGTTACTACAATATTAGAAGATACTTTTCAGCTCCCTGGTGACTTCAAAATGAGTTTTTATCATCATTATAGTTAATAATAATTGCAAATAAAATTCTTAGCTTTTATGTCATAAAAATTGATTCTTACTATACAGTTCTCTATGAAAATGTCATATCCCTTAAAAATTGCTACTAGAACAAATTATAATACAAAGCACTTACATAGCATTTTTGTTTGGGTAGATAATTTAAGTTTATTGCCCTTCTGCTACTGAGAAGAAAAGCCTGAACAGGGTTAATAGCCTTCCCCCAAGGCTACATGATCCATTGTGATACAGAGAGAATGAGAGTTCAAATTAAGGATGACCCTCTAAAGGAAAACCTATCCAATCTGCCCTACACTCCATTTGTACATATCAGGTAAGACTGCATGCAATGGATCTTTCTTCCCAATCCTAACTGTAAAAAACAAACAAAAACCTGAGTCCTATAAAAATTTCCAAGAGATAAAGTTGTTCAGAATGTAAACTTCTTTTATTTCAAGGCTTATCACCTAAGTTAAATTGGTTCTGCTAATGTAATACCATGCTGGGTCTGTCCAGAGGAGGTCAGGTTTACAACTGATAAACCTGTTTGTTTCAGTTGTGGTATACTGCTTCCAGTGCTATCCTACCAACCTGGCACATATCCAATAGCTAAAGAACACTCGTAAATGAAAGGAGAAAGGTTATGGTGATATTCCTGTCTCAGACTCTTTTGCCAAGTTTCAGATGAAGCTGGCAAGAAGGGAGAAAACTGCCTAACATACTTTCTGCTTAGTGTGACTATCTCCATAGTTACCAAAAGGTGTTTATTACCAAATGCCCTCAAACCAAATCAGATAACAGAACCATTGAAAGCCAAACAAAATCTCAATACAGTTTTTTTTTTAAAGAAATGTGCTGTGAATTTAAAAGACAGAACAAGGTTTCCCACTAGGTTACCAATTAAACAAGGTCTTAAAATTTTATTTAGCTCATTTTAGAGATGATAGACCTTAACAGTCACTTAATAATCAACAAATATATATTCAAAGTCTATTGTGTGAAGTGCTTTGTATCAAGAAAGCCCTGTAAGGGATAAAAGAGATATATACCTGAAGAGATCTCAGCTCTCATACAATTCACATTATTACATAATCCTAAGTATCATTCTGAAATTGTTCAGACTCCACCTGTGATACTCAAACACAGACAATTCTTACAGGGGGACTATAGAACAAGTTTGTCTTATTTTGTAGTTCTTTAGCACAGGATTTCTGAAACTTTAATGTGCATTAAATCACCCAGAAGGCTTGTCAAAAACAGATTGCTGGTTCCTATCCCCAGAATTTCTAGTAGATTAGGTCTGGGTAAGGCCCAGGAATTTGCATTTCTAATAAGTTCATAGGGGATGCTGATGTTGTTGGCCCAGGGACCACATTTTGAGAAGCGCTACCTTAGCTCATTTATTCCATGCTACATTTGTTGAACTATGTATTTTCAGTGAAAAGTAGTGATTTGTCATCACAAATTTGTCACTAAAAATGTCTTTACTACCTGAGCAAAACATGAGTTTCTAGGAAATTATTAACACCTATTTTTCCAAGAAGCAAATGAAATACTACTAAATATTTTCTCAAAGTTCAAATTTAACTAAAAATATGTTATATTATAATACTTCTTCAAAGTAAAAGTTGCCAGTTCAAACACTTCAAATGTTGAATAAGAAAGAAACTTTATATTTTATTAAGAAAAAATGAATAAAATAGAAAACTAGCCCATCTTTATAACACTGTCACTCTTTACTAAAAATATAAAAACATTTAATCCTTCCTTTAAGGAGTAGGATCTACAGTCATTATTCTAATGACTATAGAATAAGTATTTAAATTTAAATACTTAGCATAAATGCAAACTATAAATGACTATAAATTGGTCATTAGCAGAATTTCTAACTTGTGGTCCTATTCATGGTCATCACAGGCTGTGATTTTTGCCTTAAGCATATGAGGAAGTTGTTTCCGAATAATTAAAAAGATGTAGACCATTTCGAAGAGGGAGAAAAAATTTTTCTCACACACAATGTCTTTCATTCTAATTTTTTGTAAGTCTACTTTTTTGGCTTCAAATATCACCACTTAAGAGAATGGCCCATTCTCCTAATGCTGAAGAAAAATCTGTACCTTGCCAAATGGAACCATAGGGTTCACTGAATACCGATGATAACTCTTTCTTTAGTGCTTCTGAGTCTGTGTTGAGATCATAATGTAATAAAGTTTCTTTTTGTTTTTTTCCTTATGACTTAAGTCCTTAGGATAAAGACCAAGAAGAATCCCTAAGTCAAAATACACTATAGAAGCATATTATACTCTTCTAGAATTTCATGTAATAGTGATATTTGAGAGGTACATTTTGCATATTGCAATGACATAAAGAGGTGGAATTTTCTCTTATATACTCTATATTTCCAAATTTTTGTGGATGCAATTATGAAATACTCTTTAAGACAAAATGCAACACCAGCTGAAGTGCCATGTGAAATATGGATGTGGTATCCATCCTTTAAACTTGGAGTGTGGAATTACCAATCAGTAAAAAGTGGCGTCAATTGGTACCTTTCCAAATTATTCTCACCATGCCAACTTATCACAATGTCACACTCCAAAATACCAATGGCTAAAGACACAAATTATTTTCTAATGACCATGCCCTCAGGCACACAGATTTAATAAAAAATGTACATATGAGAAGATTTCATCCTCTTTTACTACCTAATTTTATCTCCTGTTTCACACACAACAGTTTTGGATGGAGCTGTGGATTAGAGGTGGTAAAGAGAAAATGTCTGTATTTGCCTAACACTTCAATATTACAATATAAAGACAATCAAATTGTCATGAAAAGTATTTGTCTGCTCATAGATGTTCTACTCTGAAGAAAATGAAAATCCTAAATACACCTTTAAATACACTTTGTAAAAATGTGTAGCTATTTGTCCAGGAATTTGTATGTACGTACATACATACCTACGTACATAAATAAATAATAAATTTTAAAAAAGAAGCTTTTGGGATCCATTTACACAGATCTGAGAACCTGGGAACCTGAGTGTGAAGGTAGTGATAGAATAAGCCATGTCTGTCTTAAAAAAAGAAAAGACATTGATATGAAAGAGTCACTAGATGAGAAAAGTAAAGAAATATTGTGCACTGTATTTTGGAGTTCGATAATAAAATAAAATAGGTATGATTCCTGATTGAGGAACCACCCACCCTGAGGATTCACACACAACTTCTAACTTCAGAGAAAAGATGGACCATTCTTCTACTACCCTTAGAAATACATGGGTGAATGATTTCTATTAAAATATGAAAAAAGAAAAAAAAACTCTCACTTTTTTTAAGGCAAAGCTCTAAATTTGAAATTCTGCTGAAAGAAAAAGTAAACGAAGTTCAGAGATTTGACTGGAAGATTTAATTTGCTTTCAGTTTAACCAAGAGAAGCTAAGACAGGGAAGAAAAAACCAAGTTTGTTGCCTAAAGTGGGGACAATTTTTCAGAAATGAAGTTTATAATAAGCCAAGATTAGATCTGTATTTAGCATTCCCAGATTGTCCCTAAAACTTTCCATTACAGATCTCAAAGATTCTTTTTTTAGAGTGCTGCTACCTTGACGGTAAGATTTGTAATCATTTCAGGAAAAGCTTTATTGCTTTTCAAGCTCTAAAATGAGAGAGGGTTTTATGACTGCATTGCATTCAACATTTTGTCCAAAGAGATCTGACACCTTAATTTGACTTCCTCTTCTCTGTTCTCTTATCAGTTTTGACTACAGGAACATACCTGCTCAAGTACATCAGGACAAATGTGTCAGGGACTGGTAGAGCTGGAGAATGGCCAGAATGACAAAAACAAATGTCAAGCAACCTGAATAATGTTAACCATTTTATTCCATCATGACTCCTCCCAACGCCTCCTTCTTCAGCTCTGCCACCACTCTGACCACAAACAGCTTTCACTGGCAGCAGCCGCTAAATTTGACTCACTGCAGATATCATCACTTTTTAAACTTCAGCTGGAGAAACGACATATAAACACACCTGTTCTTTCTCCTCCCACACATTTTGGCCCTTAAAGCTATTTTTAGCCAAAGCAATTCATTTTTGTTCATTCCCATTGCATTCTTTTTTAGCAGTAGTTAAACTGTCAAGAGAAGGAACAGTCAGCGTTTACTACATTGACAAAAGGGGGAACAATTCCCTAGAGGATTATTACTCTGAACTGTGAGGGGGTGGGGGGAGTCCCTAGAGGTTTTAGAATTTCCAAAATGGAGCAATTTACAAGTTATTAAGTATCTGGATATTTCTGGAGCCCCAAAGTGGGTCACTTATCATTACCTGCAGGCCAATCAGATTCCATAAGGGAGTTTTGCTTAAAGTTTTCAGATAGTAACTTTAAGAGTGAGGGGAAAATTAACTCTAAAAAAAAAAATCATGCTTGAAAAAAAAGAAGATATATTCCAAAAATCCAAAATGTCTTTTGAGCTCCAGTATCTAACAGCTTTCCAAAAACCTCTCATCTCAGGGTTTTTCCTTAGGTTGTTGCCGCATTGTGTTCATAGGCTAATGCATTACCTAAATATAGATAGCCATTTTTAGTATAAATTCCAAAAGCCATAAATGTTTCATAATTGAGCACATAATTTGAAGTAAGAGAGCCTTTCCACTCATCCCCTTTTACTGTTGCAAATTGGAAAATACTCAAGTAATTACTCCCTTAATAGTTCAATGCTTGCAACTTTATATACTTTATGAACATCACAAGCATCTTTTGCTCCCCAGAGCAATATGGGGGGTGGGGACAACACAAAAGAATTTAACTTGTATAATTAACCAAATCATCCAGTGCTTTGATTCAAGATTTCTTCATTAAGCCATTAATGTAATACATTGCTAAGTGGTGAGTTGTCCAATTTTTATGATGCCTTTCATTTCAGTTCAATGGCTGCAGTTAGAATGAAAAAAAAAAAAAAGAGCATCTGCAAGATCAGCAAGATGATGCAAAACCCTTAGACTACAAACGTTTTTTTTTTTTTTTCTGCCTTCACAGTTTGTCTGAGGGCAGTCAATGCCAGAGGACCAATAAGGAAAGTAATTTTAAGTCCAGAAAGTAGCATTCATTTGTCCTTATCCAATAAATAAAAGGGCAAATAAAACACTTGATTCTTGTGACCTCAAACACTTAAACAGAAAGCTGCTGGTCATTTTATGGGTTTCCAAACATACTCAAAGGTAGATAGCCAGTTCATAATTCTATCCCACTTTAGGCTACAACACATATTTCCCACCAGAGTTTATATATCACAATGTGGAGTGTCATATATGTACTGTTTAGTCATTGTTCAGTGATGGTATGCTTACATAAATGACATATATGGGAATGTGACATGCAGAGGAAAACTTATATACTAAAGCATAGTATTTTATTTCTAAACTTGGACACCATACAAAAAATTCAATGCTGAGAAAGGCACTGCTTTTGCCATTAGAGATGGTGAAAATTATCTGAATTTTAGTTCTTTATGGTTATAGTTAACTTTATATGTTTATATATGCTGAGAGTCTAACTATATATCATTTGATACATCCTGGACACTTCATTGCTTTTAAAAATAATTGCATATAAATGGAGTTCAGTGTATGGTATATTTATAACTCAAAGGCTGACAAAGGGTAGGTCAGTTCACAAGAAAAAAACTTACTGCTGAAAATTATATTGTCTAATGACAGTCTATGCAGTATTTTCAAAGACCTGAGATATAAACCAAAAGTAACATAAGCACAAAAAGCCAGTCATGTCGAATTTTGGAATCTCAATAAAAGACATACAACTGTTTGTGAATTAGAGATTGTAGTTACTAAAAATGATCTATCAGGTTATCAGTTTTTTTTTTCCATGAAAGAGTTCCAAAGGAGCCCATCACTTTCTCCCAGGATGCAAAATTGCAAGACAAAATAAATCCTTCATTTGAAATCTGTTTTTAAGAAGTCTCCTTTTAAGTAAGAACACCAAAATAACAGCAAAGAGGATAGCATAAGCATTACTTAAAACTAAAACAGAACAGTCAAATTCCAAGTTTGGTCCTTTTCTTTTAGCCATGTCAAATAAACCTCAAATTTAAAACAAGCACTTGTATTAAAAGGCATCCCCAATCACCTCCCTTACATGATGGCTTAGATAATAGCATATGTTTGTATACTCCCTCTATAGACTTTCATACTCCATCACTATAGTGACTTTAGTATAACCAACAGTTCAACACTCACAATGATGAATATGTTTTTCTATGAAAAGGATAAGAAGTCCCAAATCCATATGACAATGAAATGCTATTATAAAATTTGTATTCAATTTAATATTATCTGTTTTCAGCAGTTTGCAAATTCTTCACCAGTTTCATCAAGAAAACGGACATGGAATAAAAACTCCTCTGGAAGCTCAAAGCTCACTAAACTTTCTTCCTAAAATATACCACTGATAGAGTTTCAATCAAAAAAGCAAAAGTCATCAAGGTAAATGAATTGTTAAGTGAAAACTACTCTCTCCAGTCTATATACACATACAAACAGAACTAAACTCTTTACTTAGATCCAATCTTTCATTTAAACTCAGAGCAACTAGCTGTCTTCACTGTCAGTGCCCTGCCATACCAACATTCATGTGTTCAGTAGATGAATGAAGATACATATGCAGAAACAGAGGGAAGAAGGAAACCTGGGTTCCTACCTTGACAGTTTTCGAGGGTTGACACTTGATGTGATGGGACACGCTGGCCGTTTGGTTCATTTTTCAGGACCCTGGACAGCGCACGATCCCAGGTGGACTTCCAGGATGAATTGGTGATCAAGTCTCCTCTACTGGACTTGAGCAGGGGCTGCTGCTGTTGCTGTTGCTACTGCTGTTGCTTCTGCTTCTTCTGCTGCTGCTGCTTTCTCACTCCGGAGGCTGAAACGCTGTCAGATTGGAGGGATCTGTATCTCAGCCCTAAATAAAGCATTCATTTGGTTCATCAGTCTCAAAGCTCTTGACGATATGGAAAAGAAAGCTACAGACTGTTGCAATTCACTTGTACTGTACCTTTTCAGTACTGAGATGTGACAGCTTTAGAGTACAGCCAATGATCTTGGCTCTCATTCTCCTTTCAAAGAGACGGATACCAGAAAACATACAGAGATCAATTGCAGTACCACAGTTTAAAGGGATACTCTCAACTCCCCGGATTCTAACCACTTTATACTTTTTTTTTTCCCAGTGCAAAAGAAATCTGCCTCTCTCTCCCTCTCTGCTCACATTTTTTTTTACTATAATTCATTCTCATTCTGATACTAAATTTTTTTCTTCCTAGGTAGTTTTTGCAGTCAAAACAGCAGTAAATGCTGGGAAAAGACCTGTTGCCTGATTTAACATTGTAGGTTTTAACGTAAGTATGGTAAAGGATTTACATCTTCTATGGATATGTAAGAAATTCTACAGTGACAGCCGGCTAAGATACTGACTATTCTTATTCTGTAAGCTGTGAGAAAGCTTATGGTATATAAAAAAGTTTCCAAACATAATAGTTACTAGACGTTGCACCAAACATATTTTTTTTTTCAAATTTTAACCATCTCTTTCCTTGAGGTCATTTAAAAAAAAAAATTCCCTGGGACAAACTAGTATCTAGCTCATGCCAATCCAACTTCCCACGTAGTTACCTCTCTGCCCCAAATGACATTCATTTTTGCAAAATAAGTCATAAATGGTTATGAATAAGGTTTCTACAGAGTAACCACTCCCTGTGGTCACATTAGCACCAACTAGTATGAAAATATCCTAGTTGGAAATAAGAGATCCAGTAGGCTTGACTTAATGTAGTATATTATTTCCCAATATTTATTATAAAGTATTGAATGCGGCCTAAGCTGAGTGTGTATGTCTCATGTATTTTTGAAGACTAACCCTTTTTACTCATCAGACATATATCTTGCTGGTGAAATGCCAAGTTTATAAGATTGAACTGCATGAAGCTCTCAGGAAGCTTTATGAGGGGCCAAAAACAATACTAATTAACATTAGTGTGAGAAGAAATAAACTAATAAGTTTGGTGACATGATTAAATTTATGTGTTATTCTTAAGAAATATTTCCTGTTCTGAAATAGGAAAAGGATCTAAACATTCTTCACCAAATGTTTGTGAATCGCTGAGTTTCCAAGGGTAATAGTTCTGGCAGCACAGTAGAGGTAAGGATTAGGCAGTAACAAGATCAAGCATTCTGAAGCCAGAAAGGTTAACAGCAGAGTACTGGAGTAATCAAGGAAATAATGAGAAGAACATGGAGCCAATAAAAAACAGGCAAAAGCTATTTCCAAGAATCTGGGTAGCAGCATCATAACAATATATTGAGTAAACCAGAGGACCAAGAAATCGGGTGACTCAAAGGTTAAGATTTTAAACCACAAATATGGTTGATACTGTGGCCTACATTATATTTTTATTGCATATGATAATTTGAATAATCCATAAAATGAAGAATATTTTATATTATAAATTTAAAAACATGTATCTGAAAATCATGAAAATTGCATCTTATGTGAGATCCAGCTAAATCAGTATTTAGAGAAAATGTATGTATTTAAATATACATATTAGAAATGCAGAAAGGCATAAAATTAATAATTAATAAGCCAAATGTTGATCTCAAGAAGTAATAAAAAGAATGGTAAAAAAAACTCAAGATACAAGGGAACAAATAATAACAAGAATGGAAAAAAATTAATAATGTAAAAAAAAAAATTCAAAGCATATGACCCAGTGAACAAGCCCATGAACCATATAACATATACTGAACAGCACGATATCTTTAAAGAAATAAATATCCTATACCAGTAGGGTTGACTCAGCTCCTCTTCCTTAGATATTTCTTAGTAGCAGATATCTGAGGAATCTCCAAACTAAATTATCTGGGTAGTCCAGGAATAATGGCAGGGGTTGGGGGTGTCCAGAGGGAAAGGGTACAAAACTTAAGGTAGAATTTCTCACCCATATCATACAGTATGGAAGGTACAACTAGTATGAGAGCCAATATTTACATGCCTGACACAAAGAGGGCATGGGCAGCTAGATTGCAATCACGGTGGTCACATGAGAATTCATTCCTTTTCCAAAATTCTTCAAAACTCTCTTCTATCCCCACTTGGAAGGCAGAGAGGATGCCAAAACAAACGAACAAACAAACAAACAAACAAAGGAACAAACACCACTGGCATTACTATCTATAGGTAAATGACAAAAATCCACCTAAAATCCTTGCCCAATGTTGAATTTTACAAATAAAAAGGAGAGAATGTACATTAAGAGAAAAGGATGACTAGTCTACACCATATACTCTCTTTCCACATCCCACGGTCAAGAAAAATCAATTGTTCAAAATAAAATGTACCACCCAAATCTCATTTTTGATATTTTCCCTGCCACATTATCATCTCATGAATCAAGAAAATTAAAACCATAGCAATTTTAACATTTCTATTTCAAACATACAGATTTTTCATAATTTTTTGAAATCTGCCGTGTCTTAATATGTTCAATTGAATGTACAACCAGAAAAGATAGAGATCTAAAGACTTTAGTGAAATGCTAAAAAAATATAAATACTGTTTAAGAAGGATACATTCATATACAATTATTCTAATTGGGATATATTTGGTTCAGTATGTTTAGTGTGAAAACAGCTGCAAAATTCCATCATAGTTTTTCACATGGTAAGATTTTTTTAAATGTTTAGATCTACTCAGGAAACACTATACAGTGAATCATAGTGAACTAGAAATTTTAGACATTTATTTATTTATTTTTTCACAAAATGTATCTTTTTTTCAACATATGAAATTTATTGTCACATTGGTTTCCATACAACACCCAGTGCTCATTCCAAAAGGTGCCCGACATTTTTTTATTTAAAAAAATTATTTAATGTTTATTTATTTTTGAGAGAGAGAGAGAGAGAGCACAAGCTGGGAAGGGAGGGAGAGAGAGAGACAGACAGACAGACAGACAGAATCTTAAACACGCTCCAGGCTCTGAGCTGTCAGCACAGAGCCCGATGTGAGGCTTGAACTCAGGAATGGTGAGATCATGACCTAAGCTGAAGTCAGACGCTTAACCGACGAAGCCACACGGGCACCCCAAAATTTTAGACAATTTAATCCAAAGAACCAATTTTATATTTAACCAACAGTAGTAAAAGTCATATAAAAATGTTATTTTCAGGGTCCTCTGTTTGCAGAAAATTAGGAATGACCACTTCCAGCCTCCTCACAAAAAGATAAGGAAGGTGGTGCTAATTTTAGAAAATATAACTCAGAAGGTTACTTGAACAACTATTGTTAGATCTGGGAAATAGAGAGCTAAAATTAGCTTAATGAAAATATTTCCTTAGAAAAAACATTGTCACATTGTCAGGTAGACTCTACTATAAATCGCTTTCTCTGTGATTCAGGCCCTGTATGCTCTAGCCCTAACCAGCTGGCCACAGTGGTGATCTACCGATTACAAGCTTAGGAAAGCCCTCTGCCTTAGTCAATTAGGATACTAGCTGCAAAGCCATTATACTTTTTCTTTGATATTTGGAGTCCATTATAAAGAATCCAAGTTCCACATAAGCATAGAGGAAACCACCTCCTCTTCTTAACACCCACTGTGTATGTCATGGTCTTCTGCTTGTCCTACCCACCAAGTCCTTTGCATTTCTCATTAAAACTTTTCATCCTAACCCCTGCCTTCTACCTCTTTCTCCATAAATGGCATCTGCTCTGGTAACTGCTCAGATTTAGACTGTTTCTGACTTAATCCAGGTGGATGTCACTGGCATAATTCTAATTGCTACGCTCTCTTTAAGAATTTATCTTTCCTAGAAACAACATATGTCCATCAAAACATACAAGGTTATGCTACAATAATAAATAACCTCAAAATCTCAGTGGCTTAAAATAATGAAGGTTTATTTCTTGTAATGCTATATGTCAGTACTAGGTTAGCAGAGAGATTCTTCCTATCTAAGAGAACTCAGACTGATGAACACTCCATCTTGATATAAACTTCCACAATCAGCATGGCAGAGGGAAGAAAACCATCCTCTCATTTAAAGTCTTCTGCTCAGTAATGGTATATCCCACCTCTATTTGCATTCCATTGGCCAAAGCCAGTTAATAGCCACAACCAAATTTAGGTAATAAGGAAGTGACTTCCATTTTGTGCCCAAAGAGGAAATGGAATCAGAATAGTAGTAAACAGCCCTAATAACCACAACCCTGTTGTTCCTTTTTTTTCTATACTGCAGATCCATATGCCTCTCTATTCCAGTCTGCCTCAAAACGCCAGCATGTTCAAATCTAAGCCTCTGCAGCCTATGACAAGTTCATTTAGAAGAGATTAGATAGATAGATAGATAGATAGATAGATAGATAGATAGATAGAGGATAGGAAGGAAGGAAGGAAGGAAGGAAGGAAGGAAGGAAGGAAGGAAGGAAGGAAGACAGAACTTCCTTACCCTATGTGTCCTGTAATCAACAGGGTTTTCATAGTATATTTTCCTGGGATAATAAGGGGTAGGACATAGACCTGTAACAATTCTTGTTTGCAGGAAAATAACAGAGTTGAGTGTAAGCTAATGGTGTAGGTTTTCCCCCTGCTGGTATATATAACTCTACAAAGGCTGAGGACTTTGGCTGGTGGCAGAGAAGTCAGGTATGACAACATCCAGGGTATATACTCTTAACCACTGTGCTATACCAGTGAAAGATTCTTTTATCCTTCTAAGCATTTTAATTTCACTAACCCAACAAAAGGTAGAAGTCACAATTTTCATTCTTTCAGTAGGAATCATTTCAACGAGTGCTTTAAAGATCCTAAAGACAGTACTATGAACTCTCAGGTAGCAACAAATGCAAGTTTATGAGGAAAAAATAAACATCTAATTCACTTTTATTTTAGGTGGTCAACTTCTGTATGACTCACTGTCTACAACCCACCTCTGTACAATCCTGTCACATATATTGCAACTAAACAATATGTTTAAGGAATCATGAAAATAATGATTTATAAATATATGGATATAAGTCAATATCATCTGGGGAGAATTTGCTTTACATTTTCAATTTACCTTCCAATTTAAATAATAAGGCATTTTATTATCCTCACTCACAAGGTATTGCCAAAAGCCAAATACATACAAGGAGGGATTAGAATTGATACGGGAAATTGTTGTCTAGCTTGTGACAATTAAGCTCTCAAACTGACTCCCCATTTCCACATCCATTAAGAACCAATCCAACAGCCATTAATGAGTATGAGTTGTCCGTCTCTATATCTGTTTTTATTGGATTTGGCTTTTTGATTATATTTTCACTCTTCTTTCCTTGTTTCATCTCTTAGCCATTACCACAAACTCCTTAGGCTGGATGTTTGGCTGATCCCTGACTTCCCTTCATGATTATAATTTGCACCTATCCTGATGATTACTTTCTTCCAATTACTGGGTATATATTATATATGTATAATACAGGGTATATACAGGGTGCCTAGCCATCACAGATCAGTTGACTGACATTCCTGACAGGTTTCACTTTCCCCTGTTTTTCATCAACCAGAATCAAATATCAACACCTCAGAAATTATTTCTTACCCAAAGTGGCATTCCACACTAACAGAAAGACACCACATTATCTCTGCTAATGTCATTCAGTCTTATGCTTTCATTTTTAATGGTGACATTTATGTTTTGTAGAATAGTTCTCTTTGCAAAACTGTCAACTGAAAATGTGATCAAAACCCTAAATTCATAGAACACCAAAATAGATAGCCATTATTCCATCACGAGAAATTTTTGGAGCTCTCCTAACCTGTAGTTCTCCAGTTGAAATAATTCAACAAACAGGACCCCCAAAAGTGCTATAGAAATGTCCAGTTCTACATAGAGATGCGTCCATGAATACACAGAATACACAGAAATAAACATTGGTGGTAACTCCTCATGTAAGCAAAAACAATTTCTGCTCTGCAACTGCTGACAAATGCCTTCAATAAATTCTCTCTATGGCCAAAGTAATAAATCACTGTGAAGACAGAAATGCACACATAAAATCCACTGCATTATAGTTCCCTCAACACCCAGGAACAGACTTTACTTCATCCAGTTCAGCTATTAGTGACAGTAGTCCCCCAAGCCACCTTACACAATTCTAAAGTTCCAGGATCCAACTATTAGGAACTTTGACTATAGGTCCCTGGTCACCCATTCCTCCTGGTCTCAATCCTTTCTGTTCTGAGGGCTATCCCAACATTTATGATCTGCATGAAGTTCACATTTAAGGTAGGTAATTAATAAACCCAAAAAAGCAATCACTATTGTCATTTGGAGAGCTTTGGCAGGCATTCAGACTTGGGTCCCACTGCACAATCCATACTTCCTAATCAGCAGAGGAATCATGTATTTCTAGAACCTAGTCCCCTCTATTTTACAATAAACAGATAGCAAGAATATATCCCCATCTTCAGATAGTGTCCAACTCAAAGGACTAACTTCTATGATTGTAAAAATAAAGAGGTATCACAGCAGGTGTGCTTTGTATTGTGTACTTTTTATAAGTATTTTTATTTAGTATTGTGTACTTTTTATAAGAGAATAAAATGTTTATTTGGAAATTTTCTTCTATCTCAACAACATTAAAACCACACATCCAGTCTTGTGGAATGAAAATCCAGGGAGAAATCTTGAAACAATCAAACATTTATAACCTTTGTGAAGTGCAATTAAAGGACCCTGACTCAAACTATCCCCTCCTCTCACAGGCTAGCTATTGTGCCATTCCAGGAAGATCCTAAAACCAAAGTTAAAAGAATTACTTCTGAACTTGTGCAAAAAGACTGGAAAAGTGCTGTTATTCCCTCCTTGCCATGCCCAATCACTGCACATCTTTGCATGGTTGTTTAAAATCTAAGTTCTTCCATCAAATTTTCTTTTGTATTTCTTCAAATAAAACTAATTTCTTCCTTCTCACATTTTATCTTTGTCTCTTTTATGATATTAATCACATTCTGATTTTAGTAACTGGGTTTGTATTACTGCTATATTTACTAAATTTCCCGTGTTTTGAGAGATAAAATTATGGGTCAAAATCCTTCATACACCATGAAATGGTTTAGTGCCTACTATGTACATAGATCAATGATTGCATGTATTATTAATTATCAAATAAAACCTGTTTATCAAGTCCAGCAAAAATAAGTCACATTTCGACAGTGCAAAAGCACATCAACCTCGCAATAGCTGTGACTGTATGACCACCCAGTGGTGTGTGTGTGTGTGTGTGTGTGTGTGTGTGTGTGTGTGCGCGTGCGTGTGTGTGGCAGGGGTGGTTAAAAATGTAAATAAAGGGAGAAAGAATAAAAAAAATAAGTTATATTTCTCAGAGCATTTTTGATGGAATTATAAAAGAGACATCAGATTTCAATGGGTCAAAGGGTGAATAAAGGTGAGAAAATAAACATATTTGAGTTAGCACTGGCTTATGGGGATGAATGAGTGAGGACTGGGCTAGAGGAAAGTCATAAGAGGCATAAACACCTACTTACTGAGAAGAATTGTGCACAGTCAAATCAAATATAAACAAAAGGTGTGCTAGAGAAGTAAGAGTCTAGCTGAAAAGGCCACAGCAGTAATGGCAAAGAGTGGTTTACAAGTATATCAGGGCAAGCTTGATAGAGGACCAGCACCCTGCATTGCACAGGTTAAAAATCACCAGAGTCCCAAGTTCTTACTCCACTATTGCTGGTTTCCTGAACTGGCCACACTATTCACTGTGGTGGTTAAGTCATTTCAGTTCTACTTTAAAATATAAAAAAGGGCAAATGCAGAGAAGGATACCAAGTTGAATATATGCATCTAACTTTGCTCCCTCTAAAAAAACCACTGGATGAGTAAAGACATATTTTTACCTTTAAAGATATAAACTTACAAGGATGGCAAGCAAAAAAGAGGTTTCAATTACAACAAAATTTGGAAGGTTGAAAGATAAGCATTAAGTGATCTACCAGACTAAAAGCAGTGGAAGCCTAAAGCAGGTACCATGCAAGACTGAGAATCCTATTTGTACATCAGAACTATTGAAATGTCCAAGAAGGGACAGCCCCAGATACATTTAGAACTGGTAGTGAAGGGGAGTTTAGATGAAGAGCAAAATGATAATTGATTTAAAGTTGGTTTTTTTTGTTTTTTTTTTTTTGTTGTTTTTTAGAAATTATTACATCTCCAGAACCCTTCCCTACTCTATGCCTCTAGGTGACTATCTGGAGGTTTATCTGTGAATTTCTGAAGAGTTCAACTCTGTGACTATAAACAGAGGGTTTTAGCAATTGCTCCTCTGTCTTTTGGCTAAGTTCAAGCATAGAGTATTAGCACAAGGGAACACCAGATGCATTTGAAAAGCTAGATGCTCTCCAAAAATCAATAAGAGTGAATACCAAGCACATGTGGAGTGTTGACCAAACTCCTTTCCTCCTTTCTTCATGTCCAGACTCTGATAGGCAGGTCTATATTTTCCAGGTAAGAGATTGGGAAGCCCAAGGAAAAGCCAAAACACACTGACATTAAGAGCCCTAACAACCCACCCTGATCACCCTATAAAGAAGATCAAACTCTGTGAGCCCTGACCATGTGTTCAGAGGTTTAATCACATTTCAATCTCTTATTCTATATCATGAGTAGAAAACTAATGATTATTAGACATTTGAGAAAATTCTCTATCTCTAAGAGATAAAATTAAATGAAATAGGGGAAAAAGCAAGTTGGAAGAAATAAATTTGATGAAGAGAAAAAATATAAGTACAAAAGACACTATCATTAAGAGTGATGAGAGAAGATATTATATCCATGAAACATAACAGAAAACTCATTTAAAAAATTAGAGGAGCATTCAAGGGGAAAAAAACTCTTAAAAAATCAAAAACATGATAATGATATTAGAATTTAAAATTAATGTAATGTAAACTTAGGGAAACACACACAAACAGCATTTTTAGAGATAGGAAAGAAAAAAATTAGAAGACCTCTTTGCAGTGGTCTGATAATAAATTCTGGGAATTCTAGAAAGGAAACAGAACAGTAAGGAAGAAATGATCAACCAAATAATTTTGAAATATTCTAGAAATGGAAGGATCATATATTCATATTGAAAGTACCCACTGAGTGCTTAATTCAAAAAAATAAAAAGAAAAAAGAAAAAAACAAAATCAATGTGAAATTTTAGAATATATTGAACAAAGTTGCTAAGAGATTCCATGGAGTAAAAATCAAAGTGTTTTACATAAATGATGAGGAATCAAAGATCAAAGGGTCCATGAGTTTCTCAACAGTAATTTTGGAAACTAGTAGGCCAAGTGGAACAACACACTTAAGGAAAATTATGTCTAACACAGAACTCTACAACTAGTCAATCTATTAATCAAGTAGGAAGATCGAACAAAGGTATCTTCAGATACATAAATCACAAAATATATACCTCTCACATATTCTTTCTTATAATGCTTTTGTATTATACATTCATCAAAAGACTTCTTAAAATTGCAAAAAGCACTACTATTAACCAAAGTACAATGATTATGCAATTAAGCTGTAAGTTGGCTGTTTTTCAGAGGAATAGAATTTTTACTTGAAAAAACAAATGATAGGGTCACCTGAGTGGTTCAATCAGTTAAGCTTCCGAGTTTGGCTCAGGTCATGATCTCACAGCTCGTGAGTTCAAGTCCCTCATGTGGCTCTGTGCTGACAGCTCAGTCTGGAGCCTGCTTCGGATTCTGTGCTTCCCTCTCTCTCTCTGCCCCTCCCCTGCTCATACTCTGTCTCTCTCTCTCAAAATAAATAAACATTAAAAATTATAAAGAAAATAAAAAGAAAAAAACAAATGACTGACAAACTATGGTTATTCACGGTTGGATATTTAGCAGATATTTTCTCTAAGATGAACAACCTAAGTCTATGACTAGGAAAACAATTGACACTGTTACCAACAATAAAATCTGACCTATCAAGCCAAAATTAGAATTTAAGAAACCATGTCTGTCATGTGAGATTACCATCTTCCCAATATAAAGAGTTTTCTGATGAGATTGGTGATGATATTAACAAATTTGATATTTTTAATATTACATAATGAAATTTGTCAACATTTGGAACAATTAAGTCAGTAAACCAATATTTTCTAAATGACCAAAGCATGATGTTAAAGAATCTCATATGGGTAAGATTCAAAGTACAAACAGTACAATAATCTTTCTACAGTGAAAACTTAGTTATGGTTTCAGATTCCACATTGCAACTAACCTTTAAGAAACTACTATTAGTAGAGGTTTGGTGAGGTATCAAAGAAAAGACCCACAATTATCTGAAAAATCTATTAACATACTCCTCTATTTTCTAACCACATTTCTATGTGAACTCAATTGCCTGTATGTACTTTAACCAAAATAACAAATTGCAACACACTGAATGCAGACCTAGGTATGAAAATCCATCTATTTTCTCTTAAGGCAGACATTAAAGACATTTTGTTTTGATTCAAAATTATAGTTACTTTTCATAAAAACATGTCACTTATGTTGTTATATAATAGGTATGTGATTGTGATTCTTAATTAATAAATACTTTTAAAATTTCTCAGGTTAAATTTAAAATACAGTTAATATCAAGAGATATGACCCATATAAACAATAGCTCTTTGGGTTTCTCAATTGCTTAAAAAAAAAAAAAATGTGAGAGTACCCAAAACCAAAATGTTTGAGAACCACTAGTTTAAGGTAAGGAGGAAATTGAATATGGAGGCCACAATGTTTTAATAGTTGTTTATTATTATTATTATTAACAGTTGCTATGGAAGTGCATAGCCAATCACTAGTCCAGCCCTCTCCCTTACAGATGAGAAAAATAAAGTTCAGAGATAGTAAGGCAGCTGCCCAAGATGATGCCAGTTGAGGAGTCCATGTTTCTCTCCTCTCAGCTCATGGCTTTTTCTTGTGTTTTATACTATCTTTACAATTTCAGTTTTCCAATCTATATATCATTTTTATGCATGGATATTGTATATGTACAAATATGTGTGTATGTGTGTATATAGAATTGTACTAGAGATGGCTAAGAAACAAACAAAGACAAACTTGTTCTCACAACCTCTAACAAGGAGTAAACAGATTCTAGGAACCCATTCCTCATGGTGACAGTTAAGAAGACTGACCAGATTATGACACACAAAATTCCCCTTCTGGGATTTGGAATTTAAAAAAAAAAAAATAGAAAAACCAGCCAGTGTCTATTGGGAATTTAAACCAGAAAAATTGAATTGTTGGAGTTGAGGCCAAGGCAACCACATCTGAGTTATACTTGCCAAACCCAAGAAAATGTGAACAGTAGCAGCAGAAAAGACAAGATACACAAAGAAACAAAGAAGTAGTCTGGCTTCCAACTCCCCAATTCCTGGTTCCAGGACCCGGTGAGGCCCAATAATGTCTCTTTTGGTTTCCTAAGGTTCTCTTTGATTTGTTATTTTTACTTTTTATACTTTTTTTAAAAAATTCAAAAAAAAATTTTTTTTAGAGAAAGAGAGGCAGAGTGCGATTGGGAGAGGAGCAGAGAGAGAGAGAGAGAGAGAGAGAGAGAGAGACGGAATTGGAAGCAGGTTGCACATTCTAAGCTGTCAGCACGGAGCCTGATGCAGGGTTCAAACTCACAAACCATGAGATCACGACCTGAGTCGAAGTCCGACACTTAACCGATGGAGTCATCCAGGCATCCCTATCTACTTTTTTAAAATGTTTGTTTATTGATTTTGAGAGGGAGTGTGTGTACACATGAGTTAGGGAGGGATAGAAATAGAGGGAGAGAGAGAATCCCAAGCAGGCTCTGTGCTGTCAGCACAGAGCACAACATGGGGCTTGATCCCACAAACCATGAGATCATTACCTGAGCTGAAGTCAAGAGTTGGACTTAACCAACTGAGCCACCCAGGTGCCCCAACTTTATCTACTTTTAATGGGCTTTTATTACTTGCAATCCATGCGTGAGGACAAACATGCACACTTGCAGAGCCCCTTGGTTTGAAGGACAACCTCAGAGTGGGTGTCACCAGGAGACAGAACGCATAGCCCTGACATTTGCCAGATGAAAGCAGCAGCTAAGGCACAGTGCACTGCACAAACCAATATGCATGCTTACAGGTGACAACTTGAGAGATTACATCAGACACTTGTAATCGGAAACAAAACTGAAGTTGTCACTGTCCCTGAAAAACTAGATATTGCAGAGTTATTCAAGGTTTTCTAACACAATAAAAAGTCTTCATAATTATTAAATTAAGAAATGAAAGCATGACCCCATTGTTGCCAAGACTAGCTAAAGGTTAAAATCATCTGAGAAGCCACTTACCAAAAATGTCTTAGTCGCTTGGTCTCAGGTGGGCCCCATGGAAAGGTGTTATTTTTTCAGGTGCTCCCCCACCACCACCCACCTGGTGATTTTAGTAGGAGACAGTGAAAGTACACTAAGACCCCAGAGGAGAAACTCTATAGAAAAAAGAAAATTGCAGAAATGTTCTGCTAGCTCATTGTAATTTTAGAAAGAGAAGGTAAAAGCAGTATTTATACTAAAGAGGAAAGGAAAGGTTTTCCTAGAAAAACCCCACAGTGTTCTTTAGGAGTCAGAAAGAAAGGAGCAGTCAATTAGCAAAGAACTAAGAAAGAGTGTCAAATCAATAGAAATCGAAAAGAGAAAAACATGGTAAGGAATGGAAAAAGAAAGAGTTGTGTTAGCGACTCAGGTGACATAAGGTAGGAAATAATTTTGATTAGGATATGGCTGAAATGTCAGTAATGATGTAGTCCCCATTATATACTAATATTTACTGTTTCTGAAAGTTCTTTCTGAAGCATTATGTTACATGTGGTAGAAAATGCCAAGGGAGTCAAATGGGATATGGCTCTCTCATTCCTGGTTTATGGGGACTCAAACCCTTACAAATGTAAATGGTTCTGATATGGTAGACCTTCCTCAAACACAGGAGTCTTACACACACACAAAGTACCATAAGACTGTAGACATATGTATACTGGTATCACCTAAAAGCTTTATCTTCGTCCACAAGGAGGCGTGGCACTTAACGGTCAATGATACACAGAAATTAAAATCTGTACCCAAGACCTATCCAGAGTTAAGAGAAGCCCGAGATTCAGGGATAATCTCTTCACTGTCTTTGGCTTGCAGGCCCCGGGACTGCAGAATTGAGGCAGACTCTGCATTTCAGCTCTCCTATACGTAGAGACACAGAAGATGAACGAGGCTCCAAAGTAAATCTCCAAACACACTGATTCTTTATTTATGGGGCCTAGGAGATAGAGAACATTAAGTGAACTCAAAAAAACGGCATGTTGCGATCAGATTTTCAGCTGTTCTGTGTCACTGGGAACTGCAAAGTAAAAAGAACAGCCCTAATATCAATAATAAATGCCTACCAGAGAACTCCAGTAATGCTACAATGATTAAATAACGCCAAGGAAGGGAGGCAAAGTCTAGAAGACACTTTCTCTCTCTCTCTTGCACTCTTTCTCTGGCAACATTCCCAGGCTATTGGTTTTTCTTTGCTCCTCCACTTGCCTGTTTGCCAGCCCACCCCTAAACCCGTGGAAATTTGTTCAAATGACAAGGTAATTGAGATCTTAAAGGAACTACAGAAATTATTTCAAATCTTTGAACTTCTCTCTGAGCAACACTAATAACTTTAAAGCTGGTGAGTCCATCCTTCACACTGTTTTAATATCCAGATGTGGAGTCCTGTATTGATTAGAAGACAGAAGGAAATGAAATAAACCTTTATGGTATCACTGCTATGAATGAGTCTCTCCTCCCACATGTTTTACATGTTACTTGTTGTCATAGTTAACCACACAAGATGTGTCAAGTTAAACTGCCCTTAGAGTACAAATAAAGAAATTGAGACTCAGGTTAATTTGCCTGAGGGTTAATAAACATCAGAGCTACTAAACACTGGAGTCAATACTGAAACCCAGGTCCACTTGAAACCAAAACCATCTCCATTACTCAGGCTCTTCTATCAGTGAATAGCAAATCAGAGTGAACCTCCCAGCATTACCTACGTTTCACCATTGCCTGGTGGCTGACATTTAATAAAAGGCCAATGAATATTGATAGAATGAATGACTAGGTTAACATCCTGCAGAGGCCCTTGATGTTGAGAAGTGGCTCAGAACATGGAAGTAGCAGAAGAGAGTAACAATACCACTGAGTGAAAGCTCTGAGTTTCCTGTGAATGGTTTAAGTTGAACACTAGTCCACCTGGTTAAGGCACTGAACAAGTCACCCAGGAAGGTATTCTGCACTTTGTCTCATATGTCTTTTTAAGGCAGCAGATAATGGTGCTTTTAACTTGATAATCTGCTACCAATAAATAAATATGAGCAATGTCATGGCTACTCAACCAGCATTGTTGATGGGTTGCAAAGTTTTAAAACAGATCTGGTTGTGGTGGTTGCAACTCATCTGACAAGTACAGACATAATGCAGAGTGAGCATGAGCTGAATGTTCCAAAGCACTTTAATCTACAAAACTTAATCCCTGCACTGTCTCCTAGCACAGAGAAGTCTCTGCAACCCTGACATTCACAGTAGCAATTTGTCCTGATCCCTCTGTCAGCCTTTGGGATTTTCTCTTACTCTTCCTTTAAGTCCTCTTGCATCTATTGTCTCATCTCCTATGCTGGAATGTTTTTCCCCTTTCAAGTAGGAAACAGTCCAAATTTTTAATTATGGTTTTAAGGTCTCTTCCCTTTTGTCTATAGTACCAACCAGGTGCTATCTCTGCCATCCTAGGACCTCTTCCCATCCAGACATGTGTGATCACTGGGGGCAAAGCCATGGGGAAATACCCTTCCGTTAGAGAAGTATTTCAGTATTAGAAAACTCAGGGGTGCTTGGGTGGCTCAGTCAGTTAAGTGTCCGACTGTCAGTTTCAGCTCAGGTTATGATCTCACAGTTTCGTGAGTTCCAGCCCTGCATCAGGCTCTGTGAGGACGGTGCGGAGCCTACTTGGGATTCTCTGTCTCCCTTGCTCTCTGCCCCTCCCCCATTCACGCTCTTTCTTTCTCAAAATAAATAACTTAAAAAATATTAGGAAACTCATTATGGAGCACAATGGCTGAATATTAGTTCTGCTCCCAAAATTGGATACAGAATGCTCCTATCCAGGTAATGTATTCTGTGCTTCCTTTTCCTTTTTTACTACTCCCCCGTTTTCCAAACCTGAGCTTCTTAAGAGTGTATCACTTATCCACTTTCTTTTAACAGAAGCTGAAGTGCTTTTTATACCATACAATCCCTAGACCAAGCAAGGTCCTCAGAATGGAATGAGGTTATGGGACTTCCAAAGACCTTAGGGAGTTAGGGACTCAGGTACATGATACCCTGGGTGGGCATGTCAGGGGGTTGGTCTTCATTTATTCTTTCCCTACCCATACTAAGAATTGCCCTGTTTCCCAACCCTAATAAGAATTTCCATTTATAAAAAGTGGCAGAAATTTTGGTAGAAATAAGGAATGTGGAATGCACAGTGATAAGTTCAGAAGCAAAATCAGAACTTAGGAGACTGTGCCAGTTCTCAGTGCAAACAGCCTTGCAGAGGATCTCAGACCCCAAGATTTTATTAGGACATGGTTATGGTTTATAGAAACAACAATTAATGATATTTAAAAAATATATCTTTTAAGGAATATGCAAGATGTACAGCTCTATCCCAGGTCTCCATTTCCAATCTGAGTACCAGCAGCTAAGTGCTAAGGCCCACATGACCAAAAGCAAACAGAAGCAGAAGACAGAGGCACAAAATGTCATAATGAAAACTTAAAAAAAAAAAAAAAACAACCAACCAAACAAACAAAAACACCCCCAGCTCCTGGTAATTCTGGAATATACACTTCTCAAAGTGGTAAGTTTTAGGCAAACCATAAGTACAGTTACACAAGCAATCCATCTACCTCTAAAAAAAAAAAAAAAAAAAAGCAATGTGTTAAAATAATTGGATTTTCATCCATTAAAGTCTACATTTTCTGAAATCATATCAGCTATTTCAGTAACTATGCCCAATGCCCGATCCAACGAGTACCCAACCCATCATATTGATCAGTTGAACAGTTTAATTATTTAATGTCAGACTTGGATTTAAAAAGGAGGAAGGAACCTCAACTAGCCCAATCATTATCAAACCATCCCAGGATAGATGTAAAAAAGATTGTCTTCTATGAGATATAATTATAATGTGCCAAGAGAAGCCATTTTGGGCAAAAACTATTATTTACCACGTCCAATACTAGACACCTCTCAGGTTTCAAAGTATAGCAAATTGTACAAAGCAATGTCATTCTTTGGAGATTTTCTCTGTGTTCCTTTCTTTATAAACTATAGATGTACCTACTTTCTGGCATAATTCATTAAAAAGTACTCTATCCATCTATTCATTCATGTGAATATCTGAGACAGAGAGAGAGAGATCTGAAAAAAAAATGCATCAAACCTTTGTCATCACTTATTCCTAAGAAGTAGTACATGAAGGAAGCTAAGGATGGGGAAAAGCAAGACTTTATTTTTAAAAAAATTATATATAGGACTAGATTTGTTCATACCTTCAACAAATATGCACGACTTTTTTAATCCAACATGAGAAAATTTCTGTCCAGGCTCTGAAGAGTTATTAGCTAATCCATTAGCATGCTCTTTGTCTTGCCTAAAATAGGATTTTCACTTGTCCTTCCACCCTTAAATATTGTGCATTTGAATCCTATCCTGAACTGAAATATTATAAACTGGATGAGCGAGATGATCACAGAGGGCAAACTCTGAATATTGGAGGGAAGGAAATTAGGTGGAGTCACTTGTCTATGACACGGTCTCTCATTCATTCAGCAAACATTCTTTGAGTGTCTATTTAATCAAAAATTAAAAGTGTTCTGGAGTTACAACTATGAGTTCAACGTGTATCTGTCCACACAGGACTAATCATCTAGTACAAATTTATTTCATACCAATAATATGACTGACACAATTCTAAGTATATTCATACTCACATCCCCCCACTTTTAGATAAGAATGAATAATCTTGTTTCACAAGGAAATCAAGATTCAGCAAAGTTAGTAGTGATACATTCACACTCAGATCTCCCACCTTCCAATCCAAGGGCTCTTGCCACTTGTGTGCCGACTTTCTTCTCAGAATTCATTTCAGGAGACCAGAGACAATCAAAAGTTAAACTATTTTTTGTATTTTTTCCATAATTTCTAGTTCAGTATTTTCTTCTGCCAAATCACAGTGATCAGCTTATCAATGTGGCTTGTGTATGTCGTTGGTTTAAAATGTTTTATTAAAGGGGCGCTTGGGTGGCACAGTTGGTTAAGCATCCGACTTAGGATCAGGTGTGTCTCCCTCTCTCTGCTCCTCCCCCACTTTTGTGCTCTCTGTCAAAAATAAGTGAACTTAAAAAAATGTTTTATTAAATAGCCCAGAACCATTTCCCTAATCAAGAGCTGATATACACTTGGCAAGCCCTATTACTTAAGTCATCTCTCATGGAAAGGGGGGAAAAAAAAAGCTCATTAGAGAGAATTTTTCAATATTCTTTGATGTCTAATTAAAACAAGAATTAAAAATAATAAAACTGATTAAATTTTATGTGAAAGAAAATAACCTTGAAGAAAATAACTTAACCTTTGTACTGCTGGTGTTTATCATCTTTGGTGACCTCTCAGGGTGAATAATTCTAGCCAAAAATAGGACTGTAATGAAAAGCGTATTTGGGTTGCTTTTTATGCTTCCTAACAAATCTTCCTAAAGACCTTGAACATTCTGTGGATTGAGGCTATCATGACTTCTGATACACGTTAGAATAAAAAATAGTTTATTAAACCTAGAATGAAAGAACACATCTTCTGTTTTAGGATTAAAATTTCCTTATATTTATGTCTTATGGGGATGTTAAAGACTGAATTGTATTCTCCCTGAATTTGTATTTTGAAGCTCCAACTTCCTAATTTGGAGACAAGGCCTATAAAGAGTTACTTAAGGTTAAATGAGATTGTAAGGGTGGAGCTCTGATACTGTAAGATTAGTGTCCTTATAAGAAGAGACACCAGAAATCTTGTGCATGTGCTCTCTCTCTCTCTCTCTGTACATGAACACAGAGGTCATGTGGGCACACAGTAAGATGGATGCTGCCTGCAGGGTAAAAGAAAAGGACTCAGAATGAAATCTACTTTGCTAAGACCTTGATCTTGAACTTCCCAGCCTCCAAAACTATAAGAAAATAAATTTCTGGCATTGAAACTATACTAGTCTATGGCACTTTGTAACGGCAGCCTGAGTAAACTAATATAAGGGAATATGAGTGTTCATTTATATGAACAGAAAAAAATTTTTTTAAATATTTTTTGTAATGTTTATTTTTTTTTGAGAGAGAGAGAGAGAGAGAGAGAGAGAGAGACAGACAGAACAGAAAATTTTGAGAACTATCTTTGAGCAGAAAAATATAAAGATGCTATTCTGGGCATAAAGCATTGTTCCAAATGATAACTACTTACAAGAATGAGAGCATAAACTCCAACATAATTAATGTGGCACCTGTCACTCTTTTGCACATAACTTAGAATATGCAACTAATGGTGATATCCCAAAGACTAGTTGAATTCCTTAATTTTCAAAGAAACAAGTTTAGTTGACTGTATACCTGACTTTCCTTTCTATAAGAGCTTCTCAAATTAACTCATTTTTATTTAGCAAAGCCATCAGTTTTCCCTACTTAATACCTATTGTCAATAAAGAGTTACACGGGGAGAGAGGAAAAATTAGTACAATTTCCATGGAAGGGTTAATACTATAGCTGAATTTTATAGAAAGGGAGAACAGATACTCAGCCCATGAGCAACTATTTTCTCCATTTCTCTCATGGCAAATATCAAGGCCCCCTTTCCTGCCACCCCTTAGGAAAACCTCAAAATCTATTTCTACCTGGAAGTCTTGGTAACGCTTCCAATTGGGAGGAGTTAGCATTACAACAGAGCTCAATTGCCATACCTGAGTATAATTCTGCCTTCCATTTTTTCACAGACCAATAGGCCCAGGTATAGTAGAAACTGGGCTGAATCTAAGAAAAATTAGTCTAAAAACAAGTAAAACCACCAGCTCTCATATTATTGTATTAGGGAGATGATAAATTTTAACAATTTAGAACATATTGTGTTATCTAATAATTGCTCATGTGTTTATCTGTAAAAGGGCTGTAGGCCAACACTATGGGTTGACTAATGCAACCTGCACCTTCAATACTCTTTCCCCTGCCCTTGCTTAAGTATTATAAAGGCCTGTTCTACAGTGTGTAATGTAGTCATGAAGCCTGGAGGTCTCTTTTGCTCATGAAGCAATACGTGCAAACATAAATGCCAGTACACTAAGAACAGTGGAACAGAAACATGAGAGAAGCCTACGTCTCTAAGTCATTATTAAACCCACCTGCTCTGGACTATTAATGCCAGACTTTTCATGTTTGGCAAATATGTCTGTAGGTTGTTCAAATACAGCTAATCAGGTTTTTTTGTATTTTGCAGTTGAACAGATTTCTGATTAATACAATGGCTTTAAGTTTAATAAAATAACAAAATTTTAAACCAAAGATTCCATGCTGTAAATATTTATTAATGAAAAACATAAAAAGCTAAGTATACAAAACCTAGTTATCATCCACAACTGAGGAAATTCTCACTTCCCTCCTCTATCCTGGGAAAGGGTACCAATCCACTTATAAAGTAGACAATAAATTCAGGATAAATTTTATAATTCTATTTGCTTTTATAATTCTAGCTTGTCACTTTCTCACTCATTCTACATGTTTGTTTCAATTAATTTTTATGTCCAAAAGTTTCTCTCTCTTTCCAATCCTGACTGCCAGCACAAAGGAATGACATATATAAGGTCATCTGTGTCCAGACCCTTTTCCAATCCAAGGTATGCTTGGCAATATGTAAAAACGCCAGGATGAACCAGTGTACAGACCATGAAATTAGTCTGGTTTCCTTAAGCCATTTATTTCTCTAAGTGTCTACCAACAAGAATTAACCTTCTTCCCCAACCTTATTTCCAAAAACCTGCTGACTGCGCAGTCTTCTCCCTTATTGTCCCACAAACAGGTCTACGTTAAGTTATCCATGCATCAGTCCATAATAAACTATGAAAAATATCTCCACCTCCCTTTCCCTACTCCCAAATTTAACATATGAATACAAAACAGGGGCATCTGGGTGACTCAGTTGATTGAGTGCCAGACTCTTGATTTTGGATCAGGGCATGATATTGTTTGTGAGTTTGAGCCCTGTTTTTGGCTCAATGTTGACAGCATGGAGCCTGCTTGAGATTCTCAGTCTCCCTCTCTGCCCCTACCCCCAACCCCTCTCAAAATAAATAAATAAACATTTTAAAAAAGAATGCAAAACACTATTGCATTTGAAACTATCCACATTTGTTCACATAACTGTGATTGGTATAAGCTATACAACATACAGGCATATATATTTTTAGCTTCTTCTAGAGGAAGAAATTTTTTAGGAAAGAATCTGTTGAAGAGGGTATTATCAGATCTTTTGAGGAAAAAATATGTTTATGTACTAATAAATCATAACACAAAATCACTTTATGTCATGAGTAGTGTCATCAGCTTACATACCTATGATTTTTATTACTGAGAGGATATTTAGAACAATTGGACCATACTCCATGTCTAGCCAATCAGAACCCAACAATGTTTGGTCATTTGCAGACTATATCCACAGAGGTGGTGACTTATTACAGCAAGTGCATTTTCATCACTAAACTGAGAAATAGTTGACATGTCTCTTGATAAACAACATAAATCTGATGAAAAGGAGGAGCTTCTAAAATCATAGCTATCTCAATCCAAAAAGATAATAAATCTATAGTTAAAAAAGACACATTTAAGAGCAGAACATTGGAATAAGTTTGGAAAAAGAGTCTTGAAGACCATAACTTTCCTATGTATAACTTTATCCCAGAACCTTAGATCTACTCTTTTCTTCCAGAAAATTCAGCCTCCTTCTCTGAGGCTCACCAGGTTTACAACCCTAACTCTTCTCATGCCCTCCCTGTTGTGGGTTGGTTTCTCTGAAGCAGATTATTAATCCAGCAGCTGAGCAAACTAAAGGGCATCTGAAACTGTATTACAGGTCTCCTTTGTGACTCATATCAGGAAGATGACCATGAAATTGTATACTTATTTTTGGAGGGAATGCAAAATCCAGTCAATAAAGAAAGTATCTAAAAAAAAAAAAAAAAAACTCAAGCAGTGAAGTAAATTACTTTCAACCTCAGCACAAATGCTGGATTCTGACACTGGCAGCACTCTTGGGTAGAAAGTCTTTCAATTTGGCCTCAGCCAAGTTTCTTCCTGAATATTTGTTCTGCATGAGGAATCACATGCATCATTGCCTTGCCAAACTGTGGAAATACAGGCTTTCCCCTACTTCTGCCGTCTCCCTGTATTCTGTCCTCATGGATTCCTGTAGCTTACCTCCATTCTTCAGAATCCCTCTCAATTTCTAAACACATACGTCAAGTTATCCTAAGAGTTTTTCACCACATCTGACACAGTGGCTCTTTGCAGTTCAGCCAACTTCCAGTCCAGGAGTAAAATGTCAATGCCCCATTTTTTCAGGCAATTTTAATCTTCATGAGCAGACTCTTTGAGATCCCTTATATGGACAGATAAATAAGAGGGAGGAAAGAAAATTCTAAAGGCTCCATACCCCTAGGAATTCCCTCCATTCTGTCTTTCTAGAGTGCTTTTTCCTCTTTTAACATGGATGGAAGAAGACAATGGGAATGAGAATCCCAGGACCAGTTTTGCTATCTTTGCCATGTTAGATGACTTTAGCACTTCCTTATTACTCAGCAATCCAAGGTTTGTGCTGGAATTCTTAAAGAAAGTATTCCACTCAGATTTTGTTATATATTCAAAGTTAAGAAATTATATGTATACTCACAGTTTTTTAAATATAGGTTTGAATTTTATACAATTGATAATTTGAATACTAAATTGAAATCTATTAAATAGTCCTTTATCTCTGTAAAATCACCTTTCTATGGCATTAAAAATAAGTCAGATAGCCCTTTTGACAACTAGAAATTCCTGCCACAACACTCTACCCACCAGATCAGCTTGCCCAGTAGTCTGACTGATGTGAACCCAGAGTGATCCTGAGTTTTCTCAGACATTTAATCACTAAGTTGGATTGCTAATTACCCCTCACCATGCTTATGCAAGGGCTCAACACAAAGCACTGAAAATTCTCCCAGCCCATATGCTGCTGATGCCCACTCCACACCAGCCCATCACAAAGTCTCAGCTTGCCTTATGGTAGATCCACAGCAACAATTTATAGTTAATTCTTCAAGTAAGGGGAAAGATGCAATAGAGCAAATACCAAATTTTTAATTCTAAGAGGTCTTTCTCAAAGGAAAGAATCAACCACCCAAATATGTTGTTCTTTGTGTCAGGCTCTCAGATCCTTCTTCCAAGAATCTTCCCAGTCAAAATAACACTGTTTAAAGATCTGTTTTATTATCTAGTATCTCCATAGAGGTGGAAAAATATAGAGTGGCCAGAAAAAGGACCTTAATCTCCAAATTGTGGGTAATGGAAAAACATGGAAATACAAAATGTTTGGTCTTATTATGTTTCTAAGTCAGAAGTAATGATGAATGTATTTATTCAACTATCATTTGTTGGACTTATTACCATGTGCCAAGCACTATGTGAGTCTGAGTGATGCAGAGCTAGAGAACATCCAGAACTGTAGAGTGACATAAACAGGTAAATAATCATGCTAGTTTATTGTGATGCTAAATTCTTGCTGTTTTCTCATTGTGGAAATTAAATTGAAATAATTTCCTCCATATTTCTGCCTTTCTAATCTTGAGAAAACATAAATCGTGGTGTGTGGGACAGAAGCAGAAGGTGCAGGGCAAGTGAACATCCTTTGGAGTGATTTTTCCTTGGGAGTCCAGAATCATTGAGAAAGTCAGAAATCAGAGTTTGGAAAGAAGGGACACCTGAAGACCTTAGAAATAAACAAGGATTTGGAAGCGGGAATTTTCTGTGAATGATACTCAATGTTCCTCTTACCAGAAGAGTAAACATTAGTGGAAAATGATAAAATCATAAATTGAGAGCCTTAATGAATGATTTACAGGTCCACACAAGTCACCAAGAAAATGGGGTTCCCTTTCTGGGAATGAGATCACATGTCTTTGAAAGGGATTGGGAAATGAGCACATGGGTGATCAGTTGTCAGGACAGAAGTTTTTCCACCTTTCCCAGGTAATCAATGTATTGCTGTATTATTGTAGGAAATTTAGGATTGAAATTGTAATTAGTTTATACTTATGCAAGAGCTTGGATCCAGATTGACTTGACAGAAAAATTAAGAATTTGATATATTTTGCTCCTGTCTCATATAGGAAGCTCACTTCTGCTGCTCAAATAAATGCAATAAGGAATGTGCACTATAAAAGTAACATGCAGGACAAAAAGGAAGAAATAGTCAATTTTACTAGGGAAAAAAGAAGGTGTAGTGACAGAAAATAAAGCCTTCATATCTTACACATTACCTAAATCTCTCTATTCCTTGTTCACATAAATAGTATTTTGGCAGGATTATACCAACAGACCAATATGAAGAGGTAATTCTGGGTAAAGACAGAGTGATTTATAATGCATTAAAGTAGTACCCTAACAATACTGAATAAACTAAACTACACCCTTGTTGGCTAAGTTAGTCACTACCTTCCCTGCTTCTATGTATAATAATAGCTAGGTAGACAGACAGGTGTGTGTATAGATAGATAGACAGATATAGAGATATATGATAGAGACATGTATTTGGCTAAAATTAAAGGAATAAAATGTACTATTATGAATATATACATATAATTATATATATGTGCATGTTTGCTTCTGAAAAAAAAAAGATTAGAAATAAAGAAAAGAAATTCATGCAAGTGTTGATAGTGACTCATTACACGAATGGGGATTCTATTGCTTTTCCCTTTTGGCCTTATACTTTTCATTATATTTTCTTTAGCATTTTTTCAACATATTTTAGTATTTTCACCAAAGTTTTCACTCTTTGCTTAATTATGGTTTTCTTTGTCTTTCATGCTTCCAATATTTTCACAATAGATATACATTATTTGATGATCAGAGAAAAAAAAAGTTGCATTTCTTTAACATCTAATTTTGAGAGCTGACAGGGGAAAAATTCCAGTTTCAGAGTCTATGGGCCGTGAGGATTCCAGAACTCTTCTTGCAGAATGAGAAGTTAAGTCAAGGTACGGAAGTTAGAAAAATCAAGAGTGGGAAGTCTGTAGACACTATAAAGAACTGTTAAAATGAAGGCAGTTCTTAGCAGCTGAGATGTAAGTCTGACCAAGCATCAAGCTTTTCCCCACCCCAAGACTTTGCACTTGCTGTTCCCTTTACTGAGAAGTTCTCACTTGGCTGCTACTTCATGTCATAAAGGACTCAGCCTTGTTTCCAACTGTTCTGACTGCCCATGCTAAGGGAATTTCTCCATTCGCACCTAGTCATTCCTTACCATATTCCCTTGTATTATTTTCTTCATCATGAATACCATAATCGTAAAGAATCTTATTTATTTACTTTTCTGTTATTGTCTAACTCTGCCCACTCAACAGGAGTCCCTGTGGACTGAGGTTTTCTCTGACGTATACTGCAGCACCACAAAACCCTGGGACAACTTCTATGTAGTGAACTTTCAAGATATTTATGAGGTAAACGCTAGAAGTTTTTTACTATGTTAATTAGGCACTTATCAGATGTCAAAATGGCAGATTTAGACACCCCTTATTCCATGGAGCCAGTGGATTAATTAACTGACAATTCTTTATCTGTTTATGTAACTGAATCCTTCCCACTCTGCTAACTCAGGGTGTGGACACAACCAAATCTCTCATTTTCCTAATTAATCCACTGCCTCAGAGGAGAAAGGTTCAATATCCCACTCTCTGGTTGTTGAAAACAAATTAGAAAAACCATGTGGCTAGCAAAAGGACTTGCTATCTACTCATTTTATTGATTATCCAATTCTACCAAGATTTGTTATTTATACCTTTTATTCTTTTACTTAGAGTCACCTGTATAACCTAACATTCTGAGAAAGGTTTGGGGAAGATGATTAGTTTCATTAATTATTTCAAACATTATTTTTGGCACAATATTTTATGTTTTCAGATGCCTTAAGAATACTTTCATCTAGGAGTGCCTGAGTGGCTTAGTTTGTTAAACTTCTGACTGGTAACTTCGGCTCAGGTCATTATCTCGTGGTGTGTGAGTTCAGGCTCCGAATCCGGTTCTGTGTTGATGGAGCAGAGGCTGTTTGCGATTCTCACTCTTCCCTCTCTCTCTACCCCTACCCTGCTTGCTCTCTCCCAAAAATACATAAATAAGCTTAAAACATTTTTAAATAAAATACATTTTAAAAAAAGAATATTTTCATCTAAATCGTGGCTCTGCTGATTCAGCTCAGCCATTGCATGGAAATAAATTAGTATGTCCTAACAATATTGAATAACATGTAACTGAGTTTCGCTAAGCTAGTTCTCATTTTCAAGCCAATCCACAAACCAGACTAAAATTTTTATTTCAAAAAATGTTTTGATTACTTGCTTTTTTTTTCTTTTAATTTAAATTTTAGTTTAAATTGACTTGACTTAAACCAGTACAATATTGGTTTCAGGAGAATTCAGTGATTTATCGTATAGAATACCCAGCGCTCATCCCAACAAGTGCCCTCCTTATTACCTATCACCCATCTAGCTCAACTCCCACCTTTGTCCATCAACACAATTTGCTATCACTAAGAGTCTCTTGTGGTTTGTTTCCATCTCTTCTCTTCCCCCCTGCTTCCTATATGTTCATCTGTTTTGTTTCTTAAATTCCATATATAAGTGAAATCATATTGTATTGGTCTTTCTCTGATGGACTCATTTCACTTAGCACAATACATTCTAGCTCCATCTATGTCATTGCAAATGGCAATATATCATTCTTTTTGATGGCCGATTAATATTCCATTGTGTGTATATGTGTTTGTATATATACATATACACACATACATATACATACACACACATATATATATATATACATATATATATTAATTGCATCTTCTTTATTCATCCATCAGTTGATGGACATTTGAGCTTTCTCCATAGTTTGGCTATTGTTGGTAATGCTGCTATAAACATTGGGGTGCATGTACCCCTATGAATCTAGGTAATTTGGGGGTAAATACTTAACAGTACAATTCCTGGATCATAGGGTAGTTTTATTTTTATTTAAGGAACCTCCATACTGTTTTCCAGAGTGTCTGCACCAGTTTGCATTCCTACCAATAGTGAAAAAGGGTTCCCTTTTCTCTGCACCCTCACCAACACCTATTGTATCTTGTGTTCTTAATTTTAACCATTCTGGCAGGTGTGAGGTGGTATCTCATCATGGTTTTGATTTAAATTTCCCTCAAAATGAGTGGTGTTGAGCATCTTTTCATGTATCTGTTAGCAATTTGGATGTCTTCTTTGGAAAATTGTCTATTCATGTCTTCTGCCCATTAACTAGCTGGGTTATTTGTTTTTTGGGTGTTGAGTTTGATAAGTTCTTTATAGACTTTGGATACTAGCTCTTTATCAGATATGTCATTTGCAAATAACTTCTCCCATTCTGTAGGCTGCCTTTGTGTTTTGTTGACTGTTTCCTTCTCTGTGCATGAGATTTTATCTTGATGAAGTCCCAGTAGTTCATGTTTGCTTTTGTTTCTCTTGCCTTCAGCAATGTGTCTAATGAGAAGTTGCTCCAGCCAAGGTCAAAGAAGTTTCTGTCTTTGTTCTCTTATAGTATTTTGATGGCTTCCTATCTCACATTTAGGTCTTTCACGTATTTTGAACTTATTTTTATGTATGGTGCAAGATAGTGGTCCAGTTTCATTCTTCTGCATGTCGCCACCCAGTTAGTTTTCCCAACAATGCTGAAGAGACTGTTTCCCACACCCCATTGGATATTTTTTTCCTGATTTGTAGAATATGAGTTGACCATACAGTTGTGGATCCATATTTGGGTTTTATATTCTGTTCCATTGATCTGTGTGTCTGTTTTGTGCAAGTACCATACTGTCTTGTTGACTACAGCTTTATAATACAGCTTGAAATATGGATTGTGATGCCAGTTTTGTTTTGTTTTTCTTTTTCAGGATTGCTTTGGCTATTTGGGTTTTTTGTGGTTCCATACAAATTTTTTAATTGTTTGTTCTAGCTGTGCAAAAAATGCCAGAGTTATTTTGGTAGGGATTGCATTAACAAATCAAAGACATCTGAATAGGCAAGGAAGAAGTCAAACTTTCACTATTTGCAGATGACATGATATGTAGAAAACTAGAATGACTCCACCAAAACATTGCTAAAACTAATACATGAATTCAGCAAAGTTGCAAGATATAAAGCCAACATGTAGAAATCTATTGCATTTCTATACACCAATAATGAAGCAACAGAAAAAGAAATCAAAGAATGGATCCCATTTGCAATTGCACCAAAAACAATAAGATACCTAGGAATAAACCTAATGAAAGAGGAAAAAGATATATACCCTGAAACTATACAACAATTATGAAAAAATTGAAAAGGACACAAACAAATGGAAAAGTATTCCATGCTCATGGATTTGAAGAACAAACATTGTTAAAATGTCTACACTACCCAATTCAATCTACACATTTAATCCAATCCCTACCAAAATAGCAAAAATGTTATAATAGTTGAAAGAAACATCATAAAAACTACTGAGATAAATTGCAGATCACATTATGAAATATAAACAAAATGAATCTGATTAAAATTATGTAAATCTAAAATACTTTATATTTAACTCTATTGCACGGATCTAAAAAAAAATTAAATATAGGGGTGCCTGGGTGGCTCAGTCAGTTAAGCATCAGACTAGCTCAGGTCACGATCTCACAGTTAGTTCATGAGTTCAAGCCCTGCATTGGGGTCTCTGCCATCAGTACGGAGCCTGCTTCGGATCCTCTACTTCCTCTCTCTCTTCCCCTCTCCCACTAATGCCCTTTTTCTTTCAAAAATAAATAAACATTTAAAAATAATAATTAAATATAAATACTATGTGGTGTCTGTAAACCAGAAATAACTCAATCTGTTTTTAAGATTCTTAAATCTAAGTTTTGGGACATAGTTTATAATAAAGTATATGCCATTAAAAACTACTAAAGCTAGTACATATTTATGTCTTGATAATAGGACATAGAAAATTTAAATATAATCAAGAATGCCTGCAATTAAAAGAAATATCAATGTTGTAATTTGATTTAAAAAAAACTACATGAAAGAAATCATGTTATTTCTTTTTAGTTGGTGGATTTTATTGAATATAACCTGAATTTTTTGCAATTCTTGAACATATTTCAAATCATTTAAAATAATCTCTAGTTCTTTGGCTGTTTAAAGGTGTTTTTCTTTCTACATATTGCAGATCATAACAATAAGTGTTGATAAGAGCTGAAAAGAAATGCTTGCTTCTAAAAACATGGAAAGAAAAGCCAGTTTTCGTGTTCAGTGCTTCGTAGTGATAGTTTCTTTTCTTTGCTGCTTTAAGACAAATGCATTCTTTGACAATATGTAAAGGGTACACAAGGTAAAATCACTATATGAATATTGTAATTAGCCCCACTATCCTGCTTTACCATGTACCTGAAATCAGAAACCACAATACAGCCTCAAATATTTTCTATCTAACAAGTCTATCAACCTAACATTTTTTTAAGTGTATGTATTTATTGAGAGAGAGAGAGAGAGAGAGATTGATTAAGAATCTCAAGAAGGCTCTATGCCATCAGCACACAGCCCATCACAGGGCTCTTCACGAACTGCAAGATTATGACCTGGGCCAAAATCAAGAGGTGGATGCTTATCCCCCCAGGGGCCCCAGGGATAGGCCTTTTTAAAATAAAGTGAAAGGAGCATTATTTTAAGCATAGGCAAGTTCTTCAGGCAGATAAGCTTTAGGAAAAATGTATGTACACATCTAGAAATTAAGAATCTGGAAATTTATATCCTTAAAGCCATGTTCGTAAGTAGCTCTCTAAGCAAGTTTAAAAACTGCGTTATTCGAGTACTCATCACTTGACAGACCCAGAATAACCCCTCAAGATCCTTCCCTGGGGTACAACTTCTTTTTGAACTCCTTAATTCAAGGGTCTTATGACTTTTTTTTTTTTTTTTTTTTTTTTTTGACAATGGAGCTACTCACTAATCCTGCCAAGGGGAGCTGTCATCAGACACTCCAGGAGGCTTATCCCTACTCTTTTTAGGGAAGTCATCCTTGTAACTCAAAGTGATTTATCTTTCTAAGGGAGGCAGCCCAAGTCATTCCAAGTTGTCTACACTTAATCTTTGGGACTGAAAGCTGGTAAAAGGACATGGGCTATCTTTATTGATTTCAAATTAAGGTTTCTGGCATATATCTCACTAGAAAAGAAATGAAAACATAATTTTTTTCTAGTATAGTATCTTATTCTAATTTTACTAACATGAGGAATGTTACACTTGAATAAAGCAATATTGATAAAGAGGAGTAAGAAGTATTGCTTAAACTTAAGAGTTTGATATGAAAATGATTCCCTGTGAGAAAATCCCAAATATTCAGATTTTATTGTGAGGTAGGCAGAAGAGCTCTACTTGTAGCCTACCATGGCTATTTCCATTAGTTAGCTCATTAAATAATGCAAAAGTGAGTCAGCACAATAGAAGAATGAGTAAGGGTTTTAGAGTTGTAATGATCCGATTGCTTATTTCTGGTCTTGATCTTGCCAGATGCATGATGTAGGACAATCAAGTTTTAGTGTTTCCAGCTACAAAATGAAATTAACTTGCCAACTTCATAGCATTTGTGAAAATTAATTGAATTAATGTCTGTAAAGCACACGGGACAGTCACATGCTTGGCATAGTAGCTAAATAATAGAATGTTAGTTCTTCTTTACACATCATTTGTTATGTGCAAAATTATTCAAAGAAGAATGAGAAATGAATACTTTTTTAGAGAATACAAAATGAAGAGATAGCCAGATGTTAAAATACAAAGTTAAAGGAGGGTTGATTAAAGGCTATAAAACAAGCATGTACAAACTTAACATGGAAGTACAGAGCCAGAAGCCAGGAAGGCAGCCTTTCATAGTCCATCTGATTAATTCAACCCAGTATAACAAATTGTCAAGATCCTGCTGTCCCCTCTGCATTATTGGGTACAGTGGACCATTCAGAGTATAAACTGTGAACTCTGTCCTTTGGCAGTTTATAATTTAGCTCAGAAGACTTACAGGAAATACAATATTTAACAAATATGTATTGAATGCCTATTATGTGCCAAGAACTATACAAGGTGGAGGGTATACATGGTTCCTTCCAGAGCTAACATCTAGTGGTGGATGTTAATAAGAAACTAATCAATTAAAAAATTAATGCTATGAATTGATGAGGTGCCAAGAGGTAATAGAGAGGATGAGTGCTGTGGGAGGTCATAGAGGGAGGAGGAGAGCATTCATCATTGTCAGGTTGCCCTTAAGTTCATCCTGAAGACACAGACAACCTTTCTGATTGTGTTGAGTGGAAACTCCTAATTTGCAAATTTAGTTTCCTAGATGAAAGAGATCCTTTTGGGTTTTGTACATCATAGAGTTTAATATCTATACTTCCCCCCTAAACTGTAAATAAGGAAATGGCCCCAATCTATCAGAATCATGTATCCCATTTGTGATATACAAACCATTACATCTTATGAGATTTTGTATACGGAAATATGAGCTTTGTCATAGCTATTCTGAACTCTGCTCATAGATGCTCACCACTTTGCCATTTGACTGAAGGTGCCTGCTTGTGTCAGGAATAGAATCACACGAATTGATTAGGCATAAGGAATATTTTAAATACCAACCCCAAAGGAGAGTTTATTACAACAGATATCAAATATTACAGCTATTAAATGTGACTCAGGATAATGGAGCTGACATGGGAATATGTATTTGATATAATATCTTTAATTTTCCTAAACAGGAGACATTTTTTATGGTAACATGAGAGAGCAAAGTACATTATGCCAGGCCGCTAGAATTCCAAGAAACTGTCAGCCTGAAAAGAAATCTTCCAAAGAGCATAGAGCTAAGAAATATTCTCCAATTTCACTAGCATTATTTACTTTCGACTTCAGGATTCTTGGAAGTACAATTTTCTTTGCATATCTAGTAACAGAATTCAGAAGGAAAATCATCTTTCTTTTCCTTCCCATTCACCAAAGTGACCACACCTCACATTGCTCCATGTCTGCCACATCCCCAGACTCTCCACAGCTAGGAGAAGACAGTATGGCAGGGGATAAAGAGAGGAGACCCTGGAAACAGGTAGACCTATATACATCACATCTCCACTATTCGTCTATGACCCTGAGAATTATTAACCCCTCTTAATCTCAACTTCTTGATCAATGAAATAAGGATGACAGTATGTCCCATAAAGGATTATTGTGAAAGTCCAATTCAAAAGGTAATAATCACAAAGTGTCTGGAAACCAATAAACAAAGTTATACAATTATTTTACCAAGAAGTATGGGGCAACCCTTTAAGGAAAAAAAATCATCAAATTTTGACAGAATGATAATCACCAATGTTACTCAATTTTAAAGGCAATAATTTGATATTCTCAAAAATAAATCAAGTAAATATATTAAGAACCCAGGGAGGAAGACCCAAATCTATAGGTACATATATATCATTTCCCTCTGAAAAGATTTTAAAACTAGATGAACTGCTTTCCGTAACAAAGGATAAAAGGGCCATATCAAGGCAAGGAAGGGGTATAGACATAGTCTTGCAGAAAACTCAAACCTGGCCTGGTGATATACAATATGGAGGTATCTCAACAGAAAGACATGTCTCCTAGAGGAGAAAAGGGTTGATACCCCACAAAGGGGACCCTAGCCTCTTTGGGATCTACACCTTACGAATAAGCCTCCCAGAACATCTGGCTTGCAAAGTCAATGGGGCTGACGTCCAGGGATCCCACAGTACTATATAAGAAACTGAGATTTCCCTGTGAGAGGGCTCACATGTGGTCCTACTTGTCCTGAGACCTGGGGTGGAGGAGGGAACAGTTTGAAAAGTACCTAGATTTTTTGTGAGGAAGATTCATTTGTTCATCTGGGTGCACTGGCTGGAGGGGTGGGAGACATTTGAGATGTTCTCTGGAGACAAAGCCCTGGAAGACACAATTCTTGTATTCTCTACAAAGCCTGCTAGCACATATGGGTTAGCTCAGATCTGACATCCTCCCACCACCTTATGGCAGCAGCACTTGCTGAAACTGGAGAGAATGGGTGATTGCAGTGCTCCCCCACTCCCTAGCTTGTGTGGGTGAATGTAACTAGTCCTAGAGTTCTGTTCCCTAGCTAAAATCTGTGGGCGTGGGTAACTGTACCCTCCTCTGTCCCCTGGTTGTGGCTGCCACTTGCAGCCTAAATCAAGTGTGCATGCACCGACAAGGCTATCCGTTGCTGTAGTACTGAAGCTCACAGGTGTCCATACACAAGGCATTTTCGTGCTGCCTTTCTGAAGCCAATGAGATGCCCAACCCACTACACTGTCCATTGCCTTGCTAAAGCCAGAAGGCATGTGAAATCTGCATAGAGAACACCCCTTAACTGCATGGTTGTGGCAGCCAAGAGGACTCGAGTTCCAGAGCTCTATGGGACTGTAACAATTAGAGAGACATATCTGGGCGTGCCATCACCCCCCAAGCACTACACAAATAGCAGACTTAAACATCAGCCTAGTCTTCCTGTGAAAAGTGCCTATTTCCTTAGCCTGAAACTTCAGCCTGAAGGACAGGCTTCAGGTTTCCCCCACATCCCGAGGCTAAGGAGGCATATTCAGGGAAATTAATTGAAAAGACATATCCTTGCACACCCCCTTGACATCACTACAGCTTAACCAGACTTTTCAGGAAGGAGCTTATATACTGCTCTAGAGCCCTGATGTTTTTAACTGTTGACCAGGCACTATCTCCAATCCCCTCGGTTCAAAGGCCCACAGGGATTATGACTGCAAACCCACAGTACTGTATATATTTGTAACTTTAAAAGCTTCTACCTGAGGGTCTGTCTTCCAATCAGCCTAAAACTAGGTATTAAATGAGATTCCTCCCCTTTGATCATTGAAAGACCTTGGCACACCCCTAACAATGAGAACATAATCAAGAATAAATCAGGTGGTTCACATAATAACAAATGTTTGAGAGACAAGCAAGCACTAGGGAAAGGCTGAACAAGAAGGATTATCACCTACACAAGGCCATGTCTTCAAGACTGAAAGAGGTAGCTGTTTCACCTCATACATAAAAACAAAGAGATTCAAGCCAAATAAAGAAACAGAGAAGTGTATTCCAAATGAAAGAATAAGACAAAAACCTCAGAAAAATATCTTAATGATACAAAGTTAAGTAATCTGTCTGACAAAGATTTCAAAGTAATGGCCATAAAGAAGCTCACCAACTTGGGATAAGAATGGATAAAAACAATAAGAACTTCAACAAGGAGATAGAAAATGTAAGAAAGTAGCAAACAGTAGGCACAGAGAAAAAGAATACAATAACTCAACTGAAAAATACACTAGAGGGTTTCAACATCAGACTAGATGAAGTATAGATCGATGACTGGGAAGTTAAAGCAATGGAACTCACCCAGACAGAGCAGCAAAAGAAAAAAAACCCAAAAAATTAGTTTTTAAAAATTAAGATAACTTAAAGGACATCTGGGAAAACATCAAGTGGAGAGTAACATTTGCATTATAGGGGTACTAGAAGGAGAAAAGAGAGAGAGAAAGGGGAAGAAAGCTCATGTGAAGAAATAATGGGTGAAAAGTTCCCTAACCTGGGGAAATAAACAGACATCCAGATCCAGGAACCTCAGAGAGTTCCACATAAAATGAACTCAAAGAGAGTCACACCAAGATATATTATAATTAAAATTTCAGAAGTTAAAAATAAAAAGAGAACATTAGAAGCAACAAGAAAAAAAAAAAATTGTTACATACAAGGGAAACCCCTTAAGACTATCAGCATAATTTTCAGTAGAAAGTTTGCAAGCCAGAAGTGAATGGCATGACACATTAGAAGTGCTAAAAGAAAACAAACACAAACAAAAACAAACAAAAACTTCTAACTACAAATACTCTATTTAGCAAGGTTATCATTTAGATTTGAAAGAAATAAAGAGTTTTCCAGACAAGCAAAAACTAAAGAAGTTCATCATTACCAAACCAGATTTACAAAAAATATTAAAGGGACTTCTTTAAGCTGAAAAGAAATGGCACTAAGTAATAACAAGAAAGCATACAAACATAAAAATCTCACTGGAAAAGGCAAATACATAGTAAAGGTGGTGAATTAATCACTTATAAAGCTACTAAGAGGCTTAAAAGATAAATGTAAAAAAATTAAAAGTACAATGAGTCAAAGGATACATAAAATAAAAAGATGTAAAATATAATATCACAAGCGTAAAATGTGTAGCAAAAAGTTAGGTCTTATGTGTGTTCAAATTAATTTGCTATCAACTTAAAAATAGGCTGTTACATACATAAGATACTATGTGTAAACTTTACAGTAACCACAAAGCAAAAACTTACAGTAAATGTACAAAAGATGGAAAAGAAATCTAAATATAACACTAAATAAAACCATCAAACCACAAGGGAAGAGAGAAAGAAAGGAACAAAGAGAAATTTTAAAATCAGACACAAGACAATTAACAAAATGGCAATAAGTACATACCTATCAACTGTTACTTTAAATGGACTAAATTCTCTAATCAAAAGATGTAGAGTAGCTCAGTGGATAAATACATACATACATACATACATACATACATACATACCCATCTATATTCTGCCTACAAGAGATTCAGTTCAAAAGTAAGGACACATGCAGACTGAAAGTAAAGGGATAGAAATAGATACTCCATGCAAATGGGAATGAAAACTGTAATAGCAATACACATACAAGACAAAGTAGACTTTAAAACAAAGAGTAAAATAAAAGACAAAGAGGGCACAAAATAATGATAAAGGGGTCAATCCAGCAAGACACACTTGTATACGTATATGGACACAACATAGAACACCAAAATGTATAAAGCAAATATTAACAGAGTAAGGGAGAAATTGACAGCAATACAATAATAGTAGGAGTCTTTAACACCCCACTTACATCAATGAATAGATAGATCATCCAGACAGAAAATCAACAAGGAAACATCTGCCTTAAATGACACATTAGACCAGTTGCACTTAATAGGCATACACAGAACATTTCATCCAAAATCAGCAGAATACACATTCTTCTCAAGTGCATGGAAACATTCCCCAGCATAGATCATGTGAGGCCACAAAATGAGTCTCAATAAATCAAAAAGACTGAAATTATGTCAAGCATTTCTTCTGACCACAATAAGAGGCAAGTTCATAGTAATACAGGTCTTTCCCAAGAAAGAAGAAAAAGATCAAATAAACAATTTAACTTTATACCTGAAGGGACAAGAAAAAGAAAAACACAGCCCAAAGTTAGCATAAGAAAGAGAATAGTAAGGATTAGTGTGGAGATAAATGAAATAGAGACGAAAAAGAAAATAGAAAATATCAAAACAGCTAAGAGCAAGTTCTCAAAAAGGTAAACTAAAATAACCCTTTAGTCAGACTCACCAAGAAAAAAAAGGAGGGCTCCAATAATTAAAATCAGATATGAAAAAGGAGAAATTACAACTGATACCACAAAAATACAAAGGGATCATAAGACATAGGGATATCAAAATACAAAGGATCATGAGACTACTATGAATAATTGTAACCAACAAATTGCACAACCTAGAAAAATGGAATAATGTCTTAAAATTTACCATCTTCCAGGACTTAATCAGGAAGAAATGGAAAATCTTAATATACCAATTACCAGTAAGGAGATTGAATCAGGAATCAAATACCTTTCAACACACAAAATTCCCTGAGGAGACAGTTTCAGTGGTGAATTCTAGTGAATATTCAAAGATTTAACACATCCTTTTCAAATTCTTCCAAAAATCTGAAGAGAAGGGAAGTCTTCCAAACTCATTTACAAAGCCAGAATTACCCTGATACCAGACAAACCAGACGAAAATGCAGACCACACACACTACATGCGTGTGCATGTGTGTGTGCGCGCGCGCGTGCACACACACACACACACACACACACACACACACACACACACAGTACAGGCCAATATCCCCAATGAACATAGATGCAAAAATGCTCAAAAAAAATTTAGTAAATTGAATTCAACAATACATTTAAAGGATCATACACAGTGATTAAGTGGGATTTATTCCAGAGATACAACAAGGTTGAACATCTGCAAATCCATCAATGTGATACACATTAACAAAAATAGAAGATTAAAAGTCACATGATCACCAGGACACCTGAGTAGCTCAGTCAGTTAAGCTTCTAACTCTTGGTTTCAGCTCAGGTCATGATCTCACGGTTGTGAGATTTAAGCCCCAGGGCGGCGGGCTCTGCACTGAGCATGCAGCCTCCCTCCCCCTTTTCTACCCTCGTCTTCCCCCCCCCCCACCCTGTGCGCGCTCTCTAAAACACAAAAACAAAAATTAAAAAAAAAGATGATCACCTCAATAATTGCAAAAAAAGCATTTGACAAAATTGAACATTCATTTGGGATAAAAACTCTGAACAAAGTAGATTTAGAGAGAACATACCTCAGCATAATAAAGGCCATATACGACAAACACACAACTAACATCCAACTCGATGGTGAAAAGCTGAATGCTTTTCCTCTAAGGAGCTAGACAAGGACGTCCACTATTCCCACTATTGTTCAACATATTTATTGAAAGTCCTAGCCATAGCAGTTAGGGAAGAAAAAATGGTTTAAAAAACATAAAAATTGGAAAGGAAAAAGTAAAACTAACATTATTTGAAGATGAGATGATACTATATATAGAAAACCCTTAAGATTCCACCATAAAACTGTTAGAAGTAATAATCTGTTTAGTAAAGTTGCAGAATACAAAATTAATATTCAATAATCTGTTTTTCTATACTCTATTAGTAAACTACCAAAAAGAGAAATCAAGAAAACAGTCCTGTTTACAAGTGCATCAAAAGAATAAAATGGCCAAGGAGGACAAATATCTATACCCTGAAAACTAGAAAACACTGATGAAATAAATCAAAGACAATACAAACAAATGAAAGGATAATTCACATTCATGAACTGGAAAAGTTAATATTGTTAAAATGTCTATACTACCCAAAGCAATGTACAGATTTAAAGAAATTCCTTTTAAAATTCTAATAACATTTTTCATAAAACTAGAATAATTTTAAAATGTTTATGAAACCAAAAAAGCCTCCACATAACAAAACAATTTTGAAAAGGAACACAGCTAGAGGTATCACACTCCCTCATTTCAGAATATGGTACAAAGCTATAGTAATCAAAACAATATAATATTGGCATTATAACAGATACATTCATCAATGGAACATAATACAGAGCCCAGAAAGAAACCCACATATATGTGATCAACTAATTTACAAAAAACAAGTAAGAATATTCAATAGAGAAAGGACAATCTCTCCAACAACTGGTGGTGAGAAAACTGGATAACCATCTGCAAAAGAATAAAACTGGACCACTATCTTATAACATATACAAAAATCAACTCAAAACTGATTAAAATGTAGGACTTAATGTAGAACCTGAAACCATAAAAATCCCAAAAGAAAATACAAGCAATAAACTCCTTGACACTGGTCTTAGTGATTTTTTTTAAGGGGGGGGGGGCCGGGAATCTGTCTCCACTGGCAAGTGAAACAAAAACAAACAAATGGAACTACATCAAACTAAAAAGCTTCTGCACAGTGAAGGAAACCATCAACAAAATCAAAAGGCAACCTACTGAATGAGAGAAGATTTTTTCAAATTATATGTCTGTTAAAGGATTAATATCCAAAATATATAAATGAAGAAGATGTGGTATATAGATACAACACAATGGAATATTATTTGGTGATCAAACAGAATGAAATCTTGCCATTTGCGACAACATGTATGGAACTAGAATGTATTATGCTAAGTGAAATAAGTCAGTCAGAGAAAGACAAATATCATATTATTTCACTCATATGTGGAATTTAAGAAATTTAAGAAACACAGCAGATAAACATAGGGGAAGGGATGGAAAAATAAGATAAAAACAGAAACAGAGGCAAACCATAAGAGACTCTTAAATACAGACAACAAACTGAAGCTTTCTAGGGGAGGTAGGTGGGGAGATAGGCTAAATGGGCAATGGGCATTAAGGAGGGCACTTGTTGGGATGAGTACTGGGTGCTATATATAAGTGATGAATCACTGGGTTCTACTTCTGAAACCAATATTAGACTAACTTAAATTTTTGAATGAATTAATTAATCACATACCTCATTAACAAAAAACAATTTGATTGAAAAATGGACAGAGGATCTGAATAGATATTATTCCAAAGACGATACACAGATGGCCAATGGACACATAAAAAAATGATAAACATCAGTAATCATTAGTGAAATACAAGTCAAAAACACAATGAAATAATTACTTCATACCTGTCAGAATGGATATTATACACAAATATGAAGTAATAGCTGTTGATGAGGCTGTAGAGGAAAAGGAACCCTTGTGCACTGCTGGTGGAAATGTAATTTAATGTAGCCACTATGGAACACAGTATGAAGGTTCCTCAACAAATGAAAAATAGAGCTACCATATTATCCAGAAATTCCACTAGGGGGTATCTATTCTGAGAAAATAAAAACACTAATTTGAAAAAATATATGCATCCCTATGTTTATTTAAGTATCATTTACAATAGCAAAGATATAGAAGCAAGCTAAATGTCCATCAACACATGAATGAGATTCTTACCATTTGTGACAACATGGATGGGTATTATACTGAGTGAAATAAATCAGACTAATACAAGTATTTCACTTATATGTGGAATCTAAAAAAACAAAACTAACAAACATAAAAAAGCAAAACCCAGATTCATAGATACAGAGAACAGACTGGTGGTTTCCAGAGAGGTTGGGGAGGGTGTAAAATGGGTGAAGGAGATTAAGAAGTGCATAATTCTAGCTAGTGTATAGGGGTATCAAGTACAGTATAGGGAATATGGCCAATTATATTGTAGTAACTTTATAAGGTGACAGATAGTAGCTAGACTTATTGTGACAACCATTTCACAATGTACACAAATACTGAATCACTATGTTGCATACCTGAAACTAATATAATATTGTATGTCAAACAGGTGACAACATTTCACAAACAAATCCAGTCAATTAGAAGATGATTTAAAGAGCCTCAGTCTAGTTTAATAGTCCATATGGAAGTCCATGGAGCAGTGTGTGAGAGAAAGATAGAGTGATCTAAAAATAACCTCCCCAACATGTTTTGTCTTTAAGCACAAAGGCAACAGAGAGATGTTCTTAAGCATGCAACAACCCAAGGAACCTAACTCCAAGAAGGCATCTTCATACCAAAATCCATCCAACTGCTGGATAAAGAATGAGTAGAGAAGGCATTGCAAAATAATGGTTATGAACACTGAATCCAATATAAAAGGAAGGTTGCATAACCTTGGGAATTATAGTTACTGAACAGACTACAATAGTTATCAACCTTGAAACTGTAAAAAAAAATAACAACAATGAAAAGAGAAGAAAAAAAGTGAAAAAAATATGAGAGTTCTAATTTCCACATCTTTCACAGTAGAGTTAATTGGTGTAGTATACAATTTAAGCATGGAATTTTAAAAAATATAATCACTGCAAATTCTGAGTTTCACATTCTTTTGTTTTTTTATATAGATTTTACAATATTTAAGATAAATATATTTCTTGTCTTTAAAAATACTTATCTGTGTATTTTTGTGCAATCTTTATATTTACTTGTAATTCCTTCCATTGGATTTTTGTCTTTTTCTTCTGTGAAAACAAAGATAATTAACCTGATAAAAAATGAGAAGCCTTATCACATTTAATAAATGAAACTGTATCTATCACTTATAGATCTATTTATCAACCTATCTCCACCTTTATATTTACAGTGTTGTTTAAAAATCTATACATCCGTTACTAATGATTATTTGTCAGTGGCAGGATTTTAGAAAGTGTTTTAGCTTTCTTTGTTATACTTTTTGTTTGAATTTTAAACAATGGCAGTATGCCATTTTTAAAAGAAAATTAGTAGACTACTTTTTCCTTAAAAAAATTTAACAGTGGTTTCTTTTGGGAGTAAAACTTAGCCAGAGGGGGAATGATTATTTTACACATAACCCATTTGGTGCCATTCAGGAATGTGTGTGTATGATAAAGAAGGGTGGGGGGAGTGGAACACAGACATGGGTTCTGTTATACAATGAAAAAAAGGAAGGGGAAAGGGAAGGAAGAAAGGAAGGAAGAAAATAGATTACACATGGTGCAGTAATAAATTGATTTCTAATTTGTCTCCTGTCCAAGGAGATATGACTTGAGAAGCAGGGGAAATCAAGAGATTGTATCAGATACCTCTTGTGGACTGCTTTAGATTTCCCTTGCTTCATTGATATCTGGGCTCCACGACTTCACATAGGCACAGCCTAAGTGCCTTGCCTCTTGCCCACACAGTGCCTCTCTTACCTCTCCTCCCATGTTTCCCTATTGAAATCATCACAGAACCTTACCTAGTGTTCACACATGTGCAATCTAAGCGTCTGGAAACTAACTCCCTATGGCATAAACTTTGACAAGTGGGATATAGGACTACCGAATACAATTTTTCCTTCTTTCACCACAATGGATAATCCCAAGACACAGTTTTTCTTGCGGAATTTGAACAATTAGTTACACTTAACAATTGCTGTCTCTCCAAGGCATTCTAGAAAGTGCTGACTTCCCGGCCCTATTTCACTTTTTTGTCTCTCACACCCATCCCATAGTATTAAACTCTAATAAAATGATAGTACTATACTCACTGTATTTTTGGCTGAGGCTCTGCTTTCTAGATAAACCAGGTAGGACAGAATCTGCTATTTCTCTACCTAATAATATTAAAATCTAATTCCACTAAAAAGAGGTGGCATTGCAAATTACAGGGGATTTAATGATTTTTTCTCTTTGGGTGTTTAGACAAACCAGATTATATTATAACAAATCCAAAATTATGAATAGTTAAATTAAGAGTTAATTTAAGAGTTAAATTAATATTTATAAACTATATCTTCAAAGAAAGTCAGTATTCTTTTCTTTGCAGAAGAATTCACATAGAGCTGCCACATATATTTGCATAGGCTGTGCATTGCAGAGTACATAACAACCTATGTAAATGGTGTCCCCATGAGTTGTACATGGACAATCCCTACACTATATGTAGTTTCCCTGAACTTAAAATTGATGTACTTCTAACATTTGGGATTTTTTTTTCCTATTTATCTCAAAGCATTTGAGTTAGAAATGTCTTTTAGACAGTTTTCTAATGGAGCTATTCTAATAGTAATAGACACTGTTCAGGGGAATCACCTCTATCCTAAGGGTCATTTTTATGGCATTCTTCCCTGATTCCACTTGAAATTCTTGACCTCTGCATTGATTTTACATTTGTAGGATGTGGTTCCTGGGGGGACTTACCATCAGACTAGTAAACAGAGTATAGTTTATAATCCCTGTTCCTTAAAGATAGATGCTAGATATGATCCATAGTTCCATATTCTAATTGCCTGTGCACAGTAATTACTCAGGGGTTATTAATTGAATGAGTGGTGAGAAGAACTAAATCTATTATTTCTCTTGTATCTTATCACAGCAACTGAGAAGGGATAACAGCCAAAGGCAGCATATGAGGATCAACTAACAAATTTCCTAAATAATAGAGTTTCTTTAAGAAATAATGCTTAAAGCAGCTGAGTAACTAAATGAGGTTTCTGTAATGAAGCTGAAAAGAAAATCTGGCAAAAGCAGTCTCTTCTTTCCTAATCAGCAAGCCATGGTCCCATGGGTTGGTGCTACCCTTCAGGCCAGTCAATTTTCTGATTGCATGTGTGGGAAAAGTTGGTGACTATGGGCATGAAGAAGGTCGTGAGAGAGACTTTTGTAGAGTGTCTTAGCCTGATAGCTAGGAGATGCCTCAAGGGATGGGAACTACTTCTAGAGAGCTGTTTTTCCTCATACACCTCCACTTTGAATTGTGATAGATGTCTGTTATTTAACTCTGGAAATGTGAGGAGAAAGTATCTAAAGTAAGCATGATGAAATGGAACATTATTCAATTAGAAAGATGAGGTGTGATTTTGAGAGGCAGAATATAATTACAAGGTTGGAGCATTTCCAGGAGGTGTGGATGGCACTCCAGCTGACTATAGATGAAATACTCAGACTGAGCCCGTGCACATGGTATCTGCCATCTTGCTCCTTACTGGTGTTGTGGATCCTGATGTTGGAACATAGCACCCCGCAGTCTCAAATGATGCCCAAATGCTGATGGTCTCAACTTGGCACACTTATAATGCCATATCCTCCAATTCCTGGAGAATGCTCAACTCATACTCCTTTTGATCTGCTATGGTAGGAATCAGATTCAATGAATAAATGTGAACACATATTGGAGTCTGCAAAAAAGTTGTATAAAATATAGGTGTTGTTACTAAAATTGAAAGCATGTTCATGTTACAATTTCTCTTACATAGGTCAAATACATTCAGAATCCTCATTGGAAATATAAAAAAGGGACCATATGCAAAACTTGTCATCATTACACAGCAATTACTCTCCTTTAGGGATGAGCTATGTCATAATTCTCTCAATATAAATCAATTTACATTATTTTAAATAGGTTATTTATAAATGTAATTTATTATAAAAGTTTATGTTTAAATTTCAAATACTTCAAATTTAAATCTAAAAATTATTTATTTAGGGGGAAAAAGACTCCAGAAGACTTGATTTGAGAGTAATTAGAAATGAAGATATGAAAGGGGAGTAACTCAGGCATCTGCTGAGGAGCAACCAAAGGGTATACGGTCCTCACAGGTTGACCAGTAATTCCAGGTAACTGTTCTACCAAGGACATGCAACTATGTGCTTAGAATCCCACTATGCTCCATTTAGGGTAGGTTTTACATGGTCTTCCTTGCTCATCAACTCTTCTTTCTCCTTCTGGAAATTAGACTTCAAATTTTGGCTTCTTGTGTTTATTTTATGTTTCGAATCCTGGCTCCATTTTCTTTATTTTAACAATCACTTTTTGAAGGCCTGCCTATACCAGTAATTCTCAAAGTTTAGCTTGTATCAGAATTAACTGGAGACCTTGTTAAACCAGATTGCTGGGCCATGGAGTATTTCTTTCAGTAGGTTTGGGGAGAGAGTAAGGAGAAGTGAGAAAACAAAATTATTTTCTAGCAAGCTCCCAGTGATACTGATGCTACTGGTACAGGGCCCACATACTTTGAGGACCAGTGGCTCCCACAATGCACAAATCATCAGAATAAATACAGTGTGGTAATTTAGGTTAGCACTAATTATAACAACCCTATAAGGTTAGGTATTTCCACCCCCATTTTATTAATGGAGAAACTAAGACTCGGAAAAGTTTAATAACTTGTAGAAGGACACACAGCTAACAGGGATAAGCTAGGATTCTCACCCAGGACTCTCTTACACTGAAATCTATGTCCTTTTAAATATATATTATTCTTATTTTCATTTTATTCACAAACTTAAGCCAGACCTCAACTAACATTCTTAGAACTATTTATAAGAGAGGAATCATTAACATTTTTGTCTCCCAATTTCTTAGTCCAAGAATCTGCTTCAGTTCGTGAGTGAGAAAACTGCCAGCTGCTTCTGCTTAAAACACATCTCCCTGGCACTGATGTCCCCCTCATCAGATTAGCTGTGTGACAAGCAATTAAGGAGAGCCCTGCCAATCTCTTTCAACACCTGCAATTTATTATGGAACCAAACAGTTCAAGTCCAAGGGTTCCATTCAGAAGAATGGTTTAAATAGATGATGCCTGATTTGTCAGGGATCTCCAAGGCCGATATTCAACCCCTTTAAGAAAAATAAAGATTTATGCAAGAGCTATCTAATGTTCTACATACAGGAGACCACAGGGGAAAAAAGTCAGCTGCATTTAGTAATAAAGTAGCCTTGCCTTACCAGGCTATACAGCCTTTTGAGGAGAACATGAACTATTTTTCCAAATAGAGGAAGATTCATAAAAGTTGTATTGCAAAGGCTTGGGCCAAAAATCTACCTCAAGTTCTAGGAAATGTTCTAAATTATTCATAACCAAATACAATCTTTATAACCCATAGCTATATATACTACATCAATCTAGCTGACCATTTGATTGATGGCTGTTGTTAGCAATGTTAATATTGCCTGCCATCCCTAGCTGGCCTCTAGCAACTGCAAGCTTCATTCTGTTTCAGCTGGAGCAAGTAAATCCCAGTGAAGATACTTAAAAAATTCCAGATCCCTTTGCTGGAGTTCAGTGAGTATGATTGGTAGAACTTTTCCAGTGAAGGAAACATCCAATCGGCATGTGTCAATGATGGAACATAGTGTTTGGTGTCATCTGAATGCTCTTCAATAGTGTAAAGAATGTTTGTGTTGGATGTTGAGTTTACCATTCCTACTCATATGGAAACTGTGCAGCAGTTAACTTTTCAAGGAACTATCAAGCTTGTTATTACAAGAAGGGAGATGCAAAAGGACAAAAAGTTAGACATCTTCTAAAGATACCTTGCATAGGAAGGAATGGATCATGCTCCTAGATGTGGGTAGACCTAATCCTTCCCGTGTCAGCCACCCTGGAGGAAACCTAAACAGAAAAGCTCAAGTGATTCCCCTTATTTGGCGGGAGAGAGGATCACCTGCCCTCACTTATACCTGGAGAAGCTCAGTGGAAAGAAGTCTGACTGCTCTTAATGGAAGACTACCCTCAATGGATAGAACCCAGTCTGCCAGCTCATTTGACACCTGACTAGTGGGAAAGAAAGTCCTTCTAAACTTAATACCTTCCGTCACACTTGTCAATTGCCAAATGATCTGCAAAGATGCTAGGGGAAGTCATACTTCCTGAAGGGTCTGGAGTCTGGAGACATTAGATTAATGAGTAGGCAAATAAAGATTATAAAAATTGTAATTAAATTCCCTCTTTAATGATGGAGACCCAGACAAATCATCAGAATAAATACAGTTGACCATATTATTAGGTCTGAGGGAGCTCAAACTGCTGCAGCCTCTGAGTGCCCCTTTGCGTGGGTATGAGTTAGTAAATACTTGTATGTCTCAGATCAGCCAAGTTGAGCATTATGTCTCATATTTCCCTCTGTTTGAGAAAGGGAAGTATCAGAATATCACCTTGAAGTTATAGGGAGCTCACTCTAAGGTAAGCTATCATATTCTAATTTAGACTTTAAATAAAGCTCCTCTCTAGAGGAGGATGTGGAGAGTTTTGAAATGATCGTATGCCCCTACCAGTATGAGGAATTACTCTCATTGTTCAGAAATTAAAACAAAATCATGTATTCTGTGTTTTAAGTGTCAAAAAGTTAAAACTTCCAGACTCATGAAAGAAGACTGGAGAAAAAGCTGTTCAAGGATTCAGACTCTAAGATGGGGGAGGGGGGGGGGGGGAGTCAGAATTCTATAGCTGGTTTGGAACCAGAGTTTAGTGGCTGAGAACATGACCAGGAGTATCAAGGCAGTGGTTATAGCTGATCCAGGCACAATTACACAAACCATCTATTCTTCTGCTGTCATTTCTGTCCTTCATGGCTGCTCCTAAAAATAACATTCTGAAATGTCCTGTTCACTGATTAAGGTACATCCCAGCTATGTCAGGCCCTAGCCAAGGCTCTGGCCAAGGTGGTTTTTACCAGGCCAATAAGTAAAACATGAGTATTCTGGAGCATTAGAGAGCACAGGCAAAGTTATCCAACAATTATCAAAAAGATGTTTGTTAGATGAATTTTACTGAAATTCAGAAGTACATGTAAAGGAACAAAACAGATGCTCAATGAATATTTCTTGGTAAAATGGGGCTGCTCCACAATTAGTGGAACACGCAGACAGTGGGTGGTGGAAATAACAAGAGTTGTTGCTAAGTAGGTAGCTAGTCATGGAAAGCACTGATAAAGGATTTAGACTTTATGCTGAAGACAGAGGGGCCATTGAATGGTATTAAGATGCAGCATGAAATAATCTTATGTACAGTTTACAAAGGCCACTCTGGCTACTATGCAATGAATGAGCATGGAGGTGGGGAGAAATGCTGTGAAACTAATACAGTGATCAAATGGGGACTTGAGAAAAAGGAAGTTCAAGTAGGAATAGGTCTTCTGTGATCACACAGCATGTGTACTACACTAACCTTGGGTTCTTACTTGAAAGATTCTATGTTCCGAAGGTTCTGTCTCTTCTTTAGCAAATGCAGGGGTATCTGATCAGCAGCCTCCACCACAGTGCCACAAGCCTGCATCAAGTTGTTTATCACACATGTCCCACTGATCACAGATTTGTTGAAGATGAAAATGGATGATAATCTATTAGGTAACTGTTCTGGAAATTTGGGGAAAGAAATGGGAACCAAAAAGTGTCAATGTTTAGACTTCTCTTGGAGTCCTTGGCTAAGGACAAACTTTCCCTGACTCTGCCTTTCCCCACCTCACCACTCCCCTGTGAAATAGTGGACTCATAAAGGCTCAGTTGTTGAGTCAGAGAATGCTTCATTCCCTAGCATGTCCCCTAACCCCAACAGTATCGAGGCTCAATCAGCCATGAAAAAGAAATAGAAAAGTAATTGTAAATGTCATTTACATCCTACAGCATTGCTCCTTTAGTGAAGACTCTGCTTCATAGGAAAATAAATTTCTGTCACCACTCTGCTGATAATTCTATACACATGCCTTTTATATTCCTTCTGCACTATTTCTCCCTCTGTCCTCCCTCCTTAGATAATCCACACCCATATTCTTATAACTTTTGTTCTTCAAGGCTCAAATGAAGCCTCATTCCCTTGAAGAAGGCTTCTTCCAGACAACACATATTGTGAAGGATGGATTCCTTCTTCTGAATGTCTCAGCCAATTTCTTGATACCTACTGAGAGAGAGACCCAGTGTGTGCTGGTGAAGCAGGGAAATCACAGCCCTCAGTCTGTTTCTAAAGGAGAGATACATAAGTAATCATATGTGGTAGACAGAAAAGTGCTCCCACACTAAACCTGTGCACATTTTAATGCCCCAGAACTGATGAACATAGTATGCTACATGACAAGAGGGAACTGAGGTTGCAGGTGGAGTAAGGATTGCCAATTAACCAAACCTAAAATAAAGATATTATCTTGGATTATTTGGATGGCTCAATGTAACTACAGATATTCTTTAAAGTGGAAGAGAAGGTCAGAATAGTAAGAGTCAGAGAGAGGTGAAGATTCTGTGCTTCTATATCTGAAGAATGGGCCATGAGCTAATGAATGAAAGCAGCATCTAGAACCTGAAAAAGCCAATCAAGGAAAAGGAACTCCTCCCCCCAAGAGCCTCCAAAGAATGCAATCCTGCTACCATCTTAGTTTTTGTCAGCTGAGACCTATTTTGGATTTCTGCTCCCTAGAACTGAAAGAGAATAAATTTGTGTTGTTTTCCACCACTAAATTTGTCACAATTTGTTATAACAGCAATAGAAAACTAAAATGCCAGATATATAGCCTAATGCCTACCACCATTTAACTCAATTTTTAAGTAAAAATTATATATTAATGTTATAACACATAAGTATTACTGAATGTTCCCAGCCAATGAGAACTGGAGAGACAGAATGAACTGCATAATTTAGACCAACGAACATTAACAAACCATACTATCTCTGTTCTCAGCCAAAGAGAACTCTACTTTGCTATCCCCAGTAAGTTTATTTTACATTGTGCTGTTCACATCCCTGAGACTTATTTTCATCATTTGCTCTTTGCAACATAGAATAGTTTTGACCCATAATGGTTGAATAATTGTTATACAAGAAATAGCACTAAGCCAGCCACACCTACACACACACACACACACAGAGAGAGAGAGAGAGAGAGAGAGAGAAATGTCCCACTGAAATCTTCAAGGAAGTGCTTTCTAGGAATTAGTCCAAATAACTGACACTAAAGAGTAGCAGGCAGAGGGGGGTTGTTAATACATTGATACGATGAGATCTGTCAAAGATGCATCCATGACCTGGAGGGATTGACCTCACATTTAGTAAGTGGAAGAAAACACGTCTAAGACACCTGAAGTTATGACCTCAGGGAATTTGAAGAGAACAAAAAACAAAAAGAAATAATTTCCCTCACAAAATACTGAAAATGTAGTCTTTAGAGATTATGCTCTAAGAACCCTTATGGCTGAAGCACTGAAGTGACTGTTTCAGGAAGACATCTCCAGGGTTGGACAGGGTGTACATGAAAATGAGTAAAGCTCAAGGAATGTCATGGTAAATAGAGAGGGACAAGACACTATTGGAGTATATATGGGTTATTTAGCCAATGTATACGGTGGCAGGTGACTTCCCATAGGAGAAAAGAGACCGAGTCTTGAAAAAAAGTAGAATAAGCCAGGCAGAGAAGTATGAGTAAACAGAGGGAACAGAGTATGCACAGATGTGGAGAAAAGACCCTCTGACACGTGGAACATGCTAATTGGTATTATTTATATTTTTTAGCTTCATCTCAGGTCTCCCCAATTAAACTGTTGTTGCAAAATTCATGACTTATGCCTCTTTATGACTATAATACTTGCACAACACTTTTCAAGGAAAAGAAATTGGAAAATTATTAGCTGATTCTGTGACTTGCTCCTTCATCATCTGACCTGGTCTTTGTTGCTGGCATTTGCAGCCATTTCCCACTCGGACTCTGGCAATACCACATGGCAATGGTAGCTCTCTGGAAATATCTTGTTCTTTTGTGTTTCTGTTTTCACCCTTGCTGTTTCCTTTCTTGGCAATTTTTTTTCTTCTTTCCTCTCTCTTGTCTGCTAAATGAGCCATGGGCCTTCCTTCAAAGTGAAGTTCACACCTTGTCTACCCTCTCTGCACTGCACTTTCTTTGCTTTTTTAATATGCTCTTCTGTTTTTCTTGTTTACTACAAAGTAGTGTACTTCCTTTCATGTGTGCCTCCCACTTCTGACTAGACTGGGGTCCCTTTATTTCAAGAACTGTTTTATTCATCATTGTACCCCTCAATACTTGTCACGGTCCTTATTATTTAATGTATTTGTTAAGTATTATTTATTTATATTGTTATTTGTATTTATATTATTACCTATTAGTTATTCAATAAATATTTTTGGATGCCTTACTAGATCCTAGGCACTAATCTAGGATCATGTGAAGAAGAGAAACGAGACTAGAGCTTAGATATTAGTAGAGAAAGCCAAACCACCAAGTAAATAACCATTATAAATAATAACTTCAGATACTGATACACAATGTAAAGAACAAAATCCGATAATATGACAGGACATGTGTTTGTTGAACTGTATTATTAAATTCATGAGAAATTTCAACATGTGATTTAGCACTGAATTTCAAAAAAAGCCAAGTTCCAAATACGTATCAACAATCCTTATTCAACTCAAATTATTTAAATTTCAAAAAGAAACAGAAAGGGACAACAATTTCAAGCTAGAAAGAGTCACAAATCATTCTTCCTTATCTAGTTACCTAGAGTAAAAAAATGTGAAAAGTTAAGACAAAAATGACACCAAAATATTAAATTACACAAACTAAATAGGCAATCAAGCAAAGAAAAGCTCAGGAATTACTGGGTGAAGAGAAGGTACTTATCTAGTGAGAAACTTAACTAGCTTTTAAAAAAATTACCTTGAAAAAGATCTTGATTTAACAGTGTCAAGGGAAATCTAGTCCTACTTCAAAGGCTCTTCTAAAGCACTCTCATAGGTGAGTAGAAAAAAAAAACTGAAGATTTAAAAGGAAACAGAGGAATTCACTGAGGGCTGGTATTTTCAATGTAGCCGTTATTTGTATCTACAGGAGCCATGCAGTGAACAGGGAGATACCTCCCCAACATCTTCCATGGTGGTCTCATAAAGGATGTACTCTGATTCTACTTCACCCAAGAAAGGGGTAGAACGGAAGTCAAGAGATCCTCATTTTTTCCAACCCTCTGTCACTAACCAGCTATGTGGGCTCAGGTAAGTCACAGCACTTAAAACCTGTGTGACCCTCAGTTTCACCATCTGTAAGCTGCAACCATATAATATCCTTTTCCTGTCTTAATGTTTGTGATTCCAAGGCATTAAGAACTTGGTTAAAGGCAGGATATTATTTCTGTTGGTTCAGAGCAGAGTTAAATTTCAGAACTCTAATTTATATCCTGTTGATTTCTGCAAGCCAAGTCCAAGGACCCAAAGCACATTCCACAGGACCAGCCAAGAGGATCCTTGGCTTTGTACAGGCTAGAAATCAAATGTGAGTCAGCAGGAAGTGAAATAAGAAGAGTTTACTCAAAGTATAAAGAGAGCGCAGCTAAATAGTATCTGGCAGACCCAGAGGAAAGGAGGGAGTTTCATCCTTGTTCAGTGCCTGGGGAGGGGGGATTCCGGGGAGGAGTTTATTGAGGAGGCTGGTCTGGTGCATTTGTCCTCTTGGGCATCTAGGAACTTGTTGGCTCAAAGACTAAGGGCCAGATGTTATTCCTTGGATCCAGAGGGTCTTGGTACCAATATGTCTAGTGCCCATGGTCTGAAATATGGATAGGATAGTTTCATCTGGTCATTCTTACCTGGTCATTCGTTAGATGTTATCTATTCTAAATAAATCATTAACCCATTGTCCTTTATAAGGAGGACATTGTGAGGCATGTGTAAAGTAGGGTGGGGGTGCAGGTCTTAACAAGAATAGAAGCAGGAAAAGGAGCAAAAAGCAGATTTTTATGGAGTCCTTCAATTGCCCTATCTCGCTGTATGCAAAGGTTCCCAGCTACTCAATCAAATTATCCTGGACCAATATTACCATTTCATTTGTGCACAGGAAAAGATATGACTCAACATCTCTTTTTCTTTAATGAAAATACTAGCAGTCCTCACTCTGCATGGTAGTCCATGACCATAAAAGCAATTGGGCATGTTGATACTATGCAAACTGATCTTTAATATTTGAGAAAATTATAAATGTTCTGTAATCTTTAAAAAATTTTGGTCAAGGTAGTAAAGACCTTATCAATTACAAATATATAAAATGATAAAAAATAGTAACATTATTATTTATTTATCACACTGTAATTGGAAACACTAAAGACATTGAGAATTAAAGCACTTATTTCTTGGTAAAAAACTTATTAACAGATCTTAAAACTATGCTTCCCTTTCTCACTGTGTAACTTACAAAATAGAGTAAGCTTCTTTTCTGTGTCTTGGCAAATTGTCATAGTCCTAAGATTAGATTGGCTTCCAACATTTTACCTTTGAACCCTATGAAATATGTGAGATTTCCTTTAATTTCAAAGTTTTTACCGACATCACTTCCTCCAAGACACCTTCATCTTTTTCATCAAAACCACTTTATGTCAGTAAGTTCGCCTTCGCTGAGTTTCTCACTGTATGTGCACTCTCAAATGATTGCAGTGTCAACACTTCCAAAGTCAGCGTTTTGTTCTATAACTCTACTTACGTTCAATTTTAATTTCTATTCCAGCATCATCACTTTTTCTTTGTTTATTACACTTTCCTTTTTGTTGGCTACTTCTCTCTTTTGCTTATCCATTTTTGCAACATGGCAAGTGGATTCATCACTGTAAGAGACACAACACAGCTACATGCCTTGCTGACTGTGTAGCTGAACAATAAATGTGCAATGACCAATCACCACAGATGCTGAGAGAAATGAATAATTGGCCACCGACCATGATGTGCATCTGTTATTTATTTAGTAATTTGACACTAAACCAGCAAAGTTTGCTCTTTATGAAATTATGTACAGTTAATATACTATGGTGACTAATATTTAAACCACATTTTCAGGGCTAGTGTTACTTAATACCAGTTGTGGTAACTATAATCCATGTAATCAGAACAGTGCAAAGCAAGACCTGTACAGCCAACTTAGCTTTTTGCTTTCCTTTTGCCAATAGAGATAGGTCATCTAAAAAATTCCTTTTCTTGCCTATCTGCTCTTACTCTTTTTAATAATCACATTTTTTTCAATACTTAAAGTTACCAGAGAAATCTCCCATCTAATTCTTTATCTCTCCCCCACATTCAATGAAACAAAACCAATAACAAGAAATGATCTTAATCATATCTTCTTTGAAAAAAAAAATAGTAGAGAAATACCTGATCAAAGGAAAGGGAAGTCAGATAAAAATTACTTTAAAAAAAAGGAGCTCTAAGCTCTTTGAAGACCCTTCTAAGTTCTTTCAAGGTTTTTAAAAGCCTATATCTATTTCCCAATTTGGTTTTAAGTTTACCCTTCTCAAAAACCAACATTGAAGATTTTGATGTGTTGCAAATATGCAATATTTCAGCTACTCTGTGAATTCAGTGGATTCATGTGGATAGGCCAGGGGACCTCAGTGTTATTTACAGCATTGTTAAATTCACCAAACATCAAAATCCATGCTTCAAATGAGCTCTCAGAGCACAACTCATCAGTAAAGTGGAAGCCTTCTTTAAAATCACAATAAAAAGAGGGTATTTTCCCACAGCACCAATATATACATTTCTCTAAGATACAAAGGAGATCACATTTATTTTTACTGTTTAAGTTTTAATTTTCACCTTTTTATTTTTAAAATATTTTTCCCATCTCTCTCACTGAGATTTTGCTAGTTTGTTCATCCCTGCATACATAATCTCCTCTCCCAACTTTTGGAAAACAATCCATACAGGGAAGAGTCATTAAAAAGGATTTCAGAAGTCCCTGCGTGTCTTAGTCCATTTAGTGTCTGAGTCTTGGTTTTGACTCAGGTCATGATCTCACAGGGGTTCGAGCCCTGCATGGGGCTCTGCACTGGCTGCACAGAGCCTGCTTGGGATTCTGTCTCCCTCTCTCTGTCCCCTCCCCCACTCACACTGTCATGGTTTCTCTCAGAATAAACTTTAAAAAAAAAAAGCTTTCAGAATACTCATGGATCACTTCTGATTTTTATTAAAAGCAAACATTTTTGGTGTGTGATTTTCATTGACAGAGGTGTTCCATGAAAATAATTGTCTCAGTTGCCCATTTTCTGGTAGCTGAAATGTGAATTTGAGTGATAGTGATTTCCGAAGGCACCACAGCCAAGGCATCTGAATGTAATTTCCAATTGGCTAATAGAGGTTAGGATTTGAGAAGATACCCAGCAAGATTCCCAGACCTTCAACTTTCTGAATCACTGAATGCCAGGCAACCTCATAATAATTCCAACCTACCTGCATGATGACGGAGAAAGAGGGAAGCCCCAAACCATCACAAATCTGGAAAAATCCAAGAGAATAAAAGTAGTCTGAATCACTAGTTTGAGAAGAAGAAAAAAAGTCATGGTTGGTTATGGATAGAGAGGAAATAGTTCTGGCTATGTGGAATATGAGTTACAATGAAGCTGAGGAAGAGGAGTTTAATGAATATTAGTGGGATCTCTCTCGTAGGCATGGCCCATTGTTAAGACAAAACCGTATCAGTTTCATAGCCTAGCATACAGGTAGACACTAGAAACCAGAATGTCAAAGCACCACCAGAATAAGCAAAACTGAATTCTTTCCTTTTTTCTTTTTTCTTTTTTTTTATTTTGAGAGAGAGCGAATGAGTGGAGGAGAGGCAGAGAGAGGGGGAGAGAGAATGCTAAGCAGGCTCTGTACTGTCAGCACAGACCCCAATGCGATGACTCAGTTTCACAAACCATGAGATCACGACTTGAGCCAAAATCGAGAGTCGGACACTTAACTGGCTGAGCCACCCAGGTGCCTCCCAAATTGAATTTTAATGCTGGGATTATGTGGTTATTATCTTTTCAACCTTATCTGTCAGGTTTAGTCTTGGGGGACGCAGGGTCAGGATGTGATCCGATCAGAGTCTATAGGTAAATACCAACGTGACTAAAACAGAAACAGACATCAGAGATTCCCCTATTATTGCACAAAGGAAGAAATGTGCTTTGCACTACTGTAGGTCCCTGTATCTGAGCTATGGGCCCATTCTCCCCTCACTTTTCAACCATGCCCACTCTACACTGGAACCAGGCCAACTACTCAAAGTACTACTGAATTCTTAGCCAACATCCAATGATCTAGCTAAAGTCTTATCCAAGTATACTTATCTCCTTCTCTAAGATTGCTAGTATGCTCACAAAAGGTTTCAATTTTGTACTTTATTTTTTTCTTGAATTATTCATTACCTTTTTCTAGTGTAGGTAGACTGTGTGTAACACATTAGAATTATATCTTGAATCCGTTCCCCTTATTTCCCATTTCCTCCAGGGAAGGGTGTTTCTCTTTAGCCTCTGAGAATACCTGTCAAAGGACAGGCTTCAGTGATAAGAATAATCGTTTAATATGCTCTTCTAGAGAGTCGGCAATTCCCCAGAAAGTAAAATTCTACATCATAAGAAGCTACAGAGGACACAGTGAAATAAGTTTGAACCAAGGCCTAAAGCAAGGGGGGAAAAATGCCTTTACTAACTTTTGTCTCCTTTTTGTTAAAAAAAATATTCATTACCAGATGTTAGTTTGGGTCACTCACTTCCCATCTGGCAGTCAGTGTGTGAAGCTAGGGCATCTGATGCAGTGAGAACATCCATACTCTTCTAACTATGATATTTGTTTTTGTAATTCATGACATGCCTACTAGCAAGGGCAATGGTCACACTCATAAAATACTAAGAATGACCTTAAGTTTTTCCCCTCAAAACTGCGTGTGTGTGTGTGTGTGTATACTTATATATTATACCATATGTATAAGTATGTGTAATACACACTCTGTCTTCCAAAAGTACCACTCGTCCCCTGCACCTGTTTAACCACTGTGGTATGTCTAATACTCTACTGCATATAAGAAGTATAAAAGAAGGAGAAGTGGTTCTTCTCTGCATAGAGCTTCTAACCTAAAGGAGGCAAGTGGGGTGCCTGGGTGGCTTAGTTGGTTAAATGTCCAACTGATTTTGGCTCAGGTCACAATCTCATGGTTCATGAGATTGAGACCCGCATCAGGCTCTGGGATGACAGTGTGGAGCCTGCTTTGGACTCTGTGTCTCCCTCTCTCTCTTCCCCTCTCCAGCTCGCTTGCTCTCTCTCTCTCTCTCTGTCAAAAATTAAATAAACATAAAAAAATCAGGAGGCAAGTAATATTTATGTGTTTAAGACAACAAAACATGCCACCACATATTAATGATAAATTTGTCCAGGACTTAAGAAATTCATCTGCTACATTTAGAAGAAAGGCAGAGCATGAAATGTTCCTCTGTTTGCCCTGTCAAGAAGAAAATGTGTTAGGAAAGCCTGTTCCCCATAAGACCACTTTGTCCAAAATGCATGAATATCAAATCTTATTTGTTTCTTGTTTCACAGTACCCTGACACTCAAAGAATTGTTAGCTTAACGATTTTTTTTTAGTTTGTTTATTTTTGAGACAGAGACAGAGAGAGAGAGACAGAGAGAGAGATGAGGAGTGGGTTGGAAGTACAGAGAGAGAGAGAGAATCCCAAGCAGGCTCCACAGGGTCAGCATAGAACCCAGCTCACAAACCGTGAGATCATGACCTGAGCCCAAATCAAGAGTAGGACGCTTAACCAACTGACCCACCCATGCACCCCTAGCTTAAAGTTTTAAAGCTGTAAGCTGGCCAAATAAAAGACAATTGTTAGTTTGAAACTCCCGAGGTTTTTTTGTTTATATTTATAGCACATGAAGAAATGACTTGAATGATTTGAATTCCAAGTCTCATTTACCAAGATTAGGGAATTTGGCCAGACTTATTGTAGTTTACAGTACATGGGGCCACAGTTGAAACCCACTTGGAGCCTTTAACGTGTCATGTGTTAGCCTCTGTCTAATTCACCTGTATAGGCCATGGGTGTATATGAACCCTTTAGAACCTGAAGGTACAAGGAAAATCTATGGAGCTCAAAATTTACCTTAGAGCTGATTCTCAACTGTCTATTTGCTCTATGTTTTCAGGGTCTATTTTATGATCAGTAGCTTCCATCTCCCCCCGCACCAAAACTGCATCTCTATGCTTAGTCCATGAATGCTTATGGGATTAGTTTGAACGCAAACAAATTTTATTATTTATTTATGCAAAGTTCATCCAGATGACATTTTTAAAGATTTAATAACGCAATCAATAAAACACACAAGTGACTTTTGGATAATCTGTGCTACTGCTCTGAAAATGAAATAGAGGAAGAGTTATTCTCTAACAAGTAGAAGGTGGAAGGGGCATCCTTTTATTCCAAATAAGCCCAGTATTTTTTTCTTTGGGAACCAGAAAATAATGACTAGGAAATTCTAAGACAATAGTGCTCATCCAGGGCTGCCCATAAAATCACCTGAAAAGCTTTAAAGAAAAAAAAAAATAGCTACACATCAGCTACATTATCAGCAGAGAGTTTTATTTACATGATCTTGGGTGGGGTCCAGTTATCACCACTTATTCAAAGTTCTCCAAATGATTCCAGTGCACAGCCTAGGTTGACAACCACTGATAATCTAAGAGGACACCCTTAGGAGATCATTCCTTTTCTCAACATGACCCTTGAACACCTTTAAGGTTGTCTTGCTAAGGCCCTTCCATTCCTGGAGCTAGCTAAGAATTCATAATACAGTTGATTTCCTCCAAGAAAAAGATGCTTCCTACTCTGGAGTACTTTAACAATCTCTTAGATGTATCCCTCCATGGCTCAAGTCTCAGTAAAGGCCGCAGGGTTTGCAGAACCTGCTTATCACTCCCCAAGTAAGACAACACATTTCTTATGCAAGTGAGTTAACCTAATTAACAATTATTAGCCACAAATGTGACAACTACTGTAAATAGTGCACTTCCTTTTATCTGGGTGTTTCAAAGAGATCTTCAGGGAAGAAAAACTACACTCTTGATTTTGCATTACTCGGCAACTAGCAATCTGTGGCCTGAAACTCCAAACAACAGCCTTTTGGGGTCTCTGTTAACTTTGTTCTAAACTTTACACAGCTAATTAGAAGTGCTTCAAAGGCCCTCATTTTAAACCACTTAGTTGATGAGAAATGCATGCTTAATGGGCATCAAGACAATTTAATGAATCTAGAAGGAAAGCAAACCAAATTGATTATTATGCAATGACTTGGGAGAGCTTCTTGCAAACAGCTTGTAAATAGCAGAGCACAGAGGTAAAATTAACCAGGACATGGATGTTGACAACTCAGATTATTAATGAGGACACCAATTGTGCTAATGATCAAGCCACATCTTTAAAAATTAAATCTTGGGGGGGGCGCTCACAGAAAATATTCCAAGTTAATATCATTCAAATAATAATTTGAAAAATCTTACTTAACCCCTATAAACTATTCAAACAGCTTCAGAAGGGTGAGGATGCAAAAGTTGGAAGCTACTAGGGTTCTTTGGCTGAGAATATTTGAAAGGTGCCCCTCACTCCCTTCAGAGTCCTATGGCCTCCACATCCAAGGTGATTATACTTACTAATCATTAGTGGTTGAGGTGCAACTAAATCAATGTAGCAGGCTTTTTGTTTAATTAATTATGGTTAGAATTAGAAATGTGGGAGGAAAGTAACACAATAGATACCATCTTGATTTCTTAAGGAAAGCAATCCATTACATTACTTTATCAACCTTGACATTGTTAGGCTAGGTAGGATTCCTACTATATTCTCTTCCACTCTCCATGGATTCAGGAGAAGGGAAGGGAATGTCACTTACACCTAAAAGAGACAAAACTCAACTTTTCCCAGCCCATACCTTCCTCTGTCCCTTTCAACACCTCCTATGTGCACTCATTTCTATACTATCTTAGGTTGGGAGATTTTATTACAACACATTTTTAGATCCCATCCCCTAGTTTCTGACTCAGTAGACGTGGGAAAAGTTCCAATAATTTGCATTTCTAACATGTTTCCAGGTGATGCGGATGCTGCTGGTCCAGAGAATACACTTAGAAAATCATTACCAAAGATGTGTATTTCTGACAAACATGGCAAATTGCTACTGCAGTCTGAGCATGCCCTATGCCTTTAGACTGCCAGTCCACCCCTCTCCACAAACCCAACATTAACAAGAAAAGGCACCTCATGTATAGGCCCCATCCAAAAACATTCCCTTCAACTCATCTAATGTTCCCTTTCTAAAGCGCATGTTACTAATTTGCTGTCTCCTGTTGTTTGGCACTGACACAGTTCTCAGGTCTAAGCTCTGGGCTTCTTTCCTTTATGAACATATCCGATGACATGGCTTGCAGCACCTGTGGGCAATAGTTCACCTGGCCCATGTAAGGACCTGGCATCTTATATGTGTGTATGTAAAACGATATGCCCTTTTATAGAATACTCAATACCCTAGAAAACAGAATAGAATATCAGCATGGAGAAAGATACTAAATTATAAAGATACTATTACAAATTATAAAGATGATAGATAGATAAACAAATAAATAAAATTTATGTACCTTCCATATTTTTAGTTTTCTGGAATAGGAATTTTGGGGTTTTTTTTAAATTGTTTAAAATATAATTTATTGTCAAATTGGCTAACAGTGTGTACAGTGTGCTCTTGGTTTTGGGGGTAGATTCCCGTGATTTATCACTTACATACAACATCCAGTGCTCATCCCAACAAGTGACTTCCTCAATGCCCATCACCCATTTTCCCCTCTCCCCCAAACACCCCCCCATGAACCCTCAGTTTGTTGTCTGTATTTAAGAGTCTCTTATGGTTTGCTTTACTCTAACTATTTTTCCCCCTTCCCTTCTCCCATGGTCTTCTGTTAAGTTTTCAAGTTCCACATAGGAGTTAAAACATATGTATCTTGTCTTTCTCTAACTTATTTCACTTAGCATGACAACCTCCAGTTCCATCCACGTTTGCAAATGGCATGATTTTATTCTTCCTCATTGCCAAGTAGTATTCCATTGAACATATAAACCACATCTTCTTTATCCATTCCTCAGTTTATGGACATTTAGGCTCTTTCCATAACTTGGCTATTGTTGAAAGTGCTGCTATCCAAAGGATACAGGAGTACTGATTCATAGGGGCACATGCACCCCAATGTTTATGGAATAGGAATTTTGAAAGTAGGTTCTGTTTATGGACTTTAAAAAGGTCCCTACTCCTCCTTTCCTAGGAATGGTCTGGCTACTGAGGGAGTATGTCCTGATCTTAGTCTGACCCTTATTCTCCTCTCACCTTCTATGGATTCCCTTCACTCCTTTCGGGTGAAATGAGAGGTTAAAGCAGGATTATATGCCTATTACTGGTCTCTTCAAGAAGAGATTTTGTTGGGGTGCCTGGGTGGCTCAGTTGGTTAAGCGTCCGACTTCAGCTCAGGTCACAATCTCGCAGTCCATGAGTTCGAGCCCCGCGTTGGGCTCTGGGCCGATGGCTCAGAGCCCGGAGCCTGCTTCAGATTCTGTGTCTCCCTCTCTCTCTGCCCCTCCTCTGTTCATGCTCTGTCACTCTCTGTCTCAAAAATAAATAAACGTTAAAACAAAATTAAAAAAAAAAAAAAAAAAAAAAGAAGAGATTTTGTTGTTTTAACTAAAAGGCACCTGTTCCTTTTGCTGGCACTACTGCATCAGTCAAGGAAATCAGGATTCTGCCTTTTCATGGTCTCAGTGTGTTTCCAACACTTACCAACTGCCCTCTTCTTATGTCTTTACAGCTTTTAACCACTCAGTCTCAGACTCTCTCAGGAGAGCGCTCACCAGGAATTCAGCACTGAGTGTTCTGAGAGTAAGGTGATTTACTGAGCCTGAGCATGTTTATACTCACTTTGTTGGGGTCACTTATTATTCGGCAGTAATAAGACTACCATTCAATATCATCTCTGGCAATTTATTTACAATGCCCCAGTCCAGGCATGTGATGTGATTATGCTCTAACTTGTGACCGTGGACGGGAAGATTGCCAGTGTTAGGTGGACTTCTGCACTCAAGCACTTCTGCACTTAAGTGGTATCAACTGTCACAACAGCCCCATTGACCTCCAGTGTAAATGGGCATAGAAATTTGAGGAGGAAAACTAAACCATCCAAATAAAAGAAGGAATTTAGGAGAACAATATACTCCTGTCCTTTTTTTTTTTTTCTGTGACTTATTTCTACTCTTGTAGGCTAAATGCTACAGCTATTTTCCTTGGCTACCTAGAACTTTCCAGAGCTCCACAAGGGTAGGTTCCTCTCATTTCTCCAAGGTGGGTCAGGCTCCTACCATCCTTCCTCTGCACACTTATAGTAATGAACATTACTGACCTTGGCATTCTCCCACCTTCAGCTTCTTCATGCTACTACTCCCAGGATGATCATTCTAAAAAAATGTTCTGTCTTGGAGCATAATGCTTATAAAGACTTTTAGACAAAATCTAAATCCATTGGCATTTTACACACAGTCCTTCAGAACCCAGCAGAATCCTTGCTTTCCAGCCCCTTATTCTTCCATTATCTCTTCCATGAACACCTCATCAGTCACACCACTGTATTCTTCTCTCTATACCAGCCCTGTTAGGCTTCAAATTCCTCCAAGGAAAAATAGTACTACTACCTAAGACTTCATATGGGTCATATATGTGACTTCACCTGCCTGAAATGGCCTTCTCCAACTTTCCACTTGGTTCAATTATATCTCAATTATTTCTCAGGCAATTTGGCCTAAGAACAGATATAGAGGGGAGAAAACATGATAAATCTTTTTTTGGCTAGAGCTCCTCAACCTTTTCCCTTCATTACCACAAATGCTTCTGCTAAGGTAAAACAAGTTTTTTAGTTATGTGCATTTCCCTTACTCAGTGCTAGTTGTAAATCTATTCTCCCAGACCTTAACTCCTGAATCAAGAAAGCTTATAGATGGTTTCACAAGCAATAATTATTATTGTAGTAAATCTGATGCATCTCCTTTGGGAGGAAACTCCTTGAGACTTGGGAGTCATGGTCAAAAGATAATGAAGGTGCATCAAGTTTGGTTTTAAGTGTTGGGAGACCTCCAGGCCCAGATTAAGGATTTTGAATTAGAGGGCAAATTTTGGTAAATTTAACTGGAATGAAAGTATGTAGTTGTTTTAAAAGAATTCAAGAGTGCAAGTCCACAATAATTATATCCAGGACACTAAAATAACACAGGAAACTGATCATAAAACAAATTTTAGTAATCTTTCAGAACTGATGGAATAATGAGAAGTGACAATATGTGGGTAATTGTGGTCAAGGTTTTCCTAGCTGGGGAAAAAAAGTCACTTCAGGGGTTAATGAGACAGTTTCATATAATGTCTAATAATGCCTGCCAGATTTCTGCCTCCCCACCAAAAAAACAAAAACAAAATCAAAAAGCAAAACACAAACAAACAAACAAACAAACAAAAAACCTCCAGTTATCAATAGGCACAAAGAACAAGCTATGCTGAAATAACCTAATTTACCTTTTAGAAGAGGTCAATACATCTGGAGAAATACCACATATCTAATACAAATGGGTGCAGATTGATACTGCTTGCTTGCTTTTGATATCCTCAGGCATGGATTAGTAGTCTTTTTCTCCTTAACTCTAATACAGCTTTCAGTAATTAACATTGGTATTCTTAAAAGTTCAACAATAATTCATCCCTTATAAATATATGCCATATTAACTCATTATCAACTAATAAGTTACACAATTACTTTATAATTGCTTATAAGACATCTATTTACAAAATGAATTCATTGGCATGGGAACATGCTTTGTTGCATTTGGGTTTTAAATGCATTGGGATTCATTCGTCTAAAACCACATTTTTACGTGCATAAAATATTCCAACAAGCTATTGAGGGGGTATGGAATAATTATATTTCTTTGAAATATTGCAAAATTAAGACTGTAAATATGTTCTCAGTAAGAAAGGTCCTTATCAAATCTGGATATTGGTGACGTTTGTCTTCTGTTATGGCTATATCCCTTCCATGCATAATTTTTCTCCCTCCTTTCATTTCCACCAGCCACTAATCACATCCTCTCAAATGTCCTCATGATTTCTCCATCCTCTTCTAAACTTTACAACTATCTAAATCAGCCCATAGCAAAAACTTCTAAATTGGCTATTTATACCCGATGAACCTGGAGTTTTGCCAGTTTCTTTGAATATAGTTTCTGCCTTCAAAGACCTTTTCTCCCCCCACGCTACAACATCTGTAATATCTACACACATTTCACAATAAGTAACATTTTATTTTCCATAAATTATAGTGACTGTAAGTAATGTGTACAAACTACATAGAATTGACTTGTAAGTTTGTCTGGAAGCTGTATGGGAGAAATGGTGGAATACCAAATGAAATGCTAAATGGTGAAGAGGAAAGAGCAAAGAAATATTTCCAGGAAGAATGTAGTATCTAAGCCTTGTCTTTAATTTGAGGGTGGAGGGAGGAGATCATTGCCCTTGGGAAAGTATTTCAAACTCCAAGATAGGATTTGACAATTGATGAGATTTTTCCAAGACTCCTGAAATCCATTCACACAAAATCACAAAAGCAGCACTACATTAACCTTAGTATAAACAAGGCAGGGTGGCTACCATAGCCTACCTGAACTGATGATTGTTAAGGGAGCCAAAGATGCTAGAACGTGAGGCAGAAATTATCAAGAATAATAAAAATAGCAGCAAAGAAAGAGTTGCAAGATAACCTGCATATCCCTTTACATAATTGTGCACATTTATTGCCACCATCAATTCATTAATATTTATGACTGTGAAGGCCTACTATGTACCAAGTATTTTATAAACATTGTTTTAATACTCAAAACAGTCTTGTAGATATTTCTATCCCCATATTAAAAATAAGTAAATATCCCAGAGAGGCTAAGTCATTTACCCTATATCACAGAGCTATGGAATAAAGAAACTAATATTTAGTAGCTTTATTCAGAAGTCTACTTGTTTTGCTATACCATGATGCTTACTTTCTTACCCTGACTTAAAATATTTTTCAAGGTCCTTCTGTTGGAAGTTCAACAAGGTGCTCTGCCCTTAAAGGAAAATTCTCAAGGATATTGCTCTCAGTAGGGCCATGGTAACTGATAGTACCATCATCATAACCTGAAGTAATGGCCATCTATGATCATTACTCCATGGAGTGTAATACGGCCAGTTTCAACAAAGTAGTTCTTTTTGTTCCAGGCTATTTTTTCCAACTCATTAGTTTCAGTGGAATATGCCTGTTGATTCACAAATTCACCTTCCCTGCATTGTAGAAATTGGATGAGATCTCAGACAACTAAATAACCAGATTTCTACTTCTCACTTTCACCTGCCCAAGATCACTTCCAGAAGCCAAAATCTTGGGTCAATCCTACAAGCTCATAATCTAAGATGCTTTTTAGAAGACCTGTATTCAAAAGCATCTTTCTGTTCCATACCACCAGTCCCAAGCATTTATCAGTGATATCTCAGAGTGCTTTCCACAAGTACTTCCATTACATCTTTGCTTAACTTTTTCCCATTAGCCCCATTAGTACAGAGATGGAGTCTGGTTTATGTTTGTAATCCCAAAACCTAGCACAATGTCTGACCCACAATGGATACTCATTCAACATGCGTGGAATGAAAGAATGAGTGAGTGAATGATTGAATTCATTCAGGCATTCAATACTTAATGAGCACCCCCAACATGCTGCACAACTGGTCTGATAATGGAAGACAGTGAGGAATATGACAATTTGAGCTCCTGCCCTCTTAGGGCCTCCACATTTTAGTGGAGTCAATAAATAATAAGTGAATGAGTAACCACATCTATTCAGATAATAATGGTAGCTTATCTTAATAGACCACTCACTATGTTCCAACTAAAAACTATGTCCCAACTAAATTGGAGGCAAAACCTAGCTAATGGGAATTCTGAAGAAGGTTGGAACGTAGGCAGAACAAAAATGATCACAGATTGAAAACTTAAAATACAAGGAATGAAGAGCAAAGTGATAAAAACGTAGATAAATCTAAATGAATGTTGACATAAATCAATGATAATATTCTGTGGTATTCCAAGTCAGATTAAAAATAAAGTATACAACAACAACCAAAAATAATTAAACGTCTCTGGAAAGCAGCACATGAAGTCCTACTTACTAGATCCATTTTTTCCAACATGAAAGGGCAAGATATCAGGGAAGTTCTGGAGGCAAAGAGAAGTGAAAAAATAGGGGCAATAAAACACACACACACACACACACACACACACATTGAGAAATTTCACAAAAGGCACCCTAAAAGTCATCTACTCCACCACCTTCATTGACATGTTAAGAAAGTGAGGGTCAGAGACCAAAAAGGAAGTTAGCTTCTGTGGAATGGGTTAACCAGTGGGGACAGAACATGGTCTACCTTCCATCTCATCACATTTACAATACCTGTGACCAAGAATCAAAGACCCTTAAGTCATTTGACAACATTACTTCAATCAAACCCATCATTTATTGCTAAAATGCAAGAGCAGTACTCTTACTTAATCTCCTTTGTCCTTCCAGCTTTCAGCTCTCATTTGTACAAGCAAAAGGTGTAAATTCCTGATAAAACTGTGGCTTAGAGCATACTTTTTTTACCTTTTTATTTTACATCTCCTGAGTGGCAAACAAGATATCCAGCCCCACAGAAAGAGAGTCACAAGAGAAATGACTTTCCAGGCAACTCCCATCTTCACCCTCCACCTCCCCTAAAATTGCTTCAACTTCCCCCAAACAACAGCAGTTCTTCATATCATACTTTATGCAAAAACTGAACTATGCTCCTTCACTGATTCCAGCTTTCTAACCATGTTAAAGAGTATTAAACGTTAAGCAGCCATTTCTGAGGAAGCAACTCCTTTAACTTTAGAAGAAGAAATACACTGAACATTTTCTTAACCTTTAAAACATGTCAAGGACATAAATCAAAATACACCAAATTGCCTCCTGGTGAAAAACACACTTCTTAAGCACAAATGCCTTGGCAATTCTGTAGGCAAGAGGTCATTTTCTTCAAGAAATGTTCAGAATGGGTATATTTCCTTTAGTGTTTTACAAAAAATAACTTACATTTCATGCTGAGTGGCTGACAATTCAAGGTCTGAGGAAAACAAAATAAAAACGAAACCAGGAAAAGGTCATTTTAGAGATTCCCAACAAGGGTTGCTGAACTGTTACAGAATAAGAGTAGCAATGTACCGCCAGCAGCATGAGGACGTTAAACATTGCCTTGCTCTTAGAAAGTAGTTAGATTTTCTTTTTCATCTCCTGAACTTTTAGGCACTTTTGACAGTAGCACTGCTGATACTCATGAAGACCATCTGTCTCTTTGAACACATATTGCATAAGCCCCCTGTTTAGACCAAACAGTTCCTCTTCCTAAAGTGATTTCTTTAGAATCATAGGTCACAAATGAAAACCAAGATACCTATATACTGATCTAACAGCTTCAATTTATAGATAAGGAACCTGAAAGGTGAAAAGATTTGTCCCTGGTTGTGCTCTCAGCTAGTGAAGCAAGAACCCGAGCTTCTGAGACTCAGTGTGATGGTCTTTTTACCATTATCATTTGAGCTACAGTTTTTAAAACATTATACATACACACCAGAGCAAACCCTTTCTCTTTTTTAGACACAACATTCTTGTCTATATTTCTTTCTTTTTATACCTCCCCCTGCCTTTTTTTTTTCTTTTTGGGCTAATTTAGAAAGTTGTTTGTAAAATCTCCGTCCTCTTGACATCCAGGGATTCTTGAATAGATTTTGCTACAACTTATTTTAAGGAGCAAAGAAAAATAAAATTATCTCTGGGCAACAACAACAACGACAACAACAACAACAAAACATCTAAACCAAGAGAATAGGAGAATGGGATAGGAACGATGGAAAATAAAGTTAATATATGCAGCTATTTTTTTTTTCTGCAATAAAATATTCTATGAGCCAAATGGCAGCTTCTCCATGGCAGGTTTATTATAAGGACCCAATCTCATCACAAATAGCTTTCAGATTCAGCGGTGGAGCAGAGACTGTCTGCCTTAATAAAGGACAGTTAAGGTTGAATGTATTTAAGTAGCAGTTACCTCAGAACACAGAAAGTGGTGCATTAGGCTCATTAGCTCACAGGGGGGTGAAGTGGCTAAGGCAGTTCCATTAAACAAGACAATCCAAAGTGAGATAAAAGTGATTAAATGGTATCTCCAAGATAGACACTAAAATATGATACTGCTGTATTACTTTTAGCAGTTGGCAGTGATGTGTGATAACTCAAGACTGTTCCATGAAATAATTTTTTTGTGGCTTTGGACCCTTGTAAGAGGATTTTTAGTTAATTTAGTCAGGATTTTATTGTTTCCAGTTCTCAAGTAGGAAAAGAAAGAGGCCATTTTTATCTAGTGTTCCATTCCAAGAGTTATACTTCAAACTGGTTTTATTGGAAATCTGGAAATTTTAACATTGCCTCTATATCTAAGTAAGCCTAAAACCAAAGAGAGTAAAAAAATGAACAAATTTTAAGTATCTTTTCCTTTAAATATATACATAACTGAAGCAAGCAATATCAGAACTTAGGCAACTGCTCCCATTTCCTAGTTAAGTTGGCTGAGTAGATATGTCCTAAGTACAGTTTGATGAACAGTGCAAATATCATAATATCCTAATACTCATGTGTGTTCTAACAGCATTTTGAAAACTGTGACCACCTTTGACACTCTTAACTCATGAAAAGAGTTGAGATGCCATGAAAAGACTCCTCTAAGTGGGCATCAATAGTCCTTGTTCTGCTTTTGGCTCTGATGTAGAAGATCAACCTGTTTTTATTATATTATGCTTCAGTAGGCTATAACCTCCAAATCTCAGTGGCTTACAACAAACGTGTTTCTTGCTTGTGTTTTATATCAGATTAGTGTAGATGGCACCTGTTCTATGTCTTCTTCATTCTGAGACCCAGGCTTAATCAGCAGTTCCTACTGGGCACAGAATTCTTGTAGCAGCAGGGGAAAAAAAGCAAGTCACATGACAAAGCCTGACTTGAAAGAAGCATAAAGTGTTTATTGTCATGGTAGAACAGCAGAAAATTGAGAAAAATATACAATCTACCACAGATTATTCTCTTATTCAAACGTACACTTCCTTCTTTTATGTCCCCCCAAATATATTCATCTTCCCTTGAAAAAAAGTCATAAAAGTCTCACATAATTAGAGTATAAGACCCATGTTCTGAGACTTCTTGAAAGTACCTAAAGTCTAATCTAGATGTGGCACCTCTTGATCAAGAAACCTATGAACTAAGAAAACTAGTTATATGTCCCTCATACATCCAACAGATAGTCAAAGAGGGATAATCATAATACACAGTTCCATCCAGAAAGGAGAACTGGAGGCCCAAAGGATTACCAGACTATACCAATTCTAAAATCCTGTTTGCAATAGCCCACTTATCGAGGACTGGGGGATTATCTCTCTTTAGATCCCAATTTTAGTTCTTGGCTCTGTCCTCTAGGAATCCTTAATTTCCCATTATCCTTCTTGAACCCATATGAAGACAACATTGGAGCTCCTTTAAAAGATTGCAAAGCTTTCTCTGTCTGCTATTTGCAGAAGTTTGAAACCCTAAAAATCATAATAAATCTCAAATATTCACAGATTATTTTAATCCACACTGAGGATTCTTTGGGCCACATAACCTTCTCAAAATTCAGCTTGGCTTTTTATCAGTTTGATTCCATTCAACTCCAGTGCAAATAGCCACATTCATTATTTTTCAGAGTGACCTCTGTCTTTCTCACTACTTAATTTCAAACATGAGTTTATCTAGCTCCTATGAGAGAGCATATCCTAAGTCTGTTTTCCATAAGCTCTTTTGCCCAAATGAAAATATTTACTAGGCATCACATTGATAAACAAACAGATCAATGGCCTCATCCTTGATTTGTTCTCTGCCTCTAGTCTGGGTATTAACTAGCTCTTGTGCTCAAATTATTTCTCAAAATCATCCTTCACCAGTTGATGATGGGAAACAGTGCCACCTTTCAACATTAATAATGAAGGAAAACCAATTAGGAATAGTTTTCAAATGCAATGGTTATCTTTTAATCTTATAATTTATAAAATATACAATTATAAGATACTATTGTGAATTAAACACATTAATTTATACTTCATTCACCATCATGGGATACATGATGCAATACATGTGCAATATATAATTTTTTCTTACTGAAGAATATGCTTGGTAAGAAAATGAACTAAAGAACATACCTCATTAATTCCACAACCTCATAGAGGCCAAGGTACCTATTTTAGGAAACACAAATCCATTAATGTTTTCTCCACATGCAAGAGCAAAGTCTAGCCAAGGAGCAGTAATTTACCCAATATTCTACTGCTAGATGGTAGAGCCTACAGCTGGATCTTGACTCACAGTTTGTTCATCTTTCCACCCAACAGGACCACACTCCATCATGGTTATACACAAGTAAGTTCATCACTATTACTAGGTATGACTTTGAAACATCTTAAATTGCCAATACCTGACCACTTTTGACTTTCAAGAACCTCACTTGTTTATAGTTTACCTAATACTATAGTCATTTTTCCCATGTGTTTTGGAGTTTAGACCTCTTTTCCTTGAGGCATGCGTTCCAACACATAAGGTGTATTTCACTTGATTTGGGTGATCCATGTGATTATTTGTACAGTACCCATAAATAGGATTAAATACCACTGAATTATGTCAGCATGTTGGGATACATCTCTGAAAGTGGGAGTGCCAAGAGAATCCATGAAATAGATGTAATTTATACCAATTTCCCTGTGAAGGGTACTCCTGATTATAATTTCTTACCTAAACATGGAATCAAAGATTTGTTATCCGTGTTGATTTTCCTATAATTATTTTGAAGTGTTGTGTTGGTAGACTGACTGGGCCTAGATCACTCACCCACCCAACATTTAGTCATAGCTAGCCATGTAAAATGTAATACCTAACCCTTCCTCTAACTATTCAATCCCACGTCTGTTCATTCCTTAGAAAATCAAACTAGCTGCTACAAAGTTGAAGAAAGCATAGGTCTATCCACCCAGGAAGACACACCAATGTGGATTTTTTTATTATTATTATTGCTGTGAGAGACTTAGTAAAAAGCAAGATGGCTGAAGATGTATGAAGTTACACTAACTCACAACCCATGTAACAACTGGTGACAAATAGTCCTGGAATGGGAATTATTACAATTATTTTCCAAACTTTTTGATTATGTTAATGTGTTTCAGTTTGATGCTCTTCTGATTTTCACATCAATCTAGTATGACTAACACTAATCGAAAGAAAGCAAGTTTTATCCTAAAGTTCTGTGGTCAGTAGTTCTTTGTTGGAATATTTGCTTGTATAATTACTTTCTATCTATGCCAAATAAGACAGATTTTCTATTTACATAAGTAATATTTTTTTCTTAAAATACATTTATTTAAATTAAAAAGGCAAGTCAAAAGAAAAATAATAAGTAATAGTTTGGGTGGTATGGAAATTACTGTGAAACCTTGTTTTAGAATACATCTCGAACCAGCATGGTTCTCACCAAGTTTGCCTTCTAGGAGACAATTTGAAATTCTGTGTGAATATTGTAATGTAATACCATAGAAGTTTAGTAGGCAGGAACCAAGGGTGCTAGAAGCCCTACAATCCATTGTGAGACATCCACCCCAAAACAATATTCCAATAGACATTTATATAAATGAATCTTCTGTTTTGTCATTGTAAATGTTTTGAAATAAAATTTATATACTGTAATTACGCAGCCTAATACACTTTTACAAATAAATACACCTGTTTAACCACTACCTAGAACAATATACAGAGCATGACTACTATCTCAGTAATTTTCTTCATGTTCCCCAAGCTCCTCTCCACTACCAAGTTAACTATTCTGACCACATATTAGTTTTTGCCTCTTTTGAATTTCATATAAATCAAGTAATTCTTTACATACTATTTTTTTGTAGTGATACTTTTTTAATTTTTTAATATGAAATTTATTGTCAAATTGGTTTCCATACAACACCCAGTGCTCATCCTAACAGGTGCCCTCAATGTCCATCACCCACTTTCCCCTCCCTCCCATCCCCCCATCAACCCTCAGTTTATTCTCAGTTTTTAAGAGTTTCTTATGGTTTGCCTCCCTTTTTTTTTTTCCACTTTTCTGTGGATCCTGAGAAACTTTACACACTCTTTAATTACTGGCTTCTTTTGTTTAACGTTGTGTTTGCAAGATTCACCCATGTTACTGTAGGTAGTGGTGGTTTGTTCACTCTCATTGCCACTTTCCGTTGAATATATATACCTGTGGTTAGTACTGTTGGGTCATAGAGTAGGCATATGCTCATCTTCAGTAACCCTTCCCACAGTTTCCAAAAATGATTTTACTAATTTATAATTCCTTCAGCATTGTATGAGAATTCAATTGCACTACATCTTTATTTGTTATTGTCAGGCTTGGGTCTTTTTACAAACCATGTTTTGAGTGGATGAATTTAATTTTAAGCATCTGAGCCTAGATTCTATTTGTTTATGAACAGTAGTATTTTTGGAAGGTTTTAATATTAACTGGTTTTCTGATATTCAACTATTACATAAAAGTAGGGAAGACTGTATCCTATTTTATTATAAACTTTAACAAAAGATGTTCATTCTATCCAAAAATCATGTCATTGATGGAAATATGATTTGTGCTCCTTGAGTCTGAAGTAAAACCAACATAGCCATATTCATTTATATTTCTAGGTGCCACATTCACAATGCTTCCGTGTAGAAAAAAGAAATATAGAGGACTATGTATTATGTGTTCTAGTGTTTATTCCTGTGCATGTCTGAACATTTCTATATTTAAATACATATTATTTAATCAAATTATTTCCCTTAATGTTCTTTATAATTAGGACATTATAATGATACTTTTAATTAGTGTGTAGTTAGGTTATTAAGTACATATATTTACATTTCAGGATAGTAAAAAGGAGTTTGTAAAGTATGTCTTATAAAAATGGTGTATTGGTTTGATAAGGACTGGGAACTGCTCCAACCAATAAAACTGTGTCTTTGAACTGTAAATCATTTTAGGGTAAATAAATGTGGGAAAAAACCTGAGATGTCCAAGGGAATCCTGTGAATAAGGTCTTTCATCCATTTTCAGGCCTCAGTATTCTCTGCCACATTTAACATCCTTCCCTATCCATCACAGAATGCATGACATTGTATGGTTAGGAGCTTTAGTAGCTCCTCTATAATAGGATTAATGGTCATACTTACCCACTCAGAAATATGACTTGAAACACCTCTTTTTTTAACATTTTAACCTTTTCTTTCATTCCACAAAAATGGCATTTTTTAGAAACAGCATTTTGTAAAAGCAGAAACTTGCTTTATTATAATCTCAGGATTTGTTCCAAGAGATCAAAGATAGGGGTGATACATGGCCTTTCAAACTTCTACATGACTCTCCACCAGTAACAACTTTGCCAAAACACTTTTACTTCCTTAAAAATGCATGTTAAATAATCTTAACCTGCTTTAAATAGCTATGCCCATGGAAAGTCTGCTTACTGTAATGTAGACAATATAGGCTGCAAATAAATCCATTAGTTCTAGAAAATGACCAATAAGAACAGCCTTGGTAAAGACTTCAGCAATTTAGTTACCAGTGCTGGGTGATGCTCATGCAGGTATTTATCTATGTCTAAGTAAATAGTGGAAAGATGGAAACCTAGCTTGGAAATTCTCACAAGAGAAAGAGTTCAAGAGGGATCAGTGTAAGCAAAACTGATGTAACAGTTACAGAATTAAAATTTATCACCTGGGGTCATGTTATTTCCTTAATAGATGAAACCCCAGTTATACAGAATGAAATTAAACCGAAAACCTTCAATTTATCACAAAGTGTTCTATCTTTGAGTTTTGAGAAAAAGAGTTGAATATCTCACAAAGTAAAAACAAAAAGGAAAAATAAGCAAAGATTGTCTGCCAGTGACAAGAATAAAGAAATCAGAAGGCATGTTTGTTAAATTTATGTATAATCCAAAACTAGGAGTGAGGGCTAAAATCTTAGGTAGCAGAATTGGTATCCAAAGCGGCCCTGACAAGCTGAAACTGCACCAGTGGTTCTCAACTCTGGCTGCATGTTAGCAGCAGCTGGGGAGCTTTAAAAGACCAGCCAGGCCTGGGATCCACTCACAGAGATTCTAATTCAATTAGCCTGGGTCAAGGCCCAGGCATCAATAGTTTTTAAGTGGTCCCTAGGCAATTCTAAAACATACTCAGGGTTGAGACCACTGCCTTAGATCATGCCAAAGTTCACTCTAATAAGAGGTCAGATGCCATGACTGTCAGCAATGGTGGGCAGGTGATTGAGAGAAAAATGATACGGTACAGACCTAGCTGCTGTCTTGGAATGGAAAAAAGATTCAGAGAGAAACATTAAAATCTACAAGTAACAGTAATGGATACCATCATCAGATATTTTCTATATGCCAGGCACTGAGCTGAGGTGCAGAAACATGAAATTAGTAAATTCACCGTATATTAAAAAATGAGTCGAGAGGTAAATGTATAAAGATGCATGGAAAATTTGGTGAAAGATAGCCAAAAAAGTAGTTGATGGTTGCCTTTGGAATATGGGGTTAAAGGAAGACTTATTTTTATTATGTAATTATATACTCATTTGGACTTTTTTTTTCATTTTCAATAAGTGAATTATAATAATACTGATTTTTAAAACATTTAGATACTTTCTTATCTTAGTGAAGACTATTATTTCCAGCTATGACCCCCAATTCAAGCCATTTGTTGGTTCTGTCTCTGATAAAAATAATCAGGATTTTAGGATAATCCCCTCTGTTCATCGCTGATTCATTACACATACCTTCAATGAGCTCCCTAATTAGCAATAGACCCCAATACTTTTACCTGACACTAGATCGGAAGTTGCTGAAGGTCAGACTAGTCCAAATCAGTTAATACTGTGCCAGAGAAAACTGCAGTTTGGAGTACACTGCCAGTGGTAGAGTAACAGAAACACTGAGGGCTTTACAGTTCTGTGCCTATGTGTGGGGTTAGCAGATGGGCTAGGAGTAAGCCTGCTACTGCTGTGAGGGAAGATGATAGGGATAAAATAGAATTTGCATTAGCTTTCAAACCTTTTTGTCACTCCCTCAGGTTGCCAAAGCTCTACAGAACTTTTAGCTCTCCATTCTATTGATCAGGTTCACCTCTGATGTTATCTTTAAGCATGCATCCCCAGAGCAGGAACTTGGGGGTTATTAAGGATGGGAAAAGAGGAAATTGCCTGATCTCTCCTCTTACCCCCTACACACTTACTCCTCCACTCAAAAGCATCCCTTGCTCCAACCATCTGCCAGCAAGAAAGCACTTTCCTTTCATATAAAGAGCACCAGTCCAGGCAATAAGGACACCTGGGATCTATTGCTAATTTTAGTGCATGGTTGTCCACTCCATCTGTGAAAGTAGGAAGTTTGAAAGGATACATTCCAACTTTTTTTGCTATGTTTTCCATATGTGGATGGTGCTTATATTTAGCAAAATATTAGCCTTTATGATACTAATGTATCCCAACTTCAGCTTACTTGAAAACAGTGGCTTATAAAATTTAGACCCAAAAGATAGATATAATGTAGATTGCCATGTCATCCAAACACCCAATTTCATCACAAAATGGCTTTTTGTACACATCACCCAGACAATCCATTCCCATTCTCAATAGTCCACATGGCCTGTAGAATTAGAGACCCAGATCATTACAGTGTCCTCATTGCCACAATAAACTCTGGTGTTGTATTTCAAATACTGAATGTTCTTCTTATACGTAACTGGAGAGTTTTAGAGTTGCATGCTTAGATTTATCTGAGTACAGCAAGTGTAATAAGTAATACCGTGTAAATATGAAAGAAGCCTTAGGACACTTATAGAAGCTATATTCTACTAGTATAGTATAAAGGAGACATCACGTCCTTGTTTTCAAACAATTTTTAAAAAATTTTTTAAATGTTTTTATTTATTTTTGAGACAGAGAGAGACAGAGCATGAGCAGGAGAGCAGCAGAGAGAGAGGGAGACAGAATCCGAAGCAGGGTCCAGGTTCTGAGCTAGCAGCACAAAGCCGGACACGGGGCTCGAACTCACGGACAGTGAGATCATGACCTGAGCTGAAGTCGGACGCTTAACCAACTGAGCCACCCAGTCGCCCCTCAAACAAATTTTAATCTATTTGAAGTTTTCTTCCTAAAATTACGTTAATAATTTAGATTAAAAAGTGAGATGGTATCATTTTAATGACTTAACCAGAAGAGTGACAGTTTATTGAAGACATGATTAATATGGGAAACTCAATTCTATTCTTGAGAAAACAAGTATCAATGAATCCCTGTTCATGCATTTTAACAAAAAATTGTATGTTGAGCATTTCTACAAGAGAAATAATTATCAATCAAATTGATTTTCATTTCCAAACTTTTGTCATAAGTTATCACCATTCTTTATTCATCCTCTGACCCAGAGGAAAAAGAAAAAGCTAAAATGGGATCAATGGGGAAAAAAATCACATCTTGATTTACAGCTCATATTTTCTGATCAGATTTACAAATCCAGCCAAAGTGTTTAATCAATACAAAGCACTTAAAAATGATGTCAGTTATAGAATGTGTTCACCTGAAAATAGTTGCCTAAGCTAACTTTTTGTTTAAAAAAAGAAAACTTAAAAAAAAAAAAACTTGTTTCTCTTTAGCACTTAGTTCTCTAAATTAAATCTAAGCCCCAAGACATGACATCAAATTTAACCTGCTTCTCTAGCTTTTATTGAAGAGGTTGTATTAAATAAAAGAATAAATATTCAAAAATAGCTGCCTAAGTATTAACAGAAAGAATTATGGGACTGTGAACAGACAGGTCAAGGGCCTTTTTCCTTGCACAGAGAAGCCTGTATTTCACTTAGACTTATCGGAGTTAACCAACAGCTGCTGGGAATACCCCAGTCAGTTTCCAGGTATAAAGCACTGAATCAGAAGCATCCAGTTTCCTCCAGGCTAATGTTTAGAAATTAGGCCTCTTTAGTTCAGAAACAGAAAAATAAGAAAGTATTTGGTCTAAGGCAATAAGATCATGAAGGGTACAAGTGGAGTAAAAATGAACCAGATCATTAAACTTTAAACTATCAGCTGTAAGTTAACTCCTTTAACTTGAATGATGTCAGTTAGGATGGCCAAAGGGAAGCACAACTTTGAATAGTCAGTAGCAAGTATAACAAGCTGATGAGTCATAATAAGAAAACAATATATAAGTAATTTCTATAAGCATTTAGATTAATTTATGGTGATTCAGCCTCAAGTAATTTTGGGGAGGAAGTTAGTGATATTTTTATATCAACAGCAATAGTTGTGCCAGGTGCTTGATATGTGAGTTTTTCACTTAATTCTCACAGAAACTCTGTGAGCAGGTATTCCTATCTTTAATTTACAACTTATGAAGAGAAGCTCAAAAAGTTAAGTAAATTGCACTAGGTCACACCATAAGTGATGGAACTGGGATTTAAACCAAATTTGATCTGATTCCAGAGCCCACGAGCTTTCTTTTAAGCTGGGCTGTCTCTCAAAGATAAAAGACAACTCTGATATACAAAATACTTCTTAGAGTCACTGTCAGATTCATTATCATCTATTGCCACCATAATCGTGCAATCACTAAAACTTTAAAACCTGATGGCATAAAAAATAAACATTTACTGTTGTCCACTAATCTATGGATAAGCTGAGAAGCTCTGATTATCTTGGCAGAATTTGGCCAATCTAACCTAGTCTTGCTTATAGGTCTTGCGGTCAATTAGTAGGTCAGCTGGGAACTGCTGATATAGAGTGTTCTCTGCTAGGATGATTTTTCTCTCTTTCACTTTGCCCTCCAGTAAGTTAGCCTGGGCTTGCTTCCATGACAAAAACTGTTCTAAGAAAGAGAATGGAAGCAAGCAAGCTTCCTCTGGAGACAGAGATCCAGAGCTGGCATGCTTACACTTCCACTATATTTTGTTAGCCAAGGCAAGTCCAAAAGCCAATCCAGATTCAACAGATGAGGAAATAGACTTCACCTTTTGACAGGAAAAGCAGGAAAATCATATTGCAAAGAGCATGTACAGGGAGGAGTGAAGAGTTAGAACAATGTTTGCAACCAATCTGCCACAATAATGCACAGATGAAAAGAATAACAGTGTAGAACAGGAGTGATTACTCACCATTTATTTATTCATTCAACAAATATTACTTGGTCCTGAATGGTTCAGTGGGGAAATGGTTCACAAGGCATAAGTCTCCAAGAGTTCCCTTGAGTAGAAACACACAGGACAGGCTTAATTTCTCCAGAAACAAATAGTAGCAACATATGCAAAATGTTGTATACAAGGAAAACTCATTAGAGACTCAGTGCCCAACATTTGTACTAAAGGCTGTTAATAAAGGCATCTTCTGCCTAGCATTCACCTAAATTCCAGACTTCCAGAAGAAAAGCACATATTCAGCATAAACCACACTGTTTGCATTGCTTGGACACAGTGAGGCACTCTTATCAGTTAAGAGTGGAAATACTGGAAATATTGACTACAAATATTCCATGGGTCAAATTCTCAGATGCCAGCCACTGGCCAACCTTGTAGGCAAACTTTTCTAACAACAGCAGTATCAGCCTTGCTGTTAACTCAATTGTCAGACCTCTTTTATGCGCAATGCCCTTTGGATATCTTGGTATGGATGTCAAGTAAGCCGAAGTCTATATAGATCTTGAGTTCAGAGAAAAACTCTGGCCTGAAGGTAAAAATTTGGCAATCATCAATATAAATATGATATTTAAAATAATGACACTGGACAAGTTCCCCTGGGGAGTAAAACAAAGGTCCACAAACTGAGCTCTAGAAATTTCTAACATTTAGAGGTCAGAGAGACCAGAAGGAGTAAGAAGGGAGAAAAGGTGAGGAGGGAAAGGGAGAGAAGAAAAAAAAAGCGGCAAAACACTGAGAAGGATAGGTAAAACTAGAAAGATAAGAGGGCCCTATACAAACCCTGGAAGGTGATAGATTGTCCATGAATATAAATAAAGCAAGCACAATCTGGTCGCACTCACTGTGTCCCCATCACCAGCCTTCCCTGAGCACTTAGCAAAGACAGTTATAAAGCAGCAAATCCTGGAAGCATGCAGGACCAATGGGAGGAGAACTATCAGCATGTGAGGGAAGAACAGTCCAGCAATATGGGGAAGAATCAAGATACAAGCTATTAAATGACCTAATACATGTAAATCTCTTAGTCTGGTGCCTGAGACTGTAAGTGCTACCACATTTATCATCATCTTCATCAACAACAAAAATATGAGCATTATCCAGGACTGACCTAGTTACAACAAATCTCATAAAAAGAGAAATGAACCACAATATGACTTAGATTTTCAAGATTTCCAAGAACCAGATAGGTCTTTCTTATCCCAGACCAAATCCTAGTATAATATTCTCCCTCTAAACACCCTACACTTACTCTAATACCTCTGAAATATTCTGTATCCTTTTACAGAAATAAAATTGCATCTTTTGCCCTGATTTTTGTCTGAAGTCTCAGCTCTATTTATATGTTGGACTGATTAGAACAGATTCTTTGAACAATCTAAAATAACACAAGTGTTTTTCTTAAATATTGCACCCTAGGCTCCACACATTAATTCCATTCTAAATCCAACCTGAATTGGGACTCAAGGATTGCTCAATTAGTGCTCAAGTAATGGTAGGTATTAGGATAATAAATGAAAAGCTAAAGAATGGGACCATCCTTTGGATTTTTCTTTTACTCCCTTCTCCGTCTCCCTCTCTTTTTCCATCTCTCTCCTTTCTCTCCCCAACCTTTTTTTTATCATCATTGTTTTTATAAGAATTTATACGTTGACCTTGGGCAGTCATGCTGACCATGCTGAATCACTATAAATATGGACATATTTTAGAGCAATTATTTTGAGACTGTGGGTATAACTCATTAGTGGACTGTAACATCTTTTTCATGATTTATTAATGTAATAGAATGGAATAGTTTACACTTGGCTAGTCTAAAAGAGAAATAAAAAGATAAAAAACAAAAACACCACAGTACATTTTATGTAGTAAGGATCAAAATAATTTCTTCAAGTTATGTGTTTGTGTGTGTGTGTGTGTGCGCGCACGCGCACGCACGTGCACACCCACATACTACGTAGCAAGGAAAAGCATATTTCAGACTTGGTCATGATCCAAACATTCAAGAAACATACTCTAGAGAAATTACAACCCATTATTGTTTTGTAATGCAGAAGACCATGGTCTTTATAATCAGTATCAACTGAAGTCACAAACACATAATAAACATACAGAATAAATGCACCTTCTGTGATTTCCACACATGCTCCAGAAGCTGCAAAATGCCCATTGTATGAGGTCTCATCCAGCTGATTCTACAATGCAGTACTGTGCAGGCACTTTCAAAATGCCTAACTGTTTCATTTTATTATCTGGATCAGAGGTAGTGAATATTTCCAATCCATAAAAATAGGCTTAACATTTTTATTCAAACATCAGTGGATTCTTGCAGGTTTTAGCAGCATTTGGGGACATCTTCGGCATGATTATTATATTGTCTGGCTGGAAACACAATTTGAGGTTTGCAAGGAGACATATGCCAAATCAAATTCCCTAACAGGAAGCTCAATGGACATAAATTTTGCAAATCAGACTTGGTACAGTATTGAGCAGACATAGAGCTCTTAGGGAGTCAGGGGCTGGTTATAATATCTGGGAAAGATCACAGAATCCCAGACCAAATGTCCAGGTATTCCTCCAAAGACTTGCTTCCTGAAAGTGCCTGACATTCATCTAGCTTCCAAGTTTACAAATTTAAGTCTAGGTCCAAATGAAGGCTGCTGTCATGTTTGTATGACTGAGATGTTTTATAAATTCTAGACATATTTAAAAATTAGGGGATTTCACACAGAATCCATATACCTAGTTTCTCTTGAAAAAATCAGACTACATGGCAACTGGGCTGACATTCCATTACAGCAATAAGTAGCTGGGTTTCTGTAGCAGCTGCCTTCTTAGAAAAGGCAAACTTCCAGCTGCTCAGTGTAAGCATATGTACCTACACCTGCTTCAGTCACTTGTTTTACTTGCCCAGTCCCATGAACATTTTAATTTGCTATCTGTAATCTAGCAACGTGTATCTAATTAGAACAGAACATTTGGAAACAAAGATGGGTACTGTCAGAGCACTGACGCCTGGGAGCTAATTCAGTCAACAGTTTTTACATTTTCCCTGTTTCTTGTCCTAAGCACAACCTCTCCTGTTTATTATAGTTGCTCAGTAAATGACTGACGATGACTGTTTCACAGATAAACACACCAGGTAGTGCACAGGAGCAAAAATCAGAAAGCACGTGTTTTGGCAAAAAGGAACCTTGGCAAATGTCATAATATCAAATATTATAAACTCCTTCCAAAACAAACACTTCCATTACCTATGAACTTCAATTTTCAAACCACTTCTCTCCAAGTTCAAAAAACCCAGATGTGTAGTATTTTTAGATGCTACAGTTCACAGACACCCAAAGAGACCAAGTTTCAATGATACAAGAATCATGCCTTTATCTCAAAGTCCCCTTAATGTCTCATTGGTCCTTCCCAACTGGAAGCATTTATTCATTCTTTGCAGCCTAGAATAGAAGTCATTTTCCTTACTACCACAGTCACTTCAAATTCCACCTTATCCACATTGCTTTCTACTCCTAAAGCTTCTGCTGACTCTCTTTTCTCTGGATTATGACAGCTCTTCCTGCCTTTTCCACTCTTTGGAAGGGAAGGGCAACTTACTATAAACTCTCTTTCTTGATTGTTCTTTCTTCATTGATTCATCAAATAAATATTAATTTGACATTTGTAAAACAGTTATTTTTGATCCATGATTATTGGGCTTCACTCCCCACCCCCAGAGTTTTTAATTCAGTGTTTCTGGGGTGGGACTTGATGACTGTATTTACAAGTTCCCAGGTGAGGTTGATGCTAGTGGCCATAGGACCACATTTGACAACTGCTTTTCTGTAATATAATGCTTCCCTTGATGGCTATTTTTTAGTGACCCAAAAGAAAAAGTCAGGACCTGTCAGGAAAAATTACCAAGTTAAATTGTAGTTCAATGTAACTACGAGATTTCTTAGAATTTAACTTGTCCAATAGGAAGGTCTAGCTTTTATTTGGTGGCAGCCTCCCAGCACCTAGTGGCAAGATGGCCACCACTTAGAAGTCCTAAAAATAGAAAGTCAAATTAAAAGGCCTCTAAAGTTTTTACGGCTCTAGGCAGCTACAAAATTTTGAATAAATGAATGATAATCAGAAAAAGTGTATTTTATGTGCTTTATGCAGCAAGTTTATACTCTAGTCCATACTTCTCCTTAATTAACTTAACTTAGGTCTGATTTTTTTTGCAGTTGCTATTTTTAATGTACTTCAAAAATTGCTCCTCTATGTACTTCACGTTTACAGATTTAAAATGATAAGAGAGCAAGAGAACTATATTTGGAAGAAACTTGCTTTTATTCATCCATCGCACACTTCAAATAAGCACGGAGTTTAAAAAGGTCTTTGCTCCCTCTAGTCTGTATCCTGACCAACAGAGAATAAAAAATTTAAATGAGAGAAAATCAATTATTGATCTGCATTCTCTCTTCACAGACACTTGTGTGCAATTACACTATGCTAGCGTCTGTTTGGATTTCAATAGCATACATCATACTAATTGATTTTGCTTTATTAAAATCAAATTGTAAGGTTACTAGATCTACTTTAACGCTACATCTCCCAGGAAATATTGTTTATGCCAAGAAAATTGCCAGGTGTTATCACAATGTAACTCTTTTTTGAAATGTTTCTCTACCTTTTGTTTAGAGGAAGTCTTTTCAAGAAAGCCTTTTAAAGCTTGGCTCTGGCAAGGAGGAACTTGGGTAGATTTTTAAATACCTGCATTACATATTCAATAAACTTGCATTGAGGGCCACATGTCTGTTTGAAGCATTCACTGATTCATTTTTTTGTTTTTACTAGTTTGTTCACCAAATATCCATTGTCACACCCCATCGGTATTTGAAGGGAAAAAAGAAGCAGAAAGCAGACGTGCATGGATGTATTGCTGGTTTTAATGTGACCCAGCAGTTGCCCTGTTGCCTTCTTTTCTTTTTTTCTTTTTTTTTTTAACCTGGCTACAAGGAGAGGAATTAGACAAAAGGACAAGTTGAGGCTCAAAACATTGACTAGACAGTAGTATATGAAAATGAGATTCTCCTTTAATGCACTGGAAAAATTGGAGCCAGTAGCGAGAGACAAACCAATGACATGTAAGTGAACAACTGAATGAGACTGTGGAAGATGAAGCCATGAACTGAGGCACTGGTAAGAAAAAGCAGGGGGTTAAAAGCTGCTTATGAACCTAAGACTTGAGACCTCATATATGTGAATGCATATATGTGTATGATTGCATATATACATATGCAGATATTCTATACTGCCAAAACATTTAAGAAATTTACATATATCACTACACTTTAAGTAGATCGACATCGTTCTGCTAAAACTAACAATTTCCTAATATTACCATCACGCCTAATGGTAATTATCTAATATCATCTGATATCCTTTACCCTGTCAAGATGTGGAAATCTTTAATGGCAGAAACCCTATCCATAATATAAAATACGTTTTCTTAAAGTTTATTTAATAAATTTAGTTAAAAAGCAGTTGATAATTTAGCACAATAACAAATTTTCCAGTCTATCCTGAGACATTTTTAACTATTCTCCATTTCTAAATTGTATTTTAAAATACATTTATAACAAAAACAAAGGTGATCATTGGATATTTTTTGCCAATCATTTATGTTATTTTTTCATAAAGTGTTAGATCTTTTTGACTATAAAGAATTAAAGAGTTATACTACTTTTCATATTTTATTAATGGTGATAATATGGTATTATAAAGCCATTATTGAAACAGTAGAATGAGAGTTTCCCCAGAGACCCTAAAATTCAACAATCTTGGAAATATCTCCTCATCTTGGAAGAATATGCCCACAAGTACATTACTGGGCTTTAATAAAATTAATAAAAAAGAAAAGGTAAAAAATAGAAAGACCAAGACAAAAATAGGGATATGTATGTGTGTGTGTGTGTGTGTATATATATATACATACATATATATATATATATATACACACACATACATATATATACATATACATATATATTTATATATGTATATATATGTATATATATTTATATATATGTTTATATATATATATATAATGGGGAATAGATGGTAAATGAATGCTTACTGTAGCCCAAGATTGCATTGGAGTGTCTCTATCTATACACAACAAAAAAGTACATTAATATATATATACATATATATTAATATATATGTATATTATACATTATATATGATGTATGTAAATGTGTGTGTATATATTTATATATATATACAAACATATATATATATACAGTGACAATGAGAATATGAGGAAATCAATCTCACTACCATTAGAAACTTTGACAATGTAGGTAAATAATGAATAAAAATTCAGAGGGCAGTCAACTCAAAAAGAAATATACAAATAATATTTCTAGCTTATTTAAAATGATTTAGCTTTATAATCAAGAACAAAGAAAAAGTAGTAACTAGTGACATATAACATACTAAAAAGTTTTTTGTCTTTTTCTCTACTATCCAGACAAATCATTGTCAATGAATGATCTTTCCATGTGTTCATGTGTTTTATATACAAAATTTGAGACCATCTTAAATATCACTGTACCTCACACAAAATATAGCAACCTAATGCCTTTCACATAGCACTGACTCAATAACTATTTGTTATATTTCCAGTTAATGAGGATAAAAAACCTAATGTCTTTTTAATTTTTGTGATACCAAATCTAAGTTATTAATAAAATATCCCAGGAATCCTTGCAAGCTTTAAATTTTCTTTTTGAAAATAGCCGAGCTGTAAAAGCAAATGAGCCCCTTATCTTTGAAAAATGGGGAATAGATGGTCAATGAATGCTTACTGTAGCCCAAGATTGCATTGGAGTGTCCCCAGCCCTACACAATGACAAAAAGTACATTAGCTACAAGATCAAGATGCCTAATCAATTTGCAAGCACATGGAAGGGCCCAGAATGATGGGTAATAACCAGCATGACTTTGTGACCAACAAATCATGTTAGACCAATTCAATTGCCTCCTCTGACAGAGTAGCAGACCTTGTATGCAGGGAGGAAGGGACAGACATAATATATTTTGACTTCAGGGAGGCTTCTGACTCTGTTCCACATGACATGCTCATCAACAAGGTAGGAAAATATGGCTTGCTGTCAAAGATGGATTAAATTGATTAGAGAGGTGGCTAATTGGGAAGAGAAGAAAAGTCACAGACTGCATGAAAACGCAGTACAAAGCCAAATATGCTGCTGGTTTGGGTGTGGATAAATTCAAGGACAAATGAATACAGCAGGCAATACACAATATTAGTTAGATGGCAGAATCCTTGCCCAAAAATACAAAAAAATACATAAATACAAAATGTCTTTTAATGGTGTTTGTTACAATTCTTTGGACATTAGCAAGGATATAAGTTAATGGACACTATGTTACCATATACTCACAAGAAAGTTATTTTCAAGCTTTGTATCTCCAAAATATACTATTAAAATAAAAAAAAAGAACCCTAGATACAATCATACCAACATTTTCAATTAAGCTATTAAGAGTAATTCTCCACCAAAAAATAAATTTGACATATCTCCCCAGATACGACAGATTGAATGAGAATAGAAAAATAAGATGATTGATTTTAAAAGGGAAAAAATAGGGGAGAGTTTGGAGGATGTTACATGGCTAAAGACCGAAATAATAGGTACTTCTAATCATCCTGACTGTAGTCAAACTTGGCCTGAAATTAATTTCTTTTACTTGGTGTTTTGGTTAAGGTCCAACCCTAAATTCGGTATTCAGGGAAGGTCAATCAATATCTTACATTGAGATTAACTGGAAGAACTACCATAGCAATTTGTTCAGGAATTGAAAAATCATTTATTTTAAAAAATCAGCTAACAATTAAGTCCTTACTACACACCAATTATGTTTAAGTATCCCTATCTGTTACACACAGCCTTTGCCTGCTCAGGGAACAAAATGAAAAGATAACAACTATGAAAGAAAACATACATATTCTGACCTCTCCTCTCTCCAACATAGTTTTCTTTTTCTCAACTTGTGTTTTCCTTCCTTTACATGTATCCTAGTCCCCTTTCTCTAAAACTTTCACTGATTTTATCATGTGTGATGATTTTAAAAGATGCCTAAAAATTCTTTGAAATCCCTGTGAAAAGGTAGAGCCCAATTCCTTTTCAGTTAATCATGGAATGTACACAGGACTGCTTCTATCAATATTGCAAAAATGCCAGTGTGTCCTTTCAGAGAACAGGTCACAAAACTCACAAAAAAATTATTCATAAGGAAAAATATTGATATATTTAATAAAATTTTGAGCTTCTATTAGCCAGAACATAAAAATACAAAGTAAAGAAAAAACAAGCTACAGAATGTAAGAATATAATTTTAATCTTATCACTATCAAACGACTTATACAGAATACACAAGTAACTACAGATAGATAAGAAACTGTTCGACAAATCAATAAAAACAGTTGGCTGAAGACTTAACTGGATATTTTGCAAAACAGAAAATCCAAATGACCAATAAAAAAAATAAGATCAACTTCTTTAATAAGCAGGAAAATGCACGTGAAAACTACAGCAAACTACAACTATACACCAAACTGCCTAAAATAAAAATCTTAGAAGGTAGGCCAGGGTCTCCCCTGCCCACCAGTGAACCTGCAGCCATTGTAACCTCATTACAACAGGAAGCATACACAAGTGACACCCCAGAACACCTGTCTCTGGTGGCCAGAGGGAATTGCCCTCCTGAGTACCACAGGAAATCTCCATAATGCCATCTCTTCATGACCAGGAGACAGCTTAACTACCTAATATACAAAAACAAACACAGAGAGTGAGGAAATGAGTATAAAGAGAGTATGTTACGAATAAAACAACAAGACTAAACTGCAGAAAAGTTAAGTGAAATGGAGATAAGCAACCTACTCGATAACAAGTTCAAAATAATGGTAATAAGGATGCTTACCATACTTGAGAAAATAGTGGATGAACACAATTTCTCTGTATCAAAAAGAGAAAATAGAAGAACCCACTAGTAAGACCTGAAGAATACAATAACAGAAAGCAAAACTACACTGGGGGAATAAATAGCAGATCATGTAATACAGAAGAATGGTTCAGAGATCTGCAAGACAGGATAGTGGATTTCACCCAAAAAGAACACCATAAAGAAAAAATATAATTTTAAAATTGAGGATAATTCAAGGGACCTCTGAGACAAAATCAAGAGTACTAAAATTCACATTACAGGGATCTCAGAAGGGGAAGAGAGTAAGAGAAGGGAAGAAAAGTTACTTGAAGAAATAGCTGAAAACTTCCCTAACCTGAGGAAAGAAAAGACATCTAGATCCAGTAAGAAAAGAAAGCCACTAACAAGATGAAACCAAAGAGATCCACACGAAAATATGTTATAATTAAAATGTCAAAAATCAAAGATAAATAGGGAATATAGAAGCAGCAAGGGAGAAAACAATTAGTTACATGTAAGGGAATCCCCATAAGACTATCAACTGAATTTTCAACACAAATTTTGCATCCACAAGGATGTGACATAAATTATTCAAAGCAATGAAAGGAAAAAGAAAATTACAACTAAGAATACTGTGCCCAGCAAGTTTCTCCTTCAGAAGAGCTTCCCAGACAAGCAAAAGCTAAAGTCCATTATCACTAAACCACCTTTACAAAAAAATATTGAAGAGATTTAAGTGAAACACACACACACACACACACACACACACATACACACACACACAAACAGCTTGAAATCCTGAATTGTGATATGTCCCATGTTTTTTGTTTTTGTTTTACATTACTTTGGCTATTCAGGATCTTTTCTCGTTCCATACAAATTTTAGAATTGTTTGTTCTAGCTCTCTGAAAAATGCTGGTATTATTTTGATAGTAATTGCATTGACTGTGTAGATTGCTTTTGGCTGTAATGACATTTTAACAGTATTTGTTCTTCTAATCCATAAGCATAAAATGTTTTTCTATTTCTGTCTTCTTCAATTTCTTTCATAAGTGTTCTATAATTTTCAGTGTACAGATTTTTTTACCTCTTTGCTTGGGTTTATTCCTAGGTATCATATGGGTTTTGGTGCAACTGTAAATGGGATCAATTCCTTGATTTCTCTTTATACTGCTTCGTTATCAGAGAAATGCAACCAATTTCTGTACATTGATTTTATATCCTGTGACTTTGCTGAATTCATTTACCAGTTCTAGCAATTTTTGGTGGTCTTTCAGGTTTTCCACATAGAGTATTATTTCATCCGCAAAGAGTCAAAGTTTGACTTCTTTGTTGTCAATTTGGACAAGCTGTATTTCTTTTTGTTGTCTCATTGCTGATGCTAGGGCTTCCAACACTGTGTTGAATAACAGTGGTGAGATTGGACATCCTCATCATGTTTCGGACCTTAGGGGGAAAGCTCTCAAGTTTTTCCCCATTGAGGATGATATTAGCTGTGGGTCTTTCATGTATAACCTTTATGATGTTGAGGTATGTTCTTTTTTTCCCTACATTCTTAAGGGTTTTTATCAAGAAAGGATGCTGTATTTTGTCAAATGCTTTTCTCCATCTTTTGAGAAAATCCTATGGGTCTTATGCTTTCCTTTTATTAATACAGTATATCACAATGATTGATTTACAGATATTGAACCATCCCCGCATTCCAGAAATAAACCCCAATTGACTGTGGTGAATAATTCCTGTAGTGTACTGTTGGATTTGATTTCTAGTATCTTGAGAATTTTTGCATCCCTGTTCATCAGGGATATTGGCCTGTAATTCTTTTTAGTGGTGTCTTTGTCTGGTTTTGGAATCAAGGTAATCTTGGCCTCATAGAATGAGTTTGGAAATTTTTCTTCAATTTCTATTTTTTTTAACACTTTCAAAAGAGTATTAATTCTTCTTTAAATGTTTGGTAGAATTCCCCTGGGAAGCTATTCATCCCTGGACTCTTGTTTGTTGAGAGATTTTTTATTACTGATTTAATTTCTTTACTGGTTCTTGGTTGGTTCAATTTTTTTTAATTTCTTCCTTTCATTTTTGACAGTTTACATTTTTCTACAAGTGTATCCATTTCTTCCAGATTTCCCAGTTTGTTGGCCAATAATTTTTCATAATTTTCTTTTATAATTATTTATATTTTTTGGTGTTCATTGTGATCTCTCCTCTTTCATTAGTGATTTTATTTATTTGGGTTTTTTTCTTTTCTTTTTGGTAAGTGTGGCTAGGGTTTATCAATTTTGTTAATTCTTTCAAAAAACCAGCTCCTAGTTTCATTGGTCTGTTCTACTGTTTTGGTTTGTTTGGGTTTTTTTCCTGTATCATTTATTTCTGCTCTGAAAATTATGTCCCTTCTTCTGCTGGTTTTGACTTTATTTACTACTATTTATCCAGCTTCTTTAGGTATAAGATCAGGTTGTATATGAGACTTTCTTTCTTCTTGAGGAAGGCCTGCACTTCTATATACTTACCTCTTATGACTGCCTTTGCTGCATGCCGAAGGTTTTGGATTGTGGTGTTTTCTTTTTGTCTTCTGAGTACTTTTTTATTTCTTTGTTAATATCCTGGTTAACCCATTCATTCTTTAATAGGATTTTCTTTAGCCTCCACATATTGTTGGTCTTTCCAAATTTTTTCTTGTGGTTGGCTTCAAGTTTCATAGTATTGTGGTCTGAAAATGTGCATGGTATGATCTCAATCTTTTTGTACTGGTTGAGGTCTGATTTGAGACCCAGTATGTGATCTATTCTGGAGAATGTTCCATGTGCACTCAAAAATAATGTGTATTCTGCTACTTTAGGATGAAATTCTCTGAATATATCTGGTAAGTACATTTGGTCCAGTGTATCATTCAAAGCCATTATTTCCTTATTAATCTTCTGTTTAGATGATCTACCCATTGCTGTATTATTTATCAATGAGTTTATTCAAGTTTGTTATTAATTGACCTATATATTTGTCTTCAAGTTGGAGGCATAAATATTTACAATTGTTAGATCTTCTTGTTGGATAGACACTTTTGTTATAGTGCCCTTCTTCATCTCTTATTACAGTCTTTGGTTTAAAATCTAGTTTGTCTGGTGTAAGTATGGCTACTCCAGCTTCCTTTTGATGTCCAATAACATGACAAACTGTTCTCCACCCCCTCAATCTGGAGGTGGCTTTGGGTCCAAAATGGTTCTCTTTTAAGCAGCATATCAATGGGTCCTGTTTTTGTTGATTTGTTTTGTTTTGTTTTTTAACCATTCTGATATCCTATGTCTTTTGATTGGAGTATTTAGTCCATTTATATTGAGTGTAATTATTTTTTATTAAGTTTATTTATATATTTATTTTGAAAGAGCAGGGGAGGGGCAGACAGAAAGGGAGAGAGAACACCCCAAGCAGGATCTGTGCTGTTAGCACAGAGCCTAATTTGGGGCTCAATCTCACAAACTATAAGATCATGATCTGAGCTGAAATCAAGATTCAGATGAGCCAACCAGGCACCCAGCCAACCAGATGAACCAACTGAGGCAACCAGGCACCCCAATTCAGAGTAATTATTAATACACATGAATTCAGTGTTATTACTTATAAAGCTGCTGTTCCTGTAGATGGTCTCTCTCCCTTTCTAGTCTTTGTTGCCTTTGGTCTCTTTCATTCAATGGGTCCCCTTTCATAGTTCTTGCAGAGGTGGTTTAATGTTCACTAATTACTTTGGCTTTTGTTTATCTTGGAAATTCTTTATCTCTCATTCTATTCTGAATGACAGCTTTGCTGGATAAAGTATTGTTGGCTGTGTATTTTTCCCATTTAGTGCATTGAATATATGCTGCCACCTCCTTTTGGCCTACCAAGTTTCTGTGGACAGGTCTACTGCTAACCTTACATTTATACCCTTGTAGGTTAAGGACCTTTTGTCCCTGGCTACTTTCAGAATTCTATCTTTTGCGTTTTGTATTTTTCAAGTTCCACTAATATATATAATGGTGTTGATCTGTTTTGTTGATTTTTAGGGCAAATGTGTGTCTTGGACTTGAATGCCTGTTTCCCTCCCCAGATTAGGGAAGTTGTTAGCTATAATTTGTTCCAATAAATGTTCTGTCCCCTTTCCTGCTCTTCTTCACCTGGGATTCATATGATACATATATTATTGCACTTTATGTAATCAGTGGTTTCCCTAAGTTTATATTTTTGGTCTACCACTTGTCTTTCCCTCTCCTTTTCAGCTTCATTATTTTCTGTAATTTTATCTTCTATAGCATCTATTCAATCACCGGTTTCTTCCATCTTCACTGCAGTTACATTCAGTCAGTTTCACATCTCAGTTATAGTATTTTTTATTTTGGCCTAATTTTTATATCTTTTATCTCTGCAGCAAGGGTTTTTCTGGAGTCTTCTATGTTTTTTTTTTCAACCCCAGTTAGTATTCTTATGACTGTTGTTCTAAGTTCTTGTTCAGATATATTACTTATATCTGTTTTGATCTAATCCCTGGCTGTAGTTTCTTCTTGACCTTTCTTTGGGGGAGAACTCTTCAGTCTTGTCATTTTGTCTAGGTTACTGTCTTATCTGTGTTATGAAAGCTTATTATGTTTCCTGCTCCTGAGTGTAATGCTATATTAAGAAGGGATTATACCCTGTCCAGAGCCTGGTGCTCCAGGAAGTGTTTGTTTATACAGTGTGCACCCTGCTGTTATGATTTGGGTGCTCTTTCCTCCAGGTCAGTCCTTTGAAGAGGTCCTCCTTGCTTGCAATTGGGAGTGTTGAGACCTTTAACTAGGTGTGCTTTGATTTCTTAAACTGATTTTAAAAAGTCCTTATCCAAAAAAAATGGAAAATCAACAAAACAAAGAAACAAGAACTATAAACCTGATTCCAAAGGAAAAGGAAGCAAAAAAAAAAATAGGAGAAAAACAAAACAAAACAAACACCTGTTCCAAAAAACAGAAAAATGAAAAAAAAAAAAAAAACCCAAACTGTAAGCCTGATAAAAACAACAACAAAAAACAAAAACAAAAACCAAAGCCTAGGCCTATTTCCACCAGAAGTGAAGTTGACAATATGGAGCACTCTATGATCAGTAGAACTGGTACATGCAGGGGGCCCGTGTTGGTCCTTTGGGGAGAGGCCTGCTGCACTGGCTTACTGTCAGACATGCCCTTTTAAGTATGTCCCTGTAGGTATGTCCCTGTAGGACACACAGGGGTGCAGTTTGGTGGAAGTGGCTCCAGACTCCACAAGGGCGCTGTGTTGCTTGCTGAAGTCAAACTGTGCTGGTAGGCAGGGGAAGAAGGGGCCACCCTGCTCTTCTGTTCCCAGGCAGAGAAGTCAGCGCCTACCTTTGCCCAGGCAGCCCCCATAGCCAAGTGAACAAATATCCTGTCCTGTGTCCCAGGCCTCCACCAGGTCCTTGCCTTCAACTTCTCTGTGCCTGGGCCATGGGCATGCCTGCTGCCACAGCTCTTTTATCTCCAGCATGTGACTGGAACTCAAAACTCCAAATCCGCACCCCCACCCCCCCCCACAAAAAACAGTAAGGCATGGACCTGCTCCACTCCTCCAGAGGAGAGCCTCACAGTGCTGTACCCATCACTGTCCTGTCCTAGGAAAGTAGTTGCATGGCCCCATAGGTGCCTAGAGCCTATGTTAATTCACAATGAAAAGCTGTGGCCACTTTATCCACCCTCTACATGCACCTCTTTCCCCTGTTGTTAACAAGCCAGTCAAAGGCACCAGCTAGATCCTTTGTCCTTGGAGAGACAACACATCCTCTTCCAAATGCACTCAAGAAAAAGGAATGTTCTCTCCCATTGTAACCCAAGGGATCCCCACAATGTGTTATCCACTGTCTGTCCCTGGGCCTCCCCTCCTCCTCTCCATGAGCACCACTGCCCTCCTGGGTCTACTCCACCAAATGGCAAAGACTTCCGAAAACTCGGAGTTTCAGCTCCCATCTTTGCAAAAACCAGTGAGAGTAAATTTCCCACTATTCCCCATCAATGGTCTTGGGGGAGTGCCTCCCATGGACAAAACCACTGTGCTGCTCTCCCTCCCCTTCTCTCCCTCTCATCTCCATACAAAGAGTACCCACCCCTTTGCAACACCTCAACTCTTCTCTCCCCAATTCCCCTCTTCACATCACATACCCACCATGTTCTTTCCCTCAAATTATGAGATTGTTCTGAATCCTCAGATGATTTCCTAGGTGTTCAAAATTATTTGATGCTGATCTGGCTGTGTTCCAGGGACCAGACAAGTCCAGGGTCCCCCTATTACTCAAACATCTTAAGTCCCCCAAGAGATCTGTAAGAGTATTTTTTAAATGTCCATCATACCCAAAATAATGTATACTTTAAATGCAATCCCTATCAAAATATCAATGATATTTTTCACAGAAATGTAACAAATAATACTAAAATTTGTAAATCCACAGAAGACCCCAAATAGTGAAGACAATCTTGAGAAAAAAGAACAAAGGTGAGTTGTCACTCTTTCTGATTTCAAACTATACTACAAAGCTGTAGTAATCAAAGCAATATAGTACTGGCACAAAAACAGACACATAGCTTAAAGGAATAGAGCAGAGAGCCCAGAAATGACACAGACTTATATGGTAAATTAATCTACAACAAAGGAGTCAAGAATATACAATGGGGAAAAGATGCTTTCTTCAATAAAAATGTTGGGAAAACTGGACAGCTACATGCAAAAGAATGAACCTGGATCACTTTCTTACACTACATAAAAAAGTAAACTTGAAACGTATTAAAGATTTGAATTTAAAACTAGAAACCACAAAATCCCTAGAAGAAAACAGGCAGTAAGATCTTTGACATGGGTCTTAGTAAAAAAAAAATTTTTGGATACATGTCCTCAGGCAAGGACAATAAAAATAAAAACAAAAACAAATGGGACTACATGAAATTTAAAAATTTTGTACAGTAAAAAATACCACCAACAAAACAAAAAGGCAACCTATTGAATGTGAGAATACATTCACAAATGATACATCCAATAAGGGGTTAATATCCAAAATATATAAAGAACTTCTATAATTCAATACAAAAAATCCAATTTAAAAAATGGGCAGAGGATCTAAGTAGACATTTTTCCAAAGAAGACATACAGAAGGTCAATGAGCATATGAAAAAAATTTCAACATTGCTAACCTTCAGGAAAATATCAATCAAAACCATAAGATATCACCTTATATTTGTCAGAATGGCCATTATTAAAAAGACAAGAAATAGCAAGTGCTGATTAGGGAGTGAAGCAAAAGGAAACCTCACACACTGTTACTAGGAATGTAAACTGGTTCGGCCACAGTGGAAAACTGTATGGATGTTCCAAAAAAAAAATTAAAAATAGAACTACTATAGAATCCATCAATTCCAAGGGAAACAAAAGCAAAAATGAACTATTGGGACCTCATCAAAATAAAAAGCTTCTGCACAGCAAAGGAAACAATCAGCAAACATAAAAGGCAACCAACAGAATGGGAGAAGATATTTGCAAATGACCTATCAGATAAAGCATTAGTATCCAAAATCTATAAAGAACTTATCAAACTTAACACCCAAAAAACAAATAATCCAGTGAAGCAATGGGCAAAAGACAGGAATAGACACTTCTCCAAAGAAGATATCTAGATGGCCAACCGACACATGAAAAAATGCTCAACGTCACTCATCAGGGAAATACAAATCAAAACCACAATGAGATACCCCCTCACACCTGTCAGAATGGCTAACATTAACAATTCTGCCAACAACAGATGTTGGCAAGGACGCAGAGAAAGAGGATCTCTTTTGCACTGCTGGTGGGAACGCAAACTGGTGAAGCCACTCTGGAAAACAGGATGGAGGTTCTTCAAAAAAATTAAAAACAGGACTACCCTATGACCCAGCAATTGCACTACTAGGTATGTATCCAAGGGATACAGTTGTGCTGTTTCAAAGGGGCACATGCACCCCAATGTTTTAGCAGTGCTGTCGACAATAGCCAAACTATGGAAAGGGCCTAAATGTCCATCGACAGATGAATGGATAAAGAAGATGTGGTATATACACACAATGCAGTATTTCTCAGCCATTAAAAAGAATGAAATCTTGCCATGTACAACTACATGGATGGTACTGGAGGGTACTATGCTAAGCAAAATTAGAGAAAGACAAATATCCTATGACTTCACTCATGAGGAATTTAAGATACAAAACAGATGAACATATGGGAAGGGAAGCAAAAATAATATAAGAACAGAAAGGGGGACAAAACCTAAGAGACTGTTAAATATAGGGAACAAACAGAGGGTTGCTGGAGGGGTTGTGAGAAAGGGGTTGTGAGAATGGGTAAGGGGCATTAAGGAATCTACTCCTGAAATCATCGTTGCACTATATGCTAACTTGGATGTAAATTAAAAAAATAAATTATAAAATACAAAAAAGTAGCATGCATATATATATATGGAGATACACACACAATAGAATATTCACCATTAGAATGAAATTCTGCCATGTGTGATTACAGGGATGGACACAGAGGGCATTATGCTAAGTAAAGTAAGTCAGAGAATCACAAATTCACACAATTTCATTTATATGTGGATCCTAGGAAACAAACAAACTAAACAGAATAGAACACATTCAAATACACAGAAAACATTATGGTTGCCAGAGCGGAGGAGGTGGGTAGGTAGATGAAATAGGTAAAGGGGATTAAAAGGCACAATCTTCCAGTTATAAAATAACTAAGACATATAGAGCATAGAGAATGTGGTCAATACTATTGTAATAACAAGAGCACCTAGATGTCTCAGTAAGGTAAGCATCCAACTCTTGGTTTCAGCTCAGGTCATGTCCTCATGGTTCATAGGATTGAGTCCCATGTTGCAATGCTCTCTCCCCCTCTTTCTCTCCCCCTCCCTCACTCTCTCTCAAAATAAATAAACTTAAAAAATAATATTGTGACAACTTTATATGGTGACAAATGGTAACTAGGTTTACTGTGCTGATCATTTAATAATGCACATATATATCAAATCACTATGTTGTACACCTGAAACTAATACAATATTATGTGTCAATTATTCTTCAGTAAAAAAACAAACAAGAAAAAGCAGGTAGCAAATATATCTGTAATAACTGTACTTGAAAACTGCATGAAGATTGGGGGGGGGACTGAAACAGCCTAGTATTGGTGACAATGTAAAACATTATCTATTAAAGTTAAAAATAGGCATATACTATGATTTAGCAATTTAACTCCTAGGTAAATATACCACAGAAAACATGGACATATAGGCACCAAGATACATGTACAATAATTTTAATGGCAGCACAGATTTTATTGTCAAAACTTAAAGAAAATTTCAGTAGAAAAATATGTTACATATATAACATAGTAATGAAAATAAACTAAAGCAAGGTCCATCAAATTGGATGAATCATATAAACATGATATTGGGTGAACAAACCACACTAGAAAATAGATATATATATATACACACACACACACATATACTTTAACATATTGTGTATATTATGTTCACAAACTACATACTAAAAAAGCAATGTCAATGGATGCATATATTGGTGGTAAAATTATGAAGCAAAGCAATGATTACCATAAAATTCAGCATGGTGGTTACCCCCAGCAAGTAAAGATAGGTGGGAATAGTCCAGAATGAACACATAGGAGCTTCTGGAAAATTGGCAATGTTTTATTTCTTAATACTTGTGGAGGCTTTATTTCATAATGCATCCCATTACACAGTTGATTTATGTTTTACACACTTTTCCTGTGTTATATTTAGAGATAAAAGATTATGCTAAGTGAGATAAGTCAGACTGAGAAAGACAACTACCATATGATTTCACTTACATGTGTAATCTAAAAAACAAAACAAATGAACAAAAAAGCAGAATCAGACCTATGAATACAGAGAACAAACTGATGGTTGACAAAGGGAAGAGGGTGGGGAAATGGGCAAAATGAAGAAGAGTGGGAGATAACAGGTTTCCAGCTATAGAATGAATAAGCCACAACAATAAAAGGTAGACCATAGAGAATATAGTCAATGGTACTGTATGTTAACAGACGGTAGCCACACCTGTGTGATGACCATGGCATAATGTATGGAAACATTGAATCACTAAGTTGTACACCTGAAATTAATAGAAAACTGTGCATCAACTATTCTCAAGAAAAAAATTTTTGTAAGATTTACAGAACTGCAACAGCAAATTTACACCATAGTCCACCAACTAGCTTCAATCATCACAACCCTATATAATTACTCCCTGAGAATTTGCTCAAAAATTCCGTAAAATGGTTGGAAAGACATTCACACTTTTCCATGCCTCATTTAGTTGCAAATATTCAGCACACAAATATTAACAGAGAGCCTACTACGTGACAGGCACCATGCCAGGCATTTAGAATTATTATTTGGAGAAGTCAAACATAATAAAAATAAAAATCACTGCACTCACTTATGGAACTTATAAGTTCATGTTTAAAATAATCATTTTAGCAATTATAAGACTAAAGTCAACCTTGCCTCAGCCAAGTGCATTCAGGGATTCAAAGATCATCACAATTCTCAGTCCCCTCCTCTTTATCTCCTATCTGGCTTAAAGTTGTTTAGCCTTATTTCCTCAAACCATTTCAAAGCTAGAGGACATAACCATGACTAACTTTCCAGTCACAATCATTGTTTTTACTTCAAGGAGAAATAAAGACTGTTTACCAAGATTTTAAATAAATAAGTAAGTAAGTAAGTAAGTAAGTAAGTAAATAAATAAATAAATAAATAAAGGAAAGAGAATCCTAGGAAAGAGCTCTGATTGGCTACTTTAGGTTCAATATTTCATCCATGGGCCAATCACTGAGGCCATGGTAATGGCGTACTATGATTGGCCATGCCTGGATCTTATACCCAGTCCTGTTATCAGAGAAACCTGTATTGTAATTGGGAGTTCCACTGGAATAGCACAGAATAGGTGACAATTTCCAAATGCAATAGTGCTGAGAATATAACTGGGTAAGTAGTGTTGAGTGGACTTAAACAGTTGATGTACTCTCCAAGAGCTAGACGTAATACAGATCAGACACTGATATGGGCAATCATGAAATAGATATAGATAGATAGGTAGATAGGTAGATAGGTAGATAGGTAGATAGATAGATAGATAGATAGATAGATAGATAGATAGATAGATAGAGGGCTGCAGGATCCCAGAGAAAAGGAATAGTTATCTCTAACTGAAGAACCAAGGAAAGTTTCACAGACCTGTACCCACTCTCCCTCAAAGGAGCCAGATCTCAATTCTACTCCTGAAAGAATCAAGCTGATAATTTTATTCAGAACTAAAGAAACACATATGAGAGGGACATTAAAGCATGCTGGCTATCCCAACATGTTCTAAACAGAACGAGTGATGGCAGAATCCATAATATTAGTAGGATGTTCCAGGAAGACAGCCCCATCATCTGTCTCAGCAAGCAGGCCCAGGGTTTAACAGTCCTTATCTGTTCTGCCAGGATTAAAGACTGCTTTCCTTAACCAAGATGAAGTAATATTAATTTATAAAACAGTAAATAAACAGTAAAAATGATTCAACCAGAAAGAGGAAATTGGAGAACAAAGAAGTGCTCTGAGTGTAAGCTCTGTGTCTCTAAATCATGTTTCAAAAAGCCCTTCCTTATACCTCATGGGTGCCTGAATGTATGTCTAACAATGAGGGCCTGTTCTCCTCTCTGATGCGCTACTGTGAAATTTGTGGGCTGTATTACTGGAATTTTGATTCATAGTTTTAAACAACTATTACAAAACATGGTTGTGTTCTTCAGACCCTGTGTTTAAACTTTCATTCATTCACCATATTTTAGAAACAACACTACAATTATGAGAAGAAATTCAAAATAGACCCCTATATTATCCCTCCTCTCCTCACACTCCAGTATGATTCTCTATGATCAACTGCCCTGCTGTGACAGAGCTTTAAAATGTCCACCACCTGGCACAGGCCCCCCTCCTTGGGGGTGGCTAACTCCAACTAACTCTACAACCAGCCCACCCCATTCATGCCTTTGCACTGTGTGTACACATCTCTCTTTCTCCAACTCCACTGCTAGGTTCATGTCCCTTTGGAGTAAGAGTCTGTGCTTTCCTTAATTTTTATTACTTGAATTTATAATCTCGGATTCATAATACTTTAAGCAAAGTAGACACTTGATAAGTCATTAACCGTTAACATTGAAAATTTTACCTTACAGAGTAACTGATTCTGCCATCACTTATCTTTCCAATATCCAAATGGATCAGAGAAAATCCTTTACATATCTATGGATAACTACAATTTGAGATCAGGTGACCAAAATTGGGGGTATAGAAGAGAGTTAGGGGGAAACAAGGGCATAGTAATTAAGAGCATGAAATCCAGCATCAGACATCTATAGGTTGAAATCTTACCAGGTTCTTTAAGCTCTTTGACTCTCAGTTTCTTATTTAGGAGGCAGGTATAGTGCCCTTCTCTCAGGTTCATTGTGGGGATTAAGTGCCCTTCTCTCAGGTTCATTGTGTACCTAAAAACAATAAACTTGGACAAACATAGAGTGATGTGTGTGAACATTCTATTTTGAACTCCTAGTCATTTTCTATTATCAAAGCCTTATCTCAGCTAGTTTGGGGTCTCCATTCTAATTTAGGAAACCATTTATATAGTTCCAAGGTATGGGATTGGGTAGGGGCATCTATTTCACAGGTATGCACTGAAATAGCAGAACCTTAGCCATCAGGTCTTGCTGACACATTTCTAGTTCCAATCTTTAACTCCTTAATTCTCTCAGCTCCCTTCTGGGAAAGAAACCTATGTGAGAACATCTCTGCCTCTATCTGCCATGCCTAGCAGCTATTCCCTTTCTGGAATATTTTTGCCTAAAGAAAACACAGAACATCATCAATTGGCACAGTTTTGTCTTTCTCCATGTTCCTGTCAGAAGAACAGTAAGCAAGACCCTCTTGGTGGGACCCACCGAACTCTACTTTCAGTATCTTTCCTGCCCCTACCCTCTCCCCAACTGTGGGACTTTTCTCTGCATATGGGAAGAGTTCTACTCTTAATCAAGTCTTATCTCCCAAGTACTATATTTGTCTTTACTTCAAGTCTTCTCAGAATCATCAAGGGCCCTGAACATTGAAAACGAAAGCCAAAAAAACAAAAAAAACCTCCGTTTTTTCTTCCTTCTACTTTGTGCTTCCATCTTGTGGTTGGAGAGTTGGAGAAGGGAAGCAGGGATACAAGTAGAATGAATGTACCAGGGACAACACTAGGAGGAGAATCCATCCAGCAAGTGGCTTTACTGTTACTAATTCAACAGCAGATCGAAACAGACAGTATTTCTGATACTTTTAATCTTTAGCTATTTTCTGGATATTTTGCCCATATTCCTTAAGGAAGAGTGCTCCAAATAAGAAACCCTAGTTTTAGAAAATAACTGCCAAATAAAAGTCACAGTTGTTACACAGTCAGAACACCCAGTTTTCTGGGAAGAAGTAAGGTAAACTGCAAACAGCTTTCGCCTTCTAAGTACTCCTACCTCCTCTCTACTTTGTATTCGCCTTTCTCATATGCTGGAAACTTCCTTCTTTCATCAGGCATTTTCTTTTTCAATCTCCACAGAGATTCATACTCATCTTCCCTTCTGATGCTGTACTCCGTATCAGTGCTACTTCCAGTACCACAAGTTCCATCTCCTCAGTAATTAGCTCATTGTCATATCCAAACTGAGATCTTTAGTGACTCAACACTCCAAAGGATGTTTGCATTTTTTAAGTTTATTTATTTATTTTGAGAAAAAGAACATGAGCAGGGGAGAAGGGGAGGAGGGAGAATGAGAGATAGAGAATCCCAAGTAGTCTCCATGCTGTCAACACTTAGCCTGATGTGGAGCTCCAACCCATGAATCATGATATCATGACCTGAGCCAAAACCAAGAATTGGATGCTCACCCAACTGAGCCACCCAGGCACCCCAAAAGGATGGTGGCGTTTTATTTTTTTTAATGTTTATTTAAGAGAGCACAAGCAGGGGAGGGGCAGAGAGAGAAGGAGACACAGAATCTGAAGCAGGCTCCAGGCTCTGAACTGTCATCAAGTAGCCCAATGTGGGGCTGAAACTCATGAACCATGAGGTCAAGACCCGAGCCAAAGTCAGATGTTTCACCTGAGCCACCCAGGTGCTCCAGGATGGCTACATTTTAAAGGACACGGAAGGAAAGAATCCACAGTTTTAACTAGCAGATATCCATCCTTCTTGATGATTGGAGACTCTTTATAGCCTCTCAAATATGAAGCACTTAACACTATAGAATACACATTCTTGTTAAGTGTGTCATTTACCAAAATGACCCACATTGGAGCGTAAAGCAAATCTCAACAAATTTTAATGGAATGAAATCATATAGATTGTATTTACAACCATGTTGTAATTCAATTAGGTAACAGTAACAAATATTGTTTTAAGAAAATACCTCTAGTTACATCAATATGTCAAAGAAGAAATCATACTGAAAAAAATTTAAAGATGTTTGTACTAAATAGTAACAAAAATCACTACATTGAAAAATCTGTGGGATACAGATGAAACAGAAATCAAAGTAAAATTTGTAGACTTAATCCATATAGTAGAAAATAATGTGTGAAAATCAACAAGCATTCTTCTGACCCAGATCCTTCCTCATAGAAAGACTTGCTGCTCAGCTATAGACAGTTCAGTCAGCAGATAATCTTCATCTGTCAAATCCTTCAGAGTCTGCTTCAACCACAGAGATCTGCCTACCCTAGGGCTATGCCCACATCTAGTAAGTAGGTGGAAAAGGGATTTAAGAGCCCAGTCCAATGTTGAAAACCAAATGTTGAACTGTACTTCTGTGGGCAGTATTTTCTCCAGAGTTTCCCACCCAGTTTATATAGCCTATATAGCCTGCATCACAGTTTGGCTTCTCCTTGTGCTTTATTTCTGAGAAATTAAAGAAATAATCCCATTTACAATTCCACCGAAAGGAATAAAATACCTACATATAAATTTAACCAAGGAATTCAAAGATCGGTACAAAAAAAGTACAAGATTTGGTGAAAGAAATTAAAGATACAAATGAACGGAAAGATATTCTGTTCTCACAAACTGGAAACATGTCCTTACTACCCAAAGCAATCCACAGATTCCATGCAATCCCTATCAACATTCCAATGGCATTTTTCACAGAAAGAGAAAAAAAATCCTAAAATTTGCATGAAACCAAAAACAAACAAAAAAACCTGTGTAGACAAAGCAATCTTGAAAAGGAGAACAAAGCTGGAGGTATCACACTCCCCGATTTCAAACCATACTACAGAGTTATAAAAATTAAAACAGTATGGTACTGAACCAACACAGAGACATTGATCAAGAGAAGAGAATTGAGAGCCCAGAAATACACCCACACATATATGGCCAATTAATTTGCAACAAAAAAACCAAGAATATACGTAGGCAAATATTACTCTCTCTTCAACAAATGGTGTTGGGAAAACTGGATAGCCAAATGCAACCAATTAACTGCAGCCCATATCTTATACCATACACAAAATGAACACAAAATGGAGTTAAGACTTAAATTTAACACCTGATGCCACAAAGTTCCTAGAAAAAAGTGATAAGCTCCTTGACATCGGTCTTTGTGATTTTTTTTTATTTAACACCTAAAGCAAAGACAACAAAGGCAAACATAAATGGGACTGTTTCAAATTAGTAACTTCTGCACAGCAAAAAAAAAAGTCATTAATAAAATGAAAAAGCAACCAACTGAATGGGAGAAAGTATTTGCAAATCACCTCTCCATTAAGAGGTTAATAACCAAAATAAATAAGGAAGTCCTACAATAGCAGTAGCAACAACAACAAAACACCATACATGTGGGGAAATAGGTTCTCCTTACATAAATGAGTTAGAAAAAAGCTTAGGGTGGAAAGCCAGCACCACGGAGTCAAAGCGCCCACGGTTACAAGCAAGATATTGTAATGGGATCACGAGTAACTTGTTATAGCACGTACAGGAAATTCCTTTCCATCTGGAGCCAATGTACCTTTATCAGAAACTCCACTTGCCCCCAAACCTGTTGCTCACACACACACACACAATTTAATGATTACTATCTGATTGTTTTCAAGTTCACATGTGTAAGATCTTGTTTTCTTCACATTCTCCACATGTGTACTATCTTGTGAGCTGAATAAATATGAAGACAAAACCCCTGTTCAGAGTTTTTCTCCTCCCAGACATTAGCCTCTCTCATATTCAATTGAGTCTGCTCTCTTGCTGGACAAGAGAGAACTCCAGACTCATAGTCTGTGACACATACACAAGCCAAGTATAAAAAGAAAAAAAGTGTCTGAATAGACATTTTTCCTAATAAAAACATATAGATGGCCAACCCACACATGAAAAAATGGTCAACAGAAAGGGAAACAAACCATGAGAAACTTTTAAAGATAGAGAACTGAGGGGTTGATGGAGGGAGGTGGGTGGGGGATGGACTAGATGGGTGATGGGTATTAAGGAGGGTACTTGGTATGATGAACACTGGGTGTTGTGATCAATCACTGAATTCTACTCCTGAAACCAATAATGCATTGTACATTAATTAACTAGAATTTTAATTAAAATTTAAAAGAAAAAATTTCTCAACATCACTAATCATCAGGGAAATACAAATCAAAACTACAATGAGCTATCACCTCACACCTGTTGGGGCTAGTAAGAAACAAAAAATAACAAGTGTTGGTGACAGTGTCGAGAAAAGGGAACACTTGTGTACTGTTCATGGGAATGTAAATTGGTGTAGCTACTTTAGAAAATAGTATGGAGTTCCCAAAAAAATCAAAAGTAGATATGATCCAGCAATTCTACTTCTGCATATTTATCCAACAAATACAAAAACACTAGCTTGAGAAGGTACATGCACCCCCATGCTCATTGCAGCATGATTTATAATAGCTAAGGTGTGGAGACAACCTAAATTTTCATTAGTGGATGAATGGATAAAGAAAATATGATAGATTGTCTACACACACACACACACACACACACAATGGGATAATATTCAGCCATAAAAGATTATTAAATCTTGCCATTTGTGACAACATGTATGAACCTTGAGGGCATTATGAAATAAGACAGGCAAATACAGTATGACCTCACTTAAATGTGGCATCTAAAAAAAAAAGTTTATAAATGCCGAGAGCAGAGAGAAGGAGGTAGGGATGGGTAAAATGGGTGAAGGAGATCAAAAGGTACAAACTTTATAAGTAAGTCCTATAAGTCATGGGAATGTAATGTACAGTATAGTGGCTATAATTAATAATACTGTATTGCATATTTGAAAGTTGCTAAGAGGAGATCTTAAAAGTTCTCATCACAAGAAAAAATGTATGTAACTATGGACGATGATGGATGTTAATGAGATTTATTGTGGTGAACATTTCACAATATATAAATACATCGAATCAGTATGTCGTATACCTGAAATTAATGTAATGTAGGATATCAGTTAAAAATAAATTTAAAAAATAAAAAATAAGATGTTTTGATATGAAAAGAGATCAAGGACAACCAAGACACACAAATAAGAAAATGGGCTGGGAATGTTTCCTCTAATGTATCTTAAAATTATTTTTAAACTTAGCAATAAAAAATGCATACACAAATAGAGCAATACAACACAGAAATAGATGTACCCATAATGGATATCTGACATATGACAGAGATAGCATTTCAAGTAAGTGGGAAGATGACAGACATCACAATGAAAGTTCTTAGACAATTATTCACACAAAAAGAAACGAAATTGGAGCCTTTTCTCATTTTATACATAACCACCAGGTCCAGGTAGATTAAAGATCTAAATGTCAAATGTAAAATAATAAATATAAGATAATTCATCAGCAGTTCTGATCAACAACATAGTTTCTTAAACGAAATACAAAATTACTATCCATTAAGAAAAATACCGATACCTTCAAAAGTTAAAAACTTTTGTTCATAAAGATAACAACAAAAGTTCAGATAAGCAGAAGGCATATGCAGCATAAACAAAGAAGTATCCAGGATGTGTAAAGGATTTCTGTAGATCAGTAAAAACTGTGCTATCCACTTTTTTAATTGACCGATAAATTGTGTACTCACTTATATAAAAGCAGTCAAATATATGTGAAATAGTTTCATGTATAATTAGGGAAATCAGAATTAAAATGATAATTAAATACCAATGCACACTCACTAGCTTGGCAAACGGTAAAAAGTTTGACACTATCAAATGTTGATGAGGATGCTGAGAAACTGAACCTAACATGGGGTAGATGGAGTGGAAAATGGTATTATCTAGGAAATGAAAAATATATAACCTATGACTCAGAAGTTCCATTTCCAGGAAAATACTCTATAGAAACTCTAACATATGTGTACCAGGATACTTGTACACATCAGTTAATAGAAACACTATTCATAATAATTCTAAACCAGAAACAATCCACTTAGATAAGAATAGACAAGTGGATCACAGCATATGCATACAAGAGGAAATACAGCAGTGAGAATGAACTATGGTGGCACTAAATATTATGTATACATCTCATAAACAAGATGTTGAGACAAGAATTATAATATATATATGATGCTATGTTTATAAAAATGAAAAATTAAACTATATTGTTTAGTCATACATATATGGTTGGTTATGTGATTTTTCTGAACTGATACTACATTTCATAGCTCTAACAATCAGTAACAATAAAATGAAAGAACGAAAGAAGAAAAAAAAGGCAGTGATTGCAATAACTTAAAAGGAGGAATAGATCAAATCATTATGCTGTACATGTTAAACTTTGTTAAGTTTACATAATGTTATGTGTCAATTATATCTCAATAAAGCTGAAAAGAAACCTGCTATAAATAAATAACATTAAAAGGAAAAAATATCCATATGCCCACTTCGAAATATTAATGCATTTACAGAGAAAACTAGTGCAGGAGACTGAGTCAAAGGAAACATTTTTTTTAAAGGAGAAAAATGAAATTTTATTTAAATATGTTATCAGAAGTTACCAGTGTTATAACAGACATTACAGATACAGGAAAACAAAGATAAATAATCGTGATCTTTCAGAAAGCAAAAGGTGATAGAATCAGAACGTAGACATAAAAGAAGCCTAGATGCAAATGAAAGCAATTTTGCAAATGGCAGGCCACTCATCTGATGGCTCCATTTTCTCTGGGAGGTAGGAAGTGAGATGGTGCTCCAAAATCTAGCCTTCTTGGCAAAAGAAAGGTGACAGTACTTTTCCTCTCTCCTGCTCCAGCTTACTGGGTTAAAGTCTCTTGTTGCTGCACAGCCAAGAGCAGCAGCTATGCAGATGATGCCCAGTGCAGGTGCCAGTGTGTCCACCAATGCCAGTGTCATGAGCATCTGAGCACTGCAAAGAGCTCTGGAGCTGTCACCTGGAGGTGTCAGAGTCACATGCACCAAAGCTGCAGAGACTGCTGAATTCAAATTCCAACAGATTTCAACGTCCCCCAGTTGTTTTATTGAGCTCATCATATCCAACCCAGGGAAAAAGAGCTGGAGTGTCCAAAGTTTTGACAATACCCTGTCAATGCCTTCTTTGGGATGTATTTGCTTCAGGAATTTCTAGATACAGTGTTTATGAAAACATAATGTGTGGTTTCTGATATAGTAGGAATTTCGGTAATTTTTTTTTAATAATATATTGTCAAGTTAGCTAATATACAGTGTATACAGTGAGTTCTTGGTGTTGGGGGTAGATAACTGTGGTTCATCACTTACATACAACACCCTAGTGCTCATCCCAACAAGTGCCCTCTTCAATGCCCATCACCCATTTTCCCCACTCTCCCAATCCCCCACCCACAATAACCCTCAGTTTGTTCTTTGTACTTAAGATTCTCTTACGGTTTGCACCCCCATTTCCAACCCAATGTTTATAGCAACACTCTCAACAATAGCCACATTATGAAAGAGCCCAAATGTCCATCAACTGATGAAGAAATATATATATGTATGTATATATAATACACATATATGTATACATACGTATGTATAATACACATACGTATATATGTCTATATATACGTATATACATATATATACACACACACACACACACACAATGGAATACTGCTTGACAAAGAAAAAGAATGAAATATTGCCATTTGCAACAATGAGGTTGGAACTGGAGGGTATTATGCTAAGTGAAATAAGTCAGAAATCATATGTTTTCACTCATCTATGGATTTTGAGAAACTTAACGGAAGGCCATTGGGGAAGGGAAGGAAAAATAAGTTACAAACAGGGAAATGTGCTTCTCCACTTTAACAGTCTCCCAGGTGACTCCATAGTGCTGGTCCGCAACCACAATGCGAGGAGCAAGGTCCTAAGAATTTCATGTTAAAGGGCCTTGGGGGTTCAACATATCCACATAACATTTTAAAACACACCTGAATTATAGGTAAATACAGCTTGGGTTCACACTGGGACACTATTCAAGATTACCTATCCAAGTGAATGATTAGCACATCTGTCAGTCAAAACTAATTAGGTACCCTCTATGTATCCCATTATGTAGGCTGCAGACATTAGTAGGTATTGTCTCTGCCTTTGCTGAATTTTTTTTTTGACTCCGTGAGTGACAGCAAGATACTCAAGAAGTATCAAGAACCAGGGACATACAGACTAAAAATATTCAACTAGACACATCCCTGTGGAACTGTACATGAGTTATTTTTTTTCCATTTATTGACATGGTAGCAAATTGGTTAGCATACCTTAAAGAAATTTCTGAGACTAGAAATCACAGGATCCTGTATGTATTGGTTTTCTCCTATGGATAGTTAGCTAAAGGAAAAGTTATCCAGTTAAAAGCCATGGTTCATCTTCCAAGCTAGATGAATAGCTGGTGGCATTCAATTTGGGATTTGTTCTACTTCATTTTGGCAAAGCAAAAGGTGTTCACCAGGAACTTGGAAAATTTAATGAAAATACACTTACTTAGAAAGGTTTTAACTGTAGATTTAGAGAAAAAAAATTCTATAGGTATTCAAGGACCAACAGAAAGACCAAACAGAACTAAATTTTAGCTAAATTCAGACTTCTTTTGTTACCTAGGGGCCATGGTGTCACTGTTATGCACCCGACTCTTGACCTCAGCTGATGATCTCATGGCTTGTGAGTTCGAGCCCCACATCAGGCTCTGTGCTGATGGTGGAAGCCTGCCTGGGATTCTCTCTCTCCCTTCTCTCTCTGTCCCTCCCCACTTGTGCTCTCCCTCAAAATAAATAAACTTAAAAGTTGCTACCTAAAGATACCTATATTCATTCAAGTTGTCATTTGTGTGGAAATAACACAAATTTTTATTTTCAGACAAATAAGCAATCAAAAATTTTCATACCTACATATCCTCTGAGAAAGTTACTGAAAGATACACACCAGCCAGTGGAAACATTATTCAAAATCAACATTCAGGAAGAAATAAATTGTGTTTTTTATTGTAATTTTAAAAGGATTACCTGGGTGGCTCAGTCACTTAAGTTTCCATCTTTTGGAGACTTTTGACTTTGACTCAGGTCATAATCTCATGGTTTTGAGTTCAAGCCCCCAGCAGGCTCCCTGGTGAGACTGGAGCCTGCTTAAGAGTCTCCTTCTCCCTCTGCCCCTGCCCAGCTTGTGTATGCATTCACTCTTTCTCCCACTCTCAAAAAATTAAAAATAAATAAAAATTTGAAAATTAAGAGAATGAAAAATAAAAAATTAAAATGAAAAATTAAAGTAAACGAAAATAAAAAAAATTAAAACGATGAACTAGGATCACTGAAATGAGTTAACCACTGAGTTTACAACACACACACACACACACACACACACACACACACACACACACTAGAATACAAATAATCCGGATCTAAAACTTCAAATTATTTTAACAAAAATCTAAGAAATATCTGAAATGAGAGCACAAAAAGTTTAAAAAAATGCTAACTTCATTCAGCAAATACTTTTTGACCACCTACTAAGTGTCAGATTTTGTTAGATGCTCCTCTTACAGTGTGGTTTATCTTTAAGCTTCAAATAGAGAAGTGTAAGTGCAATATGTTTTATTCTGGTAGCCTATTTTTAATTTTGTTTTTCAGATTAAATATTTTAGTGAGGTTTTATCCAAAATAAGGTCTCTTTTTTTTTTTTTTTTTAATTCAAGCAGCACAGAAGAGTGTTAATCAAAAGTAACATCTCATCGGGGCGCCTGGGTGGCTCAAGTTGGTGAAGCATCCAACTTCAGCTCAGGTCGCGATCTTGCTGTTTGTGGGTTCAAGCCCTGCGTGGGACTCTGTTTTCTGACAGCTCAGAGCATGGAGCCTGCTTCGGATTCTGTGTCTCCCTCTCTCTCTGCCCCTCCCCTGCTCATGCTCTGTCTCTGTCTCTCAAAAATGAATAAATGTTAAAAAAAAAAAGTAATATGATCTCAATTTGCCCTGATTTCAGTACCTAGAGGCAGTTTATTTCAGTTTTGTTTTCCTATATTTTAGTCTATATATTTTCAATGCAAATGTTTATTCTTTAATGCTTGATTTTTCAATATTTGATTTCATTTGTTAACTCTGCTTTATAAAAGAATTTATCTAGTTCACATGATCTTCTAAAATCCTGTCCCTTGCTTTTTCTTTCAGGCTTTATGTTTTCTTCAGTTGCCTTCCATCTTTGGGATCTGTGCTCACAGATGAAGAAGTGAGTGGACTGGCATTCAGCACATGGCTGGGTCAGCAGAAAGTTTCACAGTGAGATGGTGGCAAGTGGGTCATTTGGTCACTGGAGAAGGATTTCCTGGGAAAGTACCAGGGTTGTCTCCACTGTAAACACCAGGCATGAGTGGGAGGATGCCAATTTTTAAATTCTGTCCGTTGACCTTTGAGCCCCCAACTATCAAGCCACTTGACAACTCCACTTCCCAAGTCTCAAACCTGGTCCTTTCTTGAAATTCCACCAAGCAGAAAGACACTCTCTGCTAAGGCAGACTCCTATGTGTATTCATTCTGCATCTTTCTCCACTTTATCATCAGAAAACACTTTTCCTGTTTCCAGCAATTATATTGAGTTTATCATAAGCAGATGGACCTCTTTGATCTTCTGGCTCTATGCCTTTTTATTATTTACCATAGTTCTAATTGGAGTAACAGAAAAGAGGGAAGAGAAGCATGGGCTTTTAATACACTATCTTAAACTGGAAGCCTATTTTTAAATTAAAAAATTAAAAATATGATATAAATTAATATTTTTTAAATATTTAGAGGAAAATAAAACACAGAAAATATAGTCCATAAAAAAATGAACAATAAAAGAACTGCCTTCTCTTACCACTTTGCGAGGGTGGGGTACACATATAGAAAGGATGAGTTTATCAGAATGGGGTAACCTGATTTCTTTCAACATTTAAATCATGTAACTCAAATACTATGTTCAGACTCTAGGTTCACAAAGCAAACTGCTTATGTATTGCCTCCCCTTCGAGCAAACAAACTGGGAGGCAATATTCCAGTCTCTTCTACATCTCTTTTTGGAAATCAGTCAACTGATACTCTGATTTTTTACATTAGGTTTCCAGAAACATTTCATTTAAATTTCTTCCTAAGATTTAGGCCCATTCTGAGTGTGTTAAGAAAACCAGGTGCCTGAAATTTTAAGGCTAAGAACTAGACTTATTGGCCATATAGACCCATAGTGTCATCTGCCTTCTCTCAAAAACTTCTTTTGTCTGTGGAGCAAAAGGGTAAATTATCAGGGGTTTTTGTTAATGCTTGCTCTTTGTACCTTTTTATAGTTTTCATATTCTCCACAATGAACATAGGCATATCTATAATGTTTAAGAGAAGGAATAGGTATTATTTTTAAATTGCAGGAATTGAATTAGAATGAAAATACACAAAAATAAATGCTGTTCGTACTATGATTTCAGGCTTTGCCTAATTGTTTGTCCTACTGAAAAAAAAAACTGTTCAACCAAAATAAACTTTAAAAAAGTCTCACTGTTACCTGACTTTTACTTTTTATCCCCTTTCTGACATGTTTCTAATCATGTGACCACTTCTAGTTTTGATAATCAGATTGGGAGATTAATTTTGAATTATAATACTGAAACAGAAAACTAAGACATTAGCAGCAAAGATAATATTTAAATATTTATGTAAGATACATTAAAGATAACAGAAAAACATTGTTCTAAAAATTCAGAAAGTCTGGCAAGAGATACTGAAAACAGAAGAAAGGGGAGAAATTGGCAGTAATGGGGAAAAAAACTCAACAAGCAAATCAATGGCCAGTTTCTGCAACTTCCATTATCCAAGTAAATCTGTTTTTTTTTTTTTCTTTAATATGACTCACACAAATCAAACTACATTCTGATCATTTGCTCTGGTCCTTTGTTGTTGATCTTCAGATTCTAGAAACTCCTTTATGGATCCTATCTTTAGTCTAGCAAATGGTTCATTCATAAAATATAAAGCTTGTGATGTCTTCAGGGATCTAACAAGGGAATCACATTGAAATGAGGAAGATTTAAACACACACACACACACACACACACACACACACACACGAAGGAGAAATACAAGTTAATGTTTTAGTAAATGATCCTGGCACACTTTTATTTAGCTGAAGCTAGTTGACAGACACTTTATAAGTATTATCATACAAAATTTGCATTTCTAGGAAAATAGAATAGACATACTTTTCCTTAGTCTTCTCACTAAATGTAACTAAAACCCTGGATATTTTTTTAATTTTTATTAATTTTATTTTATTTTATTATTTTTTTAATATGAAATTTATTGTCAAATTGGTTTCTATACAACACCCAGTGCTCGTCCCAGCAGGTGCCCTCAATACCCCTCATCCACCCTCCCCTCCCTCGCACCCCCCATCAATGTTCAGTTTGTTCTCAGTTTTTAAGAGTCTCTTATGGTTTGCCTCCCTCCCTTTTTTTTCCCTTCACCTCCCCCATGGTCTTCTGTTAAGTTGCTCAGGATCCACCTAAGAGTGAAAACATATGGTATCTGTCTTTCTCTGTGTGTGGCTTATTTCACTTAGCATCACACTCTCCAGTTCCATCCACTTTGCTACAAAAGGCCATATTTCATTCTTTCTCATTGCCACATAGTATTCCATTGTGTATATAAACCACAATTTCTTTATCCATTCATCAGTTGATGGACATTTAGGCTCTTTCTATAATTTGGCTATTGTTGAAAGTGCTTCTATAAACATTGGGGTACAAGTGACCCTATGCATCAGCACTCCTGTATCCCTTGGGTAAATTCCTAGCAGTGCTATTGCTGGGTCATAGGGTAGATCTATTTTTAATTTTTTTGAGGAACCTCCACACTGTTTTCCAGAGTGGCTGCACCAGTTTGCATTCCCACCAACAGTGCATGAGGGTTCCCATTTCTCCACATCCTTGCCAGCATCTATAGTCTCCTGATCTGTTCATTTTAGACACTCAAACTGGCATAAGGTGATATCTCAGTGTGGGCATGATATTATACATGGAAAACCTGATAGACTCCACCAAAAGTCTGCTAGCCCTGATACATGAATTCAGCAAAGTGGCAGGATACAAAATTAATGTACAGAAATCAGTTGCATTCTTATACACTAATAATAAAGCAACAGAAAGACAAATAAAGAAACTGATCCCATTCACAATTGCACCAAGAAGCATAAAATACCTAGGAATAAACCTAATCAAAGATGTAGAAGATCTGTATGCTGAAAACTATAAAATGCTTTTGAAGGAAATTGATGAAGATACAAAGAAATGGATAAACAGTCCGTGCTCATGGATTGGAAGAATATTGTTAAAATGTCAATACTACCCAAAGCAATCTACACATTCAATGCAATCCCAGTCAAAATTGCACCAGCATTCTTCTCGAAGCTAGAACAAGCAATCTTAAAATTTGTATGGAACCACAAAAGGCCCTGAAGAGCCAAAGTAATTTTGAAGAAGACCAAAGCGGGAGGCATCACAATCCCAGACTTTAGCCTCTACTACAAAGCTGTCATCATCCAGACAGCATGGTATTGTCACAAAAACACACACAGAGACCATTGGAATAGAATAGAGACTCCAGAATTGGACCCACAAACGTATGGCCAACTCATCTTTGACAAAGCAGGAAAGAATATCTAATGGAAAAAAGACAGTCTCTTTAACAAATGGTGCTGGAAGAACTGGACAGCAACATGCAGAAGAATGAAACTAGACCGCTTTCTTACACCATTCACAAAAATAAACTCAAAATGGATAAAGGACCTGAATGTGAGACAGGAAACCATCAAAACCCTAGAGGAGAAAGCAGGAAAAGACCTCTCTGACCTCAGCTGCAGCAATCTCTTACTTGACACATCCCCAAAGGCAAGGGAATTAAAAGCAAAAATGAACTACTGGGACCTCAGGTAGATAAAACCCTGGATATTTTATACAGAACCAATATAAGACAATGTGAGAATAAGGCAGACCATCTAGGGACTTTGAGATCCAAAGAACACCACACTGGTGAGCTCTGTAGGTTTTCTTCCCATCTCTTCTGTCCCAAACTTGGAGCTGATGACATCAGCAACGCAGAAATACCAGTGACTCAGATGAGAAAATGCATCAACAAACAAAAGTCCCTAGCCAAGTCACAAAAGAAAAAGGAAGTCTAGCAAGATAGTAAAATTTTTGACAATAGCTACTCTATTCTAGCCAAATACACAGAGAAACCATGGTGTCACCCACAATGCACCAACAATGAATGGGGAGTCTAGGCTTCCACAAAGTGGTAATAAAACACTCTAAAACCCACAAGGTGATGGCAGAAAGGCTAATAGGAGTCTGAACCTTTATCTCCACCAGCTGTTATTAAGTCATCACCACTATGGTGTCAGTGTAAACCTTATGGGGAGTCTAAACTTCATCTCCACTGGCAGTTATGTGGTGGTTTCATCAGAGGTCTACTGGAAAATCAGGCTCCTCACCATCACCCAGTAGTAACAAGGCCACCACACTGCTTAGACAATGGAGACTATGGGGAGAGCCAAAACTCCTAGCCTCACCTGGTGGTAACAAGAAGTCCAGCCTATCAAGTGTAAATAGAAACAAACAGGGAAGCTGAACTTCTACCTCCAGCTGCCAGTAACCAGGCAGCATCACTCCCTTTTCCAGACAGAGTGTAGATAAAGAAAGCTGGCTAAAACCAAAGGTTTAAATAAAACCCAGTCTTGTAACAAAATATGAAAATGTTCATATTTCAATCAAAAATTACTTATCACACCAATAACTAGATAGATGTCAAACTAAGTCACCAAAGAAAATCAATAGATAACATTGAGAGGACAGAAATGTTGGAATTATCTGACAAAAACTTTAAAGCAACCACCCAGAAAAAAAAATGCTTTGATGAATTATAAGTATGCTTCAGATAAATGAAAAAGAAAACCTCAGGGCACCTGGGTGGCTCAGTTGGTTAGGTGTCTGATTTCAGCTTAGGTCATGATCTCATGGCTTGAGGGTTCAAGCCCCATGTCAGGCTCTGTGTGACAGCTCAGAGCCTAGACCCGACTTCAGATTCTGTGTCCTCCTCCCTCTCTGCCTCTCCCCCACTTGTGTATTCTCGCTCGCTCTCTCATTCTCTCTCAAAAATAAACAAACATTTCTTTAAAAAGAAAAAGAAAACCTCAGCAATGAAACAGAAAGTCACCACAAAGAAATAGAAGATATAAAGATGACCCCAAGGGAAAGTTTGGCTTTTAAAATATAACTGGGGAGAAAATCTAGATGATCTTATATATGGTGGTACCTTCTTAGACACAAAGCCAAAAGTATATACCATGAAAAAATTGATAAACTGGGCTTTGTTAAAATAAAAGCTCATACTCTGTGAAAGACAAGGTCAAGAAAATCAAAAGACAAGCCACAGATTGTGAGAAATATTTGCAAACGATATATCTGATAAAGGGCTATAATCCAAAATATATAAAGAATTCTTAAATCTTAATAAGAAAATGAACAACTCAATAAAAAATGGGCAAAATACACATCTATCAGAATGACCAAAATCCAGAACACTGGCAGTTCTAAATGTTGGAGAGAATGTAGAACAATAAGAGCTCTCTCTCACACATTGCTGGTGGGAATGCAAAATGGTACAGTCACTTTGGGAGACAGTTTGACAGTTTCTTTAAAAATTAAGCATACATTTACCATATGATCTAGCAATTCCATTTCTTGGTATTTACCCAAGAGTTGAAAACATATCCACACAAAAACTTGTACATGGATGTTTATAGTAGTTTTATTCACAACTGCCAAAACTTAGAATCAATCAAGATGTCCTTCAGCAGGTGAGTGGATAAATACTCTGGGATATATCCAGACAATGGAATATTATTCAGTGTTAAAAAGAAATGAGTAAGCCATGCAAATACATGAAAAAAAAAAACTTAAATGCAAACTACTAAGTGAAAAAAGCCAGTCTGAAAAGGCTACACCCTGTATGACTTTAGTTAGGACATTCTGTAAAATAAACTATTTAAAAAGTGGTCTAGCCAGGGGTTGGGAGGAGAAAGAGGTGGCACAGAGGATTTTTATAACCATAAACTATTCAGCATAAACTTCAGTGTAAGTATTTGTCATGATACATTTGTCCAAACCCATAGAATGCACAATACCAGTGTGATCCTAATGTAAAGTATGTATATTGTGTGATAATGATGTGTCAGTGTAGGTCCATCTACTTTAATAAATGTACTACTCTGGTGTGAGATGTTAATAGTGGAGCAGTTTGTGATTGTGTGGGGACACAGGATATATGCAAACTACTTTCCACTCAATTTTTCTATAACCTAAAACTGCTCTAAAAAAGTTTACTGATAATAAAAAATAAAAATCAACGTGTATTCATACATGTACACACACACACAGTTATCAACATCTTATGTTTGCAGATCTTATATAACTCTTAACAATAAATTGTCAAATTAAAATTTTAATTAAAAAGAAATACAGTAACTAAAGGGGAAAAGGCTTAAGGAATGGGCTTAACAGCACGGAAGGAACAAAGGAAATAACCAATTAACTTAAAGATAGAACACTAGAAATTACCCAACCTGAACAATGAAGAAAAAATTGAAAAAAAATTTACAGAACTTCAGAGACTGTGGAGCTATAACAAAAAACTAACATTCATGCCATCTAAGTCCTGAAAGGAGAATAGAAAAAAGGCAGAATTTAAGAGAACTTGAAGAAATAATGGCTGCAAACTTTCCAAATTTGGGAAGAGACATAAACCCACAGATTCAAGACATCAAGAAAACCCCAAAAACATCCACACCAAAAATGCAGCCAGAGAAAAGTAACATATTATTTACAAAGGAAAATTAATTAGTGAAAAGATCTCTCATCAGAAACTATGGAGATGAGAAGGAAGTGGCTGAACATTTTTTAGGTGCTGAAAGAACTATTAATTCAGGATCCTACCTAGTAAAAACATTCTTCAGGAATAAAAGAAAAATCAAGACATTATAAAATGAGGGAAAATTAAAAATTTATCCCTAACAGCCTACCCTAAAGAATGGCTAATGGAAATTTTCTAAATAAAAAGGAAAAGTAAAAGAACATGATAAGCTAAAATATGAGTAAATGCTATAAGGTTTACTTCTCTTCAATGTTCTGAATTATGTTTGAGACATAATCAAAACAAAAATTATAAGACTCTCACATGGTTCTCAAAGTATGTAAAGGAAATATTTAGAAAAAATTTATTATAAAGTGGGGAGGTAAAGAGACATAAACTGAGGTGAGTTTTCTATATTCCAATCAAACTGATAAAATGATGACACTCAGATTGTGACAGATTAGGTATAAATAATACAATACTTAGAGCAATGACTTAAAAATATTATACAAAGATATACACTCAAAACAGACAAAAAGAAATAGAACTCTAAAGTAAGTAATTTTAGAATTAAAATTCTCTAAAATACTCTCTCTCTAAAATACTCTTCCTAAGTAACCCATAGGAAGGCAGGAAAAAGAAAACCAAGAAATGAAGTATACATAAAACAGAACGCTAAAAATAAGATGGCAGACCTAATGCTTAACATCAACAATTTAAGTATAAATGGTCCAAATACATCAATTATAAGACAAACATTGGTAGTGTAGATTTTTTTAAAAAATGACACAACTGTATGTTTACTAAAAGAAATGCACTTCAGGGGTGCCTGGGTGACTCAGTTGTTTAAGTATCCGACTTCAGTTCAGGTCATGATCTTGCAGCTGGGGGCTTGAGCCCCGCGTTGGACTCTGTGCAGACAGTTTAGAACCTTGAGACTGCTTCAGATTCTGTGTCTCCCTCTCTGCCACCTCCCCCACTCACTTATGCACGCACTCTCCCTCTCTCCACCGCCCTCAAAAACACACATTAAAAATTTAACAAAGAAACTTCAAATATAATAACACAGATAGATGAAAAGTAAAGATATGGAAAAAATACCATGCAAACAAAGGAAGGCAGGAATAGCTACATAAACATCAGATAAAATACACTTGAGAGCAAAGAAAAATACCAGAGACAGAGATGATATATACAATGATGAAAGTGTTAATCCACCAAGAGGGCATAGCAATCATAAATTGCTATGTACTACAACACTGTGTTGTGCTACAACACAGTGGCAATATTTGTAAAGCAAATACTAATATACCTAAAAGAAGAAATAGATAAATCCACAATTCTAGCTTAACACTTCAATAATTCTAACAATGGATAGAATAACTAGACAGAAAATAAGCAACAATATAGAAGAATTCACATAACTATTAACCAACAAGTTCAAACTGGATATTTATAAAATATCCCACCCAGACAACACACATTTTTTTTTCAAGTACCTATGAAATATATACCAATACAGACTATATCCTGGTCATAAAACAAACCTCAACAAATTTTTTAACACTTAAGTCATGCAGACTGTTTTCACTGACTACAATGGAATCAAACTAGAATTCAATAACAAAAAGATGGAAAATCTCCAAACAACCGAAAACTAAACAGCATATTTCTAAATAATACATGGGCCAAAGAGGAAATCTTAAGAGAAATCAAAAAAATACATTTAAGTGAATAAAAATGAAAATGAAAAAAATTAGTGTTTGTGGGATAAAATAAGACAGTCCTGAGAGGGAATATATAGCACCAAAATTATATATTAAAAAGAAAAAAAAAGTCTCAATAATATAAACTCTCATTTAAAAAAGAAAGAAAAGCAAAATAACCAAAAAAACAAAAAAGGAAATAAAATAAGCAGAAATCAGTGCAATTAAAAACAGATGAACACACACACACACACAATTTAAAAATTGATAAAATGACAAATCTCTAGCAACACTAACAAAAAAAAGACATAAATTACCAATATCAGAAACAAAATGGGATATTAATACAGACCCTGCAGACATCAAAACAGAGGAATACTATCAACAACTATAGACACTTAAATTTGACATCTAGGCAAAATGGATCGATTACTTGAAAAACACAAACTACCTCAACTCATTAACAAAATAAATAATTCAAATAGGGTTGTGACTTCTAAGGAAATTTTATTTATAATAAAAATATCCCAAATAGAAACGTCCAGGCCCATGTAATTTCACTGGAGAATTCTACCATTGTTAAAAGAACAATTAACACCAATTTACACTACCAATCCCAGAAAAGATGAATTTTTAACTCATTTTATGAAAGTAGTATTACCTTGGTATCAAAATCAGATAAAAACAGTATAGCAAAGAAAAATTAAAAACAAATATATTTATGAAAATCCTCAAATATTTATGAATAGAATTCAATGATACATAAAAGAAATTAGATGATTCAATGTTTGAAAATTAGTGTAATGGATTATATCAACAGGGTAAAGAAGAAAAATGACATGGTCATATAAATTGATATAGAAAAAGCATTTGATAAAATTCAATACTGAAAAACATTTTAAAATAGAAGAAAAAATAAGAAATGGAGAACACCTTCAATTTGATAATGAGCATCTCCCAAAATACCTACAACTAACAATGCACATAACGATCAAAGACTAATGTCTTTCTTCCTCTGATCAAGAATAAGGCAAGGGTGTCTGTTCTCATCACTCTGAATCAACACAGGGCTGGAAGTTGTAGCCAGGACAATATGGCAAGAAATAAAAGACATACAAATTGGAAATGAACAAATAAAATTGTGCCTATTTTCAGATCAAAGAATTGCTGATCTAGAAAATTCCAAGGAATTTTCCCCAAAAGACCTCCTAGAACTAATAAATACAGCAAGGTCATAGAATACAAGATCAACACAAGAATCAATTGCATTTCTCTACAGTAATGATGAACATATGGAGAAAAGAACTTACAAGACAATACCACCTACAATCATTCAAAAGAGAATTACATATTAAGATGTAAACATAACAAAACATGTATAAAATATATTGGTTAAAAACTGCATAATGCGAATGAAATAAATCAAAGATCTAAATAAATGAAGAGACAAATTTATGGATTAGAAGATTCAACAAAGACATCAATCCTCCCCAAATTATACACAGTTTTAACACAATTCTAATCAAAACCTTAAGATTTTGATCTTAAAGAGAGAAAAAAATATTTTAAAATTTACATAAAATAGCCAAGGAACCAGAAGAGCTAAAAAAAGAAAAAAGAAAAAGAAAAAAATGACCAAATAAAGTAGCAATAATCAGTCTACTTGATTTCAAGACTTATTATAGAATTCCAGTAATCAAGACAATGTGGTATTGATGAAGGAATAGACACAGATCAATGGAACAGAAGACAGAACTAAGAAATAGATCCACACAAATATGCCAATTTTTGACAAAGGTATGAAAGCAATGTAATCGAGGATGGGTAGCCTTTTCAACAAATGGCAGTGGAAGAATTGGACATCCAAAGCAAAAATATGGACTTCACACTTTATAACAATATAAGTCTCACACCTTATATGAAGACTATCTCTAAGTTGACTGTAGAATTAATAAAAAATTATACAACTTTTTCAAAAAATACATAGTTGAGGATCCTCAGGATCTAGGGCTAGTTCTTAGACTTGATAGCAAAATCACAGTTGATTTTGAAAAATTGATAAACTGGCCTTCATTAAAAAAACAACTTTTAATTTGTGAAAGACCTTGTTAAGAGGATAAGCTACACATGGAAAGAAAATATTTGTAAGTCACCTATCTGATAAAGAACATATCTGATAAAGAATTGATATAAAGAACTTTTAACACAAAAACAGCCAATAATCCAATTATAAAAGGGGCAAGAGATAGGAAGAGACATCTCATTACAAAGGATAGGATTGAAAATAAGCACGATTCAACATAATCAGCCATTCACTAAATGCAAATTAATGTAACAAGATCTTGCTATATACCTATCAGAATGTCTAAAATAAAAAATAGTGAAAACACTAAATACTAGTGAGAATGTTGAGAAATTAGACCACTCATACATCGTTGGTAAAAAAAAAAATGTATTAAATGATACAATCATTAAGGAAATGAGTTTGGCAGTTTCTTAAAAACAAAACCAAAAACAGACAACTACCATACAACTCAGCAACTGTACTCTCAGGTATTTATCCCGGACACATGAGACATATGCTCATGTAAAAACCTGCACACAAAGGTTTATAGCAGCTGTATTTGTATTAGCCAAACTGGAATCAACTCAGAGGTCCTTCAGTGGGGAAAAAGTTAAAACTGTGTTACATTCATACCGTGGAATACATATTCAACAGAAGGAATGAACAACTGCTGTAAGCAACAATCTGGAACAATCTCCAGAGAATTACACTAAATGAAAAAAATCTAATCCCAAAATGTTATATACTATATAATTCCTTTTATATAACAGTTTTAAAATTATGCAGAGAACAGATTGTTGGTTGCCACGGGTCAAGGAGAGAATTCGAATATGAAGGCAGTGGGTGCGGCTATAAAATGGCAATAGGAGGTCCTTGTGGTGATAGAAATGTTCTCTGTTTTGACTGTATCAGTGTCAACATCCTGGTGATAACTTAGTAGTAGTAGTTAGCTGACACACAGTAAAACTGGTATTGAATCCAGATACATTGAATTCCAATACAATCTGGGAATCAGGCTATTTCTCTTCATTTATTTTGCATCCTGAAAGCTGCAAACATTTGATATGGACTTTAAAGTTTGGGTAGTGGTTGGCTTAGAAAAGCCAAGGGGAAGGAGCACCCCACAAAGAGAAAATAGCATCAGTAAAGCATACCTATCTGGGGAATAAGTAGACCAACTTCAGTAGACAGTAGAGTTAGGGAAAGATGGATGGTAAGTACCTCGGGCACAGGGTGACATCAGAGTGAGGAGTCTGCAGATGTTGGGCTAATAAGTGAGCCTTCTTAAGAATTAGAAACTTTAAGTTTGAGGGCAGGAAATGACTCAAGATAAATGTTATTTTAGAAAAATTGGGCTGGCGTGTTATTCTTTGGTATCTGTTACAGTGTACTTTTAACATTTAATAAGACCATTCTTGGAGTAACAGAGGAGAGAGAAAGAATGCTCACCACTTTAGGGTGGCATGAAATACCAAGAATCAGAGAGCTCATCACACAAAAAAATTGGAGGCAGAATTAAGGGAACTCTCTAATCAATCTCCTACAATGTGCCAAAATAAGATCTCTAAAATGAAAATGTGATTCCATTACTCTCCTATGTAAAATCCTGTAATGGCCCCACATACACTATGAAACAAAATCCAGACTCTACCAGAGTTTACAAGGCCATGGGTAATCGAGCACCTCTAGGCACTGTCTGCATTGTTCTGGAACACTAACTCATTTCCAGCTCTCCCTTTGGATAGGGCAATCCTACACCTGCAGTGTGCCATTTAGTACTGAGGCATGACAAAACCTAAAAGGCAGATAGAAGATTGATGAAGAGAGGAAAGGAAAAGTCTCTCTCATTTCTTTTTACCTCCTGTTTTCTGAAGAGCAAGCTTTTTATTCTTGACAGCTTTCTGCATGAAAGTTAAGTTGCTGACCTCCACTGAAGGGTTAGAACATCATTTATCTTCCCCCATTTTCCCTCTCTGTACCCCTCACATGTCTATCTCTTTCCCTTTCTCCTCCATGTTCTTCCTTCTTTTCTCCTCCTCCTCTCCCTCTCTCCCACCATCAGACTTATTCTCCCTTCTCTTTAGCAAATGCCTTATTTTCCTTAGCCTACTATAATTCTGTAAATATTTTCCAAGTTATGCCTTTTTCTCCCCAGCTTCCCACCATATTCTGAAAGCTCGGGAGGCCACCTAGTCTGCCACTGCCAACGTATGAAACACAAAACCAAACTACCAAACTGATTTCCGAAGTGTGGATTCATCAAAACCCATAAGTCAACATTTTCTACTTTTCATTCTTTACCTTGAGGTGATTCTAGATGTGCAATTAAGCTAATTAAGCTAAAATGTGACTCTTTCTCTTCATTTGCTAGTATAGAACACATGGTCATAAATCTTTATAATTATTTTGCAGTTGTTTCAAATGGGATACTTTTCCTACTTGTATCTTTACACCCCTGTTCAGGTTTCCTCTCTTGGAGAGATTTTATGGTTTTGTACTCAAGTACACATCCATAAGTTTAGTGATTGTCAAACCTGTCTTCCAATGGGTTGATTACCAATGCTTATTGATGCACAAACTGCACAGAATTACTGTACTCTCAAGTTTTAGCAAGAAAGATACTGCATACTGGTTTGAGCCCTCATACAACTATTTGTACTGAACTACGTGCTACTAACATGCATTGGGGGATGCTGAGAAACTTGCGACATTTTGAAGTTTCTAGCAATGACAGAATGTTGGCAGTGACAGCATCCAAGTCAGTGCCTCTTCTCAGGAATCAAGAGTTGAAGGTCACTGGGATCTCAGAACCAGAAAGAGCAGATTTTTTCCGACTTTGCTTAGTTTTCATTTTAATGGATTGTGTTTCTTCTTTGTTGTAGATGCTGGTTAACTTACAGCCGAATTTGAGGCTCATCTCCAGCAGTTGAATAGTGTCTTATGATATCCATTATGTGTTATCAAACCTTCTCTATATATATATTCTATTTTCCTGATTTCATTGTCTCTATGCTGACATTTCCTCACCTTTTTTAAAAAATCTATTCCATTGTACGCATGCAGGTAGAAACAAGACAGATGAGCTATTTCCAATCACTTTCAAGAACAATTTAGAGCATAAATAAGTCAATAATGCTTTCCATAACATCAATAACACTCCAATAATATGCCTTCTCTCATGTTTGTTTTAGGGTTTGTAATTGAGGCTTTGAAAATTGCTCAAGGCTCACTCTCAGGTTGTTGCAGGAAGATATGGCCTCTGCCTCTAAAGCTCTTATACCCCAATTGAGAGAAAAAAGTATCCCAGTAGTTAAAGACCTAGAAAC